>NC_090931.1:257984134-259234134 GCF_040938575.1 Ambystoma mexicanum | reverse complement strand
CCCTCACTGGCAAGTCAGCCTTCCAGTTAGGGCCAGGTGAAAGGCCTTAAAACCTCATCCAAGATTCTCTTGGAGTCAGTCCGGGCGCCTTTGGCGCCAGGCTCATAACCATCATGAAGACCAACATTAGAATGGGACTATTTAACTTGGCGGGGGTTCAGCCAACATGGAGGCACACACATTTATTTATTTATTTATTTATTTATTTATATTTATATAGCGTGCAAGCAGCCAGGGGCATTGAGGCGCTGTTACTTGCATGAGCTTAGTTACAGGCATGGTAGCAGTAATTGGCATATTACAGATAGGTACAAGCATAGTAATCATTACAGTTTATGCGATTGGTCAATACAGCTTAAGCAGTGGGTCCTGTGATTGGTATTCATGCTGCAGCGAGGGACCTTATGAGAAGAGGGTGGTTTTCATTGCTTTGCGGAAGGCGAGGAGGGAGGGCTCACTGCGAATGGTGGGAGGTAGGGCATTCCATTGAGTGGGTGCGAGATAAGGGAAGCTGGATCTGCTCGCTCTGGCTCTTTTTACTAGTGGCACAGAGAGCATGTTGGTGTAGGGTGATCTGGTTGGTCTTGTAGAGGCGACAGAGTGGATTCGTTGTGAGAGGTAGTAGGGGGCAGTGAGATGGATGCATTTGAGCCGGTGATGGCTCTGGCTATGTTTGTGCAGTTCTCTTTGGAGAGAAAAGGCCTGACTGCGTTGATCAGTTTAGCATGATATGCGGCGGAGGAGGCAATGGCGTTGACTTGTCTCTCCATGGAAAGGTTGGAGTCTAGATAGACTCCAAGAGTTTTGACTGAGTCTGAAACAGGTATTTTGATGGTGTCGATGGTGAAGTGACTGACTTGGGAGTCAAGAATTTTTAGTGTGTCGGGGGAACCTACCAGTAGGATTTCTGTCTTGTCAGAGTTGAGGCATAGTCCATTGTCTGCCATCCAGGCTTGGATGGTGTTGTAGAGGTTGTTAAGGGTCATGGAGTCAATGTCATAGTTGCCTGTGAGAGTGAGGAGGATCTGGGTATCGTCCACGTAGTTAGTGTAGGCTATACCCATAGCGTTGAGGATGAGGAAGAGGGGTCATGTGAAGATGTTATAGAGTGTGGGAGAGAGGCATGAGCCTTAGAGCACGCCACAGAGTATGATAGTGGGTGAGGCAGAGGCTAAGTCAGAGAATACTTGCATGGTTCTGTCTTGTAGGAAAGAGGTGATCCATGCTGTGGCATCAGGGGAGAACTTGGCAGTGGAGGAGAGATGATGGCATAGGACGTCATGATCTATGAGATCGAACGCTGCAGATTGGTCAAGGAGTAAGAGAAGAGCTGGTTTGCCAATGTCTCTGGCATCGTCCATTTGGTTTTTCAGGTCAAGTAAGGTGGTTTCAGTCCCATGTCTGGGGCGGAAGCCAGATTAGCGGAGTCCCAGGAGTTTGTTTTCTTCGATGAAGTGCTGAACCTGCAGATAGGCTGCTTTGTCCAGTATTTTGAGGAGGAAAGGGACAGTGGTGATGGGTCTGTAGTTGTTGGGGGAGGTGGGATCGAGTGTTGTTTTTTTTAAGAGCAGGAGGACCCAGGCTTCCTTGAAGGAGGCGGGGACTTTCCCTGTTGCAAAGGAGGCATCAACAAATGCTGTCAGGAAGGGAGCAAGCGCTTCAGTGCAGTCCTTGATGAGAGTAGCTGGGCAGGCATCACCTTTACATTTGGATGGTTTGATGTTCTTCATTATGTTAATGATGTCCTTTTCCTGTATGGATTTGAAGGCAAAGGGTTGGGAGGGTCTTGGGCTGGTGGTGGGGCAGGGATATGAGTAAGGGCAGGGCTTGTTTGGTAGCTAGTATTTTGCTTTGGAGGCGGCTCAGTTTTGTTTGCATTGCCGTTTGAATTTCGTCGCACCAGGCTTTGTCTTTGGTGAAGTTCTGGGGGGTGGGAGTGGGGGTCTCTAGCTCCCTAAAATTGGCAAAGATTTCTTTTGTGCTAGATTGGGCTTCCGAAATTCTGGATTCAAAAGATTTGGCTTTTGCCAGGGTGATAGCTTTTTTGTACTCCGTAGAGCAGGCTTTAAAGATTAGCTTGTCTTTGTCAGTGTGGGATGTTTGCCACTGAGTAAGTGCTGCCTTTTTCTTGTTTCGGAGTGTGAGCAAGTCTGGGGTGAACCAGGAGTTAGAGTGGGTGGTGGGTTTGTATTTACGGGGTTTTAGTGGGGCAATCAAAACGGCGGGAAATTTAAAAGGTGTTTTTGCTGTCGGAGTGCATACGGCGAACGGGCGTTCCATTGTGAGGGCCTCTGCAATGTGTGCGAGGCGCGCTGGGGCTCCAAAAGTAAAGTTACACGTCGAGATCAGCTGGCCCATAGCTCAGTTACAAGGAACTGAGCTATGCGGTCTAGTTGTTTGGGTGTGGCAGGCCTGAGACTACTTTACCTGGATTACTTTGGGTGTGGCAGGCCTGGGACTATTTTACCTGGACTACTTTACCTGAGACTATTTAAACCACACCCAAAACGCAGAACATGCTTTGCGTTATTCTGCTGTGGGCAGCGTAATGCTCACCGTGTCCAGTTCTTTGATGCCAGCTTACCTGAAACCAAGGACCTGCATAGAGAGAAAGAACACCACAAAACTTACCTGGAACAGTATCCTGTCTTCAATCCATCGCTGACTTCAGTTCCACTCACCTGAAGGTACGTACTCCATCATCCGGCAACGCATGCATCCTGGAATATCATAACTTGGAAAGAGGAGAAAGAAGGACAGCATTAGTAAGCGTTTACTCACGTTTACTCCCGAATGAAGAAAGCCACACAATTCTTACCTGGATAGTCATCTCCTGGTCAGTATCATTCCTGGAACATTACGGCGCTCGGCGAGGAACATCGCAACCTTCAAGGAGAGAAAAGGCACAGGTTAGCAATATGAAAGGCGAAACAGCGCCACGCATTACTCACCGGACAGCATCGCGCACACTGTGTTTTTCGCCTACTGCCCCATGCTCATCTTCAAACTGCATGACAACACCAAAATACCTTTCCATACCTAAAAGGAAAGAAGCAAGACATTATTATTAAAACTAAGAGGAACATAAGAACTGCATATAAAGACTGTAAAGCAGCAAACCTACGGAGACGCAGCAGGCCTGGATTCCCACAGGGGGGCTTGCAGCAGTGAAGTAACTTGGTCGCTGCTCGCCCCCCACATCTACGCGCCCCTGCTGAGGAGCAGGACAGGGAATCCACCTTTTACAATATTTAGGTGAGGAGAAGGCCCAAGGGGGAGGAGGAGTTGAGGCCAAGCGAGGTGGGAAAACATAAAGACGATCTGGTATTGAATCCAGCTCTCCTATATTTCAGACCCATCTTTAACCAGAGGCCTTACCAAGGGACCGGGAGAGGGTTCGAGAGTGCAAATCATCCAACCAGGGCTGGGTGGTGTCCCCGTGGATACCAGGTGAGCGTAAAAGAATGCAAAGCATCAATAATATTATCCACCTGGGCGTCATGGAGACTTCAAAGACTGACCAGTTAGTTCAGTTTTTGGGACAATTACGCGCTGAAGTACATTTAGCCAGGCAAGAAACCAACGCTCTTAGGAGGGATTTGATTGTTACTAAGGATCGTACCGACTAAATAAGTTGACAATTGCTTCAATCACAGGCAGGACAGACCCCATTGCCTAGTAACATTCCGCAGGCTCATGTACCAACTTCTTCCACCAATCCAGTACAAATAACCCTTCCTGGGGCAGTTCCTTTAGCTCCACCTGAACGATTTACAGGGGACCCCAAGAAGTACGCAACGTTCATGAACCAGTGTCATCTTCAATTCCTTTGCAGACCTGGGGCTTTTCCTAACGACCAAGCGCGGGTTGCTTTTGTCTTGTCATATCTGAGTGGCAGTGCTGCGGATTGGTCGGTACCATTGGTAAGTCAGGATAACCCATTGTTACATGACTTTGGGGGTTTCCAGATGGAAATGGAAAAACTCTTTGCTTGTCATACCCAAGGCCAAGTATTAGACAACAAACTTTTGGCACTCCATCAAGGAAGTAAAGAGTTGCTTACATATATAGCAACATTTAACAGACTAGTCGTTGAAGCTGGGTGGCCTGAGAAAAAAAGGACCACACTATTTCATCGGGGTCTACGAGCGGAACTAAAGGATGTCCTTGCTCAAGTGGTTAACCCACCTAAAGACTGTGGAGAATTCATCAACCTTGTGGTGCAATTAGATCACAGATTACAAGACCGAAAAGCGGACCGGATAAGGTTAGACACTCGAGCTGTGTATGTCTGGTCAAAGGATAATGTTCCACGTACATTGCAAATCAGAGGTGTACGGCCCCCTTTAATTAAAACTGAAAGAGACAAGAGAAGGCAACATCAATTATGCTTATATTTCGGAAAATCAGGCCACTTCCTCAAAGAATGTCCAGGAGAACTGTTGGAGCCACAGAGAAGGAAGATAATAACAAGGAGTCGGAAAACTACCAAGCCCGGCAAGCGTAGAGGTCTGCTTGTCGAGCGAGAAGGATGAGCCACAGACCTCACACTTTATATTACCAGTAATTTTGAGCAATCACCAACAACCGTCTTGGGTGCATGCTGTCGAAGCATACATAGACAGCAGAGCAGTTGGGAATTATGTAGACCAAGATCTGGCAGCAGAGATGGGGCTTCCCTTATGCTCTAAATTGACTACTGAAAAAGTTACTACTGTTGACAGAAATAGCTTCCGGACCAATAACCCAACATGCAGCAGCACTAACCCTACTGTGCCAGAATGGACACCGAGAATCTATTGCATTCGATCTCATCAAAGCTCCTCAGTTTCGACTAATCTTAGGGATGCCATGGTTGGTAGCTCACAACCCTCTAATAGATTGGCGTGCCAAGAAGTAGGCCTTTTCCGATGATTGTGCTTGCACCTGTTATTACCAAGAAAAGGGGAAAACAGACTTATGTACATCTGCTACTTCCAGTACGGCGGCAATTGTACTAGGTGTGACTAGTACTCTACCATATGAATACCAAGATTTTCATGACGTGTTCCAGAAAGAACAAGCCAATACTCTACCACCACACAGGCCCTACGATTATCAGATCGACCTCATAACTGGTGCTCAAATTCCTTATGGTCGAATCTATGCACTTACTGATCCAGAAAACCTCCATTTGAAATCTTATCTTGATCAGTACCTGGCAAATGGATTTATCCACCCATCTAAATCACCAGCAGCCAGTCCCTTATTCTTCGTATCAAAGAAGGAAGGAGATCTGAGGACTTGCATCGACTATCGTGCATTAAACCAGATCACAGTAAAAAAACCTCATCCACTGCCCCTTATTCCTGAATTATTAAATCAAGTCAAAGACGCTCAAATCTATAGCAAAATGGACCTTAGGGGGGCGTACCATCTTGTTCGAGTGAAGAAAGGAGACAAATGGAAAACCACCTTTCGTACCAAATATGGCTTGTATGAATACCAGGTAATGCCTTTTGGACTTTGCTCCTGCTGCATTCCAGTACTTTATGAATGATGTTTTGCGGGAGTTAATTGACGTTTGCGCCCTGGTATACATTGATGACATCTTAGTGTATTCTGCTACAAAAGAGGACCATGTCAGGCATGTCCGCTCCGTCCTTACTAAACTCCGCCAACATAAACTGTATGCTAAACTCGAAAAATGCTCTTTTCATGTCACCGAAGTGGAGTTCCTCGGTTTTATCCTCACACCAAAAGGTATCAGAATGGATAGGCACAAGGTAGATGCCATTCTTAACTGGCCGTCACCAACTTCATTTAAAGGAATCCAGAGTATGTTGGGCTTTGCAAACTTTTACTGCCGATTCATCTCAGATAGTGCATCCAATTACATCACTATTGAGAAAAAACAATAAAAAGTTCAATTGGACCAAAGAAGCAGAGAAGGCCTTTCAAGAACTTAAGAAAAAAATCAATTCTGCTCCAGTTCTACAGCATCCTCGCCCAGACCTCCCTTATATAGTTGGAACAGATGCCTATAGCATGGCTATGGGAGCTGTTCTCTCACAAAGGGACCCAGGAACTGACCAGTTACACCCTGTGGCCTTCTGGTCATGAAAATTCTCACCTCCCGAACGCAACTATGCTATCACAGACAAAGAACTCTTGGCTATAAAATCAGCTTTCAAGGCATGGCGACACTATCTCCTTGGTGCTAGACATACTGTCACGGTCATAACTGATCATCGAAACCTGCAATACCTAAAAACAGCAAAGGCTCAATCATCCCATCAACTGCGGTGGGCTCTTTTCTTCGCTGAATAGGACTATGTGATCACCTACCGGCCAGGAGTCCGAAACGGAAAGGCTGATGCCTTGTCCCACATGGGTGTTGATGAAAAGGTATACATAACTCCAGATCCAGTAGCCATCATTCCAGAAGACAAACTCCTGGGTCTTACGACAACATTGACACAGGGTGAACTCCAAAACAGGATCCAACTCTTAATGGATCCCACTTCCTCACAAGAGTGGTGTACTCAAGGAGAACATTACACCATTAAAGACCAGTTACCATATTTTAGGAACCATCTTTACTTGCCAAGTAAAGATTTACAAGAGCAGGTTATTTCAGGTTATCACGACTCCCTGATTGGAGGCCATCCTGGAATTGCCGAAACTCTAGCTAAAGTAAAATGAAACTATTGGTGGCCCACATGGCGTAAAGACATCATACAATTTATCCAATCTTGCGGTGTGTGTGCACAAAACAAGTCCCAAAAGCAGAAACCAGCTGGTCTTCTCCAACCATTGGAAATTCCTCCCGCACCATGGCACACACTGTCCCTTGATTTCATTACAGATCTACCTCCCAGTCAAGGATTCGAGACCATTTTAGTAGTTGTAGACTTGTTCTCTAAAACGGCACACTTTATTCCTTTTAAGGGTCTTCCAAATGCATCCAATTTAGCAAAAGTATTCCTGGAGGAAATCATAAGGCTACATGGTTTTCCATCGGTCTTGATCTCAGATCGTGGTAGTCAGTTCGTATCCAACTTCTGGAGGAAATGCTGTTCAATGGCCCAAATTGACAGTCGACTATCCACAAGTCACCATCCTCAAACAAATGGCCAAACAGAAAGAACAAACCAAACCCTCGAGCAATACTTACTTTTCATGTTACATCAAGTGGAAAGAAATTGGAAGGACTTGGTATGGATAGCTGAATATGCCTATAATAATTCATTACACACCAGCACTGGACAAACCCCTTTCTACACTATATATGGTAGACATCAACGTACTTCAGAATTGGATCTCCCAACCCCTTTGGAAATGCCAGCGGTTAAAACCCTACATACGACTATTTCCCAGGCCTTCAAAGAAGCAGCAGAACATTTACTCCAAGCCAAGAACAGACAAATGAAATTTGCTGACCAACATCGTAATAAAGCCCCCGGCTATCAAATTGGAGACAAGGTCTGGTTAGCATCAAAATATGTGCCCATAAAAGGGACTCGGACCTTTCGTCCCCCATATCTGGGACCTTATTCTATTGAATCCATAATAAATCCAGTGGCAGTTAAATTAGCCCTACCACCCACTATGCAGATTCATCCTGTGTTTCATGTATCACTCCTGAAACCGGCACAACCCGGTACTCGGGTTACAACACCACCATAACCAGTATTAGTTGACGGAGAACCAGAGTTTGAAGTAAAGGATATCTTAGACTCAAAATACACCAGATCCAAACTATACTACTTAGTTGATTGGAAGGGATACGGCCCTTAAGACAGATCATGGGAACCAAGTGAATACATCCATGCACCTCGCTTAATTAAAAAGTTCCATCTGAATTACCCACCCAAACCAGGACCAGGCAGAAGTGCCACCGTGAGAGGGGCCTTGGGGGGGAGTGCTGTCATGAACCTTGCCCCTGGTCGTCGCTGGCAAGTCAGCCTTCCAGTTAGGGCCAGGTCAAAGGCCTTAAAACCTCATCCAAGACTTTCTTGGAGTCAGTCCTGGTGCCTTTGGCGCCAGGCTAATAACCATCATGAAGACCAACATTAGAATGGGACTATTTAACTTGGGGGGGGTTCAGCCAACATGGAGTCACACACATAGCTCAGTTACAAGGAACTGAACTATGTGGTCTAGTCTTTTGGGTGCGGCAGGCCTGGGACTACTTTACCTGGACTACTTTGGGTGTGGCAGGCCTGGGACTATTTTACCTGTACTACTTTACCTGAGACTATTTAAACTGCACCCAAAACACAGAATATGCTTTGCGTTATTCTGCTGTGGGCAACCTAATGCTCACCGTGTCCAGTTCTTTGATGCCATCTTACCTGAAACCAAGGACCTGCATAGAGAGAAAGAACACTACAAAACTTACCTGGAACAGTATCCTGTCTTCAATCCATCGCTGACTTCAGTTCCACTCACCTGAAGGTACGAACTCCATCATCCGGCACCGCATGCATCCTGGAATACCAGAGGAGAAAGAAAGACAGCATTAGTAAGCGTTTACTCACGTTTCCTCCCGAATGAAGAAAGACACAATTCTTACCTGGGTGGTCATCTCCTGGTCAGTATCATTGCTGGAACATTACGGCGCTCGGCGAGCAACATCGCAACCTGCAAGGAGAGAAAAGACACAGGTTAGCAATATAAAAGGCGAAACAGCGCCGCGCATCGCGCATTACTCACCGGACAGCATCGCGCACACCGCGCTTTCACCTTCCGCCCCATGCTTATCTTCAAACTGCATGACAACACCAAACTACCTTTCCATACCTAAAAGGAAAGAAGCAAGACATTATTATTCGAGGAAGAGGAACATAAGAACTGCATATAAAGACTGTAAAGCAGCAAACCTACGGAGTGGCAGGAGGCCTGAAATCCCACAGGGGGGAATGCACCAGTGAAGGAACTTGGTCGCTGCTCGCCCCCCACATCTACGCGCCCCTGTCACGAGGAGCAGGACAGAGAATCCACCTTTTACAATATTAAGGTGAGGAGAAGGCCCAAGGGGGAGGAGGAGTTGAGGCCAAGGGTGGTGGGAAAACAGAAAGACAATCTGGTATTGAATCCAGCTCTCCTATATTGCAGACCCATCTTTAACCAGAGGCCTTACCAAGGGACCGGGAGAGGGTTCGAAAGTGCAAAACATCCAACCAGGGCCGGGTGGCGTCCCTGTGGATACCAGGTGAGCGTAACATGAATCTAACAGATTTCCATTCATAGGAAATGGAGCAGTCATAGATGGCCCTATTATATAAACAGATGTGCTTTGGCTGCCAGATCTAGCGATTAACACTATTGGAAACGTATCGGGGTTGAAAGACTGAGGGAGAAATTTTCAAGGGAGAAAAGACCGAAGATTATTTTTTTGAAATAACCTTCAGTCTTTTCTCCCCTGAACATTTCTGACTTGGCCCATACCCCTACCCACACCCCCACCCAACCCTACCCACATCTCCACCCCCTACTTACCTTGCTTCCCACTCGCTGATCCCTGCAATGCCTGTTCCCTTTCACTTCCGTGATCGGGAACCGGCGGTGCAGGGTCCTTTCCTTTGTTTTTATTTTTTTGAATATTTTTTTCAGGACAGTTGCGGGGGACACCCCCACACCCTCCGCAGCCCTCTTTTTTTGGGGGATGGCTGCGGTGGACACCCCCGCAACCCACGCTCACAATATAGCGAGCAAGGGTGCGGGCCACACTAATTATTACTTAATCTGGCAATATTTGTATGTTTGCTCATCTACACTATTTGTATGTTGCTCTATGTCAGCGGTATTCAAACTGGGGGTGCGGCCCCATGGGGGGCAGTGAGAGCCCAGCATGAAATGTAAAAAAAAAAAAGAAAAATACATCTTTTTTTTTAGATTGGATGTAATGGACAGGGGCGGCTCACATGGTCAGGCTGAAGCATGACACTGTCTCAGGCACCAATGAAAAAGTGGCCCACAGTTGTAAATGGATATTCATTAACAGACTGGTTGAATAGTATCCAAGGGGGTGCTTTGTATAAAAATGTAAGTACCTTGTGATATTTATAGAATATTTATTAAGCAACAATGGTCAAAATTACTAACTGCATAGTGAAGTAACTCATCAAACTGGCCCACATTGGCCAAAAAGGTGGCCCATTTTGACTGGCCCACACTGGCATTTTGTATTTTTGGTACAGGCATTGCCCTATGATATGATATGATATGATATTTTATTTGTATCGCGCTCGTACACAGGTGTTTCAGAGCACAACCAGCAAAGGGAAGGAGAACAGGCCAGTAGGCCAGTCCGAGCCTGGTGGCTCATCCATAATGGCAAGGGGGCCCCCTCACCCATTATGGAGGAGCTAAGGAGCCAGCCCAGTGAAACAATGAGCACTCCCTCAGCTGCTTTTTCCAGCTGAGGAGGTGCTCCTGGGCTGGCTAAACTGTCAAAGGGAAACCCTATTTCCCTTTGATATTTCAGTTCATTCCCCAGCCGCACATGCTCACTGAACCAGTGAGCCTTCTATCATAGATGTCCAGTCAAAAATACCATGCTTTCCCCCTTGGCACCCCAGCGCCTTGCATACACACATAACCATGTTGATTGTGTTAGGCCTAGTGGGGCCCAGGGGACAGGGATGGTATATTTTTGCTGGACATCTATCATAGATGTCCAGTTAAACATGTCATGCCTGCCCCCTACCCCCACACCCCCCCCAGCAGCAATTGCAAACTGTTTGGATATTTACCCATTTTTTTTAAAGAATGCTCTACAATGCAACTTTTTAACCCATTATTTTATAAACCAATTCATGGGGGGACCCCCCCAAACTCCCCTTGATTGGTTCGGACTCACTCACTCCTCGGTCGCGATGGCATTTTTGGGGGAAATAGTTATACCCCTCCACTTAAAAAATTTGCCAGCCGCCACTAGCTCTCGGACTGTGGTGGGAAAGGGATGGGGGAGCCCAGCGACTGTGATGGGAGCAGGATGGGCAGGAACCATGGGATAGTGATGGGAGCAGGGTGGGGAGAGCCCAGGGTGTGTGATGGTGTGGGGAGAGCCCAGGGACTTGGTAGGAGTGGGATGAGGGAGCCCAGCCACTGTAATGAGAGCTGGTGGGGGAGCCCAGGGACTATACTGGGAGTAGGGTGCAGTGACGGTGCGCAGTATATACTGTCCATTTGGAATTTTTTTGGGGGCCCGGCCCAAAGGTTTTTGAAGACCACTGGCCTAGTGGATTTACAATGTGAGGCAACTTCTTTGATTGGCATGCCCATCAGAGTCGCATATACAAAACAATCCAGTGTGGTTGTGTATGGACATAACACATTTCACAACTATCTCTGTAAAAAAAAATAACATCAACACAGACGGGCAGGGGGGTCCCGAACAATTTATTGTTTGCTCAGGAGGACCCTGGCATAAAAAGTGTGAAGACCACTGCTCTATGTTCATATGTATGTACTATTACAAGTGTCTATAGCCACATAGGCATGTATAACCTTTTCTGTGAAAGTATGTTTGGTTTTTCCCTATATTTATTATGTTTTTGAAATGAATCGATCACCTTGAGTTTTATTGTTTATTTCTCTCTTGAACTCTCTTTCATGAACTGTACCACTTTTATCTTATAACACAGGCTTTTGCCTTAACCTATTATCAGTGAATGAATAAACCACATGTTTATATAGTCTAGTAGCAAAAGGTTTCTCCCTCTCTTTTTCGAGCTCTATTTGTCAGCATATTGAAGGTCCCTAAAAAACACTGTGCTCACTTTTAAATAACTTAATCCTTAGGATTTTCCGTTTCAGTGCTACCTAGCATGATATCCATGCAGATATACGCAACCACTACAAGCCACTCTTTTCTTCATGAACTACAAACAATAAAATACAGTGGGAACCATATTGTTGATGACAGCCGCTGCCATCAGACAGCTCTATTTTAGCCCCTATTTAGCTCTGCTCAGTCTGGGCCTAGGAAGTAATGGGGCGGAGCACAACATGTCACAGTCCTCACATTGCAGAATAGAGGGAATAATTGCGTTAAAGTCACCACAGTAGTGTACAATTTGTTCTTCAGATGTTCTAGTGCTTCCTTTAGCTCCCTCATCACCACACAGTGACTCTTGTCGTACAGGGGTACGTAAATGTTGACTACGCCAATCTCTTGGACTGTGGTTTCGGGATCATCTTGTGGAAGAGTAATTTTCCCTATTAAAATGTTTGTCGAGGAGCAGGTAACTTCTTCCATTCTGATGGGTCTTCTGACTCCTAAGAGCAGTCCCCATGTAGGGCGTCCTCTAATGCCTTGGATCTCAGGGCAAGATATCAAATGCCACCCATCCACTACAAGGTGGTTGGTCACCCAAGTTTCCTGTAAAGCTGTTATGCTCAATCGATCTATATGTTCCAATAGGCCATCTTCACTAAACAAGTGTGTGGAGCCTCAGGTGTTCCAGCTTAGCAGGAGAAGCTGGGGGCCAAAGCCAAGGTTAGGATTACAGATCGCCCCTGCTTGCCACTATTTAGCCAACCACACCAATGCAACTCTTCTGCCGATGAATCACCTTTGTTGCTGATCCCCTATGTATTTCTGCTGATTCTTGTTGATAGTGAAGTTGTGGGTATCTTTGGTGCTGTATTGGTTGCGTTAGGGTGAGATTCTGTAATAAAGTTGGATTGCGCAGTTGATCAGCCTTTTTCGTTAGTGGTCCTGCTTGCCATCCCGGATGGCCCACATAACCAGGGGTCTCTTGTCACCATCATAGAGCATTCGTAGCCCAATTTGTAAAAATAATGACAGTGTTCCAAGGTATAAAGAAGAGTATTCTCTGTAAAGAAGTGAACTACTGATGTAGCATGACTGATATCTTCACGGATGTCAAGTATGGCAATATCACAACTGTTAATATATTGTAAAGGGATGATGTTGTGCAGAAGGTCCATTACACATGACCGGTTAAGGAAGACATTCTGGCCTTTACAGAAGACTCTCTGGATCTTCAAGGCCCTAACAGTGTCCACTGTGGTTGAGGGCTCATTTTTGGTGTGATCAGTGTTCTCCCAGCCCCTTGTCGGTAGTTGAGTCATTGTGCCTGCAACTTCAGCGAGTAAGTCCTTTCCCATTCTTGGGGGCTCCTCAGGGGTGGATGGAATCTGTATGTTACCACAATTATGCTGGGTTATTTGTTTGTCCAACTGGAGATGAACGAATATGTCCTTTCCCAAATGTGGGGCTCCTCATTTGTGCGTGGAATCTCATTGGTCACAATTATGCTGGGTTATTTGTTTGTCCAATTTGAGATCTACCAGAAGCTGCTGTATCTTTGCACCAGTGACTCTAGTTGTAGTGGAATTGTCCTCCACTGCTAGAAAATAGTAGGATACACAGTGAAGCGGAGGTCAGAGCATTTTCTTTTTCTGGGGGTCATCTTTAGTGTTTCTTGTGTCCAGATTATTCAGTGGAGGCTCAATGTTACCAGCCTCAAGCTGATTTTGTCAATTAAGCTGGTAAAAGTGCCCATGTGCTTGTGAAGGCTGATTAGTGACGTGACAACTTTTTCAAAGTTGGTACACAACTTGTTTAACTTGATGTTAGTAGTGTCCTTTAGTCAGATAGTTGCTTCAAAAGTTACGCCAATACTGACAACACCGTACCTGAGGAGCTGCTGGCATTTCCATCCTGAGTTTGTATACCTAAACCTGCATCTTCACCAGCTCCGTCATTCCAATTCCACAGGCAGCAGGTCTCACCCTCAGGTGACCTCTCCTTCACCGATTCAAGAAAGAGCTGGTCGAGGGGTGTTTGCATTTTATTTGATATGCTTGCAGCAGTAGCCACCTCCTGCGCTGATTGCAGTTGGTAGTTTTCATGAACGTTGTGTTCATCTTGAGGCTCCCTAGAGGAGGGAGAGTGAAAGATAAAGGAGGCACTGGGTGAGGGTGTACTAGAAGCAGGTTCTACAAAAAATTGTGATATTTGATATTTGATATTTTATTTCTATCGCGCTTGTACCCAAGTGTTTCAGAGCAATACAAGGCAAGGGAGGGGAACAGGAGAGAACAAAACAACAATCTTACTAGGCCCGTTGAGATTTAGAATGCGTAAGTGCATGGGAGAGGGAGAGGGGAAAAGTGCATGGAAGGGGGAGAAGTGGAAAGTGCGGAGCAAAGAAGAAACCGATAAATAATAATAATAAATAAACAATAAAGGCACCAAGCATTGGTAGTGCAGCCAGCAAGTGGCAAGTGCTGGGTTTAAGGCAACAGACAGGGTATGTCTGATAAGTGCATGAAGAAAAGGGTGTGTGTGTATGGGTACAGATACAGACCCCTTTGCAAGGGGTGGCCCAGAGGCAGTGCGGGAGGGTGCCAGGGTGAGCAGGTACATGGGCCCAGAAGACAGAAAGTGACCAGGTGCATGGTGCCGAGAGAGACAGATCAGCAGGGGAGAGGGGGGAGAAGGCAGAAGCAAAGAGGAAGGTCTTGAGGTGCTAGCGGAACTGGAGATGGTTCTCCTCAAGTTCTAGAGTGGCAGGGAGGCTGTTCCACAGGGAGGCCCCAGCCAAAGACAGAGATCTACCCCCAGCTGGTTTCTTTGAAAACGACTGACCCTGAGGGACTTAGAGGTAGAGGAACGAAGAGCTTGAGAGGGGAGGTATTTGCGGTGGGATAGCTGAAGGTATTTTGGACCCAGGACCCAGAAAGTCTTGTGGACAATGCAGAGGGCCTTGAATTTAATCCTTGCCTCCACTGGAGCCAATGTAGGGATTTCAGAGCTGGAGAGATACGGTCCCAGGGCTTGAGGCAAAGGACAAGCTCGCCGTCCTGGTCTGGATTAGTTGCAGAGGGCAGAGAGTAGAGGTAGGTAGATTTAGAAAGAGGCTGTTACAATAGCCCAACCTAGAGAGAACCAGAGCTTGGGAAACAGTGAGCTTCTGGGGGAAGGAGAGGAAAGGCAGAGTACCTCTGAGGATGTGCAGTAGGAAGTTTGACTTTTAAGAGACATCATACATGTGGGCGGAGAAGGAAAGTTTGGAGTCAAAGATGACTCTGAGGTTCTTAGCCTCGCAGGTGGGGGCAGGAGGAGGGCCAAGGGAGGCCGTGCAGAGAGTGAGGGGAAGGAAGCTGAAGGTGTGCCGATGAGGAGGATCTCCGTCTTGCTGGCATTCAGATATCGATCGTTGGCAGCACACCAATCTTGAATGGCAATTAGGTAATCAGAGATGAGAGAAGGAGAGGAGGTGGCCGAGGGCAGCCTGAAAATGAGTTGAGTGTCGTCAGCATAGCACTGGAAATTGGAGCAGAAAATGGCAATGCAGTGGGCGAGAGTTGCCAGGTATTGGTTGAAAAGCCAGGGCGAGAGGTTAGACCCATGAGCAATACCACAGGTAGAGAGGGAGATAGAGGAAAGGACGGACCCAAGTTGAACCTGGGAGCGTCGATCAGAGAGGAAAGAGGTCAGCAGGCCAGAGCCTGATCAGTGATACCCAGGTTATCACGAAGACGGTTGAGCATAATGGTATAGTTGACCGTGTCGAAGGCAGAAGAGAGATCGAATAGGATGAGGACAGAGGGCATGTTAGAGTTAAGGTTGGAGAACAGATCTTCACGGATGTTCAGGAAAGTAGTTTCCGTACTTCTGGCAGCTCTGAAGCCACACTGGTGGTCATGGAGACAGCCCACATAATCAGAATGAAGGTTAAGCTGAGAGATGGCCAATATTTCCAGGAGTTTGCCCAGAAAAGGAGCAATGGAAATTGGGTGATAGTTAGCCTGACAAGAAGGATCAGCTGTGGGTTTCTTGAGAAGAGGATGCACAAGGGAGTGCTTTAGAGGGGAGGGGAAGGATCCTGAGGCAAAGGAGAGGTTGCAGAAATCGACAAGGGCCGGAGCGAGGGTATCAATGTGATCCTTGATGGTTTTAGAGGAACAGGGATGACCCTGTTTTGATGAGGCTTTCATAGATCGGACTTGTCTAGCGACCTCATCAGGGGAGAAAAGAGGAAAGGACGAGAAAGAGTGTGGGGTGGTGGCTAAAGGAGGGTCAGCATGCACAGACGGAGAGGGGAGAGAGGGAGGGGAGGCGAGGGTGAACAGAATGTCCTGGGGTTTTGAGATAAAGTGAGAGGCAAGGGCATTGCAAAGAGCCTGGGACGCAACATGAAGGGTAGAGACTGCAGCACAGTTGGCCAGCTCCTTGCAGATTTTAAAGAGTTTGGCCAAGTTGTTAGATGCCGCAGAGACACGGGCTGAATGTGGACTCTCTTGTTGGTGAGGACAGAGAGTAGGTATTGCCTTTGGAGCAGGTGACAGGCCAGTTTGTCAGAGGACGAACAAGTAGCCCTCCATTTCCTCTCTGCTGTCCTGCACTTACGTTTAAGTGTAGCAAGGTCGGTGTCATACCAGGAATTGCACTTGGGTTTGGACTTCAAACTGATCCTCATGACAGGGGCAAGAGCATCAAGAGTATCAGAAATAGAAGAGTAGAGCAGAGACAGGGCTGTGTCTGGATGTGAGTCAGCCAGAGGTGGAGGGAGGAAGGGAGAAGGTGGCGGTGAAAGCCTCAATTGACACACCCTTCATGGGCCGGATATCTGTGAAGGTAGGTGGCAATGTAGGCTTGGCTTGGGGGAATAGAGGGAGAGATGAGAGGAGAGGAGGGAATGATCGCTCCAGGAGAGAGGAGTGGTCAGAGGGATGGAGAGGGGGAGGTCAGAGGAGATCAAGACATCGAGTGTGTGCCCTGCAGAGTGAGTCGGGCCATAGGGTAGGATGGAGAGGGAAAGGGAGTTGTAGAGTTCATGGAACAGTAAAGTGGAGGAGCAAGGAGAGTCTAAATGCATTTTGAGCTCACCAACGAGGAGGAGTTGAGTGGTAGAGGCCAGGAGAGAGGAGGGGCGGTCCGCCCACTCAGAGAGAAATTAGGTGATTTGACCAGGAGGCTGGTAGATAGTAGCCATGGTAAGAGAATGGGTAGGAGAGAGCCAGAGAGCCTACAGACAAGGCATTCAAAAGAGGAGTAGGTCTGAGTGGGAATGATAGAGGCTGAAATAAACTCAGGAAAGATCATGGCTACCCCCCACCGGACCGAGAGGATATGGGTGCGTAGAGGATCTTGTAGCCATCAGGGAGGAGAGTATTAAAACACGTGACAGAGCTGGCCGTGAACCATGTATCAGTAAAACCAAGGACATACAGGTCTAGTTCTTCAAGGAGGTGGCAGATGGCAGAGGAGTGTTTGACAGCAGACCGAGAGTTGATAGTGGCAAGATGAAGAAGGTTGCCAGCCTTAAAGACCTTCCGAGGAGGGGTACAGATCAGAGGTACGCCCTGCGGGGGAGAAGGAACCCTAGGAGGGGCAAAGCAGGAGGAGAGAGAGGGCAAGGTAGACAAAGGGGAGAGGAGGGGACAGGAGGAGACGAGTGGAAATTGATGAGGTGAGGGAAGCGCCTATCAAAGAGGAGGAGATTGGTCTGAGGGCATTGGACCATGACAGTGCCATTAAGGTAGACATTAATGATGACTTTACAGGAGTCAAAGGAAGCCATATGAACCTCCCACCGGGTGCCACCATTAATGGGAGGGGAGGAGATAGGACGGAGAGCAGAGATCATATGAAGAGTCCATAGATCTGGCGAAGGAATGACAAAGAGGATGTCAGTGAGGGTCTGTCTGGAGGAAGCATTGGAGTAAGTGTCAGCAATAGGAAAACCAGGGTTGGAGGTCAAGCTATCCTTTTTGAACTTCTTCCTGCCAGACTTAGTGAGAAAGGAAGGATAGTCAATGGAGAAGCAGTTGGAAAAGAAAGGAGAAACAGAAAGCACAATGGTAGTGGAAGCAAGAAAAGAAGAGAGAAGCGGGGGGCTACGGCGGGTAGGTGTGGAACAAAAGAGAGTGGTGAGGTCCCTGGGCCGGCAAGTTACAGAGAAGCAACGGTATACAAGCAAAGTACAGAGAAGTTAGCAATGGGCAGCAAAATTTGACTTTCAAGCAGTCAGCAAAACCAGCAAATTTGACTTTCAAACAGGAAGCAAAAAAACACCAAAATGTATCTTTCAAGCAGGAAGCAAAAACAGCAAAATGTGACTTTCCAATTAGGGATTCAGATATTAGCAGAGGGTATTAGGAAACGCTGTGAATCAGAATGGCAACATGTTAGAAAAAAGCAGAAAGAACAGTGATAGTCAAAGGTGGTAGGAGTGAATCCAGAAGGGGGGAAAACGAACCCATATTTCAGGAGGTGATAATGGCAGTCTGGGTTTCTTAGAGGAGTGAGGTGACAGCATCATTGTAGTTAAGGTGCAGGGAGGACCCCTAATACCGTTCTGGAAGTGAACAGGGATCTGCCTAAAGCCTGCCGGTCCCCAGTTGGACAGAAAAGGCACTCTTTAGCCAAAGTGCAGGATGGATACAGATTGAACATCCAAGCTTGCAAGGGCACAGCAGCGCACCACAGATCAGGAAAATGCTGCAAAAAGCAGCTTGTACACAAATTAGGACTAACCAGAACAATACACCGGTCATTTTTCACAGTTTTCAGATTTTTGCAAAAATGTTGTTTTCTTCTTTCTAATTTACCCAAGGTGGTGCAGTTGGTCTAAATAATGCACCTAACTGGATCCAAGTTATTCCTCCTGTTAGGAACAACCAAGGCCCTAATAATCATCTCAATGGTCTTTGAGCCAAGGCAATGGACTGCTGCAGTAAGCTCCTCGGTGAGTTCCTCAGTGAGCTCCCCAGCTGAGTCAGGGCGAGGATCAGAGCAGAGATTGATCACCTCATGCTGCTCCTTAGGGCACTTTGCCGATAAATAGTCAGTCATAGGTAACATCTTAACAGCAGGAGCAAAATAAAATGGATAAGGGTAAGATGTATCCAATGCATTTTTAAGAGCAGAATCCAGCGAGAGTTACATCCACTCATACTTGAATGAGAACAATCTTTTGATGAATTATAGGAAATTACCAGGCCAGCCTATTAAGGTATGAGCTGCTTATACACTTCCAATTGGAATGAACTAATATTCTCTTCTATATATGGCGAGTCACATACTTTCCTGGGAACCTAATCAGAGATCCCTTTATATTGCCATTCTTTCTGCTTATTTCCAGGGCAAGAAACGGAACACATTCGGTGAGGAATCAACTCACACTTTTAACTCATTTAATATATATATATATATATATATATATATATATATATATATATATATATATATATATATATATATATATATATATATATATATATATATATACACATATATATATATATATATATGTTTTTACATATTTTTTGATCACTTCAGCACCATAGCATGGGTGGCTACAGACAATGCTTTTGAGTAAGTGAACATACACTTCCAGTAGATTAACCAACCTGCACTAGCAAGAACATGGTTTTTGAAATAGATCACCACCAGAGACACTACGACACTGACCATGCATGGTTAGATGATGCACAACTCACCCTGGCCCGTGTTTCTCGCATTCTTAGTAAAAGCAAAAATGTCAACATCTTTAGACAAGCGTTGGCAGTAGCAATGCAATGTGCATTCGTCCTTTGAATATATAGGGCATATCAGTTAATTTGCAAGAAGTCACAAGTGTAATTAGACAATGCATGGAGGGCAGCATATGCACTGTATACCTCTTGATATCAAAAATGTCTAAGATAATTTGGAAACATTTTAATTGTTATGTTTGGTTGTTTCTCCTTTCTCTCCCTGAACCATGTCCTTTGGTATGCATCAATGAACTGTATTTTCGTACATGCAATGAAGGTAATTTTGGTTGCCTTGCATGAAAAACGAATGTGAATGAAACATCAACCTTTCTATGCATAAATGATTGTAACCAATGCTTATGCAGCCTTGAGAAAGACTTAGTGTCGAAACACGTGTTGGCTGTTCTGCAAGATATACTATCACAGATTAAAACTCACAAAAAACTTCTTAAAGAATTCAGAATATTTCTTTTAAGGACTTTCTCTTTTCCATGCAACTGCACTTATATATAAGCATGCAATTTTTGCAGGGATAACAGTGACTTTTTGAACAAAGGCCAAGCGCAAGTGCCAGTGGGTTCTATATCTTATCATCAGGCTTCTTTTTGTCCAAGTTATCAATTAGCTTCACTGTGCGTTGTGGACATGCTCGTGCAGAGCCTCTCTTTCTTTTTTCCTGAGGAGCAGAGGGTGTTAGTTGGTTACAATCTGAACCAAAAATGTTTTCATTTACATTTTTCATAGTGCTTAGGCTGTTAAGGTCAGTGTTAGAGTCTGTTTCATTTGTAGCATCAATTACATCAGTTAAGTCACCCCCTGTTATCAGTGAGCCAGGCTACAAGGAAGGGTTCATATTTCCTTGGTCAGCCAACGCGGCCCGTTTGACAACCCGCGTGGCAATTGCTGTGGTGGGTCGGTGCTTCAGGTTGAAGTTAGGTGGAGCCGAGATATCCAGGGTAAGATTCTAGCGTTTTAAGGGCAGACTTTTCAGTTCTAGCCTGTCTGAGGCTCACAGGAAGGGGGGGGAGACACAGGTTCAAATGTTTTCATGCACTGGCTCCGTGAACGAACAGTTAACAAGTGACAACAATACCACTTACCAGTGGAGCTGCGTGTGGTCCAGGGGTGGGAGCCAGAGTTCTTCAGGTCCCAAGCAGCGGACTCTGCAGGCAAGTGAGTCACTCCCCCTTGCACTCTTGCACCAGAATACCAAAATAATCAGCAACACTCCGCCGTGGCTCCACCAGGTAATGAGTTTTAAATGAGCTCTGTCTCCAGTAGCAATACCGACAGACTCCGGTGAAGTCCGGTGAAGTATTACATGGAAGCTGTATCAGGTAAGACTCTTGAATTATTGAAATCTTAAAGTAAAAGCCCACCAGCATAGGGTCCTCCTCACACCAGCTCTTCTTCTAGCAGTCACTCATGCATTCCAGTTCCAGCACACACTCAAACTCATACATTCCATGCACCCACCTGTCACATTCCAATTGCATTCCACACACACACACACACACACACACACACAGACGTCATAAGAATACTACACACCTCCCTTCCCTAAACAATGAACACAGAGGGAAGACAAAGAAAGAATAAGACAAGAAGAAATAGGAAAAAGAACGAAATACCGAAGAGACAGGATGACCAGTAGAACAGCAGTGATGGAGCTCACTTATCCATTAACTTTGCACATGCTAACTACATAGTCTTTGAATCTCTTTGGATAACTCGTCAACCTTCTTGACTTCCTCACCGTTTCATCGACCTCCTTGCTGTTTCCTCAAGTGAAACCAGCAGGAACACTTTGAACTCATACCTTCAATACTCTACTCACATTCCAAGTCCTACCATTCCCAATTCCATCTTGCTCTCTTCATCCATGGGGGGCACATCTTACAATTCGCCTTCCTCAATCTACTCAACTCAAAGGGAGACGCACCTGTTGTAACATGTGGTGAAAAAATGATGCACCTCAACCCTACGCTCCACCACTCTTTCCCAATCTTCTCCATTCACCCAAGCCAACCTTATACAATCCTTTATCACCTTGTTGAACCTTATGGCCACACCATTTGCCTGGGGATGATATATAGACATACATGTATTCTCTATTCCATTTCCCAGTAAATACTGACACATTTCTTTAGACTTGAATTGGACTCCATTGTCAGTGATTACCATACATGGGTATCCTTCATGCTTAAACATCTGCTCCATGAAAACAGTTACAACCTTAGTCGTTATGCCTGTAGTGATATTCACTTTTACCCACTTAGAGAGTATATCCACTAAAACTATACAGTACTTCTGAACACCCTTGTTCCAAACGGGCTCCGTAATATCTATTCCAACTCTCTCCCATGGCATTTCAGGTACAGAGCTCAAAGTAACAGGAATTTCCATGGTCTACACACTCTTTTCACTCAATGTACATGGTACTCAGTTCCTCACAGCCCACTCAACTTCTAAGTCACATCCTGGCCACCAGTACTCTGCGCGCACTGCCTGATTACTTTTGGTAATACCTTGATGTCCTTCATGAGCAATTCATACAACTCTTTCCCTTACCCCTCATAATATATTCATCATTAACATGTAATTCTTCTCTGACCATCCACAATAGTTCTAAATCAGAGCCCATCACACTTTCCTTAGTAATCATTCCATTCTCCCTAAAGTAATTCTTCACATCGTTGAGAATCACATCCTGTACCATACTATCATCCCATTTTTTCTTCCCAATCATCTTTTGTGCAACCAACAGCACACAATCATGTTCACTGTCATCCTCTTCATCATGCCCATCCATGGTCAGACGGGATAAACAGTCTGCAGGAATATTCTTCTTCCCAGGAACATATTTCACTTCAAGGCGATATTCTTGGAGCGCTGCAACACCAATCTTCCTATGCTTGATGACACTCCATCCAGCCCTTTCTTTTGTAATGATTCTTTTAGAGCCTTATGATCTGTGCTATAGTGAAACCTGTACCCCATAAAATTGTTATGAACTTTGTGATAGCCCATTTTGTGGCCAACAGCTCCTTTTTCGATAGTCAAATAATTAAGTTCAGCACCTTTCAGTAATTGTGACGCATTCCCTTTCATTTGTGTGAAAACAACTCCCAATCCTGTATTGCTTGCATCAGTGGAAAGTATAGTCTTCCTTCCTATTTTAAAATGTTGTAGAAAGGGAGTGTTTTCCATGGCCATCTTGATACTGCTGAATGCAGAGGCACATTGTTCTGTACAATCCATAGGGCTCAATGGAAATGGGGAGGATGCAAACGAGCCTGTTAATGACAGGCCCGTTGTTTGCATACTGGTCTCCTCGCGGCACCCGCTAAGGACGCCTGGTTTTACCAGGCGTCCTTAGTGGGTCCCACGAGGAGACCTCGTAATGAGGTGGTAGGGGGTTAACGGGGCCGGCAGCTCTACCGCTCCATTAACCCCCTACCGCCTTCTGTGTTAATGAGGCCCAAAGATATAATACATTTTCTTAAACCACTATTCTTCCCTTTTTCATTGTTTTACAGTTTTATGTTTTCTTTGCATTCTGCTTTGTATGACACAAACTCTTTTCTATCATGGAATGTTGTTTTCCTTTCCAGATCACTGAGACTAATGAGGAAGTTATCCGTTCTTCTTCCTCTGGTAATGAGCTATGTCTAAAAAATTCTTCCATAACATCATCAGAAGATGTGGTATCAGGGTGTATCTCAAAATTGATCAGCATGCCGGAATGGTTGCCCTGCTCCCTTATCAAAGCATTAGTTAGTGAGGTGGTCAAAGTCAGATTGTGCTCACTAGCGTCATAGCAGTTATTCATTTTTGCCCCGAGCGTTTGGAAAGACACTAGGCCTCATTACGAGGAGGGCGGTAAGGGGTCAACGGCGCCGGTAAAGGTGCCGGTGCCGTTAATTCCGTACCACCCTATTACGAGGTCCCCTAGCGGGACCCGCTCTGGACGTCTGGTTTTACCAGACGTCCTTTGCGGGTCCCGCGAGAGGACAAGCATGCTAACGTTATTGACGGGCCTGTTGTTAGCATCATCCCCATTCCCATTGAGCCCTAATTTTTACCAGGTCCATGGAATGGGCAATTGCCGAATCTGCCAAGGTCGGCATGATCTGGTAATTGCCCATTCCATGGACCCAGTTAAAATGAATTACCGGCGGCAGCCGTGCCCTTAATAAGGCCACGGCTACCACCAGGGTCCTAATGAGGCCCACTGTGTGTGTTTTTACCTCCACACTAATGAGGTCATACACTTTAACCAGTGAATTTAAAACAAAATTGAGCACTGGTATGGAAGAATCTGTCAATTCTTTTAGGGCTCTCTAGTTGTCGGATTAGGATTACAAATACGGGGCGTCCAATGACCCATAAAATGATGAAGATTCACAGGGTGAATCTAATGCTTCTCCCACGGGTGAGGCGAACAAGGAGGTGTTTCAGACAGAGAACACAGAGATTGTGCAGCCGAGTTTGGGGGTTCTCGAAGGACTTCATCTTTCGCACACAAATTTAATAGGTTGTCATTTTGCTCCTTTGAGCATGTGCCTCCCCACCAGGCAGTAAACATGTAGGTAATTGCAGTGAGAAATTAGAAGGGAGATTCCCAAGACTAACACTTCGACTTTTTTGAAAAGAAGTCTGTAAACTTCCATTTTATATTTGTAGATGTTAACCTGTAGCCATTGGGTTTTTCCTTCAAATGCTCTTGTGATGAGCATATTTGTGGAGCGCCCTCTTTTGCCGGTCCAGCCGCTGAGGCTAGAGAAGATTTGTTTTTGTTTTCCTGCTCCGAAAAAGGGACTCTTTCCTCCACTGCATTTCCTTTCCCCACCTGCTAAGAGATAGACAGTTGGTTGACTTCATTGTGTAAAGATCTGTCCGGGTGAGCTGGTGTTTAATTCCCACCCATGTTCATGGACTAGCTGCCTGTGCTCCCCTGGAAAATGTTGCACTTGTATGCGGATTTGCTTTTTAAGACACCACTGCTGGGGCAGCGCTATTGAGTATGTTCCGCCTGGTTTGTTGATATAAAAGGTTGTAGGTGATTTGACTGAATCCATGTTTTCGAAATAGTGAAGTGACCGCATTTTTATTTATTTTTTAATTGGGCGGGAGACCACCCACACCCCCCTCTCCTTCCCCCTACCTTTATTAATATCCCTTACCCCACCCGGACATATAGTTTATTTTATACTTTTTTCCCGGTAAATAAATAAAAAAAACTATTTGGTCACTTCTTCCTCAAAAACATTGGATTCGGTCACTTCTACTGTACCGGATATAAAACATGGCTGTTGTGATGTCTGTAATGATGAGAACAATTGTTTATTAGGCTTTTCTGAAAAGAGTTTAACACCATCTTTAATGCTAGATGTTCGATTACGTTTATGTGCTTTTTAGATTGTTAAACTGGACTCGTTCCTTATATGGTGAGGTGCAGGCAATCCGCCGCATTCTGTCATGGATGCATCTGTTGTAATGGCTATTTGAAATGGTGGGTTGACAAAAGGTCTCCCTTTCAACAAGTTCTCTTTTGTTCAACACTTGAGGCCTGATAATATTGTTTGTGAGACAACTACCTGATCGTCCCACTCGCCTGTAGCTTGAGACTACTGGTATGATAACCATGGTTTCATTTAGGGGTCCCAAGGGTCGCAACTGTGACCCTTGAGGTCTCCCTTGCTACTCTTGTGGTCTCCCTTTCTACCGCTAAGCAGCATTTTTACATTGAGGCTCATGGGCTGTGGCCAGCAGCATGTGGCTCTATGTTTCTGGAGTGACTAGTTTTCTGATGGCTATAGCTGGTACGATAGCTCAGTGGGTTGAGCGCCCGCTGTTGCAACGTGTGTGTGATCTGCAGGTTGCAGGTTCAACTCCCAGCAAGGTCAACTCAGCCTTTCATCCTGCTGAGGTTGATAAATGCGTACCAACACAGGTTGGGTGATATTGTATGTATATTTGTTCTATATGAGGCACGTAAGTGCTATATAATAACACATCATTAACGTTTGGCCTTGTATCTTTTCTTGCATTCACAGAGATTTGGTAATATGGGGCTATACGCACTGATATTACCAATTCATCTGGTGATCCATTCTTGTATGAAATGAATATCACGTTACAGTGATATCGTAACCATATTTTTCGTAATGTACTCAAAAACAATGCTGTGACCACTTCCTGTTTTGTCGTGGGGTGAAAGGTCGTGTTCCATCGCTTCCCGTGATGTCACTTCGGGCTGAGGTCAAATGACAGCACTTCCTGTGGTGTCATCAGAGGTCAAGGGTCAGGTGATGTCACTTCCGCTACCCCTGGCATTTTGGTGAAATGGCATCCCTGATGATAACCATTACTGTAACAGACACATATTGAGCCTTGCATGAGGGATTATGTACATGCAAGATGCCATCATGCTGAATAGTTAAATTACTTTCCTTACGGTTATCTGATGCCCAAAGTAACCTGGGATTTGCATGAGAAAGGCTTACACACTTTCTGGAGATGGGTATGCAATGGCCAATTTGTGTCCAGAATTGCCTCTAAGAACGTTTTGTTTTGACTTGGAACAAAGCTTGATTTCTATCAGTTGATTGAAAAGCCCAATTTGTGTAGGATGTTTATTTTGTCCTCTGTGTGTAGTTGACATTGTTTTGCGCTGCTCCAGGTTGTTAGACTGTCGCCTAAATAGGCGTAGACTGGGATACCTTTGCGACAAAGGTGAGCTGCCACTACCATGAGCCCTTTGGTGAATACACCAGGTGCGAAGGCAATTGAAAAAGAAAGTACTTTGAACTGGAAATGTCTGATCTATTTTGAATTGTAGGTATCATCAATGATGTGTGAACATTAAAATATGTAAATATGGATCTTTCATGTATGCCATATGATCCCCTTTTTGAAGATGGAAATGACGTCTTGTAGTGTGGTAATTATATATTTTCTTTGTTTTCCTTGTTTGCTGGTCTAAATTATAGAACTGGTCTTTTGCCTCATCTTTTTTGAGATCTAGAAAGTATAGAAAATAAATTCCCTTATTTACCTGGTTTGAAGGTACTCTCTTGATAGCTCCTTTTGTTAATACGTTTTGAACTTCCTCTGAAAGTAACAGGAGGCATTCTGGTGGTAGGTTTCCGTGTCTTGGTTGACGATCACATGTTTTTTGCAGGAACTCGATGCAGTGACCATGTTCTTCAGTGGACAGCACCCATTTGTCTGAATGTATACCCTCCCATGAGAAGATGAATAATGATACGTGCCCCCTTCTTGGGAGACATGGGAAGGAACTTATACTGGCGACTCACTGTTTTGGGTTGAGGTAGTTCCTCTGGGAGCTTGCCCTCTTTCACATTTGAAAAGGCTTCGACCACCAGGTGTGGCAGTATGATTGAAATCTGGGCTGTTCTGCCATGAGTTAGAGGCAGGCGTGTATGTTGCTGGAGATGATGCATGGTTAGACTGTTGCATATGAAAATTCTTTCGACCTGGAAAGGGCTCCCTCTGTTGACAGCTGACAGACTTTTAATGGTCTCATGTTATCTTTTTGCCTGTCGAGGTTGTCATCCGCTGCTTTGCGAAAGAGTTTTGTTTCCTCAACAGGCACATGTAGAAGTGTGGCCTGTGTTTCTTGTCTGAACCCTGCAGCCATGCATGACTTTTGATGACTGTGTCTTTGCACCAGAAGGCCAGGTGGGGGTTTCTTGTGCATTCATCCGTGAAGGCAATCTAGAACTAGTCCGGAATTGAACTAGAAGAACTTGAGGGATAGGCGGGTATCGCACCTGGGTGAACCACAGGGTTGGCCTCCCATGATAAAGGTAACAATTGTGAAGGTCTAGTATGCAAACAATATCTGGGAAGATTCACCATGCTCTCCAGCTGGAAGAGCCTGCATGTATAGCCTGCGGTCCTCTAGCTGCAGAAGCATAGACTGCTACTGTCACTAACCGCTTTATCGCTGCCACAAAAATTGACAGAGGAAGCTATCACCGGATCAGACGCACATACAACAAATCTCCACCCAAACTTCTAGGTATGTTTAACACACAACTCCGTTGGACACTGGCCGCAAGCATAGCTACCTGCACACATCAGAATACAGCAATGACTACAACAAATTCGATCTCGCTGGTGACATTATTGTTCTGCCTACTGACACAAGACTACGCGTCAACACCTCTGACATCAGTATGCATCAAAGACCTATGACGAATTCAGGCCCGCTGGACACATAGCAAGTCTCTAGCACTCACACATCCCCTGACTCCCCTCGGCACCCATTCACATGCCTGACCTCATGGGTCGCTTTCTACCGGAGCCTGACCAGCCCTGCCAAGCCTCATACGGCCAAATGCACTCACGCATTTTAATCCTACCCATGACCTCCAACACTCTGGAATATGTTGTAAGTGCATTGGCGGATTGTTTACCCTCATTTATAAACATACTCATTGCTAGTCCTCTATTTAAGGGATTTTCTTTACAAAGGGTCATACTTGAATCAGCCCTATCTCCAGTTGAAGGCCATAAGATGCTCCGCTGGGAACACCAATCAGGAAGAAATTGCCTCATCCCAGCAAAACCAGCAAGACCAGGAACACTATCAGAGAGACCAACAACTGATTGATTAGGCAATCAGGTGACAAAAGCGTGTGGCATCCCTTCGGGTTTGTGACTTCACTTTCTGTCTAGAACATCCCATCCAGCAGCCATCTTGGATTAGTAACATAATTTGCAGTGGCCATCTTGGATTAGTGACATCACTTCCTGTGGCACACTTGGAATGGTGACAATGTCCGTCATGCGGCCATCTTGGATCAGCCATATCTCCAGCTGCTGAAGGCCGCAAGAGGCTCATCTGGAAACACCAATCAGGAAGAAATCGGCCCATCGCAGCAACACCAGGGACAATAACAGAGAGACAGACCACTGATGGGCTAGGTGATCAGGTCACAAGAGTGTGTAGCATCCCTTCTGGTTTCTGGCTTGACTTTCTGTCTGGAAATTCACTTCCTTTGGCCATCATGGATTGGTAACATCCCTTTCTGTGGCCATCGTGGATCAACGCTAGGGCCGGTCTTACAAGCCACAGTACCCCAGGCATCACCACAAAAATGTGGCGCCACTCGCCTCCCCTCGCTGCCCCACATCATGCGGGAGGGGGCAGAGGGGAACTCCACATCTTTCACTAGGCACGGCAGGACACAAGGAATTGGTCCGTTTTTCAATCATCTTTTGGTTTGTTGAGGTAGTACATGATAGCCCTGCAAACATCTAGTATGTGAACTGCTCTCTCACCCTTATTTTGAGAGATTTTGTTGAATAGACTGATTGACATAACATTACATTTTGAAATGTATTTTGGAGAGAATTGAGGGTCCTTAAAACCACTTTGTTCTTATGAATTGAGAAAAAGGTTCTGAAACAGGCAATACATGTAGCTCCCTTATTGCTACAAGAAAAGCCACTGTGTACGAGGTCCTTCAAAAAACTTTATACTTTGGCTTAAAAGTCAGTCCCATTGGTTTACTTAAGAAAACCTTAAGATCCCAACCTGGTGGTGGGTTCACCACAGGTGGATACAGGATATATTCCTTTCATGGTAGCCTGGATTACAGGGATTCTCCAACAGGAGACCTTATTTTGGAATTTGTGCTGATAATGCAGCCAAATGCACTTTTAAGGAGTCTAATACAATACCTGAGTCAAGTATATGAAGTAGGTATGTGATAATGTTTGTTGAGGAGCAGGTAATAGGATTTATCTTTGTAGGACTACACCAGATTATATACTAGTTGTGAAGAAGGACCGAATGCTCATGTTAAGTAACTTGTAGTTTATTAACTAATAATGGGATTGAGGGAGAGAGGCGGCAGGCATCTATGCTGAAGCCGCTATCAATGCCATCCTAACCGTCAACCCCGAACGTTCAACGTTCACGCAGGTCTTACACGCAGCGGGACCCATGTGAATGATCGATTCTACACATCTCCCTTTTTACATACAATGTAACTTTGAAGAAAATTATTCTTTAAACAGTACATAATCTGTGTTCCTCATCGGTGGACCCATCAACACAGATCTTGTTCTTCCTCTGGGTTGAACTCTCCATTCTCCTTCGCCCGTATGCTGCACACCCCCAGCACACACTTCGTCTATCTGGCTCTCACCACTAACTTGAACCCTATTCTGTTCATTCCCCTCTTGCTCTTTCAATAGATTCTGCTATGGTCCACTCATCCTGCTCTCTTCCATGTCCTTTTTCTCCTGATACACAGTAATCTGGTTCATGTTCCATATATCCCTATTTTCTAAATGCACACAACTTCCCTTGCATTCCTTCACTCTTTTGGGAGTTGAAAATCTCGACAATCCCATGACCACTTTTTCAGGCAATCTAACTCTTACTCAATCACCTTCTCATAAGAAAAGCATTCTTTCACCTCATCTGTTGTTTGCATACATTTACTCATCTACTGACTTTGTTTATCTATTGCTCTTTCTTTCAAATCTATCTGTGTATCCTCCTTCCACTTATATTGTCTAACTTTTTCTCTCACCTATTCAGGACACAACCTCTTGCACGGCAAACGCCCACGCATTAACTGAAATGGGGTCACATCAGTTACACTGTGTTGCGTGGTACGATAGAAGAAACCTTACCAGTTCCTTCCTGAAATTCAGCTTATTTTGCTGACACATCTGAACAAGCTCTTTCTATCTTCTATTAAATCTATCAATCATCCTGTTGCCCTGTGGATGATACAGAGAAGTACACAAATGTATGATGTTATGTTCTCTTAAAAGAACAACCAATTCGACTCAGTTGCCCGACACAATTTTCTCTGCTGCTCCCTTATTGGCAAATACCTTTTCTGAGAAAGTTATTACACTAATTGCATTCACCTCTCTCATGGGTTGTACAATTGACCACTTTGAGCAATAATCCATTATGCTACAATCCTCAGGTAACACCTAAGCTGGCCCTGCTATGTCTATGGCAAGTTTCATCCATGGACCTACCGGTAAACCAACTTGAATCATAGGACTCATCCTTGTTCCCAATACCTTGTCACTATTTTGACCAGGGATACACAATTTCACTACGTTTTCTATTTCCAGACCTATACCTGGCCACCGGAAGTCTGCTCTTATTTTCCTTTTTGTGGCCATTATACCTATATGTCCTTCATGTGCTACTCGAATCAGACTTGTTCTCAGTGTCCTTGGAGGAATCAACACCTCGCCTCTTACTACACATTCACCTTGGACACAAAGTTAATCTGAAATTTTCCACAAATAACTCAATTCCCCTCTTCATCCTCTTGTCAGGGGTGACCATCTATTTGCACAATACTCCCTTACTCTAGTTAGTACCTCATCCTTCTTTCCATCCTCGCACCATTCATGTCTAGAAATCGTTTTTTCTCCCAACCATCCAATCTCCGTACTTATCTGTTCTTCACTTTCTATCCAAACAACTCAACATTCAGACTCGCTGAGATCATTTGTTCCACTCATTGGTAATCATCACAAGCAATCTGCCTGTATGTTGTCTCTACCGGGTATATATTCTATCCTAAACTTTTTACGTTTGCAGTTTAGTTAGCAGCCTTTACAGTCTTGCTTATAAATGTAAACCTCCACCTAACGCCAAAACATGTATTAGCGGCTTATGGTCCATTTGTATTGTAATTCCATCCCACACAAGAACATTTTGAAACGTTCCACTGCCCAAGTACAGGCAAGAGCCTCTTGCTCTATTACAGAGTATTTCCATTCACTTTCTGTTAGAGTTCTAGATGTATGTGCCACTACTCACAACTGTCCATTGTTGTTTTGGGGCAATGTGGTTCCCAATCCATAACTGCTTGAATCCACTCCTTTCCTACTCTCAAAACATTTAAGTAGTGAGGCCAATTGTATCTCCTCTATTTTCCTGAAGCATTTATCTTCTATCTCTGTCCATTCAAACGCATTTCCTTTTCTTAGTAATCTCTTCAAGGGCTCTGTTTTATGTGCAAATTTTTCCATGAATCTTGAATACAATTCTGTCAGCCCAAAAAATGATCTTAAATGTTTTAATGTTTTACATTCATAGGCGATGGGGTTCCCTGTATAACATCCAAGTGATTCTGTTTGGGTTGAGTACCCACTCCAGATATACTGTGTCTCAAATACTCTGCCTCCTTTACTCCAAACTTACATTCCTCTACCTTTAAAGTCAACTCACTGGGCCTCATTACAAGGTGGGCGGTAAGGGATTACCGGCACCGATAAGGGCACCAGTGCCGGTAATCCCTTACCGCCCTACTACGAGTTCCCTTTGCGGGTCCTTCCTTAACGCCTGGTTTTACCAGGCATTAAGGACAGGACTCGCAAAGGGATACCGGGGTCAATAACGGTACCGCAATTTGCCGTACCGTTATTGCCGCCTTCCCCGTTCCCATTGAGCCCTATGGGGGCTCAAATGGGAATGGGGAATGGCTCTGGTGATTGGGGAATAACCGGTCCCGCCGACCTCAGAATGGACCGGTAATTGCTCCATCCACCAGACCGGAGTCGGTAAGATTTTGGAGGCAGCCATGGCGCTAATAGCGCCATGGCTACTAACACTTCCTTCAGGATTCTGTCATGTTTCCCTTATTTTTCCCATAAATTAATATATAGGGGGTCATTACGACCCGGGCGCAAAGGGATACCGGGCACCGGTAATGACACCAGTGCCGGTAATCCCTTTGAGCCCTATTCTGAGGTCCCTTTGTGGGTCCTTCCTTAACACCTGGTTTTAGCAGGCGTTAAGGACGGGACCCGCAAAGGGATACCGGGGTCAATAACGGTGCCGTAATTTAGGGTACCATTATTGCCGCCTTACCCCTTCCCATTGAGCCCTATGGGGGCTCGAATGGGAATGGGGAATGGCATTTCAAATGGGGACTTACCGGTCCTGCAAAGGGCGGAATGGACCGGTAAGTCCCCATACCACCACGTCGGTGGCGGTACCGGTATTGGTGCTAGTCATGGCGCTAATAGCGCCATGACTAGCACCAACCTCGGAATGAGGGCCATAATCTTGGAATGCAACCTCTGAATGTATTCCTCTACATAAATTGTGCATTATTCTCTGTAACACAGATGAGGCTGTCATGGCCATGAAGTCAGGGGCACAGGCATGCAGGGGTTGCATGCACAGGAGACCTGGGTGGACACTTTTCCTGGCGCCTTTGGCGCCAGGCTCATGAACAAACAGGCTCATTATGGACATAGCACATCAGATGCATTAACCTTGAACATTCCATCTATTAAGCAGGATGCATGAACCTTGAACATTACATCCATTAAGAAGCCCCAAGTGTATTCTTGGGTGTGGCTGCTAATGGATTGCCTTTGCACGTGCTCACTCTCTAGGAGTGGCAGGGTGTGGCTGGTAAGCCGGCCCTAATGGGCGTGCCCACGATCTCAGCTATATAAGCTGCCCCGATCCTCAAGACAGATGCTTCACGTTATTCTGCACTTGCAAGCAGCGTCAGGCTCACCGTCGCCTGATGTCAGAGTTACCTTTGAAGATCCTGCTTCCTGCACATCCTGCTTCCTGCCAGCATACTTACCAACTGGAGGAAGTTGTTCTTACCTGTACATCTCTTCGGCAAAACCAAGTATTCATCTTTACACTTTCCGGAATGCCGGAATCTTCATCTTGGCACCGCAGCATGACACGCTCCATCGTCGACAGCAGCGCCTGCAAGGAAAAACAGAAGACAAGGTTAGACATCGAAAAAACATTCAGTTTAAGGTTGTGCTTCGCCATACTTCCCGCTTTTCCTTAAACCATCACTTACCTGCTGTCAAACATTGCGGTAGCATCCATCTTCCATCCGGCCGCGTCTTGCGTCTCACAGCTGCATTGAGGCCGCATTTCCATCTAAGTGAAGAAAACAGAAGATAGACATTATTGCGGGAATAAATAGGAGCAGCATATAAAGACATTAAACAGAATGAACAGCATCACAAGAGCTCAAGAAATGCTTACCAATCATAAGCAGAAGCATAGTCGCAGATGGACTGGACTAATCCTTATCAGGGATCAGTGAATGAACTAGATCCCATTTGACGCGCCCCTGCCAGAAGTAGCAAGACGGAGAGCTTATCTTCCATAATTCACAGGTGAGCTTTATGGGCCGGCGTATGCTCACAGAAACTGTACTTTGGGGTGAAGGGTTCGAGAGGTACAACAATCACAGATTGGCGCACTCCCACACTCTTATTTCCACGCAGGAGCAGTATCACCACGTACCACTGCTCACAGCTTTTTTACTGAGGGAGAGGCCTGAAGGGGATGATTCAAGTTCAGGGAGGGCTGCAACCGTGCCCCAACGCCTCCGCAGAGACCAGGTGAGCGTAATAGAGGCACTTGCCAGTCCAAATGGCTTCCACCTAAACTGAATTGATACAACCCAATTGGTATTATAAAGGCTGTCAGTCGTTTTGATTTCCGATGAAGTCTTATTTGGTGATACACACTTGTCATACTGAATGCTTTTGCTTCACCTAATAACATTAACATTTCTTGTAAATTCAGCAATGGGTGACAATCAGCAACCACAAGTTAATTTAGATTCCTTAAATCTACATACATTTTTATCTTGCCATCTGATCTATTCATCACTACAACTGGAGAAACCCATTCCGCACTCTCTATAGGTTCAATCACCTAATTATTCACCATGTGCCTCATTATGAGGTGGGCGGTAAGGGGTTAACGGCGCTGGTAAATGTGCCGGAGCCGTTAACCCCTTACTGCCCTATTACGAGGTCCGCTCGCTGGACCCGCTCTGGACTCCTGGTTTTAACAGACATCCTTTGCGGGTCCCGCGAGCAGCCCAGCATGCTAACAACGGGCACGTCTTAAACGGGCCCCATGTTAGCATGCTCCCCATTCCCATTGAGCCCTATGTGTGCTCAAATGGGAATGGGGATGGTCCGGGTCTGGGTTCCCTGAATGGGCAAATACCACGCCCTCCAAGGTCGGAATGGCCCGGTATTTCCCCATTCAGGGAACCCGGACCCGAGTTTGTAGGCAGCCATGCCCTTAATAAGGGCATGGCTACCTCCAAACTCGTAATGAGGCTCCTTATCTTGTAACAGTTGATCCAATTCCATTAGAACTGTAATTGGTACCTTGCACAGCTTGCTCCTCACTGGTACTGCTCCATCCTTAAGTATTTTTTATTTTTTGTGATGTTTGGTTTACATTCAAACCTCTCATCTTTTTATCATTTCTTCTGTTTATTGCTCAAGTTACTTAAGATAAGCTGTCAAAGCTTTGGCAGTAGCCTTCCTCATGTTTGTTGATTTTTACTTCAGATTCTTATTTTCCTTCGTCTTAGGGATGCATTATCCTGTTTGTCTATTGTTCGTAATGTTGTTCCAGAATGATATTAGTGCAAACACCATTTTTTTTTCATTTCCAGCAATCATCGTCGCCCAACGATCATCAGGTGTTAGAGTTGTTTGGGTTTTCATGAACCATTCTCTGGATAGATGTCTTTTTTCATTCAGTGCTGGACATATCATAACTATATGATGTAGACTCTCTGCCATCATTAAGTCCTTGCAAAATCGGCAATATTTTTTACTTTCCGGGATTTGTTTCCTAGCTGCCATTATTTCTCGAGTTGGGAGGATGGGATGTTTAGCCGTAGTCTCATGAATGTGTCTCTTATTTTAGAAGACGGAAAAATGTGCAAGTACGATGGTAGTTGGTTAATTCTTCTATTATCGAATGCACAGTGTATGTCATGCCGGTATTTAGCTTTGGCTTGGTTGGTGTTCAGCCAGTCATTCTCTCTTAGTTTGATCTTTGCTTTTTGTGGTCTTTCTAGTAGCATTTCCATTGATATGTCTTGTTTTTCTCTTAATGCTTCTGTCGATCTTTTCCAGATTTCTAAGGCATGTTCTGTGTTGTCTATTTTCTCGTTTCTGAGTATTTCAAGCGGTGGGGTATTAGATTTGCTCATAATTTTCCGATATAAATCGAGCTGTTTCCACAGGACGATGGATTCGAGCGATTGGAGTGCAAGTTCAGCTCGGATGCGTGTGGTGGGCAGTGACATAGGCAGGTTTAACACTTTCTTCCAGAAACTCCGTTCCAATTTATCCCAGATGGTGCTGTTGATGTTTATCCTGGATTCTGCTCCGTATGCTAGAGTAGCCGTTAATTTTTGCTTATAAAAAGTAACTACGGGGATCAGGGAGAATTTCCGTTCGGTGTATTACTTTCGCCTGACGTGCTAAGGACAGTGTTTTTTCTTTGAGATGTAGGGGCCATTCGTCTTCTGTTGGAGATTGAGAGATCCATATTCCCAGATATTTTATTGTTTTTACTTGTTCCATTCTATGTTTTCCTATACGAAAGGAGGGGAGCGATCGATTTTTTCTTAGTTTCCTTCTTTAATGACATGACTTTAGTTTTCTGCGTATTTATTTCCAGTTGGTTCTTTGTCATGTATTCTTCTAGTCTTTCTAGTGCAATCTGTAGTCCTCTGGGTGTTTTTGCCAGTAGCACTATATCGTCAGCATACAAGATACAGGGTATTTTTGGAGGGTTTATTTGAGGTGTGTATATGTTTGTTTCAAGGTCTGCCATATAAAGATGGAATAAAGTAGCTGCCAGTGGGCATCCTTGTTTCAGGCCATTCTATGTTCTAATTTGTTCTGTGAGTGTGCCGTCTCTCGATAGTCTGACTCTTATACTGGTGTCGTCGTACAAGAGTTTGATCGGTTCAATGATGTCGGTTGGACACTTGCATGCATTCAGTTTTCCCATAGGTCGTCTCTGCTCACGGAATCAAAGGCCAGAAGTAGATCTATAAAGGCAGCATAGATCTGCGTTTATGTTCTTATGGCTTCTTGTTTCAGTATGTTTAGTAGGAAGAGATTAATATTTGTGCCTATTGTTTTGATGAATCCTGTTTGTCTTGTTGTGTATCTTTTTTCTTTTGTTGCCCATCTGTCCAATTTCCCTAGTAGGAGTTTTGCAAAAATCTTCCCCAAGGGGTCAACTAAAGCTAGAGGTCGGTAGTTTTGCGGTTCTTTTGTGGATCCATGCTTGAATATCGGTATTATTGTAGCTTGCTTCCATGTGTTTGGGATTGTTTTTGTATTCTGGATCATCTTGAATATGCTCTCACATATTGCTCCCCAGACCTCTGGATTCTAATGATTACTGTATTTGATAGACCATCTGGTCCTGGGTCTCTGGAAATATTTAGAGTACGTATTGCCTTTTGCAGGCCTTCAGGGTTCCATTCCCATGCTATGTTTTTTGTTATATGGCTTTTTTCTTTTGATGACTTGCTGTTTCCATATATCTCTGTAAAATATTCCGTCCATCTTGCCTCCGGTACATCAGTGATCATTGTGTTTTGTATTTCTGTTTGATCATGTAGTAGCGTCCATAATTGTCTCGTGTTTCTGTTTTTTAGGGTCTGGAGCATCTTCTCTGCGTCATCTTGCATTATTAAGGCTCTGTTGTTCTTTGTCCAATTTCTGTATTCTTGCTTTGCCGCTTTGATTTCCTTATATTTCTCGGCTAGGTTTTGTTTCATTATCAATTTTATTTTTAATCTCAATTCCTTTTTTTTGTTATTATTTTCTCATTGTATGCATGAGTATGTAACTTTGTTATTTGCTTTTCATTTGTTGTATTCTGGCATCTATATGGTAGAAGTAACCATCCACAGTTGATTTTTTAAATTCCATCTAGAGTTGAGTTGTTCATTATGTTTGGCAGTTCTTCCATTGTTTTTTGTCCGATTCTTATTCTGTTTCTTCCATTATTTATTTCAATTTTTGCTGTTCTTTTTTTTTATTAATCATTTTCTCAGTGTTCCATTATCTATTCATTATGTAGTGATCGCTCATTTCTGTTTTGATGTTTAGGGATTCACTCAGTTCGTCATGTATATCTTTAGTCATTTATATATAATCGATTATGGCAGTGGAGTTGCCTTTTGCTCAAGTTTCCATTTGTCTTCCGGTTGATGTGTCAAGGCTATCCGATGTTCTCAGGTTCCTGCATCTTAATTCTTTGGTCCAGCATTTGGCTCGGGCGTGAGATGACTTTCCTTTAGTTCTTCTCCTTTTTTATCGAATATGTGAATATTTAAATCGCTGCATATTATGAATTCAGTCGCATTGTATTTTCCTTTTGTGTTGTCTATTGCCGATAATACCATGTCTATGAATTTCTCATCCGTTATGCTTGCCGGGTTCCAGTGCAAGTTCATTAGTGCCCATATTTGGTCCTTCCTGTGATTCCTGGTTGGAGATTCTTTCTCTTTGTTTTCTGTTTTGCATTTGAGTATTGTGATTTGTATCCACGGGTTTAGGTTTTCGGATTCTATTATGTCAATCATTCGCCCATTTATGATTATCGTTAAGAGTCCAGATGACGGTCAGCCTTTCTTCTTCTGTATTGCTGGGTTCATTATTATTGTATAGCCGTCACATATAGGTTGTTCTGAAATCCATGATTCCTGAATGCAGATTATGTCAGCCGTTATGAAAGTCGGGTTTGTTGTGTTGAATAGATGGCTATTACCCCGGTATTCCATGAGCATAGTGTGGTGTTGTACGTATTCTCTTCTTTTGATTGTTATCTTCTTCGTTTGTGAATTTCTTCTGTTTCCGTTATTGGTTCGTCTTGTTGTCTCCATATTCCATATTTTCGGTAGAGCTCATGCCGGTTTTGATATTCTTTATTATCATTTGCTTTTGTTTTGTGCATGTGCTCTTCATTCTCATATTCAGTTGGTTTGCTCTCATAATCATCAGCCTTTTCATGTGTGCTTTCATTGAACAGGGATTGTCTCCAGCTTGACTTTGCTGTTTGTTTTTTCCTTCCTGTGTTTGGCATTTCTTCGATCAGAGTTAGCTCCAAACCTAGCTGCTTGTTACGCTCACCTGGTATCCACGGGGACGTCACTCAGCCTGTTCTGACCTCTTACGACCTTGAACCCTTCCCTGGAGGCTATTCGACCGGAGACTGGGCCTGAAACACAGGATTGGTAGAGTTTAACTCCCTATTGTCTCTGTGTGCTTGAACCCCTTCTTCCCAGGGGTCCAACCCTTCCCTTTGATCCACAGCTCACCTAGTTTTCTTGGATAGTGTGCTCTCCGTCCTCCTTTCAGCGCAGGGGCGCGTTGATTGATGCAGGCTCATTGCTGTCTAGTTACTTCACTGGCAAGAGTCTGACAGGTAAGTATAATGAGTCTTTTGAACAGTTCTCTAACTTCGTTCCTTTCCTTCCTTAGATGATGGCCGGCGTCCGGGGATGGCAGCGTGCTGCAGAGATGAGTAGCACTGAAGGTGAGTGAGAGCGCGATGCGCGATGCACCCCTTTTGTATTTGCATTGAACTGAGTTCTTTTTCTGTGTCTTTTAGGTGCCGCGACGTTTTCAGCGTGGATGCCGGTTATGAAGAACAAATGCGTTGGGTAAGCGCGGTATGCAGCGCCTCTAGATGTTTCCACGCTAACCTGGAGTGTCTTTTCCCTCTTGCAGATGGATGAGAAGTTCCTGAGACAGAGTTCCCCAGAGCGGCTGGGATTCAGGTAAGCGTTTGAAGCTCGTACAGTATTTAAAAATAAGCTAAGATTTGCAGAATGCTTACTAATGCCTTTTTTTCTGTTCTTTTCCCTTTTCCTTAGGAAGTGGCGTGCCGGGATGGGAAGGACACTGCTGAAGATGCCCAAAGAACAGAAGAAGCAATGAATGATGGGCAGAAGCACCGCAAGGTAAGGCTGTTCCTAACGGTGTTCTTGTTCTTGCAGGAGCTGAGCGCAAAAAAAAATTGCAGGCCTACTGGAGACCGATCCGAACACGGTGAGTGTCACGCTGCAGGTCCAGAAAACGCAAAGCATGTTTCTCACCCTGGGTGTGGCTTAAATAGTCTCTGAGTGTCCCAGGTGTCTCTGGGCTGAACCACACCCAAAAGACTAGACCGCACATGCAGTTTTGGGAACCGAAATATGTGGGGGCATCCATCTTGTCCCCATCAATGCACTACAAGTCCAATCCCCAATGTTATCCTATAGGAGTGAGTGAGTCTGGTGCCACACGCGCCAAGGCTGACTCCAAGTGGGTCTTTGGAGGGATGGAGAGGCCCTTGAGGGCCATGTAGGTGTTTGTGGCCTGGCTCCAGCCTGACATCTTGGAGGGCTGGGGACATGAGGGGCAGGAATCATGACACTGCTTGAAGATTAATTTATTATCTATCATTCTGTTCAGTGTTTTTTCGGAGTTGAAGTTGATCTTCACTTGATCCATTATTGTGTCGTCACAGAATTCTACTGTTCGTATATCTTTCGTTGTGATTTTGTTCATGTTTGGGAGTCTTTGTATCAATCTTAGAACATTTGTGCAGTTCATTATCAGGTTGTCGTTTTTTGTTGCTGCTCTTTGTAATTTTAATTTTTCTGTCTGCTTTTTCCATTTGTTTGTTTTGTGGGTGGACAACGGTTGGCAGTTTTATTGCTTTTTCTGTTGCCCAAAGATTGCTTCATTCTTATCATTGTTGTTTTCATGTCTCCTTGTCGGTGTTAGTTCATTATTCATCTCTGATGTTGGCTCATCATCATCTTCCCAGTCGACCTTAGATATCTTGTCAAGGGTCATTTCGTATCTGGAGCTTTCTTGAGTTTGATCTTCTTCTGGTTGCTCTTCTTCGTATTCGTCCAGGGTGATCATGGAGGCCACTTCAATTTCGATTTGGGCTTCTTCTGATTGATCGATCGCGTCTTCCATATACGTTGATAGATTGATGAGTTCTTCTATTTCTGGATCTTCGCTTTTATGATCTGAGATTTGCATTTTCTCTTTAGGCATAGTGATTTCCTGTTTGTTCTGCTCTAGTGGTTTTTTGTTCATCTGTATTTTGTTATTCTCTTTCGACTGGGGTTCCTTTACAGGGTTTGTTAAGTTTCTTAGAAAGGCGCAAGAGCCTCTTTGTTTTCTTTTTTCTGGGTTATTCCTTTTTTGCAGGCTCTCTGTTTGCTGGTATCTTATTTCCTTTTGCGAAAATCTCATACGTTTCTGGTTCTTTTAATTTAGATTTGGCTCTATTATCGTCTGCTGGCCTGTTCTTACTTTCTTTCTCTCTGGCTATAAGGTTGTTTGTCTTCATCTCTTTAAGAGGTTCTTCACTTAGGTCAATTAAGTTTGCTTCTTCTGATGTGGTCTTGCTTTTTGCTTCTTGCCTTTCAGCTGTCTTTGTTAATTTGTTGTTCTCTGCCTTTTCCTGCTGTGGTGTCACTTTGGTTGTACTATTGTGATTTGGTTGAAGCATCTGTATTGGTTTTTCTTTATTTGTTGTTGTCATCATTGTAATTAATGCATGAGTCAAATCTGTTTTTTCTGCTCCATCGCTGCGTGCGATATCAAATAGGCTTGTTTGCCGTAATTGGCTATTTTGTGCTTCAATGTCAAGCCTCTCCAGGATTTTGTTCATGCATTGTTCAAGATAGCTTTGTTTGGAGTGTATCAAAGCAGTGAGAGTTGTTTGATCTTTTATTGATTCTACTAATGATTCTTGTAGCTTCATATATGGCAGTAATTATTGGGTTGTGATTGTTATCAGCATGTTTTGTAGATCTAGCATTGACGTTGGTATTGAGGCTATCTCTTGCTCCTTGTGGTGATTGCATCTGCATTTGTTGTCTCGCGATTCTGGTTTTTGATTTGGATTCTCTTCAAAATCAGCTTGCCAATCGCTAGTGTTTTGCCAACTTCTATCTCTATCTTTGTTTTGTTGTTCATTCAGCGTTAGTTCATTTCCTTTTTGTCCATTTCGACTCAAGGTGTCTGCCTCGTTTTTTCTTGCCAGTGGGGGTGTGTTCCCAAATACCTCTCTTCTTCTTTCGTGATTCCTCATTAGATTTTCAGTTTCAGTTATATCAAGAGACAGTCTTGCGGCTTTAGGATTTGTCTGCTCGTTTTTCATTGTAACCAGTTGTTGGGAGTGTCTGCGGCTTACATACAGAGCTTGCCATTTCTTTTGTGCTTTTGCTGTTTTTTCTTGCTGGGTTAAGTACTTTCTTTCTTTTTCATCCCTATCTTCTCAGGCGGCGGGTGGTTTTTGCATGTTCTCTCTTTCGTTTCTCTCTTCCTCTCTTTTTAGCTGCATTTTTATTCCTTGAGCAGGAGTCATTGTGCTATTTAGATCAGCATTCGCGATCTCCTTCGCTGTGAGTCTTGAGTCTCCAGTGATAATCCTCTCGCCTTCGCTTATGGTTTCAGTCTTCTCTTGTGGTTCTGAGGTATTTTGATTCTTTGCGTTTTGTGTGTCTTCATTCATGTCCTCCTTCGGTGTTGGGTTTATGTGCCCGGTGGTGTTTCTCTCGCCTTCATTTTTGGATCCGGTCGGGGGACTTGTACCTGTTGTTTCGCTTCTTTTTTCATAGTTTTCTATCCATATGGGGGCATCTTTGCTATTGGATTCTCTTGGGATTGCATTTATGTTTTTTTTGTATGCGTTGATAGTTGCATATTGTTATTCCTGCGTCTCCATTGTCTTTCTTTGAAGTTTCATATGCGGGGGGTTAATTCTGCGTTTTTCCCGCGCTTTGTTGTGCGTGTCATTGGAGAGGTGTGACTTTATATTACAGGCTCGCTTGAGCTCGCCGTCGCTAGTAAATATGTTTCCTTCTTTTTTATGGATGATATGTGTCGTGTTTTGCTTGCCGGGTACATTGGGTTCTTTTTAAAACACTATGACGCTGGCTGTTGGCTTCAGCACCTCTCTCTCGTATGTACCTCGCAGTGCGTTGCTTATTAGGGTGGCTCAAAGGCTCTTCGCCCACAGTCTCCACCAGTTAGGGATTTTCCAAATCTTGCACTTGCACCAAAGCCGCCAAACAGCCCAACAGCCACTAACCAGCCCTTCTGTCCTCAGGGTTTACGCCGCAAGGGAGCGGGGAGTGTGGCTATGTAGGCTGCTGATGGTCACGTGATGCGCGTGTATCTGGAAGTGTAGACGGCCTATTGTGCCGTCTAAAAGCAATAGGTGTCCTTTTCACCTATTCGCTTTCCTCACAGTGATCGCATCTCAGGTTGCAGGCGAGGAGGGGAGCTGCTCCTTCATGCTGATGGTATTCCGTCGCTCCTCTGCTTCTGCAATGGATGGAAAAGGTATTTTGCATGCGCCGCCACAGCCCAACAGCCACTAACCAGCCCTTCTGTCCTCAGGGCTTACGCCGCAAGGGCGCGGGGGTATGGCTATGTAGGCTGCTGATGGACACGTGATGCGCGTGTATCGGAAGTGTAGACGGCTTATTGTGCTGTCTGAAAGCAATAGGCATCCTTTTCACCTATTCGCTTTCCTCGCAGTGATCGTGTCTCAGGTTGCAGGCGAGGAGGGGAGCTGCTCCTTCACGCTGATGGTATTCCGTCGCTCCTCTGCTTCGGCATGTTGCTCTGTGTTCACTGGGTTCGCTGTGCTTTATTATTAAGTATTATATCCTTAAGTATTATATCATGCACAAACCTTCCAAGCACACCCAATTATTTCCTAAATACTTTGGGATAACTATTTATCACTTCCTGTGTTACTTGTCCTTCTATACACAGCCCCTGCTCTTTCTCTCCTTGCAGTAATTTCATATGCAATTCACCCTGTTGAATCAACCCCAGTATTGGTGCTCCCTTACTTGCCATATAAACCTTACCCTGTGTTTATCTTCCTCTGTATTCAATATCACAAAACACATAACCTAGAATGTTATCTTTCCACCTCCATATCCCCTGGGCTGAATAAAGAGGCTTGTACACCTTGCATTCTCTAAATAGACCTTTAAACTAATATACTGTATTTAGAACATGAATCTCCCATTATTCTCTTCTTGTGTCCATTGAAATATACAGTGCACCACAGTCTCTCATGTTCACTCAATTTTGGTCCTTCGGTCACTATTAATACGAAGTCTGCTGCACTTTAATCTCTCCAGCCTATGCTGCTCTCTATATAATGTACTCTGCTCTTATTCCTCACATAGCACATTCGTGAAAAATGTCCTCGCTGCCCACAATTGGAACATTCCTTTTGAAATGCTGGACATTCTATACTATTCGCAAGATGATCTTCTCTGCCACATCTCAAGCAATGTTTCTTGTCGCCTCTAGGTTGATGCATGTATGACCCCTGTATTTCTCTTCTTCCCCAATGCATTTCCTTTCTGATCAACCCAATCACATACAGATCAACCTGTGTTTCTTTTTCCTGTACCTTGTACTCATTTCTGATGAATATACATTTTCAATTTCAAGTTGAATATAAATCTGGATTTGCTACGGTCCATAGTCTTTCACTTATTTTCTTGTTAAATGCACTCATTAATATCTGATCTCGCAACACCTGGTAAGGTGTTATCTTTTCAAAGTAACAGTTCGCTGCCAGACTTCTTAGTACTCCCACCTAGTCATCAATTCCCTCTCCTGGCATTTTTTTCCTGGAATAGCAATGGAATCGTTTTAATACTATATTAGTCTTCTCCGCAAATCTTTCCTCCAACCTTGTCATCCATATCATGAACAGATCTCTATCTTCCTCCTCTTGGCTTGGCGACAGATGTTTCAAAAGCTTTACTTCCTTCAGCCCAATGGCAGTTTCTAATAAGGACAACTTCTTAGATGCCCTAAATTCTTTGCCATCTTGTACATCTCAATACATCTCAAATAGTTCTCTCCATAACCCTCATGTCATGCTGGGATTCCCAAAATGGAACTGACAAACTCATAGTTTTCCTTAAACACACTCTGTTCTCATTGTCCTCATCATATTGTATATTAATTGTTTCTGGTAACCGGAAATGTCTTTCTCCTTTCTTCCCTCTGCCTTTTTAAAAAAATAAACTCCTAATTTCAGGTTAATTTTGGAGTATTTACTACTTCACTCATTTAACATTGCTGCTGCTCCCTCGAATGCTTCTGCCGTCCACACCTTAATGGTCCTTACCAAGCTTCTTCTTGATGTGCCTGGTTCACAGGCTTTATAGAATGAATCTTCCTTCATTTTTTCCAACTCTTTGTGGAATGGTGGAGTTTCAACATGCCAGTGTGCCGAGCTATGTGCCTGAATGCGGGGTTCAATTCCTCCGCTGGCATGTTCTGTGATCCTGTCGCTTGTCACCACTTGTGGTGAGGAAGGACCAAAATCTCAAGGTAAGTAACTTATAGTGATCTCCCAGATAAGAATTCTTGTTGCAAAATATGGTAAATTTAGCTTCCAACACGCATTGTCTTTTTATCAAATGAAGGCTGTACCAATATTGTTGTATGGTGCTGAGTCAGGAAGCCCGCAAAATCAGCTGTACTGGGACAAATTAGAGGGTAAATACTGGAGGAAGGTGCTCCAATTGCCTAACTGTACTCCTCTACCTATGATACGTTTTGAGTTGGGGGTACTATCACTCTATTCCCAAATACTGTGGAAAATGTCAGCTTTCCTAAGGAAATGTTTGCTAAATCTTAATGTGTCAAATGTATTGGGCATAGTAGCACAGTGCCTACTTGTCAACACCTCAGGATTTCCTCTTAAGTGGTGCACGCTTTTGTTTACCGAAATGGCCCTGGCTGCTGTAACTATTGAAATCCTACTGACTAATCCAGATTTAGCAAAGAAAAAGATCTTTGAATATGACTGGATTAAAAACTGTGCAGCTTGTAAAACCTACAAGGACTTTGATAGCGCAGTCTTTGGTTTGAAAAAATACAAGGTCCTGGCGGAATACTTAAATAAATGTCCATCTGCGCATATACAACGCCAATATATGAGAGTCAGATTTAATTTGTGGCACACCCGTGATGTTTTACAGAGGCGAAAACAAATTGCCCCGCGTGAGAATTTTTGTCGTTACTGCCTAAATGTACAACAGAAAGAAACTCTTCAACACTTAGTTGTGGCGTGCCCTGGCCTGTATTCTCTGCGCATGAAACTGTTTCAAAATGTACTTGTCTTCTTTTCTGAGCCGGATGAGGGAACACTTTGGAAATCTCTCTTAACAAGCCCTAGACTGGCTGTGAAGGTAGCTATGGTACATTTTTTAGAGACAATCGTCCCAGATGTTTCTTCTGTATAAATGTATCAAACATATAAGAAAAGCTGAGAAATGAGATGCATTTTAGAAAAATAATTGTGTGTAAATGTATGATTTTATTGTTTCTGAAACAATTGTTAAAAAAAATTTGAAAAGTTGTTCGTAACAGCTAAACAAAATAAAAAAATAAATTAAAAAAAAGTAACATACTTTATTCATTATTAATGGGAGCGCGGGAGAGAGGCAGTTGACATCTACACTGAAGACTGAAGCCATCATCAATGCTGTCCACCCAACCGTCCTCCCCGAATGTTTGACACTCACGCTGGTCACACACTCATATGAATGATCGATGCTACAATACCTTTTCCATTCATTAAAATCGAAGTGTCTAATATTAGGTTTCAGTGCGTCCATAAAGATGTCCATTAAACATAGAAGCAAGTCAAGATGTCCGAATTCTATGACCTCAGGATTCAAGTTGCTAAGTTGGTCACATGAGGAGTCGAGCGAGTGATTTGCTTTCGACATTGTGTCAGTACGTTTTCTGAGGGTCTTATCTTGGCTGGTGGGCATAATGACATGTCCAACAGGTGGGAGGGAATACCATGTTTGTCGTGCCCACATTGGTGCAAGCATCATTGTCATGTGTTCAAGTGCATCTTGTGTACTATCTTTCACAACAGAGATGCCGGTAGGAAAAGCGTATGCAAATATTCCTGACCAACTGATCCATAGTGCATTGCCTAGAGACCCTCTTGTGTGGATACCTGGATGCATAACTGTGGCATTTTGTGTTTTCGATAGTTGTGAAAAGGTCTATAATTGATTGTACCCATTGTGCACAGATTATTTGGCATTGTTCCTGAACTCTGCTTAAACTGTCTGCTAGACAATTGTGTTTTCTGGGAACATGTTGCGCCAGATGGTGTATATCCCTTTGGAGACACCAGCTCCAAAGTTTATATGCGAGTTGTGACAATCCCGAGAGACGATACTGCCTTATTTGTTAATGTAAAGCATAGCTATTGTGTCATCTGTTGCAATGAGAACATTCTTCATTAGTATATGCCTCTGAAAAGAGCGTAATGACATCCTGACTGCTACGGGTTCTAATATGTTTGTGTCTTTTCCTTTGCAGTGCGGACCACCTGCCTGTGCGGTAAGGTGCAGGCAATGAGCCCCCAGCCTGTCAGGGATGCATCTGTTGTAATGGTTGGTAGTCAGTCAAAATCTCGAAAACAAAATATCGAATACAAAAAGACCGAAAAAAAAAATATCGAAAAAAAAAATATCGAATTTTTTATTTATTTATTTATATATGTTTTTGGGGTCAGGTAAGTAAAAAAAAGGGGTAAAATAAAAAAAAAATGAAAAAAAAGGGGGGTTGGGGGGGGAACCCCCCCATTTAAAAAAAAAACACATTGAAAAAAAAATTCGATATTTTATTTTTCGGCCTTTTGTATTCGAGATTTTGGTTTTCGAGATTTGTGAATTCGATATTATCACTATGAACCGTAAATGTATATTGACCGGTTGACACAAGTTGTCCATTTAAAAGGTTCTTTTGTCCATCACTTGAGTGCTAAAACTAGTGTCTTCGAGACCACCACTAGATCATCCCATTCACCTTCCACTTGCAACCATTGCTCCTCCAACCATTGATGTACTGGGCGAACATTGAGTCTTGCTTGAGGAATGATGAAAATGCCAAGGAAATGCATTACTTTCCTGACTGTTATCTGACGACCGGCTGTCTAACAAGAGATTCACGCCAATATAATAATAAAAATAATAATAACAATTTGGCATTTATATAGCGCCACGAACCCTCAGGTATCTGAGCGCTGCTTATTATTACCCACGGTGTGTGGTGCTTATTTATCGACCTCTTGGCCCCGCCGGGATTCGAACCGAGCCTCTACTCGCTGTGCCACTTGACCGGTGTATGGCTTGCACTCAGTCATGAGAAGGGAAAACCAGTCCCAAATCGGTGCTCAGTATTGTGGCTTGGAAACAGACTGAATTTCTCTTCATTAATAGAAAATACTAGATTGTGCAGTAGGCTTTAGGTGCCCTCTGTGTGAAGGCAGGATTATTTTGGGCTTTCCTCTGTTATTAACCATTTGTCTAGATAAGCATAAACTGGCATGTATGCCCTTTCAACGAATATAGGCTGCCACAACTAATGTACTTTGGGGAATACCCAGGGTGCTTAGGTAATTGTAAAAGGGAGCACTTTGAGCACTTTAAATTGGAAATGTCTAATCTATTTTGAAACAAAGATACTTTTGATGACCTGTGAACATTGAAATATGTAAGTATTGTAGAAGGGGGGCCAAATCTGACCGTCATGCCCTTACACTACTCAACGCAAAGGCAGACAAACAACAGATGTGCCTCACTCTTAAGCCCATTACCATAATTGTCGACATATCAGGTTTGAGAATCGTTATTCTCTCAGACAGCCGTTTAGACCACACCCAATTGATGATCTGGACGATATGGAAATTACATCGATCGAGCAAGTCGACTGAGTGCAAAGCCAAAAATCAATGACGTCATCACTGACATCACGACATTGCTGCGTTTATACATGATGTACATATTCATCCATTCATGAAGATAACACGAACATGCACTACTTTATTGCATATAGGCACGAAGCACATGCTTATGACTCTCGTAGGTAGAGGATGGACACACATACATATATCGTTTTATTAACTTCCTTCGCCAGAGCTAAAAATGCAAGATGCAAAGTATTCATATATTTAGCTTGCACATGCTTGACTGCTACTAACGTGGAGAAGCCATAAGGAATGATATAGAAGCTATAGGCCTCTGAAATGAAAGAAGAGACAGGCTTAGAATATATGAACATGCTGACATGATTGCAGCAGCCAGAGGTGAGCAGAGACAAGGCACCCAGCCAAGGACAAGTGTAGATGGAAAGTTCCAGTTAACAAGAAAATAAGCCACCTGTAGAAAATCAGGCTAAAGACCCTGCTGAACAGAACAATGCCCATTCAATCAAGGTAGACGAAGATGACTGTTCCCATGGAACCAGCGGGGAAAAAGCTACAAGTGCTGCCCAAAAGCTGCTAACTGACTGCACACTCCCAGGCTTAGGTGATCAGAGATGGCAACATTAGGGAACACTTTGCACCTCCATGTTCATTCCCATTGCCTTGAATAGCTACTGGAAGGAACTCATGGTGGCAACAGTAAAGACAGATACAAGTGATCACAGTTCAAGGGTGTTTATTGAACTTTATAATGGGTGAGATAAACACCTAATCTAAACCTAAATCTAAGATGGGAGCAAGCTACGACCATCAAAAGATTATAAGGCAGTCCTAGTGGTGTCTTGTCAAATAAAAAGGGCCTATACTAAAAAACCTATTGCCAATCCTTACTACTAAATTACCAAAAAAACTGTGGGATAATGTTCACCAGAAAAGAAAGAAGTGTTCACAAAATGATAAGTCAGCATGGTATGGCTGGGTCTCCCTTCCCGACGTTTGAAGCATGGGATAAGGTGGAACTCTCGAGCACAGCACACTCCTTGTCATCGTCAGCACGAGGTTCACAGTTCCAGTTCAACGATATCAAAACATTCAGGGCTAAGGGCCTCATTACACGGATGGCGGTAAGGGTTTAACGGTACCGGTATTTTACCGGTACCGGTAAATCCTTACCGCCTTACTACGAGGTCCCTTTGCGGGTTGGGGAATTTAACGCCTGCTTTTTGCAGGTGTTAAAAACCAACCCGCAAAGGGACCCAGGGAGCTAATTACGGTACCGCAATTTGCGGTACCGTAATTAGCGCCTTTCCCATTTCCATTATGCCCTATGAGGAAAAAATGGGAATGGGGAAGGGCAATGGTGGAAGGGGGAATTATCGCCCCGCCAACCTTGGAATGGGGCGGTAATTCCCCTTTCCACCAAGGCGGTGCCGGTATTTTACCGGCATGAACCATGGCGCTAATAGCGCCATGGTTCTCCGCCATCCGTGTAATGAGGCCCTAAGTCTCTTTCCTACAAAAAGTCTCTTGCCTTAGAAGCCCTGCTGATTCAAAGTAAGAAACAAACAAATGCAAGTTCCTTCGGTACTCCTGTATCTTTGGTGATTGCTTGTCGCATCTTGGATCTCCCTCACCGGGCTCAGACCCATCTTGCAACCTGGACCTCGCTCTGTTGGGTTCACTGCAGCCTTTTAAATATTGCTTGTAATATAAAATTTGTCTTTTTAAACAATTTCACACTGCAGACAACCCTTGACCGGGTTCACGCTTGTCGACACAATGTTCACGGGTGTATTACTCTTGGCACACAAACAAAAATCAAAAGTTATCTTGGTGGCCTTGAACCATTGTCTTTCGGCCCTAGAATCTCCTTCTGTTGGGCACGGATCCTCCTTACAAAAATGTACCTTCCTCTGCCGGGTTCACTAGGGCCTTCTTTAACACAGTTCTTGCATTTTTAACACAGTTTATGTTTTACTCAATTTCATCAGAAAGCGTTGGTTCTCTTTTCCTAGCTTTCTTTTGGATCCCCCTCTGCCGAGCTCGGATCCTTATTGCAAAAGTGGGCCTCCCTCCGTCGGGTTCACTACAGCCTATTTCACAGTTTACAATCTTATTGGAAAGCGGGGTTCCCTTCCCCTAGCTTTTCTTTGGCAACAGGTCAGAGACTTTCGATTGTACAAGGGATTTGATGTAACCCTTGTAGGACCACTCGGATGTCCCAAGCCACCCTTTTCTAGGGCCTTCTGGTTCTTGCAGTTTCTAAAGCAGGTCCCAGTCAGAGTCTTTCGAATGAGCACCCACGTGACGCCGGACCCCTTTGCCCTTGGACCTCAACTGGCCTTACATTAAAGTTCAAAAACACACACACAAGTACTTTTTTGTACGAATTCCTTGCATTCACAATGTTGCTACTCGCAACCTTGAGCTCAGCACCGTTCAGTTTGCAATCAGCTTCCTCCGACTCACCGGCTGTAACGAACCCCTTTGGCTTCTTTGTTCTATGGGGTCAAGGATAGTACCACAGTAGCCAGCTTGCCTCTCGGCCTACATTATCAAAGTGGGAGACCCCTGTGTACCATTGACATCTCCTGTCCCGCACGCCAGCTGCAACTCCCGGTCATATGCTTTCCTTTTCGGAGGCTTTGCGGGTCTGATTTGAAAAGGGCAAGGGTAATTCGCCCTTCGTCATCCTTCCAGGTCTCACCGCCTTTCATCTCCGGTTGAACTGCTGGTTTCGTGTGACTGTCTGCTTGTGTGTTCTGCCTTGCTGGAAGTGTGCTTCGTGCTCCACCCTTTATCCCTGTAGGGAAGGTAATGGGCTGTCAGGTGTGCATGATTAGTCTCAATTGCCTGACTCTGCCTGACCCGTGTGTTGGGACATGTCAGGTAAATGGCTCTGCTCTGGTGTTAGTTGTTGTCTGTTACAGTGTAAGAAAGTGTTTGTGTCGGAAAAGGAGGGGGTAGAGCTTCTAAATATCCTACAGAGTAGGATGGGGAAAAGGTGTTACAACGAAAGGGTACCACGTCTCAATCCTCGGTGTCCCACTTCGACTCCCCAAAGACTCCTCACCCAGGTGATCCTCCCCCACTGGTCCACCCCCAGGAACTGGATCCAATAGTGATGGCCATGTCCTGGCCACCTGGACGACCGATCTCTGGGGACTAGGGGGTGAGACACCTTCGGGTTCCTCACAGTACACTCAGTCTGGTAACCGTCCAGGGTCCCAGGGCTGGAAGGACACATTCTGCCCAATTCAGATTCACCTGTCACATGGGGATATAATTTCTTGCAAGGGCCAATGGTCTCTCTGTGGGTTCTAGGTTAAAAGTTTGAAAACAAAAGGCTCGAATGGCTTTTTTTTTACAGTAAAATGACCGAAAAAAAAGGGTCGGTTTTTTTTCATTTTTTTATGGGGGGTTCCCCCCAACCGCCCATTTTCTTTTTATAAAAAAGTTTTTTATATATGCTTAACAAAAAAATATATAAATAAATAAATAAAAATGTGATCCTTTTTTTCGGTCATTTTACTTTCGATCAAAAGGTCATTCGACCCTTTGCATTTGAACATTTGACCGGACACCCTCTCTGTGACCCTGCAAAATTGTAGATTGATACTAGTAGAGCTGGTCCTAGGAGGAGCCACTAGATATGGCTATCCAATTGTAGAACTAACCCGTACACCTTCTACATGTCCCCTACCCAAACAGACCAATGTAAATGTGTGATGTAAATGTGTGATAGGTTTCTGGAATGGAACCTGAACTTGTTACGTCATACTGGAATTAAGTCGGGTGACACATGCTTCGAATACGAGAGCTCGAGAGGATACTTGTTTTTCTGGTGTGATCCTTGTCATTTGTTTGCTAATACAAGACAGTAACTTTGCCCCATGGCTGAGTCTTCCATCCTTGTGGTGGGGAGTCTTTGATGAGCCAAAGTGTTCTCTGTTGATAGTTGGGGTGACTACTAGTGGGCCTCTGCACACCTTTACAAAGTGGTAGCAGAGGAGGGTTGCTAGGATGTTTCGGCGCTAAACCGTTGCGTCCTGCCGTATGCCTGAGGGGCTGTGTGGCAATCCATGGTAACCGATATCTACAATCACGCGTGTATGAAAAGAAGGCTGACAGGAGCCGCCTTTGGAGGAAAATTCCTGGCCACTTCCCATGCAACGCCTATCAGACCGGACGGCAGAGTGGCAGGTTTTGGGAGAGTCCGTGTCCGAAAAAGACCACAGCGGATCACGGAGTGAAAGTATAGACTCAGCTATATGGCAAATAGGGGGAAGGTTCACTTGGTGTTTTGTGTTGAAGCCTTTGATTGGTGTAAGGATACCTTTCTGTTAGGCCAGTTTGGGTGGTCAGCTTAGACAGTCAGCTTAGCTTGCGGATGAAAACACTTCGAAAACAAAAAACAGATATAATGGTTTCCCTGTGAGTTAGGCCAATTCATGGATGAATACAATAGTTTTCCACGTTATATTGGTTAGTGGGAGAAGTTACCTTATATCACGGAAGGTGGTTTCCCGATTTACCTTGGTGGGGTGCATTTGTATAAGGTGACGCTATAGAAAATGCACCTCAAGATTTATTGTTTTTCCCTGTTAGGAGATAGGAAGGCAGCCGTACACATGTTATGTTGTGTTTGTGGTTGTGTTTGTGGCATTTTATAAGCGGAGTATCTAAGCAAAGATCGAGTTTTAAAACTTCTTCCTCTACGGTATGGGTGACGTCAACTATGAGGTTGTGTAATAGGACCTGAGATGTACAGAATGATCAAGAACTTACCCTGTGAAGAGCTGCTGGGGTACGTAGTCTCCAATGCGCAGTCTCCAGAAAAACAGGACCGATGACTTGGGGTCTGGATATGGTGATTAATTGCTGGCTGGATCAGAAATCTTCCAGGGATCAACCCCAGTGGATGGCTATAGAGACTTTAAAGGATTCAGTGCCCAGATGGAGCGAGGATAGGATCAGGGCAGCGGTAGTTGAATGTGTCCCTTGATCTGGAGCACTTGTGCTTCCTAGATTGCTGAGATCTGCAGGTTGAGAGTGCCCACTAGAAATGTTCCACGCAGAACATAAACAGAGCACGGTGTATGTCGGGAGCTGAGTCCTGAGTCGGACTAGGGTGCCGGGGTTCGGGCACCAGGAAGTGAAGCGCGACCAGACTCCTAAGAGAGTAGGGACGCGAGGAGCCCTCGATTCTCCATCCGGATATGCTGGAGAGGAAGGGGGCGTGGCCTCCAAGGATTGCTCCGTTGTGTGACACACTAGACCGTAACAAGGTGTAGAATGAGCCTCCATCTTGGAGTTAGAATGTTGGGAGAAAACAATGCCGTGCTTCTGGATAACAGAGGACAATCTCATCACAGTAGGTTACCGATTGTGATTGAAAATCAGTGTTGTGCCATTTGGGCAGAGCTTGAGAAGCACACAAGTGGAGTTGTGATTTGAGCCTTTAAAGCCGAGAGCCGCAGAGGGGCGGTGCATGGAGCACGCCTTTTTTTATGTTGGTGAGCCGGAGAGGCTAAGAAAAGATTTGTTATATTGTGTTGATTAAAATTGGAGGTATCGAAAAATAAGGGATACACCTCTTTAATACTTGTGCAAATCCCTCCCGTGGTATCATGACAAAATACGCAAGTATAGCACAGAATGGACTCCCGACACAGAGGGCAAGTTGGCAAAGCCATGGCCCAAAGATGGACATTTTTCCAAATGTGTGCAGCAACAAATAACCACTATTTGCAAGCCGCTTATAAGGGGAGTGAACTAAGTAAATGATTGGCCACATTAGAGTTATGGAAAAAGTTTCAGGACGAGGAAGGGATGTCCGTTCGGCAGCATTGCATGCTGAGTCAATGGGACATATGGGACAAAGAGCCCTCTGCTCCCCCTCCCGATCCCCCTCTTCCTCCTCCTCCTCCTCCTCCTCCTCCTCCTCCTCCTCAAACATCAGACACAGACACAGCAACATAAATCAAGAGATTTTACCCTATGAAGGAATTAAAAGCGGCAGCGGGATACACCATTCCCACTTTCGCACCTCCAGCGTATAGCAGCAAAGGCGCACCTGATGGCGCAGGTCAAGCAAGTAAATCAGTGCGAGACATTAGCAGCGAACGTAAGGAGGCGGTTTTGTAACACATGACCACATACTTGCAAGCTGCGTACACAGGAAAGAAATTGGAAAAGAGGTTAGCTAGTTTAGAGTGCTGGAAAATGTACCAGGAGGAACAAGAAGATCTGCCTCCTGAGGATTGGATGCTTAATCAGTGTAGGGAGGAAGGTGTTGAGCCTTCTGCTCACCCTACCGTGCCCAAAGTAAATGGTAATAGTGTTAGCTTGGCACATATGGCATTTACACCACTCACAGCATTGAAATACCATAGACTCCCATAGATTATCAAAGCGGTTCAATAATCATGAGATGGCCGCTTATAGAGTCATGAATAAACTGTAGCATCGAGTCAGTCATTTGTCATAGAGAGCTACTTAAGCTCCGCCCCCGCTGTAACGCGCAATTCACGTTTAACCTGCTAACAGCGGTGCAAAGCTACCAGCGTTTCAGCTCACAGAATCTTAGGAAATAAAAAAAAAGAAATATGAATTCTGCGAATTGCTCACAGACCATCCACAGACCACAGATAAGACTTACCTGACAGAAAATTCCTTCGCCGCATTCCTTCAGTTGAAGAATATTCTTTCGTCACAGAATCTCCTCAGACAGCAATCCCCGCTCGCAGCCGCAGCACCTTCCAAAAGTGTTTCTCAGCATTCCGACGACCTGAAGAAAACAAAGGTATTTGGTTAAAATGAACATTACAAAGTTTTAAGTGAAGATAATTTCTACGCGCATACGTACCTGAAGCTCCTCAGAGTTTTTCCTCTCAGTAGTTAACCGGACTTCGCAGCAGAAGGTTGCAGCCTTTTCAGATAAGACGACCTTACGCTGTTCAAGGTATTCTCTTCCTGATTACTTGCGCAACCATTCCACTTCCAAAGATCCTTCCTGGATAATGAAATCCCGTTCTTAGATAGCTGCTTCAGCAGCAGCACTCGTGCCAACTTCCCATAAGAAGTAAGGTGTCCATACTTTTCTCCTTACGCCTTGAAATTTCATCAAGCTCTTCTTCCTCCAAGGACCATTAAAGAGAAACAAAGAATTAAATAGTTTGAATGAGAGATCTCTCCAACATAGAAAACTTTTAAATCAGAAAGACAACAGTTATCTTCATTTGTTTTTTGTCAAAAGACTCAATGCTTTCAAGGGAAAGTAACAAAAGCTCAATTACCCCTCTTTTTGTCCTCCTTGCAAAAGGGTCAGGGACCAAGGGATTTTTTGATAGAAATCTTTCTTATCTATCTAGGGGTCGCATAGAAACATATTGTCCAGAGAGCATTCGAAGTACAAAACATAATATTTTAATAAATTGAATTACACACTTCTATAAATGGTCGGTGCTTTCCACAAGGCACCTCCAGAGTTAAGAAACAAATTAGAACACATAAAATTAAAAAGTCCAGCACAAACACACACATATTCTATTCGTGGTGTCTAGGGTTAGTAAAGTGACAGTTTTTATGAAACACCTTTCCAAAAACAATTGTCTAAGTTTCTGATTCTGTTTGGGGAAACCAAGGCATTAAATATGTCACCTTCTCAAATACTACCAACAGTACCACAAGTAGCGATTCCGATAACAGCACTAACACCAACGCACCAAGAGGAGGAAAAAACCAAAGACAACAGTTTTTTCAAGGGAGGGCACAAGGAGGCCGCAATCGATCCCAAGCACCTCAAAGGATGCAGACACGGAATTGGAACGGACCAGTGCAGAATTGGTAATCCCTATTTTCAACCTCTCTACCCATGTTCTCATGGAAGGTGAGATAAAAGTATTAAGTCGTGGACTAAGCTTCGTACCTGTAGAAAAGGCAGAAAATTTCCAAACAGAGATTGAACTGCAAAAATTCTTCTGAACAATTCGACTAAAATACTTTTTCCGAAATCCCAGTGAAGGCGACAGAGAAAAAGAAAAGAGCACTACAGGTCTGAAACCACTTTCGACCTTTTACCCCGCAAACCACATGATAAGTCCAGCTATAGCTGCTTTTGAAAATAAAATAATCGAGGAAACTAAAAAACTTATCTACAAAAAAATTCTCCAAAGATAACCTATGTCCGATTGAAAGACAAGCATTAAAAGATCTACAAACAAATGATCTCTTCATAATAAAACCTGCAGATAAAGGAGGAGGAATAGTCCTATGGAATACAAATGCATACAACGAGGAAATCAAATCACATCTACAAGACCAGAAATTCTATAAACCACTACAGGGCGACCCGACATCGCGCCTAAAGGAGGAAATATCGAGTCTGATGTCACATGCAGAAGCCGAAGGGTGGATAGACTATGATGAGAAACGTTTTCTAACTAACATCAATCCAACTATCCCAGCTTTCTACCTCCTCCCTAAAGTACACAAGAACAGCACAAAACCTCTAGGGAGACCGATTGTATCGGCCATAAACTCGATCCTTGAACCTTTGTCGATGTATGTGGATTGGTTCCTCAGACCCTTTGTATCACGCATGAAATCGTATGTGAAAGACACGACGAGATAAAGACTTAGAAATTGATAAAGATCGTAGAAAGTACAAATACAGAACAAGGAGACATCTTAGCAACACTAGACGTTGTTGCTTTGTACACTAGTATTCCACAGCTCGAATGCCTACAAGTCTTAGAACAATATCTGAACCAACGAAATATGAACAACAAGACGGTTCCTACCTCCTTCATTCTTGAATGTGCAAGATTGGCACTTATGGAGAACAATTTAATCTGTGGAGACGTCTTTTATAACCAAAAACACGGGACCAGCATGGGTGCAACATTTGCCTCAGACATCGCAAATCTATACATGGATTCTGTAGAGACCAAGTCCATCTATCATATTGACAATCCTTTCAAAACAAATATTATTGCATGGCATAGATACATTGACGATTGTTTCTTAATATGGAGAGGTCCTACTTCACTCCTACTAGATTTCCAAGGATGGTAAAATCAATGTAACACAAACATCAAGTTCACTATGTGCCACAACACTAAGAGTATCCCTTTCTTAGATTTGGAAATCAAAATAGGGATAAACGGCTTTTTAACCACAAACCTATAGAGAAAAAAGACGGATAAGAATACACTCCTGTAGTATCAGAGCTATCATCCAGCCAGCCTGAAAGCCAACCTTCCAATAGGGCAAAGTCTAAGAGTACGCCGGAATTGCACAAACATAGACGACTATAAGATCCATGGGAAACAGCTCAAAAAACGTCTAGAACAAAGAGGATACCCAAAAAAACAAGTAAATGTGGCATACAAAAATGCGAAAAATAAAAATCGAGAAACATGCCTCAATCCGCCAAACAAAACAAGTGTGGAAAAAATGACATGTGTTACAACTTTCACTCCAATCAGCCATAGACTATGCAAATTAGTTCTAAAGAACTGGCATATCACAAAAACTGAAGATTTCAATCCAGCACCCCCGAGATTTGCGTTTAAAAGACAGAAAGATCTAAAGGATAACTTGGTTCATACATACCCTCAAGTAAAAAAAGCAGAACCACAGAAAACCCTTTCGGACCTCCTATTGGTAACAGGACACTTTAAATGTGGCACATGCTCGGTCTGTTCCCTCACGAAAAATATGAAGAGCGTCAAACTGAAAGAAAGATTGTGGCACCTTAAATCATTTACAAACTGCAACTCCCAGTAGGTGGTATATGCGATCAAATGCCCATGCCAACTTCTGTATATTGGGAAAACAAAAAGACACATCAAAACACGCATTGGAGAACATCGGACCAATATAAGAAGAGGAGGAGACCGCGACCTGGCCTTGCGCAAATGTGAACAAAAGTGGATTTTTGATCTAGACACTGTGAAAAATGGCTTAAATTCATCAGTCGAGTGGGGTATTTTCTTTTGAGTGAAAAAAAGTTGTCCCCTGCCGATCAGGCCAAGTCAAAAAGGCTTTTTCCATAAAAAGCGTTGTGCATTATAACAAGTACAGGGGTGGCACCCTGCGAATATCCAGAATGAGTGTATGGCATTACTGCACATATCGATAAAGACCATTTTGCCTGCATGGCGATAGCCCAAAATGGGTTCTCAATAACATATTCAGGTCGGCATACATGGCTCCTCTAAAATACCAGAATGCGGTTTGGAACATTTACTTTTAAAATCCATTATTTAGATTACTACAATGGATTACAATCGACAAGCATAAAATGTTCCTGAGTAAGAACAAAACAAAAAGAGCTTTGTGACACACGCTCTAAGATGGCCGCCAGCGTTACCGAGCAAATATGAGTAGACGACCAGTATCCACACGTAGTAGTCACATGATACGCAAACATGGAAAAAACACAATTCCCTCCCCCGCGGCACCAACCCCGATTAAGCCAGCTCCCCGCGCGAACACTGAGAGGTGCTGCACTATGAACAAGGAAGACTGACCTGCTGAACACCACAAAAGGTAAATCATTCGCCCTCCTGCGACTCGCTGTTCTTTCCACTGTAAAGAAATAACCGCGGAATTCCGCGAGTAAGCGAAAATCAAGATACTGTAGTCAACATGGAGCACATGGCTAAAACAACGTTGGGTCTGTCTCCACAGGTTAACTAAACAAAAGAAACAGACGATACCTTTCAAATACTAGTCATAGCAGAAACGTGCAGCGGTCATAAGATTCAGCGCATAATCGAAATCAGAGGACCTAGATATTAAACTACCAGTTCAGTAAAGAATGCAGTCAACTATGCACTCTGGAAGAAAAACACGTCAATAATGTTATACTAAAAACCAATATATGAAACTTGTTTTTAGGTCTAAAGTTTGAAGTATCTCGACATTAAGACTAAAAATGGGTTTACAGCCGAAATACTAAAGAAGGTATTTATTGCATGAAGATACACAGAAAATAAGTAAGGAGTGACTTCACTGTTTTCTACAACAAAAATCAAAAACTTGAGTCCGACCATAAAAGCATATAAAGGTCAGTGCCAATGGGAAATGTGGAAAATAGAGTATCCATGTCGCATGAACTTTTACCAGAAGAGTTTTTACACTGTATTCCAGACCAAACACTAACACGAATTCCATATTTCCATTCTTTTCAGCATTGGAAAATAAAGTGAATACCTGGGGTTTTCTGAATTATATCAACCTAAAAAACAGCATCCTGTCCTGAAGAGGGCCACAACTAAAACAGCACAACACCAGGGATGGTGTTGATGCAAATTGTTGCCGAAACATATGTAGACATCCTGACACAAAAATAGATGTGCCTTTTGTTGCAGCGTTAAAATTCTCATGCTGCGCATTTAGGGGGTAATTCATAGAATTCAGCGCACAAGTGGCGCACGCGGCTGGCACACAGTGGGCGCGTGTGAATCCCTGCGCCAGCCACATGCGCTAAAATCCATTTCCGCGCACAGCGTATTCATGGATTCCAGCCACCAAAACCAGCCGTGGCGCACAGTGGCGCAGCGACCCTGCAGCAGTGCCAGTTACGCCCCCAAGAACGCCTCTAGCGCAGGGAAAAGCCATCAATATACCCAATCCAGCGCAAAGGGCTGCGCTAACCCTGTACCAGCACGGCAAGCGGGCTACGTGTATCACTGGGGTGCGCGGGAAGTACCTCACGCGATTGGCCCCGTGCGAGCAGGGTACGCGTATTTCAGGGGTGCGCGGGAAGTTCCACATGCGATTTCCACAGGGTACGCGTATCTCAGGGGTGCGCGGGAAGTGCCACATGCGATTTCATCATGGTACATGTATTTCAGGGGTGCGCGGGAATTTCCACACGCGATTGGGCCCGTGCGAGCACGGTACGCGTATCTCAGGGGTGCGCGGGAAGTGCCACACGCGATTGCAGCAGGGTACGTGTATTTCAGGGGTGCGCGGGAATTTCCACACGCGATTTCATCATGGTACGTGTATTTCAGGGTGCGTGGGAAGTTTCACACGTGACATCAGCAGGGCACGTGTATTTCAGGGGTGCGCAGGAAGTTCCACATGCGAATTCATCAGGGTACGTGTATTTTGCGGTGCGGGGGAAGTTTCACACGTGACATCAGCAGGGTACGTGTATTCCAGGGGTGCGCGGGAAGTTCCACACGCGATTCCATCAGGGTACGTGTATTTCAGGGGTGCGCGGGAAGTTCCACACGCGATTGGGCCCGTGCGAGCAGGGTACGCGCATTTCAGGGGTGCGCGGGAAGTTCCACACGCGATTCCATCAGGGTACATGTATTACAGGGGTGCGCGGGGAGCACCACACGTGAATTGCACGTGTGGGTCCTCCCAGGTGTTCCCTCTACACCCTCCACGGCCCCTGCAGGTGGCTCACACCACAGGGGCCTACCCTGCACATGTCCTGCAGGCACCCCATCCACCATGGCCATGACCCCCAGCCAACACACATGTCAACTTACACTACTGCCCACCAACGCATGTCCCCCTGCACTCCCAGCCACCAGGGGCACCCTCCACCAGGCCCCCAACCATGTCCCCCACCCCCCCCAGCAGTGCAAGGGCAGCCTCCACCAGGCCCCCACCCATGTCTCCCACCACCCAGGCACCAGGGGCAGCCTCCACCAGGCCCCCACCCATGTCTCCCACCACCCCCACCCCCAGCAGTGCAGGGGCACCCTCCACCAGGCCCCCACCCATGTCCCCCACCACCCCCACCCCCCAGCACTGTGGGGCACCTGCCAGCAGGCCCCCACCCATGACTCCCACCACCCCCACCCCCCAGCACTGTGGGGCACCCTCCACCAGGCCCCCACCCATGTCTCCCACCACCCCCACCCCCCAGCACTGTGGGGCACCTGCCAGCAGGCCCCCACCCATGTCTCCCACCACCCCCACCCCCAGCAGTGCAGGGGCACCCTCCACCAGGCCCCTACCCATGTCACCCCCAGCACTGTGGGGCACCTGCCAGCAGGCCCCCACCCATGTCCAACTCATGTCTCCCACCACCCCCACCCCCCAGCACTGTGGGGCACCAGCCAGCAGGCCCCCACCCATGTCCAACTCATGTCTCCCACCACCCCCACCCCCCAGCCACCAGGGGCAGCCTCCACCAGGCCCCCACCCATGTCTCCCAGCACCTCCACCCCCCAGCACTGTGGGGCACCTGCCAGCAGGCCCCCACCCATGACTCCCACCACCCCCACCCCCCAGCAGTGCAGGGGCACCCACCACCAGGCCCCCACCCATGTCTCCCAGCACCCCCACCCCCCAGCCACCAGGGGCAGCCTCCACCAGGCCCCCGCCCATGTCTCCCACCACCCCCACCCCCCAGGGGCAGCCTCCACCAGGCCCCCACCCATGTCTCCCACCACCCCCACCCCCCAGCAGTGCAGGGGCACCCTCCACCAGGCCCCCACCCATGTCCAACTCATGTTCCCCACCACCCCCACCCCCCAACACTGTGGGGTACCTGCCAGCAGGCCCCCACCCATGTCCAACTCATGTTCCCCACCACCCCCACCCCCCAGCACTGTGGGGCACCTGCCAGCAGGCCCCCACCCATGACTCCCACCACCCCCACCCCCCAGCACTGTGGGGCACCAGCCAGCAGGCCCCCACCCATGTCCAACTCATGTCTCCCACCACCCCCACCCCCCAGCCACCAGGGGCAGCCTCCACCAGGCCCCCACCCATGTCTCCCAGCACCTCCACCCCCCAGCACTGTGGGGCACCCACCACCAGGCCCCCACCCATGTCTCCCAGCACCCCCACCCCCCAGCCACCAGGGGCAGCCTCCACCAGGCCCCCGCCCATGTCTCCCACCACCCCCACCCCCCAGCCACCAGGGGCAGCCTCCACCAGGCCCCCACCCATGTCTCCCACCACCCCCACCCCCCAGCCGTGCAGGGGCACCCTCCACCAGGCCCCCACCCATGTCCAACTCATGTTCCCCACCACCCCCACCCCCCAACACTGTGGGGTACCTGCCAGCAGGCCCCCACCCATGTCCAACTCATGTTCCCCACCACCCCCACCCCCCAGCACTGTGGGGCACCTGCCAGCAGGCCCCCACCCATGTCTCCCACCCCCCCACCCCCCAGCAGTGCAGGGGCACCCTCCACCAGGCCCCCACCCATGTCTCCCACCACCCCCACCCCCCAGCACTGTGGGGCACCTCCCAGCAGGCCCCCAACCATGACTCCCACCCCCCCCACCCCCCAGCAGTGCAGGGGCACCCATCACCAGGCCCCCACCCATGTCTCCCAGCACCCCCACCCCCAGCCACCAGGGGCAGCCTCCACCAGGCCCCCACCCATGTCTCCCACCACCCCCACCCCCCAGCAGTGCAGGGGCACCCTCCACCAGGCCCCCACCCATGTCTTCCACCACCCCCACCCCCCAGCACTGTGTGGCACCTGCCAGCAGGCCCCCACCCATGACTCCCATCACCCCCACCCCCCAGCAGTGCAGGGGCACCCATCACCAGGCCCCCACCCATGTCTCCCACCACCCCCACCCCCAGCCACCAGGGGCAGCCTCCACCAGGCCCCCACCCATGTCTCCCACCACCCCCACCCCCCAGCAGTGCAGGGGCACCCTCCACCAGGCCCCCACCCATGTCTCCCACCACCCCTACCCCCCAGCACTGTGGGGCACCTGCCAGCAGGCCCCCACCCATGACTCCCACCACCCCCACCCCCCAGCAGTGCAGGGGCACACATCACCAGGCCCCCACCCATGTCTCCCAGCACCCCCACCCCCAGCCACCAGGGGCAGCCTCCACCAGGCCCCCACCCATGTCTCCCACCACCCCCACCCCCCAGCAGTGCAGGGGCACCCTCCACCAGGCCCCCACCCATGTCTTCCACCACCCCCACCCCCCAGCACTGTGTGGCACCTGCCAGCAGGCCCCCACCCATGACTCCCATCACCCCCACCACCCAGCAGTGCAGGGGCACCCACCACCAAGCCCCCAACCATGTCTCCCAGCACCCCCACCCCCCAGCCAACAGGGGCAGCCTCCACCAGGCCCCCACCCATGTCTCCCAGCACCCCCACCCCCCAGGGGCAGCCTCCACCAGGCCCCCACCCATGTCTCCCATCACCCCCACCCCCCAGCATTGCAGGGGCACCCTCCACCAGGCCCCCACCCATGTCTCCCACCACCCCCACCCCCCAGCACTGTGGGGCACCTGCCAGCAGGCCCCCACCCATGACTCCCACCACCCCCACCCCCCAGCAGTGCAGGGGCACCCACCACCAGGCCCCCACAGATGTCTCCCAGGACCCCCACCCCCCAGCCACCAGGGGCAGCCTCCACCAGGCCCCCACCCATGTCTCCCACCACCCCCACCCCCCAGCACTGTGGGGCACCTGCCAGCAGGCCCACACCCATGTCCAACTCATGTTCCCCACCACCCCCATCCCCCAGCCACCAGGGGCAGCCTCCACCAGGCCCCCACCCATGTCTCCCACCACCCCCACCCCCCAGCCACCAGGGGAAGCCTCCACCAGGCCCCTACCCATGACTCCCACCAGCCCCACCACCCAGCAGTGCAGGGGCACCCTCTACCAGGCCCCCACCCATGTCTCCCACCACCCCCAGCACAGTGGGGCACCTGCCAGCAGGCCCCCACCCATGTCCAACTCATGTTCCCCACCACCCCCACCCCCCAGCCACCAGGGGCAGCCTCCACCAGGCCCCCACCCATGTCTCCCACCACCCCCACCCCCCAGCCACCAGGGGAAGCCTCCACCAGGCCCCCACCCATGTCTCCAACCACCCCCACCCCCCAGCAGTGCAGGGGCACCCTCCACCAGGCCCCCACCCATGTCTTCCACCACCCCCACCCCCCAGCACTGTGGGGCACCTGCCAGCAGGCCCCTACCCATGACTCCCACCAGCCCCACCACCCAGCAGTGCAGGGGCACCCACCACCAGGCCCCCACCCATGTCTCCCAGCACCCCCAGCCACCAGGGGCAGCCTCTACCAGGCCCCCACCCATGTCTCCCACCCCCCCACCCCCCAGCAGTGCAGGGGCACCCTCCACCAGGCCCCCACCCATGTCTCCCACCACCCCCACCCCCCAGCACTGTGGGGCACCTGCCAGCAGGCCCCCACCCATGTCTCCCACCCCCCCACCGCCCAGCAGTGCAGGGGCACCCTCCACCAGGCCCCCACCCATGTCTTCCACCACCCCCACCCCCCAGCACTGTGGGGCACCTGCCAGCAGGCCCCTACCCATGACTCCCACCAGCCCCACCACCCAGCAGTGCAGGGGCACCCACCACCAGGCCCCCACCCATGTCTCCCAGCACCCCCACCCCCAGCAGTGCAGGGGCACCCTCCACCAGGCCCCTACCCATGTCACCCCCAGCACTGTGGGGCACCTGCCAGCAGGCCCCCACCCATGTCCAACTCATGTCTCCCACCACCCCCACCCCCCAGCACTGTGGGGCACCAGCCAGCAGGCCCCCACCCATGTCTCCCAGCACCCCCAGCCACCAGGGGCAGCCTCTACCAGGCCCCCACCCATGTCTTCCACCACCCCCACCCCCCAGCACTGTGGGGCACCTGCCAGCAGGCCCCTACCCATGACTCCCACCAGCCCCACCACCCAGCAGTGCAGGGGCACCCACCACCAGGCCCCCACCCATGTCTCCCAGCACCCCCACCCCCCAGCCACCAGGGGCAGCCTCCACCAGGCCCCCACCCGTGCCTCCTACCACCCCACCCCCCAGCGGCAGCCTCCACCAGGCCCCCACCCATGTCTCCCACCACCCCACCCCCCAGCAGTGCAGGGGCACCCTCCACCAGGCCCCCACCCATGTCTCCCACCACCCCCACCCCCCAGCACTGTGGGGCACCTGCCAGCAGGCCCCCATCCATGACTCCCACCACCCCCACCCCCCAGCAGTGCAGGGGCACCGACCACCAGGCCCCCACCCATGTCTCCCAGCACCCCCACCCCCCAGAAACTAGGGGCAGCCTCCACCAGGCCCCCACCCATGTCTCCCACCACCCCCACCCCCCAGCACTGTGGGGCCCCTGCCAGCAGGCCCACACCCATGTCCAACTCATGTTCCCCACCACCCCCACCCCCCAGCAGTGCAGGGGCACCCTCCACCAGGCCCCCACCCATGTCTCCCACCACCCCCCACCCCCCAGCACTGTGGGGTACCTGCCAGCAGGCCCCCACCCATGTCCAACTCATGTTCCCCACCACCTCACCCCCCAGCACTGTGGGGCACCTGCCAGCAGGCCCCCACCCAAGTCCAACTCATGTTCCCCACCACCCCCACCCCCCAGCACTGTGGGGCACCTGCCAGCAGGCCCCCACCCATGTCTCCCACCCCCCCACCCCCCCGCAGTGCAGGGGCACCCACCACCAGGCCCCCACCCATGTCTCCCACCACCCCCACCCCCCAGCCACCAGGGGCAGCCTCCACCAGGCCCCCACCCAGGCCCCCACCCATGTCTCCCACCACCCCCACCCCCAGCCACCAGGGGCAGCCTCCACCAGGCCCCCACCCATGTCTCCCACCACCCCCACCCCCCAGCAGTGCAGGGGCACCCTCCACCAGGCCCCCACCCATGTCTCCCACCACCCCTACCCCCCAGCACTGTGGGGCACCTGCCAGCAGGCCCCCACCCATGACTCCCACCACCCCACCCCCCAGCAGTGCAGGGGCACCCATCACCAGGCCCCCACCCATGTCTCCCAGCACCCCCACCCCCAGCCACCAGGGGCAGCCTCCACCAGGCCCCCACCCATGTCTCCCACCACCCCCACCCCCCAGCAGTGCAGGGGCACCCTCCACCAGGCCCCCACCCATGTCTCCCACCACCCCCACCCCCCAGTACTGTGGGGCACCTGCCAGCAGGCCCCCACCCATGACTCCCACCACCCCCACCCCCCAGAAGTGCAGGGGCACCCACCACCAGGCCCCCACCCATGTCTCCCAGCACCCCCACCCCTCAGCCACCAGGGGCAGCCGCCACCAGGCCCCCACCCATGTCTCCCACCACCCCCACCCCCCAGCCACCAGGGGCAGCCTCCATCAGGCCCCCACCCATGTCTCCCACCACCCCCACCCCCCAGCACTGTGGGGCACCTGCCAGCAGGCCCACACCCATGTCCAACTCATGTTCCCCACCACCCCCACCCGCCAGCAGTGCAGGGGCACCCTCCACCAGGCCCCACCCATGTCTCCCACCACCCCCACCCCCCAGCACTGTGGGGCACCTGCCAGCAGGCCCCCACCCATGTCCAACTCATGTTCCCCACCACCCCCACCCCCCAGCACTGTGGGGCACCTGCCAGCAGGCCCCCACCCATGTCCAACTCATGTTCCCCACCACCCCCACCCCCCAGCACTGTGGGGCACCTGCCAGCAGGCCCCCACCCATGACTCCCACCACCCCCACCCCCCAGCAGTGCAGGGGCACCCACCACCAGGCCCCCACCCATGTCTCCCAGCACCCCCACCCCCCAGCCACCAGGGGCAGCCTCCACCAGGCCCCCACCCATGTCTCCAAGCACCCCCACCCCCCAGCCACTAGGGGCAGCCTCCACCAGGCCCCCACCCATGTCTCCCACCACCCCCACCCCCCAGCCACCAGGGGCAGCCTCCACCAGGCCCCCACCCATGTCTCCCACCGCCCCCACCCCCCAGCACTGTGGGGCACCTGCCAGCAGGCCCCCACCCATGTCCAACTCATGTTCCCCACCACCCCCACCCCCCAGCAGTGCAGGGGCACCCTCCACCAGGCCCCCACCCATGTCTCCCAGCACCCCCACCCCCCAGCCACCAGGGGCAGCCTCCACCAGGCCCCCACCCATGTCTCCCACCACCCCCACCCCCCAGCCACCAGGGGCAGCCTCCACCAGGCCCCCACCCATGTCTCCCACCACCCCCACCCCCCAGCAGTGCAGGGGCACCCTCCACCAGGCCCCCACCCATGTCTCCCACCACCCCCACCCCCCCAGCACTGTGGGGCACCTGCCAGCAGGCCCCCACCCATGACTCCCACCACCCCCACCCCCCAGCAGTGCAGGGGCACCCACCACCAGGCCCCCACCCATGTCTCCCAGCACCCCCACCCCCCAGCCACCAGAGGCAGCCTCCACCAGGCCCCCACCCATGTCTCCCACCACCCCCACCCCCCAGCAGTGCAGGGGCACCCTCCAACAGGCCCCCACCCATGTCTCCCACCACCCCCACCCCCCAGCACTGTGGGGCACCTGCCAGCAGGACCCCACCCATGACTCCCACCACCCCCACCCCCCAGCAGTGCAGGGGCACCCACCGCCAGGCCCCCACCCATGTCTCCCAGCACCCCCAGCCACCAGGGGCAGCCTCCACCAGGCCCCCAGCCATGTCTACCACCACCCCCACCCCCCAGCCACCAGGGGCAGCCTCCACCAGGCCCCCACCCATGTTCCCCACCACCCCCCACCCGCCAGCAGTGCAGGGGCACCCTCCACCAGGCCCCACCCATGTCTCCCACCACCCCCACCCCCCAGCACTGTGGGGCACCTGCCAGCAGGCCCCCACCCATGTCCAACTCATGTTCCCCACCACCTCACCCCCCAGCACTGTGGGGCACCTGCCAGCAGGCCCCCACCCAAGTCCAACTCATGTTCCCCACCACCCCCACCCCCCAGCACTGTGGGGCACCTGCCAGCAGGCCCCCACCCATGTCTCCCACCCCCCCACCCCCCAGCAGTGCAGGGGCACCCACCACCAGGCCCCCATCCAGGTCTCCCACCACCCCCACCCCCCAGCCACCAGGGGCAGCCTCCACCAGGCCCCCACCCATGTCTCCCACCACCCCCACCCCCCAGCAGTGCAGGGGCACCCTCCACCAGGCCCCCCACCCATGTCTCCCACCACCCCTACACCCCAGCACTGTGGGGCACCTGCCAGCAGGCCCCCACCCATGACTCCCACCACCCCCACCCCCCAGCAGTGCAGGGGCACCCATCACCAGGCCCCCACCCATGTCTCCCAGCACCCCCACCCCCAGCCACCAGGGGCAGCCTCCACCAGGCCCCCACCCATGTCTCCCACCACCCCCACCCCCCAGCAGTGCAGGGGCACCCTCCACCAGGCCCCCACCCATGTCTCCCACCACCCCCACCCCCCAGTACTGTGGGGCACCTGCCAGCAGGCCCCCACCCATGACTCCCACCACCCCCACCCCCCAGCAGTGCAGGGGCACCCACCACCAGGCCCCCACCCATGTCTCCCAGCACCCCCACCCCTCAGCCACCAGGGGCAGCCGCCACCAGGCCCCCACCCATGTCTCCCACCACCCCCACCCCCCAGCCACCAGGGGCAGCCTCCACCAGGCCCCCACCCATGTCTCCCACCACCCCCACCCCCCAGCACTGTGGGGCACCTGCCAGCAGGGCCACACCCATGTCCAACTCATGTTCCCCACCACCCCCACCCGCCAGCAGTGCAGGGGCACCCTCCACCAGGCCCCACCCATGTCTCCCACCACCCCCACCCCCCAGCACTGTGGGGCACCTGCCAGCAGGCCCCCACCCATGTCCAACTCATGTTCCCCACCACCCCCACCCCCCAGCACTGTGGGGCACCTGCCAGCAGGCCCCCACCCATGACTCCCACCACCCCCACCCCCCAGCAGTGCAGGGGCACCCACCACCAGGCCCCCACCCATGTCTTCCAGCACCCCCACCCCCCAGCCACCAGGGGCAGCCTCCACCAGGCCCCCACCCATGTCTCCAAGCACCCCCACCCCCCAGCCACCAGGGGCAGCCTCCACCAGGCCCCCACCCATGTCTCCCACCACCCCCACCCCCCAGCCACCAGGGGCAGCCTCCACCAGGCCCCCACCCATGTCTCCCACCACCCCCACCCCCCAGCAGTGCAGGGGCACCCTCCACCAGGCCCCCACCCATGTCTCCCAGCACCCCCACCCCCCAGCCACCAGGGGCAGCCTCCACCAGGCCCCCACCCATGTCTCCCACCACCCCCACCCCCCAGCCACCAGGGGCAGCCTCCACCAGGCCCCCACCCATGTCTCCCACCACCCCCACCCCCCAGCAGTGCAGGGGCACCCTCCACCAGGCCCCCACCCGTCTCCCACCGCGCAGTTTTGGGGTGCCTGAGCGTTGCGTGACCCGTCACCACATCACCGGGGTCACATACAGCCTTGCAGGTGCAGGGGGGCTGTTAACATCTTGCTTCCCACCCCCTTCACCCCAATTGCCCAGGTCAATTGTGGTGTACACCTCCCATTGGCACCACTCTATCTGTGCCAGCACTACTACATCTGTGCCATGGTTGGGAGGGCACCAAAGGTGAGGGGCGCCTCAGCTGGGCGTCCTCCTCGTGGTGGGCGTGGTCGGGGATGTGGCCGTGGTGACCAGGGAGTAGGGGGATTCCAGGGTGTCCAGGGCAGCCACAGAGGGGGAAGAGGCAGGGGTGCGCCACTTGAGCACAATGTTGTGCCATGTGTCGGTGCAGCCATGCCACCACCCCCTGTGGTTCCGGGGGATGCAGCTCCTGCATCTGGCACTGGCACCTGTACGACCCGGCAGTCCGTTCCATCGACTGCCACGGGCCCAAGGGTAGTGGTAGCTGCAGGTGCAGCTGTGGACACAGCCACCCAGGCTCAGGGTCTGCCAGCGCAGGCTGCGTTGGCACTTGAAGAGCCCTTGGTAGATCTCCAACAGGCCAGGGGGGAAACCATAGGGGCACGCCGGGCTGCTCAGACCAAGACACGTGTCCCTGGGGCAGTCATGTCATCTGCTGCCCCGAACAGCCGGGTGTTGGCAAGTGCAGGGGCAGATGCACCCAACAGCACCCCGGTTGTGAGTCTGCCAACCAGGACCGTTGCAGTCAATGACCCTGCCACAGCTGTTGCTGCTGCACAGGGTCCATTAGTGGGCACCCAGCTGCCACTGACACAAGTCAGGCCTTTGGTCATCCCTCCACCTGCCACTCCCTTGGCTCAATCCACCGAACCCACTGGCCATACTGGTCAGGGCGGCATTAGCCAGCCAGGGTCTGCGCCACAGTCCAAGAGGAGGAAGGTTGCACCTGCAGCACAGGCTGGGACCCCACACACAGCCACAACCTCCTGCACGTCGAGGAAGAAGCCTTTCTGTAAGCAGGAACTGGACTTCCTCGTGGACTACGTGCGGGGCAACAGCCGTGACATGCTAGTGGGTGCCAATAGTCAGACTATGGCTGCCCAACGTGACACCCACTGGAAGCATGTTGCGGAACATGTCAGTTCATTCGGCCATGAGGTGCGCACGGCGCAGGAGTGCAAAAAGCGTTGGAATGACATCAAGCGCAGCACTAAGGCTAAGCGTGCCTCTAATTACAACTTGACTCTGGTGACTGGCGGTGGGCCTGCACCAGAGAAGGAAGAACTCACTCCGCATGAGGCTCTCGTTGCGGAGTTCATACCACCTGAATTGGTCGAAGGAGTGGGAGAGATGCTGGACTTTGATGCCCAGTCCAGTGAGTGTTGATGCGTGTTTGTTGAGGACGTGTGTGTTTCACTTGTGGGATGTGTTGTGCATGATTGCTGCTACATGTGACGTGTACATGGTTCTGATGTGTAAGTAATGCAATGCTTCCGTCATGCATTTCTCCTCTGCCTGCATGCGGGACTCCATGTGGGCATGCTCCCTTGCCCCTCCTCCGCCACTCTGCACCCCAGTTCCACCTTTGCACTGGTCTGCTTCAATCTTGCCAATGTGTAGTTTCTTGTTCATGTGTCCTGTGTAGATGCTAACTTCCAGCATATAAACTGCCAGACATATGCCGTGTGGTACAGCCTTAGTACTCGATGCAGGGTATCTCACTTGTACTGTGCATGGGTCAGATATCCCGCAGGGACATGAGTGCCCATTCATGCTACATGTGCATTGCACGCATGCCCCTATGTGTCCTTGACTGGATGATCACTGTAATATGAGTCCTTGGTTGCATACATTGCCTGCCATCTCATCGGCCTCCCCATGTCAACTGTGGCTCAGTCCTGCGTTGCACACATGTTTAGGCTCTGACAATCTGTGTGGCTCACAGGCCTCAGCCTGTTCAATGGCCAATGACTCTGTCCAACTCTTGTTGTGTCTTCTTCACACGTGGGCGGCCTCCGGAGTTTTCATCATGTGTCCTGCCTACTGTCCCAGCATCATTTGCAGTGTTGTAATTTGAATCACATTAAGCTGTTGATGCCAGTCAACACTGCCTGTCAATACACAGGTGTATGGTCAGCCTTTTGATACCATGCTAGGCATCCCTGCTTTGGTACTGGGGTGGAGGGGTGCTTGGCTTCTAGACATGGTACACATGGAATGCACAATGCACGTGATGTGTGAATTTGACATTGCACTGCCTTCACATTTCCTGGCACACACCATGGAGTGCTTGTACATGTAAGTAGTGAGTGGCGTACACATTTTCTGCACTGCAAAGACCCACTTCCATGGAAACTGCCACCTTTCAACAGGTCTGATCACAGAAGCTATTCAAAGTAGACCCAGCATGCATGCCAGGTCATATGTTGTGTGTCACATGTCTGCTGGATGCCTTTGCTGTTGGTGTGTGTGTGTGTTGTGTGCTTCTGACATGTGTAGTGACCTTTTTTCTCTCTATTTTTCAGGTGATGACGCAATGGAGGCGGAGGATGGTGTTGTCATGCAAGACACAGGGTTGGTAACACCACATCAACCCGGCACTAGTGGGGGTCGTGGGGTGGTAGGCCACGAAAACCCCCAAGTGCTGCAGTCCATCTTGTCTCTGGCTGCCTATGAGTCCAGCCTTGATGACGACTCTGACGTCCATGTTGAGTTGGATGAGCATCAAGTCCATGTGTCAGGGGTGAGTGATTCTGATGTGGACACTCCTCTGTCTGCGACACCTTCACTGAGGGATCAGACAGTCTTGGTTCCTCCGCCTGTGGTGGATCGGGACGCAGGATCACCCTCCACACCAGTCACTGATGTGCCTGGGACATCACGTTGACGGGGGCATGTAGTCGTGCAGCCGCAGGCAGTGCCAACACAGCGAGGACCCCCGGTCCTTGGGTCCTGCAGGGGTCAAGCCCGGCAACGCGGTCGCCGCACGCAACCGCTGTATACTGAGTGGGAGCAAGACATGACTGCCAATTCCGAACGGCAGGGGGCAGCAATGGAGAACATCGCTGAGAGCATGGAGCGTGTGGCCCGATCTGTGCTCCCCCCTGCTAGGCAGGTGCTTCTCCAGCAGCAGGCGGCACGGTCCACGGCCCGCTCGCTCAGGCTGGGCATGGCGGCCTCAGACAGGGCACGCCAGGCTGAGATGTCGTCTCTGCGTCAAGCAATTGCTGCTCAGGCAGAGGCGCACATGGATGCCTGAGGGAGGAGTATGCTTTCCTCAGATCCACTCTGGGTGTCCTTATGATGTCCCAGAGGCAGCAGGCAGAGGAGAGGTTTGCACAGCTTGAGCGTACCATCTCGGCTGAGCTACAGGCTTGCCGGGAGGTGCAGCGGTTGTTCAGCCAGGCCTTGCAGGAGGAACTCCGTGTTACACATGCTACCTTGCAAGAGGAAGCACGTGTATCACGTGAGGTTCTGCATGCAGACCTATGTCACATCGCCACACAGAACCAGGCTCACCCGTCCGGCAGACTTGCTGCCGACAAGGGCAAGCTGCGGCTAGGCGTGGCCAGGCTACTGTGCCACGTCCTCCTTTACAGGATGAGCCAGACTCGGACGACCATCTATCTCCCACATAGGTCGGGCTGTGCAGGCGTTGAGCCCATGGAGGTTTTTGTTTTTGGCTCAGCATCATCGCATGTGGATGTTGAGCAGCACCCTGTACCTCCCCCCTCCTGGGTGCCTCCCCTCCCCCCTGGGTCGTATGTGGCCATTTTTGATTTTTCTTTTAGTTTAGTTAGTTAAGTTTCTGTTTGATAGTTAGTTTAAATAGGTAATGTAGGTTTTCCATTGTTAGTGCAATTTGTTAATAGTTGATTTAGTTTAAAATTGCTAGTCTATTGTGCTTTCATGTGACGGTGCGGTGCTTTGTGGCTTTTGAAGGCATCCACTGTCTGTTCCAGCTGGGCCCTTCATGGTTGTCTTGTGTATGTGTTTGCTGCTTGGGGTCCTTGACTCACATATGCCACTCTTGCCTCCCTTATCCATGGGCTCGCAAGGATGGTTCGGTGTTACAGAATATTACACAAGGGCTTTGGACTGTCATATCTGTGGCATGTCTGGTGCTGTGTGACTTGTGTTGACACCCCTAGTGGGGATGATTTTGGTGTCATTGTCCACTGTTCGGCTTTTGCTAGATGGGGTGTGTCATGAATAATGTGTACATTGATTGCTATGCATTGTGTAGTATGTTTCATATCTTTCCTGTACACGTGCTTGTTGCAATTCATGCTGTAGATAGTGTACCACACTTTGGATGTGAAAGACGGACTGATGGTGTGATTTGTGATGTGACCTCTCTGACATGGTCAAGTAATGAGATGCCTGATGAGACACACACAGATGACTTTGAAGCATTAATCATGTGTTTCATGCCCTTTCTGCAGGGGGATGAGCCTCCAGAGCACCTTTGCCAGCAGACATGGCCCATTGGACGACGGAAATCTGGACCCGTTTGTTGGTGCCCACATGCACATGTGTGCACAAGCAGAGGCACAGTGATTGCAGACCCACATCCTAGAACTGCTGACATGTTCCAAGGAACTCCAGGCAAGGTGAGCATCACAGGGGGGCCACGACACAGCAAGCTTGCACCAGGCGAGTTGCACATGCAGGCTTAGTCACAGCACTGAGGGTGAGCTTAGACGAATATTGGTGTTGAAGAACACAATGCAGCTCAGATGTGTTTGTGGACTGATGGCTGTTGATAGTAGGGTTGTCTGGGACACATGCAGGGGCAGTGGCACATACCCTCCGGTACACCAAGGTCCATTGCGGCACTTGTATCAACCATGTAGCCTTCCGAGACATGGAAAGGAGCAGCTCACAGGGACATACAGCAAGGGACATACTCGGGTGCAGTGCATTTCATTTCCATGTACTTTATGATAAATGCACTGCCAACTTTGTTTCGGTCATGGTGGTACGCAACTTGCACTGAAGTCATGGCTTGCTATATGGGTCTGTCTGCTTACCCAGGGAACATTGCATGTTGTGTGAATTGTGACACATTGGTGTTCCATTTGCCACGCACCCACCGGCGGCTGACTTACTGCATTGACTGTGTATGACCCGTCACAGGGGTACTGATATATATGGGTACGAAGCATCTACACCAGATTGTCTGTTTGTAGAGTAGTTTGTTGCTATGGGGCATTTTTGGTGGTGTGTTTTTGTGTAATTGGCACGTACAGGTTGTTGACTGTGGTTCTCTTTGCAGCATTGCAGTGCTCCTGTAACCGGACCTGAGAGTGTGCAGGCAGGAGGCCAGCACTCAAAACCAGAGCTAAGTGTCTTGTTGTTTTTCTTTCAAACTGCTCTGCATAGGCTTGCTGGGGGGGTGCACTAATGCATGGATGTATGTGTGATTCAATTTGGTATGTTTTTTCCCCCTAATCACCCGGAATCCTATGCAATTTTGAACCCTGTACCCTCTACCCGGTGTTCCTGCTTCCCGTACCTATCCAAGCAACGTTCCCTAACCCTCTTTCCCCGCTGGGGTTGCGGATGCCTGTGTAAGCCCCGAACTTGCAGGCGCCAAAACCCTAGAGGGGGTGGTTGGTTCGTACCACTCCTAAGCCTGGACTACAGAAGGCCATAACAATGATGTCCAAGTTTGTTTGGATTGTGTATGTGTTCATGCAGGTAGTACATTTTCGTTCATTCCCTACTTTCATGTGTCATTCCTCCTCCCCTCTCCTGCCACTCATTCCAGTTATCCAGTGTGCCAACACCTGTCCCGACTGCATATCCCTGAACCTCCTTCCCACCAGGGTCTCAGGGGCCTGTGTGAGTTTGACCTTGCAGCCACCCGGGACACGGTGGGGGTGGTTGTTTCGTGACACTCCCGCGCCTGTACACGGGACCTGTGACAATACACATCCGTTCATGATGCATCATCCTATGTTATGTACCACACATGGTTCACATCCTGTTGTGACATTGTTTTACTGTGCTACCTTGGTTGTTGCATCATTGTGGTAGTACTTGGCCTTTGTGAGGTACTGCTATGTCAAGTCATCTACTGGAGGGTGTTCGGGTTCGTTTTTATGCCTTGGATTTTGTGATTTTGGAAAGGAGTGTGGATTCTGAGGGTTCAGGCATCTTTTTACACACAAGGTGGGAGATGGTGACGAAGGGTAAAGGTGATCCTGTGGCCAGGTGGAATTGAGGGTTGGAGGCTCCATGACCCAGGTGCAGTTGTTCAGTGGGTCATGGTCATTTGTGAGGGAGGGGGGGGGGTTGTTGTTGATAGTTGCCTTGCCCTGGAGTGTGTTGGGAACTCTGACATTGTAATGGTGGTATCCTATGTACATGTTGTGTTCTGCTGATCAATGCCTTTTCATGTGTTGTGTTTTCCTTTCAGGTGCGAGGGGATAGTTGTGGTTTGACATGCTGGGGTGTACACATGGTGAATGTTCACATGTGATGTGTAGGGAACACTGATGGTCACTTGAGTGCACATGCATATGTGGAGTGCATGTACTTGCAGAACCACACACTTGCACTCTGATGCACTACATGGACTCCCACCCTTGCATATCCACGTGTACACTGTTTGCCTTCTGGTGCCCACTGTGTCCCTGCAGCACCTGTTCTGTGACCGATTATGGATCCAGTACATGCCTAATTTGATGTTTGATGTGGTCTGTCACTTAGATGTGATGCTCAGGGTGTGCATCACACACAATGGCTGTTCACTGTGCTGTGCGCTGAGCAGTGTGTTGCAGGAGTAGGACACTGCACACATGAGTTGCAGTGTTGATTTTGCAATGCATAATGTGCATATAGACAGGCATTCATTGTTATGTTACATCTACGACTGTTGTAATGCATTTGGAAATGACTTATTTTGGGTGGGAGATTTTGTTGGTCTGTCATTTCATCTGATTCCGGGTCAGGCATCATTGTCTGATGCCACTGTACATTTAGGACATGGCAATGTGTACCTTATCGTTACTGTGTTGGTGTATGGGTATTGCTTGCCATGTCATGTTGATGTTTGGGAGGGTTTGAGTGACATGACAGTGATGGCCATGGCCTGTTTTGCAGGTGTGTGTGATGCACACCTTGCATGTCAGGGTCATCCGCTTCTCAGAGCAACTAGCTGGGGGTAGATTTCTCTCTGCGGCAGGGCCCTCCCCCTGGAACAGACTTCCTGCCTGACTTGAACTTGAGGGGAACCATCTCCAGTTCTAGAAGCACCTCAAGACCTTCCTCTTTGCTTCTGCTTACTCTCTGCCTCTCCCTTGCAGAATTCTTCACTGGAACTGCACAGGAGCTGCAACTGGGCCACTCTCACTGACCTCGGTCCCTGGCCCAGCCACTCTCCACTTGCACTGCCTCCCTGGCAACCCCTGCACTGCAGTACTGTCTCTCTATCCCTACAGCCCTCCCTTCCCAGCACTTGTCTGCACTTACCTTTGCAGTTGCCACCAGCCGACCTATGTATTATTGTTTTGGGCTACTTCCCCTGTACTGGACTCCCCCCCACCCTTCCCCTTGCACTTTTCCCTTCCCCCTACCCCTGCACGATCTCAATGACACCTGGCCTAGTAGTACCATTGTCTGTCTTCCCTTGTTCCCCCCTCCCTGCCTCATTGCGCCTTGAAATACTTGTGTATGGGCCATATCATGTCATATGTCATATGTGTGCCTTTTGGTCACACAGGATAGCTTGTGTTTAAGTAGCTAGGGATGCAGACGATGTGGCACTTCCATGGCAACTATCTCAGGGTGGTAGGGTTGTGACAGTTGACTGTCTCTTTGTCATCATCGATTGTCACCTGGTATGTGCCAGGCCTGTGTGCACTCCGCAGGGGTGGGAGTTTAGGTGAAAAATGTGGCCACAAGTTGGGTCCAGGCTTCCTCACCACGTGCCCTGTCCCCTCCCATGGGCAGCGCCTGTGCCTGTGGTTGGGGATGTGGGGGCACCACCATGTCCACCGGGACGCCCTGCCGTGTTGCAACATTGTGCAGGACACATGCTGCCACAATGATCCTGCACACTACTGGTGGTGCATAGAGTAGTTGCCCACCAGAGCGGTCAAGGGAGCGGAAACGTGATTTGAGCACTCCGAATGTGCGCTCCACTATGCCCCTGGTTGCAATATGGGCGGCGTTGTATCTTACCTGGGTTGGTGTGGTGGGGTTCCAGATTGGCGTCATCATGTGGTTGCTCAGAGGGTAGGCACTGTCCCCTGGGGAGGTGATAATAGTTGAGATTATTAGGGTTTGGATATTTGTCTGTGTGTGACTTGCATGCATGTGCAAGGGCATTTGTACTGACCTAGGAGCCATGTGTCACCATGCTGCCCAGCTTCCAGGGCCAGGCTCAGGGCGGACATTCTGTATATGAAACTGTCATGGGTGGAGCCAGGGTAGTTTGCATAGACAAAGGTGATGTTTCCCTTTGCAGCACATACCACCTGTACATTGATGGAATGCCAGTGCTTGCGGTTTCGGTAGATGTGCTCAGTGGCCCTAGGTGGACGTAGGGCCACATGGGTGCAATCTATGGCACTGAGCACTTTGGGGAAGTGTGCCATCCTGAAAAAATCTAGGACAACGGCCTGCCTTTCTGCGGGTGTTCCGGGCATGTATATGTGCCTGCGGACTGAGGGGCGCGCTGTCATGATTGCCAGTACCTGGTGTAGGCAGCGTGACTGCGTGGCCTGTGAGACCCCCCCCACTATGGCAGTGGTCCGCTGAAATGACCCAGTGGCCAAAAAATGCAGGACATTGAGCAGCTTCTCCAAGGGGCTCAATGCTTGGGAGCAAAGGGTGGGGGATGTAAGGTCATCTTCCCACTCCCTGACCAGGTCTAGGATGATATGGGGTGGAAACCTATACCTGCCGTAGACCTGGTCGTCAGGCATCCCAAAAAGGCTTGTCCGTGGTGCGAAAATGCGTGCCCTGGCTATTCTCCTCCTCCTGCGGTGTCCCACGATCAGTGCAGCGACAAATGGGGCATTCATCGTAGCTGTATATACGCGTTTGTTGTTTGCGCGCACTTTTATGCTGTGCGCGGGGACGCCTCCACCTGCCTTCGTGTGGGCGGACGCGTTGACACCTGTGCACGTCTTTTGCCGTGCGCGGGGTTCCCGTATTCGGATACGTGGTAAGACTGTACGTCCGAGTGTCATCGCGTGTGATCGGAGGGGAGTGAGCGTACACGCGATTGGCCTGGGTACGTGTGTTCCGGGGTGCGCGGGAACTTTCACACGCGATTGGTGGAAATCCACGTGTGTTCTGTCATCACGTGCAATGAGGGAAACACCCGCGCGCGTCACGTCACAGACGCGCTCACGCGCTAAGGGCCTTTGGTCCAATGAAATCGCATATGCGTGCTGCCGTGCATACGCGCTAAGGGTCTTTCCTCGAATTACACGCTGACGTGCAGATTTTTCACGTGCCAAATCACTCCGTATCAAGCTGGCCACGCGTAAGCACACGGAAGACCACGCTCCTGCCCAGAAGGCCGAACTACTGCCCCCCAGAGCCCTGAGCACGCTCCCACCTGCCATCTGCTGCTGCCTGACTGCCTGCTGCCCACGTGCCCTGCCATTTGCTGCCTGCACATCAGCCAGGGGTGCTGTTGCTGTGACCACCCCTGCTGGAACCGAAGACTCCCGACTGGGATTCTGGGATTGTCATGTCGGGGCAAACACCATCTGAGACCACTGACAACCCCCGGCCAGAGAGGTAGAGGGGCACCAGCTTCAGTGCCACCGAAGTTGGTGTTCTGGTGGAGCAAGTCCTGGGGCAGTATGATGCCCTCTTCGGAAGTTCCCGCGCCGACAAGGAAGGACGGACTCGGATCTGGACTGACATCGTGACTGCCATCAATGCGGAGGGGGTGGCAGTCCGCGGCTTACAACATGTCAAGAAGCGCTGGGAGGACTTCAGGTCCAGGACCCTGAACAAGGCCCGGCGCCTCTTGAAGGCAGCGGATGCCAAGGGGCGCCGGGGCCACTTGTCGGAAGAACAGATGAGGGTCCTGGAACGCATATCCCCAGTGCTCCACGTCCAGGTCCTTGAGAGGCAGACCCGTCTGGAGTCGAGCGGTAAGTGTACATGCATCCTGATTGTGAGCAGTGCGTGTGGTGATTTTTCAGTAGTGTGCAGGTTGCACATCTGTTTGTATGGGGTCGAGTATGGGTGGGGGTGTACAGGGCCATGGGGCTAACACATGCGAGGGCTGGAATGTGTGAGACATGGATGGTGCTTGTGTGTGTAGGCTTGCATGCCAAATGCATTTGTGTGGGCACACATGTTTGGATGAATGTGTATGTAAGTAGACATGTCCGTGATGTCACGCATGTATGTTGTTTTCAGCTGCATGTATCAGCACTGTGTACATGTGCATGTGTGTGTATTTGACAAGGGTGCAACAGTGATGCAACATGGATGCATGTGACAGCGGTATGTGGAAGCCTGATTGGCAGATGTGACATGGATGCCCGTCTGAACACTGCGACACTTGGCAGAGGTGTACATATGCATGCAAGTGTGGTGGTGTGTGTACATGTGTGGTGCACTTCCTGTGTTGCATGTGATGTCTGGCTCACCTTTGCCTGCTCATGCTGTTGTATGTGTATGGATGGTGCTGGCAGTTGCGATATGGCTGTGGTATGGCTCATGTGTGCGAGTTGAAATGACATGTGTGTTGGGGATTGTGATGAGATGTCTGAGGTTTGCCAATGCCACTCATGTACAACTGTCATGTGTGTTTGTGTCCATTGTACAGTGCCCTGATGCCTGTGTTTTGTTTCTCCCTGTCTGCAGCGTCAACTGATGAAGAGGGCGGAGAAGGTGCTGTGGAGCACAGCGGCGGGGATCCCACCACCAGCCGGAGACGCAAGGCCCGGCTCCCCTCCCATGTTGTGATCTCGTCGGGGAGTGAGGAGTCCGGTGTCGCGTCCCAGGCCGCAGCTGCCGGGGGGAGGTCCAAGAGGCGGAGGTTGGAGTTGGACTCCTCGGCAGCAGAAGGGGCAGCTGGGAACCCAGAGGGCCCAACAGGGGAAGATGGCACGGAGTCATCCAGGTTGGTGGGGGGTTTGGTGGAGGAGGAGGCCGTGCAAGCACCAGAGACGGGGTCTGGAGGTGGGGATTCCACTGGTGCTAGTGGTGCAGTGCAGGACCAGGGACAGGAGGCAGCACAGGCCGCCGCGGTGGTGCCTGTGTGCAATCCTGTCCCTGATCCTGTCCCTGCATCATCTTGCACCAGCAGGGATGCCTACGTCCAGATCCGTTTTCAGGCAGGGGATGAGCTCACGTCAACTGGCCTTCCTCTGCCTGCGGACGTGGCTATCCGTGTCCGGGTTGAGCCTGTCCTGACTGGTGTGGCGTTGCGTCAACGGGCCATGCGAGGTGACCTGCAGTCTTTTCATGAGGAGACTGCACGTCATCTCGAATGGCTCGTTGACCACGTCAGCCTGCTGGGACAGGTCACCCAGGCCGGATTCCTCCGTATGATGGGGCTTGCTACGACCCCCTCCTCAACTGGACCCCCTACGCGCCAGTCGTCCTCCGTGCCATCTTCCCACCCATCAGTCACCTGGGTGCCCTGTGGAGCTGCCTCTGACGGTGCGGCCAGGCTGGTGGAGGAGGCATCCCTGCCACAGTCGGGAGTCGGACGTCCAGCAGGGGTGGCCACATCAACGACTGCACCCCAGCCGGCGGAGGATGTGCAGGCAGCAGGAGGCAGTGCACGGGCAGAGGCACAGCAGCAGCAGCAACGTGGTGGGAGCCATGAAGGCTCGGGGCCTTCAACATCGGAGGGGCAGGCATCGGCCGGAGGGCAGGAGGACCCAGGACAGAGAGTGTCTTCCGTGTGGCAGCGGTTGGGCCACGCCATAGATGCGGAGCGGCAGCGGGCGGAAGAGGCACGGCTCACAATGGTCAGGGCGGAGAACTCCATGCGGAGGGCCCTGAGGCGGGCCGAGTGCCTCGAGGCAATCCGCAGGGGTTTGGAGGTGGACACGTCGACGGCCCTGCGGACCCTCGGGGCCATGGAGGAGGACCGCCTCCGGGACATTGAGCAGGAGTTCGATGATGCCCTGGCCCGGGACATCCACAAGTGAGCCGTCAAACTAGCCCGCTGCCCTTGTACATAGTTATGTAGGTAGTGTTAGGTTTCATTTTTGTTTTGATTTTATTTGGACCTTTCAGACATTGGCTACATTTTTGTATATAGTTTATTTTATTAGTTAGTGTAGTTAGATAGGTTTACTATCTTTTGTTGGGATAATGGACCGTGGCTTGTTCCCATGTACATAGTTCACTGTTGGATTGTATTTTTTTTCACATTTTAACCATGGAGCAATGGCTTTCTTTTTTATTTCCCATTGGATTTTGTTTTGTGGACAATGACTTTGGACACCATTACTGTGGAATTTTATTTTTGGTTTTGCTTTTTTTCACGGACATGCTTCTTTTAATTTTTGTACATTCACATTTCTGTTTCTTTATTTTTGATTCTATTTATGTTTCCTTTAATACATATTTTTTTTGGTGAACTTCAATGTGTGGTATCTCATTGGTTTCATGCATTTCATGATATGGGTTTTGAGATTCACTGACACCCATTGGGTGTATGTGAGGGAAATGTGTTTGTTTCGGAACTTGCAATTGGTGTTCTGTGATGTAATTGCAAATTATGAGTGGGTGGATGCAATACTCAGGTGGGTGTTTTGCATTTGGAGGCTGACCATAGGGACCAGGGATCTAGATTGTGATGACATGTTGGCTGGGGAACATGAGTTGCACATGGGTGGGGGCCTTTTGGCAGGTGCCCCTGCACTGCTGGGGGGGTGGGGGTGGTGGGAGACACGGGTGGGGGCCTGGTGGAGGGTGCCCCTGCACTGCTGGGGGGTGGGGGTGGTGGGAGACATGGGTGGGGGCCTGGTGGTGGGTGCCCCTGCACTGCTGGGGGTGGGGGTGGTGGGAGTCATGGGTGGGGGCCTGCTGGCAGGTGCCCCACAGTGCTGGGGGGTGGGGGTGGTGGGGAACATGAGTTGGACATGGGTGGGGGCCTGCTGGCAGGTGCCCCACAGTGCTGGGGGGTGGGGGTGGTGGGAGACATGGGTGGGGGCCTGGTGGAGGGTGCCCCTGCACTGCTGGGGGGCGGGGGGGTGGGAGACATGGGTGGGGTCTGGTGGAGGGTGCCCCTGCACTGCTGGGGGGTGGGGGGGGTGGGAGACATGGGTGGGGGCCTGGTGGAGGCTGCCCCTGGTGGCTGGGGGGTGGGGGTGCTGGGACACATGGGTGGGGGCCTGGTGGTGGGTGCCCCTGCACTTCTGGGGGGTGGGGGTGGTGGGAGTCATGGGTGGGGGCCTGCTGGCAGGTGCCCCACAGTGAGGGGGGTGGGGGTGGTGGGAGAAATGAGTTGGACATGGGTAGGGGCCTGCTGGCAGGTGCCCCACGGTGCTGGGGGGTGGGGGTGGTGGGAGACATGGGTGGGGGCCTGGTGGAGGGTGCCCCTGCACTGCTGGGGGGTGGGGGGTGGAGAAATGGGTGGGGGCCTGGTGGAGGGTGCCCCTGCACTGCTGGGGGGGTGGGGGTGGTGGGAGACGTGGGTGGGGGCCTGGTGGAGGGTGCCCCTGAACTGCTGGGGGGTGGGGCTGGTGGGAGACATGGGTGGGGGCCTGGTGGAGGCTGCCCCTGGTGGCTGGGGGGTGGAGGTGCTTGGAGACATGGGTGGGGGCCTGGTGGAGGCTGCCCCTGGTGGCTGGGGGGTGGGGGTGCTGGGAGACATGGATGGGGGCCTGGTGGTGGGTGCGCCTGCACTGCTGGGGGGTGGGGGTGGTGGGAGTCATGGGTGGGGGCCTGCTGGCAGGTGCCCCACAGTGCTGGGGGGTGGGGGTGGTGGGAGACATGAGTTGGACATGAGTGGGGGCCTGCTGGCAGGTGCCCCACAGTGCTGGGGGTAGGGGTGGTGGGAGACATGGGTGGGGGCCTGGTGGAGGGTGCCCCTGCACTGCTGGGGGGTGGGGGTGGTGGGAGACATGGGTGGGGGCCTGGTGGTGGGTGCCCCTGCACTGCTGGGGGGTGGGGGTGGTGGGAGTCATGGGTGGGGGCCTGCTGGCAGGTGCCCCACAGTGCTGGGGGGTGGGGGTGGTGGGGAACCTGCTGGCAGGTGCCCCACAGTGCTGGGGGGTGGGGGGGGGTGGGGAACATGAGTTGGACATGGGTGGGGGCCTGCTGGCATGTGCCCCACAGTGCTGGGGGGTGGGGGTGGTGGGGGACATGGGTGGGGGCCTGGTGGAGGGTGCCCCTGCACTGCTGGGGGGTGGGGGGGGGGGTGTTTGACATGGGTGGGGGCCTGGTGGAGGGTGCCCGTGCACTGCTGGGGGGTGGGGTGGGGTGGGAGACATGGGTGGGGGCCTGGTGGAGGCTGCCCCTGGTGGCTGGGGGGTGGGGGTGCTGGGAGACATGGGTGGGGGCCTGGTGGTGGGTGCCCCTCCACTGCTGGGGGGTGGGGGTGGTGGGAGAAATGAGTTGGACATGGGTGGGGGCCTGCTGGCAGGTGCCCCACAGTGCTGGGGGGTGGGGGTGGTGGGAGACATGGGTGGGGGCCTGGTGGAGGGTGCCCCTGCACTGCTGGGGGGTGGGGGGGAGACATGGGTGGGGGCCTGGTGGAGGGTGCCCCTGCACTGCTGGGGGGTGGGGGTGGTGGGAGACATGGGTGGGGGGCTGGTGGAGGGTGCCCCTGCACTGCTGGGGGGTGGGGGAAGTGGGAGACATGGGTGGGGGCCTGGTGGAGGTTGCCCCTGGTGGCTGGGGGTGGTGGGAGACATGGGTGGGGGCCTGGTGGAGGCTGCCCCTGGTGGCTGGGGGGGTGGGGGTGCTTGGAGACATGGGTGGGGGCCTGGTGGAGGCTGCCCCTGGTGGCTGGGGGGTGGGGGTGCTGGGAGACATGGGTGGGCGCCTGGTGGTGGGTGCCCCTGCACTGCTGGGGGGTAGGGGTGGTGGGAGTCATGGGTGGGGGCCTGCTGGCAGGTGCCCCACAGTGCTGGGGGGTGGGGGTGGTGGGGAACATGAGTTGGACATGGGTGGGGGCCTGCTGGCAGGTGCCCCACAGTGCTGGGGGGTGGGGGTGGTGGGAGACATGGGTGGGGGCCTGGTGGAGGGTGCCCCTGCACTGCTGGGGGGTGGGGGTGGTGGGAGACATGAGTTGGACATGGGTGGGGGCCTGCTGGCAGGTGCCCCACAGTGCTGGGGAGTGGGGGTGGTGGGAGACATAGGTGGGGGCCTGGTGGAGGGTGACCCTGCACTGCTGGGGGGTGGGGGTGGTGGGAGACATGGGCTGGGGCCTGGTGGAGGGTGCCCCTGCACTGCTGGGGGGTGGGGGTGGTGGGAGACATGGGTGGGGGCCTGCTGGCAGGTGCCCCACAGTGCTGGGGGTGGGGGTGGTGGGAGTCATGGGTGGGGGCCTGCTGGCAGGTGCCCCACAGTGCTGGGGGGTGGGGGTGGTGGGGAACATGAGTTGGACATGGGTGGGGGCCTGCTGGCAGGTGCCCCACAGTGCTGGGGGGTGGGGGTGGTGGGGAACATGAGTTGGACATGGGTGGGGGCCTGCTGGCAGGTGCCCCACAGTGCTGGGGGGTGGGGGTGGTGGGGAACATGAGTTGGACATGGGTGGGGGCCTGCTGGCAGGTGCCCCCACAGTGCTGGGGGGTGGGGGTGGTGGGAGACATGGGTGGGGGCCTGGTGGAGGGTGCCCCTGCACTGCTGGGGGTGGGAGACATGTGTGGGGGCCTGCTGGCAGGTGCCCCACAGTGCTGGGGGGTGGGGGTGGTGGGGAACATGAGTTGGACATGGGTGGGGGCCTGCTGGCAGGTGCCCGACAGTGCTGGGGAGTGGGGGTGGTGGGGAACATGAGTTGGACATGGGTGGGGGCCTGCTGGCAGGTGCCCCACAGTGCTGGGGGGTGGGGGTGGTGGGGAACATGAGTTGGACATGGGTGGGGACCTGCTGGCAGGTGCCCCACAGTGCTGGGGGGTGGGGGTGGTGGGAGACATGAGTTGGACATGGGTGGGGGCCTGCTGGCAGGTGCCCCACAGTGCTGGGGGGTGGGGGTGGTGGGAAACATGGGTGGGGGCCTGGTGGAGGGTGCCCCTGCACTGCTGGGGGGTGGGGGGGTGGGAGACATGGGTGGGGGCCTGGTGGAGGGTGCCCCTGCACTGCTGGGGGTGGGGGTAGACATGGGTGGGGGCCTGGTGGAGGCTGCCCCTGGTGGCTGGGGGTGGGGGTGCTGGGAGACATGGGTGGGGACCTGGTGGTGGGTGCCCCTGCAATGCTGGGGGGCGGGGGTGGTGGGAGACATGAGTTGGACATGGGTGGGGGCCTGCTGGCAGGTGCCCCACAGTGCTGGGGGTTGGGCGTGGTGGGAGACATGGGTGGGGGCCTGATGGAGGGTGCCCCTGCACTGCTGGGGGGTGGGGGTGGTGGGAGACATGGGTGGGGGCCTGGTGGAGGGTGCCCCTGCACTGCTGGGGTTGGGGGTGGTGGGAGACATGGGTGGGGGCCTGCTGGCAGGTGCCCCACAGTGCTGGGGGTGGGGGTGGTGGGAGTCATGGGTGGGGGCCTGCTGGCAGGTGCCCCACAGTGCTGGGGGGTGGGGGTGGTGGGGAACATGAGTTGGACATGGGTGGGGGCCTGCTGGCAGGTGCCCCACAGTGCTGGGGGGTGGGGGTGTTGGGGAACATAAGTTGGACATGGGTGGGGGCCTGCTGGCAGGTGCCCCACAGTGCTGGGGGGTGGGGGTGGTGGGAGACATGGGTGGGGGCCTGGTGGAGGGTGCCCCTGCACTGCTGGGGGGTGGGGGGGTGGGAGACATGGGTGGGGGCCTGCTGGCAGGTGCCCCACAGTGCTGGGGGTGGGGGTGGTGGGGAACATGAGTTGGTCATGGGTGGGGGCCTGCTGGCAGGTGCCCCACAGTGCTGGGGGTGGGGGTGGTGGGAGTCATGGGTGGGGGCCTGCTGGCAGGTGCCCCACAGTGCTGGGGGGTGGAGGTGGTGGGGGACATGAGTTGGACATGGGTGGGGGCCTGCTGGCAGGTGCCCCACAGTGCTGGGGGGGTGGGGGTGGTGGGAGACATGAGTTGGACATGGGTGGGGGCCTGCTGGCAGGTGCCCCACAGTGCTGGGGGCTGGGGGTGGTGGGAGACATGGGTGGGGGCCTGGTGGAGGGTGCCCCTGCACTGCTGGGGGGTGGGGGGTGAGAGACATGGGTGGGGGCCTGCTGGAGGGTGCCCCTGCACTGCTGGGGGGTGGAGGGGGTGTGGGAGACATGGGTGGGGGCCTGGTGGAGGCTGCCCCTGGTGGCTGGGGGGTGGGGGTGCTGGGAGACATGGGTGGGGGCCTGGTGGTGGGTGCCCCTGCACTGCTGGGGGGTGGGGGTGGTGGGAGTCATGGGTGGGGGCCTGCTGGCAGGTGCCCCACAGTGCTGGGGGGTGGGGGTGGTGGGAGACATGAGGTGGACATGGGTGGGGGCCTGCTGGCAGGTGCCCCACAGTGCTGGGGGGTGGGGGTGGTGGGAGACATGGGTGGGGGCCTGGTGGAGGGTGCCCCTGCACTGCTGGGGGGTGGGGGTGCTGGGAGACATGGGTGGGGGCCTGGTGGAGGCTGCCCCTGGTGGCTGGGGGGTGGGGGTGCTGGGAGACATGGGTGGGGCGGCCTGGTGGAGGCTGCCCCTGGTGGCTGGGGGGTGGGGGTGCTGGGAGACATGGGTGGGGGGCTGGTGGTGGGTGCCCCTGCACTGCTGGGGGGTGGGGGTGGTGGGAGTCATGGGTGGGGGCCTGCTGGCAGGTGCCCCTGCACTACTGGGGGGTGGGGGTGGTGGGAGACATGGGTGGGGGCCTGGTGGAGGCTGCCCCTGGTGGCTGGGGGGTGGGGGTGCTGGGAGACATGGGTGGGGGCCTGGTGGTGGGTGCCCCTGTACTGCTGGGGGGTGGGGATGGTGGGAGTCATGGGTGGGGGCCTGCTGGCAGGTGCCCCACAGTGCTGGGGGGTGGGGGTGGTGGGAGACATGAGTTGGACATGGGTGGGGGCCTGCTGGCAGGTGTCCCACAGTGCTGGGGGGTGGGGGTGGTGGGAGACATGTGTGGGGGCCTGGTGGAGGGTGCTCCTGCACTGCCGGGGGGTGGGGGTGGTGGGAGACATGGGTGGGGGCCTAGTGGAGGCTGCCCCTGGTGGCTGGGGGGTGGGGGTGCTGGGAGACATGGGTGGGGGCCTGGTGGTGGGTGCCCCTGCACTGCTGGGGGGTGGGGGTGGTGGGAGTTATGGGTGGGGGCCTGCTGGCAGGTGCCCCACAGTGCTGGGGGGTGGGGGTGGTGGGGAACATGAGTTGGACATGGGTGTGGGCCTGCTGGCAGGTGCCCCACAGTGCTGGGGGTGGGGGTGGTGGGGAACATGAGTTGGACATGGGTGGGGGCCTGCTCGCAGGTGCCCCACAGTGCTGGGGGGTGGGGGTGGTGGGAGACATGGGTGGGGGCCTGGTGGAGGCTGCCCCTGGTGGCTGGGGGTGGTGGGAGACATGGGTGGGGGCCTGGTGGAGGCTGCCCCTGGTGGCTGGGGGGTGGAGGTGCTGGGAGACATGGGTGGGGGCCTGGTGGAGGCTGCCCCTGCACTGCTGGGGGGTGGGGGTGGTGGGAGACATGGGTGTGGGCCTGGTGGAGGCTGCCCCTGGTGGCTGGGGGGTGGGGGTGCTGGGAGACATGGGTGGGGGCCTGGTGGAGGCTGCCCCTGGTGGCTGGGGGGTGGGGGTGCTGGGAGACATGGGTGGGGGCATCGTGGAGGCTGCCCCTGGTGGCTGGGGGGTGGGGGTGGTGGGAGACATGGGTGGGGGCCTGGTGGTGGGTGCCCCTGCACTGCTGGGGGGTGGGGGGGGTGGGAGACATGGGTGGGGGCCTGGTGGAGGCTGCCCCTGCACTGCTGGTGGGTGGGGGTGGTGGGAGACATGGGTGGGGCCTGCTGGCAGGTGCCCCACAGTGCTGGGGGGTGGGGGTGGTGGGGAACATGAGTTGGACATGGGTGTGGGCCTGCTGGCAGGTGCCCCACAGTGCTGGGGGGTGGGTGTGGTGGGAGACATGGGTGGGGGCCTGGTGGAGGGTGCCCCTGCACTGCTGGGGTGTGGGGGTGGTGGGAGACATGGGTGGGGGCCTGGTGGAGGGTGCCCCTGCACTGCTGGGGGGTGGGGGTGCTGGGAGACATGGGTGGGGGCCTGGTGGAGGCTGCCCCTGGTGGCTGGGGGGTGGGGGTGCTGGGAGACATGGGTGGGGGCCTGGTGGAGGCTGCCCCTGGTGGCTGGGGGGTGGGGGTGCTGGGAGACATGGGTGGGGGGCTGGTGGTGGGTGCCCCTGCACTGCTGGGGGGTGGGGGTGGTGGGAGTCATGGGTGGGGGCCTGGTGGTGGGTGCCCCTGCACTGCTGGGGGGTGGGGGTGGTGGGAGTCATGGGTGGGGGCCTGCTGGCAGGTGCCCCTGCACTACTGGGGGGTGGGGGTGGTGGGAGACATGGGTGGGGGCCTGGTGGAGGGTGCCCCTGCACTGCTGGGGGTGGGGGTGGTGGGAGACATGGGTGGGGGCCTGGTGGAGAGTGCCCCTGCACTGCTGGGGGGTGGGGGTGGTGGGAGACATGGGTGGGGGCCTGGTGGAGGCTGCCCCTGGTGGCTGGGGGGTGGGGGTGCTGGGAGACATGGGTGGGGGCCTGGTGGAGGCTGCCCCTGGTGGCTGGGTGGTGGGGGTGCTGGGAGACATGGGTGGGGGCCTGGTTGAGGCTGCCCCTGGTGGCTGGGGGGTGGGGGTGCTGGGAGACATGGGTGGGGGCTTGGTGGAGGCTGCCCCTGCACTGCTGTGGGGTGGGGGGGTGGGAGACATGGGTGGGGGCCTGGTGGAGGCTGCCCCTGGTGGCTGGGGGGTGGGGGTGCTGGGAGACATGGGTGGGGGCCTGGTGGAGGCTGCCCCTGGTGGCTGGGGGGTGGGGGTGCTGGGAGACATGGGTGGGGGCCTGGTGGTGGGTGCCCCTGCACTGCTGGGGGGTGGGGGTGCTGGGAGACATGGGTGGGGGCCTGGTGGAGGCTGCCCCTGGTGGCTGTGGGGTGGGGGTGGTGGGAGACATGAGTTGCACATGGGTAGGGGCCTGCTGGCAGGTGCCCCACAGTGCTGGGGGGTGGGGGTGGTGGGAGACATGGGTGGGGGCCTGATGGAGGGTGCCCCTGCACTGCTGGGGGGTGGGGGTGGTGGGAGACATGGGTGGGGGCCTGGTGGAGGGTGCCCCTGCACTGCTGGGGGGGTGGGGGACATGGATGGGGGCCTGGTGGAGGGTGCCCCTGCACTGCTGGGGGGTGGGGGTGCTGGGAGACATGGGTGGGGGCCTGGTGGAGGCTGCCCCTGGTGGCTGGGGGGTGGGGGTGCTGGGAGACATGGGTGGGGGCCTGGTGGAGGCTGCCCTTGGTGGCTGGGGGGTGGGGGTGCTGGGAGACATGGGTGGGGGCCTGGTGGAGGCTGCCCCTGGTGGCTGGGGGGTGGGGGTGCTGGGAGACATGGGTGGGGGCCTGGTGGTGGGTGCCCCTGCACTGCTGGGGGGTGGGGGTGGTGGGAGCCATGGGTGGGGGCCTGGTGGTGGGTGCCCCTGCACTGCTGGGGGGCGGGGGTGGTGGGAGTTATGGGTGGGGGCCTGCTTGCAGGTGCCCCTGCACTGCTGGGGGGTGGGGGTGGTGGAAGACATGGGTGGGGGCCTGGTGGAGGGTGCCCCTGCACTGCTGGGGGGTGGGGGTGATGGGAGACATGGGTGGGGGCCTGGTGGAGGGTGCCCCTGCACTGCTGGGGGGTGGGGGTGGTGGGAGACATGGGTGGGGGCCTGGTGGAGGCTGCCCCTGGTGGCTGGGGGGTGGGGGTGCTGGGAGACATGGGTGGGGGCCTGGTGGAGGCTGCCCCTGCACTGCTGGGGGGTGGGGGTGGTGGGAGACATGGGTGGGGGCCTGGTGGAGGCTGCCCCTGGTGGCTGGGGGGTGGGGGTGCTGGGAGACATGGGTGGGGGCCTGGTGGAGGCTGCCCCTGGTGGCTGGGGGGTGGGGGTTCTGGGAGACATGGGTGCGGGCCTGGTGGAGGCTGCCCTTGGTGGCTGGGGGGTGGGGGTGCTGGGAGACATGGGTGGGGGCCTGGTGGAGGCTGCCCCTGGTGGCTGGGGGGTGGGGGTGCTGGGAGACATGGGTGGGGGCCTGGTGGTGGGTGCCCCTGCACTGCTGGGGGGTGGGGGTGGTGGGAGCCATGGGTGGGGGCCTGGTGGTGGGTGCCCCTGCACTGCTGGGGGTGGGGGTGGTGGGAGTTATGGGTGGGGGCCTGCTTGCAGGTGCCCCTGCACTGCTGGGGGGTGGGGGTGGTGGAAGACATGGGTGGGGGCCTGGTGGAGGGTGCCCCTGCACTGCTGGGGGGTGGGGGTGATGGGAGACATGGGTGGGGGCCTGGTGGAGGGTGCCCCTGCACTGCTGGGGGGTGGGGGTGGTGGGAGACATGGGTGGGGGCCTGGTGGAGGCTGCCCCTGGTGGCTGGGGGGTGGGGGTGCTGGGAGACATGGGTGGGGGCCTGGTGGAGGCTGCCCCTGCACTGCTGGGGGGTGGGGGTGGTGGGAGACATGGGTGGGGGCCTGGTGGAGGCTGCCCCTGGTGGCTGGGGGTGCTGGGAGACATGGGTGGGGGCCTGGTGGCTGCTGCCCCTGGTGGCTGGGGGGTGGGGGTGCTGTGAGACATGGGTGGGGACCTGGTGGAGGCTGCCCCTGGTGGCTGGGGGGTGGGGGTGCTGGGAGACATGGGTGGGGGCCTGGTGGTGAGTGCCCCTGCACTGCTGGGGGGTGGGGGTGCTGGGAGACATGGGTGGGGGCCTGGTGGAGGCTGCCCCTGGTGGCTGGGGGGTGGGGGTGGTGGGAGACATGAGTTGCACATGGGTGGGGGTCTGCTGGCAGGTGCCCCACAGTGCTGTGGGGCGGGGGTGGTGGGAGACATGGGTGGGGGCCTGGTGGAGGGTGCCCCTGCACTGCTGGGGGGTGGGGGTGGGGGTGGTGGGAGACATGGGTGGGGGCCTGGTGGAGGGTGCCCCTGCACTGCTGGGGGGGTGTGGGGGACATGGGTGGGGGCCTGGTGGAGGGTGCCCCTTGTGGCTGGGGGTGCAGGGGGACATGCGTTGGTGGGCAGTTGTGCAAGTTGACATGTGGGTTGGCTGGGGGGCATGGCCATGGTGGATGGGGTGCCTGCAGGACATGTGCAGGGTAGGCCCCTGTGGTGTGAGCCACCTGCAGGGGCCGTGGAGGGTGTAGAGGGAACACCTGGGAGGACCCACACGTGCAATTCACGTGTGGTGCTCCCCGCGCACCCCTGTAATACACGTACCCTGATGGAATTGCGTGTGGAACTTCCCGCGCACCCCTGGAATACACGTACCCTGCTGATGTTGCGTGTGATATTTCCCCCGCACCCCGAAATACACCTACCCTGATGAGATTGCGTGTGTAACTTCCTGCGCACCCCCAAAATACACGTACCCTGATGTGATCGCGTGTGTAACTTCCCGCGCACCCCCGAAATACATGTACCCCGCTCAATCGCGTCTGTAACTTCCCGTGCACCCCCGAAATACACGTAGCCCGCTCATGCGCGTGTGTAACTTCCCGCGCACCCCCGAAATACACGTACCCCGCTCAATCGCGTGTGTAACTTCCCGCGCACCCCCGAAATAGACGTACTGCGCTCAATCGCGTGTGTGACTTCCCGCGCACCCCCGAAATACACGTACCCAGCTCAATCGCGTGTGTAACTTCCCGCGCACGCCCCCAAAATACACGTACCCCGCTCAATCGCATGTGTAACTTCCCGCGCACCCACGATGTACACGTACCCCGCTCAATCGCGTGTGTAACTTCCCGCGCACCCCCGCAATACACGTGCCTTCGTGTGGCGGACGTGTTTCAGCTTGTGCGTGTCTTTGCAGTGCGTGGCTTTGCCCTATTCGTTTCCATGAATACGTGTGGTTCGAGTGCGTGTGGGCATTTCGTCTGCTTCCCTGCAGTACATCCCCAGTTACGCCCTTTTTTTCGCGTGTTGTTCCTCATTCCACGCGTTACGCCCCGTGTCCCGCCCACTTTCTGGTGTATGCGCCGAGGTTGTACGCTTTCACTGTGCGCGTCGCGCACGCCTTTCGGGATGTTGCAGTGACTTGTGCGCCATGCACGGGTTTGGCGCACATCCCGAGGTAAACACGCGCAGGGACTTCCATGAATCGCACGCGTGCGCGCGCGCCTGTTTTTTTGCGCTTGCGCAAAGATTTTCGGCGCACGTTTGTTCCATGAATCGGCCCCTTAATGCCTTGGTTTCCCCGAACAGAATCAGAAACTTAGACAATTGTTTTTGGAAAGGTGTTTCATAAAAACTGTCACTTTACTAACCCTAGACACCACAAATAGAATATGTGTGTGTTTGTGCTGGACTTTTTAATTTTATGTGTTCTAATTTGTTTCTAAAGTCTGGAGGTGCCTTGTGGAAAGCACAATTGAAGTGTGTAATTCAATTTATTAAAATATTATGTTTTGTACTTCGAATGCTCTCTGGACAATGATATGTTTCTATGCGACCCCTAGATAGATAAGAAAGATTTCTATCAAAAAATCCCTTGGTCCCTGACCCTTTTGCAAGGAGGACAAAAAGAGGGGTAATTGAGCTTTTGTTACTTTTCCTTTCAGTATCTAGTCCCGTTGTTAGCTCAATCCCCCTAAAACAAAAAATAGGGACTCACCCTTTGTGTATACACTCAATGCTTTCAAGACACTTGCCTTCAAAGTCTTCCAGAGTTCTATAGCACTCCAATCTTGGGAACCACAATTTCAACGCGCCCCTGTTAGACAGTAGGATGGAGAGCTCCATAAAAATAAAACACAGGTGAGGAGGGTGTGTGGTCCCAGATACAGAAGGGAGTTAAATTCTCTGTGAAGTTAGTCAAAAATTCTCCTTAGTTATCAACACACTTTAAACTTACAGTACCTCTATTCTATTTATCTATATGTCTTAACAAGAAGGGAATCTAAAGGCTTCAGTGTAGCTGGTCAACAGGTGCAAGATAGTTACGCTCCCGAGGAGTCCAGGTAAGTATTACAATAGGGATGCAGATCTTACTCATACATCAAAAACAAGACCGGCTGAGGAAGTTGCCGAACATTATCTGTTTTAACAACAAGTCTTTAAAACAGGGAGTACAACAGACATCATCGGACGCCACACAGCTTGCTCAACGAGTTCTCAAAAACATTTAATAAAAAATACAACTTTATACTCAAAATTAATCATAAGTGACATCATACTACGTGGGCAAAATAAGAAAACCTACTAGGGGATATGATAGGCTTAATGGGAACATCTACATCTACTTTCTATGGGGTATGGGGCTGTGATTAGGTCTCTAAAGCCAAGTGGACAACTAAGCCCACCCCAAGGGCAAGTCATCTTCCGTGTTAGACTAATACGCAATCTTCTACTGGCTTCTCAAACTATAGGGCTCCTTGCTACGTGGCCCTCTACAATTGGTTGGCACACGTGTACCCTTCTGGAATATTCCACTCACTAGCAGCACGCAAGCTGGTACCCCAGGTGCTGGGGGGTTGGCCTGGTCATGCCTCCCCACCTAATTAGCCCAACATACATCATCACTCCTGCGGTTTGCCATTCAATTAAATGTGTTTGAACTCAGTCTTGTGAAGGCTCACTGAGCCTTAGAATAAAAGGGAGTGAAGGCATGGCCTTATCTTCTGGTCTCAGTGTAGCTCGCCCCAAAGTCAATTTTCATCTGACCATTTGACTGGAGACCACGCTTTGAGCTCCTTCATTGCTTTTAATACTATTAAATGAAGAAACCTTGGCACTTCTAGTGTTTTTCCATTACACCTCAAACAGGATCTCAGCTCACTTCTCACGTTATTGTATCTTCTTGAGTAGATAACCAGGCTCTCGGCAGACCCATTTCTCTGCGGATACATAGAGGGTTTTCTCAATGGATTCCTAGTTTCAAGGACTCTTCGCGGTACATGTATCATTACTGGCCTTGTGCATTTTGCAACTTTCCGCCTGCCAACATATAGCCAGGATGGGGGCGGGACTTCCTTTAGGGGTACTTGGCTTCGCCACTACAGGGTGGTGGGAGACATCAACATATAACATGGCAGCAAATGGACAAAGAGAATTTAAGAGGCAAGCTGCCTTTGTTAACTGCTGGAACTGACAGGGACAACATTAGTGGTAGGAGATATGAAGAGTCCACTCACAGCCATGGGGAGGTAGCTGATGGTGTGGAAAAGAACAGGGTATCCAGGAGTGACAGCACATAACACAGCACACAAAGGTGCGCCGTTTATTAACTGCCAGGCGGCCGTATGGCAAGCTCTAAGGGTGCAATAACCAGACACTTCGGACATAAGGACGATCATGGCACGCAAAATGCATGCAGATGAATATCCACTTCAATATATTCAACAGATTAAAGAGAAGTGGCGCCTCAAGACAAGAGCACCATGGGATAAAACAGTAGGGTTATATGACCACATATTATGTCAAGGGTTACCTGAGCAAGTCCAAAGCAGCTTAAGAAGTTAGTAGGGATGGAGGCTAATCCATGATCAGAAATCCAGCGAAGCATAGTGCACTACTGCAGGTTAATGCAAGCGAATGCACAAAAGAAGCGTGAGGAGAGGAAACAAGAAGAAGCGAAGTTAGTGCAGAAGAAATTAACTAAATACACAATGGAAGGGGCGATGTTAACAAGCAGAGAAGGAGTGGTTGCTCAGCATGCACAGAACTGACCACAGATGACAGGGAGAGGTTTTGCAGGACAAGAAGATATGAATCAAATGTGTAAGGAAGGCATGGTATCAAACAGTGCAGACAGATACAAGTGATCACAGTTCAGGGGTGTTTACTGAACTTTAATTGCGTTTGAAAAAAGCCCATCTAATCCTAAACCTAAAGATGGGATCAAGCTGCGACCATCAAATAATAATAACGCAGTCCTAGTAGAGTCTGATCAAAATAAAAGGGCCTATACTAATAAACCTATTGCCAATCCTTACTTCTAAATACAAATGGTGTGGGAAACAATGTTATTCAAAAGAAGAGTGTTCAAGAAATTATATGTCAGGTTAGTTGAGCCATTTTCTTCCCTTCCCCATGTTTTCAGCACGGGACAAGGCGACACACTGGAGTTTAGCACATACTCTGACTTTTGTAGCACAAGTATGCAGTTCAATCTCTCAGTATCAGGACCTTGTGTGCCAAAGTCTCTTTGCCATTCAACGTCTCTTGTTTCAGAAGGCCTGATGCATCAAACAAACATTCAATGTCCCTTTCTCTTCAGGATTCTCATATGCACAACTTCTCTGGTGATTCACTGTTCACACTGGGTCTCCCTCCACCGGACTCAGACCAACTTTAACACAAAACCTTCAATTGATCACCCTGCGCCAGGTTCAGAACAAATTAATCTCATTTTCCAATTTTTCTTTACTTTATCAAAATTGAAGACTTATGACTGTGCGCAGGATTTTGCTTGACCCGTTGCAGGACCACTTTGATTCACAATTCTTTGTTCTCTTCTTAATACAACCCTTTTAACTGTCACCTCCCAACTGGATACCTTACAAAGACCTTCGATTCAGCAGCCACACAGTGCCGGACCCCTCTGTCAAAGGTATCGCATCAAAGTCTCTTTAATGTTGAAACACTCATCAACAGTTCAACTTAACTTGCGTCTTTTATCACACATGTTTTAACAATGTTTGTTCCAGAGCCGCGCTCAACATACAATGTTCTGCTTGCAACCTTGACTTCAACACAGACCGGTCTTGTATCGGTCTCTCCAACTCACCGGCTGTGTTGATTTCACTGATGCTGCTTTGTTCTTGGAGTCAAGGACGGTACCACAGCGGCGGCTGCTTCTCCCCGCCTTGATTAGTGACACAGGAGGGCTCTGGGTATCTCCGACACACAATACAAGATTCTTCAGCCTGGTTTCCTGGTCTTACGCTTCCTAATCTTGAGGGCTTGTGAAAGTAGCGGCTTCCTATCAGAAAGGTAAAGGGAACTTCCCTCCTTGCGATCCCCTCCTGGTTTGCCGTCTTTCTTCTCTCGTTTAGCTGCTGTCTCGAAACTCCTGTTTCGTCATGTGCTTTGCCTCACTCAGAGTGTGCTCTCGTGCTCCGCCTTTTATCCATGTGGGGAAGTGTAATGGAAGTCAGGTGTGAGTGATTGTTGATAATTGCCCGACTTCGCCTGACCATTGTATTGGGACACGTCAGGTATAGTGCTAGGATGTTAATCTGTTTCCTTCCAGAGTGGGATGTCCATGTGAAAGTGTTTGTGTAGGAGAAGTGGGAGTGGGGAGTAGAGTTCCTATGTATCCTATCTGATAGGATGGTGTAAAGGTGTTACAGGGAAGGGGATACTGGGTCTCGCCATCCGGCATCCCACTCCCACTCCTCAAAGACCTCTCACTCAGGTGATCCTCCCACAATGGTCCACACCCTGTAACTGGATCCAAAAGCAATGGCCATGTCCTGGATACCTGGATGACAGATCCCCTGGGACTAGTGGGTGAGACACTTTCTGGTTTCTCACAGTGGCCAAGGGGACAAGGAGGGATACCTCAGGGAAGAGGGTTTGGGCACCCAATGTAGCAGAACGCAGGAAGGTTTTACAGGGGATAGCAAAGACCAATGGGGGTTCAGGCACAATGCTGGGTGTGTAGACAAATTGGCCACATATCACGAGTGTGCAGATATAGGGCCGGGATGCCATAGAATGGGAAAATGCAGCAACAGCTCACATACCAAACAGAGCAGGCTGGCTATTACGCTCAAGATCACATGCAAGCGCAGATGTATGCACCACAACAGGCACATACCCAAGACACACAAACGCAGCAGTACCAGCCCATGACACATGTATTACAGATGTAGGGACACATGTAGCAATCACAACCAGCACAACAGGTACCGGCCCAACAGAACATCATGACCACGACGCATGTAGGCTCCATGATGCCGTCTCCCGGGTAAAAGCTGGGAGGAGCGACAGTTGTAGGGGGCAACCCATTCACCAGGACGGGGATGTCATATCCACAATAGGACAGCCCACAGACAGAAATGATGTGTTCAATCCTATCTGTTACACCCAATCCAGCCAAGGAACCACAAATAGGGGTGACTATAGGTGATAAGGGATACAGGGGCGACTAGGTCTTGTATTAGGGGGGCAGATAGCCAATGTCAGACATTGCCATGAATGTGCAGGAATTCTCTGGGGCCATGATTTGGTTCCTTTTACGGGTGAACTACCATTTTCTGTGGGAGAACACGACTTGACCATGCAATTGTTATATTCCTGACAGACATCAGTAAATATAATGGGTAGAGACATGATGAGTCGACTTAACATGACCATTTCATTCACAGACCAAGGGATAGTATGCTCAGTGCTAGGGATCCATAACATGAATGTGAGGGAACTCCTGCAGGATTATTGTGGCCAGATGGTACAGAGGGGGGTGCCAGTAGATATTGAACTGTTTTCATATGGGGTGAAGTATTGATTGCATGGCTCCCAGGGATACAGGGTTGGCTGTTACGCATACCCATTGAGTTCATATTTAAACCAGAGATTCCCTTACATGAGAAAAAAGGAAAGGTGATCCCAATAGAACTCGAGGCAGTTATAGTGAGAGACTAGAGAATAGTATTGCATGGGACTGATGATACAGGATGATCATTGAGGACTGTAATTGCAGTGGGGAAGGATTCAGGTTCACTGATGTGACAGATGAAGAGTTATTCCAAGACGATCAATCAGATAGCGAGGTGGTGTTTTACATTAGCATTACACTGGGTGGAAATACATTACAGGGAACAGCTGTGTTGGGAGGGAAAACTGCCACCACCATTTCTCAAGTAAAGATTTAGGGTGAGTACCCAGTATCTTATGGGCCAATAGTCCTTATGACATGGGTCTGTTAAAAGGGATAGGAGCGGTTAAGATAAAGCTTGAACCAGGGCCTATTTTACCAAGGGTGAGACAGTATCCCCTATCAAGGATAACAGACAAGGGCATATATGAGACGATCGCAGCAATTAGTGAAGCAAAAAAAAACGAATTCTGGTACTGCAAACAAAATAAGAGAGACCAGCAGTCATGAGTTATATATTAAACACAGTTTATTCGCTTCAAGCGGAGCCAGGTTCATCTAGGACTGAGAAAAGCCATAGAGGAATTGAGAAATTTACATCGTGGTTTGCTCGCCTTATATAGAGTTCTGGTTTGCTGAGGTTGTCCATTTGCAGACAGTTTACAGCTTCCTGCAATGTATTAATTTTCTGCAAAAAACATACATTTCTCATCAGTGTCATCGTTGCACAAATTAACCTTTCACAAAGTTCAAACTGTTCCCAGTGCAAAGAGACATTCTCGTGTACCTAATCTATGGTTTGGCCAACCAAAGGTCGCTGTGCATCTGTGGCTTGGCAGTTTGTTTAGAATACCCCCTTCCTGGAATGTACAGAACATGTCATGCTTTTGTTAATCATTGGTACATATATTTACAGGCCTGTGCAATTACCTTCGGGAGACGCAAAGGCATATATTATCTCTTATCTTACCTGCGCCGGGCTGTTCAAGGTCTAAGGCCTGTGCAAACACTGAGCTAATCATTCCTTGCAAAAACATGTTTTTCTGAAGAGCCCAGCAACTTCCAGGCTGCGATCAATTTAAGCTGAAGACACAAAATGGAGTCAGATGGTGAGCAACAATGTGAGAGCTTAGACTAACCAAAATGGATGCCATTCCACAGCCATTCTGTTGCCTTCCGAATCACAGTGTAACACTGCAGTCTATCCAGTGAAAAAGGTGACAGGGGATTATAACGTTTCATCCAAGATTTGTGTTGTTTGAACCAAATCGTTGAAGCAGAATTCCCATTTTTTCCAAATCCAGCAACAATTCTGTGCAGCATCCCAACGGAAACTACGCATGTCAGGATAATCGATTTGAAGAACGCCTTCTTTTTTATATCACTTCATGATGAGTAACAAGACTTAACCTTGTTTCTATATAGAAACCGGAAGTGGAAACACATGGGTCTTCCACAAAGGTACTATGAGTCACCTTCCATTTTTAATAGGGTCCTACAGATGGATCTGGTCAATATACAGATATTGAGCATGGTCATACAATACATTGACAACATTCTAATTTGCAGCAGTGAGAGAAATGCAGCAGTTCTTGGGCTTTGCAATTATTGCAGAGTGTGGTTGTTTGACTATAGCACATATACAAGACTGTTGTTGAGCGTATTTAGGGAGGCACAGAGAGGGAATAGTAAGTTAGTATGGACACATGAAATAACTGATGTCTTCGAGGAGCTGAAAAAGCAATATGTACAGCTCCAGTACTAGGGATCCCAGACTATCAAGACAAATGTTATTTGTTCTCACACTCCAATGGAGTAGTGATGACTGTGGTACTCATACAGAAGACTACCCTAGGGCACAAACCATTTGCTTATTACAGTGGACAGTTAGACCCAGTAATGAGTGGACTTTACCCTTGTGAGCAAGCCCTGGGTGCTGCCGCATTTGCGGTAGAGAAGTCAGCTAGTATTACTATGGGTTGCAGCACCACGCTTTATGTGGAGCATGTCCTTTTTGCAATTCTCAGAAGACCCAAGAGTACGTTGACCACACAGCAAGCTTCTGTATACGAGGTGATTATTACAAATACAGCAATCGAGGTAGTGAGGCTCAGGACTGTAAATCCAGCAACGTCTTTAGCTGAACCAGTAAAAGAGGGAGACTATGTAAACGACTGTACTACATACATAGAACAGTATGGCGATATTCCTAAGGTGGGGGAAAAGCACTTGAGGGGGGAGAAATATTCTATATTGACAGATCATCGACAATAGATCAGACAACAGGGGAGAGACATACAGGGACAGCAGTGGTGAGATTAAAAGCAGACACACCAGAAGTAATAGCAAGCGCAAGATTGCCTTCACATTCTTTCAGTGGTAGCAGAAAAGTTAGTGGCTTTCATAATGGTATTAAAGCGCGCAAGGACCAGAAAATTACTGTATATTCAGATTTAGCCTACGTGACATCTACAGTATACTCTGGGCTGTCACAATGGCATAGGAGGGGCTTCTGACAGTCAGACCGCACACTGGTGCAGCACATGCCCCTATTGGGTAGGCTCATAGATGTGCTTCAACTCCCAGCAGCCACAGCGGTCATGACGTGCCTGGCCCACAAGAGGGGGAGGATGCAGTCTCCCAGGGCAATGAAGCAGCAGATGCAGAAGCAAAGCGTGCAGCATATTTTTCAGGAATAACAGACTTTGATACCCCATAAAACAAATGTATCTGTGTGCCCAATATGATTCTAAGGGAAGGCTATAATAGGTTACCAGCCACACAGATAATAGAGTTTTAGGGAAGGGCTGCAGCAGAGGAGAAAACATTATAGGTGAGAAGTGGGTGCTCAAAATCCCCTAAGGATGCTTTGTGGTGACAGGAAAACACAGACAACCTAGTACTCCCAACAGCATTATTGCAGATTGTACTCACGCAACAGTATTATCCTACTCATATGGGTATAGTGGTACTTGCTCCTCACATTGGGGAAGATTGGTTCTGTCCTAACATGGCAGAGCATATAGGCATTTTTACGGAGAACTTTGTTACCTGTATAAACTTCACTGCAGGACACACTTTACGTGTGGTGAGTGGAGCCATACTCCACCCAATCAGGCCTTTCCATCATCTCCACATAGACTATGTCGATATGATCCAGGTGTGCCAGGGCTACTGCTACATAATAGTGGTTGTGTGCCCGTTCTCCCGATGGATCGAGGCTGGTCCCTGTTCACGCATGATGCCCTCCCGCCTACAAAATTCCTCATTAGAGAGCTCTTCTCACAATGAGGGGGGTTTGTGAGGTCCTGCGGTCAGACACCGGGCCTTATTTTGTGAATGAGACTTTTAAGCACATCACAAACCTACTTGGGATACTCCTGTGCTTATCACCCACAAGCAAACAGACTGTGTGAGCACCTCAATGGCCTGCTCAAACAAATAATTGCAAAAATAAAAGCCACTTTAAAAAAGGGGTGGCTTCACTGTTTGTCCTTAGCATTATTCACATTGCGCAATAAGCCTGGGTCTGACCAACACTTAACGTCCTATGAGGTGGTAACAGTCCGGCACATGCGACTACCCCTGGCTCCTCCCACTAGTGTATTGACAGATGCAAATGCAACCGCTGATGCTTTTGGAAATTAAATGTATGAATATGTCACTTCTTTGATGGCTAGTGCATCATTTATTTCTCATCAACTGCAGATGCCGGGGGAGAGGTCAAAGAACAGTGAGGAAGATATCATCCCAGCTGCAAGTGAAAGACTCCTCAAGCAACCACTACTTTATCCGGGGGACACAGTCCTTCTCTGGAATTGTGTAAGGCCCTGGTTTAAACCAAGGTTTGAGGGCCCCTACACAGTAGAGGAAGGCAAGGACCATGCAGTAAAACTGAAAGGCAAAAAAAGCATGCAACTACATTGAAGACGTTAAGCCCCGCTGAGGTGAAACCTCTTCCCATGCAAAAGAAGACTATTTGATGCAAAAAGAAGGCAAAGACAAAGAAGAACAACAACACCCGCAGATAACACAGTCCAGAGCAAGAGAGTTAGGGAAGGACAATACGCACACCCAGACTAGGCAGACTACCTTTTCCTTACAATAGGTATTCAATGAGAATGTAAGAACTGTCCAAGCCATATGGTCTTCAATAGACGTAACTCAGTTCAGGAACGCTTCATCCGCTTTGTAATCTGGACAGAAACTAAACGAATGATTCCTCCACAACTGTTTTTCTATGCCTTTTTGCTTCATGTACCCCAAAAATACCCACAATTGACCCATGGAAATCCATCTAAAATGACTCTGCTTGGTGATCCGGGAATCTGTATAGTGTGGGAGCAATTGTTGTTCACAGCACTCGCCCAATACTATAGGCGTAGAGATTAACCTAACACATACTAACAATAATAATGCATTTCCCAGGCTTTTCAAGTGAGTTGCACAAACTCTTGGATCAACACAAAGAAGCACTCAAGAATAACAACATGGGAAATGTAATTTGTAATGTTGTGATAATGTTTTGTGCCTTCTGCTGTCTCTACCTCTTTGCGCTCCTTTTTCTACGATGATTGATGTTTTCCAAAGCACATGCTCTGAACCTTACTGACGTAACCCTGATCCATGCTGTTATAGAAGCCATATCGGGGCAGGCAATAAGCACTACTATGGAAGTAGAAGGAGTTAGGTGAATTGCAGGTGCAGATTTTAACCAGGTAAATTCTTACATATCTGATTTGGCCCGTATATCAAACAACATGTGGTATAGCCACATAGCCAAAGTGGGGAAACAAACGACAAAAGAGAGCTGTTGTGTCTGCTCTCTTATTCCTTATGCCATGAGTGCATCCAGAACGTTCATGGCAACTGAAATTCCAGCTGCAAGAGCACAATGCCTTATGCATTTATCGTTATGCACAAGAGGAAGATTTCAGGGGAAGCGTGACACACTAAGGTGGATGTCCAAGAAGAAGTTCCCGTACGAAGATAACTACATAAAGACTCAGGAAATGATGGACGCTTACTGGAATACAGCTAAAAGTATAGACTATATCACAGAGGGGCCGCATAAGGGGGGAGTACAGACAGTGACACATGTAAGGAACTCATGGTGGCACCAGGAAAGACAGATACAAGTGATCACAGTTCAAGGGTGTTTATTGAACATTATAATGGGTGACATAAATGCATAATCTAAACCTAAATCTAAGATGAGAGCAAGCTACAACAATCAAAAAATAATAAGGCAGTCCTAGTTCTGTCTTGTCAAATAAAAAAGGCCTATACTAAGAAACCTTTTGCCAATCCGTAGTACTAAACTAATGATTGTGGGATAATGTTCACCAGAAGAGAAAGAACTGTTCACAAAATAAAAGTCAGGATGGTAAGGCTGGGTCTCCCTTGCCCACGTTTGAAGCATGGGAAAAGGTGGGACTCTCGAGCACAGCACACTCCTTGGCCTCATCAGCACAAGGTTCACAATTCATTTCAGCGATATCAAAACCTTCAGAGGCTGAGTATCCTTCTTACAAAAATCTCTTGCCTTAAACGGCTGGCTGATTCAAAGAAACAAAGCAGATAACCAAAAAATTACTTCGGTACTCATCACCCCTCGGGTCTCCCTCCGCTGGGTTTCGATCCTTCTTGCAATTTGGATCTCCCTCCATCGGGTCCACAAGAGCCTTTAAAATGTTGCCTATATGAGTCAAAATTTTCATTTAAAACAACTGCCCACTGCAGACAACCCTCGAGCGCGTTTACCCTTATCGACACAATGTTCACAGGTGTATGACTCTTTATGCGAAATAATCAAATAAACAAAAGTTTTCTCTGTGATCTTGCACCTTGGGTGATTGCCTCTCACCCCTAGGATGTCCCTCTGTCAGGCTCGGATCCTCCTCTTCTTGTCTTTTCTCTTAGGCTCTCCCTCTGTCGGGCTCGGATCCTTATCTTCTTGTCTTTTTCCTTAGGATCTCCCTCCGTCGGGCTCTGATCCTTCTTGTAGCTTGAGCCTCCCTCTGTCAGGTTCACTACGGCCCTTCTATGATACAGTTCATGAATTCTTAACACAGTTCATGCATTGCTCCATTTTGATCAGAAAGCAGGGTTTTTCATCTCCTGGCTTTCTCTCGACATCCCTCCGTCGGGTTCACTGGCATTCCTCTGGCCAGGGGTCAGAGACTTTTGATTGTATAAGGGATTTGACCTTACCTTTATAGGACCACTATGATGCCTCACGCCACCCTTTCCTTGGGCTTCTGGTTCTTGTAGTTTCAAAGAAAAGGTCCCGGTCAGAGTCTTTCGAATGAGCACCCAAGTGGCGCCGGACCCGTCTGCACCTGGACCTTTACTGGGCTTTTGTTTCAAGTTCAATCACATACACAAGTTCTTTGTCTTGGGCTCAACACAGTTCGGTTTATTATCAGCTTCCTCCGACTCACCAGCTCTGCTGAACCCCTTTGGCTTCTTTGTTCTCTGGAGTCAAGGATAGAACCACGGTAGCCAGCTTGCATCTCCGCCTGCGTTATCAAAGCGGGAGGCCCCTGTGTACCATTGACGTCTGCTGCTTTGCACGCCAACTGTAGCGCCCGGTCTTATGCTTTCCCTTTTGGAGTCTTCACGGTTCTGAGTTTAAAAGGGCAAGCACGATTCCCCCTTTGTCGTCCTTAAAGGTCTCACCACCTTTCTTTTCCGTTTGAACTGCTGCTTAGACATAGCTGTCTCCTCATGCGTTTGGCCTTGCTCATAGAGTGCACTTGTGCTCCATCTTTTATCCCTGTGGGGAAGGGAAAGGGCTGTCAAGTGTGTGAGATTCAGGTTAATTGCCTGACTCTGCCTGACCCTGGGGTTGGGCCTTGTCAGGTAAACGGCTTTATTGTGGTCCAATGCTTTTCGTGTCAGGAGAAAGTGTCAGTGTCGGAAAAGGGGGGGGGGTAGTTTTTCTAAGTATCCTACGTGGTAGGATGGGAAAAAAGAGTCGTAAGGAAGGCGGTGGTTGGTTAACTCAAAAACGTGAACGTTGTGGGGTTTGTGACTTGAATATTCGGGATTATGGGAACAGTAGTGTTTTGCCAATTCTGATTGGGAGTTTGGAAAATAATGACCAGAGGGACGCGCAAAGGAATGATCAGGAGTATTCGGGTAGGACACAGGAAAACAGGGATTCTGGGAGAGATAGTTTCTGGGTGTAACAGGGTTTAGGATCCTAGGGGATTTGTTATTTATGGAGGGGTCATTGGATCTGAGCTGGAGAGATTAAATGGAAGGAAGGGAGGCAGATTTGGTACAGACTACATAGGCCTTAGGGATCTCGTCCCCCTCTCCTTCTTCCCCGGTATAATACTGCATCTCCCTTTGGTATTTCCCCGAAAATAACCCCAGGTGCCCCTACCCAGGTGATCCTCCTTCGCTCATCCGCCCCCAGGGTTGTGTTCTGAGAGCGCCAGCCCTTCCCTGGCCACCTGAATAAGGGATTCTCGAGGTCGGCCCGGGAGAATACCCTCAGGTCTCTCACACAGGGAAATAGGAGGAATGCCAGGATGCTGGGAAAGACTACAGATGCTGGTGTATGGACAAGAATACACAACAGACAGATGAAAAGAAGGAGTGGTTGGGAGCAAAGCACATGCTTTCCTAACGGGTCCAGTGGTAGTAATACAGCAAGAAAATGACAAGAGCCTCAAGGAACGGGAATTGATTTCCAAACTGCTCACGTGGCTAGAAAACAAAGCAGGGCCAGTGGGTAGAAAATGAAGCAGGGCCCAAGCTCAGGGGCAATGCACTTGTCTTCGAAGCAAGACAAGGCAGAGCACACAGGTTCAAATACTGGGTCCGTGCTTAGAAACTGGTTCTCTGGTATTAGGCGCGTTATAAATAAAATATTATAATTATAATTACCGCTCAAGGAAGCAGCTTTATGTTTCCAGAACTATGGCGAAGCAGAGGTTGCGGAAAAGCAAGGATACAAGCAGATTTTGAAGATACCAAGCATGAAGATCGGAACAGCAGTGCTCATGGACCACTATTAGGCCTCGTGTCGAAGGCATAATTGCAGCTGCCACCCAACTGTGGAGGAATATGTTCACTTGTACATCTGAACACCCCAGCATTAGTAGTGCCTCAGAATGAAATACAAATAGAAGGGTTCCCTAAAATGGAAGACAGCAAAAGAAAGACGAGATCTGTAGGGTTGAGCAGAGTGAAAAGAGGGAACTATGCCTCACCAGATAGGGAAAAAGCATTGGATGCGATACCACCAGAGCACAGGCTGTTCAGCTGAACTGAGATGTTCTTTGCATCTATTGTTCTAGCAGTACAGACAAGCACACATGCTAAATGGCCCCAGATTACATGTTGGGAGCTGATGCAGATAAACTCAACCGTCAAGGGATTCAACACCATTAAGGAAGAGCAGTTAGTCTGGGCCTCCAGAACAGATAGTTTCTAGATCTCCTCACAGCTATGGAGGGAGGCGTTTGCGCCAAGATTGTGTCTTCTTGCTGCATACTCGTTCCTGCCAATGACGGAGGCAACATGATGCTGATGGAGGCCATAACCCGGCTCTCTGAGCTGCACACAAAGATGGAGGCAGAAACAAATAACATAGCAAAAGACAGGGGATGACTTTCATATATATTCTTATGAATACCGACATGGATGGCCCGCGGACTGAAGGTACTGGCAGCGGCTTAGATATTAGTGTTGCTGACAGTTTGTGTCATCAGGATAATCATCACGCAGTATAAAAAGACAACTAAGAAGACTATAGGGATGAAAGTGCTGTAAGACGTAGAGACTGAAGATGATGAAACAAAAACACGTAATGAACTGAAATCACAAGTGACGCAGTGTCCCCAGTTCCCAACAGGAACGGCGTTCCAGGATCCATACTATACTCTTGATGATTGGGGAAAATGAGTTTGGTGCAACCATGAAGGGGACTGCAGTTAAGTGACATGGTGCCTGGATGATCATGCAAAATACTATGGACATCTTGGAGGGATAACAAAGGTGTGGCTTCCGAAATTGCAGATAACCCCAGAGAGTTGTGCAGGTAGTGTGGTCGACAGGTCGACCAGAGGGGGTATTGTAGATGGGAGGTGTGAGACAGGCATGGTATCAAGAGTGACACAAACTCAAAGATGATTGGTTTGAAAACCTTTATTTACTAAAGTTCCTGGGTTAGTGTAATGCCTAACTGACACTAACACTGAAGGTATGGTTCCCTTACCTGATGTTTCTAAGGGCTGTCAAAGTCTAAACGTCCAAAATAAAAATCTGTCTGTGTCTAAACCTATGTTTTCCCTCACTCTTTCACAAAAATGTGTTAGGAAGTCTTTCAAAAGCAAAAAGTGGTGGTTCAACAAAAATAGGAAACCAGGATTGGTTTCAGGTGATCTTTTCACTAGATGTAAGTTCAGCAGCTTCAAGAGGATGAGTCTAATCAAAAAGGACTGTTCGTAGGACTTTCTCCATAGTTCAAACAATGTCAATCGGCCTCATTAGACCCTGCCGGTCCGCAAACAACGGTGGCAGTAAATCTGCTGCCACCGTTGTTTCCGGACTGGCAGATTACGAGTTCTGCTGGCAGGAGGTGTCACTCCCGCCAGGTCTGACCTGGTGGGAGTTTCGCCACCCGCATGCAGACGGAAATGGAAACACCAGCTCCATCATAGACAGAACTAGTGTTTCCATTGTCCCCATCCCTATGGAGTCCTATCCGACTCCATGGGAATATGGATTTATGGAATTCTGCCTCCGAATTACTGGGTCACCGGGGTTGTAATGCCCCGGTGATTCCGGCAATCACGGAGGCGGTAATTCATTTCAAGTCTGGCAACAACATGTCGGTTTTTCTGGCTCGGTTATCGCCGGACTTGGAATGAGGCCAAATGTCTTTAATGCCCTGACATTCCCTTCCCCAAGCTTCAGTTCCTTCAGTAACACAAACTAATCAAGATTCCACTGTGATGGGCCTCTTAGGGTTCCCTTCCCCAAACTTAGGCCTCTTCCAATTTCAAACACAAATGCCATTCTTGGGCCTCTCAGGGTTCCCTTCCCTTCCCCAAGCTCTGGCCTCTTTCAAGTTCAAGCACAAGTTCAGCTCTTAGGCCCCTCGGGGTTTCCTTCCCCAAGCTTAGGCCCCTCTTGAGCTAAATAGAAAACATGAGTTCAGTTTTTCAAGATGGACCTTTTTCTTCATATACAGGTCTTTCACAGGGTCAGCATCAGAGACTTTTGAAAACGCAAGGTTATTTGCTCCTCCTAATCGCAACCCCTACGAGCAACAACTCTGAGCTTTAACCCCTCTCTTTTATTTCCTGCTATTAACCTTTTCCTTCAGGGGCTTTCTGCACCCCTTCTTGTTCCCCTCTGTTTTCTTGACTTTCTTTTGTGTGCACACTGGCACCTTTCTTTCCTTCTCCTGCATACTTGCACTCTCCTCTTTGTGCCCACTGGCCCCTTTTATCCTTCTCCTACACACTTGCACTTTTTTTTACCTTTCCGTGCCCACTGGCACCTTCCTCCTTGCTTTGCTGTGCACACTGGCAAAATAATAGCTTTAAAACAGGAGCTTCAAATAAGAGCTGTGGATGAGAGTCTGTAATGCTTTTCAATGGAGATGACATATGAGGATGGATACATAGGCGTTTGGTGTTGTTTTACTATCTGTCCTGTGAGGTTAGCATCATGGAAGAAGACTCAGACAACAGATTCAAAGTTGAACAATCTTTTGTTAAATAAAATGTCAAAATGGATTAAGACCTAACTTGCCCTATACTAGGGTGGGATTTCCCCACCTACAGAATCTAAGGAACTTGAATGTCAGTAAGTTCAACATAACATCTGTCTGTGTCCAAATCCTGAACTTGCCCTCACAACTAACATCAAATAATGTGTAGGGACATCAACTATAACTCAAAATAGTGTTCCAAACACAAAGATCTGAGCTACTTCAAGCTCTGGCTTATTTGTCATTTTTCTCTCCTAAACGTTCACCACAAAGTTCAATTTCTCTTCCTGTTAGCATCAGATGAAATACAGTTTAAAAAGGTTAAGGTGCCCTTCCCCAAGTTCAACACAGTTCCAGGGTAATTCAATTTCAGGACACCAAGTTCAATGTTCATAAGAAAAGAAAATATCCTTGAGGAGTTTGTCTTTTATATCATGTTATGTTATGTTATGTTAAATGTATTTGTAGAGCGCACATAGGCCGTAAGGTATCATGGCACTAGAGGAGCGGAGGGACGGCGGTAGATAAAAAAACAGCCTAAAATAGTAATGTTTTCAGGGACCGGCAGAAGACAAGATGATCAGCAATGGCTCTCAAATCCAGAGGCAGATAATTCCAAGCGTTTGCGGCCAACACAGAGAAAGCGCAGCCTCCTGTGCTTGCAAGTCTGGCACGAGGGACAGCTAACAGAGGGGCAGATTCGGAACCAAGGGTGCGGGCAGGAGAATACCATGTACATTTTTCTTGAAGGTATTCCGCTCCCAATTTATAGAAGGCCCGATGGACCATGCACATATACTTAAAGTCAATCCTCTTTTCAACGGGAAGCCAGTGAAGTTGTCTGAGAAGCAGGGACATGTGCGCTCGGAAAGGAGGATGTAGAACAGCTCGAGCTGCAGCATTTTGGAGCATCTGAAGCCGATAGATGAGGTAACATGGCTGACCGAAGTACGAGTTGCAGCAATCGGTTGTGCTCAGAACCAATGTACCCACCACTGGGGCATGAAACTTGCCTGGGACGAAAGGGAGCACTTTCCGTAGAATGCGTAATTTAAAGTGTCCAGATTTACACACCTCAGCCACCTGCTCTGTCATGGATAGGGAAGATGACATTTTTACCCCCCAGATTTTTCTCTGAGGGGAAGGCAGGGGACACGGGCCCAAGGTTGTCGGCCAGAAATCTGCTGTCCAGAAGGGGAGAGGACTAGATGTACCAACATCAAGCACCTCTGTCTTACTACTATTCTGTTTAAGCCAATTGGCCGCCATCCAGGCATTCAAGTCCACCAAACATCTCCGATACCGGGCCTCAGTGTCTGGACGAGTGCGATCCAGACGGACCAGAAACTGTGTCGTAAGCATAGGAATAATATCTAAAACCATATGACAAAATGAGAAGGAGAAGTGGTCTAATATGAATATTATTGATCTGCGAGGGGTGGGCACTGCTTTGTTTGTTTCAATTACTCGTTCAATCTATTTACATATGTTCATATATATGTGTATATATATTTGGGGCATACCTTGAGACCTTGGCACAAGGTTAGAATATCCACAATAGAAGAAGAATCAGAACTTCATCTGACCCTGGGTGTGCACTCCCAGCTCCCCTGTTGGAGTTGCTCAAATTGTAGGTAAATATTGTAGTGTTCACTCTATAATCATCACTCAATACTCAATTTGTGTAAAATTGTGAAGAATCTTGTCTTTCACTTTATTTCTGAGGCTTAGGCGTCCCTTGTTTATATAGCACCAGCAAATATGTTTCACCAATGCATTTCGGACTAGTGTCCGTCATCAGGGCTATTAGGCACTGTCGTCATCACATTATATTACCATGTCAAGATAGCCTTCATACGTTTTCCATCCAATAATTCATATCATTTGTCAACAAAAATAATATTAAACCATGTATAAGAATTGCAATTATGTTTGCATCACAAATCATTCACATTGTTTTGTTGGCAGGAATACCCATAAAGAATAACATCCACCCATGTTTGAAAAATACAATTGTATTAAAGCACACAACAATGTCAAAAAACCAACATTAAATATAAACACATACCATTTCAGTCGGTATCCAGATAATTCAGATCCAAGAGAATAGAACACCAGAAATAAACAAAGGTAATTACAAGTAAGCTCAGTGGTAGAACAAACACCAATGTTGTTTAGGTACTCGTATTATATATATTGTGTACATGTTTCCCAAAGTGGCACTATTTATATCCTGTTTCGTGTCACTCCGCTTTACCTCAGTATATTCTAGTCTCTGTGGCAAGCTGTTCGAAAGATTATATAAACATAACTGTGCATGTCTGTTTTGCGTGTTCCCGAACATCCTGCTTTTTCAAAGCAATCTTAACTCGCTTATCTGTGTTGCCCGCTCCCCTCCGCCGCAGCGCTCCTTGCTGCGAAAGCCTGCGTCTGCAACAGACGCTGGTTTTTTTGTTTGCCTATGGTTGCTAAGCGACCCGTGCATGCGCAGATCCTTCAAAGCAAGTTACTTTCACTTTCCTACGGTCGCCGTGCTACGGCGATGCAATCAACAATCAAATAATGCTGTATCATTAAATCGCAGCGGAGTACCTTATCTGTATGTTCTTCGGTGTTGTCAGTGTCTGCATCCAATAAACCTAGTTCATTTCTAAACAAAAATTCGAAATCACAGAATTCACAATAATAACAACAATAATACTCCAAAATAAAATCATATCACACCTATCGGCATGCAATACGTGTCTCTTATATCTTAAGGGCAAATCCCTGTGCATTCGTAGATCCGTTAGATCAAAATGACCACATATGGAGTATGGCTTCCACCGCATGTTCTGTCTATGTATTTAGCCCCATTGTCCCTGTCCCAATGTGTGAGAATTTATATGTTTGAGAACATCTAGACTGCGAGATGAACTAAGGCAGGAGACAATGCCCCTGCCTTGGGTCCCGCCTGGACCGAAGTCCCAAATGGGAATGTCACCCCACAGTGGGTTCAAAAGTTCTTATGTATAACATATACTCATCAGTCACTCCAATAATCATCAATAAAGTCTACGTTTCTGTTATATATTACAGCAAGCATACATAGTTTGTCTCTTTGTTGATCCCGCCTGGTTTTAACGAGTCCAACCTATCTATCCAGTAGGTCTCTCGTTGGTTGAGTCTCCTGGTAATGTCTTCATGTTTATCTCTTGGCTTGATCACTTCTAAGACTTGGATCCTAATTTGATTGATGTTATGTTTTTTCATTTCCCAGTGTCTTGCTACTGCAGAGTTCTTATTGTTTGTGCGTATAAATGATCTATGTTCATTCCATCAGATCCTGCCTGACCTTGTCGATTGTCCAACATAATAAATAACACATGGGTATTTTATAGCATATATTATGTTGATGGTATCACATGTTGCATAACTCCATAGTTGGATCTTTTCTCCTGTACGGGGATGGTTAATGGCATTTCACTTGGTAATGAAGTTGCAGTTGCTGCAGTGTAGACATGGGTATGTGCCCATTCTTAGTGTTATGGGTTGTTGGACTGTTGGCCTTTTTTTGACTAACCTATCTCTTAGATTCCTGCTCCTCTTGTACACAAATATGGGGTTATCTCTTGAATAAATGTTCCACCCTCATGCCATTCCTCAGTATTTGCCAGTTCTTCAATAGGGCCACTTGTATTCAACTACTTTGTAGAGAATAGCATGATACAAACACCATAGGTGTATCGGATTTCTGTGATTTCTCTCTCCCTCGTGTTTCAGTCGCCTGCGATGACAGGCGTTCTTTTGCTGCTGTAATCTCTGCTTGTTTGTATGCTCTGGCTTCAAACTTTCTTCCCATAATCTCAATTTCCCTGTCACACATTACTGGATCATTCACAATTTGTTTTACTCATCTCATTTGGCTGTATGGTAAGTTCCTGAGTAGACTAGGCTGGTGGAAGCTAAGTCGGTGTAACACATTGTTACGATCTGTTGCTTTACAATATGTATTTGTCTCATATCTCCCTTCCTTGACATGTATGGCCACATCCAGAAAATGAATGTCTGTTGAGGAACTTTCGTAGGTGAATTTTATCCTTGGATCTATAGTGTTCAGGTACATAAAGAACTGTTGTAATGTGTCGGGTGATCCTATCCAAATCCTGAATATATTATCTATATATCTTGTCCATAGTGCTATGTTCCTCTTCCAATTTGCTTGTGATAAGATGTGTTCTTGTTCAAATTTATGCATAAGACAGTTTGCATAAGAAGGGGCCATTGTGACCCCCATCGATGTACCTCATGTCTGGAGAAAGAAAGTGTTCTTGTATTGAAAGTAAGAATTTCTGCGATGAACTCAAGTAGCACCATATTGAACTCTTTCACTGCTTTCATCTCTCCTTCATTCACAAGGAACCATTCTATAGCTTCTTGCCCCATATCATGAGGTATTGGTGTATAGACTCTTGACAACAATTATGAACATGATCGAATTGTCTATGTAGCCAGTGTCCTTAAGCCGGTCCAGAAACTGTGTGGTATCTTTAGTGTATGTGCATGTTTTCTGTACCAAGGGTTGGAGAAAGAAATCTATATATTGACCAAGTGGCTATAGTAAGCTGTCTATGCCAGACACTATGGGTCTGCCAGGTGGTAGCGTGGGATGTTTGTGTACCTTAGGAAGTGTGTAGAAATTCAGTACTTGAGGATGTCTGTTCAGCAGAAAAGCTTTGGTTTTCTCATTGATCCACTCCAATTCTTCTGCTTTGTCCAATAATTTCTCCAACTATCGCATAATTTCGACAGTAGGATCACCCTGTAATATAGCGTAAGTGTTGGTATCACTAAGTTGTCTGTAGTATTCCTTATCGTAGTCTGTGCTATTCATAATGACCAGGGTGCCCCCTTTGTCTGCTGGTCTAATACTGATCTTATCATCTCCAAATAAATCCATAAGGATGTCCAACTCACTTCGTTTCAAATTACTGTATTTTGGACATTTATAGGAAATCTGTTTGAGGTCATTAAGAGTTTGTCTCTGAAAGATATCAATAGAAGGGGTATTAATTAGTGGCATAAAATTGCTCTTCTTTCTGAATTCCTGTAGCACCTCGTCCTTAGGGTCTCTATTAGTTGATGGTTCTAGTTCTTCAAAGAAAACCTTCAATTTGAGTTTCCTCACCAGTTTAAAGAGATCTATTTCCGTCTCAAGCAATGGTGTGCTGTGTGTAGGCACAAAGCTGAAACCTTTTTTGTAGTACATCCATCTCCATTTGATTCAATGTTCTCGATGATAAATTTATCACTAAGGGGTCGATTCATGGAAATAATGTGTGCCGAAAATTCCCACGCAGAGGTGCCAAAACGTGCGAATCGCAGGAAAAGTGCAAAAATCGCAGTGCAAGTGCGAAAATCGCAGGGAAACCAGCGCACAGCGATTCATGGAAGTCTGTACGCGAGAAAAACATTGGATGTGCGATAAAAATGTGCGCCGCGCACGCCGGCGCACAGGTCATCCAACAGCGTGCGCCACGGCCACTGCGAAATCGCACATAGCGCGGTGCACATCACAAAAGTAGGCGAAACACGGGGCGTAACACTCGGAATGGGGAACAACGCGTGAAAATATGGGCATCACGGGGGAAGTACAGGAGGCAAGTGCACAGAACGCCCACACGCTCGCCTACAACCCGTATTCATGGAATCGAATAGGGCAAACCAGCGCACGGTCAAAGACGCGCACAGGGCCAAACAAGTACGCCACAAGAAAGCAGGCGGTAGCGCCCCTGCGACTTAAAAAAATGTGCGCCAAAATGTGCGCTAACAAAAAGCACCCATATACAGCCATGATGAATGGGCCATACAGTGGCCCTCTAGGACAAATGAGGGGCAAAGTGGCACCGACAAACACGGACACCCGCTGTGTGAAAAATAGCGTGTGCGCGTGTTCCTGGGTGTGCGGGAAGTTCCACATGCGATTGGCCTGGGTACGTGTACTTTGGGGTGCGCGGGAAGTTCCACACGTGATTAACCTGGGTACGTGTACTACGGGGTGCGCGGGAAGTTCCACACGCGATTGGCCTGGGTAGGTGGGGGTGCGCGGGAAGTCCCACACGCGATTGGCCTGGGTACGTGTACTTCGGGGTGCGCGGGAAGTTCCACACGCGATTGGCCTGGGTAGGTGGGGGTGCGCGGGAAGTTCCACATGCGATTGGCCTGGGTACGTGTACTACAGGGTACGGGGGAAGTTCCGCACACGATTGGCCTGGGTAGGTGGGGGTGCGCGGGAAGTTCCACACACGTTTGGCCTGGGTACGTGTACTTCGGGGTGCGGGGGAAGTTCCACACGCGATTGGCCTGGGTTCGTGTATTCCGAGGTGCGCGGTAAGATTCACACGCGATTTCTGCAGGGTACGTGTATTTCGGTGGTGCCGGGGAATGCTACACGTGATTTGGCCATGTGCGTCCTCCCAGGTGTTGCCTCTACACCCTCCACGGCCCCTGCAGGCAGCCCACACCACAGGGTACTACCCTGCACGCCTGCTCATGTCCCACAGGCAACCCATCCACCATGGCCATGCCCACCAGCCAACCCACATGTCACCTTGCACTACTGATCACCAACACATGTCTTCCATCACCCCCACCCCCCAGCAGTGCAGGGGCAGCCTCCACCAGGCCCCCACTCATGTCCAACTCATGTCTCCCCACTCATGTCCAACTCATGTCTCCCTGCACCCCCACCCCCCAGCAGTACAGGGGCAGCCTCCACCAGGCCCCCACTCATGTCTACCACCACCCCCACCCCCCAGCAGTGCAGGGGCAGCCTCCACCAGGCCCCCACTCATGTCTACCACCACCCCCACCCCCCAGCAATGCAGGGGCAGCCTCCACCAGGCCCCCACCCATGTCTACCATCACGCCCACCCCCCAGCCACCAGGGGCAGCCTCCACCAGGCTCCCACACATGTCCCCCTGCACCCCCACCCACCCAGCCACCAGGGGCAGCCTCCACCAGGCCCCCACTCATGTCCCCTATCACCCCCACCCCCCAGCAGTGCAGGGGCAGCCTCCACCAGGCCCCCACCCATGTCTACCACCACCCCCACCGCCCAGCCACCAGGGGCAGCCTCCACCAGGCTCCCACACATGTCCCCCTGCACCCCCACCCCCCAGCCACCAGGGGTAGCCTCCACCAGGCCCCCACTCATGTCTACCACCACCCCCACCCCCCAGCAGTGCAGGGGCAGCCTCCACCAGGCCCCCACCCATGTCTACCACCACCCCCGTCCCCCAGCCACCAGGGGCAGCCTCCACCAGGCTCCCACACATGTCCCCCTGCGCCCCCCCCCAGCCACCAGGGGCAGCCTCCACCAGGCCCCCACTCATGTCTACCACCACCCCCACCCCCAGCAGTGCAGGGGCAGCCTCCACCAGGCCCCCACCCATGTCTACCACCACCCCCGTCCCCCAGCCACCAGGGGCAGCCTCTACCAGGCTCCCACACATGTCCCCCTGCACCCCCACCCCCAGCCACCAGGGGCAGCCTCCACCAGGCCCCCACTCATGTCCCCTATCACCCCCACCCCCCAGCAGTGCAGGGGCAGCCTCCACCAGGCCCCCACCCATGTCTACCACCACCCCCACCCCCCAGCAGTGAGGGGCAGCCTCCACCAGGCTCCCACACATGTCCCCCTGCACCCCCACCCCCCAGCCACCAGGGGCAGCCTCCACCAGGCCCCCACTCATGTCCCCTATCACCCCCACTCCCCAGCAGTGCAGGGGCAGCCTCCACCAGGCTCCCACACATGTCCCCCTGCACCCCCACCCCCCAGCAGTGCAGGGGCAGCCTCCACCAGGCCCCCACTCATGTCCCCTATCACCCCCACCCCCCAGCCACCAGGGGCAGCCTCCACCAGGCTCCCACACATGTCCCCCTGCACCCCCACCCCCCAGCCACCAGGGGCAGCCTCCACCAGGCCCCCACTCATGTCCCCTATCACCCCCACTCCCCAGCAGTGCAGGGGCAGCCTCCACCAGGCTCCCACACATGTCCCCCTGCACCCCCACCCCCCAGCAGTGCAGGGGCAGCCTCCACCAGGCTCCCACACATGTCCCCCTGCACCCCCACCCCCCAGCAGTGCAGGGGCAGCCTCCACCAGGCCCCCACTCATGTCCCCTATCACCCCCACCCCCCAGCCACCAGGGGCAGCCTCCACCAGGCTCCCACACATGTCCCCCTGCACCCCCAACCCCCAGCCACCAGGGGCAGCCTCCACCAGGCCCCCACTCATGTCCCCTATCGCCCCCACCCCCCAACAGTGCAGGGGCAGCCTCCACCAGGCCCCCACCCATGTCTACCACCACCCCCACCCCCCAGCAGTGCAGTGGCAGCCTCCACCAGGCTCCCACACATGTCCCCCTGCACCCCCACCCCCCAGCCGTGCGATTGGCCTGGGTACCTGTACTTCGGGGTGCGCGGGAAGTTCCACACGCGATTGGCCTGGGTACGTGTACTACGGGGTGCGCAGGAAGTCCCACACGCGATTGGCCTGGGTACGTGTACTTTGGGGTGCGCGTGAACTTCCACACGCGATTGGCCTGGGTACGTGTACTTCGGGGTGCACGTGAACTTCCACATGTGATTGGCCTTGGTACGTGTACTTTGGGGTGCACGGGAAGTCCCACACGCGATTGGCCTGGGTATGTGTACTACGGGGTGCGCGTGAACTTCCACACGCGACTGGGCCTGTGAAAGTGGTGTACATGTATTCCAGGGGTGGGCGGGAATATTTACCCGCGACTGGGCCTGGGAGAGCGTGCTACGTGTATTCCTGGGGTGGGCGGGAAGATTCACATGTTCGCCTACGACGTGCCGAACAATAAATGGTCCAATCCTGAGACACGTACGCCAGCCTGAAGCAGGCGTACGTCGACCCCGCGCAGCATAAAAGTGCGCGCATACAACAAACAAGCTCATACGCCAGGATGAATATACCATTCCTAGCAGCAGTAGCTGTGGGTTACCGGAGGAGGAGGAGGATAGTGAGGGCCCGAATTTTCACTCCCAGAACCAGCCTTTTTGGGATGCCTGATGACCAGGTGTATGGGAGGTACAGGTTTCCCCCACACATAATACTGGACCTGGTCAGTGAGTGGGAGGATGACCTCACATCACCCACCCTGTGCGCCCAAGCACTCAGCCCCCTGGAGAAGGTCCTCAATGTACTGCACTTCTTGGCCACAGGATCATTTCAGCGGACAAGTGCCATAGTGGGTGGGGTGTCACAGGCCACACAGTCACGCTGCCTACACCAGGTCTTGAACATCATCACTGCACGCCCATCAGTCCGTAGGCACATATATCTGCCCAGGACACCTGCAGAAAGGCAGGCTGCCACCCTCGATTTCTACGGTGTGGCACAATTCCCAAAAGTGCTACGTGCCATTGACTGCACCCATGTGGCACTACGTCCCCCCAGGGCATCTGAGCACATCTATAGGAACCGCAAGCACTGGCATTCCATCAACATGCAGGTAGTATGTAATGCTAAGGGAATCATCACCTCAGTATATGCCAACTATCTAGGGTCCACCCACGACAGCTTCATTTACCGAATGTCTACCCTAAGCCGGGACATGAAGCTGGGCGGCATGGCGATACATGGCTGCTTGGTGAGTATGAATGCCACTGCACATGCATGCATGTCAGATGCAGAGTTATGTCACTACCCCACTAATGATACCCATCACCTCCTCACCAGGGGACAGTGCCTACCCTCTGAGCACCCACATGATGATGCCAATTCGGAACCCCATCACGCCTCCAGAGGTAAGATACAATACAGCCCATATTGCAACCCGGGGCATAGTGGAGCGCACATTCGGAGTGCTCAAGTCACGCTTTCGCTCCCTTGACTGTTCTGGCGGGCAGCTGTTATATGCGCCCCCAGTAGTGTGCAGGATCATAGTGGCAGCATGTGTCCTGCACAATGTTGCAACACGCCGTCGCCTGGCTGTGGACATGGTGGTGCCCCCACATCCCCAACCACATGCACGGCCGCTGCGCATGGGAGGGGAGAGGGCACGGGGTGAGGCAGCCCGTACGCAGCTGGTGGCTAATTACTTCACATAGAAATCACACCCCAGTGGAGTGCACACAGGCCTGGCACATACCATCTGATAAGCAATGATGACTCGACCTGACAATTAAGACGAACAAAGGGACTGTCAACTGTCAGAACCATAGCAGCCTGAGATTGTTCATGTGGAAGTGTCACAATGTGTGCATCCCTACCTACACAAACACCACTAATGCAGTGTCATGAAAAGACACTTCCATGCTGCAGAAATGAATACCCACTCGCAAAATACTACATGAAAACAGTGCCATGTCACCCACCCCCTCCCCGGCACGGCCACACAACACACCATGGCATGTCATGCAATGTGAGAGGAAAGAAATGAATCCCCACAACATGCCCCAAGTGTCACCAGCTACAGTGTCCCTAATGGAAACATGTCCACACATGAAATGCTCACAGTAATGCAGGACCTACAACCCACATTACCAAATACTTACCAAGAATACCAATCACCTACACAACCTCCAACCTACCTTAAACATGACATTACAGACCTAAAAATTAGCTAGCCTCACCACCTGATGATGACAGCCCTTCGAACACTTCCAAGTATACAGTGTTAGCTCCACGCAAGAGTGTAGGTGCACTGCTTACAACATGGACTCCAGTTCCAAGGTGGACCGCATTGTGAAGACATGAGGAATGGACCTGCAAATATGGAGGATGAGATGGATGCAGAGGCACATATCAATACACCATGCAGTGTACAATACAACAACAATATGCACTATGAATGTATACACAGTATTGACTACAGACTGCACACACAGCTCATGGGAGTCCAATGTCACCATGTACGTCAATGTCACTTGGGCACACCCTTTGCAAGCCCATGGAAACGGGAAGCAGGAGGGGTGTGTGTGACAAAAACCCAGGCATCTGAACCAAATCCATGACAAGCCTGCATGTGCCCAGCCACAATGCAGCGTATGCCCACGGGAGCCACACAAGGCAACACTGTCCCAAAAATAAATAAATAATAAATAAATAAATAAAAAATGGCCATTAATGGGCCCGGGGGGGTGGGGAGGCCACCCAGGAGGTCAGAGGACAGGGTGCACACCAAAACCCACCTGTGTGGATCTTGCGGGAAAAAAACACCTCCGTCGGCTCATGGCCTACACGGCTACCCTATTGTGGGAGTATCACTGCTGTCTCTATCCTTACCCTCTGCAGCTGCATCAGGAGGTGGTGGCACTATGGGAGGCAGCCCACGCAAAGCCCTTGTCTGTTCCTCCATGGCTGCAAGCATGCGGGTGTGGTAGGTCTCGTTCTGGAGGATAAGTGTGCGGAGGTCCCCATGCAACAACTCACGGGATGCCCAGACCTCCGCCCTAGTTGCCTGCATCTCAGCTGAGAGCGTGCTGGTGAGACGCTCCAGCTGCTGTTCTGTCCTTCGGTTTGTTGAAGCCTCAAGCTCAACAAGAGTCGTCCTGAGGTGAAGGAGTTCCAGCCTCAGGGCTTCCCTGTGGCCCTGGGACTCTATGGAGATGGCTTCCTGCAGAGTCGCCAGTGCCGCCCGCCTGTCCCTGTCGGAGGCCAACATGTCCTCCCTGTGTGACTGGCAGATGGAGTCGGTTGCCTGCTGTAGTCGCTCCATCAGCCTTTCGGGGGGGACAATGGAAGTGGCCACCCTATCCATGGCCTGAGCCATCATCTCTGATGATGTTGCCATACCGTAAATGGATTGCTCCCATGCGGTATTGCCAGGTGGCATACGGCTACCACGTCGGCGGGCATCACACCTGTCTGGGGCAAGGCGAACTGCGCCTTGCTGTGCCGGCACTGCCTGAGGCTGCAGGACTGCATTCCCCCCCTATCTGCTGGCCCAGGAACAGGATCAGATGTCGCGGAGTATGACCCTGCATCCGTAACCACCAAAGGCATACCTGCCAACACTGACATCCCCATTGAGGGTTCTAACCCTGGTGCAGGTGGGTCGGACAGAACAGAATCCCTCCCAGGAACACTCACCTGCAACGGCACGTAGGTCTCATCATCCGAATCGACACCTGAATACAGCTCGGGGGAGGTGCAGCCAGAGACACCCCTTGAGAGCACGACCTGCAGCAGTTGTGGGTTCTCACCCACCAACACACCACGTCCCTCACTGGTGGTCGGTCGGCCCTCAGATCCCTCCTGGGTCTGCACCATCTCCACAACCCCAGCAGTATCAAGTGCGTCTTCCCCTGCAAAGACATAAAAGAAAACAAATGGAAACAGGCATTAGCACTATGGCACACAATTAGGGCTGAGAGGCTACAGAAACAGTACTTGATTGACACATGCCCCACATGACTAAAACACTCCCATGCATGCACCGTCACTGCGTGTGATGGGGAGGCAGATGGCACACATTGATGACACCAAGATGGAAGATGAACACATTTGCTGCATGCTGGCTAGCAGTGGCATCACACATTGGCCAGTGATCGGCAGGTCAAATACACAGATGGCATGTACCCTAGCCATGAAGTGAAGAGGGAGAGGAGGTCACCAATTGTTCATTCAGTCCAGTTTGCTCATATAATTGATTATTTTCATTGTAATGGTCCAAATGTTTAACCTGCAGCTGCCAGTCAAAAATGGTCCTATAGCACAGGGACATGTCTAAACTAATCATGTCCAGGAAACTGAGCCAGTCCACTGTACCATAGCCATGTCAGACATGTGACAATAGGACTGAGAAATCCCGAGTAAAAGCGGTGGTATGCAAACAATCTGCCTGAATAAACAGAGGTAAATAAGCAACAGTGTTGTGGCAAGATGACACTCCAAGGGCAACTGGCGTGGTGTTAGGCTGGATGTCTAATGTTGGCCGAAGGGATGCTGCTATACCCAAATGCTGGTGCCAAGAATGTATAGGAAGAGGCACTTGGGTGACCCAAACCACTCAGGCACACACACCCTCCCCTGGCACCCAAACAGAAGCCCTCCCACACACACCATGCACATGGATGACACACACATGCATGTGCACTCACCGGACAATGCCTCGTAATCTGCCAGTTCTCCCATGCCTTGGATCTGTTCCTCCGTGACGTAGGTCCCAGCAACCTGCTCATGTGGAGTGAGTTCTATGTCGTCTGCTGGAGACCCACCTCCAGTCACTAGAGTTGCGGCATGACTTGAGGCCAGCTTATTCTTTGCCCTGCGCTTCAGGTCATTCCAGCGCTTATAGCATTCATTAGCTGTGCGCCTCACGATTCCAAGGGCACTTATGATGTCCGCAATGGTCTGCCAGTGTGCCTGACGTTGTGCAGGTGTAGTCTTGGATCCTGCAACAATCACCATTTCGCGGTCATGTGCGGACACATACTCTACAAGTGCATTCGGTTCGGCCTCATTGCAGCTGGGCTTCCTTGACGGGCCGGACTGTGTAGCCGTGTCTGGGGTATCAGCCTCTACTGGACGAGCACTCTTCCTCTTCCGCTTGGAAGGTGGTGGGGATCCTGAGTGTCCTACGCCGCTCTGGACACTAGGGGCAGGAGCGTGGGATTGCACACTCAGCATGGGAGTTGGTGCAGGCATTATCTCAAGTGTGATGGTGTCAGGGGGAATGTCAGCATGATGGACTTGGACCGACACTGTCCTGGATGGGTGTGTGAGAGGTGGGGTGGATGGAGCCGCAGCTGCCCCTGCAGCCTCCCCAGCCTGCCTACGCGGGGCAGCAGATGACCTAGCTGCCCCTGATCCATGTGGCCTGATGACACCAACGTTCACCGGCGCACGTGGCCTAGACCTGCTGACCTGGAAGTCAGCCATGGAGTCACCCTGTGCCAGGTCTGGTCCCACAGTGGGCTGGTCCAACAAGGGCTGAGCATGGACGGTGTCAGCCACGATAACCTCAACCAGGGGGAAGGGGGCATGGGTGTCCCTGACTGCTCCTCCACACATGGGGGGCTAGGGGCACCCTGCAAGTCACGGCCACGTCCCCTACTGGATCCACCACGGCCACCACTTGGGGCTCGGCCACCTTTGCCACCCTTACGGCTTGGTCGCCTCCCAGCCATGGCACTGATGTTATTGTGCGTATGGGAGTCGATGTGAACTATTGTCCTGGGCAATTGGGGGTCAAAGGGGTTGGGTACCAGATGGTAATCGTACCCTAGTGCTCTAGCAAGGCTGTATGTCACCCCTGGGGAAAGATGACGGGTCACGCAACGCACAGGCACCCCAAAAAAGCGAAGTAAGGTGCACGCAACCCCTCCTAGACCACGTGCGTGGAAAAATAAACCTGCACTACGCTGTGGCACCCAGAAACACAAGAATGAACGTATGCATGTCACACGCAGCCTAGAATTACCTCTGAAGGGGTACGCGACACACGTGGCAAGCACAGATGTTAAATACGTGCGCGACTCACCGTCTGCCAGGAACAAAAGCGTGAAAAATATGCGCGTGTGCGTGTTGGCAACACCCCCGCCAAAAGAAGAATTGTACGCTGTCTGAGGAGACAGGACAACAGTAGAAGGGAACGCTGTTTGAGGAAACAGGCCCAGGAAAAAGAGGAAACGAGAAAAAGCTGTCAGAGGTAACGGAGTATGAACTGGAAACGCCGTGAAGTAAATCGCGTGTGAACCGACAAGAAGTACAGAATTCACCCACTCGCTCTCCACGAAAAGCACGTACAAAGAAATGGCATTCTACACGTACCTTTTATACCCACGTCACAGACGCGCATACTCGATGAGGACATTTCCACCAATTACGCGCTTTGACACTCGGACGTGTATCTCTTCATTTTTACACGCGCCATTCTCTACGGCCATGCGCGTGATGTCACAGCTGCGCATGGTGGCCTTTGGGCCAATGAAATCGCATATACGAGCACACGTGGTAAAACTGCACGTCCGAGTGTCATCGCGTATAATCGGAGGGAAGTGAGCGTACACGCGATTGGCCTGGGTACGTGTATTTCTGCGGTGCGCAGGAAGTTCCACACGCGATTGGTGGAAATCCACGTGTGCTCTGTCATCACGTGTAATGAGGGAAACACCCGTGCGCGTCACGTCACAGACGCGCTTACGCGCTAAGGGCCTTTGGTCCAATGAAATCGCATATGCGTGCTGACGTGCATACGCGCTAAGGGCCTTTCCTCGATTCACACGCAGACGCGCAGGATTTTCATGTGCCAAATCACTCCGTATCAAGCTGGCCACGCGTAAGCACACGGAAGACCACGCTCCTGCCCAGAAGGCCGAATTACTGCCCCCCAGAGCCCCGAGCACGCTCCCACCTGCCATCTGCTGCTGCCTGACTGCCTGCTGCCCACGTGCCCTGCCATTTGCTGCCTGCACATCAGCCAGGGGTGCTTTGCTGTGACCACCCCTGCTGGAACCGAAGACTCCCGGCTGGGATTCCATCGCTCCACAGCCCAGCCCCAGGACCCAGTTGCCCACCCACTCCTGCCTCTGGGGTTGTCATGTCGGGCACTGCAACATCTGGCACCACTGACAACCCCCGGCCAGAGAGGCAGAGGGGCACCAGCTTCAGTGCCAGGGAAGTTGGTGTCCTGGTGGAGCAAGTCCTGGGGCAGTATGATGCCCTCTACGGAAGTGTGCGCGCTGACAAGGAAGGACGGACTCTGATCTGGACGGACATCGTGACTGCCATCAACGCGGAGGGGGTGGCAGTCCGCGACTTCCAACATGTCAAGAAGCGCTGGGAGGACTTCAGGTCCAGGACCCTGAACAAGGCCCGGCGCCTCTTGAAGGCAGCGGATGCTAAGGGGCGCCGGGGCCACTTGTCGGAAGATCACATGACGGTCCTGGAACGCATATCCCCAGCGCTCCACGTCCAGGTCCTTGAGAGGCAGACCCATCTGGAGTCGAGTGGTAAGTGTACATGCATCATGATTGTAAGCTGTGCGTGTGGTGATGTGCCAGTAGTGTGCCGGTTGCACATCTGTTTGTATGGGGCCGAGTATGGGCGGGGGTGTACAGGGCTGTGAGGCTAACACATGTGAGGGCTGTCATGTGTGAGACATGGATGGTGCTTGTGTGTGTAGGCTTGCATGCCAAATGCAGTTGTGTGGGCACACATGTTTGGATGAATGTGTATGTAAGTGGGCATGTTCGTGATGTCACGCATGTATGTTGTTTTCAGCTGCATGTATCAGCACTGTGTACATGTGCATGTGTGTGTATTTGACAAGGGTGCAACAGTGATGCAACATGGATGCATGTGACAGCGGGATGTGGAAGCCTGATTGGCAGATGTGACATGGATGCCCATCGGAACACTGCGACAGTTGGCTGAGGTGTACACATGCATGCAAGTGTGGTGGTGTGCGTGCATGTGTAGTACACTCCCTGTGTTGCATGTGATGTCTGGCTCACCTTTGCCTGCTCATGCTGTTGTATGTGTATGGATGGTGCTGGCAGTTGCAATGTGGCTGTGGTATGGCTCATGTGTGCAAGTTGAAATGACATGTGTGTTGCCGATTGTGATGCCATGTCTGAGGTTTGCCAATGCCACTCATGTGCAACTGTCATGTGTGTATGTGTCCATTGTACAGTGCCCTGATGCCTGTGTTTTATTTCTCCCTGTCTGCAGCGTCAACTGATGAAGAGGGCGGAGAAGGTGCTGTGGAGCACAGCGGCGGGGATCGCACCGCCAGCCGGAGACGCAAGGCCCGGCTCCCCTCCCAGGTTGTGATCTCGTCAGGGAGTGAGGAGTCCGGTGCCGCGTCCCAGGCCGCAGCTGCCGGGGGGAGGTCCAAGAGGCAGAGGTCGGAGTTGGACTCCTCGGCAGCAGAAGGGGTAGCTGGGACCCCACAGGGCCCAACGGGGGAAGATGGCACAGAGTCATCCAGGTTGGTGGGGGGTTTGGTGGAGGAGGAGGCCGTGCAAGCAACAGAGACTGGGTCTGGAGGTGGGGATTCCACTGGTGCTAGTGGTGCAGTGCAGGACCAGGGACAGGAGGCAGCACAGGTCGTCGCGGAGGTGCCTGTGTGCAATCCTGTCCCTGATCCTGTCACTGCATCATCTTGCACCAGCAGGGATGCCTAGGTCCAGACCCGTTTTCAGGCAGGGGATGAGCTCACGACAACTGGCCTTCCTCTGCCTGCGAACGTGGCTATCCGGGTCCGGGTTGAGCCTGTCCTGACTGGTGTGGCGTTGCGTCAATGGGCCATGCGAGGTGACCTGCAGTCTTTTCATGAGGAGACTGCACGTCATCTCGAATGGCTCGTTGACCGCGTCGGCCTACTGGGACAGGTCACCCAGGCCGGATTCCTCCTTTTGATGGGGCTTGCTACGACCCCCTCCTCAACTGAACCCCCTATGTGCCAGTCGTCCTCCATGCCATCTTCCCACCCATCAGTCACCTGGGTGCCCTCTGGAGCTGCCTCTGACGGTGCGGCCAGGCTGGTGGAGGAGGCATCCCTGCCACAGTCGGGAGTCGGACGTCCAGCAGGGGTGGCCACATCAACAACTGCACCCCAGCCAGCGGAGGATGTGCAGGCAGCAGGAGGCAGTGCACGGGCAGAGGCGCTGCAGCAGCAGCAGCAATGTGGTGGGAGCCATGATGGCTCAGGGCCTTCCACATCGGAGGGGCAGGCATCGGCCAGAGGGCAGGAGAACCCAGGACGGGAAGTGTCTTCCGTGTGGCAGCGGTTGGGCCACGCCATAGATGCGGAGCGGCAGCGGGCGGAAGAGGCACGGCTCACGATGGTCAGGGCGGAGAACTCCATGCAGAGGGCCCTGAGGCGTGCCGAGTGCCTCGAGGCAATCCGCAGGGAGTTTGGGGGGGAACATGTGGACGGCCCTGTGGACCCTCGGGGCCATGGAGGAGGAGCGCCTCCGGGACATTGAGCAGGAGTTCGATGATGCCCTGGCCCGGAACATCCCGAAGTGAGCCGTCGGACTAGCCCGCTGCCCTTGTAAATAGGTATATATCGTTAGTGTTAGGTTTCCTTTGGTTTGGCTTTATTTTTGGACCTTTTGGACAATGGGCCACATTTTTGTATATAGTTATTTTTTTTAGGTAGTGTTATTAGATAGGTTTCATTTCTTCGGTTGGGATCATGGACCCTGGATAGTTATCTGTACATAGTTGACTTTTGGATTTTCATTTTTTATTATGATTTCGCCATGGAGCAATGGTTTTCGATTTTAATTTGTGACTTTGGACACCTTTCCTTTGCATTATGATTTGTGGTTTAGCATTTTTTCACGGGCCTGCTGTTTTTTTTTTGTTAAATTTCTATTATTGTTTGTTTATTTTTGATTCAATTTATGTTGCTTTTAATACATATTTTTTCTTCAAAGTTCAATGTATAGTATCATCTCATTGGTTTCATGCATATCATGATATGGGTTTTGACATTCACTGACACCCATTGGGTGTATGTGAGGGACATGTGTTCATTTCAAAACTTGCAATTGGGCGTCTGTCATGTTTTTGCAATTTCTAAGTGGGTGGATGCAATACTCGGGTGGGTGTTTGCCATTTGGAGGCTGACCAGAAGGGCCAGGGATCTACATTGTGGTGACATGTTGGCTGGGAGACGTGAGTGGGGGCCTGGTGGAGGCTGCCCCTGCACTGCTGGAGGTGTGGGGGTGATGGGAGACATGGGTGGGGGCCTGGTGGAGGCTGCCCCTGCACTGCTGGGGGGTGGGGGTGATGGGAGACATGGGTGGGGGCCTGGTGGAGGCTGCCCCTGCACTGCTGGGGGGTGGGGGTGATGGGAGACATGGGTGGGGGCCTGGCGGAGGCTGCCCCTGGTGGCTGGGGGGTGGGGGTGCAGGGAGACATGAGTTGGACATGAGTGGGGGCCTGGTGGAGGCTGCCCCTGCACTGCTGGGGGGTGGCGGTGGTGGTAGACATGGGTGGGGGCCTGGTGGAGGCTGCCCCTGCACTGCTGGGGGGTGGGGGTGATGGGAGACATGGGTGGGGGCCTGGTGGAGGCTGCCCCTGCACTGCTGGGGGGTGGCGGTGATAGGAGACATGGGTGGGGGCCTGGTGGAGGCTGCCCCTGCACTGCTGGGGGGTGGCGGTGGTGGTAGACATGGGTGGGGGCCTGGTGGAGGCTGCCCCTGCACTGCTGGGGGGTGGGGGTGATGGGAGACATGGGTGGGGGCCTGGTGGAGGCTGCCCCTGCACTGCTGGGGGGTGGCAGTGATAGGGGACATGAGTGGGGGCCTGGTGGAGGCTGCCCCTGCACTGCTGGGGGTGGGCATGATGGGAGACATGGGTGGGGGCCTGGCGGAGGCTGATCCTGGTGGCTGGGGGTGCAGGGAGACATGAGTTGGACATGAGTGGGGGCCTGGTGGAGGCTGCCCCTGCACTGCTGGGGGGTGGGGGTGATGGGAGACATGGGTGGGGGCCTGGTGGAGGCTGCCCCTGCACTGCTGGGGGGTGGCGGTGATAGGGGACATGAGTGGGGGCCTGGTGGGGGCTGCCCCTGCACTGCTGGGGGGTGGGGGTGATGGGAGACATGAGTGGGGGCCTGGTGGAGGCTGCCCCTGGTGGCAGGGGGTGGAGGTGATGGGAGACATGGGTGGGGGCCTGGTGGAGGCTGCCCCTACACTGCTGGGGGGTGGGGGTGATGGGAGACATGAGTGGGGGCCTGGTGGAGGCTGCCCCTGCACTGCTGGGGGGTGGGGGTGATGGGAGACATGGGTGGGGGCCTGGTGGAGGCTGCCCCTGCACTGCTGGGGGGTGGGGGTGATGGGAGACATGGGTGGGGGCCTGGCGGAGGCTGCCCCTGGTGGCTGGGGGGTGGGGGTGCAGGGAGACATGAGTTGGACATGAGTGGGGGCCTGGTGGAGGCTGCCCCTGCACTGCTGGGGGGTGGCGGTGGTGGTAGACATGGGTGGGGGCCTGGTGGAGGCTGCCCCTGCACTGCTGGGGGGTGGGGGTGATGGGAGACATGGGTGGGGGCCTGGTGGAGGCTGCCCCTGCACTGCTGGGGGGTGGCGGTGATAGGAGACATGGGTGGGGGCCTGGTGGAGGCTGCCCCTGCACTGCTGGGGGGTGGCGGTGGTGGTAGACATGGGTGGGGGCCTGGTGGAGGCTGCCCCTGCACTGCTGGGGGGTGGGGGTGATGGGAGACATGGGTGGGGGCCTGGTGGAGGCTGCCCCTGCACTGCTGGGGGGTGGCAGTGATAGGGGACATGAGTGGGGGCCTGGTGGAGGCTGCCCCTGCACTGCTGGGGGTGGGCATGATGGGAGACATGGGTGGGGGCCTGGCGGAGGCTGATCCTGGTGGCTGGGGGTGCAGGGAGACATGAGTTGGACATGAGTGGGGGCCTGGTGGAGGCTGCCCCTGCACTGCTGGGGGGTGGGGGTGATGGGAGACATGGGTGGGGGCCTGGTGGAGGCTGCCCCTGCACTGCTGGGGGGTGGCGGTGATAGGGGACATGAGTGGGGGCCTGGTGGGGGCTGCCCCTGCACTGCTGGGGGGTGGGGGTGATGGGAGACATGAGTGGGGGCCTGGTGGAGGCTGCCCCTGGTGGCAGGGGGTGGAGGTGATGGGAGACATGGGTGGGGGCCTGGTGGAGGCTGCCCCTACACTGCTGGGGGGTGGGGGTGATGGGAGACATGAGTGGGGGCCTGGTGGAGGCTGCCCCTGCACTGCTGGGGGTTGGGGGGTGATGGGAGACATGGGTGGGGGCCTGGTGGAGGCTGCCCCTACACTGCTGGGGGGTGGCGGTGGTGGTAGACATGAGTGGGGGCCTGGTGGAGGCTGCCCCTGGTGGCTGGGGGGTGGAGGTGCAGGGAGACATGAGTTGGACATGAGTGGGGGCCTGGTGGAGGCTGCCCCTGCACTGCTGGGGGGTGGTGGTGGTGGTAGACATGGGTGGGGGCCTGGTGGAGGCTGCCCCTGCACTGCTGGGGGGTGGGGGTGATGGGAGACATGAGTGGGGGCCTGGTGGAGGCTGCCCCTGCACTGCTGGGGGGTGGGGGTGATGGGAGACATGAGTGGGGGCCTGGTGGAGGCTGCCCCTGGTGGCAGGGGGGTGGGGGTGATGGGAGACATGGGTGGGGGCCTGGTGGAGGCTGCCCCTGCAGTGCTGGGGGGTGGGGGTGATGGGAGACATGGGTGGGGGCCTGGTGGAGGCTGCCCCTGCACTGCTGGGGGGTGGGGGTGATGGGAGACATGGGTGGGGGCCTGGTGGAGGCTGCCCCTGGTGGCTGGGGGGTGGAGGTGCAGGGAGACATGAGTTGGACATGAGTGGGGGCCTGGTGGAGGCTGCCCCTGCACTGCTGGGGGGTGGCGGTGATAGGGGACATGAGTGGGGGCCTGGTGGAGGCTGCCCCTGCACTGCCAGGGGGTAGGGGTGATGGGAGACATGAGTGGGGGCCTGGTGGAGGCTGCCCCTGGTGGCTGGGGGGTGGAGGTGCAGGGAGACATGAGTTGGACGTGAGTGGGGGCCTGGTGGAGGCTGCTCCTGCACTGCTGGGTGGTGGTGGTGGTGGTAGACATGGGTGGGGGCCTGGTGGAGGCTGCCCCTGCACTGCTGGGGGGTGGGGGTGATGGGAGACATGAGTGGGGGCCTGGTGGAGGCTTCCCCTGCACTGCTGGGGGGTGGGGGTGATGGGAGACATGAGTGGGGGCCTGGTGGAGGCTTCCCTTGGTGGCTGGTGGCTGGGGGTGATAGGAGACATGAGTGGGGGCCTGGTGGAGGCTGCCCCTGCACTGCTGGGGGGTGGGGTGATGGGAGACATGAGTGGGGGCCTGGTGGAGGCTGCCCCTGCACTGCTGGGGGGTGGGGGTGATGGGAGACATGGGTGGGGGCCTGGTGGAGGCTGCCCCTGGTGGCTGGGGGTGCAGGGGGACATGCGTTGGTGGGCAGTAGTGCAAGGTGACATGTGGGTGGCTGGGGGGCATGGCCATGGTGGATGGGGTGCCTGCAGGACATGTGCAGGGTAGGCCCCTGTGGTGTGGGCCACCTGCAGGGGCCATGGAGGGTGTAGAGGGAACACCTGGGAGGACCCACACGTGCAATTCACATGTGGTGCTCCCCGCGCACCCCTGAAATACACGTACCCTGCTGCTTTTGCGTGTGATACTTCCCGCGCACCCCTGGAATACACGTACCCTGCTGCTTTTGCGTGTGTTACTTCCCACGCACCCCTGATGCACACGTACACAGGACAATCGCGTGTGGAACTTCCCGCGAACCAGTTCCCCGCATGGCGTTTGCTGTTTGCCAGCCCTGTGAACTGGTCCAGGATTGGCGCAGCCCTTTGCGATTATTTGGGGATTTTGAAGGCTTTTCCTTGCGCGAGGGCATTTTTGGGGGCGTAACTGGCGCTGCTGCCGGGTCGCTGCGCCACGCTGTGCCACGGCTGGTTTTGGATGCGAAAATCCATGAATACGCTGTGAACGGAAATCGATTTTAGCGCACGCGGCTGGCGCAGACATTCGCACGGGCACGCTGAGCGCCAGCCGCGTGCGCCACTTTTGTGCGAATTTCTATGAATTACCCTGTAAGTCTTCTTCTGTTGTTGACATGCTGCTCTCGTTTCTACCCTGGTGTCGACCTTTTCCCTCATCTTGTCTTCTTCCTTCTCTGGGCCATCCTAAAAAAGGTTGTGCCGATGTTGTTGCCTTTGCTGTTGTGGGAAGATTCTCTCCTTGTGGTGGTGTTGTCCCTTCTTGTGGTGGTCCACGTCAAGTATCACTATCTTCTGAATCAGTACTTGAGGAGTTGTCCGTGCTGCCTCCATTAGGCTTCCTCTGTGGTGGTGCTGTGTATCTATCCATCCATGTATAGACCTCCCCATTCAGGTAATCATATGTGTCTCATCGAAATTTTCTCACTTTCTTCCCTTCTATTTCAGTTTTGTATGTTTCAACTTCAGATTAATGTCTGACTATTTCATCTAGCTCTGCTTTGCCTAATGTTGCATTCAATTCCATCTCAATTTCCTCTATCTCTATATTCAAAGTTGTTACATTTTTAGTTAGTTCTTGTATCGTTAATAAAATTAAATCCAAGGAGCATTTATTCAGGATCGCCCCCCATTTGCGAATGAATTCTTTGTTTTCTTTACATAGTGTCGGTCTTAGATGTATCCTTAATCCCTGTGGGATCCTCTGGTTCTTGTAATACCGTCCCAGTGTTACAGCATGTAGTTTGTGGTTAATTTCTTTGCGAATCAGGTATTCCAACTGCTTTATTCTTTTTGCCGGGTCACTGGCGTTATCCTTTTTGTTAGACCATGAGGAATCACTTATTTTCGTAAGGATTGCTTCTGCCTCATCTTCTGTGAAACCTAAAGTTTCAGCTCTCACATCCGTTAGTGATTCTATATCTTCAAAAGACATTTTAACTGCGTGCCTCCACCGTGTGTGTGTGCCACAAAGGAATATAGTTGATCTGCGAGGGGTGGGCACTGTTTTGTTTGCTTCAATTACTCGTTCAGTCTATTTACATATGTTCATATATATGTATATATAAATTTGGGGCACACCTTGAAACCTTGGCACAAGGTTATATCCGCAATAGTAGAGGAATCAGAACTTAAACTGACCCTAGGTGTGCACCCCCAGCTCTCCTGTTGGAGTTGCTCAAATTGTAGGTAAATATTGTAGTGTTCACTCTGTAATAATCACTCAGTACTCAATTTGTGTAAAATTGTGAAGAATCTTGTCTTCCACTTTATTTCTGAGGCTTAGGCATCCCTTCTTTATATAGGGCCAGCAATTATGGTTCACCAATGCATTTCGGACTAGTGTCCGTCATCAGGGCTATTAGGCACTATCGTCATCACATTATATTATCATGTCAGGATAGCCTTCATACGTTTGCCATCCAATAATTCATATCGTTTGTCAACAAAAATAATATTAAACCATGTATAAGAATTGCAATTATGTTTGCATCACAAATCATTCACATTGTTTTGTTGGCAGGAATACCCATAAAGAATAACATCCACCCATGTTTGAAAAATACAATTGCATTAAAGCACACAACAATGTCAAAAATCAACATTAAATATAAACACATACCGTTTCAGTCGGTATCCAGATAATTCAGATCCAAGGGAATGGACCACCACATATAAATATTAAACAGGATAGGAGAGAGTGCAGATCCCTGAGGGACCCCGCATGATAGCTGTGCCGATTTGGAGCAGAAGGGGGGAAGTGAAACTGACTGGGACCCATCTGTTACAAAAGCGGAGAACCAGTCCAGAGCTTGACCAGACATACCGGCATCCGACAGCCTGGAGAGCAGGGTGGGATGATCGACCGTATCAAAAGCGGCAGACAGATCTAACAGAACTGCTCCCACCCCACCCTGATCATCCAGGCGGGTAAGGTCGTCCAGTACTGAATTTAAAACTGACTCAGTACCTCTCCCAGGCCTAAAACCGGACTGGAAGGGATAAAAAAAAAACAGAAGATTCCAAGAATGACGAGAGGAGGGGAGACACCAAGACCTCAAGAAACTTCATGGAGAAAGGCAGAAGAGAGATGGGGCGACAATTGGCCAGGACCCTGGGATCAATGGATGGCTTTTTCAGCAAAGGAAGCACGAAAGCATGCTTCAGAGGGCTTGGGATAAAACCCTCTTGAAATGAGGCATTTATAGCAGTAGTGATGTGAGGGATCAGATCTCCTGAAATATCTCTAAGCAGATTCAGTGGAATAACATCTGCCGGGGATGCAGATTTGAGACAGCAAATTGCTTTAAGTATGTCTTGATTAGAAAATAGGGGAAAAGAACACCATGTGGCAGTGGAGGCAAGCAATTTAGACAGTAGGAACAGCAGGAGTGTGGATGACTGCTTCCTTAATATCATTTCATATTGTCTCAATCTTAGTAAGAAAGAAAGCAGAGAGTCGCAAAGATCCTGTGAAGGGGCTACCAAAAAGGCAGCTTTAATCGGTGTTGCGAGGGAGTGGAACAATTCAAATAAGGCCTTCGGTTTATCAATAGCATTTTCCACCTTCTTACTGAAGTCGGATTTTTTGGTAGCAATAATTGCTTTTTGGTTGTCTGTCAGGATAAGACAAAGGGTATGTTTAGCTTCAGGCGAGTAGCCTGGACACCACTTCCACTCTGCTTGTCTACAACGCAACTTTCCAGCCTTGAGCTCATCAGAGAACTAGGGTTTATTTTCCTTACTAAGGGCCTGATCACGACTTCGGCGGTAACCCTTAAATCCGGCGGTAGCGCTAATACTGCCGGATTTAAGGGTCCGCTGAATCAGGGCTTCGGCGGATTTCGCCCCAGCTCTGAGCTGGGGGGAAATCCGCCAAAAATTTGCGCTATTACCGCCAGCGGGAAATCCGCCGGCGGAAAGAGCGTGAAAATTCCCCATTGAGCCCAATGGGGACTGGGGCATTCCCGAATGGGCTCAATGGGGAATGGGGAATTACTTTACCGCCAAACTCGTGATCCAGCGCTATTAGCGCCGGGGAGTTCGGCAATAGGGCTATTACCGCCTGTGATAATACCGCCGGCAGTAACGGCCAAGTCGTGATCAGGACCTGAGTCTGAGAGGAGCCAGCCTATCAGCCATAGTCAGGAAAGCTGCTTCCAATATGGTCAGAGAGCAAGCATCGCATTGTGCAAGCTGTGACTGAAGGGACATAGCCAACTCCTGATTTGTCACTTTCCACCAGTTCCGCTTCAAGGCAGCCTTTTTAGACAATGGCGGGATCAAATCCCACTGAAGAATAGAGAAAGGGATCAGGAAGTGGTGTAGAGAAGGAGCCAAGTACCGCCACCTAAATCACCTCATCTATAATGCCTATATGTTGGGAACCACAGTGTAAGACACGTGCAGTACCATTGAAACTACAGATACCAAGGAGAATCCTGGAAGCAAGGTTCCCATTAAGAATGCCATACCTGTATACACGACAGTATGATGGCCATTTGAATGAAATTCCAGAGAAAACAAGCCAGATGAATGGAAGAGAAGAATGGTGATGTCACACATGAAGCAAGGATGACGTACATAGAAAAGATGCAGAGACAAGAGAAGGCAGATATTCACATCAAGAAAGTATCAAAGATAAGTGACATCTTGGGCTCAAGATGAAGAAACTTATGCTACAGAAAGGATGAAGATATCAAGTCATTTTATACGTGTAAATATGCAAAGAAACGCAAGTAGAAAAAGTATTCGTGAGGCTACCTTTATAGTGAATAGATTGCGGCATTCACCAACGTATACATATATAGGAATGAGTAAAGAATGGATGTTTCCTCTACATATTATAGCAGTGCTGGACAGAAAAGGAAGGCTTTCCAGTGTGTCGCAGTTATGAAAGAAATAGAATTAACAAGAGTGAAACTCAGAAAGGCGAAGAAGGATCATCATGTGAAAGAACAAAACTCCTGTTTAGAAGGCATGGACAAAAACAAGGAAGACATCAGAGGTCTATTAAAAAATAGTATTTTAAATACACTAGAGGTGAATTTTGTGGTGATCAGTTACGTGCAAGGATGAAGTTGGACAAACATGATGACCATACCTATGCATGAAGGCAGAGCGTGCTTTCACTCCCGTGATTTCTCCAGAGCAAAGAACACTCCCAAGGACAAGTTAAAAGCCTTAATTGACAGTAGACCACTGAGGTGATGAAATGCTAATTGGTGGGAAGCTATGGTTATGACCAGCTCACCAGAACCTGGAAGCCCAGCCTGCATGCTGCTAATGTAGGTGGAAAAGTACTGACGAATGTAAGAGTGCCAACCAATTGTAGGGGGCCGCGTAATTAAGGGTCCTATAGTTTGTGTAACCAATGGGACGTTGTGTATTTAGTGATGTTCATAGTGACCTGTTTTGGGGGAGGACTTGGTTGCCCCACCTGATGTTAAGGACCCTATTACTCTCTTTGACTAGTATGGAACGCATACTTAGATGATCCCTCCAGACCTATCACTTTCTTCAATCGGGTTATGTAGTTTGCCACATAGGATGACATCATCAATGATGAGTTTTTACTATAAAGAAGATGTTTTTTCTGAAACAAATTGAGAAACCATGCACTGAGACGTCCGTTGATGTCTGTTGTACTCCCTGTTTTAGATAATTGATATTAAAACAGTTCACCTTTTTGCCAACTACCTGAGTCGTTTCGATTATTGATGTTTGAGTAACTTCTGCATTCCCATTCATCTCCAGGGTATTGCTACCTCGTCTTAAAGGGCTGGGTGGACCCCCAGTTCACGTGTTAGCAGAGATGATGGTAAAAAATCCATTGAGATAGTAAGCTTTGGGGTCCTGGAAATATCAAACGTCCTCCGCCATTTGGCTGAAACAACGTGAAGATCCCTGTAGATAGCAGAACCAGTTTGTTAATATTAGACTGGCAAGCAAGGGTGAGACGGTCCCCCGGTTTCCACAAAATCCCCTACCGATGTCTACAGGAAGCTGAATGAACGGAAGGTTGATGCAGCTGATAAAGAGGCATTGACCCCAACAGTCGGAAGGCGAATAGTGAGTAAAAACTGAGTGAGGTGGCAAAATTTTGAATGGGTAGTGAGTGGAGAAAGTGACAACGAGTAATGAAGAGGGGTTGGGGTAAAAGCAACTCGAGACTATGAGTGTCCAGTATTAAGGAATTGACTTGAGGCGAGTCCAAGCAATTAAGAGAAATCGTGATGAAAGGAGCCACAATAAAGAGTATGCCCAGTATCCTGCGTCGTAAAGATGTAACAGAAGGAATCTTATCTAGAGCCCTATTTAAGGGTGACATAGACTACAGATTTGTTTAAAGACAATCCAAAGAGAACGGTTTACATCCCAATCGGGGTATTTTTAGGGGCCGAAAAGGATAAGTCTTGAGGATAGGTCCGAGATGTAGGTGACCGGTCGAGTATGTTCGTTTGTCTAGTTGTGGTTTGTCTGTTTGTTTTATGTGATTGTATATGGTGAAGAAACAATAGATAAATTGAGAAACAAGAAAGAGAAAACATGAGATTCAAAAATTAATTATTTGTTGAAATTGAATTGATGGTGTTCAGTGAAAAAATTGATTGAAGTAAACAACGTGATATAGAGGGTTTGGAGCCTGCGACGATTGGTGCATGCTCATATTGTTTTATTTTTCTGAAACATATTTTTTTATTGCAAAGTGTAAAGATGAGTATTGACAGTCAAGTGTGCCGAGTCAAAACTGAGGATATTACTCCACTTACACATCTCTGCAAACAGTTGCCCAAACATGCACGCAAACTTAAGCAGTACTGTGCAGAATGGGTTAAAGGCACGACAGATAAAATCTACATGCCATGGCCGCAAGGGGGATCATTATTGAAGGCAGTTTTGCAACACATAATGACATATTTGCATGCAGCATAAACGGGAAAATAGCTAGATAAACCACTAGCGAGTTTAGAGTTCTGGAAAATGAACCAGGAGGAAAGAGAAGAGCCGCCTCCTGAAGATTGGATATTGAATACATGCAAAGAGGGGGTGAGGAGCCTTCTGCTCCCCCCGCCGCGCCTGAAGCAAACGGTGATAGTGAAAAAGATAACAGATTGTACCTATTAAGAAAGCTTAAGGCAGCGACAGGGTACAGCAATCCAGCATATGAGTCGCCTGCGCAAAGCAGCGATGAGGGTACAGAGAAAATACCCAAAAGAGATGTCATCTCTAAGATCCCAAGGGACAAGGAGAGACACAATAAAGAGAGAAGTGATCAACCAAATACATCCTTAGATATAGGATGAGAAATAAGGAGATGGAAAGGAGAAAAAGATAAGACTGGTGAGTTAGCACTTATATAAAAAGAATGGATGGGTGGTCAGATTTTGCACAAACTCGATGGTAAGAGCATTAAGGACGTGAGGCAAAGGGAAGATTGAGACAAACAGGACAAAAAGGATAGAGAAAGAGAAGAACAATTGAAAGAAGATGGGGCAAAAAGGAAAGATAGACAAAGATAGGAACAGTTGTATCAAGAGGAACAACTGAAAAAGCAGGAAAGGGCAGAGGAGCAAAGAAGATATGACAACAGACAGAGAGCAATCGAAGAATGAGAAAAGCAAGAAAGAAAGTGAGAGGAAGAAGAGGAACAGAAATTAAGGGATAAAAGAATGCAAAGACGAAGCGACAAAGAGATATGAAGGGCAAATGAAAGAAGAGAGGTGAAAAGAAACGAGGAAGACAGGGTAAGAGAGGAAGCAAGGAAGCAGAGAGAGTGTTTGATGATGAAATTGAATGAAAGAGGAGACAGAGAGCACACAATATAGAGTGTGTAGAAAAAGAATTAATGGATCTTAATCGAGTAATGGCATGGGAGGATATAGAAGAATTCTCCCCAGCACATGAGCCCATACCAGGTCCGTCTAGAAATAATTTAGAGGATGAGTTTGACTCTAGAAGCAAGGCTTATGGGAAATCAATACCTGTATTTTACCATATATTATGCCAAGGGCTGCCAGAAGCAGTACAAAAGTAGATCAAGAAATTGGTGGGCATGGAAGCAAAGCCTTAGTCAGAAATACAGCTGCCCATTGCACATTATTGCAGACTATTGCAAGATAAGAATCAAAAGAAAGACGATGCTAGGAAAGGTGAAAAGGCAAAGTTAGTACATTAAACGTTATCAAAGTATGCCATTGAAGGGGCAATGTTGACTAGCGGAGAAGGAATGGGTTCACAGCAAGCAGTAGGCATGCCACAGGTGAATAATCAAAGTCAGTTCGATCAAAGTAATAATGGATTTACATCACGAGGAAGGAGAGGCTTTCGAGGCAGAGGCTTTCAGAATAATCGGGGGCATTTCCAGAGTAACCAAGGTGGGTTTCAAAACAAACAGAATGACAGTCAAGGCATGTAGGGGGGGGAAATTAGGATACCTCCTATATGTTGGACATGTGGTATGCCAGGGCACTATGCTCGCACATGTAGATGTCAACGATTCATGCAAAATGGGCCATTCTCAAGAGGGGGGACTACAAACCCACCTGTGTATTCGCAACAGAATGAAGATGGATTTGCTCAAAATCAGACAGTGCAGCAAACACAAGCATCAAGATTGCAGCAAGATTTACAAACACAGCAGGTAACAATGAATCTGCCGCAAGGGCAGTCACAGCATTCACCCATGCAAATACAGCAAGGCATAAGCACGGGACAGTTAATGACTCCTAGAAGAGGAGGTGTTACTGTTGATGAAGGGAATGCTTTCACAGGTACAGGGATGAGAATGTATCCACAATAGGACAGCTCACTGGGAGACTTGATGTTTTCTATACTATCTGTGATGCCCAGTCCTCAAGATGAACCGAGGGTTGATGTCAATATAGGAGGCAAATCCTTTTCTTTTTTAGTAGACATGCATGCAACACGCTCATGTATACGAGAGGGGAAATTTACAATGTCTGGAAATACCATGAATACTCAAGGGTTCACGGGAGTTACAAGTAGAGTTCCTTTTACTGAAGAATTACCAGTCTCTATAGGGAAGTATGACATGTCTGTACCATCATTATATTCAAGACAGACAGCTGTCAATATGTTAGGTCGAGATCTAATGACCAAGTTGAACATGTCGATTTCGTTTACTGATGAAGGCATAGTGTGTTCAACACCAGGGTTATAGGTCAAAGGATAAAAAAAAGGGTTGAATGACAAAAGGGTCGAGGTAATTCGACCCAAAAAAAAGGATCGATTTTTTTTCTTTTTTTTGGGGGGTCCCCCCCAAAACCCCTGTTTTTGGGGTAAAAACACCCTTTTAAAGCTACACTAGAGCAAAAAAAAATATATACATATTTAAAAAAGAAATTCAATCCTTTGGTTTTCGGTCGAATGTACTCGACCCTTTTGCATTTGACCCTTTTGCTTTCGACCCTTTATCTGGACACCCAACAAACCAGAAATGCATTATTTAAACGTGAGCAAATTTATTATGGCATTTTCAGGACAATTGGCCATATGAGGAGTACCGAACGAGAAATTTTTCACTATAGGTTACGCATTTTGTTGACATGGCTTCCAGGTTTAGTAGGCAGAACTATGAGAAAGCCTGATGAGTTTTTATTTAGGCCAAAGATACCTATGGATGACGAGGAAGGACAAATCTTTCCTTTAGAATTACAAGCAGCCATAGTGCAAGGAGAAATGGATTTTCTTGATGGATGAATATTGAGGCAGACGATGGAGCACAGTGATTGCCATTGAGGAAGGTTACACATTGACTGACGTCACTGATGAGGATATGTTTAGAGACCGTCCATCAGATGCCGAAGTGATATTTGAGATGAGTATTACTTATTGAGTATGAGCAATTAAACGTGAGGTACCTCAGAAAATGATGTTAGCACAGAAGCGCCCCGAGTATTTTGATGACGACATGGTGAAAGTGCCAGTTTCACTATGGACAACTGGCCCATACAACATAGACCTATTAAAGGGGGCTGGAGAAGTGAAGATTAAATTGAAACCGGGAGCAATTTTGCATCGAGTACAACATTATCCCATGTCTCGAGAGGCAGATGAAGGTATTTTCAAGACGATATCCGCCATGATGGAACAAGGCATCTTGGTGACGTCAGAGTCACCGTGCAATACGTCAGTGTATCCTGTGAAAAAAAGTAAAGGGGGGTTGTGGCGTTTAGTGCAAGACCTTTGCCCAATTAACCAGATTGTAGAGGCCGAGATCCTTCTAGTTCCTAATCCTGCGACAATCTTATGTAGTATCCCTGTTGAGGCACAATATTTTACTGTGATTGACTTGAAAAATGTGTTTTTCTCAATCCCATTGCAGAAAGACTCACAAGATCTGACGTCATTTACGTTTCAGACAAACTTGTCTGAAAAGTACTCGACTGCCCAGGGGTATTGTGAGTTTCTGTCGATTTTCAATAGAGTCTTGCAGATGGACTCAAGCAATATTGATTTGGAAAGTGTTGTTTTGCAATAATTAGATGACATATTGGTCTGTAGCACCTTAGAGGTAGAGTGCAGATGTGATTCAGTTCAACTGATGATTAGCCTTGCAAAAAACAAGGACAAACTGAAGTATTGCCAAGAGAAAGTACTGTAGATAGGCCAGCTAATTTAGCATGAAGGAAAAAAGGTTACTCCTGAGAGGTCTGAGGCTATTTTAAAAACAGCAAAGCCACACACGATAAAGCACATTCAGAGATTTTTGGGACTATATAATTATGTGAGAGCATGGGTCTTTGACTATAGTTCATACATAAGGCCCTTGTTGCAAGCTTTGAAATAAGCACAGTCAACTCATGAAAACATTGTCTGGACTGAAGAAATTGAAGAAGGGTTTGATACATTGAAAAAGTCAATTTGCACAGCTCCAGTTTTAGAGATTCCCAATTATGCTGAGGAATTCTTTTTGTTTTTGCACACAAATGGCACTGTAATGACAGCTGTACTTACGCAGAGAACCACGTTGGGGTACAAGTCCCTTGCATATTATAGTGGGATTTTCAACCCAGTAATGAGGGGTCATTTTCCTTGCAAACAATCTTTGGCAGCCGCTGCGTTCGCCATTCAGAAGGCTGCCAGCATAGTAATGGGGTGTTCCATGACGTTATTTCTTGAACATGCATTGTTTGCCATTTTGCAAAAGCCTAAAGGCACGTTGACATCCCAAAGGGCTTCTGCCTATGAGGTAGCTATATCGAATCCAGCAATTAAGATAGTTTGATGCAGAATAGTGAATCCTGCCATGTTTGCCATGTTTGTACAGAACCTCTGGCAGAGGACGAGCACACACATGATTGCTCAAACTATGACGAATTCTATGATGCACTCCCGAGGGTGAAGAAAAATGTGTTGGCTGCTGGGGAGATTTCAAAATGATGGACAAAGATATACAGGTACCGCTGTAGTAAAGCACATGGCCAATGGAGAGTTTGAAGTATTGATAAGTGCACTACTATCGTCTCACTTTTCAGCACAGGCTGCAGAATTAGTGGCGCTGATTGTCACGTTCGAGAATCACTTAGACCAGGAAATAACAGTGTATAGTGACTCCGCCTATGTGATGTAAACAGTGCACACAGAGCTAGCACATTGGAAAAGGAGGGGCTACCTCCAAGCGGACGGCACTCCAGTGCAGCACACAGCCTTATTGGATACACTAATTAAAGCACTACAACTCCCAGTAGCCATCGCAGTCGTTAAATGAGCAGCACATGCTAAGAGGGCAGATTTATCTCACGTGGAAATCAAGCAGAAGACAAGGAAGCAAAACGTGTTGCATGTTCAGAAAATATCATGATGTTTGACACACCTGATGTGAATGAAACCATGGTGGTAATGATGAGTGTGTCTGATTGTTACAGTAATTTGTCAAAGACACAACTAGTAGAGATTCAAGGGGAAGCACCTCAGGATGAGAAAGACCTGTGGACATGGAGGGGATGTTCTTTGAACCCTTCCAAAGCATTGTGGTGACAAGACAACACTGGTAAACCCATGATGCCTGTAGCCTTATTAAGGGTGGTGTTAGAACAGCTACACTATAATGTACATGTCACAAGAGAGTGCCTCGCTGCAACTATTGCAGAGGATTGGTTTGTTCCAAATTTGGTAAAACACGTTGCATTTTATGTAGTAAACTGCATCATATGTCAAATGTTTACCGCTGGGCACACACTGCGCACAGTTAGTTCCTCTGAGTCCTAATGGTCCCTTTCAGCATTTGCACATCGACTATATCGACATGTTGCAAGTATGCAATGGATACAGATATATGAATGTAGTGGTATGTCCCTTTCAAGGCGGATTGAGGCTGCTCCATGTAAACACCCAGATTCCAACTGTGCAGCAACATTTTTAGTATGAGAAGTGTTTCCTACATGGGGAATATGTGTAGTATTAAGATCAGATAATGGCCCTCATTTTGTTAATGAAGTCTTTGAACAAATAAGCTTGTTGCTTAGTATAAAGTGCAAGTTTTCATCGGCTTATCACCCGCAAGTGAATGGAGTCTGTGGGAGACTTAACAGCCTGCTTAAAGAAAGAATAACCAAATTGAAGTTTACCTTGAAGAAGGGATGGTTGCATTGCCTACCACTGGCATTGTATGCGTTGAGAAATCAACCAGGTTCTCACCACCATCTTACCCCACATGAAATAGTGACAGGGACGTGAATGAGGACATCTCTCACACCTCCGTCTAGAATTATAAGTGATGCCCGGACGACAGCAGAATTGTTAGGAAAGGAGTTACGTGATTAATTAACATGCATGCCCTCAAGTATCTCTGTCATTTCAGATCAGCTCAAGCAAAACGGCTTTGGGGCACATAACCTTGAAACACTTGTGTATAGGCGCGTTACAAATGCCATATCATATCATATTATACCACAGAAATAGATGCTACAACAACCGGAGTTGAAGAATTACGTCTTCCCAAACTTTTCCCCGGTGAGCAGATCCAAATCCGCAACTTCACTAGGAGATGGCACAAACCACGTTTTAACTGGCCATTCATTGTGGAAGATGCGACACTGTCTGCAGTCAATGTGCAAGGCAGATGAACTTGGATATTTCTTGGAGACATAAAAATCTACGCTGGAGAATTCCCTTCACCCTCACCCCCTTCGGAAGCAAGCAGCGGGGAAGAACGTCAGCACATGCAGACTAGATCCATGATGAGGAAGGACGCAGAAGCTGTTGAATAAACAGATAAAAAGTATATTGGACTGTGGCTTGTTTTCAGGATACTCTTTTCAGCTACTTAAAAAAAAAGTTAAGGGAAGCTCTTTGTTATTGAGCCACAGGAGTTTGTTGACATTGGACTGACACATATTTAAGTCTTGATCGAGAAGGAAAGCATGCCAAATTTGGAGTTTCTTTTCGACGACTGGAAAAGGGAGCAGTTTCCCGATTCCTTTCCCACTGAATTTCTTTGTCGAGGTGTCCATGGTAGTGCCCAATGACAACGTTTCACAGATCGTTCTTGCAGTTTTTCTGTTCATTCTGCACAAATACCCTGCACTTGTGGGGAGAAATACTAGTGTTCCTACAAGATCCTACCTCTGGTCCAATTGTGAGGAGATTGCTCGCATCTATAATAGAGCAAGTTCTTCAACTTCTTGAGTACAGTGGGGAAAACACAAATGCCCCTATCGGATGGTAATGTGCATAGACTGGTCAGCTTGGTGTTCTACTACCTGATTGAGGAATACCCTCATCTTGTTGGAAGACAAACTGATGTTCGTACCTTTTTGAGAGGCCCAAGAAATAATGCAGCACTTAATGAGATGCTACGAGATACAATAACACAAGTCAATCTAGTTTTTGAGAGAACACTGAGAACTGAATGAGTCTTTCGAGGGAAGAGATCTAAGAGTCTACTGATTAAAGTACTTTGGCCCTCATTACGAGTTCGGCGGTAACCATGCCGCTATTGGTGGCACGGCTGCCGCTGAAATCGCGTCAGGGTCTGGGTCCTCGGAATGAGGACTTTCCGGGCCATTCCAAGTTTGGAAGGCCCGGTAATTCCTCCCTCCAAGGACCCGGACACGGTCCTTCCCCATTCCCATTTCAGCCCCCATAGGGCTGAATGGGAATGGGAGAGGGAGCAAACAACGGGACATTACGTGGTGGCCCGTTGTTTGCTCCCTCTTCCCCACGCGGGACCCGGTAAGCACGCCTGGTTTTTCCAGGCGTGCTTACCGTGTCCCGCGAGGGGAACTCGTAATGTGGCGGTATGGGGTATACGGCGCCGGCACCTTTTACAGCGCCGTTCACTCCATACCGCCAGGGCCGTAATGAGGCCCTTTGTCTCTTGGGAACTTTGTTCATCATCAAGCAGCAGCCAGCTGATCAAGAAACGTGTGGAGCAGACTCAGCAGCTTCCAAAGTACTGCAAATTACTTCCTTAAAAAAGAGTAAGAATGGGCAGCATCAATAGCAATATTATTAGGGCAGACAACGAGAGACGTCCACGATGTGAAAGAAGCTATTTCTGCTAAAAATGGGCTTACTTGTATGTGATTTACACATGTATCTTGTTCATAGTGATACTGCTCTTACTTACAGTACGCACTGCTTACTATGTGAATCCAAATAGAGAAAGGATTCCTGTGTATCTACCAATGCAGATTGAGGGTACAGATGTGGCAACTACAAGGCAGCCAACATCTTATGTAATTGTCCCTACTCCAACAATCCGTGTAGGCATGCCTGGGTCTATGACAAAATGTCAGCAGACATCTTTCCTTAGAAAAGGGTGTTGTAGAGATTGTCCTTGAGCATCAGACACAGGCTCGAAAGGAAAGACAAAGAAAGATTGTTTAGGAGCAAACCTACACAGAGAGCACATGTAAAAACTCCCAGCACACTGACAAATGTTCCTATGATTGGTCCAGTAAGAAGGAATTATGCTGACATACTTCATGAGATGATTATAGAAGCTCATAAGAAAAGAATGAGACATAAGAGAAGTGCTAGAGAGGATGATCATGAGTTGAATGATTACCTGGATAGTACAGCACACTTGGGGAATAACATAGTATCAACATATGAAAGAAGTGGGAAGGAGAACCTCAAGGGAGGAATGCGTTGTATCTGCACTCCAGCCTTATAGCATGGGGAAGTCTAAAAACGTCATAGCTATTGCAACAGATGTCCAGACAGCGCATTGTCAATCACACATAGCACTCTGCTGTACAAGAGGTCAGTTCATGGGCCGAGATGCCTATCTCAAATGGGCAACTGAATGGACAGATCCAGATGATGACAATTATGTCCAAGATACAAAGACAAGACTAAGAGCTCATACTAAGGATCACGTGATCAGATACAAAAAACCTGCAGGGAAAGGAGCTGAAATCAGATGGGAAGTAAACGGATGACTTGAGAGTCCAGGAAAATCTGCAGAAGAAATTCAAAGATGGACAAACAGAGGCCAGATGCAGATTTAGGGATCAGTGTTATCACCAGATGGTTGGGAAGAAGGAGTGGTCATCTGCAGAGCCTGGGTGGTCATTGGTTGTTATCAGCCACCCATTGACATAGTGCAGAATGGATGCAAGCCACTATGGCCAAGACTTGCTAAACTGCTGACCTGGGTCGAAGATAAAGGAGGACCCTTGCAGATAGTGCCTTTGGACAGTGCAAAGCTCTGCTTCAGAAACAATGACACAAGAAAAGTTGGAGAGAATCAGAACTGTGGTCGAATCTTTGATGTACCAGGAATGAAACTTGGAACAGCAGTGATAATGGATCACTACTGGGCTTGCAGATCCAGAGCTTAAATGAAGCTACCCAAAGACTGGGGAGGACGATGCTCACTAGTGAACGTTCATGTTCCAGCATCAGTGATTCCTAAAAAGTGACTTGAACCTTGACAGTTTCCTGAAAGCAGATGCTCACCTGAGGAAGAAGAGATCTGTAGAGCTGATAAATTGAATGAAGAGAGAACTATGTACCTGCCAAGTCAATAGAAGCTTTTGATGCCATTCCATATAAACACAGATTGTTCAGCCAGACTTTGTCGGTATTCACACTGATCTTCATGCCATGTATCCAGGTTGGAGCAAATACCAAATGGCTGCAGATTACCAGATGGGAATTGCTATAGACAATCAAAATACCCACACCATAAACTCACCTGCTGCCATTGGGTAGTTACTTATTTTTGTGCAAGCGCTTGGGTCTCTTAGACTTGTATGCCACAATCCTTTTAGCTAATCTTAAGCATAAGACACGCAGCAGCTGCGCATTGCCAGATGAATAATGGCAGAAGCTGCCTAATACGTACTAACCAGAGAAGATTACATTAAAGCATTGTTTGCACCACTGAACCCCTTTAAAAGACTCAATACAGAAAAAGAGGATCTTAGATTTTAGTGTATCAAATTGGAACAACTGAGTATTAAAGAGATCAACAAATTCTGGGGGAAAAACCACACTCAAACACTGCTTACAAGAAAAGAGGCTGACCGTCATTTCAATAAATGATATGCTATCACGCATGGAATAACACAGACCTTGTGTGCAGTATGATTGTATCTATCTATAAGTGTATTATTGTTTCTGTGGAGTATAAGGCAAAATACCCACACCATACACTCACCTGCTGCCATTGGGTATTTACTTATTTGTGTGCAAGCGCTTGGGTCTCTTAGACTTGTATGCCACAATCCTTTTAGCTAATCTTAAGCATAAGACACCCCAGCAGCTGCGCATTGCCAGATCAATAATGGCGGAAGCTGCTGAATACCTACTAACCAGAGAAGGTGAAATTAAAGCATTATTTGCACCACAGGGCTCTAACTTGAACCCCCTTTAAAAGACCCAAAACAGAAAAAGAGGATCTTAGATCTAAGTTTATCAAATTGGAACGACTCAGCATTAAAGAGATCAACAAATTCTGGGGAAAAAACCACACTCGGACACTACTTACAAGAAAAGAGGCGGAGCTTCATTCGAATAAATTACATGCAATCACGCATGGAATACACAGACCTTGTGCACAGTGTGATTGTATCTATCTATAAGTACAGACAATCAACACTACCATAAAGGGATTCAATGCTATCAGGGAAGAGATGAGAGCCATACGACTGATGACTCTTCAGAATAGATACGTCCTGGACATGATCACAGCTATGGATGGTGGTATTTGTGCAAAAATCAGAGAATCATGTTGCACGTTCATACCTTCTCATGATGATGAAAATGGCACTTTGACAGAGGCCATAGAGATGCTGACGAAGTTACACGTTCAGATGATAGAAAAAGTAGAACACATTGCTGATGATAGTTGGTTTGGATCGCTCTTTTCGTGGGTTCCACAGTGGATGCCAGACATATTCAAGTTCCTTGGAGCCCTGATCATGATGGCATCACTTGGATTCTGTGGGATTAAGATAATAATCTCACAATGCAAGAAAACAGCAAAGAAAGCCATGGGGATGAAAATCATAACCGATGTTGAATCAGGATGGAAGGCCAGAGATCTGACAGATGAAGAAATCAGAGACTTTGTGAAGGCAAGTATTCATGCACCGGAGGGAACGAAATTCCTGTATCCAAAGAACCATAAAATGTTTGTGGGAAAGTGGATCTATTGCAGTCCAAGTGTAGAGAAGGAGCCAAGTACCCCCACATCAACCACTTTGCCCATATTGCCTACATGTTGGGAACCAGAGTGTGAGACACATGCAGTACCATTGAAACTACAGATACCTAGGAGAATCATGGAAGCAAGGTTCCCATTAAGAAACCCATACCTTCATACACGGCAGTATGATGGCCATTTGAATGAAATTCCAGAGGAAACAGACCAGATGAATGGAAGAGAAGAATGGTGAAATCACACATGAAGCAAGGCTGACGTACATAGAAAAGATGCACAGGCAAGAGAATGGAGATATTCTATAAGGCATCAAGAAAGTATCAAAGATAAGTGACATCTTGGGCTCAAGATGAAGAAACGTATGCTACAGAAACGATGAAGATATCAAGTCATTTTATATGTATAAATATGCAAAAAAACTTAAGTAGATGAAGTATTCTTGAGCCTAGCTTTATAGTGAATAGATTGCGGCATGCACCAACATATACATATATAGGAATGAGTAAAGAATGGATGTGTCCACTAGGTATTATAGCAGTGCTGGACAAGAAAGGAAGGCTTTCCAGTGTGTCACAGTCATAAAATAAATTGAATTAACAAGAGTGAAACTCAGAAAGGCGAGGCTGGATGAGCCCCAAGAAGCCAAGGTTGTATCAGACTGTGATGAACAGACATTGGATACAAATCGTGTGAAAGAACAAAGCTCCTATTCAGAAGAAATGGACAAAAACAAGGAAGATGTCAGAGGTCTATTAAGAAATAGTATTTTAAATACACTAGAGCTAAAATTTGTGGTCTTCAGTCACGTGGAATTATGAAGTTGGACAAACATGACGACCACACCTACGCATTAAGGCAGAGCATACCTTCACTCCCCTGAATTCTCCAGAGCAAAGAACACTCTCAAGGACAAGTTCAAAGCCTTAATTGGCAGCAGACCATTGAGGTGATGATAGATGATATGCTAATTGGTGGGAAGCTATGGTTATGACCAGCTCACCAGCACCTGGAAGCCCAGCCTGCGTGCTGCTAACTTGGTGGAAAAGTACTGACGAATGTAAGAGTGCCAACTTATTGTAGGGTGCTTATTTTACGTAATTAAGGGTCCTATAGTTTGTGTAACCAATGGGACGTCAAGTATTTTGTGATGTTCATAGTGACCTGTTTTGGGGGAGTGCTTAGTTTCCCCACCTTATGTTAAGGAGCCTATTACTCTCTCAGACTAGTATGGAACATATAATTAGATGTTCCCTCCAGACCTATCACTTTCTTCAATAGGGTTATGTAGTTTGCCACGTAGGATGACGTTAGTAAATACGTAGGTTGATGTCATCAATGCAGAGTTTTTACTATGAAGAAGATGTTCTTTCTGAAACAAATTGAGAAACCATGCGCTGAAATGTCCGGTGATGTCTGTTGTACTCCCTGTTTTAGATAATTGATATTAAAACAGTTAACCTTTTTGTCAATTACCTGAGTCGTTTCGATTATTGATGTTTGAGTAACTTCTGCAGCCCCATTCATCTCGAGGGTATTGCTACCTCGTCTTAAAGGGCAGGGCAGACCCCCAGTTCAGTGGTCTGACCATGTAATAGGCTGCAGGGAGGAGACCGAGACAGACGCTTTAGGAGCAGAAATAAAATCTAAAATATTTCCCAGTTGATGTGTGGGTTTTGTAAGGATGGAGGGGGTTGGTCTATCCCCCCCCAAACATTCTACGTGAAAGGGCTCACTTGCTCTTGCACTAGTGGAGAGACGCCTTCCTTGCCCTTCTGCTGCCATAGGGGACAAGGACCTGGCATAAGCAGAGGTGGGGCTATTGCAAGATACGCTTGGACTCCATTTTGTGTACCCTCGACTCCATCTTTGGACTAGGCTGCATTCTGGTACTGCAAAGTCTCTTCTCCCCTCAGCAGCGCCGCTCACACAGCGAGCACTGACAGCCCCACCTTTTTCTCCCGCGTCTGTGCCTCCTAAGTCCCTTTATCACGGATGCTCTGAGACAAGATTTTGCAAACAAACAATGTATTCTTTTCACTCTTCCTCTGTGTGACTGGGCCGAACCATGACCTGTGGCTCATCATCTCAACAAACCTGCTCCTGCCTCTCTCACCCCCACTGTTGGAAAATTACTTCTTGTTCAACCTTGTGCTCCTCTAAAGCTATTCTTTTGATGTAACAGAAGTGTGACCCTTCCTTGCTGACCACCCTAGAGTTCCCTCAATAAAACCAGACTCCTGTCACAGTATATTCTGTCCTAAACTAACATGTGTTACTCCACTCCCTCCCAATCTGATGTGCCAGACCTGACAGCTAACAATCCCACCCCCCACTGGTTACCTGAGGGGCAAGACACCCACACCCTTCACCTCACCAGTGACCCAAAGTGAGATAATGCAAACATATGTGTACAATTTATAGGCCTTTTATAAAACTTAAAAGGTGTAGTAATGACCATTATTTACTGTATGTCTAGAATAAGTGTGCAGATTAGTTAGCCAGAACCAGCCGTCTCTCCGGACCTGACCCAACCTCCACCTCGCATGGGCCGGCCCAGCTGACCTCGTGATGTCCATCCTCCCGCCAAGTTATCAGCCAGTCCTGTGGAGCCGGCCCTTACAGAACTATACTCGCACCCCTTCCCTAACCAATGAAAGTGTAACCTGTAGACTGTATAGAAATCGTCACTGATGACTCTGTAACCCTTTAAAAAGTATTGTTTTTGTATTGTTTGCCAGAGCGCGCTCAAGGCAGCAGAGTTCTCTGGATGCTGAATCTTACATAAACCTTTTATGACTCTCAATACCAATCTCTTGGTCTCATTCCCTACCGGGATGTGTCCTTTATTCTGAGCTTTATTGGTGAAGTGGGGAGTGAGCGCCTTTACTTGGTGACCCCTAGGACATGATTTGGGGGTGAACCGAGAGACATCCCATGTCGTGCGGTGAGTTCCGGGACACCCGCCAGCAAAACCATTGCTTCCTGCAACTGAGCAGTGCATGCACAAAGAGGTTCAAAGGGTCCCGGCCATTGCAAATACCCGACTGTTCGCGAGGGCGGGTCACGGCTTTGTTGGGGTGCGGCCCCAATTGTGGATAGACCGTGAACGGAGGCTCTTGGATCACTCAATACACGTGAGTATTGGTTGCGAGAATCTCAAAGGAGGGAAATTTAAAAGGAAAGTAACAGGTGTAAGGGTAACGTTGAGAGAATAGTGGGGAGTCAGATTTAGGCCTAGGGCTCGTGTGGGTGTAACTGGTAGGCTTTTTTCTTCTCTTTTCTTTATATGTCCATTAGGTTGTGAATATAGAAGTAACGGAATATGGGAAGAGTACGGGAACCTAGCTCCGAAAGGGGGTGGAAGGCGGCGCCACGTAGCATTGTCTCCACCAGTGCAGGAATAAGTGGAGATAAAATAGAAAAAACCTAGGAGTCTTGTTTAGTGAATAGACTCGAAGGATATTAGAACATTCTTTTTCTTTTGTGCATAACTCTTTTAGAGGACAGCCCGAAGGGGCTCAGGGAAGGCATGCAGGGAGAGTGAGTGGGGGAGGAGAATATGATAGTGCAAACTAGGGCAGGGTGGGGTGTAGCTAGAATTGAGCAAGTCTATGTTATATGTTAACTGTTGTTTAAGTCAATTGTGTCGGTACGTCTAAAAGATATATGTGAATTTGTCCTATATTAAATTAGTCTATTTTTACTTATGTGGAATCGAGAAGGTGTAAGTGAAAAAGTTTTCAAATTGTGACATTGCATGGTGTTCAGTGAGGTGTTATAAGCTAAACAGAAGTATTTTTCAGTTATATTTTTGACTCACAACATACATACGATTGAACCCAACAGTGAGGCAGGGAACCATAGGGGGAGATACGCCATTAGCGCATATTTGCCAGCACCTCCCCCTGTACAGGGAGAAAATCCAGAAATATCATGATCAGTGGCTCACAGAGATAAAGGGAGAGGAATCGTCCCAAGTGTGGCCAGAAGGAGGGTCATTCGACAAACGAATATTAGACCTTGTGACAACCCACCTATTAGCAAAGTACCGGGGAAAGCAAACCCAAAATAGACGCGAAGTATTAGCTCTCTGGAGGATGTTTGAGGAAACACCCCCATCTAATGGTATAGACAAGGAAGTGTCATCCGAAACGGCACCAACCCCAGCAGGGAAGGGAGGAGAATCAACTGAGGGAAAAATTGTAAAAACTGGGGACGAAGAGCTTACTAGGCTTTACCCATTGTTAACTAGGCCCGCTGCAGGGTACAGTGACCCATTTTATTTGCCTGCACCAAATGCACCTTCTACTCCTGCAGCGACAGCCCTGCCTCCCTACGATCATAGAGGGTTGTACGAGCCCACGAGCGCCCCTACAGTAAATCTTGCACGCCTAACCGGTGATTTAGAAAGGCAACTTGCCATCACACAAATGGAATTAACATGATTTTCCACCTTAACAATACCCCCATAAGGATAGTATAAGTAGAACAAGAAGGCAGCCAAGCAGGGGAACAAGGAAGTGGAGAGTCGGACAGGGAAATAGAGCAGGTGTGGAGCTATCTAGATGAGTATGAGGAAGGAGCAGCAGGAATGCCCCTATCACTACGAAAGGAGCCAGAAGATGGAGTGGTACGACAAAGGTGGCAAGGGAGGTTAAGGAGTAGGTTGGGAAACATGTCACTGAGTAAAGCGAAAAGAGTGAAAGTAAGTAAGAAAGGAAGCAAAACAAAATTGCAAATGCCCATCATCCACAAGGGAGCACAGAGACCCCATTGCATACCCTGGGCACCGATGGACAAGAACAATTTACTGAAGTCCTCGCCCCTACTCTCGGGAGGGGCGGGGAAATGGATACATGCTTTTGAAAAACACACTGCAGGGGTCCTGCTGGCTCTAGGGGACGTAAAGAGTTTGTAAGTGTTCGCAGTGGGAGATCAAGCAGACGGGGTGTGGGTGAAGGCAGGCTTCCCGGGAATAATAAATTGTGATCGCCATGATGGGTCAGCATTTAACAATGTAAGGGCCCAGATGTGGGATGCACTATGGAGGACCTTCCCTGATACCTCAGATTTACATTTGGTGATGCAATGCACCATGGGGGACGAGGAAGAGGCTGCACAGTGCATTCTTTGGGTGCAGGACATGTGGAGATCAGAGATGGGCACTGCTTGGGACCAATTAACCTCCCTTTTCTACTTTATCATCAAAGTAGGCCTCCCAAAGGAAGTACAGAAAGCCTTGGATACAATTGCTAGGATAGAAGCCAAAGGCTGGCCAGATATTCAGAGCATTATAGTACACCATTGTAGGAGGAGCAAAGAAAGAGAAAAAGAAATTGCACAGAGGAGGTTGGCAGACGAGGCCAAGCTTGTACAAAATAAACTGGTGAAAGTCGCTGCGGTAACAGCAGCCCTGCCCACTGAGAGACAGGGAGACAGGGAGGAGGGGTCAGAAAGTTCACTGGCAAGGATGGCAGCTACCTGGTCCGCAAATGGGCAGGAACAATGGGCTGGTGAGGAGGAATACGAGGGCCCCCAATGGCAGGGAAGACCTACAAGAGGACGAGGTGGGTACAGGGGGCAGAGAGCTGGGTTTGGAGGACAAGGGGCTCAGAGTTTTGGAGGGCAAGGGGGTCGGGGAGGGGGCAAAGGGTCATGTTGGAATTGTGGTAGACATTTTTCAAGGGAGTGCCACGCCTGACCCATTGGATATTATCAAGGGCCCTCACCCCCTGGAAATGAACAACAATTCAGTCACCCTCATCCGGGCAGCCTGGATGGATTACCAATGGGTGGACATGGGCAACAAGAGCAATATTATAATAACTATCAGCAAGGAACACAACAAATTCAACAGAGTCCACAAGCACCACAGCAGGGCAAACAGCCACAAGTAGCTTGCCAAAAAACTATGGGGAACGCCCACCCAAATATTTTCAATACATCCGCCAACGGCGCTCCTGCACCGTTCCGCGGAACAGCAGTGATAGTGGAAGGCGTTTTTTCTGTCCCAGGAACAAATACATACCCAGATTAGGTCAGCCCACAGAGAATACTTGCGTGGCTAGTCCTATCAACTACCCTACGTCCAGAAGAGGAACCACTGGTGGGGGCAATGTTAATGATCAGTACCATGACAAATGAAGTAGCAGTGAGAGGGGTGCCCACGGATGTTGACATGTTCATTTATGGGATACAGGTTCTAGCTACAGTGGTGCCTGAAATAACGCGAAAGGAATGGAGAGTGCCATCTGATTTTGTTTTTCGCCCTTTGGTAAACCTGAAAATTGAGCCCGGTACCATCCTCTCAATTGACCTACAGGGGGTGCAAGTATCAGCTAAACGTACTGTGGCAATAGGACTGGACACACATGGATGCGAGTGGAGAACAGTGTTGTTTATAGACCCAAACATAGCACTACATGATCTTACTGACAAAGAGTTGTTGACTGGCAGTGACACTGATGGGGAGATAATAATGGAAATGTGTGTACCCTGTGACATAACTGAAGTGGGAGAATGGGAGAACAAGCTCCCCCCAATCTCATCGCGACCATGGCCTAGAGGATTGCGGCCCAGGCACCCACCACGAGATTTCGCCTATCTACCAGATGACAAAATACCCTGGTTCAAGAACATAGGGATATGCCCACCAGCCTGTGCGACTCAAGCCGACACCTGCGGCATTCAAGGATGAACTCGACTAAGACATAAGCAACGAACACCCACATCGTTAGAGATGCCACAACGACCTAGCCAACTGCCAAGAACACACGTGCCACCATGCACACTAGTCACTCATGCACCAGCCTACACGAAGAACATATTCAGTGCTATGACGTAGGTGATGGATACACCCGCTGACGCGCATCTTTGTTATTTTTCACATAGGCCCCTTTATAGTAATGCAGAAACTCAAGACGCCTGAAGGACTCGCGTATACGCTTGCTGACGCTTCTCCCACCTCTCGCATCGTGATGAGAATATAATGTAGACATAATATTGCTTATGACACCATGTCAAACCGCGACATAGGTACCATGGATTATGCATCCCCACCCATGAACTAGGCCCAAGTAGGCCGCAAGTAAGAGCAGTCATGAACACTGTATGAGCAAGAGCACAAGTGCTGCTCACGCAGAACGAGCCCAGCGAGAGCTCGTAGCCAAGGGCGCGATGTTGCAACTCGTATGCTACCAGCCGGCGCCAAGGTCACACCTGTAAGCAAAGCCAAGCACACAGAAGCGAATACACCATTAAATGTGCAGAATTCCGCTCCAGCTACGGTCTCTCCACACGTGACCAAGCCGATCTGACAAGGTGCCAGACCCACGAGACAGAAGTTGCCTGGGTCCCACGTCTGGGACACAGGTTGCAACAGCGAAATGGCAAGATGGACACCTACGGCGATGGGAATGGCCTGCTCTGAAGCCTATGAGCCAACTTGCACATTGTCTCCACAAACACATAGTTACACATTGTTGCTAGTGACAGGTACACCGCGAGCTGGGAACGACGATGGTCCCAGGCTTGGGGGCTCGCGAGAGGACCAATCAGAACATGGGGGGACTCATCACTGACGCCACTAACATTAGCCAATCATCAGGGGTCTTCGTGTAACAACTTTCAAGTATCTAATAGAAGGGACAGCCCAAGTATACCACCTGGCTCATCCTTAGCCACTAATATTCTCCTCTATATGTATCCTATACTAACCCTACCACTCGGGGAACCAATCCGAAGTGGCAATAGGTTTTTCGCTAACTTTCCCAGGTGACGCAAGTAGCGCGTCATACTGCTGGAAAAATGGCCTGCGAGCCCCACGAATTTTGAGAGTCTGGACGGATGCGTACGATCCTAGACCCATCCCTGCCGTTGCTATAATAAACAGCAGAACCACCTTGCTCCGTGTGTGTGGCTCATACTCATTTTGGGAATCACGGGAGGAGTTGAGGCCTCCCAGCCCAGAGGTCCGTGGGCGGCTCAGCCGACCCCGGGATAATCACCCCTACAAGTTGGAGGCACTGCTGAGATCTGTTTAAGGTCTATATTTTTATTTTTCCAAGGCCTCTCGTTGCGAGGAGGCCCGGCGGCGCGGCCCCATCTGCCACTGCCCCCTTTTTGAGGACTACAGGACCATTGCGGAACTGCGAGAAGACCGGACAGCGCAATCCGGATATTGGCCCTCGGGAGCCGGTTGAGAAGTATCCCGCCCACGGTTGGCGAGTTTCCAGACGTGGTCCAGACGAGGGGAGGTTGCGAGCCGCTTGGAGGGGTGCAGGCAGTCGAGCGACCCGCATCAAGAGAACTTGGTGAGTATGTCACACCCAACAAGCAATGTGAGATTGTGAGGGAGGGGGGAGGAGTTGTAATAAGGGCGGCGGGAGGTGTTATTAAGGTGTGCAGCGAAGATTTGATCAATTAGTGTTGATGGAGAAGTGAGTGGTAACGGGACATGCACCAGAGCCGTCCGCTACCACGTCACGGAAGAAGGGTGGGTGGAGCCAGAAGGCACCACGTGTGGTTGCTCGTAGACACTGATTGGCCTAGGTCGTGGCCACCTGTAAAGGGTGTGTGTGTGTGTGTGTGTGTGTGTGGCTTTCCTACGAATTGGCGTTTTCGATCAATGAGTAGATGAGGATCCCTATTGATCGAGCAGTGAAACTCGATAGATAGATGACGTTTTCCTGTAGTAGGTAGCCAGATTGTTGCCAAGTACGGAAGATAATTGGCTGGTTAAGCCCTCCCGGCGAGGGGCGTGTCACACGAGAAGCGACGCAGCTTGCGCAGTCCGATTATAAGAGTGTATTGTTGGTTACCTTGTTCCGGGCGTAACAAGAGGACAGCTGTGGGGATAACGGGGACAAGCAGTTAAAACTTATTGCGTGTTCTCTTGAAGTATAAAAGTTCTTACCGGTAGTTGTTGAAAGAGGTTGGTGATGTCACCCGTAGGGCCTTCATGGGACACCTTGACCACATTGCGTTGTTGAAGGGTGGTGGGGAAGTAAACCGAGGACAAGGGCAGTAAAATGGAGGTGAGGGAAGTGGACGGAGAGGGGGGTGTGCGCGGAGATCGCCGGCCACCCCAAATACAGGACAGGTGGAAAGGGGGAAGTGACCGCGCACGGAGAACGCTGGCACATTGAGTGAGGTGGAAGGAGGAGGGGAGGAGACAAAGTGAGATGGCTGTATAAGCACGTCACACAAGGCAGGCAGCCGCAGGGGGCTTCATGCGCCGTGGCCGCAGGGGGCCGTAACGGTATTAAGGAAGAAAACAAACACAGGAAAAAGACTACATATTTGCAATTGTTATATTTGGCTGTTTTTCTTTTAGCGGACGGTCGAAAGTCCCCAAACTACGGGGCCAGGTAACGACAGCTGTACTGAAGGGAGCTAAAAACACAGTGTAACCATGTCATACCGGTTAGGATCGGGAGGGTGGGGGAATACCCTGACTACCCCCCTCCAGCATATTTGTAAAGCACTATCACCCCATAGGGAAAAACTCATCAAATACAGCATATAATGGACACAAGGGACAGAAAACAAAATGACAACACCCTGGCCGCCTAACGGCAGTTTCGACCCATACGTCCAACACTCACTACTGGCACACATACATAACACGTACAAAGGGAAGAAGTTGGCGCATCACGTGGAGGTGTTTAACTTATGGAGGATGTTCCAGGGGTCCCGACCAGGGCCAACCGGGATGTTCACTGTGGAAGGGACGGCAGAAGAAAAGGGGAGCGAGGAAACAAAGGAGGGGAAGATGATTAAGGAGGAAGAGGGAAACGCAGAAAAGGAGACCAGTAGCACACAGTGCGCGGGAAGAGACAGAAAGGGGGAGGAAAGGCCTGGCACTGTACATGAAGTAGAAGTGAAGAAGGAAGGGACCGACAGCATGCCCCTAGCGAAGGTAGTGAAGCAGGAGGAAGGTGGGTTATATCCTGTGACGGAAATACGAGAAGCAGCAAGGCAACAACTAACGGCAGCTGAGGGATATTCGAACCCCACGTACAGCCCACCACCATATACAGATACAGGTAGCTACCTGGGGGGGGAGGTGACGAGCACGGTAGGCCCAACTTGTACGAAGGAGCGCGCAAGGGAAGGGAAGAACAGCGAAGAACCCATCCCAAATATAGGACACGACGAGTTGGGTAGCAGCGCAGGAGCTGTTAAAATTGCGGGGGACATTAACGGGAGAAGAAAAAGAGGTAGTACGGAGAATGAACAAGGACGACGAGGGTAGCACTGGAATAAGAGGAGAGGAAGGTAACACGAGAGAAGGGGAGCTGTCACAAGAAGAGGAAGAGATGTTGGAGGAAGGATTGGCTGAATTAAGGGATGAGCGGAATGCACTGATTAAACAGCTCGAGAAAGAGGCACGAGGAAGAAGGAGGGAAAGGAAGGAAAGTAGGCTTGATTAGAGAGAATGAAGGAGCGAACTGAAGAAAGGAAGAGGGAAGCTGAGAGAATGAAGGCAATAGCAGAAAGGGTATCCCGAGAAGCGCAGCGTGACAGGAAAAGAGTGGAAGAAGAGAAAGAAAAGGAAATGGAACTATGGAAGAAGAAAATACTCCCCGAGAGCACCAGGAAATACGAAGAAGGTAAAGTAATAGAAAGTATATTGGCGAGAGAAAGGGAGAGATGGGAAAAGAGGAGATAGGAAGAAAGGATATTAGAGAAGGTAAGTAATGAGATGATGGAGGAATTAAAAAAGAAAAGAGGAAATAGGTGGTGAAATAGTGGAGAAGAGAGAAGAGTAAAAAAGAGAAAGGAAAGGGGGGAGTGGATAAGAACATATGTACGTCGGGATGCAGAAGTAGCTACAACATCAGCGCAAAAGGGAGCAATTGGTAAAGGAGAACAGGAAGGAACGGATTTAATAGACTTAAAAATGGTAAAAATCAGGGGGAAAAGGACAGATTGGGAGTTGTCGCTCCTGGATGAATTTTGCAGTGAAGAAGAAGAGGGAGTGGGGGGGAGAAGGAAGAAGCGGCAGTAGGGAAAGCTTAGACAAATTGTACATCACACGCACAAACAGGGAATCAGCATGGGCATGCAGAAAGAAGGAAGAAGTGAAGGGAAGTGAGGAGCAAGAACGAGAAGTGGCGGGAGGGCAAACACGTGCAAGTTACACCCGCATCATTCCGCCCAACACACCCGCTCCTGAACACACACCATAGGCCGGCAGGCTTAGAGACCTCCCGGGATGACACACACACCTGCAGTAAATAAAGAAAGCAATAGGAGAAGGGGGAGAAATGAAGGAGAAGCTACAACAAGCAGCGGTAATATGGACATGGCAGATCTAGCTGACACAGAGGAAGAGGAGGAGTATACGGACTCCACCCCGCGACAACTGGGGGGACAGATGGGGCACAATTTAATGCCACTATTGGAGAGGGGAGGGGTTAGACCACAATACGTCCCTTGGAAGCATGCCGATAAAGAAAATATAAAGTGCAGGCTCCCATCACTAAGTGGAGGAGCGGGAAAATGGATATACGAGATGGAAAAACACACCGCAGTACAGAAACTAGCAGTAGGAGACGTGAAGGGCCTATTAATATCAATATTAGGGGATGCAGCAGACGACATATGGAAGAGGGCAGAATCACCCCTACATAACGATTCAACACAGAGAGATAAATAAACCCCTCATGGCCAGTGTCAGTGCACCACCTTCGATTTTTGATGAGGACATGAAACAAGTACTACCAAATTTATGGACAACGGGACCCCATGACATAGGGCTCTTACAAGAAATAACGCCCATTGAAAATAAAACTGAAACCAGGTGCAGTACCACCTAGAGTAATACAGTACCCACTATCTAGAGAGGCAGAGGAAGGGATAAAGGAAACAAACACATTATTACAACAGGGCATTATTGTACCATCAAATTCACCATGCAACACTGATTTATTGTACCATCAAATTCACCATGCAACACTGATTTATCTTATAAAAAAGGCAAAAGGCGGGGCTTGGAGGATGAACCAGGATCTCCGCCCACTTAATGATTTCATACAGAAGGAGTTCCCCTTAGTGCCAACCCTTGCATCAATTTTGTGCAGCATTCCAAAAGAAGTCACATGTTTCACAGTTGTGGACCTGAAGAAAAGCCTTCTTCTCAGTACCACTCGACCCCTGCTGCCAATACCTAACAGTATTGACCTTAGGGGGAAAAAGATAGGATCATTGCAGATTACCCCAAGGGTATTACAAAAGTCTGAGTATATTTAACAGAATTCTGCACTAAGACCTTGCCAACATTGATGTAAAAAGCACAATAATTCAATACGTAGATGACCTCCTAATTTGCAGTGAAAGTGAAGAGCAATGTAGAGCAGACTCAATAACATTATTGAACTTACTAGCAAGAAAAGGGTACAAAGTGATTAAAGGAAAACTGCAATACTGCTTGACAGAAGTGTTGTATCTGGGGCAGTTAATATCAAAAGATGGTAAGAGAATCATACCAGACAGAGCAGCAGCAATACGTCACACTCCGATGCCCAAAACCGTGAAAGACATGCAGAAATTCCTCGGCATATGCAATTTTTGCTGTGCATGGATAATGGATTATGCTGCATACACACGCCCCCTTCTCCAGACACTGAAGGACGCTCAAAAGAACAGCGCCCCCATAAAATGGACACAAGAGATGATCACACAATTTCTTAAACTACAAAATGTCATAACCACAGAACCTGTCCTAGCAACACCAGATTATGATCGGGAGTTTAATTTATTCTCCCATTGCAATGGCACACTAATGACAGCAGTACTGATGCAAAAAACATCATTAGGCCACAAGCCATTGGCCTATTACAGCGGCACATTGGACTCAGTAATGCAAGGGCACTTCACGTGCGAACAAGCCCTCGCTGCAGCAGCCTTCACGATAGAGAAAAGCGCCACCATAGTAATGGGAGGTTCCGTGACATTAGTTGTTGAACACTCTTTATTTGCCATACTCGAAAGGTCAAAGTGTACGCTCACCACACAGAGAGCAACTGCATGCGAAATAATGATCTCAAGCCCAAACATGCACGTTTTAAATTGCAAGATTGTGAACCCAGCCACTTTCATCACAGAACCCTGCACAGTAGAAGACATGCAAGCGCATGACTGTGCCACGTATGAGGGAGAAGGTGACGACATACCCAAAGCCAGCAAAAATGCCCTAGAGAGAGGTGAGGTGTACTTTGTGGACGGATCAGCATCCATTGACTGTGAGACAGGGGAAAAACACATAGGGGCAGCCGTGGTGAGAATAGAAGGGGACGAATATGAAGTGATAGTGCACAAACACCTCCCCTCACACTTTTCAGTACAAGCAGCAAAACGTATAGCTTTAATTGAAGCATTGCAAACAGCCGAAGGATGCGCAGTGACAATTTACTGTGACTTTGCATACATGAAAACGACACGGCATTCTGGCTTGTCACGATGGCGACAAAGAGGATTCAGGAGAGTGGACGGCTCTCCTGTGCAACATGCACAATTGTTGAATAAACTCATTGAAGCATTAGCAGAGCCATCAGTAGTGGCTTTAGGGAAGTGCCAGACCGACACAAATAACACAGATGCTATCTCACTCGGGAACAGATGCCACTGCGAAAGAAGCTGCCTACTTTGATGTTCCCCAAGTAGTTGAATGTGTAGTAAAGACAAACGCACAAGGCGACATGCCCATAATTGAAAAAATAGAATAACAGAAACATGCCCCATCAGATGAACAGGAAAGGTGGACTAAGAGAGGGTGCAAACAGTCACCCACAGACCACCTCTGGCGTCAGAATATGAGAGGAAAAGTGGTAATGCTGGTGGAACTATTACAAATAGCCTTCCAACAGCTTCACTTCCTCGCACATGTAACAAAACAACACATAGCAGCAGATATCCAAGAAGACTGGTTTGTTCACTACCTGCAGAAACACCCCACAAAATTGATAATAGAGTGCACAACATGCTAGACATACAGTTTGGGTATGACCCTTAGGACGCTACGAGGAACACTGCCATGCCCATCACGACCATTCCGGGAGCTACACATTGACTACGCCGATATGGGAGAAAAGTGCAATGGAGCCAGATATCTCATAGTGGTGGTGTGTCCCTTTTGACGCTGGGTAGAAGCAAGACCGTGTGCACACCCAGACACCAAATGCGCAGCAAAGTTCGTAGTGAAGGAGGTGTTCCGTAGGTGGGGGATTTGTGATGTGATCTGTTCAGACAACAGCACTCACTTTGTAAATGATCTCTCCAAAGAAGTGACCACATTGCTGGGTGTGAAACACAATCTTTGCTCGATTTATTACCTGCAAGCAAATGGATTGGTAGAGAAGATAAATGGCCTCCTTAACAGCAGATTATCCAAACTGTGTCACACCCTAAAAAAGAATTGGCTGTATTGCTTACCTCTAGCACTGTTCGAACTCAGAACGCAGCCAAGTAAGGACCACCATTTATCCCCACACGAAATACTGATGGGGAGACGCATGCAAATGCCACTGTCTCAAGTGAAGCGAGCAGCAGACGCTCACAGAGCTGCTATGGTGCTGGGGGATGAGTTTAAGGAGTATCTAACTCAACTGACACGAGCAGTGCAGAGTATAGCAAAACAAATAGCGCCCCCATTTACATGAGAAAATGAAACTGATACAAACACCCCAGCAGCAGTTAATGCCTGATGAAAGCGCCCTCGGCTGTAAAAGTTAAGGGCTTGAAGTACTGGATCCATCTCACAGATGTAAGAAAAGCACACAATAGCACAGCAACCCATTGTGAGCAGCAACCTGAGCAGGACAGTGCTCTGCCATAACAAAAATAGGGACTAATAAAGTGATGAGTAAAGAAAATGAAAAATAGAAACTTAAGTGCAGAAATTTCATAACAGTGTACAGTATTAGTGAGAGTGTATAAAGATGAAAGAATTGTTTACAAATGCAAAATGCAAAATTCTCTCTCTCTCTCTCTCTCTCTCTCTCTCTCTCTCTCTCTCTCTCTTTCTCTCTCTTTCTCTCTCTCTCTCCCTCTCTCTCATGTTCCCATCTGTCAATATCTCTCTTTTTGGTTCTATCACTCTAGCCAATTATGATTGCGGGTTGTATTTTGTAGCGATTATTCTTTCTGTAATATTATTTTGACTGGGGTTGTATTGGAGTATTACTTTTATATTAGGGGATATAAAAAGGGGAGCGGGGTACACTTAAAACAAGAAGGGACAAGCCTCATTTGGAACCAGTTCAAAGTAATATGGGCCAACAATGCCTCCTTAAATGCTAATCTTACCACTCTGCACAAGAACCGAACTGTCAAAACCTCTATTTTTACATATGCTGCTATTGGTTATGATGTTTATAATGTATCAAATGATTATAATGTTGACTCTCCTATGCTTGAAGTTATGGGATCGCCATATGTATATATGCAAACAACCAAAGAATCTACCTCAGATGGTGATAATATGCACTTTAAGCCCTATGTCCAAACCACACAAATGTACCCGGTCTCAGTCTTGGCAGAGCGGTAGTGAACAAAACAATGAAACATGGACAGACATTTTTCTTGTACGATATCAAAAGGTGAAAAAGATGCATAATGGTCTGGGGGAATAAGAGACGGAAAACGGGGGTGGAAAGAAAGGGGTATGATGCATACCATGGCCTTGGATTAGATGAAGTAGAAGACCCCCATCACCCTGACCAATCCAATAAATGGTATTCAGATATGAGTGCCACGGCTAAACAGGCAACAAACGAGAGTTGCTATGTTTGTTCTTTGATACCCAATGCTTCTGGCACGCCTAAAGTTCTCATACTCCAAGCAACGCCTTTGTTGGATGCCCAGTGTCTTGTTCATCTAGCCCTCTGTAGGATTCAGAGCACTTTCCAGGCACACACGTTAACAATGCAAATTCTGCAGAATGAGAAAACACGTGCAAGCAGACCTCAAGGAGTAATATGTGTGAAAGAACCATTTTTTATCATCAAAGGGACAATGTTCACGGAAAACAAATGGCACGAAGAGCCAATCACATGAAAAGCTGAAGCACTGCAAGGACTATCAGAAGAAAACTTTAAATGGGTCAAACAAACATGCACTCCGACACGGTCTCAACACATCACCAAACTAACGTGGGTGACAGCCCTTGAAAAACCGATCAAGATACAAAAGGAAATTCAACACAAACTCTGTTTTCAAGGTGAAGGAAGAGTGCCCATGGGCTCAAACAAACATTGCAATAAGACAATCATCCTTCCAGATATGAAAAAAGGCACAGCAGCAATAATGGACACTTGCTGGGTGAGTGGCAAACAAGCATATCTGCACCTCCCACCATCATGGAGAGGTACTTTCGCCATGGCCACATTGCATTCAGCCTTGATGGTGATCCCGGAAAGCCATGTCCAGGGGGGAAGGGTGCCAACTGAAACATTGTTGGCATCCCAGCAGGCAACTGAAGAGCCCTCCACATATGACATCCTGTCAGAAGATGAGTTGCAAGAAAGAGTGTTCCGCAAGAGGAGATCATCAAATTACATCTGCAGCAAATCCTCAGACCTCCTGGCGGGGATTCCTGATCAGTACAAACTCTTCAATTCTGCGGAAACCTTCTTTGCCTCCCTCCTAGTGCCAGACATCCAGGCACGAACCAACGCCAAATGGCTTGAAATCATGTGCTGGGAACTGATCCAGCTGGCCAACGACACAGAAGAAGGATTAAACATGATCAAAGTGGAACTTCGAGCCCTGCAGTTGATGACCATGCAAAACCGGTACGTCCTAGACCTACTCACAGCAATGGACGGCGGTGTTTGCAGAAAAATCGGTAGTGCATGCTGTACATTCGTACCTTCTGCTGATGCTGGCAATGGGACCCTATCACACGTGATATCTGCAGTACACAACCTAGGTAAAAGAATGAAAAAAGAAGGGGAGGATCCAACCCAGCAACTGGTTTGACGACATTCTCGACTGGATACCTTCCTGGTTCGGAACTATGAGGAACATTTTTGTTCCACTCATCGTTTTTCTGTTGCTGATTTTTTGTGTGTGCCAGGTAGGAGTTCGATGTTGTGCAAAATCAATGCCTAGTTCTGCAATGATGATGGTGACAATGGGCAAACCGACAAAGCTACAAACTATGAAGGATGCACAAATGCAGACGGGGGAATCTGGCAGCCCTAAATACCATATGACTGCAGTGTATCGTTACCCGGGAGACAAAGTGGACAACTTGTATCACACCACAATCAAGGATCCTCAGATCCTCAGGAATTAGAATGGTATAAGGAAGTGTGGGTAGATCTGGATAGGGATGGAGGAACATACATGACATGCACTCCTGATGAATGTGTTACAAGGGGTCAAAGTTTACGGGGTGTATGCAGAGCATGAATGCCAATAAAAGGGACACCTGCCTGGGACGAGGCAGCGTTAGAGGCGGAGCACTACAGGAATGCTAATAATACTAAACAATTGTTTGTTACTTTAGATGTAATGAAAGGGGCAATGTAAGGATGGAGAGGGTCGGTTTAGCCCCCCCATACATTCTACGTGAAAGGGACCACTTGCTCTTGCACTAGTGGAGGGACCCCTTCCTTGCCCTTCTACAGCCATAGGGGACAAGGCCCTGGCATAAGCAGAGGTGGGGATATTGCAAGACACACTTGGACTCCATTTTGGGTACTCCCTCTTTGAACTAGGCTGCATTCTGGTACTGCAAAGTCTCCACTCCCCTCAGCAGCAATGCGCACACAGCAAGCACTGACAGCCTCCACCTTTTTCTCCCACGTCTGTGCCTCCTAAGTCCCTTTCTCACGGATGATCCGAGACAAGATGTTGCGAAGAAACGATGTATTCTTTTCACTCTTCCTCTGAGATCACTGTCCTGTGTGTGACCGGGCCAAACCATGACTTGTGGCTCATCCATCAAAACAAACCTGCTCCTGCCCCTCTCACCCCCACTGTTGGAAAATGACTGCTTGAAAATGACTGCTTGTTCAACCTTGTGCCCCTCTAAAGCTATTCTTTTGATATAACAGAAGTGTGACCTTTCCTTGCTGACCACCCTAGAGTGCCCTCAATAAAACCAGGCGCCTGTCACAGTATATTCTGTCCTAAACTAACATGTGTCACTCCACCCCCTCCCGCTCTGATGTGCCAGACCTGACCGCTATCAATCCCGTCCCCCACAGGTTACCTGAGAGGCAGGACTCCCACACCCTTCACCTCGCCAGTGACCCAAAGTGAGAAAATGCAAACATATGTGTACGATTTATAGGCCTTTAATAAAACTTAAAAGGTGTAGTAATGACCATTATTTACTGTATATCTAGAATAAGTGTGTAGATTAGTTAGCCAGAACCAGCCGCCTCTCAGGACCTAACCCAACCTTCACCATGCTCGGATCCGCCCAACTCAACCATGTGATATCCAACCACCCGCCAAGTCATCAGCCAGTCCTGTGGAGAAGGCCCTTATAGAACTATACTCGCACCCCTTCCCTAACCAATGAAAATGTAACCTGTGGACTGTATAGAAATCGTCACTAATGACTCTGTAACCCTTTAAAATGGATTGCTTCTGTACTGATTGCCAGAGCGCTCTCAAGGCAGAAGAGTTCTCTGGATGCTGAATCTTACATAAACCTTTGATGACTCTCAATATCAATCTCTTGGTCTCATTCCCTACTGGGATGTGTCCTTTATTCTGAGCTTTATTGGTGAAGTGGGGAGTGAGCACCTTCAGTTTTGTGATCAGCGGGGGAGGCCAAGGTCTTCGATTAAAGACAGGAAGTTCGCTACCTGGCCTATATCAGCAGGAAGGTTGAAGTCACCGACCACCCAGAGATTGGGATATTTAATTTAAAGCTCAGACACAAACTCAGGAAAGTCAGTGCAAAAAGCAGCATCAGTGCCAGTGGGACAATACACAACTAGAATGGTGTGCATCAAAGTAGAGGACACATAAATGTGGGCCAAAAGACACTCCATTTTAAGATTTTAGATAAATTTTATGGCTCAGGGTCCCTTCCCCAAGTCTGATGTTTATCACCATCGGCTTTCTTAATTTCACCACAGCAACTTTCTTTGTTAACATAGAGAAGTTCCCTGGTCAAGGTGCAGTTTCAGACCACACAGTCCAACCATTACAGGTCACGCAACCAGGAATTTAGCATTCGCTTTGCCATCAACCTTTTGTTCACAATTAGTGGCTCACTCAGTCTTGCGCAGTTTTAGACCACACGGTCCACCCATTACAGGTCACGCAACCAGAAGCTCCCAGGGTTCAAGATATGATTCAGTTTATTTTCATTGTTAAATTCCAATTCATTGTTCATCAATGGTGTTCAGCTTATATCATTGTGTTCAAAGAAATAGTTAATCTGGTTATCAGATTTGCTTTCATGTAATTCAATATGTCTTTGCTTCTGATAAAGATGGCTTTTGCTCCATTCATTCAATCCGATATGCTACTTAAGTTTCTTTCACTACTTTCTTTCAATGTGTTATTCAATTGAAGCAAATTGTTTCATTTTGTTTAGTACGCTGTGTTACTTTCACTTGCTTCATTCAGTTCTGTGATAGAATATCAATAATGTCCGTTTCATATAAGTAACATTATCCATTTCATTCAATGGGAGAGGTTACTTTCATTAATTTCATTTAGTTTGGTATTCAATAGAAGTAAAGTATTTCTCTTTGTTCCATATATTACGTTACTAGCATTTATTTCATTCAGCTTGGAATTTGGCATAGGTAACGTGCTTTGTTTCATTCATTTGACCGGTACTGTATTTTCGGTCGCTTAGAGCACCCCATGAAATGCAAGTGTCGCAGACACTTACTCCATCTTGGCAGCTCATTCTTTCTGCTTTCAGTTTCCAGGGGACAGCCAAATACCCAGACGCTTTACAATGCACTCACTGGCTGTTCTGCGGGGCTTTACTTTGCCTTTCTGCAGCACGTGCTGCTTGCCTGTCCAGCTGGGCAACCTCTGATCCAGATGTACCTTCCGACAGTATTAGGGCATATTGCCTTCTCAGCTTCCCTCTCCACACAGCTTCCACTCTGGTCCTCCTGCTTCGGCTTCTGCCTCCATTCTGATGCTTGTTCGATGTATCCCTTTTTATACACCTGAGTTTTACTAATAGGCTGCAGGTGAAGGACTTGTCTTGCCTGGCTTGCATGACCATAATTAAACTAATTAAGGGGATGTGCCTGACATTCAGGCCTCTTCTTCGTCCCAGTATTTAAATGGGAGGTAATCTTCATGGCTCCCAGTTGTCTCTTCCTTGTCTCAGTACTATCATGCATTTTAAGGGGGGATAGAAGTGGAACATATTTATAATGACACAAAAAGGTTGGGGAAAGATCAGGTTGGCTATCGTGTGGATACGGGGGATACCATGTCTCATTTTTACCCTTCCTCCTCCTTTGTTCAACCTGTCTAATGTAATACTGGTTCCTACCCTTCTCAGAGATCATGGGACTGAATGAACAATATCCCATAACCTTCTCTGTTATAGGGATTCTTTTTGGAAAATAAGATATGGAATACCGTGTCTCACCTATGGGCATCCCACTTCCAATTCCTGAGGACTCTCTATTCAGGTGATCCTCCCTCGCTTGTCCACCCCCAAAAGGCAGGACCCAAAAGCAATGGCCTTTCCCTGGCCACATACAAAGAGAGTAGAATTGAGAATACTCTCAGGTTTCTCACATATCCTTCCCCAATGCGGGTTGACATATCTCATTTCACGAGGAAACTGAATTAAAAAGTCTTCATTACTTTGCCTTTGACTTTTCCAAGTTTCCACTGTGGAAGGGACAATATCACGGTCCGAGGCATCCCGCAAGTCTCTTAAGCGAGTTCTCTCTGCCCGAGGCATGTCGTTTTCTTTGCTCTCAACCCCTTCTTTAGTTCTGGGGAATTGTATTTTTTTTTAAAGAATTGTATTTGTTTTCAATAGCATTAGATTTTTATTTGTGCTATTTGTACAACCCATTGATCAAATTGTGGTAACTCTATCCCTAAGATTAATGGAACTGGTAATTTAGGCACTATTGCTACCTTAAGATGTGCCTCTTCATCCAGAAGGAAAATGGGTATCTCAACCTATGGATAGTTTTCAACATGTCCACGTACAAAGCTTATTTTCTCTTCATTCCCCCTTTCCCATTAGAATGGAAGTAAATCTGCCCTTAAGGCACACTTCTCACTGCCACTAACTAGTTGAGCCATGTGACTCGACCTTCTAGGACAGCTGGGACTTGATGGGAGGTTTTATTTCCTGTGTACAAGAATATAGTTCAGTGTTCCTCACTTTCTTTGTTGAAATTCCTATTCTTTATCTGTTTCAATTCTGTTGCTCTATGCTGAATAGATGTGTACCTGTGTACCCAACAATAGGCCCTTTAAGACGAGGTAGCAATACTTTGAGATGGATGGGCATGCAGCATACATTCAAACATCAATAATCAGACTGACTCAGGAAGTTGGCAAAGTATGCCTGTTTTAATATCAAATGTCTAAAACAGGGAGCATAACGAACATCCGCTCGATCTTCTCACTCAGCGAGTTTCATAAAAAATGCAGGTTATATAGCAAAACCTCATCAATCTATGTAGCAAACTACAAAAACCTACTTGGGAAAGTGATAGGCTTAAATGGAACATCTAGGTATACGTTCCATACTTGTTCGGGAAAGTGATTGGGTCTCTAACATCAGGTGGGGCAACTAAGCCCTCCTCTAGTTCAAGTCACTACGAAAATCATCAAATACACGATGTCCTATTGTTTATATAAACTATAGGGCTCTCTATTATGTGGCCCTCTACAATTGGTTGGCACCCTTGTACCCCTGCGTAATATTCCACACACGCTAGCAGCACCATGGGCTGGAGGAGTTATGCACCTGCACTTCAGGTGCTCAGTGTTATTGCGGCTGCTTGGTGACAAAAACATTTGAGAACGATGGGCCACCTACAGGAGACAAGGGTAGCAAAAACGTTTGAGAGAGATGGTACCAATAGAAACAGACCATTAATTTGATACCGTGTGTGGGATAGTGGGGCCAGATATGCCAACAGCATTGGCAATTTCCTTTGAGACATCCACATTTGGAAATTCATCCACTCGCAACGTGGAGCACCTGGCACTAGTGTCAATCAAACAGTTCACTCTTCTCCCTTAGATGTCACATTTGAGATAGGGGCCAGACCGATCCAGTGCTATCAAAGGAGCAGACCGCATTGCAGGGTCCCTCTGGCAATATCATTGTGGACCATAGGAGACCTGAATGTCTTGGTAGCCCCCGTTAGGAGAAGGCGGAGGTGGGGGGTAGGTGTAGGGTAGCAATTAGAACTATTAGGAGGAATGAAATCATTGCATGGAGTAGTGGGACCATATTGCTGTGGTCTGGAAGGTTTGGTAGGACATTGCTGTATGAGATGGCCCATCTGCTTACAATATCTGCAGAAAGGTTGCCCTGGCAGGGGTTGCTCGGCAGGCAAAAATGGGTGTGCATAGTTCTGTTGTAGGTGGTCCTGTTGAAAAGGTAGCAGAGGATTCTGTTGGGCATAGGGCTGGCATGAAGCACCTAGGTGATCCGGCCCCCAGAGGCAGTGGTTTGTTGAGCATGCTGTATCTGCAAAGCCATGAGGCAGGTAGACCCAACTTGCTCCTGGCGTTTGAGTTTGTCATAGAAATGGTGAGCTGCTTGCAGTGCTTTCTTAATAGATTCAGTTTGCTACCCAATTTGCACATTTTGAATATTTGAAATTTCATGAAGGAGACCATTCACAAAATGAAAAACGAATGCAGTGTTAGCTTGTTCCCCAGCATTCGCAATGCCAGAGTATTTAGTGAAACAGTCCGTTAGTCTAGACAGGTAGTCAGAGGGAGATTCCGACTGGTTTTGTTTGCACATGGAGATCTTTCACCAGTCAGCTTTGACAGGGTATTTTTATTTTATGTGGGTGATAAGTGTGATAATATTAGCAGTAATAGGCTCACCTTCCGCCAGTGTAGAAGATCATTGCAGTTTGTCCATAATTTGTATAGAGAGTCTCTGAGCACAGCCCATAGGAGTTGTTAAAGGTCCCCAATGGTGGGATCATAACAGGCAATCACTGTGTTCAAATGTTCCATGAAAGCAGTGGGGTTGTCAGGCAATGTGGGGAATTGCTGTGCCATATGGTATAAGTCAGTGGCGCTCCAGGGAGTGTTAATTCTTATAGGTACCGCCTCAGTATTTGCCTGAGGGAAGGTACGCATAAGGGTGGTGGCAGCATCAGAGGATTCTGAGGCATCCATACTGTGTAGCGAGGGTGGCTCAGACATGGATGAATGTGACAATTGAATATCCTGGCTGGTAAATTGTCCTGGCCTGGAGTTAAAAGCGTAGGAGTCGGTCAGTGCCTTAAAGTCATCCATGTCTGGCAGATTGAGTCAGACATGTTCCTGTAGAACTGGGGGTAGGCAGGGCAGGGGATGGATGTAGAACCGAGGTGGGAACCGACTTGGCTGGGCGAGAGTCCAGGGTGGCATGTAGGTAGATGCCGCTGGCGGCGGAAGTGGAGGTGGGGCAGCGGGGAGGAGATGTTAAGTCTCCTCAAGGAGTGGATGGAGAGGTCGAGGATGCAGGCAGGGCTGTGAGAGGCAGGGAGGGTGGTGGGGGAATGTGACGGTTGGCGGTGGTGGATGGTGGTAGTGGGGGCAGAAAAGGAGGTGTGCGGGCCCTTAGGTGAGACAAGTTTGGTGCTGGTTCATCTAAAAGGTCTACAGGTGGAACTGGAATCGTTAATGGTAGCTGCAGAAACACTTGAGTAGAGGCCTGTTTTGCGAGTGTGTTTACTGTTTGGCCGACCGGCCTTAGAGGGATGCTTGTATTGCTCTAATTCTTTCTCTAACCTAGCCTGAGAGTTCTTAAGCGATCTAGTCTGACTGTCATGCAAGCTGTCCTTTCTTTTTTCCAAAGCCTTGCGCAAGACAACAGGGTGAGCTGCATGAAACGACCCCTCAAATGGCCACTGAAACTCCTTTTGACCCAGAGTCAAAACATTCCACTCTTTATTTACAGGTGAATGCCCCATACGTTGAAAACATGAAGAAGGCATTGGTCCCTACTGCAGGTGTAAGTGGTGTTGAGGAAAGCTCAGAGCCCATGGCTAAGTCTAGAAATCAAAAGAGCGGGGAAGACATGTTCGCTCCCTAACCTCAACAAATCGAGAGTCAATTTGGCTTTCTCTTGAATCTAACAGGAAATACTTGCCTCTCATGAAATTGGACACAATACAGCCCTATTTGACACATAGCAACAAACCTGTAGATCGATGGGCATTGACTAGGGTGCGCCTTAACCTTCTGCTGCTTAGAGATAACACGAGGAAATGGCAGGGCTATGAGCAGACCTGGGCTTGCCCGGGTTGCAGCACGCAAAAGAAGATCTTTTACATTTAGTGTTGGTCTGCCCGTGTTATAATGACATCAGAAAACAAACTATTATTCCACTTCTAAGAGAAGATAACTTCACCCAGTGCCGCCTGGCACTTATATTTCTGTTTACGAGGTGAACCTGTGGTGGTTGCCTGGTGCTCTTCAGAATACTTGAGGAAGGCATGGTATAGAAGAAAATGTATGGTGGATGCATCAATTTAAAAAGTTTTAAACTGAATGTAATTTTATTATTAGTGATTATCTATGTATTCTTTTTATATGGAGTTTTATCTGTGCTATGTGTATTTTGTATGTGGAGTTTTTATTCTTCTTGACTGTGAAGATCTGTATGTTTTGCTTGAGTTTATGGATTTAATCTGAATAAACTACATGATGACAAAGGGAGGTAGGCCCGCGGGTACTGCAGATCAAGAGGGGTGGTGCAAACAACCTCCCAGCAATTGGTATTTAGCGGTGGTGACAGTTTAAACACAAACCAGAGAGGTGGTACACAAGGTGAGACAGGAGCAAGCAAGGATTGACAGACATTTGCGGACAATAAATATCAATTAAGACAATATTTTGTACAAAAGGAGCTACGTCAGGGTTGCCTCAGCAATAACATTTGGAACTTCACATCCAAATGGCCGAGGTTCATCCGCATCACCTTTTTACAGAAACTACAACACAGATATAGACTGCAAGGCTCTCAGTGTTGTAGAAGGTAAAGCAATGAAGGGAGGTGGGGGGAGCAATCATGACATTTTAGTTATACAGGAACTTTATTCTTGCCAATCAAGGCCTACCCCATGGCTGGAAGTAAAGAATGTAGGTATTTCTGTGGCACCAACTTGTCTTTAGCATGGACAGGGCGTTAGTGAATAGTAGCAAAACAATCTTGACAGTGCACACAATAATCAAGAAAATAAACAAAGTCATTTCATTAAACCCCAAAATAAAAATCACAATTCTGAGTACCCCAAGGGAATAAAGCAATTCCCAAGAACAGGGAAGGTTTGCAGGCAGCAATTTAAAGATGTCTGGCATAGGCCAAGGATATGTGTGGTAATGGCGTACCACGGCGATCATCGGATTGATTGGCCAAGTCAAAATAACACAGTGGTGGAGGACAAACACAAGGTGACACCATCAGCTGCCAACAAAATGGCAGCCCCAGGAATGCACACTAATTGTACAGCGCCAGCACGCTGAGAAATAACTTTAAATAGACAACCATGTCCGATCCTGTGGGCCAAGCGACAGCAAACCTGGATCCCCGCTAGTCACAAACCCTGTCTTTGTGGCAGCACACAAACCACAGGTGCAGCAGCTCTGAAACTCACTCAACCTGGACACAGCAGCCTGTCTCAATGGCTCAAAAACCAGAAATCGACCGTAAAATCATACAGTGGCCCTATGCCTAAATCACAAGAAGATTCAATGAGGATCTAAACCTCATCGTTAACCAGTGTAATAAGCAAAACGAACATTAACCACACTGTTAAACCTAACCTGACAAATTGAGAATCAAAACATCCAATGCAACAAGCGATATAACACTTAACAGTAGAAGAAACAGAAGCCGTTTTAATCAGTACATGACAGACAGCAATGACATGTACATGATAGACCAGTTGTTTGCCAGAAAGGCCATTCAAAATAAAACTACACACCACTTCCATTCTGTAGTTCAGAGCTTGACTGTGGGCCTCATCACAAGTTGGATGGTAGCGGTAATTGCCCCGGGATACCACTCAACGCATTTAGCGTTCCCACTACTCGGTCCGCCACAATTTGCGCCGGATCACAAGTAGTGGTAAGGCAGTAATTCCCCATTTGGTCCACTGGACCTAATGAGGATTGGTGGTGCAGTTACCGAAAATGCCCATACCTCCAGCACATTCACCTTCAGCTCAGAGCTGGAGGTGAATGCGTCCAGGCAGGGCCATACTCTGGATTGGACAGAGCAGTAAAAGCAGCATTAATAGCATTACAGCCTCATTGTCCTGCTCTGTGCAACTCCTTACGAGGCTGTTTATCATTGTTTTATGTTTGTCGAGAACATTTGCGAAAACCTTAAAGATTGCCTTCAATGTTGAGCTGTGGAAGCCAGCCAGCGATTTTCCGCGTCTGGATCGAGCTGCTCCGATACAGAGAAGAGGAGGGTCATGGAAGATAGTGCCTCTACGAATGCAGGGACCGGTGCAGCTACAATATGGTACAACTATCGGTTTGTTAAATTGACTGCCCAAAAACTACTCTCGTAACCCTAAAGCTCTCTCAGAAAATGGCAAAAGAAACAAAACACTACACACAGGATAACCTGCAGCACTAATTAGCACTTGTGGGGGGCTTAATTTGAGCTCTACACCAAAACTAGCAACTAGCACATAGAAGCCAAAACAGACAAACCATAGACAAACACGATGAATGCGGTCGGCAGAGCTGAAACCCTCTATGGTGCAGCCATCTACTCAGTTACGGATAATTACAAAACATACCAGGAGGTGTAGGGAGAGAGATAGAGAGAATACATGACATGGAAAATCAACTTTTAGTAAAAATAATGTGCAGTGCCGAGAAAACACAGTGACAGAACATAAGCAGAAGGTTGTATGTACCACTCACTCTGAGGGGAACAAACAGGTTCATGGCCGTTAGCTGCAATAGATTTCCCATGGGCCACTTCTCAATCACACCGCTGAGTTTGGCAACTTTGCAGATAACAGGTGTGTAATACTTTAAACAGGGCCCTCTGGTATGATGAGGACCTTATGTAGTCGGTCTGTGGTAGTGGTAAATGGCAGCCCCCCCACCGAAAAACTTCAGTGCAGTCCTGGCCAGAGATCACAGTACCATTCTGTGGTGGCCAAGATAAGAACCTTTCCCAAGGCCCCCCAACTCGGCCAGCCGCAGTTTGCATGCAATAAGGATATCAGACACCGACTGGTGGTAAACAAAGCTTCTTGTATTATATAGCAAATACACAGCATACAGAGTGATCAGCTGATCAGCAGGGAACACAGCAGGACAAGGGTTCAGGCACTCGGCACACAGCGCTCTATGGCCCACCACTAGAGTGCCGGTTATATAGCAGATCATAGACAAACACTAATATATTATAGCACTTTCACAATGGGGGTGTTACTTGGCACAGTATTACAGACATTTGGCAAGAACTGTCAACATCTCACTTGTGACCGTGTGACGTAGCCTTGCGGGAACATCATGTTGTATTATGGATAAGCGGCATTCGTAGAAACCCTACTGTTATCTCCCATTTATGGTGCTAATGCTATACTTGTAGAGAATAAGTGGACGAGGTCTGACGTGTGATCTGCCACAGGAGGGGTTTTGGGCATGTCCGGGGTTCTGCATGCGGAGGGAGGGGACATGGAGAGTCTAATGTAGCATAGAATAGCATAACATAGTATTATAATAGAGCATAGCGTTAAAATTCCTGCCACATCAGGATGAAGGATTGAAAACGAGAGTAAGAACAGGTTAGGCCTTTTCCTTCCAGGATAGAGGATAGGCTGCAAAGAGTGGTAGAGTCACAAGAATGGGAAAAAATAAAGGCAGCGCTAGGGATAGTAGAAGAAGAGGTAGTGCTGCTAAGGCGGGAAAGAGATGAAGAGGGGGGGAAGTAAGAAGACATGTACGGGATGTAGAAGGAGAAGGTGGAGACATGGGCAAGTTCTTGTTAGGTTGGATAAATCAGTTATCAGAACGGTTGAGGTGGATATGGAGAACAAGGATGCTGCCAGAGGTACAGGATTTGAGCAGGGAGGACAGTAGATGGCACCTATGGTAGTGCCAATTACTGTTTTGTGCCTGTAGAAGGCTCAGGGGATGTGGTACCTGAAGAAGATGATGGAGGAGAGGAATGGGATGTCAAGCAGGGGGAGCAATGTGTAGTCACCCTACCTCTCGCTCCAGTAGCAGTGAAAGAGCACACCATGGAGTCATAGGACGCGCCAGGGTACTCTCATGGCCGTAGCAAGTAGTAGGGAAGATATGGGGGAAGCCCTAGCAAAAACAGGTGTCACTCAATTTCCATTGTTTCCGAAGGGTCTGGGAAAGGCGTATTATTTCCCATTGTCACACATAGACCGGAATAACCTGAAGACACTCCCTTTGTTCACTGCAGGGACAGGGAAGTGTATTTGTGCATTAGAGAAATACACTGCCAGTGTCATGTTGGCTATATGGGACATTAAAAGATTATGAGGAAGCCTCCATTTCCTGCTTGGATTCCTGCTCGCAAGACTACACCCCCTTGGATTGAAATACAGCTGGCACTTCCCGCAGGGCGAAGCCCGCGGGGACAAGGGCGTGGGGGTGGTGTGCACCCATGGGGAAGCCTCCATTTCCTGCTTGGATTCCTGCTCGCAAGACTTTGCCCCCTTGGACTGAAATACTGCTGGCACTTCTCGCAGGGTGAAGCCCGTCGGGCGGAGGGCAGGGGGGTTGGCTGTGGAGAAGCCTCAATTTCCTGCTTGGATTCACGATCACCGGGCCATACCTCCTTGGACTGAAATACAGCCAACACTTGTTACATACTGCCACTGGCAGAAGCCTCCTGCTGTACTTGACCTTTATTTGCCTGATAATGTGAGGAGCCTCGATAAGGCGGGGGTTCATTTGAATTGCATTGGATTTGTGAGCCCTCCCGAGCATATCCTTTCCCACTCTCACTTGTACCAGTGTGGTGGCCATAATTTCTGACATGAAGGACATGGTGGACACCAACTCCCCCAACCCCCCCATCCTTATTACTACAAAGCACTCCCATGCCAGCTAAGTCAAAGAGGAAAATTCTAACTCTCAAATGCAAATTGGGGGGGTTGCTCATGCCTGACCCGACCCAAGGCAGCACCAAGGCACAACCGCGAAGCCCTATCAAGATCACGGCTGATGCTTACAATTTGATCAAGGAGATCAACCATTTTCTGGGAGGCTTGTTGGATATTAGGGGCAGTACAACTATTGGCAGTACTACTGAGGGCAACTCACCTGCTAGCAACCCACTTCCCAGCAATCCACCTCCCAGCAACACAGAACAAGGTCAACCTGCATATACCACAGGAAGTGGTAGGCTGTATTGCACCAAAGCCAGTTCTGCCACTTATGGAGCCACCAACATAGACTTGTTCTGTTGAGGAGATGATCTGGATAAAGTAAATGAAGGGGTCCATGATCCAAACTGCACCCATACCTGCATTTTCAGTCATCTCCCTCTCTACATTCCCCATCCCCAAACTCAAAACTATGGAGAACATTAGAGAAAATATGCCCCTAATGACTGATCTCGAAGACTCCGACACCAATATAGCCCCAAAGCTTGTGACATCTAACATGATGGGCACTAAAGAAACCAGCCTTCCAAACGTGGTGCACGTCCTCTCTATAGAAGGGCCACAGGGGAGTGAGCTCTTATTCCCCAAGAACAGTTGTCCATCTATATCGAGAGACTCTGAACACCACCCAATTGATCTGTGGGCCATGCCTGCTGAAAAAGGATACAACTCGTGCTTGAATTGTTCCAGCATAATGGCCCCCCGGGACCTCTCATCACATCCGCCCTTAGCAAAGTTGATGATGCATTACCATTGGGATGCAAATGCTGCATTGTGCTGACTGGGATTTTGTCCCTGACAAAACTGCTGATGCTTGTGCTGCGAGATCATAGAGGCACAGATGGAGGTGTTTGGGGAGAGGGAAGGTGGGGACCTGCCTAGCATGTAGGCCAATATCGAGGACATTCAGCCAGCTGCAAACAAATACAACATTACCCTTATGGTGGTTGCATCTCAGTCTGATACAACTGCCATTCGTATTAATATTGGTCATTCTGATGGCACATTAAAAAAGAGGCCTCAGAGAAAGTGGTCTCTAACATTTGTACTGTTACCAACACCCTGCAGTACAAATCTGCATGGCGGGCTGATTGTGGGGTGGACATTGCTGGGTCAAGCGAATGCCTCAGGATGGAAGGCTGGGTGGTAGGGCTGATAATGCAGAACATCTGCACTTTCCATGTCTCCCCCCTACACCCCTCCATGCAATTTTCCCCTTTTTCCCCCTCCCATGCACTTGGGCATTCTCAATGTCACTGGGCCTAGTAAGATCTGTGTTTTTTGTTCTGCCTTGTTACCCTCCCTTGTCTTGTCGCGCTCTGAAACACCTGTGTATGAGCGCGATATAAATAAAATATCAATATCAACAGAGTGGCCTTAGATGCTGGTGGATACAAAGTCTGTAGAAACCAAAAGACCCAGGCCCTGGCATAGAGGGCGGCAACATGAGAAGGAGGGGTGGTATTCTTGCACAGGGTACCAAAAAGTACTGGTGACCAGCCTGAAACTAGGGAATCATCAATAGACAAATGCATTTACTGGTTTATAATGGTCTACGGGTGTTGTTCCCTAATTAGAGAGGACATCACCTGTTGCAGAATGTGTCACAGGGGGAGTGACTCATGATTCCATCCAAATTGAACTGAGGGTACAAAGAATGGTCATGGGCATACTAGGGATTGGAAATGGACGTTGCCAACTGTACAGCAGTTCCATTGAAATTAGTGCATCCCCTTATTACAATACCTCCTGCCTAGGAACCAAGTCCCACCATTCTCTGCATTCTGGAGCCAATGCAGTCACTTTTGGGAAAAGACTGGAGGGCGCCAGCATTGGGGGCTGGATGGTTGCACATGTAGCCAGTACAGTAGTTTCAATTGATCCCTAATTCTAGATTGTGCACAGGGATACAATCATGGTAGATGTTGCTAAATGGCGTGGAGTTCTGGTGGGCAGTTGTGAGTTATTGTTATTGTAAATATGAAATGCTTTATGTTTATGATGTTTATGTGTACTTTGATGGCATTATGTTGATGATGATGAAAAGCTTATTCACAGCCCTAATAGGGGTGCTGAGCTTTGAAGGAGATCAGGGGATACAGAGGTTTGGTTGGATACAAATGCTCACAATGGAGAGGCTTTTAATAAGTTCAGGGCACAGGTATGGGGGGCCTTGCTGATTATGTACCCCTATATAAATTCGATTTTAGCCAAAATGAAGAAATTGGATGATGATGATCCTGCCGAACACATCCAGTTAATTCAGGAAATGTGGAGGGAAGAAACTGGAGAAGCGTGGGATAAGAATGTGGCAATTTTGTACCAGTTGCTGAAGAAGAGACTTCCCAAAGAAGTCCAGCATGATTTAGATAATTTGATAGGGATAAAGGCCAATAGTTGGCCGCAGATTCAGGCACACATTGTGCATTTTCACAAAAGAAGACAAGAAGGAGAGTGTAGAGCAGGCATGAAAAGCAGATGCTAAACTTGTTCAAAAGAAATTGGTGAAGATTTGTCTAGAAGGGGCAGTAATTACAAATTATTTTGAGGGACAGCAGAAGCACTTGGGACAAAAGGGCCACAGTGAACCGGGTATGACACAGGGGTGGATGGATGGATACGTCGCAGGGCCAAGGCCTAAGAGAGGGTTTCTGAGGGGCAGGGGAGGATTTCCACAGGGAAGTCGGTCATTTGGTGGGTTCGGAGGAATGGGCCCACGGTTTAATGGGCCAATGGGAAATAATTATGGATAATTTTATGGGATTCAGTGTTGGTCATGTGGAAGGTAGGGACACGTGTCACAAGATTGTCATGGCAGACCACAGTATTTCAACATGGGTGCACAGCAGATGGAATTTCCAACCCTGCCATACGCCCCAGGCTCTGTGCAACCGCAGCATGCACGGGTTGAACAGAACCCAGCGACTGGGACTACACAGACCTATGGGATACCACTCCCCCATGTCAGCACAAGCATCAGTGCAGACATGGGACAACCATCCTTTATCCCCAAGGAACAGTTACTCACTACACTAGAGCAAGTGTTTTTGGAGGGAGTCCTTTTTCTGTCCCCGGTGCTAATATGTACCAGGGGTAGGTAAGCCCACAGGCATCTCAGATGCGTCCATTCCTGTCCGTTAACACTGATCTGGGAGAGGAACTCCAGATGTGTGTGCAGGTAGGTGACTGAGCATTCTCATTTATAGTCAATAAAGGGGCTAGAACATTTTGTATTAAGAAAGGTGAGTTTCCCTTTTCAGGCAAAACAATGGACACAGAGGGATTCACTGGGGCCATCTTGTTGGTTCCATATACTGAAGATGTTCATATTAAGGTAGGTACTGTGAGGGTTGTGAGACAGGCATGTTATCAAGAGATGACACAAACAAGTGAAACACAGTTTGAAAACCTTTATTCTAAGTGGTCAGGATGGTGTAATGCCTAACTTGCCCCAATTCCAAGATGGGAATGTTCCCTTAAGGAAAGCAATCTAAGGGAAGTCCAAGTATGTCAACCCAAAACAAAATACTGTGTCAAAACCTATGCTTGCCCTCACTTCTATAGGGAAACAGGGTCTATGGGATTTGGTCAACTCAATAGTGTTCAAAGAAAAGATAATGTGACAATGGAGCTCTTCCTTACCACCTTCCTCAAGTTCAAAACACTCAGGTAATGTTCAAAGTTAGCATGATAATGGAGCTCCTTTGCAGCTCCCTTCCCCAAGTTCAAGGCACTCAGGTTTAGAAAGTTCCACTGGTTCTCAGGATTTACTTGGCAGCTCAGATTGGCTTGACACAAGTTCACAGTACCTTTATCTTGTCAGGATGTACCTCTGCAACAGGTCTCTCAGGCTTCCCGTGCCCCGAGCTCTCTTGATTGTTCTCCAACTCCCAAATGCTCAACTGGTTCAATGTTGCCTCCTGTTAAGAACCAAAGTTCAATTCAAAATGTCCTATTAGAAAAATGTTACTCTTGCGTTGGTTCCTGGTGGGACTCCCTTCCCCACTCTTAACCGAGTTCTTGTGGTTTGTAACCTTTGTACTTCATGCAGCTCTCTTTCACAGCTAAGGCCTGCCCCCCCACTGGCCATGGTGCAGTTGTCAGACTGCACGGTCCATACACTACAGGTTGCACAAGCTCTCCTGTTCTACTTTTGGGGTCTCTTCTGCCCTCCTAGATCAGCCTCCTGCCCGAGGGCCACCCCAATGATTCTCAACGTTCTTGGTTTTGTGTAAAGTCTTTGTGGGGTCTCTGCAGCCCTCCTAGATCAACCTTCTGCCTGGGGGCCACACAACGCTTTTCAAAGCTTTTGGTTTAGTGTAAAGCCTCTTTTTCTTTACTTTTGGGAATTTTGGTTTTCGCAAAGCTCCACCCTTTTTGGATCTCTATTTTCCCCAGTTTTCAACGCTGCGCACAGCTCCCCTTTATTCACAGGAGCTTCCAATTCAGCTACAGAGTTTTTCGACAACATGTACTCCTGCACCCAACCAATCCGTTACTTTGGGGGTCATTACAACCCTGGCGTTAAGGGTTTAACGGCGCAGTAAAAGGTGTCGGCGCCGTTAAACCCTTAACGCCTGATTACGAGGTCCCTTTGCGGGACCCGACCTTAATGGCTGGTTTTACCCTCCGTTAAAGTAGGGTGCCGCAAAGGGACCTCGGTGCTAATTACAGTACCGCAATTTGCAGTACTGTACTTAGTGCCTTCACCAGTCCCGTTGAGCCCTATGGGGCGGAAATGGGAATGGGAAAGGGCCATGGTGGAATGGGGAAATACCGCCCCGCCAACCTTGGAATGGGGCGGTATTTCCCCATTCCACCATGGCGGACTCGTTACAACACCGGCACCAACCATGGTGCTAATGGCGCCATGGTTTAGCGCCGGGGTTGTAATGAGGGCCTTTGTATCAGCAAAATCCTCTGTAAGCTTCACCCGACACGTCTTTCACTATACGCAATCGAGTGATATGATTGCCTCTTGCTCACAAATATCAGGCTTTCGAATCGCTTGCCTCTCCGGTTGGGTTTCCTTGATCTTTACTAACCGCATCCTTGTAGTATGAGGTCAGGGTCTTCCCACCTGCCCCATAGACCCTCCTGGGTCTACGACTCAGCCCAGGAGAATGAGCACTTTGCATTCACATAAAGGAATTAGCACGCCTCCGGGGTCCCTTTTCCAGACCCTTTCTCGCAACTGGAGGGGCAGGCTTCTGGCCACACTGTTATAGGGCACTCCCTCGTGTAAGCCCTCAGCATCCTGGATTTCCCCATCTGGTCCTCGGCAGCCACAGTTCTTCTCCCAACTCGTTTTAACCACTGATTGTTTGGGTGCTTTTTATACTGTCCTGAATACCTGACCGGCTGCAAGTGTGCATGGTTAATGTCAATTGTATGGCCCCGTCTGGCCTTGCTAGTGGGACACAAACTGTAGAGATTGATGTGCCTTGATCTGCATCTTCTTCTCAGTATTATGTTTCTCATAGGAAGTATGTACTCCTCTTAACTTCCTCTTCTTCGTCACAGTACTTTAGTGATGTTTGGGGGAAAGAGGAGTGTGTCTGATACATACTATGAAGGCTGAGGGATTTTTGGGGTATGTCATTCAAGGAAAGAGTGATACCACGTTTCTGGTCTAGGGTGTCCTTCTGATAGGAAAGTGGTTTTGGTCTTAGCTTTCTCTTCCCATTCACAATGTTAGGGTATGAGGTGTCAAATCTTCTTATCTTATCACGACGATGATAACAAGAGGTTGGTGGTTTTGTCGTTTTCACTCTGGTACCCTCAAATTAAGAGGTTAACAGGGAAGGAAAAAATTGGGTTTCATCGTAGTTTATAATATTAGAGGGACGGAGGTAAGTCTGTGTCGTAGTTAGAAAAAGGGGTTTGCTGACCTGGGGTTTTATATTCACTTTCTTTCCTTCGAGGATGAATATTTGTCATAAGGTTTTGGGATGAGACAGGACATGCCTTGCAATAACCCACAACAGTAGAGGGAGGGTAAAATAGGTCAAGGTTAGAAAAGTGGGGATACCAGGTATCACCCTTGGGCCCTCCTTTCCCAATCCCAGAGAACCCTCTACTCAGGTGACCTCCCTCACCGGTCTGCCCCCAATGTTGGGATCCAAAAGCAATGGCCCACCCTTGGCCACCTGCTTATAAGATGCCTGGGGAGTAGGCAGGAAAATTTTCACAGGTTTGTTCACCGTGTTCCGAATTTGTGGTAAACTAGGGTTTTTCTCCCTCTGCAGGATTTTCAAACTTAGGTGGCCTCTCCACTGTGTACCTGATACCCCTTACTGTGTTCTGAATTTGTGGTAAACGAACGCCTGCCGCTCTCTTCCTATCCACTTGCGCTTGTCCTGTCTTCCCCCACCCACTCCCTCCTATTCTATGGTGCTCTCTATCTCACCAATCTTTTCTAACTGCTTCTCCATTGACTATCCTGCTCTCCTCACTAACTCTGGTAGGAAAAAGTTTAAAAATGACATCCTGGTCTCCAACCCAGGCCTCCCTATCGCTGACACCTACACTAGTGCCTCCTCCAAGGAAACTCTCACTGACATCCTCTTTTTCGTGCCTTCTCCTGACCTATGGACCCTTCATATGGTCTCTGTGCTCTCTCCTTTCTCCTCTTCCCCCATTAATGGTGGCACCCGTTGGGATGTCCTCTTGGCTTTCTTCCACTCCTCTAAGGCCATCATTAATGTCTATGCTAATGGGACCGTCTTGGTCCAAGGCCCTCAGGCCAACCTTCACCTCTTCGATAGACGCTTCCCACGCCTCATCAACTTCCTCTCCTCTCCTGCTGTGCCCCCTCCTCTGTCCTCGACTAACTTGCCTCTTCCCTCCCTCCCCACCCCCTCTCATGCTCCTTCTTCACCTCCGCAGGGCGTACCTCTGATCTGTACCCCTCCCCGGAAGTCCTTCAAAGATGGCAAACTTCTCCACATTGCCACTCTTAACTCTCGCTCTGCCGTCAAACATTCCTCTGATATCTGCTGCCTTCTTGAGGAACTTGACCTTGACGTACTCGGTCTCACTGAGACATGGTTCACGGCCAGCTCTGTCACCAGCTTTGACACACTCCTACCCGACAGTTACAAGATCCTCTCTGTGCCCAGGCCCAACCGTGCGGCCCTTATCTTCCCTGAGTGGATTCCTGCCACTGTTACTCCCATGCAGACCTACTCCTCTTTTGAATGTCTTGTCTGCCGACTCTCTCTCTCTCCTAGCCATTCCCTTACCGTGGATACTATCTATCGGCCACCTGGTCAAATTTCCTCCTTCCTCTCCGAGTGGGCGGACCTCTCCTCCTCACTCCTGTCCTCAACCACTCAACTCCTCTTTCTTGGAGACTTCAACATCCACCTGGATGCCTCCTGTCCCCCCTCTGGACTCTTTCGCAACCTCTGCGACTCTCTCTCACTCTCTATTCTCCCGTCTGGGACGACTCATTCTGCAGGGCACACTCTTGATGCCCTGATCTCCTCTGACCTTCCCCTCTCTGTCCCTCTCTCCACTCCTCTCTCCTGGAGTGATCACTTTCTCCTCTCCTCCCACCTCACCCTCCCTACTCCACAGGCAAAGCCACCCCCATCACTGCCACCTTCCTTCTCGGTCATCCGACCCATGAAGCGCGTGTCAGTTGAGGCTTTCGCTGCCACCTTCTTGCCCCCTCCTCCCCCTTCGGCTGACTCCCACCCTGACACAGCCCTCTCCACTCTCCACTCCGCTATATCTGATACTCTTGATATCCTTGCCCCTGTCATGAGAATCCGCCTGAAGCCCAAAGCCAAATGTAACTCCTGGTATGACTCGGATCTCGTCACCCTTAAGCGCAAGTGCAGGGTGGCAGAGAGGAAATGGCGTGCTTCATGTTCATCCTCTGACAAACTGGCCTGTCGCCTGCTCCAAAGGCAATACCGGCTCTCCATTCTCACCAAGAAGAGAGCCCTTATCCAAGCCCGCATCTCTGCGGCATCTAACAATTCGGCCGAACTCTTTAAAATCTGCAAGGAGCTGGCCAACCCTGCTGCAGTCTCTACCTCTCCTGTCCCCTCCCAGGCCCTCTGCACGGCACTGGCCTCTCACTTCATTTCAAAAACTCAGGACATCCTGTCCTCACTCTCCTCCTATCACCTCCCCCCCTCTATTGCCTGCCCTTCCTCTGGCTCTTCTGCAGCCACCCCTCCTCTCTCCTTCTCTTCCTTTCCCCTTTTTTCTGCTGACGAGGTTTCAAGACAAGTCCGATCTATGAAAGTCTCATCAAAACAGGTCCACCCCTGTTCCTCCAAAACTATCAAGGACCACATTGACTCCTTGGCTCCTGCCCTTGCTGACTTCTGCAATCACTCCTTCGCCTCTGGAGTCTTCCCATCCCCTCTCAAGCACTCCCTTGTGCACCCCCTTCTTAAGAAACCCTCTTCCGACCCTTCCTGCCCAGCTAACTATCGCCCAATCTCTATCACTCCCTTCCTGGGCAAGCTCCTGGAGAAACTGGCCATCTCCCAGCTTAATCTCCATGCTGAATGTGTTGGTAGTCTTCATGACCATCAGTCTGGCTTCAGAGCGGCCAGAAGCACGGAAACTGCTCTCCTGAACATCCGTGAGGACCTGCTCTCGAACCTTGACTCTAACATTCCATGTGTTCTCATTTTGCTTGATCTCTCTTCTGCCTTTGATACTGTCAACCATACCATCCTGCTCAACCGTCTCCGTGACAACCTCGGTATCACTGGTCAGGCTCTGACGTGGCTGACCTCTTTCCTCTCAAATCGACCCTCCCAGGTCCAACTGGGGTCTTTCCTCTCTGACATCTTCTTCTCTACCTGTGGTGTCCCCCAGGGATCTAACCTCTCTCCCTGGCTGTTCAACCAGTATCTGGCACTTCTCGCCCACCACATCGCCGCTCTCTGCCCCTACTTTCAGTGCTATGCGGATGATACCCAACTCATTTTCAGGCTACCCTCGGCCTCCTCTTCTCCTTCCCTCATCTCTGACTGTCTTTCTGCTATCCAGGAATGGTGTGCCGCCAACGACCTCTGCCTTAATGCCAGTAAGACCGAGATTCTACTCATCAGCACTCCCACTCCCTCCTTCCCTGCTGCTCTCTGGCCGGCCTCTCTGGGCCCTCTTCCTACTCCTACCTGCAAGGCAAAAAACCTTGGGGTCATCTTCGACTCCACACTCTCCTTCTCTCCTCACATATCCGACGTATCTAAGAAGTCACAATACCAGCTACACCTCCTCAGAGGTATCCTTCCTTTCCTCTCCTTCCCCCAGAAGCTCACTGTCTCTAGAGCCCTGGTTCTCTCTAAGCTGGACTACTGTAACAGCCTCTATCTTAATCTGCCCGCCTCTACTCTCCGCCCTTTGCAACTCATCCAGAACAGGACTGCAAGACTTGTCCTTGGCCTCAAGCCCAGGGACCGTATCTCTCCAGGACTGAAATCACTACACTGGCTCCCAGTGACTGCGAGGATCAAGTTCAAAACCCTCTGCATTGTCCACAAGGCCGTCTGGGGCCTTGGGCCAAAACACCTTCAACTCTCACTTCCTAAATATCTTCCTTCTCGAGCTCTTCGCTCATCCGCCTCCAACTCCCTCAGGGTCAGCCGCTTCTCCAAACAACGAGTTGGGGGCAGATCTCTTTCCACTGCAGGGGCCTCCCTCTGGAACAGCCTTCCTACCTCCCTGAAACTTGAGGAGAACCACCTCCGGTTCCGGAAGCACCTCAAAACCTTCCTCTTTGCCTCCGCTTTCTCTCCCCCTCTCCCCTGCTAATACTACTGAAACTGCACTGAATCTGCAACTGGGCCATTCACCGTTCTCGGCCCAGCCACTCTCCCCTGCACTGCCTCCACGGCAACCCCTGCACTACGGGACTGTGTCTGTATCCATACAGCCCCCCTTCCCAGCACTTGTCTGCACTTACCTCGCACTTGCCACCAGCTGGCCCTTGTTATTTATCCTGTATGCTGTATGTTTATAACCCTTACTGCACTTTCCCCTCTCCCTTCCCCCATGCACTTTTCCCTTCCCCTCTACCCTTGCACTTGCGCGATCTGAATGACACCTGGCCTAGTAAGATCGTTGTCTGTCTCCCCTTGTTCCCCCCCTGCCTCGTCGCGCCTTGAAACACTTGTGTATAGGCGCGTTACAAATGCCTTATCATATCATATCACAGGGGTCAGAACTGTGAGGCAGACAACTTTGTAAAGAGTTTTCAACTTTAGCCATTTTATTAAATATAAAGGTTGGATACAGGCCTCACCATCCCCTACCGTAATGAGGATTTCCCCGTCTACAATAAAAGGAAACACTCTACAAGGAAATCTGGTTAGATACAAAGTTCCACTACAGTTCTTAAGGACTTGCACTTGTTAACAAAGTTCTGTTGCTTCAGCAAGATATCAAAAGTAATAGTAAATTCCAACTCCTCCTGGAGTAAGAACTGTCTCACATTTCTCTTCTCCAAGTAAACAATAGAAATAATCTTGGCCAGGATAATTTGTCATAACTTTTCATCTCAGAAAGAAAGTCTACTCCAACTCCTCCTGGAGTAAGAACAGGGTTCACCTTGGTATTTGTTTAGATGAGCAAACACACATGTCTTTGTCAGGGTGGTTTAACACAACCTTGGTTTAAAAAAAGAATTGTAACCTTTCATCGACATGCTTTCACAATTCTTCGATTGTCACAAATTAACATGAGTTGTTTCTGTTTTATTCACAGTTCAGCACTTGCATCAACTACTACCTACTTTATTCCTTTGCCATGCCCTTTTTGGCAACAACTTGTTGCCATGTGGGTATACTCACCTGCCCGTCTACTTCTTTACCAAAAAGAACAGAAAAGTGCTTCAGTGGCAACTTCCAAGTCATCAGACTTCTTAGGCATCAAAACAGGTTACGGGGAAACAAGGAACACCATTAATGCTCAACTATGCTCCTTTCCCTCTGAATAACCTTCTCCAGAAGGGCAGCCTGTTTGCCACCTTTCTTTCACCTCGGCATCAACACCAAATAGTTACCAAAAAGACAGTCTCACTTTTCTTCTATCTTGGCTTTGCAACATAGGTTTCTATCACCTGGTGATCTGTGTGTCATAGCACATAAGCAGTAAGTCTTACACTCATTAAGCCTCTCAGTATTCCCCTCATACCTTGAGCATTGTTGGTTATATTGGTATTGCCGGCTATTAACGCACTCTTGGCTTGGGTATTGCTTGTAAGCGTTTGGACCTTTTTCAGCTTCCCACTGGGTTTTCGATTATTTACACAGTTACTTTGTTTCAACAGGTATGAATTTTGTTGGTTTCATATATTTCGGTGTTCAAAAACACACGCGAGTGAAGTGGTCTGCCGTGAACACGCGGACACCATTGGTCACTTGCAAGCTGTGAACTCACCGGGTAAGTCGCTCAATTACGCTCCGCTCTGTGTTTGCAGGTCTTTAGTTCTTGTGGCGCCTCGCGGTCGGGTGGACAGCCTACTGTGGTCCTCCCCGCTCACGCCAATGAGGCATAGAGAATCTTCTGCTCTTGAGAGAGCCAGGTGCAACCTTGCCACCTGGTATCTCCAAACTGGCACACTTCCCTCGCTACTGATGTTTCCCGCTGCGCAAACTCTGCACAAAATTTTTTTATCGGCCAGGGTCTCTTCCTTAATCTTCCACGCTGCGCGACCTCTGCAACAGGGCTAGTTCAAAGCAAAGGCTCTCAGGAACTGCCACTGCTTCAAGTGTTTCTGTGGTCCTGGCATCTTCCCTCGCCTCAGGCTTCCCTCTCAGCTGCAACCACGGCCCGCGTTGCCTCCTCTTCTTCTGCTGCTCTACTTCTTCTCTACTTGCATGCACCTGAGGGTGCTTTTTAAGCCTCAGATCCCTTCATGTGTAGGTCATCTACACTAATTACAAGACCACTCCCACAGTATTGTTCCTCTGCATCCCTCTTCTTTGTCCCAGTACTGAGGGAATTATGGGACTCCAAGTCCTTGGCAACAAAGTTCGTTTTTCGAACTCTTTCTACTTTACTGATTTGCCTTCTATTTTCTACAACATTCATTGAAGTTTTTGGTGATTATTATTCACAAACTTCTTTCCATTTCCCCCTTTTAAGTTAGGGAAGTATTTAGCTCCATCTGCTTCAGACTGGGTTTTATTTACTTTTGTACCACAGGAGTTTTAGCCGATTACACCCACATTTAGGTGTTCAACATGTGGAACAGTTATATTGTAGCAACAAGCAATTATGTATTTTGGTAGTTGTAATATCCCTTCCTTAAAGGAAGGTAAATACTGTGTCTGACCTGTGAGAAACCTGAAGGTGTCTCCCTATCTAGTCCCCGGGGATCTGTCATCCATGGGGCCAGAACATGTCCATGGCGTTTGTATCCAGTTACTGGAGGTGGACCAGTGAGGGAGGATCACCTGGATGGGTGGTCCTTGGGGAGTGGGAGACCAACGGGTGAGACGCGGCACACCCCCGTCTTTAAACGTTTTCCCATTTTACCATGTAGGATATTCCAAAACACTGCTCCACCCCCATTTTCTGACAAGAACACTTTTGCACAACACGAAAGACAACGAACTAACACCAGAGCCATTTACCTGACATGTCCCCATACAAGGGTAAGGCAAAATCAGACAATTGATCAGAATCACACACACCAAACAGCCCTTTCCCTTCCCCAGAGGGATAAAAGGTGGAGCATGAGAGCACAGTAAGAACAAGGCAGACCCCACGCCGTGAGAGCTAACTCAGCACGGCAGTTCAAGAGAAGGAGAAAGACGGCACGAGTTGAGAGGATAACAATGGGAGAAGTGACCTTGCCCTTATCGACAGAGACCCCGTGAAGCCTCAAAAGAAGGAATTGTAAGGCCACGGACAATAGCCAGCGTGTGTTGCAGCAGATGTCAACAGTATCCGGGCACCTCCTCCGCTGACAGCCAAGCCAAGGAGAGACGCATAGCCCAATGGTACCATCCTCGACTCTACAGACAAGAAAGCAAAGCAGTTCATCACAGCTGGTGAGTCGAGTGGGGAGATCCGATAAAGAAACCAAACTCTGTTGAACGAAAGTAGCAAGCGGTTAATTGAACTTTCAATAAACAAAGAACTGTTGATATAGAAAAAGGGGAAAGCCAGCATAGCAGAATCAAACACGACATGGGAGTTCACTTGAGAAACGATAGGCAATTACCCTGCTATTGAACTACAGTAACCAGAAGGCCTTAGGAAAACACGAAGGGGGTCAAAGTGGTCATACGGGGGTCTTGTCAACTCCTCCATACAGTCGAAAGTCTTTGACCGGTAGATGATTGAGAAACTAAGGGAAACAAATCCTGCATGGTATGAAAAGTACAGAAGAACAAGTTACTTTCTTACCTGGTAACGTTCTTTCGATGGGATGGTCCGACGACGTATTCCATATCTATGACAGGTAATCACCACAGCTGTGCTGCTTCGGAAACTTTTTTTCGGCATCTGCGTCCTGCGTCGATGACGTCGATGCGCCGTCGTCGAGGACCTCGTCCGACGTGATCCGATGTGATAAGTAGGACGCATGACGCCCATAGCCTCAGTTGTAGTTTTTTCCCCCAGAACGTGCGACATTAGTCAACTGCCAGTCAGACACAAAGCCTTGCGGAACGTAAGCTGCAATCGCAAAAGAAATTCTGCAGCGGGGAAGGCAGGGAGGGAGCGATATGGAATACGTCGTCGGACCATCCCATCGAAAGAACGTTACCAGGTAAGAAAGTAACTTGTTCTTCGGGGGGATTGGGTTCTCCGACGTATTCCATATCTATGACAGACTCCCAAAGCAGTACCAGAGCAAGGAGGAGGGAAAGAATTTAGAATCAAAATTAAGAATTGCCAATCAAATAGCAGAGCAAAGGACCGCCTTGCCAAAGGCCAGATCCTGTCCTCGGATGGAATCGAGGGAATAGTGACGTACAAATGTATGTACAGAAGCCCAGGTGGCTGCATCACAGATGTTGCGAATAGGAACACCCCTCTGCAGGGCAGTAGATGCAGCCATACCCCTGGTAGAATGGGCCCGCAAGCCAGCCGGCGGGTCCTTACCCGCCAAGCGGTAACACTCCGAGATGGCCAAAATAATCCAGCAAGACAAAGTCTGTTTCGTCACAGCCTGTCCCAAACGCTTTCCAGCGTAACCAATAAAGAGTTGACCCGGGAAATGCGTGAAACATAAAAGCATAAAGCTCTCCTAGGATCAAGCATATGGAGCCTCTCCTCTTGCTTACCAGGATGCGGAGGAGGATAGAATGCCGGAAGTTCAACCTTCTGGGCCAAATGAAATTCCGAAACCACCTTCGGAAGAAAAGAAGGACGAACTCTAAAGGACAACCCTGTCCTTGTGAAATGCAGTGAAGGGTGGCTTAACTGAAAGTGCCTGTAACTCACTGACTCTGCGAGCGGAAGTAACCGCAACCAACAACACAGTTTTCAGAGTTAACAGCCTCAAAGGGCAAGAATGCAAAGGCTCAAACGGAGCACCCATAAGAAACTTAAGAACAAGGTTTAAGTCCCAACCGGGCACCAGGAAAGGTGATGGAGGGAACACATTAGTGAGCCCTTTCAGAAACTGTGAAATTAAAGGGATTTTAAAGTAGGAACACTCTTCAGACGAGCGCTTAAAGATGGACAGAGCCGCCAGGTAACCTTTAATGGTACCCACTTGCAAGCCCCTGTGGGCCAAAGAAAGTAAAAAGGACAGAACCATGGGGATGTCACATGCAAAAGGATCCACATTCTGAACTCTGCACCAGTCGCAGAACTTACGCCAACGGCAACGGTACAGAGACTTTGTTGCTGGCCGTCGGGCCAAGAGCAACACCTCCATCACGTCTTCAGGGAGGTCCCAATCCTTATACCTCAACCTTTCAGAAGCCAAACGTGAAGGTTGAGGGATCTGACCTCTGGATGGAGAACATGACCCCCCTCCCGTGAGAGCAGATCGTCTCGGTAGGGAAGACGACGTGGAGGGCAGATGGACAAGTCGAGAAGGTCCGGGTACCACGTCCTCTGAGCCCACGCCGGAGCAATGAGGAACTTCCGTAACCTCCGCAGCACTTGCGGGATGACGGGGACTGGAGGAAATGCGTACAGCAGCGGGAATGACCACTCCACCACGAACGCGTCTCCTAAGGCTCCTTTTGGAGGAAATTCCCGCAAGCAGAACCTCTCGCACTTCCGGTTGACACTGGAGGCGAAGAGATCCACTTGAGGGGTCCCCCAAAGGGCGAAGATCTCCAGGAGAATCTCCTGAGCCAACTCCCACTCGTAAGAGATCGTGCTCTGCCTGCTCAGAGCGTCCGCCGTCACGTTTTCGTCTCCGGCCAGATGAACTGCCGAGATCGAAACTTCCTGCTGGATGGCCCAGAACTCGAGCTGCATCGCCTCCCTGCACAGAGGAAGTGACCCTGCCCCCGCCTCCCCCTTTTTGTTGAGGTAGTGCATGGCCACTGTGTTGTCCGTCAGGATCAGGACATTCTTTCCTCGCACAGTCGGCAGAAAAGCCTTCAGGGCTAACCTGACGGCCCTCAGCTCCAACAGATTGATATGGAGTCTGGACTCCGACGGAGACCAACGATCGCTGACTGTCAGCTCGTTGGTATGAGCTCCCCATCCCGTGAGGGATGCAGCCGTCACAATCGTCACCTCCGGCCAGGGAAGCCAAAATGGAGCCCCCTTCATATCAAGTTGCCTTCGACGGCCCACCACAGAAGGTCCCAGGCGACCGAGGGCGGCACCTGAACCGGGTCCGACATCCTGCCGGAGGACTGCGACCATTGCATCTTGAGTGCCCACTGCAAAGATCCATCCGCAGGCGAGCCTCTGGCACCAGAAGAATGCAGGATGCCATGAGGCCGAGCAACCTCAAGAACACGAACGCTGGGAGCGTCTGGGCATGCTGAAACTTGTGCACCATCTGCTGAATGTGAAGAGCCCTCACCTGGGGAGGAAAACACTACCCCAGGGAAGTGTCGAGCACTGCTCCGATGTACTGGAGCCGCTGTGTTGGCGTCAAATGGGACTTCTTTAAATTGAGGGAGAAGCCCAGCCTGTGAAGGGAGTGGCAGGTAACGGACAGATGATCCAGGACTTGCTCGGGAGAGCTCCCCCTGATCAACCAATCGTCCAGGTAGGGGTAGACGTGAATCCCACCTTGCCTGAGATGCGCTGCCACCACCACCATGAGCTTGGTTAAAACCCTCGGGGCGGAGGTCAATCCGAACGGCAGGACCCGAAACTGAAAGTGCGAGTCGCCAACCGCGAACCTCAGGTACTTCTTGTGCTTGGGATGGATCGGCACATGGAAGTAAGCATCCTTGAGGTCGAGAGACACCAACCAGTCCTGAAGCTGAAGGGCCTGGAGGACTTGAGAGAGAGTAACCATCTTGAACTTGTCCTTCCTGAGGAGTTTGTTCAAACCGCGCAAGTCCATGATGGGTCTCAATCCCCCGTCTTTCTTTGAAATAAAAAAATAAGGGGAATACCATCCCTTGTTCCTCTCCGCTACAGGCACCAGTTCTATGGCGCCTTTCTCCAGCATGGCTTGAATTTCCTGCGCAAGGAGCGGATCCGGACTCTGCAAAGAGAGGTTCCCTGGTGGATTGTCGCGAGGCCTCTGCCGAAAGGGAAGACAGTAGCCGTGGGTTATGATCTCCAGAACCCACACATCTGAAGTAATGGCACGCCACTCTACAAGATGATGTGCCAGCCTTCCCCCAACCGGCGAACCATGGGACATGGCCTCATGACTGAGTGGTAGCGGCTGCAGCGTTACCTGAGGGCAAAGAGCCAACTGCCCGAGCGGCCTTGGCACCACGGGTACCCTGTCGTCCACCTCTGGCACCCCTGCGTTGGCCTCTTTGACTGCCAGCTCCTCTCGCTTTACTGAAGGACGAGTAATAGCGAACGGAACCACCCCTCCATTGCTGTCCCCTAGGACGAAAAGACGGAGGTTGGCCAACTGCAGCGCCCAACGACTTTGCTGCAGCTTTGGAGGTCTGCAACCTCTCAAGCCTCTCGTCAGTCTTGCTGCCAAAAAGGTGTTCACCGTCAAAGGGCATGTTGAGGAGCCGGGACTGCACATCAGGAGCAAACCCAGACTTCCGCAACCACGCAAACCTGCGTATCACGGTGCTCGCCGCCATGGACCTGCTGACGCATTCAGCCATGTCCAAACCCGACTAAACGGACTCACACATGGCATCCTTACCATCCTGGACCATAGCAAGGAAACCATCCCGTTCGTCCCCTTCAGGAATATGTTCAGCCGCTAACGCAACACAGTTCCACAGAGTGTGTGTGAAACGAGACAAGGCACAAATGGAGTTGGCCGCCTGAAGCGCCATACCACCAGAAGAAAACACTTTCTTCGCCCAGCCATCAAAAACGTTTGTCGTCCCTATCAGGAGGGATGGTAGGGTACAACGCCTGCTTTGCCGGGGCCGCCTGCACCACCAAACTCTCCGGAGTGGGGTGTGTAACGCTCACCTGGCTCCCACGGAGGCGCTGGTCTGGTCTGGGTTGCTGTGGCCTCTTCAAGCGTGATGCGAAGAATTCGGACCACCGATTGAACAGGACCCCCAAATCTTGCTTGTCTGGCCCGTAGGAATATCCTTCTGCAGATGAGAAAGGGGATTAACTGTCTGCAGAATAGTGTGCTTGCTCCACCCTTTCCCCCTTCGTTCTTCTCCGACTTCCTCCAAAACCCCCGGTTTAAGCTCACCTTATGGTTTGGAAGGATGAACTCTCCATCCTGCTTCTGATGCAGGGGCGCACGTTCGTCCAGTTACTTTACTGGTTTTCAGAATGGCGCTGGCAAATCCCCTTGACTTTACTGAGCGATACGCCGTAAGTATGAAGATGCAAAAGTTCAGGTGTGAGCCTCCTTTTATGTTGTCTTTTTCTGTCCTTTATTTCAGGTGCAGAACAAAGGCGATGCGTTGAGGGGTTAAATTGCCAGGGTAAAATCAGGTGAGTCAGTGATGAGGGCGACCCCTCTAAATGTCTTTATAATTCCCCAGTAATGTCTTTTGTCCTTTCCCCATAGGGGCCGGGGTGCGGTACCTGCCAGAGATGTGGCGCCGACCCGAGATGTGGAATGGCTCACCAAGAATATCCGGTAAGTAATATGGCTGAAAATCCGGCTTTCCTCTTGTGTTCCCTGGCTCACCTTTTGTCTCTTCTTCTCTCCCTTAGGTGCGGTGCAGAGATGTGGTGACCGGCACTGAGAGCCGCGATGGAGCCGGGCGGCGTCTCGGGAACAGGTGAGTGAAGAGCGGCGCTGCAGCGAGCAACGCGGTGCTTTTAAATGGAAGTCTTCCTTCAGGAATGCTGGCGTGAAGATTCCGGATGCAGGTAAGGAGGTTGAAATAGTTCTTGGTTTTCACCTTTCTCTTCTCTTATTCCCTTACAGGTGTTCCAGGTTCGAGGCGGTCGTCGCTGGAGTCCAGGTGCAGGAGCAGACACGGTGAGCGTTCAGCTGCTGGGATGCAGAACAACGCGAAGCACGTGTGGCTGTCCGGGTGTGGCTTAAATAGCCTTGGAAGAAGTTCCAGGTGAGTATTCTTCCACAGCCCCACCCAAGTAACAAAATAGTTGCTTCAGAAAAATAGTCCCTCCTAAGCCTCATTTGGCTTGGTTCTTCATGCAGCATGGTCTGCATCAGGTGAGTGTGCAGCATGGTCTGCTTCAGGTAAGTGCAACAAACACTTCCCTTTATGAGCCTGGCGCCTATGGCGCCAGGACTGATGTCCAACATGAGCCTGGCGCCAACGGCGCCAGGACAGAGTCAAAAGAGCCCCTATAAAGGGCCGCTGGGCTTTTACCTGGGGGCGTGATGCCTGCTCCCGGGGGTGCAGGGCCTGGCCTGGTGCTCCGGGGGTAGGCATCATGACAGTCACCTCTCGAATCATCCGTCGAAAGCCCCGCAGACTTCGACTTCCGGGGCTTGGACACCCGACCTACTGACAACTACTTCTTACGTTCTCGTAAGGCTTTGGACGTGAGCGACTGGCAGTCGATACAGTCATCCTTGTCGTGGGCCTCCCCGAGGCACCAGAGGCAGGCGTTGTGCGAGTCAGTCACCGACATCTTGGACCCACACTCCCCTCACTTCTTGAAGCCCGGGCGCGGGGTGGAAGACGAAGTAGAAGACATCTTCACACAAAGGATTTTCTCACAAAAACGAACAGGTTCGAAGAACCGAGAAGAACAGAACTCCAAAGAGTCGAGGCGTTAACCGAGATTCACGAAGCAACACGTTTGCGGAAAAAACAGAACTGAGGCTACGGGCGTCGTGCGTCCTACTTATCACATCGGATGACGTCGGAGGAGGTCCTCGACGATGGCGCATCGACGTCATCGACGCACGAGGCAGACGGCGAAAAAAAGTTTCCGAAGCAGCACAGCTGTGGTCATTAGCGGTCATAGATATGGAATACGTCGGAGGGCCCAATCCCCTCGAAACAGTATGTTGTATAGGTTGGCAAGAGTGAACCTGGTGGAGGGATGCTAACAAGAATGAAATCTGAAGTCCCATGAACATTGTGTTGACAGGAGTGAACCCGGTAGAGGGATATCCACAGTGAACTGGTTTGCAACAGTTGGCAAGAGTGAACCAGGCAGAGAGAGCAACAAAAAGAGGCAAAGCCTAAAATAACTGTTTACAAAGAGACATAGTTCTTGTGAATACAAGATGCAAGACCAGGGGAAGTGGATTGTCCCCCTTGGCATTGGAATCCAAGCCCAGCAGAGGGAGAACCCAAAGGAAAAGCCATTGTGAACCCGAAGGAGGGAAGCTGTCAATTGAAAAGGGGGCTAAACCCGAAAGAGGGAGATCCAGGGGTGGAAAGTCATAACACAAACTTCGTTGGGAAAGTAAGCGTTTGAGTTGTCGAATACGACTTGAGAGGTCTGCACCTGGAAGATAAGGACCCATGGGTGAGACCATCACCCAAAGTCATACGTGGAACAGAACTTTGTGTTTGTTGAAAATATCAGGCCCTCCAATGCAAGAGACTTTTTTATTGAAAAGAGACTTCAACTATTGAAGAACCCGATAGCTGGAGCGGAACTGTCATCTCGTGCTGGGAAAGCTCGAGTGTGTGCTGTGCTCAGGAGACCCACTTTGTGCCATGCTGAAAACATGGGGAAGGTAGACCCCCTGGCAATCACATCCCGACTTGTTGTGAACACTTCTTTCTTTATTGAATACCCTATCCCACACTCTTTCTGTAATTAGTTGTAAGGATTTGGCAATAGTATTTTCTAGTACAGGCCATTTTACTTTGACAGGACGCCACAAGGATAGCATTATTTTTCATTTGATGGTCGTGGCTTGCTCCCATCTTAGATTTAGGTTAGGCATTTTTCCACCTTGCATTTATAGTTTAATAAACACCCTCAAACTGTGATCACTTGCGTCTGTCTTTACTATTGCCACTATGAGTTCCTTACACACCCCACTGATTTCCTCACCTCCCTGAGCCTTTCTCCTCCCACAGAGCACCACCCCACGAACAGGATCAGGAAGCATCTGCCTTTCCCTGGTCACCCAAGGAGACTTTAGGCAGGTATTTGGGGAGGAATCTGTAGGATTCATAACAGTACTCAAAATGTATCAGCCCCTTTGTTGTATTGTACAGACACCCAGCAAATCCTTTGGGAAGGGACATCCTGAGCAAGTTGCAGATGTCGATTGTTTTCACAGAGGAAGGTATTGTATGCTAGACTCCTGCGTTGTATCCAGTATGGGAAGCAGCGTGTTTGCAAGCCTATTGTAGTAACAGCTGAAGTAGGAGGATCCCGTACATACAACATTGTTTCTTTATGGAGTGATGGTTTTGTTGAGTTGGGTGCCAGGGATCAGAAATCAGACTTGGCAGGTACCCATTGAGTTTTTGTTTCGGCCTGATGTGACTCAGGTACCATTGTTATGAGTCTCTTAGAGGCTGTAGTGATCAAGCAGAACAGGATGGCTCTCTCATGCACAGGTGAGGAAGGCGGAGAGTGGCGCACAGTTATTTGCATCAATCTGCCCTGGTAAATGAGGGACGTGTCTCATGTGCAATTGTTTGAAGACACAGGAGAGATGGTCTTTGAAACTGGGGTGCCTTGCCACATAGCGATAGAGCAAAGGAAGTACCACAGACCATGCTCATTGTGTGAAATATGTCGCAATTTTTGAAGGATGATTTGGGAAAATTGTCCAACCATTTGTGGACCAGCAATCCTCATAATGTGGGTCTGCTAAAGTGTGCTGGAGCAGTAAGATAACATTAAAACCTGGTGCGATATTACCATGAGTTCAGCAGTACCCCATGTCTAGGGAGGTGGACAAAGGGATTTACGAGACCATTATGTCGCTGTTAAAGCAAGCATAATACAACCTTCTGTGTCCCCATGCAATACGCCACTCTACCCTGTGAAGAAAGCAAAGGGGTCCAGTTGAAGGATGGTCCAGGATTTGCACCTCCTCAATAATATTCTAGAGGCAGAGTTTCCGGTGGTACCGAATCCTACCACCATTCTCTGTAACATCCCTACTGAGTCGACTCACTTCATGGCGATTTACTTAAACACATTTTTCTCAGTACTTCACAGCGTTTACGTATCGTAGTCAGAGATTCGAGCACACAAGGTTGCCCCGGAGTACTGCGAATCGGAGTGTCTTTAACAGGGTGGTTCAAATGGATTTGGTGAACTTACATGTGTCCAGTACCGTAATTCAGTGCGTGGACGATCTATTAGTTTGCAGCACTTCAGAGGAACTGTGCTGAGGAGCCTCAATAACGCTCCTCATCCTGCTCATGGAGAAAGGGTACTAAGTGGACAATGACAAATTGCAGTACTGCGAGACAGAGGTAGTGTATCTGGGGCAATTAATATCACCTGTAGGAAGAAAGGTAATGCCGGAGAGAGCCACCGCAGTTCAGAATACGCCTCAGCAAGTCAGTGAAACAGATGCACCTGTGTTTGGTGCTCTGTAACTATTGTAGATCATAGATCTTTGATTACTCTTAGTTATGTGAGGCCCTTACTGCAAGGACTCAAAGTTAAACAGAAGGTGAAAGGTCCGATACAGTGATCTGAGGAAATGGGGACTTGTTTTCGGGACCTCTGCTGCGATCAGCAATGCTATGTTTTTGGTGACCCTGAATTACAAGAAGCCATTCTTTCCGATTCCCTATACGAATGGGCAGATGATGACAGCGATTTTGACCCAGCAAACATTGCTAGGCCAAAAAGCTTTAGTGTACTATAGCGGACTGCTAGACCCAGTGATGCTGGGGTAGTTGCCCCGTGAGCAAGCTCTAGGGGCAGTGGATTTAGCAATTCAAGTCTTCCACCATTCCTATGGGTTGCCCGGTGACATTGTACATGGAGCATGCAGTTTTTGCGATCTTAGAAAAGTCTAGGTCCACATTAACGACTCCGTTTCAGGGTATGAGCTCCTTTTGTCAAATGCATCGACTTATCCCATGAAACATTTGTAGCCGAGTCAGTAAAACCTGAGGACATGGTTTACAATTGTGTTACCTATGAGGGAGAAGAAAAGAGAAGGTGAATGTGAAAGAGGATGCCCTGGAGAGGGGTGGGGTGAGTTTTGTTGTTGGGTCTTCATCCATCAACCAGGAGACGGGTGAGAGGCATACGGATGCAGCTGTCGTCGGTCTTGTGGAGGTGGATGGAGTACCAGATAAGACTGAAGAGACTGTTATCGTCTCATTACTCTGAGCAAGTGGCGTAATTAGTGGCATTCATAGATGTGCTAGAAATGAGTAAGGGAAAGACAATCACTGTTTATTCTGACTCTGTGTACATCACCTCCATAGTCCGTTTGTGGTTATAAAGATGGCAGATAAGAGGGTTTTGGCAGTCTGACGGGGCCGCTGGCCCGCATGCTGTGCTGCTAAAATGACAAGGCTGCGAAGGAAGGGGCATATTTACCTTTCACAGATCTCCAGAAAATGGAAACAGTGTCCTAACAGGTATAGTTACCAGCCCCGTACACGGCAGTCCCTAGTGCTCCAGATAATAGAAATGCAAGGTAAAGCCCCCAGATAATAACAGGAGCTCTGGAAAAAGAGAAGATGTGTTGTGTTCTCTCACCCACAGATTAGCTCTGGAGACAAGAGGTGATGGAGAAGATAGTAATGCCTGTAGAGCTGCTTCTTTTGGCTCTGAAGCAACTACACTACCATCACATATTTCAATGACGAATCGCAGCAGAGCTCCAGGAGGACTGGTTTATCCCTAGCTTACAAGAACAGGCAAGTAGAATAGTAGGGAATTGAGTAGCGTGCGAGGAGTTCAATCCTGGAAACACCATCAGGTTGGTGAGGTGGAGTGGTCTTGCCCATCCCCTCTGGTCCATTCAAGGAGCTCCACATCGATTTCGTGGACATGATTACAAGGTGCAGTAACTTCAGATATCCAATTGTTGTTGCTTGTCCATTCTCTCAGTGGCATGAGGTTGGTCCCGGTGTACATTTGGATGTTAAATCAGCTGCAAGATTTCTGGTGAGAGAGGTGTTGGGACGGAGGGGAATTTGTGAGGTCCTAAAATCAGATAATGGAACACTTCTTTAATGCCTTGTTCACAGAAATCACTTGGCGGTTAGGAATAAAGCATAGGTTGTGCTTGGTGTACCACCTGCAGACAAACAGACTTGTGGAGAGGCTCAATGGGGTCCTTAAGGCCCGTTTAGCCAAACTATGTGCAGAATTGAACAAATCATGGTACGTTTGCCACCCACTGGTGTGATTGTATCTGGGTAACTAGCCAGAGAAGGACCACCACTTGCGCCCTCATGAAATCGTGACAGGGTTTAAGTTACATACCTCTCTCACCTATAAGCATGCATCAGATGCACAGAAGACCACAGCGTTCCTAGGAGAGGAGTTTAGGGAGTACCTTAGGGCTTTAATGAAGTGAAGATTATATCTTCACATGTTGCGTCTTCTCACCAACAGACAACAGGAGAAAACAGCGAAACTACCGACGATCAGCACAAGACAAAGCTTGTCCCCTGGGACCATATCTATATCCACACTATATGGAATACGTTGGAATGAGCAGCATTTCCATGGGCCACACCAAGTGATCTATGCGACCCCGTCTGCTGTGAAAGTGGAGGGCAACAAGACTTAGATTCACCTTAGTGATACTCAAAGGGATACGGCAGCCCTCCACCGGCACAGAAGCAGGCATAAAAGTGATGTACGCCCTAGGGATTCACCGTTCGTTTCAGTGCAAGTGGGGGGTGCGAATAGTGATCTGAAATGTAAATAATCCTGTCTAGTAAAATAAATGTCTAGATTTGTAAATTGTGAAAATTAATATTTTTATGGTTTCTCTAGTCTTTATGTCACAATGTCTGAGGATGACAACCAGTGTATATACAGACATTTTAAATTGTCTATGTTAAGAGGAAAAATAAATGTTAACTGATCTTTTTGATAATGGTGATGATGAAGTACATTGCATAATGAATGCACAGGCGTACTTCCTCTATGGACATCTGCTGGAACACTTACCCGATACCGGCTGCTGCTGCTCGCTGTTGGAAACACAGCCTTCCATGCCCAAGACCTTACGCTCGCTTCCTGGAGGAGGCGGAGCGCGAGCATGCTCACGTGACAGGTCACGTGACTCTCTGCAGGCATTTAGAGGAGCACAACCCACCCGAGCGGCGTTCAGCCCGACGGGGTAAAGGGCGCTGGCTGTTGTGCGGCTGTTTGGCGCTGGTGGCGTGTTAACTTCACTTGGGGAGACTGGGGAGAAATTACCTCTTTGATCCCTTCTGAGTGCCCACATATCTTGTGCAGTACGCACTGGCAATTCGGTGTAACTAGGCGGAGCTGTGCACCGCAATAGCCGGAGTTCTTTTACGGCCAGCATTGCTGTACCCTTTGCAATGACTGCTCAATCAGGCCAGGGGGGTCCACAAACCAGGAGAAAAACGATTCAACAACGTCGGATGCAGAATCCGTGGACAGCTTTGAAGGCAGACGCGGCCTTGGACACTTCAAAGGTAAGCACTGTTACACGTAAACGTGCGTCTACAGTGCCACCAGAAATTGTCGAACTAATAGAGACGAACCAATCAGTGTTAGTTCCTGTGTCCCTTTCCGAACCCTCTGTGACTCCTCCTCTTCAACATGTCAAATTCCTTGATGCACCAGCCACAAATACATCGTGCCCACTAGGAAGCACAGAGGTGGTGGAGCTAGAAACAAATAACAGTTGCTCGTCAACAGGAAACATCAGGATTCCTCCTACCTCACCAACCCCTGGCCCTATCAATCCTACTACTTCTGTTCTAACTCCCGTGCAGCCCGCATTATCACCACACATCGCAGGAAACCAGATAGCAGATAGAGGTGGACTTATGTCTGATTCCACCCTTGACGGGGCAGCGGTGGTATTGAGGTCTGAGGGGTCTGTGCCGGAGCTCGGATCTGGGGAGGACGAAGCAAACTCTCCACCCGACGTAGGTGCCTCGCCAGACAAGGCCGTTCTACAAACAAACACTTTTCCACAAAGGCCCCTACTAACTCTTGACAATTTACTTCCGATTGGCCTATATTCATCACAAATATTTTCTTTTAATAACACATCTCAAATCACGCCGAACAAGATAACTTCAGAAACAGTTGACACATTTTTTTCACCTTTTGAACTAACGGACGCGGAAATCATGGAGGCTTCACAGGACGAGGAGGGAAACGAATGTCTACTTGACCATGAAGAAATCACATTAACTACGCCCTCTTCAGATCCAGTTCATGTGACTGTAAGAAACATCCCCGCAATCGTCGACACGCCGCTGAGAGTTCCTCGGCACCAACAAACTAAGGAACAAACAATGTCAAACACCACGGGGACCACCTACGGCTATACGAACGCAAATGGTATTCAGCAACATTCATTTAACCAATACAGTCGCAATCACGGTGTCCATGCCGAATATCCCCACAGATCAGGTGACAACATGGGACGTGTTCAGATGGGAAAAATCAACAAAAACTGTTCGTCAGCATGGGACAATCGAAACTGCAGAACAGGTGATAGTACCTCGAGTACACCTCATGCCAAGACTGGAGGACAAACACTCAACATGGATCTCTCCAACAAAAACCGAGAAATGTGAACGCAAGATCTACAACATCACAATTCTTACAGGAAATCCCTGCAACCACGGCCACAACCTCGTCGATGGCAAGAGACCCACATTTGGAGAACTCAAATACTTTGCACTCAGGCTTGTCAGACAAAACTAGCACTGAGTCAAAACCAAGTTTGTCTTCAGCAGCTGCTATGCAGATCTATAACAACGTCTTGGCAGCATCATCTGCAGCACTTCTTCCATTTTTGAAGATGTACGAATCACTCCACATAGCTTATAAAGACCAGACGTCTCTCACAATAACTTTAAAAGGAAAAAATTGATAAATTCGACTCTGCGACATACTTCTTGCAGCAACAGTTAACACAAGAAGCGGAACAAACAATAAGATGGCAAGAGCATCTAAGTGATCTTGCAGCACGTCATCACTGTCAGAACGACTCCTTATCGGACGGTTTGCTCGAAGCCGTCAAATGGATGAGACACTCTTCAGCCATGATGAACCCAAGCCTCGACCACCTAAACCTTCGAGCCCCTTTACAAACAACGAAAGACTCTCATGCTCAAACACAGAACACAAATGTCACTGCTCCAATCTCGAATAGCACTGACGCAGCTAGTGAAGCTCCAGCTACGACTGCCCAACCAGAAGCCGGAGATCAGAGTACGAAATCTCCTGAGCCCGTCCCTGTGTCATTACCGAACGAACAAGCAAATTGTTTCAATCCGAAACTGACTTCTGAAATATCTGCGGCCTCATTTGGAATTTTTGAAGGATCGGCAAAATCAATAAAGGTCCCCATGAGGCAAGTTCAAACAACTCAGCAACCGAAAAGGAAGACAGTTACCGCCTGGGAAAAAACTGTCAGATCCCAAGAAACGTGTTCAACAATCGAAGTCACAGAAATTTATCAGAAACGTGACTCCTGATATTCGAGCTGGCCTATTCGGAAGAACAGAACAGCCAAAAACTGATGGCCAAAAAAATGTTCAAGTAAAAAATCTGAGTGGAACAGACCATCTTGTCATTCCAGCAAGTAAGAGACAAAGAGTTGACTCAGACAGTGAAAGTCTCTTGAGCAAGTCATCGGGATCAGTAATTGACATATGCAACTATTCTACTTACTCCGATGAAGTTACAGCCGATCATTCTATCATCCCCTCTATTGTGGTCCCCGATGACACCCAGCGAGAACCTCCACACAGGTTGAATCCAAGAGCGGGGAAGGAGAGAAACTACAAGAACAGGCCGACAAAGTCAGGGGGCTGTTCAAATCTGCCTACACGGCTAAATCCAAAAAATCCCAGACTTCACGAAAAAAAGCAGGTCAGACATCCTACAAATGTCTTCCCATCTGAGATCTGAAGCAAGTTCTTTAAACTGCAAATTGAAATTACAAAATTTAAATCAGGAAGATCACGACCTGAATCTGAATCGCAAAAACATACTGAAATTATTTTCTTGCATTCCATCACTCAGAACGATTTTGTCTGAAGACATACGTATAGTAGAGTATGCTACTGAAAAATGCTGCGATCAGGTTCTGCTACACATCTATTCAGTCTCAGTCCGAAACACAATTCTGAATACATCAGAGGAATTGTTAATGTTTGGATTTGACATATCGGTGGAACCGACGAACTTCAGGTCCGACATGCAGTAGTCCTATTCAAAAGACACCTTTCAAGGGACACAAGAACAACGACGGGTCGAGCTCCGCAGACAAGTGGCATTTACAGAAACCCCTCGTACAAACCTCAATCATCCAGCAAAAAATGGCAGTCACACTGACATCTCTGGTCGACGTTAGCCATTAGACAACGGTAACAAGTGTATGCGTGAATTCATCTCATGGAACACTAGAGGATTCACCCACTTATTTAATGAATTTGACGCTGATCTGGAAAAGGTCTGTTATATGTCTACAAGAGACATGGTTGTGCGAGCCTCCATCAAGGGACGGTTTTCAGACTCTACTAAATCCTGCAATAAAAAACGCAAGGGGGCGACCCTCTTCTGGCTTGGTAATTATGATCAAAATAAATACCAGGTGGCGCCTCGTGGATTTCTACAGTCCTAATCCATTTGTGAAAAGTGCACTGCTCGAAACCACCAACAAAGATGAAGAAACAAGGACACATTTGCTTATCCTAAACAGCTACTGGAATCCGGCCAAGATAAGCACTAAAAAATTCATAGATTCAATAACAACTTGCATTGATCAGACATTGTTAAATTATAAGAATCTATCAATAATCTGTGCAGGGGACTTAAACTGCTCCTGGTTCAAACACGATCACGTAACCAAGCAGTTTAAGCTATTAACATACGACGAAGTAAAAAGTCGGGAGGCGGCATGGAGCCAAGCACTATGAAATCGAAATTGCAATATGGTAAATGGACAAGTTCCGGGTGACCAACCACCCCAAAAAACTTGGTCTTCCTCAAATGCTTAATCAATAATTGACTACTTTTGGGTTTAACAAAATCTCTTTGAAAACGACATGAGATTATCAATTAGCCCTATGTCAAGTAGCGACCACAACCTGCTTCGGTTGGCCTCTGTGGTGGATTGGGCAATTGAGCAAAGAAAATACGACCACGTAATCTCCATTAACAGCGGCGGAAACCGGTTGAAGATTGATAGACCGACCATAGAGGGAATAAACTTGAAATTACGGTGGGACACAGAACTGTCTGTAAATTATGCACCCTTGCTCTCTGATTTCATCACAGTAAAAGCTGCTGATCGCATAATGGGCTCAAAACACAAACACCTCTCATCGTCAATTTTAACACATGCAAAACAGGCGAGACATAAGAACCCTAAGGAAGTCAAGTAAAACTGCTAGCGACGTAAACGCAATCAAAAACGCAATATGAATACGTCGCCAACAATACCGTAACTGGTTGAAATCACAAAAACTTATAATAGAGCAAGATAAGGCTGGGCAGCTGATGAGGCATTTAGTCCAAAAGAATTCCCGAGAAATTTGGGCAATTTTGAATGCAGGAAATTCGAAGCACCAGTCATTACCATCAAACGAGATTGAGGCTGACTCATGGGAAAAGCACTATGGCAACATCTTTTGCAAAGCACCTAAAGAGGAGGTCAGCAAACCAGCACAAGAGTTGACATCTTGGAAACTGCTAACAACAGGGGAAGATAGAAGCGTCGCGATACGATCTTTGAAAAACTCTCACGCAGCAGGCCAAGATTTAATATCAAATATGATGTTAAAAAAGAATGAGGAGCAATGGGCTATTTTCATCGAACTATTGTTCACCCGTGTGCTTACATCCGCAACGATACCCGACGCCTGGCGTGAAGCGATTATTGTGCCAATTTACAAAAAGGGCAATCGGGCGGATCCGTCCAACTACCGCCCGATTGCCCTGCTAGACACCATAGGATAAATATTTGCCTCTTTTTTACGTCAAAGCTTAGCTGCGTGGTCAATGTCAGAGCAAATCTTTGACATCGACAAACAGGTTTCACAAAAGGCGTGGGGGTGGAGGTGAACCTGGTGCTCCTAAACATCCTCAAATTAGAAAGCCAAAAGGCAAAGACAAGATTATTCCTCGCTTTCATAGACCTGAGAGGAGCTTTCAACAGCGTAAATCGTAACAAACTGTGGCAAAAATTGGAAAACTGGAATTGCCCAAGAAACCTCGTCGAGCCAATTAGAGCTCTGCATACTCAAACCACCGTCAGCATAAGACTAAACAATCAAGGCACCCTATCCAATAGGATACCAACAAGTAAAGGTGTGAAACAGGGATGTCCACTAGCTACTGAACTCTTTAAATTGTTTATCTCAGACATCCCTGCCCATCGCACAGATGTGCGATGCTTTCCACCAAAAGTGAACAACATCGAAGTAGGTTGCTTAATATACGCTGACGACGTGGTTCTTTTGGATAGGACCCAGATAGGACTCCAACGGCAACTATCAAACCTTCACGAATACCTGCATAAAAACGACCTGGAGCTAAAAACGGAAAAAACTAAGATCATCATCACCGGCCAAGACAAAAAACCTTCAAGTGGAAAATTGAGGATAACTGCCTAGATACAGTCAACTCAATAAGATACTTGGGAATTATCTTCAACAACTCAGTCCATGAACATCACTGGAAGGTCGATATGGTCAACCGAATGATTCAATTCGGCATCCAAGGACAGCTGTTGAACAGATGTTATGGCAAGTTTGGCCTTGCACCAGTCTTGATTTTCTACACCCAAAAGGTGGTTCCTGCAATCACCTTTGGTTCAGAATCAGGCTGGAATATAGACGTCTCGTTCTGGCAAAAGTTGGAAGGAATCTTCTGGCGGCGTGTTTTGAAGCTTCCTACCTATATTTCAATGACCCAAATCCGATACGAACTGTCACTAAACTCCTTACACTCATGTAATGTGGAAATCTTTAACAGTATTGCGAAAGATGAATTTGTCTCCAACAGCGCCTGCTTTCCAAATCTTCTCTCCTACAAGCGAAATACGGAATTCGAAACTTCTTGCTGAGTGGAAACAAATCATGCTGTCGATTCTTGCCACTGTTGATCTCAACCTGAACGATCTGCTGCTGAGACCACAACAAGTAAAAAAAAAGTTCGAACAATGGTGCTGGATTTCGAATAATGATTTACGTCTTTCGATGCCGACCACCTTAGATGCTGGAACAGGGGAACACAAGCTAAATGTGACAAGTAACTATTTAAAGAACTGCCCGTCTCGACATCACTGCAAGCAGTTTTTAAGATTCCGCTTAAATGCTGTAAAAACAAAAGAAATGATGTAGAACCGTCACTTTAAAGAAGTGAAAGACAATATATGCCGCTTCTGTCATTGTGAAACTGAAACTTCGGAAGATCTGCTTACTAGTTCCAAAGAAACCACTGCCAAACGGATGATGCACTTGGGAGGCTTTATTCCAGTGGACGGTAACAGTCGGGACTGGTGGTCATACGCGGCAGCTGGACACTGTATAAAATTAAGCTGTGCCGTAGTTGACTACATGGACTCTTTACGACTCGATACAAATTTTATTTGATACACATGTTTTAGCCAGGATGTTCTAAGACGGCTCAAAGTGACGGTTATAGCACCATGGAACTATGTTTTGGGAACTTTTTTGATACATATGGTTATACTGTAATAAAAGTCCGATGTCACAATGTTCGCATTGAGACACGGCGGACTGGTGTTTCAATAAAAAAAAAATAATAATGAATGCACATGGTTTCACAGCAGATAACTATGGTATAGCCATATGAGGAAGGTGGGAGATCTGTATTTCTACATCTGCTCTCTCATCCCCAATTCTTTTGGCATTCCTAGGGTATTTATCCCAGTGAGGTAGAAGTAGCAGATGCGCTATGTCTAGTGCACACGGTACTGTGCAGGTTTTTAGGGCAGTTTAAAGGGCCATCAACTACAGCATCAATCCTACTAAACAAGGAAAATTGTTCAGTTGCCCACCGGGCAGGCATAAAAACAAGGTGTGTCCAAAGAGCCTGAATGACTTTGGAAGGGGCTATTTTTTCTAAAAATCAATGCGAGTAAGGGGTGAAGAGGTGCAGAACAGGAAGAATGGGGGCACTCTCAGAAGGGGTGGAACAGATAAAATCAAGAGTATGGGACAGTATGGAGAAATCATTTGCAATATCTGATGCTGCTCAAGATGCCAGAAAAGCATGCTAAGATACATACACTCACCAATTTTTCTGTGTTTTAAGGGTGATGGCACAATGCCCGTTGGCACAAATGGGAACTGCAGCCACACGTTTCACATTGTAGACCTGGCTGGAGGCACGGATGCTCTTTTACATAACCTTTGGACCTGTGGTGTATAAGCAGTTGTCTTCAGCCTGGCGAGGTGTGTGCAGCTTCTCTACTCTTCATGTGCCAGTCCTCGTGATCTCTGAAGAACACCTAATTTTGGCCTGTCCAAAGCCCGAAGTTACATCTGTGCCTTCTTTGTCCCCTGTGCCCCATGCATCCCTTTTATCACTGAATATGAACAAACCAAAGACTATGTTTGATAGTGACAAAGGAGAAGATCTAACTACCTTTCAGCAGCATCATCACAGGCTTTAGCGGACATTCCCGATCGATACCAGCTGTTTAGTGAACTATTGTTGCCTTGCATAAACTAAAAGTGATAATGGAGACTGAGATTACCAACCATTCATGTATCAACTCCTTGTTCTCTTGGGTACCTTTTTGGTTGAGCCTCACTGTAAAAAGTTCACCCATTTTTGTCTTTTTTCTCATTATTTTCTGTTCCTTTTCAAATACTCTTACGATGTTGCTTGGCCCAGGTACCAACAGCTGCTGCCAGGATTACTGTAACCCTGTCCAAGGCAAGGGTCACCACCACTTTATCCCATATGGGTAGTCAAACTTAAGTTGTCTTGTGTCCTCCACCAAGATGGCATGCTTGTATGGAGCAGTGGGTAGATTGCAGGAATGGTGGGAGACGAGTTGAGTTTGTTCAGCGGAGGAGTACGCCCATATGAGATGGTTGTGGGGTTGTTCCCCAAGAAGATGATTATGATTTGATAGTGAAGGTATTAACTAAAGTGGGGAATGTTGGGGTGGTCAGGAAAGGTCCCCCCATGATTACAAAGGGTTCATGTTGCGTGTGCCATATTGATAGCTGGGGTGGTGGCAAACTGGGCACTTTGTTGCAATTTTATATGTATCAAAGTATGGATGGGATGGTACTTTTAGTGTTAATGTTGTCTAGAATGTATACATAGTAGCTTGCAGGAGCAGAAAGATAAAATGTTAATCCCACCAAAATGTAAAAACATCCATGCACATCAATACAAATACATGGGGAATTCATGAATCTCAACATATTGGGCCTTTACAAATGAAACAAAACCATGGTAGTCGGGATTGCTTGCAAGGTGAACTTTGACTGTTAAGTAACTGATTGTGTGAGGGTTTAGAAGCCAGGGGATGGGTGAATAAGTAATTCCACAACCTTTGGGGTCAGCAAAGCTGCAGAAACTGGCCTGGAGTTTTATAGTTTGATCAATATCACAGAAGGCAGAGGTAATCTGATGAATGGGAGCGTGACAAAAGGTGTTCACTTTTTTTGGCTAGCAGTGAAACACGGGGTGAGTCAATGCCCAAGGATAACTAATTTAAAAAAAAACAGGAGTTGCAATTGTATTGTCCGATGTGCTATGCCTGATAAAGAGGCACAGTAGTTAGATTAGACTTTTTCACTGAAACCAATCACCCGGCGAATGAGATAGCATCATTAACTCAGAGACATTTACACAGCCATCCTCATATTGCTGCAAATATTCATACGAACCATGTGCAAATCAATAGTTAAGATTTAAAAGGCTTAGATCAGGTATTGCTAGTAATGAATTATGCTTGCATGCAAATATTTTACTAATAAAGAGGTCATGACCCACCACAACGAATCCTAAGAAGAAGTGTGTTCTACACATGAGCTGAAGATGATAGTTAAGATAAAACTGGCCAATGAAAACGTAGGAAAACATAGGAATTGGAGAAAGATAGGATTTCTTTGAAGAGGGGTTTGTCCAATCACATGTGGTTTATAATAAAGTACCTGGCAGTGTATCAACTGTTGCAAAAATGTATAAAAGATGTCAACTTATGTGGTTTGTTGAGACTTGGGTTAGTTTGGTCCTGCAACACCATCTAACTGCTCTCTGTATAATTGTATAATAAACTTGCTTTATCTACAAAGCATGCACTCATTCTTCAAGCGGTGGGCCCGCTTGTGTTGAGGTGACTAAGGGGCAGTTTCTGTAAAATGCATCGTGAGAGAAGCACTTGCCACACAGATTTTTGGAATAGCTGAGCCGCTTCCTGAGGGCTCGTGTTACACAGATGCATTTGTGCCTTTCCACGATAGCATCGAATAGGTCTAAGAGGGCTTTGTGCGTTTGAGAGAACTAGTATGCTTCCGTTTGCTTGGCATTAGCGTACTATGCGTCGAGCCGTACCCCTGCGTGTATTGGATATGTTTGCCCTAGTTGCCAGGGAAAGCCTCTATAAGAGAAGGGCGCCTGCCTTTCGGAGCTGGCACATGGGAATCTTCCAGTTCCCTATCCGACATTGACTCAGGGTCACCAATGAAACCAGGACTGTCCTTCTCAGCCTCCGACTCCTCTGCACTGGTAGGGTATTCCATTGATGCCTCAGCTTATATCATGTAGGCTGCGCAGCATTTTGATCATCGATCCTTAAGCGTCTGCGGTTTGAAGAGCTTACACACTCAACATTTGACCTCGTGGTGGTCTCTCAGTTGATAATGGTTACATAAGTTGTGTGTATCCTTCCAGGGAAATTTCCTGTAACATGACGGACAAAATGTAGGAATCCTCTCCATGGTTAAGGCTGGAGGACATTGAGACGTTATATATTATGGGGAAATGTGTGGAGACATTCTGCTAAAATGTGTTAAATGTTTTCCCACCACTCCCCCTACTGAAGAGTTGTAGGCCACTGCAGATGCTCTGAAACCCTTCAGAGCCATGACTTTGTCGAAAGTCGGCAGGTATCGTTGTGTGCTCGGCGAAGGTGATTTGAAGTACAATCTATAATAAACAGTGAACTATAAATACTCGATCACGAGCAACAAATTCCAAGAACTAGAACTCAGCAAAAATCCGAGGACCTCGGCGCATGAAGGATCATGGGTACAGTAGACGTTACATTAGGGATAATATTTCAAGTCCCACTGACGTGCCTTTTAGAAATTGAAAATGAATCATTTAATACTCTGCACCAACCATGAGTTGTCTGCCAGTACAAAACATGTATTTCTAAGCAGATCCACAAGCCTCAGAATTATATATACACACACACACACGTAAACACATGCAATTATGACTATCATCACTACTTAACCAAACAGTTTACTATTAAAATGATGTAAGTGAATCTACTGCAGACCAACTGGAGATACTACGATTTAATGTATGGGGCTCATTTGATCAGAAGTTTTTGGTGACTGGTACATAAAGGGGAGCGATGGGCAGATATGATTCAATGTATGAGAATCGTGGAGGACAACAGGATAACTTGCATCTCTGGGCTGCATAATGCCATGACTTGGGTCCAGTGCTGAAATTAGATTGGGGGCACGTTTTAGCACCTTGATCTGGCCTTCAAGAGCCTGGCGGGAAAGTACATTTTTGAAATCCTTTGCAGCATCTGGCCCGATAAGACTCCCATCACTAAATTGGCTTTCCCTCAGTGGTGGGAAAGGACAATAACCCCACCATAACCCATTTTCAACGGTGCTAGCTTCCCAGATTTGTAGCAGAGCTCAATTATTATTCCAATACATAAGAAAGACCCTGCCTTATAGCAAGTAACTACGAGAGGATTGCTATTCCAAAAGTTTCAGAATTACTGTGAAATTGTCTTCCAAGGCGTTTGAGGTCCTGGGTTGATTTGCAGAATCTGCTCTCAGCCTTCCATTCACTGTTACTTAGTGGCCAAACACTTTTCCCAAATAGTCTCACTTTGGTCCTCCTAGTGAAGAGGGAATTCTACTAAGGGAAATGATCCGATATGTAGGTAGGGCCTTTGCAATGGTCTTTGAAACACTTTGGAGAAAGTGGATAGAAGCTATGCCATCGAATCTGCCACAGGTATTTGTGGTCCACTACTCAGACAAGTGGGTGCAAGGTAGGCTGAGGAGAGGGATATCTAGCTAAGATAAAGACCTTAAACATCTTGAAGCAAGGTTGTGCACTTGCTGCTCTCTTCTTCAAACTTGATCTCCCAGAGATGCCAAGGCCTTGACTCAGGTCAGGCTGCGTCCATCTACCTTGGGAAGTGGTCAACTCCCCATTTATGCAGGTGATGCGATCTTTCTGGACAAGAGGTCAATGGGCTGCAGACGGCTTGATATGATCAAGCAAAAGATTGTGGCAAAGATTGCGCTGTTAATCATGGTAAAACTACGGTAATGTGTGGGGGGCAACTAAAGCTCAGATGATCAAATTTGTAAAGTTACAATCACGACAAAGCATTGAAAAGTACCTCGAAAACACTTGCTTACATAAAAACATACAAAGTGACCCAGTTCTCTAGTATCCATCTTACATTTCACTGCTGCTAAGGTGGTTTGAAAAAGATTCCCGCCACCTTCTATTATTTGGGACAGACATGGCTTCAGTCCGGGTACATCGACTTATTACAGTTGGAGGGACATTTATGGAAAATAGCCCTGGAATCACACACGAAGGTTGCCACACCACCGCAAACTATCCGACTGCCTGTTAAAATCAAAAAGGTAATACATGCTTGTTTGTCTTTTTTTAAAATCATGCAGCTTCCCTTTCTTTACACTATTAAAGGGGAGGTGGGCCATGCTTTATTTCCTGCAGTAAAAAGTATACCGATACGCAGCCCCACATATTAAGTGGTGTCTGGCTAATGGGCATTGATGCCCCCAAGCAGGTGGGCTACATGCACAACAATTTTAATTTACGTTCAAGAAGATACTGTATGAGGAGGTCAGCGCAGGGGGCCTTTTAGATCTGATGAACAATCAGGCCAACGGATAAAAGGTTACAAGATTTCTGATGAGCCCAGATATGCCAGTCGGATGGTTCCAGACAGAATCTACTCGACCGCTCTTTCAATTCTGATTAACACTCTCGGAAAACACAGTTATTTGGTGGAATGGAGACTCTTAATAAAGAATAAAGGATGCAATTCTTGGGGCAATGATCTTTTTGAAATCAGGGTCTACCAAAAGAGCAATTTTAGTAGTCACTTAGTTGTAGAAATGTCATGCACACATTTATTGCAAGACGGTAGGAGGGATAATGAAGGAGTGCATGTGTTCATGCAAATTTGTTTTATTGATGGTCCGTTTGGTTTCATGGAAGCCGAGGTAGACACAAAATAAACACATTGGAAAGAAAATAATACATACTGCATTCCCTGGCGAACTTGAGTCATTTAAACCTTTTACAAACTACTCACCTCCCCCTCACCACAGAACACAGTTCCTGGCTATACCCAGAGAGTATTGGTATAAGTAAAGGTTTAAAGTGACCTATCTTTCAAAGGTCAATTTCTGCCACACTTGTTTGAGAAATGTCGCCCGCCAATAATATAGCACAGTATTAACCTCTTCAACAACATGGGCTTGGAAAGCAGAAGAGAGATTGATGAAATGAAGCAAAACAACCAATAAAACTTTAGGTTATTTTATTTTTCCATTTGATTTTTTGCAAACCATAATCAAGAGCAGTCCATGCTCAAAGTAGGAACATATTTCCTGATCTGGTCAGCTGTCTAAAGTAAGCAAGGTATTGTAACATCTATATTAGACATGTGGCCAGATAAAGGTGATCTTATAAAGTAGCATGTGAAGATAATTGCTGAGTAAGAACGCCTATTAAAATATCTTACTTAAAAACCTCTCATCAAAAAACAACTCCACTAAATAAATAACAATGACAGGGGGCACTGGAAAGGCCATGAAAAAGAATTTCGAACATGGGATCGTAGTACAAGGAGGTTTTGGGACCAGGGCATTATGGGGTAAGGTGGGATGGTCATGGAAAGGGCTTCAGGGAAAAGAAAATAAGTTACAAGAAGTTTTGGTTAAAAGGGTGAAAGCAAGGGAGTATTGAAGGGAGAAAGGAGCTCTACTTCTCCTAATAGACAACCATGAAAAGTGTGCATAAAAAGAAAAAAGGTCATGCCAAGAAGAGTAAAAAAAAAAAAAAAAAAATTAACAAGACCATGTTCAAAGGACCTTAAGAAAACATTGCATTTGGTACAAAGTCAGTTTTATTACGAAAGTTAAAATTCAGAAGGCATTTTCATAGACATCAAAATATATTGTCACAGAACTATCTTAATAGCTGTAATTGAGGACAATTATTCACTATTAAATGCTTCCCCAATGATGAAGTGACCCAGTACAATTGTAGGCCACGTCACCTTTGTTTACTGAATAATTAAATAAAAAAAGTCTCAGGGTCTTGAACTTATGGAATTATGTGCATACAGATGTGAAAGGGCATCAGTCCTATATGGCATCTAATGTAGGTGTAGCAGCTTGTGGGTGCTGTCCATTACAAAGTCCAGTTGCAGACTGTCGGAAGACTACGAAAAACAGGCAGAAAAAAAGGGCCCATCTCTATCAAATGAGCAATCGGAAACATAGCAGATGCGGCAGGCACCTACACAAGTGGTTTTTGCAATTGGAATGTAAGCCAGAAACTATACCAAAGCAACGATGTCGGGTGGTTTCAACTGCAACATTCTTCAGGATCTGACCTTTTTGGCATCTTCATCCAGTTCAAACTGGAAAGAGAAAAATAACCTAGATTACCTTACCCTATACATGAGGTTTCATTATGAAAAGCATCAAGATGCTATGACGGGGATATTCACAAAATAGGAGGCCTTCAGTGATCTACTACTATTAGCATGTCCTGTCCCAGACATGCTCGTTAAGAATCTCTCAAATCAGATGATGTGGTTAGGACATTGGCAACCTCAAGCCATGGTGCAAATTAAGACCACTGTTGCTAAAGAAGATTTAAAGAAAATTTAAAAAGTTTTATTCTGGTTCACAAGACATTGGTGTTCCAAATAAAAATCAGGTGAACATGCCCTTACAGTTGGCTTTCATTTCGGAGGAGCGGACAGCCACCAACATTTTAGATTAGCTAATAGGGGATTCGTAAAGCACATTTCTGCCATCTACATGACATAATTGCACTGGTGACTATCTTGGAATAGGTCTACAGGGTACGGGAGAGGATTTGTTTTGCCAGGGAGGTCAGGAACCTAGATGGTGATCTTGGAACATCTGTGCAATTCTTGATACAATCAGTCAGGCAAGTGCTCAAGGCCATAGCCCAATATCCTAGTAGTTCAGGTCAGTTGAGGTGAGGTAGGAGCCATCAGGAGACAAATAAAATTGTGACAGTACATTTCAAAGATAAACAAGTTCGATAGGGATTTTGACACCCTTTGGAGGCCGCAACATCAGCCAATCCTTAAGGGAATAGGAAAACATACATCCAGAAAATAGATTGTCTATACATTGGCTTTACATAGCTGGTCATGCCAGTATGAAGGAAGTCTGGGGGTGCAAATGCGTTTCATATGGAGTGTACAAGTCTTCTTTAGTGTTGGGTCATTCAGATTGTGAATGTGGTTTCTCCTTAATATTAGTGTTGGTTTTCCCAGTGGCAGTTTTAGAGGTGCAATATTACTTCAGAGCATCTTAAAGTTTCCCTACCCTTATAGTAAAACGCATATACAGCTATGTGCAAAATAGAGAACATTCCAGTTGCGTCTTGGAACTTTTATTTTTGGCTTATTGATACTTTGATATAACTATCGAAAATTGCATTGTTTTTTCAGCCAGCTGAACATATTTATTTCAACGTTGTAAAAGATGTGTGGCGCTATTGGGCCCATTAGAAGCCCTTTGCAACTGGAACTTCCATGAGGATAGACATAAGGGAACAATGGAAGCTGTTAAGCATGTACAAAAGTAACTTTGGGACTTCCAGTTCTGGCAGGAAAGGCCTCTAGGTAGAAGTATGATCCATACATTTACATTGTTGTATCTGAGACAGCTTAGAGGGAGGGAACGCACACCAGGTTAAAAAGGCATGAATGGAGAGGCTAAAGACCACCTTGAAAGCGACTCAAACACCTTAAACTCTAAAGAACACATGGAACCTGGTTTTCCTAGGTTTTGCCCATTTAAAAGTAAAAATGATGACAAGCTGCAGCAATATCTTGATTAATATCCTGGTAGGTGTCCAAAATCTTACTTGTAGTCTAAAACAATCTTAGGGGAACACCTGTGTGGTTGGAGACCAATGATGCATCAATGATGCATCACCAAAACTACCTTGCAAGCATCTACATACATTGTGCTCCTTAGAAGATAAGCAGGCATACATATGCACTGCTGGAAATATTCTGTTACAGATTAAAAGCAAATTCAAATACATTCTGAACATCTTATTTAAAAGTCTTAAGTCCCTGAACATCTGCATTTGGTTGTGGTGAAATGTTGGTTAGACCACCCAAAGCCAGCACTGAATAGTCTGTTTTCAGGTTGCCCATCAGTTATCATGAAACAACTGCTTACGAACTTCAGCTTTGATTTGTCAGTGCATCGATCCTCATTTTAAGGAGTGTACAAGCACAGAATTCTGCCCATCAATAACGTATCTAAAAAAGCCACTGCTAAAACGGTGGTTCTAAACCTAAACAACATGGGGGCAAACAGTTCCATGCTGTTGGACTGCCTGAAAGGGTCCAAAATGGTGCACACATTTGAGTGATATAATGAAAGAAAGAATTGGTCCATCAGTAATGACACAGACATAACAGATTTGTGGACCTGGGCAACCCGTGCTTGGCTCACCCATATAAACTAAAAAGTGTAAGTCTGCTAAAACACACTTTATTGCAGGTGGCGGGTGCAGTACCACTGGGCCTCGTCATGCCTCCAAGATTCTGAAACCATTGAATAACCTTATGTTTGGCAGCAAGACCAAGGCTCCAAAAATAATTCTTAAAATACTTCTCTAAAATGCATCCTGTATAGGGGATTATGCGTTATCTAAAAAACACAAAATAGTATAAAAATATGTAAAAAGCCTGAGGGTTCTAGTCTCTGTGGGAAGATTGATGGCTAAGTTGCCGGTCATCGTATGTGCTGTATCGCTTCACATGGATCCGGCGCACCCGATCTCGAAGCTCCAAGCCTTCGTCGTCCTCACTATGAGCTGCCTGGCTGCGGCTGCGGCTTGTGGCCTCCAATAGTGAGTTATCTGGGACGCGTGGACTTTCATACAGCAGGACATTTAGTGTTTCTTCATAGATACGAGCTTCAGGAAACTCCACCTGTGGATAAAACAATGATGTACTTAGATAAAGCATTCTTTTTCGCACTGCTCTTTTAACAAATTATATTCTTAGAATCAAAATTAGGAAAATACCTCTGTCCCTTGGGGATTTTATCAATCAATTGTAAATGTAACGGCTACATCAGCTGAGCATTTTAGTTCAGAAAATGGAAACCCTGCCAAAGAGGTACTGAAATGGCTGAATCAACAGGATGGAAGCTGAGCGTCTTGTCCGCCAAGAAAGGGCATCTTATTATTTTTAATTCATTGCTGTGAATTACAAATGTTTTCCTCAATCACTCTGACCCATGCAAGTGTTCAAAATATAATGAATATGAGCAAGACATCATGATAAACAATTAAATACTCTAAAGCACAATACCACAAAATACAACAGATAAACTAAAAAGATCATCCTGTTTAAGAAAATCAAGGGGCATTTCAAAATAAATTGGGCATCTTTGGAATATTTTAGGTCTTGGATTATTACATATTTTATAGACCAGAGCCCCACCTAGCTACTAAACGCACTTGTAAAAAAAACAATGATGGAACTTGAAAGGTAAAAGCACCCTCGGAGAAAAAATACCCTCACTCTGGGCCTCCCACAATTATGGCTTTTGTTTTACATTTATAGCAATGTTTTAGCCTATGTTCTTTCCCTGCTGGCTAAGGCTAATGGGAGTTGTAGGTCAAAACAACTAGGGACACAGAACCCCTATCCATATCATAGTACCCCCTACCCTACCCATATCATAGTGTTCAAATTCGCTGCTACTCTAAAATTCACTGCAAAGAATACAGGCCATGCTGTATTGTCCATATAGTTTTGTTTTAAATACAAAATGTTTTAATTAAAAATTAAGATGCATCTGTTGATATTATTAAATAAATCTATTAAACAAATCTATACCCCCATTCACTTTTCAACCTCTTGACACATCAACAAAATGTTAAAGAAACACCCGCTATATGTTGTTAGCTTTTAAACAGCCCTCACAAGGTGTTGCAGCACTGAATGATAATTGAAGTAATTAAGTAAGAAAGAAGGTAAACATAAGTTTAGAATCGGAAATACATTTTCAGTGTAAATATTATATTTTCAACAAGTACAAAAGGAGCCAAAACCTAATTCAGCGGGTGGAAGAAAACAGTTACAAAACAACAAATGTAAAATGCTGATGCTGGAAACTGCTGAATGAAGTCCAAGAGAAACACACCTACTTCATGGCAAGACTCGTCCATTTGTTTGTTCCTAGTCACCGTCGTCGTCGGGGTAGGGAGGAGAGGTGGTACAGCTAATTTGACATACCTTTGTTTGTTTCTTTTCAGTAGCATAGACTATGGAGGTGCAGCAGACTTCGGCCAGCTTTCTCCCTTGCCCATAGAACGACCAGCAGCAGATTTCATCCCCGATAACATCTTTGATGAAGAGCACTCTTCCATTGAACCGCAGTGAGAGCTTGTCAAACAGCTCAATGTTCTTCAGCAAATGGTCATCGGAGTTGCTAAAGAAAGACAGAAGAAAAGAAATGTCAGGCATGCCAACAAAGATACCAGGTAGGGTTATGCTTCTGTACTAATGGGGCTAAACCGCAACTGTATATAAACATAAGGAAATTTGAAATACTCTTGTAGACAGACAGGTCAATACCAAACCAAATGAGAAAAGAGTGAACTTTAATAAGTTCACAATCTGTAAAGTCAGGCATAAAAAACATGAGCAATTAATGCGGTCAAGTGTTCCAGTGTCAAGGTAATAAAAGATGCCATTGTAAAGTTACTTAAAATGCTTTCAGATTTCAGCAAAATCAGGTTAATCATAGTAAAGGTCAGAGTGTACCTGGAAAAGCAGACATGGATACAGCAGACAATACTGAAACAAAACCATCTCCTCTGGGAGTGGGGGTGAGACAGCCGATGTGAAGACGCAGTATCCCCCTCTTCACAACACACCCCTACCCAATACTTCCTCCACCTTTATAGGATGTTGTAAGTCGTGTTCCTTGCCCCCTCCCCAATTTCAACAGGTACCCACATCAAAGGGAGGCGGAGAACAAACAACACTGTATATCTCAACAACAAAATCGTCCCACTTTTTCTGACGATATATTTACCGCTGCTCGAAAAAACACCTCCCACAATTCCTACCTCCACTCTAGAAATCCCATTTAGCAAACCACTGGGACGAAGAAGAGACGAGAGGGAGCTATGACGATTACCCATAGAAACCAATGCACCAGGGATTCCTACAGGGCAGTCGCCATGCTTTCTTGGTAATGAGGCCAGGCAAGGTCAGGCCTCCCTTTACAATCATTCCCACTTGAAACCTGTTAACTCTCCCAGGAAGTATAGAAAGTGAAACACACAAAGAACAAGTTACTTTCTTACCTGGTAACGTTCTTTCGATGGGATGGTCCGACGACTTATTCCATATCTATGACAGGTAAGGTCCACAGCTGTGCTGCTTCGGAAAATCTTTGGCGTCTGCGTTCTGCGTCGATGACGTTGATGCTCCGTCCCCGAGGACCTCCTCCAACGGCCAACGTCACCCGATGTGATAAGTAGGACGCACGACGCCCATAGCCTCAGGTATAGTTTTTTCCCCAGAACGTGTGCCACCAGTTTTCTGCCAGTCAGACACACAAGGCCTTGCGGAACGCAAGCTGCAATCGCAAAAGAAATTCTGCAGCGGGGAAGGCAGGGAGGGAGCGATATGGAATACGTCGTCGGACCATCCCATCGAAAGAATGTTACCAGGTAAGAAAGGAACTTGTTCTTCGAGGGGATTGGGTCCTCCAACGTATTCCATATCTATGACAAACTCCCAAAGCAGTACCAAGCTAGGAGGTGGGAAAGAATTTAGAGTACAAATTTAGCATGTCCAATCAAATTGCAGAATAGAGAACTGCCTTGCCAAAGGCCAGATCTTGCCCTCTGATGGAATCGAGGGAATAGCGACGTACAAAAGTATGTACTGAAGCCCAGGTGGCTGCATCACCGATGTGACGAATAGGAACTCCCCTCTGCAGGGCAGTAGACGCAGCCACTCCTCTGGTAAAATGGGCCCGCAAGCCAGCCGGAGGGTCCTTACCCACCAAGCGGTAACACTCAGAGATAGCTAAAAGAATCCGAGACAAAGTCTGTTTCGTCACAGCTTGTCCCAAATGCTTTCCAGCGTAACCAATGAAAAGTTGATCGTCCACTCTGACCCGGGACATGCGCGAGATATAAAAGCTCAACGCTCTCCTAGGATCAAGCCTATGGAGCCTCTCTCCTCTTCCTTACCAGGATGTGGAGGAGGATAGAACGCCGGAAGAACAACCTTCTGGCTCAAATGAAAATCCGAAACCACCTTCGGAAGAAAAGAAGGACTAACTCTAAGGACAACCCTGTCCTTCTGAAACACAGTGAAGGGTGGCTTAACTGAAAGTGCCTGTAACTCACTCACTCTGCGAACGGAAGTAACCGCAACCGAAAACACAGTTTTCAGAGTCAGCAGCCTCAAAGGGAAAGAATGTAAAGGCTCAAACGGAGCACCCATAAGAAACTTAAGAACAAGGTTCAAATCCCAACCTGGCACCAAAAAACGTGACGGAGGGAACACATTAGTGAGCCCTTTCAGAAACTGCGAAATTAAAGGAATTTTGAAATAGGAACACTCTTCAGACGAGCGCTTAAATATGGACAGCGCCACCAGGTAACCTTTAATGGTCCCCACTTACAAGCCCCTGTGGTCCAAAGAAAGCAAAAAAGACAGAACCATGGGAATGTCACATTCAAAAGGATCCACATTCTGAACTCTGCACCAGTCGCAGAACTTTCTCCAATGGCAACGGTACAGAGACTTAGTTGCCGGCTGCCTGGCCGAGAGCAACACCTCCATCACGTCTTCAGGGAGGTCCCAATCCTTATACCTCAACCTTTCAGAAGCCAAGCGTGAAGATTGAGGGATCTGAACTCTGGATGGAGAACCCGACCCCCCTCCCGTGAGAGCAGATCGTCTCGGTAGGGAAGACGACGTGGAGGGCAGATGGACAAGTCTAGAAGGTCCGGGTACTACGTCCTCCGGGCCCACTCCGGAGCGATGAGGATCATCCGGGAACCAAACCTCCGTAACCTCTGCAGCACTTGCGGGATGACGGGGACTGGAGGAAACGCATACAGCAGTGGGAATGACCACTCCACCACAAACGTGTCTCCTAAGGCTCCTTTTGGAGGAAATTCCCGCGAGCAAAACCTTTCGCACTTTCGGTTGACACTGGAGGCGAAGAGATCCACTTGAGGGGTCCCCCAAAGGGCGAAGATCTCCAGGAGAATCTCCTGAGCCAGCTCCCACTCGTGAGAGATCGTGCTGTGCCTGCTCAGAGCGTCCGCCGTCTCGTTGTCGTCTCCGGCCAGATGAACCGCCGAGATCGAAACTTCCTGCTGGATGGCCCAGAACTCGAGCTGCATCGCCTCCCTGCACAGCGGAAGTGACCCTGCCCCCCCCTTTTTGTTGAGGTAGTGCATGGCCACCGTGTTGTCCGTTAGAATCAGGACACTCTTTCCGCGCACAGTCGGCAGAAAAGCCTTCAGGGCTAGCCTGACGGCCCTCAGCTCCAACGGATTGATATGGACTCCGACGGAGACCAACGACCGCTGACTGTCAACTCGTTGGCATGAGCTCCCCATCCCGTGAGGGATGCGTCCGTCACGATCGTCACCTCCAGCCAGAGCAGCCAAAATGGGGCCCCCTTCATCAGATTGCCCTTGACGGCCCACCACAGAAGGTCCCGGGCTACCGAGGGCGGCACCCGAACAGGGTCCGACAGCCTGCCGGAGGACTGAGAGCACTGGAGCTTGAGTGCCCACTGCAAAGATCTCATCCGCAGACGAGCCTCTGACACCAGAAGAATGCAGGATGCCATGAGGCCGAGCAGTCTCAAGAACTCGGACGCTGGGAGATTCTGGGCAAACTGAAACTTGTGCACCATCTGCTGAATGTGAAGAGCCCTCACCTGAGGAGGAAAACACTGCCCCAGGGACGTGTCGAGCACTGCTCCGATGTACTGGAGCCACTGCGTTGGTGTCAAATGGGACTTCTTTAAATTGAGGTAGAAGCCCAGCCTGTGAAGGGAGTGGCAGGTGACGGACAGATCCAGGACTTGCTCGGGAGAGCTCCCCCTGATCAACCAATCGTCCAGGTAGGGGTAGACGTGAATCCCCACTTTCCTGAGATGCGCTGCCACCACCACCATGAGCTTGGTGAAAACCCTCGGGACGGAGGTCAATCCGAGTCGAGGCATACCGAGATTCACGAAGCGAACATGTTCGCGGAAAAAACGGAACTGAGGCTATGGGCGTCGTGCGTCCAACTTATCACATCGGGTGACGTCGGCCGTCGGAGGAGGTCCTTGGGGACGGCGCATCCACGCAGGACGCAGACGCCAAAGATTTTCCGAAGCAGCACAGCTGTGGACATTACCTGTCATAGATATGGAATACGTAGGAGGACCCAAACCCCTCGAAACATACTTTGAGCGAGCCGGGGTTGGTGCACAGAGGCAGAGGAGAGAATTTGAGCTGGAGAGACCCTGGAAGGGCTGGAGGAAGAAGGACTTCCCGATTGCTGGGCCTGTGAGTACAGGCAAATCTGCAGTGTGGCGAAGGAGTTCCAACTCCAAGGAGCCCAAACCAGGGGCAGCTGGGGTTACCTGGCAGTGCCCACACCAGAGCTCCTCCCCTGGGCAAAACAGGAAAACCCAGGCCTTTGAGGGGCAGGTAAGGAGACCCTGACCTCAACAAGGTATCCCCCTTTGCCTCCTGCATCTCCCAACACCTCGGAATGCTGTATAGGGGAGGTGACGAGGTGGGAGCGAAATAAGAAAAGTGCATTCTAGGACATGAAGTCCAAAGACTTTAAAACTTGGCAATCAAGAGGGGTCTGAGCCTGACTTAGGGAGACCTTTGTGTGAAACTTTAAGGAGGGGTCCGAGCTCAGCTGAGAGACACCCCCAAGAGGACAGAGTTAAAGAGAACAGTGCCTCCAACATTGTATTCCAAGGACACCAGCCGTAGCTTTGGTATTGTCCTTAGCTCCCAAATCAAGGATACGAACAAAGAAACCAACACAGCCAGCGAGTTGAAGCGAGAAAGTGACGAATAATAGTGATACAGTATGGTCCAGCATAGCAACATCGCCCAGTCGAAAGTCTCTGCTGAGCGATTACTGATTTGAGTCTAAAAGATATGAACTGTGTTTGGTTTCAAGGCAAGAGAAGCCTAAGGAAAGTGAATTACGTTGAGTTGCAAAGTGAGAGGTCGGAGCCCAACTGACAGAGACCTTTGATGAAATGAGATAGAGGTCCGAGCTCAGCAGATTGAGACCTGTAGCGGACTGAGAACTTCGAAGTGGTCCTGCAGAGGTCTATTTGAAAAGCCTTGCACATTCGAAAGTCTTCAACATCAATAAAAGGTCTGAGCTCGACTGAGGGAGACCGGAAGTGTGATAAGTTAGGGGAAGGGAACCCCTCTCAAACGTGAATTAAGCTTGCGGAAGGGAACCCCTGCAAGGGCTGTGATTGCAAGGTCCGAGCCCGGCAGAGGGAGACCTATGTGAACTGTTAAATCTTTGAGAGGTCAGAGCCCGTCGGAGGGAGACCTACATTCACTTTTTGTTGAACTGTGAAAGAACTTTTGGAACACTGGAAAAGTGACTAACGTGGAAGAACAGGCAGGCCCGATCCACGTTTTGAACTGCCTTTGTTTTGAGAACCTGGGCCAGAGTGTGTCATCATGTCTACGGGGGCCGCCTTACTTTGTGCCATCTAACGTGGGGAGGAGAGCCGACTCAGCCATCTTGATCTTTTATGTTATAACACCGATTTTCCTTTACATACACCTTTTTCCATGCACCCATTTATTGTAATATAAGGGCAGGCCATAGGTTTATTTAGTATAGGTCACTTTATTTTGACACACAGGACTAGTACTGTGTTATTTATTATTTGATGGTAGAGCGTACTCCCATCTTTCAATAAACACCCTTGAACCTTGCATCTTGTCTTCACTTGTGATACCATGCCTCCCTTGCAGTACCTAAATGATGAAAAGAACAAGTTACTTACCCGTGGTAACATTCTTTCGATTGGATGTTCCTCCCACGTATTCCTCATCTTATGATAGACTCCCAAAACGGTATTAGGTTCTTTTGGAGGAGGGAGTAAGAAATTGAGCGTTAATGCTTGTCCTGAATGGAGCATAGAACTGCCTTCTCAATTCTTCCTTCATTGTTGGAGGTGTCTAAACTATAATGTTTTTTGAACATGTGGAAGGGGGACCAGATAGCTGCCTTGCAGATATCCTTTATCAGAACTCCCCACTGAAGGGCAGAGGAAGTTGCCATGCCCTTAGTGGAATGAGCCTTTAAACCTTCTGGGGGATCTTTCCCAACTAGCCTGTAGCACTCCGAAATATCCAGTATGAACCATATGGATAGAGTCTGTTTAGTAACTAACAGATCTAGTTTGTGCCCTGCATAACCAATGATAAGTTGGTCATGCTGTCGCAACTTTGCCATCCTTGAAATATAAAAGCTTAGAGCTCTCCTCGGATTGAGTCTATGAAATCTTTCCTCTTCCTTACCAGGATGAGGGGGAGGATAGAAGGCCAGAAGCACAATTTTCTCGTGCTAAATGGTAATCCGATACAATCTTAGGTAGAAAAGTGGGTTTGACCTTAAGGACAACCTTATCCTTGTAAAAGGTGGTAGACAGCAGTTTACAGGATAATGCCTGTAACTTACTCACCCTGCGGGCTGATGTTCTCACTATTAACAAAATAGTTTTGTAAGTTAGCAGCCTTAAATGGCAGGAATGGAGTGGCTTGAAAGGAGCGGACGTCAAAAAATGTAAAACCAAGTTAAGGTCCCAAGTTGGTATTTGGAATGGTGTAGGAGGAAACACATCTGTGAGTCCTTTAATAAAATGGAATTATTAAGGGTATTTTGAAGTAGGATGCCTCTTCAAAGTGCGCTTTTATATGGAAAGCGCTGCTAGATCACCCTGGATTGCTCCAATCTGGAGCCCCAGATTTGCCAAATGTAGTAGAAACAATAACACTGTAGGTGTATCGCATTGAAAAGGGTCTACATCATTCTCCCTACACCAGCTACAGAACTTGTTCCGACAGCAGCGGTATAAGGATTTTGGTTTCTGGCCGAAAGCAAAATCTCCATTAAGTCATACGCGAGGCCCCAATCCTTGTCCCTCGCCCTCTCAGAAACCATGAGTGAAGGATGTGCGTCTTGAATTCTGGATGGAGAACCCAACTTTCCTCTCGCGAGAGAAGGTCCTCTTTGTGGAAGATGTATTGGAGGGCAGATGGACATGTCTTCCTGGCCCAAAACGTGGCAATTAGGATCATGGATTTCCCAAACTTTCTCAACCTCCTGATCATGTGAGGAATGACGGCGACTAGAGGAAACGCATACAGGAATGGAAACTCCCAGTCCACTACGAACGCGTCCCCAAGTGCTCCTCTTGGAGTAAAGTCCCTGGAGCAAAACAGTTTGCACTTCTGGTTGATCCACTTCAACAAACAGATACACTTGCTCAGAGCATCCGCTGGCGTGTTCTCCTAAGTGAACTGCTGATAGAGAGATTCCTTTTTTAATTGCCCAGAACCAGAGCTGCATTTCCTCTCTGCAGAGTGGTAGTGACCCTACGCCTTCTCTCTTGTTGAGGTAGTACATGGCCACTGTGTTGTCCATCATTATCAGGACATTCTTTCCCAGTACAGAGGGCAGAAAGACCTGGAGTGCTAGTCTGACATCCTGCCTGAGAATTGGGACCACTGTGTCCTGAGAGCCCCTTGAAGGGATCTGATTCTCAAATGAGCCTCTAGCATCATGAAAATGCAGGATGCCATGAGGCAGAGCAACCTCAAAACGCCAAAGGCTAGAAGAAGCTAGGCATTCTGAAACTTGGTGACCATCTGCAGAATGTCTTGAGCCCTCACCTCAGGTTGCGAGGCTTTTCCCAAGGATGCATCCAGTACTGCTCCAATTAACTGGAGTCTCTGAGATGGAATCATGTGGGACTTCTTGTAATTGAGTGACAAGCCCAGTCTGTGGAGGGGGTGGCAGGTGATACGGAGTTGTTCTTGGGGCCGTTTGGGTGAACGTGCCTTGATCAGCCAATTGCCCAGGTTGGGGTAGACGTGAATCTCCCCCCCCCCCCCCTCCTGAGACTTACTGCCACAACTGTCATTAACTTGGTGAAAACCCTGAGGGAAGAGGTCATTCTGAATGGCAGAACTCGAAACTGATCATGAGAACCACCAATTGCAAACCTCAGGCACTTCAAGAATGTAAGCATCCTGAAGGTACAACCTATCCTATCCATCCAATCCTGGAACAGGATGTCCTAAAGGATCTCAGAAAGTGTGACCATCTTGAACTTGTCCTTCCTGTGGAACTTGTTCAAGTATTTCAAGTCCAAGATAGGTCTCAGCCCTCCGTCTTTCTTGGGGATTAGGAAATAGAGAATAGGAAATAGGGAGAATACCATCCTCTGTTCCTCTCCAACACAGGTACTGGTTCTATAGCACCTTTCTCTAGCAGGGTCAACATTTCTTTTAACAGGAATGGATCTATAACATTTAGCAACTGGCTTCCCAGGGGATGATCCTGAGGTCTTTGTATAAAGGGGAGGCAGTAACCCTGGGCTACGGTTTTCAGTGCCCAGGCATCTGAAGTAATACCTCGACATCCTTTCAGATACTGTGACAGCCTGCCTCCCACTGGGATGTTGCAAGTCAAGACCTCAGTGTGGTTTTGAGGCAGCTGAAGCAACGGCTGATGGTAAATACACAGCTGCTTGGGCGGCCTTTGCACCTCTCCCTCGACCACCACGAGGGAATCTTCTCTGTCCTCTTTGACCAGCCTGTCCTCTCGCTCTACCAACTAAGTAGTAGTAGCAAAATGACCTACCCCTCCAAGATGATCCACTGGGGTGAAAAAGCTGTGGCTGTCTGACTGCGACACTAATGGACTCGGCTGCCGCTTTGGAGGTCTGCCGCTTTTCAAGGCTTTCGTCCGCTTTATTTCCAAATCAACAGGAGCCGTCAAAGGGCATGTTAACGTAGTCTGGATTGTACATCAGGTGCAAATCCTGACATCCTCAACCACGCAAATCTGTGTAGGACACTGCTTGCTTCCATGGTCCAGAACTGATTGCAGAGACTCACACATGGCCTCCTTGCCATCCCTTACCACTCCCCCTCAAACCGAATGTAGATAACTTGTTGGGGTGATCAATGACTCTAAATGCTGTAGAAATCAGAAATGTAATGCCTTACAGGAAAGCACTTAAAGGACGATCTATTGTGGGGGTGAGAAGGTCATTTACAGTAGAGAATGTGTCAGGTAGTACATTACCAAAGAATCTAGGTTTAAAACTAAGCAGACCTGAAGTTATGGGTAAAAATAGGTTGGTCAAGCATTTTGTAATTTGTCAGCCATTTCGGGTTTGGGCCAAAGTCAGGCACTCGAAGATGGATGCTGGGGATACAAATAAGTGCATTTCTGTAAAACCATGCTGAAATGATGGAAGACTTACCTCATGGTAGTTCAATGAGAGTTCAGTAGTCAAAGACATGGTGTCTGGATTTCTCAGCTCTAATCTTGACAGTGACAAGCTGTGGGAGCAAGTCGTCATTCAAGGGAAGAGAGTGAGTGTTGCATGCAGCTGTTTCAATTAGCAGGCAGGGCACACCGGATACCCATATTTGGCCTTCTGGGACAGGAAACCATGATGCTGTTGCTAAAATTCTCAGGACATCAGTAGTGTTCCCATTTTAAAGGACAGGTACAGCACACACAATTTTAATCAGTTACAGATGTAGGTATGACATGTGCGCTTTGTGAATTGGCAGCCCAGTCAGTCAACCCTAGAGGAGGAAGGGGCTTGTCTTGGAGTGCCTGAACCTATGAGAGTGCACTGCATCATAAATAGGGAGCAGAGCCAACCAAAAAGAGTATATAAGGAGGGAAATTTCTATAACTTTAAGGAGAGGTCCAGAGATGTCTTTGATGCTGTATGGTGTGTCCTGCCTGCTGGAAGAAAATAAACTGATGTCTTTGAAAGTCCTGCTTCAGCTTCCTGATTTGCTTCAGAGTGCCTTCCTTACCCAGAGATGCTAATGCCCAGAGAGGGTGATGGGACCCTGATTTACAGGTTTATGAAGCCGTCTCTTTCCTCACCCTCGGTGATGGGATCAGCCAACATCGCTATGCAGTCCCATAGGGTGAATGTGAACTTTGCAAGAGCACACAGAATTTGCAGACATTAAAGCAATGCTGCGAGCAGAAAATACTTTGCCTAAGAGTCAATGAGTTTGTCATCCCTATCAGAGGGTATGGTTGGGTACGCAGCTTGCTTAGAGGCAGATGTAGCTGCATGTACTTCTAGGCTTTCCGGAGTTGGATGTATCGACAGGTAGCCTGGGTCACTACTGGATGGTCTGTATTTCTTGGTCAGATTTCTGTTTACTGCAGGGCTTGACTCTGGAGCCTCCCAGTTTGCTGCAACCCTTTTTTTAAGTGCCACAAGAAATTATAATATAGGGTCATATTGAGGACCTCTGTCCAATATGTCAGTTAGGTCGTCTTGTTCAAATGCAGCAGTTGGTCTACCCCATCCCAGGATTTCTACTACTCTGGATATCAGGCTTCTGTATGATGCATCTGCAGAATCAGCCAGGTCCGGTTTCCCAAAATCGAGCTCTGGGGAGGGGTCTACCCCACTAGCTGTCTGTAGGGTGTCCTGTTGCTCCCTAACCCTGGTCTCTTCTGAAATGAGGCATTCAGGTACATTAGTATTTTTTGGAATACCGTATGTATCCAATTGGAGACCACATGGAGGGGTATCATCTGAAGTTTCATAGCCCACATACATAGATGTTCGGGAGCTAAAACAATTGTTTTTAGGTAAAGTTTTAAAAACCTACTCTTGGCTTTTTTGTGGTAAAGGCGTCGAAGAAGGTAAAGGCGTTGAGGAATATATAGTCTGCGTCAATGTATTTTGTATCAGCGGTCGACGTCAGTGGTGTTGATGGCTTGACTTTGCACATGTGCTTCGAGGGAATTCGACCCTCGAGTTGACAGTTTCTTCAACAATTTCTTGTCGAGTACTCGAAGGCACTGGAGTAGTCTTAAGCTTATGACCCAGGCTTGAGGGCGGGCAGGGTTTCTCCTTGGCCTCATGCTTGTCATCGACCGTAGCAAGATTTTGCACACTTTCTTCCTAAACATTTCCCACTCCTCTTTGGATGAGGATTTAGTCGGGCAGACTAGGCTCCTTTCATCTGAGGAAGAAGATGAGGAAGAAGGTGATCTATGACTTCTCTTCAATTTTCTTGTTTTTGATGACGATGAGGAGTGTCTGCTACTCGAGTGGGAACATTTTTTCACTCTTTTTTTGTGAGGAGAGGAATCTCTCGACTCATGGGAGGACCCCACTATCGAAGGAGTGGACAGGGATTTGGGGACAATCCTACCCACCAACAGTTTAGCTTTCCGCTCTTTTAAGGCCTTACCTGACAGGATCGACAAGTCAGAGGTTATATGCTTGATGCCCAGGCACAAAATGCATATCTTATGTGGGTCCGTGATGGACATCTTGGCGCTGCATTTTAAGCCCATCTTTGGAGTATTTGGAGCTGAAGACGAGGCCATTTTTGAAACATTTTTTTTTAAGAAAACTGTAGCATGCCGTAATTCTCGAAGCAATCGCATTCGCGGAAAACAGAACGGAAGCCAACAGGTGCTGCGCGTGGTTTATGTACTCGACAATGACGTCAGCCGAGATGGAAGCCCTCGCTCGAGGGAAAAAGAGTCGACTGTCTCGACACACAGCGCCCTCTGCCGAGAGAACATTTTTTACGAAGCAGCTGAAGCTGGAAACGAAGATATCATAAGATGAGGAATACGTGGGGGACACTACATTTTAAATGTGGAATCGCAATAGCTTTACTCGTGCACACCATTTAAAATGTCAAATCTGACATTCATGATTTTTTGCATTCATTTCACAAGCAAGACATGGGTCTGCAAACCAATGCAGCTAAAATGTAGCAGTCAGTATCTTCCATTATGCCTCAGCAGCAGTCTCAAAACGTCAGTCACCTGCATACAATTGCCTAGGGGTTCCCACTATTATGGGGACAATACCAGGATGTCTGCTGTATTACATATTGAGCACATCCTGGTCATATCAAAATGGAGGCCCGGTAAACATGTGTTACACTTGTTGCACATTAATAACTAACCAGAAACACAAATATCAGCCTCAAACAGGGCTACCCTCCATTTCTGCAGGGCTTCAAATACAGGCAGTGACATGCACACTATACAGGAAACTTCACCAAGCACACCACAGTTTCTTCCAATGCGAATCTTTTGATATAAAGCAGGCGCATTGCTAATACAACTCATGGGTTGCTGTCATTCTCCATTTATTTTCAGTAAACTGGATTTACACCGGGCATCTGTAGTACTTTAGAGCCTTTTGTCTGCCCTCACATGTAAAGTGAAGCAGCGCTATACAAGATACTAGTCAGAGGGAGATATTCAACACAAAGTTAATAAAGCAGTTTAGAATTAGGTGAGATGCACTCCGCCCTATTATAATTGATGTGCAAGAGTGCCATCCTATCCTGCGCCTTATACAGTGAACGGCATATACTCCACACATATTGAGCAAGGATAACCTTTAAGACCAAATGTCAAAAATTCAGGCTATAGCCCCGAATTAGTTGGTTTAAACAGAGTCAAGAAATTGTACTGTAATGAAATGAGTTGTGGTGCCTATATTGACTATTAGCTAATTTTCCTGTTCTTCTATCCAGACAGATGACCAACTGCCCCTTATGAGAGTATAAAAACACTAATCAAGCACCATTCGGTGTTCCCAAATTAGAATGTGCTTCGCTATATGAAGATCAACCCTTGCTTGAACAGGTAGAGTAATAGCAGCTGTTATATATAACGCAGTCATTAGCCCACAATCAACGATTTCCATGCACAGAAAACCTACCCCATATCCTTTACAACAATGAATCCAAGTATTTTCACCTCTTGATTTTCCATAGGCATAGTGGTTGCTAGCTACCCAACAAAACGGAATCATTTGAATGTCTTCAGATGGATTGGGCAATCCAGCTGATTCTGCATTACCACATGAACCACTTGTAACTTTTAATTATTTTCAGACCCACTAAATTGTTTCTGGAATATCTGGATCCATGTTCTGTCCCATATTAGGTCCTCCAAAAAACTATAGATTAGCAGGATCTCTTTTGTTCTTAAGTCAGAAGAAAACTAGCATGGTCATGACAACCACAGTGAATAGCACCAGTCAAACATGGTTTGTAAATGCTACATGTGACTATTTCTGTAATCACCATTCAAAACAAAGGCTATTAAGCAATGAGGAAACAAAAACCGGCATTAAAAAAAGGGTGGTAGATTACCTAAAAGCTACTGAATTATACGATCCACAGCACCACGGTTTAAATAAGGACATGGTAGATGCATTGTATTCAGTTTTTTTTTACTACATGACTCAGGATGTGGCATAGAGAAGTATGTGAAAACTTCCATATCATTAACAATGCCATTAGTGAGGTCATGTGGGACATCATGAGCAGTGCATGGCAGGGAGTGGATCGGGTATGATACATTGTGAGCCATAACTGAGCGCCTAAAGACCAGAGCGTCTGAAGACCATGAAAATGGTAATAGTGCATGGTATAAAATCACAATAACATAACTGTCGAAAGTTAGTGTTTTTTTAATGTTTTGCATTCATTGCGACCATAAATCTTCAACTTAGGTTCTTTCAGTTAAATTAAGTTTTTTTTTTTTAAATAAAAGTTTACTACAACTTTATTAAACAAAAAGGTTTTGTCAACTATTGTGTGTATTTTTTTTAAAACTATATGTTGAAAAAGCCTGCATCCATACCTAGTGGCCACTGTGCCCATGCCCCACACACAGCTACTTGGCACTTCTACAAACTACTGTTGCTTCTACTCCTACTACCATTCATAATACTACTATTGAACGTACAGTAGAAAACTGGCACTCGGGCAACATACACAAGAGAAACTACACAAGAGAAACAAGCAGAAGGTGAACCACCATAGGGGGACCTCCTCCTGTAGAATATGCAAAAAATGCACAAGTGTATTGACTTGAATATTTGTATAGGGCCTATACACAATGTGTTTCAAAGCGCTTCAATGCAGGGAGGGAACATGGGAAAATACAGTTCCATTCTTACAAGTCCATGAAACATTTAGAATGTAAAAAATAACTATCGTAATGAACCTGGCGACATTTCTGATAGTGCAAGGAACAATAAAAGGTTGTGGGGGGGTTGGGGGGGCTAGATGTAAAACGCAACAGACAAGCGGTTACATTACTATGCCCGACGACAGTTGATGTAGTGCCGGAAATTAACAAGAGGATGGAAGGGCGGGGGGCAGAGTGAGGGAGAACGAGAAGAAGTGACTAACATACTAGGTCTGACGAAGGTTCAGAAAAGTGCTGGACGAGGCGGCGACAGGAGAAGACAGCGGGAAGGGGGGAGAGACAAACAAGCTGCTATCATACAGGTCAAGAGACAAATGATAGAGTAAGTGAAAAAAACTGTGAAAAAGGAGGGGAGGGCAGGTAAATGAGACAGACAGGCGGCTACATTACTAAGCCTGACGGCAATAGAAAATACAAGAGAGGGGGGGGGGGTATGGAGTGAGGGAAAGGGAGCCCATCAAAAGCAACTAACGTATTAAGCCGGAATACATTTCAGAATAGTGCTGCGGGGAGAGGTAGGAGAAGAACAAAAGAGGGGGCACACGGCCATCACAGGGGTGGTGGGGGAGTACAAGAACATCACAGGGGCAGGAGGGGGTGGGAGGAGTACAAGAACATCAATGGGACAGGGGGGGTGGAGTACATGCAGGCAGCGTACCTGTAGCGGACAGGGAGCAGACAGGGGCCTTAGGAGTGGACTTTTGGTGGGAGGGCCGGCCAAGCTTGCCAGCCTTCTGATAGAGTCATATGAGGAAGGCCAAAACCAATCAGATGCCTCCAGAAGAAAACGCCAGGCACCCCAGAGAGGAAAAAAAATAAAAAGAGAGTGGTCATCTTGGAATGGTGGGGAACACACAATATTCGGAAATCCCCAACGGAGCGAGGAAGAAAGTTCCATTTCAGCAATTAAAATGCGGGTAAAAGATTCTGCGGGTCCCGGACTTAAGGTTGAAACATTTTTAGTCAGATGATGTCGGACGATCAGAGCGTCGCAGTAGCCAGGGGGTAGCCATACCTTGTTGCTGCAAGTGTGCTCATGGTCTCCAGATGGGAGAGCGACCGCAGTAAATGAAAACCAGCAGCAGCTTTGTTCAGGTGCAGGCAAACAGAAGAATCAAGCAAGTGGAAAGGGCCAGGAGTGGGCCTTTGGTGGGAGGGCCGGCCAAGCCTGCCACCCTTCTGATAGGGCTATATGAGGAAGGCCATAACCAATCAGATGCCTCCAGAAGTACACACCACAAAGAAGATGCAACACATTAGGTTCGGGGGAGGGCCCTACAAACATACCACCTCACCATTCCACCCACACAGAAGTGCATCTGTTGGGCTAAACAGGCATTACTACATTCTTACCCACTTTAGATGTAGGTAAAAAAAAGGAAAAAACACATCCAATGAGATTTTGGAAAATTGATACAACAAAATCAAAGTAAGCCAAATGTACTATGCAATGGAAGTCACATTTCCTATGGTGAGCGTATACCTTTAAGCATTCCTGCTTATGCCCTGACCGAAATATCCCAGACTAGAATTAAAGTGAAGGGCTGCATAAACTATAGCATGCAAGCCATATTTTCTATGCAAAACAAAAACTTTAAAGCACACGCATGTTGCAGACTGGGTATGGACTGAAATGGGGTTATAGTTCACTAAGTCAGACCACTGCATGAAAGTTACATTTCATATGCTGGGAATAACCCATCGATTACCTGTCCTCATGTAGGTTGGCTGGAGCTTGTTCAGAGCAGACATTATGGGGAGCAAGCTTGATGCAATGCTAAAAATACTCTCGACATTTCTCATGCTGGTCATACACAGAAAACGTGGGCAGGACCCTAAAGAGCAATGACACCTGTCAGCATGTAACAGCACGTTGAGAGGTGGCTGTGCTTACCCATGTTCTCCAGCAGGGCGCAGCATGTTAAAAACAAAACAGAAATGCCAAAATAACTGTACTCTTGTAGTAATAATGCAGGCAGACCAAGGTCACAGGTTCTCTTGGCTGATGGCATCTAAATAAGGGTTCAGTCAATTTGAAGTTGTTGCGACAGTGTTCCGACTTCCGAGGGAAGTCTCTTCACTGGCACTAGGCCACACAATACAGCAGTCACTAAAGGGCAGTAGAAATAGAGCAGCTCATCAAGGATGTGTCATGGAGAACACATCCTGCAAGGAAGGCATCTATCTTCATGTGGTCATGCCCGCACATTAGCACACAACCAGTGCACTCCATGGTTGTACAGAAAACCAACTTTTTCTTCGAGTCCTTGTTAAGGGAGTTTACCTAAAGTTAATTTGAGGCAAGACTTCATAAAACTATCCCTTAGCATACAGGTCCCCAACACTTAGTATAAGTCTGTACTACCCAAAGGATCTTGCTAGAATGGCAGAGCAGTTAGGCTTACATTAGGAGGAAGGTGTGAGCTGTAGGTAAGAAATTGTAATTGGTTATTTATAAAGTACTTATTACCCAGAGGTTTCTAAGCGCAGACCCTGGGATCAAACTGGTTATCATCTTGTTTCCAAGGCGAGTGTGTTGCCCCTGAGCTATCCTCCTGAGACTACGTACACTGAACCCCCAAGTACAATAGTCCAAAGAAACTCTTACACAGTAAATGTTATATTAAAAATATAATAATAATAATAATTTGGCATTTATATAGCGCTACGAACCCTCAGGTATCTGAGCGCTGCTTATTATTACCCACGGTGTGTGGTGCTCATTTATCGACCTCGGAAGGATGAAACGCTGAGTTTGGCGCTGCCGGGATTCGAACCTGCATTCGCAAGCTCTGCACTGATGTCAAAGCGAGCGCTCTACTCGATGTGCCACTTGACCGGCTATAATAAATATACATTTATTATTTACACAAGTAAGGTACATACATATTATTTCACTAACACACACATATAGGAATTCTTAATACTTTTCAAAGTTGATTACTTCAATAGTAGTTGCTCGCGGACACTAATGAGAGTTTTACTGTATTATAGGTACTACCACGCACTCATGTTACTTTACAGATAAACAGTAATTGTATTTAGTTAGCAAAACCAGATCAGATACAGTCTTTTGGAAGGAAAGTGTTGGTTATACACACACACAGCAGTAGATCTTAACGTTCTAGAGCCATTATTCAGAGCTTCTAATGTTTTTTCAAGTCCAATCCCTAATTATATGAAAAATTCAGGGTAGGAGTGGAGACGTTTTACAAAGTAGCAGAATAAGCAAAGTACCTCAGGATACTTTCAATCACTAGGATAATATACTCAGCAATATAACACAAGTCAGGGGGCCCCTATAAAAGGACTCCCTAAAGGGACACAAGCTGGCAAGCCTGGGTCAGAGGTAGGATGGACACCAGGACACCTCTTCACGCAATCGAGTCCCACTGGAGCAACTCTTTGGTATAAGTTAAGTTCTACATTTAACCCCACAGTACCTTAGGTTAGAAGAAGTAAACATAGCCGGATTCTCCTCAGTGCAGCAGCGATGCACCCAGTCTCCCGATTCATCAGTTTGGTGACTAAAGGAAGGACTCTAAATGGGATGCATCACCAGCAGTCTTGAGAGAGGACCCTTGGCACAGATTTCTTTGGTCTCCTTGGTCGGTCTCCGGTTTTGGTGCCTTTTTATCAGCTTCAACAAATGGTATTTGCCTGGTCGATCTTCTTTGACTCTGAAGTCCTGCACTCTGGTAAGGGGACTTAGATAAGTGGGATCGTGCCTCTGGAGGTCCAACTGGAGCTCACCCAATTTATGGATGGATTCAGCCATGCAAAGATGTTGCACTGCAAATGGGTCAGAGGTCTCCTGGTATTCGCGGTGTGCAGCTTTGTAAAGTCACAGCACCTCGGGAGATGGCTCAATTTATAGTTCGTCTCAGGGCTGGTTGGTCCCACCAGTCAAAGGGAAGGAGTCAGCCTCTTCGCAGCTCCTCTTTCGATTAGGAAACTGGGTGAAGACAGCAGTGGTCGCTTCATGGTTACTGGAAGGGATTGCAGGCGTTTCTGGTCATCTTCAGTTCTTCCATTTCAGTGGTGAACTTGCCTTTCACATCAGGAACCTCATCTTTTATCTGGTTTTCCCCACACACTCCTTTGCAAATGCCATACAGGCCCCGAGTGGCAATTGGTTCCATCCAGGCAGAGAAAGGACAGGGGGAGGACACACACACACACACACACACACACACACACACACACACACACACACACACACACACACACACACACACACACACACACACACACACACACACACACACACACACACACACACACACACACACACACACACACACACACACACACACACACACACACACACACACACACACACACACACACACACACACACACACACACACACACACACACACACACACACACACACACACACACACACACACACACACACACACACACACACACACACACACACACACACACACACACACACACACACACACACACACACACACACACACACACACACACACACACACACACACACACACACACACACACACACACACACACACACACACACACACACACACACACACACACACACACACACACACACACACACACACACACACACACACACACACACACACACACACACACACACACACACACACACACACACACACACACACACACACACACACACACACACACACACACACACACACACACACACACACACACACACACACACACACACACACACACACACACACACACACACACACACACACACACACACACACACACACCTCTCTCTCTCTCTCTCTCTCTCTCTCCCAGAATAGTAGAAGGGCTAACAAAAGATAACCACATGAGGGACTGCAGGCGTTTCTGGTTGTCTTCATGTGAAAAGGCAAAAAAAGAAAGGGGATACCATGTTAGAACATGGGTGACCCTATTGTGTACAACCAAGAATGAATACAGTCTGCAGTAAAAAAAATAAAAAAACACAATAGAAGAACACGTCCACTGCCACCAGCCATAACTGTAGGGTTGTCACTGTTATGTTATTTTGCATTTATATAGCGCCTTATATACCATTGGTATGGTCTGAAGGCGCTGCTAGGTTGAACACCCTTGGGAACCGAAGTTCAAATCAGTAGAGAGAGTAGAGAGAGTCAAAAGGTGCATGTGAGCACCGGGTATGTGTGCAACTCGTGCGATATCCGTGTAGTAGCTGCTTCTTAGCGGTAGGTGTGGTGGTTGAGAGGTCAGGAGAATGTGTTCGTTCAGGCAGGTTTTATCCAGAATGCCTGCGGCTGCGTTAGGCCTGAGGAGAACGCCTGGCTGGGGGGTGTGAGACCAGCAGTGTCAACTTAGAATGATGTGCGGATGTTGATCTGAGAATAGTTATACCGAATGGTGTCATAGTATCTCTGTGTTCTAGTTGAGTGGTGATGTAAAGGAGAGAGTAAGCATGGTGGTGTGATATGAGTTATATGCTCTTTCAAACTTTCTTTGCATTCTAGACCATACTATATATGTCACGCAATATTTATGCGTTCCAGTCCGTACCGTGGACAGCTATCCATTCTATGCACCCCAGTCAGAACCAAATACACTCTGGTCCGCCCTGCGCGGTCTAGTCTGCTCCGCGCATGCGCTCTTGTCTACCACACGACTGTCCACTTGCCCTCACCACGCACAGCCTCTTGTCTGCCTCACGCATGCACTTTGACGGCCCAAGGCATGCACTCCTGACAGCTTCATGCTCTACGCATTCAGTAGCTCAATGTACTTATCCATTCTACGCACTCATCAGTACTGGATGCGTCAGTGCTCATTCGTTCTACGTGCTCGTTGGCTCTACGCGACGTCAGTTCACTCTGGGCACTCGATCACTCCAGTTGCACATCTGCTTTATGCCCTCACGCGTGCTATGCGTTTACCTGTTTTACGCACTTATCCCCTCTACACACTCACCCCCTCTACGGACTCACCCGCTCCACGGACTCACCCGCTCCACGGACTCATCCTTTCTGCACTCATCCGTTTTAATCACTCTTGATTTTCACGTATCCAGCAGTAATATCTTGTTCTATATATTGATCTCTATACTCATCTGTCCTATACCTTCATTTACTCTGAGTATACATCCACTTCATATATTCATCTGTTCGATACGCCTATCCGCTCCATACGGCTTCATACACTCAAAAGACTAAAGTTACAGGAGTAGAGAGCAGGGGGATACTAAATATCCTCTTAGCACTCCACATAAGGTGCATTGTGCTAATCTCTCGTAGCATAAAGTTTTAGGAAGTATACAAAGTATCCCGCTATACTTAAGAACCGTAGTTGTTAAGGATAACGAAAGAATCTCAAAGGAGAACCCAAAATGTTCCCAGCAACACTGCACATAGGGTGCTGTGTGCTGCAAATGTGCAACACAGATGCCTTTAAAGATATATGGAGGAAAGCAGACGCCGCAGTAAAGATAAAATACAGAACAGAGTTCCAAAAGTCAGAGCAAATAAGAAAAAGGCTCCCCACATTCAAAATAGAAGGAAAAAGGTCCAGAAGTCCAGCGAAAAGTGGTAGGGGTCTCTTAGGAGAGGGGATGAAGCATAAAAATGATAAATCTCCCTAACAGTCCTCACATGGAGAAGGTGGGTGAGGGGATCGTACTGTATGAAATAGATGTCCAAGGGCTGGAGGTCAGTTGGTGCACAGCCTACGGGCAATCAAGCTCTTACTAATGGTCTCAGCAATGGTCTCAGCTCTTGTCGCTCGTCTGCATCTCAGAATCTCAGAATTAGCAAATCTATGAAGCTTGTGCCCCTCTATCACTACTTAGTTGGAACTTGTTGATTAAATGCTTAAAGCATCTCAACACTGAAACCAATTTAGCAGTATACAACATCATTTTTTTTTACAAGAGACATGGCTCATGTCTCCCCCCTCCTGGAACAACTATGATGTCTACGTGGTTGCAGCTAACGAGAAGTGTGCACAACCTCGAAGACGTGGCCAATCAGCATTGCACTGTTGGCAAAGAATACAGAAGTCGCAAGAAATTGAGCATCATAACATAAACACAGTGCTATGGGAGCAATATACCTCAGAAGCAGAGTAACCCACGACAGCGAGCATAGTTCATGTTATCAACATTTATACCGCACACGGTCGCCCAAGGGCATCATGGCGTGAGGATAGCACACGAACAGGACTAGTGAGAAGCAGCATTCTAAAAAAAGATGAGTTTTGAGAAGAGGAAGAAACTGAAGGTGATTCTCGACATCTCAGGTGACAGGCAATTAATTCCACAATTTGGCAGCTACGACAGAAAAGGCCTGACCACCACTCCTAGAGAAGTGGAACTTCAGGACAGTCACCAAAAGGGCATTACTGGAGCGGAGGGTGTGACTCAGAACATAGGGTAGACATTTTTCACAGAGGTAGTCGGCTCGATGGCCGTAGACTGCTCTGTGTACCAAACAAAGGGTTTTTAAGTCAATCCTCCTACTAACAGTGAGCCAATGCAGAGCACTGAGTACAGGAGTAATATGGGCATGATGGGGGGGGTACATGTGGCCATCATAGCCTCAAGATGAGGTCCCTTCCCAAGCCTGGGTGAAGTTAGAAATGCGTCCCCCTACTGGGGTTGCGTGAGAAGGGACCCTGAACTGAGCATCAATGCTTTGGTGGAGGCGTGCCGCCTCCCTTGCTGTGGCTGCCTCTGCCTTTACCACAACCTCTCCTATTACCCCTGCCGTAACCCTGGGCAGACTGTTGTTCCACTGTGTACCCTGCCCCTGGGAATAGATAGATCCTCCCTGGGAATTTTGGCCGGGTGGGCGACGAAATTACTATTCCCTCTCTGGTTAGGGGGTTTATTGGTTAACTGGCCAAGCGACTTGAGTGTTTCGTATTCGTCCTTGGCATTTTTCAGTGCGTCTTCGACCACCTTACCAAACAACAGATCGGTTTCCACCGGTTTGTCCAACAATGATGCCTGGGTTTCTGCCTTAAAACCAGACTGCCGTAACCACGCATGCCTTTTGATAACAGTGCCTTCCGCTATCAATCTGCCTGCGGCGTCGAAGGTTGCTTTTAAAATGCAACCAGACACGGCTCTACCCGCTGCGGAAATCTAAGCTAACTGGCCCTTTAAAGGTTCAGGAGCAGAGGCTATGAGTGCCGCGACTTCTTCCCACTGATGGCAGTTGTAGCTGGCCAACAGGGTGGTGGAGTTAGCAATCCTTGCTTGATAAGCGGACGTTGAGGCTACTTTCCCGCCGAAACCGTATCGTTTTTTGCTCTCCTTGTCGGGAGGAGCTTCGGACGATGACAAGGGTGTTCCCGCCCTCTTACGAGTGTTGGTGACAACTAGGGAGTCTGGCTTTAGATGTCCTCTTATATAGAGAGGGTCAGACTGGGCCGCCCTGAAAAGTTTTTCAACCCTGGGATTGACTGCTCTGGTGAGGTTCGGGTTCACCAGGGATGGGTCTATTCTCCGCTGAATGGACTTAAGGATAGGGATGGTCTGGGCAACAGGCCTCCTTTCTCCTACTAACTCTTCTACGAAGTCCCTTTACTCCTGGACACCATGGGTGTCAATGTGGAAATGTTCTGCTGCGCGAGCGAGAACCTCATTTAGGAGGGGTTGGTTATCGACCGGGGAGTCGGTAACCGGGGCTTCGTTCTCTACCGGGGAATCTACCCTGTATGTTTCCGAGTCCTCCTCTTCCTCTTCCTGGTCCTCATCATCTCCATAGTAGCCCGTCCCGGTTTGCTCTTCTATCATACTAAATTCTTGGTCCTCACCAAAGGAAGCTTCTCCTTGATACATTAAGTATGGTCTTGCGTAAGGTTGTACCTCGAAGGGTTCTGACCTTGTCGGATTTTCAAACCGGGGCTTTTTACTCTGGGGGAGGGGGGGATAGGATCAGTAGAGCCTGAGGGAGTGGCCCCTTGTGGATCATACGAGAGGAAATGTTCTGGATTTTTATCATAAAAATCAGCCAAAGATGACATTCTTGACATGACCCTATCTATGTCTTCACTGGACCATTTCTTGGAACTGGGAATGACTCCCTCAGCAAGTCTATGGGATTTATCTTGAGTAGCTTTGCTGGTTGTGGACCTATCAGCAGACCTGGGCTTGTCTGTCTGTTTAGGGGGGGGTGGAGTGTTTCACAGGTGTAGAAGAATGTACAGGTAGTTTCTTCTGCTGTTTTCCCCCCTCCCCGTGCGTAGAAAAATGTTTTCCCTGTCCCTTAGTGGCTCCGGAGTTTTTCGACGCCTGGCATCGAGGATCGGGAGAGGTGTCCCTGTCCTTCGAGCGTGGGGCCTCGCCGTCTTTAATTGCGGGCTCCGCCTCCTGGAGCGCAGCCTGGGGGTTGAAGTCGTCTTTGTCTTCCGACGATCGAACTTCTGTTAGCCTAGGGAGCGAGGCACTCTTGGCAAGAGTGGATGATTGCCTGGAGTCATGCGGCGATCTTGATCGAGAGCGCCCAGAGGACACCGAATCGGACCGTTCTGTCTGTGCCTCTTTCCGAGAACTCGACGTCATAGAGTCTCGGTTGGACTTAGTGTGTTTAGTGTGTGTAGTATGTGAAGCGCTTGCGTCGTCGGGGGTCTTCCCCATAGCCGCCCTGCCGGACGAACTTCCGAGGTCGGGGACCTGCGCTCGGCTGTCTTTCGACGCCGTAATGCCCTCACCGTCCGAAAGTACGGTGTCGCTGCCATCGCTGAAGGCGCCCTCCGCTGCCATGGCCGCCTGCCTGGCGTGGTGGGCCCAACGCTTCGTCGAACGGTCCTTAAGTGTCTTAGGTTTAAACCTACTACACGCTCTGCAGTTCGCTTAGGGGTGGTCCCTCGGCAAGCAGAGATTTCACGTGGCGTGCCTGTCGACTCAAGGGTATTTGCGGTTGCACTTGGGGCAGGATTGAAAAGGGGTACCCTCCATACGCACCTTGAGGCAGCAGGCTGTTAAGTGTAGGAAATGTATAAGGTGTACCTATATACCAAGAGTGTAGAGTATGAACCACCCCCCACTCTCCCTACTTGCAGGGCTGAGGCCAGCGGCCTACCAGGCCTGGGCCGAGGCCAGCGGCCTTCCGAGGCCCAAATCCGTCGTGCAGCAGCCGACGGTCGATTTCTTCTCCAGCCGGCGTCGAGTGTCGAAGTTCGACGTTGGGGTGGGGAAGGATGTCAATAGATTAATATTTTAAAATTTTAGCAAAAGTATGGCTAAGGCCAGGGGTCTCCGCAAGATGCTTCCGACCAGTATGGCGGAAAAAAACAATCTGAGGATCCTAGACGCGTGAGGGATCTTGGGTACAGTGGACGTCACACTAGGGATAGTATTACTGGCACGCCCTGTGTCGACGCCCATTTTCGAAAAACAAACTGTAATACTCCGCAGCTTCCACTAGATGTCGGCCTATGCACAGCATGTGATCTAAGCAGATCCACAAGCCTCAGAAATATATATATATATGGGATACATTACTCACCGTAATCGTATTTCTGATGCTTGTATCTGCTTAGATTCACATGCTGTGCATAGGCCGACATCTAGTGGAAGCTGCGGAGTATTACAGTTTGTTTTTCGAAAGTCGAAAATGGGCGTCGACACAGGCGTGCCAGTAATACTATCCCTAGTGTGACGTCCACTGTACCCAAGATCCCTCACGCGTGTAGGATCCTCAGATTGTATTTTTTCTGACATGAGGAAGCATGAGGAGTAGCGTGAGTACAGATAATCCAAGCAGATAGACAGAAAGGTAAGACTACAAGTAATCATGCGCCTTCTCTCGGAGGGGAGGAAGGGTGGGTCGCATGTGAATCTACGCAGATACAAGCATCAGAAATACGATTACGGTGAGTAATGTATCCCTTCTGAGGCTTGTGGAATCTGCTTAGATCACATGCTGTGCATAGATTAGCGAGCAGTACCAGAAGAAGGAGGTGGGATGTGAGAAGGGTCATGAGCAAACAGGTGTCTTAGAACCGCTTGTCCCACTTGTGTATCTGTCTTGGAATGAGTGTCAATGCAGTAATGCTGAGTAAAAGTGTGAATAGAGCTCCAAGTAGCTGCTTTGCAAATGGTGTCGAGGGGAACATTTGCAATGAAAGCCAGAGTGGCACCAATGCCTCTTGTAGAGTGGGCCCTTGGCGTAAAAGGCAGAGTCTTCTCAGAAAGAGAGTAACACAGCTGTATACAGTTGATAATCCACTTCGAGATAGCGCCCTTAGAGACGCGATCCCCCTCTCTGCCTGTAGCTACGGAGACAAACAGTTGATCTGTTTTCCTTAGCGGTCTGGTCTTATTAACATAGTATAGGACCGCCCTACGCACATCTAGGGTGTGTAGTTTCACCTCAGCCGAGCTTTGCGGGTTTTGGAAGAAAGCCGGAAGCTCGATGGACTGGTTTACATGGAACTTGGATATGAATTTAGGTGAGAACCTAGGGTGTGTGCGTAAAACCAGTTTGTCCTTGTGGATAATAAAGAAAGGATCCTGCACTGACAGAGCCTGAATTTCACTGACCCTTCTTATGGAGGTAATGGCTACTAAGAAGGCCGTTTTATAAGTCAGGTGTTTGAGACTACTTTTATGCATGGGTTCGAATGGGGGTCCCATGAGCTTAGCTAGCACCACGTTGAGGTCCCATCCTGGCGGTGGGTTCGAAATAGGAGGGTGAAGTCTCTTTACTCCTTCCATGAAGGCTTTAACCACTGGTACTTTCCACCACGAGACCTTGTTATGGGATGTGGTGTAAGCCGAGAGGGCTGCCAGGTGTACTTTCAGCGAGTTAAAAACCAACCCTGCATCCAGCAGGTGGAGCATGTATGTCACAACGTTGGAAGGAGTGCAATCAACCGGGTTGATTTGTTTATTCTGGCACCAGATAACGAATCTTTTCCACTTATCAAAGTAACAGTGCCTTGTATTTGGTTTCCTGGACTCCTTTAGAATGTCCATACACCTCTGTGGTAATTTGAGATGTCCAAACTCTATGACTTCAGGAGCCATGCTGCTAGGTTCATAGAGTTGGGTTCCTGATGCACTGTTTGACCCTGTTGCTGGGACAGTAGATTGTACCAGGCTGGGAGTCTGATGGGCTCGCACACCGCCATCCTGCGTAGGTGTGGAAACCATGGTTGTCTCGCCCACATGGGAGCAACTAGGATGAGCGTCATCGATTCCTTGTTCATCTTGTACACCACCTTCCTGATGAGAGGAGTTGGTGGAAAAGCGTACGCAAACATCCCTGACCAGTTCATCCACAGGGCATTCCCCTGGGAGTCCGGCTGGGGGAACCTGGATGCAAATCCTGGGCATTGTTTGTTTTCGCTTGTGGCGAATAGGTCTATAGTGGGGAAACCCCACTGAGAGAAGAGATCTTTTACTACGTCTCTGTGAAGGACCCATTCGTGTTCTTTTGGGAGGGAGTCCCTGCTTAGAGCATCCGCTAGGGAATTGAGCTCCCCTGGAACATGTTGCGATGACAGGAAGATGTTCCGTCTGAGTGCCCATATCCATATTTTCTGGGCAAGCTTGGACAGATTTGGCGAACGAGTCCCCCCTTGCTTGTTCAGATAGAACATGGCTGTCGTGCTGTCCGTCCTGATCTGCACCGACAAGTTCAGTAGATGGGGCTCGAACGCCTTCAGCGCTCGGAATACTGCCAGAAGCTCTAGCAGATTGATGTGGTTCTTGGCTATTGAGTGAGACCAGAGACCCTGAGCTGTGTGGTGGAGATGGTGAGCTCCCCACCCAGTCAGGCATGCATCTGTAGTCACCACGGCTTGTACTTCGGGATCGTAAAAGGGTTTCCCCTTTGCGAGATTCTCTCTTGTCCACCAGTGTAGGCTTTGTACGAGTGTTGGCGAAACGACCACTAGATCGTCCCACTGACCACTTGCCTGAGACCACTGTTTCGCCAACCATTCCTGCATGGGACGCATGCGCAGACGCGCGTGGGGGACCAGGTAAATGCATGACGCCATCATGCCCAGTAACCGCATAGCTTTGCGTACTGTTATCTGTTGACCTGACTGATAATGCGGAATTTGCAGAAGTATATTCCGAATTCTCTCTTCCGAAGGGAAGGTCAATCCTTTCTGAGTATCTAGGATAGCCCCTAGAAACTGTTTTGAGGTGCTTGGCACCAGACTTGACTTTTTCTCGTTCATAGAGAAGCCTAATTCGTGGAGGAGGTCGATAGTCCTCTGAATGTTTGATCTGCAAATTCCTGGGGTTTCCCCCGTTATGAGCCAGTCGTCCAGATAAGGGTACACCGGGATTGCCTCCCTGCGTAGGTGTGCCGCCGCCACCGCCAGTACCTTGGTGAATACCCTTGGTGCTGAAGCTATCCCGAAGGGCAGTACCTTGAATTGGTAGTGGCGACTGTCCACCTTGAAGCGCAAGTACTTTCTGTGCGCTGGGAGCATGGAAATATGAAAATAAGCATCTTTCATATCCAAGGTTGCCATGTAATCCCCCTTTTTTAGGAGGGGTATTACCTCTTGTAGCGTGGTCATACGGAATTTTTGGGGCTTGACATACTTGTTGGCAGGCCGTAAATCCAATACTGGGCGCATTGTCAAATCTTTCTTTGGCACAAGGAAGTAAGTTGAATAGATAACCTTGTTTACCTGGTGTCCTGGGACGAGTTCTATCGCGTCCTTTTCTAGCAGAATGGCGATCTCCTCGAGAAGGATTTTCTGATGTTCTAGGGAGTGTACTTTTTGTCGTGGAGGATGGTTCCGGGGACGCTTCAGTAATTCTATACAATATCCTGAGGACACTGTTGACAGCACCCATCTGTCTGAGGTGATCCCTTCCCAAGCCTGGGTGAAGTTGGAAATGCGTCCCCCTACTGGGGTTGCGTGAGAAGGGACCCTGAACTGAGCGTCACTGCTTTGGTGGAGGCGTGCCACCTCCCTTGTTGGGGCTGCCTCTGCCTCTCCCACGACCTCTTTTGTTACCCCTGCCGTAACTTTGGGTAGACTGCTGGCTGTTGTTCCACTGTGTACCCTGTCCCTGGGCATAGTTGCCTCTTTGTGAATTTTGGCCGCGTGGGCGACGAAAATTACTGTTCCCCCTCTGGTTAGGGGGTTTGTTGGTTAGTTGGCCAAGGGATTTAAGTGTTTCGTATTCGTCCTTGGCGTTTTTCAGTGCGTCTTCGACCGCTTTCCCAAACAATAGATCGGGTTCCACCGGCTTGTCTATTAAAGAAGCCTGAGTTTCTGTTTTGAACCCCGACTGCCGTAACCATGCATGTCTCTTGATAACAGTACCCTCTGCTATCAATCTTCCTGCGTTGTCCGCGGCGTCGAAAGTTGCTTTCAATATGCAACCAGACACGGCTCTCCCTTCTGCTGAGATCCGAGCCAATTGGCCCTTTAAGGGTTCCGGAGCAGAGGCTATGAGTGCCGCGACCTCTTCCCATTGATGGCAGTTGTAGCTGGCCAACAGGGTGGTGGAGTTTGCAATCCTTGCTTGGTAGGCGGACGTTGAGGCTACCTTTCTGCCAAAGCCGTAAAGTTTCTTGCTCTCCTTGTCGGGAGGAGCTTCTGACGAAGATAAGGGTGTTCCAGCCCTCTTCCGAGTGTTGGTAACCACTAGGCAGTCTGGTTTAAGATGTCCTCTTATATAGAGAGGGTCAGATTGGGCTGCCCGGAAAAGTTTTTCGACCCTGGGGTTGACTGCTCTGGTGAGGTTTGGGTTCACCAGGGACGGATCTATTCTTCGTTGGATGGATTTAAGGATAGGGATGGTCTGAGCGACCGGCCTCCTCTCTCCTACCAACTCTTCTGCAAAGTCCCTTTCCTCCTGTACACCGTGGGTGTCGATGTGAAAATGTTCTGCCGCGCGAGCGAGAACCTCATTAAGGAGGGGCTGGTTATCGACTGGCGAGTCGGTAACTGGGGCTTCGTTCTCTACCGGGGAATCTACTCTGTAAATTTCCTGCTCATCTTCTCCCTCCTCCTGGTCCTCATCATCCGCATAGTATTCCGTCCCGGTTTGTTCCTCCATAATTTCAAACTCCTGGTCCCCCTCAGGGAAAGGCTCTCCTTGGTACCTGGGGTGTGGAGTAGAGTATGGAGTAGAGTAAGGCTGTACCTCGAAGGGTTCAGGTCTTTCGAACCGGGCACTTTTACTTAGGGGGATGGGATCAGTGTAACCTGAGGGTGTGGCTCCCTGAGGGTCATACGAGAGGAAATGCTCTGGATTCTTGTCGTAAAAATCAGCCAAGGAAGACATCCTTGACATGACCCTGTCTATGTCTTCGCTGGACCATTCTTTGGAACAGGGGATGACTTTAGTAGGCAGTTTAGGGGACTTATCAAGGGTACCCTTGCTGGATGTTGATCTCTCAGTAGACTTGTATTTGTTTGTCTGCTTAGGGGGGAAGGATGGTCTTACAGGAGTGGAAGAATGTGCTTTCCGCTGTTTCCCCCCCTCCCCGTGCGTGGAAAAATGTTTTCCCTGTCCCTTGGAGGCCCCGGAGACTTTCGACGCCTGGCGTCGAGGATCGGGAGAGGTATCTGTGTCTTTCGAGCGTGTGGCCTCGCTGGTGTTAACTGCGGCCTCTGTCTCTTGGAGCGCGGCCTGGGGGTGGAAGTCGTCTTCGTCCTCCGACGATCGAACTTCCATTAGTCTAGGGAGCGAGGCACTCTTGGCAAGAGTGGATGATTCATGAGGCGATCTCGATCGAAAGCGCCCAGAGGACACCGAGTCGGACCGTTCTATTTGTGTCTCTTTCCGAGAAGTCGACGTCGTCGAGGTTCGGTTTGACTTAGTGTGCTTAGTGTGTGTAGGGTGTGTAGCGCTTGCGTCGCCGGGGGTCTTCTCCATAGCAGCCCTGCCGGACGACCTTCCGAGGTCGGGGACCTGCGCTCGGCTGTCTTTCGACGCCGTAATGCCCTCGCCATCCGAAAGTACGGCGTCGCTGCCATCGCTGAAGGCGCCCTCCGCTGCCATGGCCGCCTGCCTGGCGTGGTGGGCCCAACGCTTTGTCGAACGGTCCTCGAGTGTCTTAGGTTTAAACCTACTACACGCTCTGCAGTTCGCTTCGGGGTGGTCCCTCGGCAAGCAGAGATTGCACGTGGCGTGCCTGTCGACCCAAGGGTATTTGCGGTTGCACTTGGGGCAGAATTGGAAAGGGGTACCCTCCATACGCACCTTGAGGCAGCGGGCTGATAAATGTACGAAATATATAAGTGTATCTATATACCAAGAGTGAAGAGTATGTACCACCCCCCACTCTCCCTACTTGCAGGGCCGAGGCCAGCGGCCTACTAGGCCCGGGCCGAGGCCAGCGGCCTTCCGAGGCCCAGATCCGTCGTGCAGCAGCTGACGGTCGATGTCTTCTCCAGCCGTCGTCGAGTGTCGAAGTTCGACGTTGGGGTGGGGAAGGATGTCAATAGATTAATATTTTAAAATTTTAGCAAAAGTATGGCTAAGGCCAGGGGTCTCCGCAAGATGCTTCCGACCAGTATGGCGGAAAAAAACAATCTGAGGATCCTAGACGCGTGAGGGATCTTGGGTACAGTGGACGTCACACTAGGGATAGTATTACTGGCACGCCCTGTGTCGACGCCCATTTTCGAAAAACAAACTGTAATACTCCGCAGCTTCCACTAGATGTCGGCCTATGCACAGCATGTGATCTAAGCAGATTCCACAAGCCTCAGAAATATATATATATATATATATATATATGATACATTACTCACCGTAATCGTATTTCCGATGCTTGTATGTGCTTAGATTCACATGCTGTGCATAGGCCGACATCTAGTGGAAGCTGCAGACTATTACAGTTTGTTTTTCGAAACTCGAAAATGAGCGTCGACACAGGCGTGCCAGTAATACTATCCCTAGTGTGACGTCCACTGTACCCAAGATCCCTCACGCGTCTAGGATCCTCAGATTGTATTTTTTCTGACATTAGGTAGCATGAGGAGTAGTGCGAGTACAGATAATCCAAGCAGATGGATAGAAAGGTAAGACTACAAGCAACCATGCGCCTTCTCTCAGAGGGGAGGAAGGGTGGGTCGCATGTGAATATAAGCAGATACAAGCATCAGAAATACGATTACGGCGAGTAATGTATCCCTTCTGAGGCTTGTGAAATCTGCTTAGATCACATGCTGTGCATAGATTAGCGAGCAGTACCTGAAGGAGGTGGGATGTGAGAAGGGTCATGAGCAAATAAGTGTCTTAGAACCGCTAGTCCCACTTGTGTATCTGCCTTGGAATGGGTGTCAATGCAGTAATGCTGAGTAAAAGTGTGAATAGAGCTCCAAGTAGCTGCTTTGCAAATGGTGTCAAGGGGTACATTTGCAATGAAAGCCAGAGTGGCCCCAATGCCTCTAGTAGAGTGGGCTCTTGGCGTGAAAGGCAGAGTTCTTTCAGAGAGTGAGTAACACAGCTGGATACAGTTCATAATCCACTTCGAGATGGCACCTTTAGAGACGCGATCCTCCTCTCCGTCTGTAGCTACGGAGACAAACAGTTGATCCGTTTTCCTTAGCCGTCTGGTTTTATTTACATAGTAGAGGACTGCCCTAGGCACATCTAGGGTGTGTAGTTTCACCTCAGCCGAGCTTTGAGGGTCCTGGAAGAAAGCCGGAAGCTCTATGGACTGGTTTACGTGGAATTTAGATATAAACTTAGGTGAGAACCTAGGGTGTGTGCGTAAAACCAGTTTGTCTTTATGGACAGTAAAGAAGGGATCCTGCACTGACAGAGATTGAATTTCACTGACCCTTCTTATAGACGTAATACTAAGAAGGCCGTTTTATAAGTCAGGTGTTTGAGACTGCTTTTATGCATGGGCTCGAAAGGGGGGCCCATGAGCTTAGATAGCACCACATTAAAGTCCCACCCTGGTGGTGGGTTTGAAATAGGAGGGTGAAGTCTCTTTACTCCTTCCATGAAGGCTTTAACTATTGGTACTTTCCACCACGAGACCTTGTTATGGGAAGTGGTGTATGCCGACAGGGCTGCCAGGTGTACTTTCAGTGAGTTAAAAACCAATCCTGCATCTAGCAGGTGGAGCAAGTATGTAACAATAGTGGAAGGAGTGCAATCAACTGGGTTGATTTATCTACTCTGGCACCAGATAACAAATCTCTTCCACTTGTCGAAGTAACAGTGCCTTGTGTTTGGTTTCCTAGATTCCTTTAGGATGCCCATACACCTCTGTGGTAAATTGAGGTGTCCAAACTCTATGACCTCAGGAGACATGCTGCCAGGTTCATTGAGTTGGGTTGCTGATGCACTGTTTGACTTTGGTGCTGGGACAGTAGGTTGTACCAGGCTGGAAGTTTGATGGGCTCGCACACCGCCATCCTGCGTAGGTGTGGGAACCACGGTTGTCTTGCTCACATGGGAGCAACTAGGACGAGCGTCATCAGCTCTCTGTTCATCTTGTTGACCACCTTCCTGATGAGGAGTTGGTGGAAAAGCATACGCAAACATCCCTGACCAGTTCATCCACAGGGCGTTCCCCTGGGAGTCTGGTTGGGGGAACCTGGATGCAAATCCTGGGCATTGTCTGTTTTCGCTTGTGGCGAATAAGTCTATAGTGGGGAAACCCCACTGAGAGAAGATATCTTCTACGACCTCTCTGTGTAGAACCTATTCGTGTTCCTCTGGGAGGGAGTCTCTGCTCAGAGCATCCGCTAGGGAATTGAGCTGCCCTGGAACATGTTGTAATGACAGAAAGATGTTCCGTCTGAGTGCCCATATCCAGATTTTCTGGGCAAGCTTGGACAGATTTGGCGAACGAGTCCCTCCTTGCTTGTTCAGGTAGAACATGGCTGTTGTGCTGTCCGTCCGGATTTGCACTGACAGGTTTAGTAGGTGGGGCTCGAACGCTTGAAGCGCTCTGAATACTGCCAGAAGCTCTAGCAGGTTGATGTGGTTCTTGGCGACTGAGGGAGACCAGAGACCCTGAGCTGTGTGGTGGAGATGGTGAGCTCCCCACCCCGTCAGACATGCGTCGGTAGTGACTACTGCCTGTACTTCGGGATCGTAAAAGGGTTTTCCCTGTGCAAGATTCTCTCTTGTCCATCAGTGAAGGCTATGTACTAGTGTAGGCGAAACGACCACTAGATCGTCCCACTGACCACTTGCCTGAGACCACTGTTTTGTTTCGCCAACCATTCTTGCATGGGACGCATGCGCAGGCGCGCATGGGGGACCAGGTAAATACATGACGCCATCATGCCTAGCAAACCATTGCTTTGTGTACCATTATTTGGTGACCGGACTGATAATGAGGAATTTGCAGTAGTATATTCCGAATTCTTTCCTCTGAAGGAAATGTCAACCCCTCTTGAGTATCTAGGATTGCTCCTAGGAACTGTTTGGAGGTGCTTGGCACTAGGCTGGACTTTTTCTCTTTGATTGAGAAGCCTAATTCGTGGAGGAGGTCGATAGTCTTTTGGATGTTTGTTCTGCAAATTACTGGGGCTTCCCCCGTTATGAGCCAGTCGTCCAGATAAGGGTACACCGGGATTGCCTCCCTGCGTAGTTGCGCAGCCGCCACTGCCAGTACCTTGGTGAATACCCTTGGTGCCGAAGCTATCCCGAAGGGCAGTACCTTGAACTGGTAGTGCCGACTGTCCACCTTAATGCGCAAGTACCTTCTGTGCGCTGGGAACATGGAAATATGAAAATAGGCATCTTTCATATCCTAGGTTGGCATGTAATCCCCCTTTTTTAGGAGGGGGATTACCTCTTGTAGTGTAGTCATGCGAAACTTTTGGGGCTTGACATACTTGTTGGCAGGCCGCAAGTCCAATACTGGGCGCATTGTCAAATCTTTTTTTGGCACAAGGAAGTAAGTTGAATAGATACCCTTGTTTACCTGGTGTCCCGGGACGAGTTCTATCGCGTCCTTTGCTAGCAGATTGGCGATCTCCTCGAGGAGTATCTTCTGATGTTCTAAAGAGTGTACTCTTTGTCGTGGAGGATGGTTCCGGGGACGCTGCAGTAGTTCTATACAGTGCCCTGCAGATACTGTTGACAGCACCCATCTGTCTGATGTGATCCCTTCCCAAACCTGGGTGAAGTTGGAAATGCGTCCCCCTACTGGGGTTGCGTGAGAAGGGACCCTGAACTGAGCGTCACTGCTTTGGTGGAGGCGTGCCGCCTCCTTTACTGGGGCTGCCTCTGCCTTTACCACGTCCTCTCCTATTACCCCTGCAGTAACCCTGGGTAGACTGTTGGCTGTTGGTGTTCCACTGTGTACCCTGCCCCTGGGAATAGTTAGAGCCTCTCTGGGAATTTTGGCCACGTGGGCGACGAACATTACTATTCCCTCTCTGGTTAGGGGGTTTATTGGTTAACTGGCCAAGGGACTTGAGTGTCTCGTATTCGTCCTTGGCATTCTTCAGCGCGTCCTCGACCGCCTTACCAAACAACAGATCGGCTTCCACCGGTTTGTCCAACAATGATGCCTGGGTTTCTGCCTTAAAACCAGACTGCCGTAACCACGCATGTCTCTTGATAACAGTACCTTCTGCTATCATTCTGCCTGCGTTGTCCGCGGCATCAGAAGTTGCTTTTAAAATGCAACCAGACACGGCTCTACCCTCTGCGGAAATTCGTGCTAACTGGCCCTTTAAGGGTTCTGGTGCAGAGGCTATGAGTGCCGCGACTTCTTCCCACTGATGGCAGTTGTAGCTGGCCAACAGGGTGGTGGAGTTTGCAATCCTTGCTTGATAAGCGGACGTTGAGGCTACTTTCCTGCCGAAACCATATAGTTTTTTGCTCTCCTTGTCTGGAGGAGCTTCGGACAATGACAAGGGTGTTCCAGCCCTCTTACGAGTGTTAGTGACAACTAGGGAGTATGGCCTCAGATGTCCTCTTATATAGAGAGGGTCAGACTGGGCTGCCCTGAAAAGTTTTTCGACTCTGGGATTGACTGCTCTGGTGAGGTTCGGGTTCACCAGGGACGGGTCTATTCTTCGCTGAATAGACTTAAGGATAGGGATGGTCTGGGCAACAGGCCTCCTTTCTCCCACTAACTCCTCAGCGAAGTCCCTCTCCTCCTGGACACCGTGGGTGTCAATATGGAAATGTTCTGCTGCACGTGCGAGAACCTCATTCAGGAGGGGTTGGTTATCGACAGGGGAGTCTGTAACTGGGGCTTCCTTCTCTACCAGGGAATCTACTCTGTAGGTTTCAGGGTCTTCCTCTTCCTCTTCTTGGTCCTCATCATCCCCATAGTAGCCAGTCCCGGTTTGCTCTTCTACCATGCCAAGATCTTGGTCCTCACCAAAGGAAGCCTCTCCTTGACACAGTGAGTATGGCCGTGAGTATGGTTGTACCTCGAAGGGGTCTGTAGACCTCATCGGTGTCTCAAACCGGGGCTTCTTACTCGGGGGGATCGGATCATTAGAGCCTGAGGGTGTAGCCCCTTGTGGATCATATGAAAGGAAATGGTCTGGATTTTTATCGTAAAAGTCTGCCAAAGAAGACATCCTTGACATGACCCTATCTATGTCATCACTCGCCCATTTTTTGGAACTGGGAATGACTCTCTCAGAAAGTCTAGGAGATTTATCTTGAGTAGATTTGCTGGTTTTAGAAATATCAGCAGACCTGGACTTGTCTGTCTGTTTAGGAGGAGTGGAGTGTTTCACAGGTGTGGAAGAGTGCAGAGGCTGCTTCTTCTGCTGTTTTCCCCCCTCACCGTGAGTGGAAAAGTGTTTTCCCTGTCCCTTTGTGGCTCCGGAGGTTTTCGACGCCTGGCGTCGAGGATCGGGGGTAGAGTCCCTGTCCTTCGAACGTGGGGCCGCGCTGATCTGGTCTGCGGGCTCCGACTCCTGGAGCGCGGCCTGGGGGTGGAAGTCGTCTTCGTCCTCCGACGATCGAACTTCTGTTAGCCTAGGGAGCGAGGCACTCTTGGCAAGAGTGGATGATTGCCTGGAGTCATGCGGCGATCTCGATCGAGAACGCCCAGAGGACACCGAATCGGACCGTTCTGTCTGTGCCTCTTTCCGAGAACTCGACGTCGTCGAGTCTCGGTTGGACCTCGTGTGTTTAGTGTGAGTGGTGTGTGAAGCGCTTGTGTCGCCGGGGGTCTTCCCCCATAGCCGCCCTGCCGGACGACCTTCCGAGGTCGGGGACCTGCGCTCGGCTGTCTTTCGACGCCGTAATGCCCTCGCCGTCCGAAAGCACGGCATCGCTGAAGGCGCCCTCCGCTGCCATGGCCGCCTGCCTGGCGTGGTGGGCCCAACGCTTCGAACGGTCCTTAAGTGTCTTAGGTTTAAACCTACTACACGCTCTGCAGTTCGCTTCGGGGTGGTCCCTCTGCAAGCAGAGATTGCACGTGGCGTGCCGGTCGACCCAAGGGTATTTGCGATTGCACTTGGGGCAGAATTGAAAAGGGGTACCCTCCATACGCACCTTGAATCAGCGGGCTGTTAAGTGTAGGAAATGTATAAGGTGTACCTATGTACCAAGTGTGTAGAGTATGTCCAAACCCCCCACTCTCCCTACTTGCAGGGCCGAGGCCAGAGGCCTTCCACGGCCCGGGCCGAGGCCAGCGGCCTTCCAAGGCCCAAATCCGTCGTGCAGCAGCCGACGGTCGATTTCTTCTCCAGCCGGCGTCGAGTGTCGAAGTTGGACGTTGGGGTGGGGAAGGATGTCAATAGATTTTTTTAAATTTGTAGCAAAAGTATGGCTAAGGGCAGGGGACTCCGCAAAATGCTTCCGACCAGTATGGCGGAAAAAAACAATCTGAGGATCCTAGACGCGTCAGGGATCTTGGTTACAGTGGACGTCACACTAGGGATAGTATTACTGGCACGCCCTGTGTCGACGCCCATTTTCGAGTTTCGAAAAACAAACTAATACTCCGCAGCTTCCACTAGATGTCGGCCTATGCACAGCATGTGATCTAAGCAGATTCCACAAGTCTCAGAAATATATATATTTTTTGGAGGCAAGTAAAGCCGTAGGCTCCTTGTATTTGGGTCCATTCTCATGGGGAAACTGATTAGTTTCTATCAGTACTGAGAGACTATAATCCTCATAACGAGTTTGGCGGTAATTCCACAGAACTACCGCCAAACGGAATTCTATGACAAGACGGAGGCGAGCATTATGCTTAACTCTTTAATTTTGCCACCAACACAGCAATTCAAATTTTAATAAACGTTTTCCAAAACAAATGTTTCTTTTGCTTCTAGTAAATGAAATCTTTAGTTTAAAAGTTTGTCTTTTCCTTCTAGATGCTCTCTACTGATCTCCTACAAGTTCCATGAGCCTCCTGGTAAACAGTAGTCCTTCCTCCACCAATCTGGTGTCTGACCCTCCTATAAGGACTACCAGCTCAAAGGTTCCTTCCTCTTTCTTTTTTGCTGAGACATACAGATAAGTGTTTATAAGCTCGTGCCTCTTTCAGGGCTCGATTTTGTTAGAATGGGTGAGATATACTGGATTTATGTTACATTAATGGCGCAGCGTTTATATTGAAAAAAAATATATATATTTGCATCTAGTATCCATTTTCATCTGTGACTAGTACAGGCGACGGCGGCGCCCTCGCACCCGCTCCGTCTTGGCCGACAGCTGCTCCGTAGAGCCGCGCAAACGAATACATTGACCCGAGACTCGGGTAGCTGTGGAGGCGGAGCCAGAGCCGCGGGCACTCTCACCTGCGTGAGGCATCCGGCCCTCTGCACAGGACGGTGCGCGGCAGGCGCGCACTAGGACCCTTGGGGAGCTTGAGGCCTTAAGCTTTCCCGTCTTCCCCCGGGCCCCTTCCGGCGTTCATAATACGAACGCGAGCGAAGGGAAAGAGCCGTGTGTGGTGCCCAGAGTTACAAAAAGAAATAATGATAATTGGGTTATATCCATACGATTTTGACACGGAGCACGTAGTAACAGCAGTGAAGAAGAAAAAAAAAAAAGAAGTAAAAGGCTGCCCTTCACATGTCTCCAGAAGGCCTGCAGCTATAAAGCTGCCTCATTTCGTGGGCTTAATACATTGCAGTCGACTCTAACACAACGACAATTATGACCCGCTATGAAGGGGATCACTCCACAACTCCTGAATATACCGAGGAAGAGTGGGAGGAGGAACCCTCTTTCCAGGAAACTGAGCTGTCTCTCAGCTTTAAGAAGGTATTGGGAGAATCCCTATCTCTAGCGGTTACTGAAGGAGTGCAACCTATTGCTCAAAGACTTGACATGCTTGAAGCATGGATATTACAAAAAGAGCAGAAATCCCCTAGGAAAAAGAGGGTGCTTAGCCCAGGTGAAGGCCCGTCGACTGGACACTCTCATAGCGGGGTTGAACAGGGGTGTAAGGCTCGGAAGAGCAAGGACTCTTTGACCCCCTCCCCCCCGAGCAAGGAAAGAAGGGTCGACCAGGACCCCCACAAGGCAGACGATCCCGTCGCAAGATTAAAGGCAGCCTTCCTGGCAAAATCAGCAGAATGCCAGCCCAGACCCCCTACCCCATGGGTAAGTAATATAGGGGATATAGACGAGGGCTACTCGCCCAATGATGAAGGGGGAGAGGAAGAGGACTCTCCAGGGGACCCCACAGCAGGTGAGGAAGACATTCTGGACCAGGAGGAAGACACAACCGTTATGTTCGATCCGGAGGCCATTAGGCACCCAAAATCCACTGAGTGGCTTCCCTCCCCAAAAGTAGCGCTCTACATGGCGCAGCATATATACGCTAACCACTGGATAGGGAAGTGAGATCTCACATGTCTTCGCCCAGATCTCCTGGACAAGTTATCCGAGACCCCCGATCTGGACCTGAAAATGGTTACCTTTGTAACAAAAGTTTCCAAAGATATCAGAAAGGGCGTGGATAGAGCATGGAAAGGATGCCAGGACAAGGTGCTGGCCTTAGCAGCCCCTCTGGCGAAAATAGTAGACCCTATAGTTCTAGCTAACTGGGCGCAAAGGGCCATGTGCTTCTTGGGAAACGCCAACTGCGCCCTTTCTTCTGAGAGAAGGGGAGTGCTCCTGAAAATTGACTCTAAATTAAGCAACTTAGCATTGTATGAAGCGGGGCAAGGGGCAAGTCTGCTTTTTGGTGAAGCCTTCGTGAAAGATGTCGCAATTCGTGGGAACTTATTCTGCCCTTGAAAAAGCTCAAACTCCATTAAAAGAATATTCCCAGGATGTGTTTTTTCAGGGACCGGACGCCAAAGGGGCCGAGCGTCCGGTCGATATTCCTTTCACCGCAGGCCCCAAGGAAACAGAGCACAATATTGGGAGGGAAGGCAAGATGCCTTTTTCCCCACCAGAACGAGGTTTCCAAGAGGTCGCAGGCACAGAGGAGCCTACAGACATGCAGGAGCCACTGGCGGCGAGTACCTCGAATGTGCAAGTGGGGGGCAGGACCCTACTGTTTGAGCGCTTGGCACGCATTGTCCAGCGATATTTGGGTCTTAGACGCCGTAGCAGGGCTGCGCATAGATTTTCTAGGCGACCCTTTTCAATGCCAACAGCCGCAACCAATGCACCTTTCAGTGTAGGATGCAGCGCTTCTTCAGAGCGAACTAGTGAAGCTTCTCCAAAAGAATGCGATAGAACGCGAGACGCAGTCTTCCCCAGGGTTTGTAAGCAATTTGTTTCTCATGCGCAGGAAAGAAAAGATCCGCCCAGTTATCAATCTAAAAAATCTAAACGAATGGCTAAAGTACAATCACTTCAAGATGGAGGGAATCCATCTTCTCAGAGACCTGTTGCGCGAAAAAAACTGGCTAGCACGCCTGGATCTGAAAGATGCGTGTTTTACAGTGCCTATAGCAGAAGCCCACCGCAGATACCTACGTTTCCGCTGGAACGAGGAGGTGTGGCGCTTCAAAAGCCTTCCTTTCGGTCTCGCCTCAGCCCCATGGGCCTTCACCAAACTGATGAGGCCAGTAGCAGCAGCTATCAGGGAAAGAGGTATTCGGATCATAATCTATCTTGATGATATTCTGATCCTAAACCAGAACAAATGCTCTCTAGTCAACGATGTGCGTTGGGTGTTCACCTTACTATCTTCTCTGGGATTTCTGGTGAATCTCGACAAGTCTCAATTACAGCCAGTACAAAAAGTAGATTTCCTGGGGTTCACCATAGACACGGTGAAAGTGACTCTAGAACTCCCCAGTCAAAAAGTGAGAGCGATAAAGAAGGAAATCAAGACAGCCCTAGCGAAGAAAGTCATCTCTCTTTGTTATCTAGCCTGGATTGCAGGCCTTCTAGCAGCTTCCATCCAGGCCATCTTCCCGGGGCCTCTGCATTACAGAGCCCTTCAGAGTCTCAAAACCAGACATTTACAAGGAGGGCTGGGCTACCATCAACTGATAACCTTAGACAGCGAAGCAATCTCAGAGCTTCACTGGTGGCCGCAAAACATGGAAGCCTGGAACAGTCGCGCAATATTCGGCGACGTGCCAGAGCTCATAATAGAATCCGATGCGAGCAGAGCAGGATGGGGGCAAGATGCGGTCAGATCGAGACCGGAGGAAAATGGTCGGAGAACGAGTTACAACTGCACATAAACTGTCTCGAACTATTAGCAGGCTCGCTCGCAGTTCAGACTTTCACCAAGGGCAGAGTCAAGTGATCCGTGCTGCTAAAGATGGACAACGTCACCACAGTACGTTACATAAACAAGCTGGGAGGCACAAGATCAAAGATGCTGGCAGAGCTAGCGAAAGATTTGGCACAATTGCCTCCAGCATCGAATAGCAGTGGCGGCGGAGTATCTGCCGGGAGCTCAGAACAGCATTGCAGACTGGAACTCTCGGTACCTGACAGATTAGAGCGACTTTAAGTTGCTGCCGCAAGTCTTTCTCAAGTTAAACCGAGTGTGGGGTCCCCTACACACGGATCTGTTTGCATCCAGACTAAATGCATAGATTCCCAATTACTTCAGCTGGAGGATGGACCCGGGTGCAGCGGGAACAGACGCGTTCCTACAGTCGTGGACAGGGGCAGTTCACTACGCGTTTCCACCTTTCATAATGATCACAAGACTTCTAGTGAAGGTGCGCAGAGACCGAGCAGAGCTAGTACTAGTGGTCCCCCTTTGGAAATGTCAGCCTTGGTTTCCAGTAGTGATGGAACTTTCCTCGGATTTTCCGAGGAGGATCCCTCTTCGCCCGGACCTCCTCCTCAGCCCGTCCGGCCAATATCACCCTCTAGTGGAGGCGGGCTCCCTGCATCTCATAGCATGCATAATTTCAGGAGAAGATGGGAACTGCCAGGAATTTCGCAGATCGCTGCAGACTGCATCAGAAATTCCTGGGTGCCTTCCACTTTCAGGAGCTATAGTTCGGCATGGGAAGCCTGGGGGGATGGTGCGCAAACTTGCAGTTGGATCCAGTTTCAGCACCTATAGTGCACGTCCTTAACTTCCTAGCAGACAAATTTCTCGAGGGCTGTGCTTACAGGACCTTAGGGGTCTATAGATCCGCTCAATCCACGGGTCATGACAAAGTAGAAGGAGCTCCAGTGGGAGAACATCCAGCGGTACACAGGTTGCTGAGGGGGATTAGACTGAAGCGGCCGCCAGAACCCAAGTACTCTTCCCTATGGGATGTTCGTGACGTCCTACAGTTATTTATGAGATGGCCAGAAAATGGTCAACTATCCAGGTCGCAGCTTTCAAGGAAATTGGCGATGTTGCTCTGTCTGACGGCATGCCAGAGAGTTTCCGATGTAAAAGCTTTAGAGATAGATAGATCTATCTGGAAGGGACTGCGTTTACTATTGTGCAAAAAACGAAATCCGACTCCAGAGTGATTTCCTATCCCTATTTCCCCGAAAACAAAAAGTTATGCGTTGCGCAATGCATTAAAGACTACGAGAAAGTAACAGCACTTGTTAGGCCGCAAGGCGTCACTCAATTGCTAATTGCGCATAAGAATCTCCATCATGCTATAGCTACAGCGACAATTGCTAGATGGGTGAAAGAAGTTATGCAGTGGGCAGGCATAGATTTAACCATTTTTGGTGCTCATTCTGTCAGGGGTGCAATGGCTTCTAGGGCTTTTTCAGCAGGAGTGTCTATACAAGACATCAGGAAAGCAGCTGATTGGTCCTCCGAATCAACTTTAAGACTTTCTATTTCAAGCCAGTCTCTGAAATGGCTAGTAGGGTGGTACAGAGCTTTGAACAAAGCATAATGCTCGCCTCCGTCTGGTCATAGAATGAAGATTGCCCATGCTAACTGCACTGGTCAGTCTTGATTCTATTAAAGACAAGGAGGCGAGCATTATATCCCACCCAAATGAATTCAAATTATACTTATAAGATTTGCACTGTTGAAGGTTGTGTAAATGATTAAATGGTGGCAGAGCATCGCATTCCCTCTCTTACGTCACTTTTGTGTCTCTTCTAGGAGATGTACAGAAGTCCGCATGAACTCATCACGAGCTGAAGCGGAAGTGATATCGGTTGTCCCGTTGGACCTTTTGGATAGCAAGTTGTATTCACAGTTGCCTCGAGAAGGAAATGTTAAAGTTGGAACGTTATGCCGACTTGAGACTTTCTGCAGACAAAGAAAGAGGAAGGGACCTTTGGGCTGGTAGTCCTTATAGGAGGGTCAGACACCGGATTGGTGGAGGAAGGACTACTGTTTACCAGGAGGCTCATGGAACTTGTAGGAGATCAGTAGAGAGCATCTAGAAGGAGAAGACAAACTTTTAAACTAAATATTTCTTTTACTGGAAGAAAAAGAAACATTTGTTTTGGAAAAAGTTTATTAAAATTTGAATTGCTGTGTCGGTGGCAAAATTAAAGAGTTAAGCATAATGCTCGCCTCCTTGTCTTTAATAGAATCAAGACTGACAGTTGACCAGTGCAGTTAGCATGGGCAATCTTCATTACCGTTACAACCACTTGGAATTTACCGTGGGATTAGAAGTTGTGATAGGTGATGTAAGCATCCATTTTTTGGAGTTCATGGAACTCCATGGAGATTTTGGCGGAATTGCCACCAGCAGTAAATCCGCCGATAAGGTGAAGGGTTTACCTCAAGCATGTCCTCCACTTCAAAGCCAAATTCGGGATTTGGCAGAGTAGTAAACGTGGTGTTAATACCATTACCACCACTTCTTTGCTACTCCATCAAATTTGCAATGAAGCCATAGGTTTCTTTGTGAATTTCATGTATTGTTACAATTGCACACATGACCTTGAAGCGAATTGCGGTTAGGATACTTTCTAAAGGTTATTAAAAAGCCATTATAGGATAAAGTTATACAATGTGCCAAGGATGAGCTGGTAACCGCGGATAGTTTTATACTGTGTTTTTCTAGTTTTACTTGTGCACTTTGACATGTATCGCAGAGGCCCACTAAAGGTGCCTAGCACCCTAATATCGCTGCCCAATGAGGTTTTCCCTTGGTCTTTGGCCAGATTGTTGTTTGGCCTTCTTCTGGTCTTCTTAGGTCAGGAAATAACATACATGGAATGCCCCTTCCCGGGAAAGCTGCTGCAGCACGGATGTCTGGAGTGCACATTGAGGTGCCTGAATGCCTGTTGCTGGGCAGATCGGGCCAGTGGCTATCCAGGATTGGATAACCACTGCTTGTTTGAAATGGTGCAAATCCTTAACATTGGTGGACTTGGGTGAGCTCCCAGCACAAACCGTGGATAAAAGGAGGACTTCTGCAGCCATTTTTCAGATCATCATTTATTGGAGCCAAGACCTCTGCGCAGTGCGCAGAGCAGCAGACTCACGGCCAGAGTTTGACCCCCTGCAGCTGACCAGCACCAACTCGGAGTACAGTCCAGTGAAGCCCCGTTTTTCAGCCTAATCCGAAGACCGTCAGTGCTTTGACCCATGGACTGGTGGGACAACCAGTCTCAACCACTGCTCAGGAATCTGTGACTTCGGAAGTGTCCATGGACCAACCTGTGGACTGACCAGCTCTCCCCTGGGCTACCTTACAGCGCCATTGCTGTTCTGAGTGCATCCTTGGAAATTGGAGGATGCTCAACTTGTACAAGACGCCCGCTCCTTCATTTTCAGCCCTCTTGCATCTACAGAATCTCTGGAGGACATCGTCCTTCGTTTGTCCCTAGATGACCCCCCTGCTTACCCCCGACCATCGTGGCTCCTGTTGCAATCTGTCTTGCATCATAGAGGTGGCCCGAGGTCACCTGCATCGCAGAAGTCTTTGTTTTTGTGTTCAGCTGGAAGGTGTCTGGAACAGGTTCTTGTGCACTGCGACCGACCAACACCAAATCCTATGCCTGAAAGTAATCTATGCACCCTGCATCCTCCTGGGTCGTCTTCCTTGATCAGACAAAGCACAGAAGACTGTGTACCCAACACATTCCAGAATCTCAGCAGTGGTCTCTGGCGAAATAGAGTCAGGTGGGTAGGTTAACATACCGGATAATGCCCCCCCGGCCCCGTTCTACATAGGGTTACATGGTTGTAAAGGTCCGTCCCTAAACTACCCTTTCCTGACTTTGGTCGGCAGAGGCCTGGTCAAGGATCCCTTCCTAAGCCAATACCAGTGTGGGATTTGAGTTGGTTTGCTTACCTGAACTTTACTTACCTTTTTGACTTTGTGATCATAATCACTGGCATCACCCAAATCTCATAATAAAATGTAAACTGGTGACTTTATGGCACAATGGCCTAAACCATCTTGTACTCATCATGTATTATTATGCATTAGGGGAGCTCTTATGTGGTTATTCCCCCAAATAACTAAATTGAATTTCATGCATGCAAGTACTTACCCATGTTTCACTATTCATTAAAGTATATGCTTTCCCTTTTTCAAATGGTGAATGTATAGATTTAAAGTAATTGTGTGATATTTGACTAAAAGGTTTTACTTGCTTATTGTGTATTTTAAAGGCCTAATAATGCATTGTATCTTTTTGTACTTACCTGCCCAACTTCAATTATTGGTGGTGTTTTGTTTGGACTTGTAGCCCTAGACCATTCTGACTGACCTCATTCGACTAAGCCTTGCCGCTCTGCTACCTTGCCTTGATTGGGTTTGGCTAGTCCTCAGTGTCTCCCTGTTCATAACAGGGTGGCCTCCCAAAATCTATCCTCCAGAGCCGATTTTGGAAATGCATCTTAATCTCTTATGTTTCATCAATCTTACCTCTCAACAGGGTTTCCTGTCTGCAGCAATTTGCCATTGGGCTTTCAAGTGAGCCCTCTCTGGTCCAGGATTTCCATGGTCTGCAGCCCAGACTCACTTGGGCTTCCCAGGACCAAAATACTATTCTCACCAAGACTCCAGGCTTGGGCTCTCTCTATGCCACAAAATAACTTTGCTGCTGGTGGTGCTCCAAGGGACTGACCTCTGCAAATTACACTGCATTGCTTGAGGTCCAACATTAGTTCCTTTCCCCAGGGCTGACAAACGCGGTCTGTGCTGGTTCATTTTTAAAGGACTGTGGCTCCTCCCTTAGGAAGGGCTTACACCCATGGGCTATGGGATGAGGACTGTGCTTTCCTCAGAGTGGATTACATGGTTTACCCCTTTTCCTCTCAGGACATGAATACCATTTACTCGAAAAGTTTTTACTGCATTTTACCACAAGTATGTACATGGAGGTTGGGTTAGGTATTTAGAAGGGAGAGGGCATTGAGGTAGTGTGGGACAGTTCTCCCCCCGCCCCCTGCATTTTTATGCGGTAACATGCACTAATAACCTTATTTATGAAATGGTCTTCCACCAAATCCCTGCGAGGAAATTACATAGATCCGGGCTATGTACTCCTGGGCAGCTGCTCTCTCTGGGTGTTAGCATAAAGCTATATAAGGCTTATCCACCATTCAGGATTTCATACTGGCTTGCGTTATAAGTGGGGTTTTATGCCCCTCCCCTGAGAGTGTCTGGTTCTGTGTAACTTGGGAAGCTCAGCCTGTGAATTCCTCATGTAGAAACTCTCCAATCAGCCTGAGAAAGCATTAGATCTATTTGTTTTTACTGAGGAGTCTTTAGATTGTAGACATGGCAACATTTGATCTTCTGCAAAGCTTTTTGACAATGTAGCATAATACTCCAAGCAAATAATCAAAAACAGATGTGGTAGGACAAGTACAAGTATCTAGATCCCTCTCCCAGCACTAAGATGAGAATGTACACCACCTGCAGGCTTAAATGGATTTAGAGGCTGGTCTCCAAGCTGACAGGAGTAAACTGTTTGGGTAGATTTTCATTGTTATGCACCTTTTCATTTTTAAGCATAATCTCCTTCACATGTGAATGCCCCAGCACTTTTTTCTGGACTTATGGATTTTTGGTCTGTTCCCCTGAGCAAGTGCGAACCCGTTTCCACACTCATTATTGTATACTCTGTATTGGGATACTTTGTATTTCTTTTTGTAACTCTTGGAGGAAAGCATTTCTCCAAGTTTTATGGCATTCGTCATTGACTTTTGCTACACACAGCACTCTCTGTGCAGTGTAGGTGGGAGCCCCTTGGGCCTCCCTTTTTATTTTCTGTTATTTTCCTTGTGAGAACTCCTGTTCCCCAGGGCAGGGGGATATTTAGTATCCTTCCTAACTTTTATATTGTGAGATCAGCACACCCCACCATATGAGTGCTGTGGGGTTACATTGTATCCCCTTTCTCATTGCTCCTGTAACGTTTTGCTTGCTATGACAAGCTAACCAGAATGGCTGGTGGCAGTGGTTTTATCCCACCTACTTCTGTGCAATTTTAGCTTCCACGTTGCAGTCACTGCTGCGGTAGTGCACAGAAGGGTCACCATTGACCCAAAACAGTGACTACTCGTTTTTCAACATTTCTCGTTTGCTTGTCCCTTCTTGGTCCTTCTGCAGTGCTGGGTGGGGGGGAGGTCCTGCTTTGACTAGTGTTCGTGGGAATCCTCTGTGAAGCCCGCCAACGATCCAGTGTGTCTGAGGACAGGACTCCACTGTTCTTTGCATTCTGGTGTGCCTGCCTAGAACCAGTTCCAACTAGGCGATGGCTGACCTGAAAGGACAGCCACCACTCAGTTTGAATGGTGCAAGGGTGCTGATTGACTGAGTTCCTGCATAACAGACATGGATCCTGATGCTGAAGACAAGCTGACCCCTGGAACACAAGAATCAGCCAAGAAGAAGAGGAGAGATGTCTGCAGCCACTGCCACTTGACCAGAGATGCCCTCTGAGTAATCAAAGCTGTCTGACCCCTTTTTCCAAGTGCCAAGAGAGCCCTGAAAAGGACGGCTCTCTCCCTTAGACTGGTGGGCCCAATCAGTCTGAAGACAAGCTGTGACCTTCATGGGCTGCAAACCGCCAATACCCTGGGACCTGTGGACCAATGGCGATTGCGCAGTGCATCGTCTTCAGAAGATTAAACCTCCCGATAATTTGGTGGACTCCTTCAGCAGTTTGAGGCAAGATTCCACTCCTTGAAGTCCCCTCACCAGACTGCTGCACCGAAGAAAGACAAAATCGACCGGGCGGTAAATTGTTCTTCACTGGTGTCTTGAAAAGGGCACCAAAATCACAGAACCGCGAAGAATCCTTTGTCTGAAGCCTCTTCACTCAACTACTGCTGCGAGATCCATTGCAGTGTCCCTTCTTTCGTCTGCCTGACCAAGATTCTGGTGAGCGCATCTGCTGCTGCATAATGGAGCCATTGTGCCGCCACTTCTTCGCTCCGAAGGTACTGTGAGACTCTTGGTAGAACTGAGTTGCTTTTCTGCTTGTGTGTTGCTGGAATGCCTATTTGTGTGTTTGGGAGTGTGCCCATACATGTTCGCCCAGGCCCAATGCCTGTGAGTGCACAGGGAGACTTTCCTGACACTTTTTCGAACAAAGATTGTTGCAGGAAACTTCCTCTAGAACTTTCTACAGCATGTGCCTACCTGTTTTGCCCTCCAATCTGACTCTGAGACACTCATAACTAGATAGGGATGGACATCTGAAGTGTTAGGCCTCTGATAAAATAATTACATGTTTTTCCCCCATTCATTCATTCACTTGTACCTGAAAAAGATATTCTGAAAGTATTACAAACATTTCACTTACTGTTGAATTGCATATTGCCATTCTAAAACTATTACAAAAGTGATTTTACTTACTGTGAATAATGCATTGGTTTTTATAAAGTTACTTACTGTGTTTACACTACTTACCTGGCTGAATAATTACTCAACTTGGTGTATATATAAAATAAACCATTATTTTGCTATAACTCTTAGTGTGTTAGTGTTTGTTTGGCCTCTCCCTCTTACGATAAGCCTGGCTCTTCAGCCATTGCTACCAACAAAACTTGTGTGGTTCATGCCTATAACAGTTGGAGCCCTGTGTATCAAGCACAAGTCATTACAAGTCCTACTGTTGGTGTTGTTAAACTCCCTAACATACACTCAGGACATAGTCAGACAATTCTCACTCCTTATCAGCCAAGCAAAAAAGGTTTAGGCTGCCATGGTTTGGATGGAGCACCTGTCCCGAACTGGGGGAGAAGGTCCACCCTCAATGGGAGGTGCAAGGGAGGGCAAATGGACATGTTCAGAAATGTTGGGTACCGCACCCTCCGGGCCCAGTCTGAAGAAAGAAGAATTCACATGAACTTGGAACAGGCGTAGTCTCCGGAGAATGGTATCATACCAAAACATTGAAGCGCATTGCTACAAATCACAAAACAGCAAATTGTGCAGAACAAAATTTAGAACAGTTAATGGAAAATATAGGTGGGGGTTGGAGTGTTAAGGTGCGGAGGATGTGGGTGGGGCTGCGGGGGGAGTCGGATAGAGCGTCTCCCCCACATTTATTTTCAATGAACTGTTTTAAGAGATTTTTCCGATGTTTTAACGTAGATCCCGGAGAACAAGCTTTATGAGAGGGATCGGCTAAAAATTAAGCAGGGCTTTCACACCCTCACCATGTGGCAATCGTTCAGTCACCCAAAAAGCTCCCAGGCCCAGGGGCTGCTTCTTTAACCCCTATTTATGCTCTAGGTGATTAAATTGCTATATATTGGTTTTAGAGGGTAGGCTGGTGGCAGCTTAGATGTAATATTTACTTCACTAGGGGTGCAGGCCAATTTACCAAATTAGTAACCAAATGTGCTTTTAAGGTAGCCATTGAGGTACTAAGGTTTACGTTTAGTTTATTAAAAACTTTTACTTAAAAACAATATTCAAATGAAGTTTAAACTACATGGGGCATCAAAATAGTCTTGCGAAATGAATAGATCATCAATATTTCGGTAATAGATATTATTTACAACAGAAGTTAATAGCTCCTTTATTTTGCAAGTATAGATGACTCCTGGGCTCTTTGAGGAGAGGAGTCAATTTGAAGTACTTTTTAAAAAATTGGTTACAACGTAGATTAAGTTAGAATCATGTCCTTCATGACAGCGCTCCCACCATTCCTCAGCAGACAGATGGTCATTTTTAGATATTAGATCCCCCATGTGTTCAGTCCTTTCTGCCCTTAAATTGCAGCAGAGGAGCGTCAGATGGTATAAGGATTCTTTTTGGTCTTTGCAGAATCTGCAGCAGGCATCCTGTGTTTCCACATCATGTCTTGCAAATAAGATTTATTTTGTCAGGATGATGTTTAGCGTCAGTCTGAGGAACATTTCTGTGATGAGCGCTTGGAAATTTTGCGAGATGTTTTGGCACAACATTTAAGAACCTAATAGATGTTTTTGTTTGAGAATCGAGGTTGTATTTGTTTTCCCTTTTCTCAGTTTCATCCTAGTCATAACACAATTGTTTGTTTTTTACCTCCTCTGGATTGTTAACTAGGAACCATTCATTCACGTTGATGTTTGATAGCACCTCTTTGCATCTTGTTGACCATTGTTGCAAGTGCCAATCTGTCGTTTGTGTGGTATTTATCTTCAAGATGTTAAATTGCATAGGGCTATTTTCATGATTGTTTTCAAGAAGAAGGAGCTAGTGCCTTCCTGCACTCCCAAGCGCTTTAGAATTAGTAAGACTTCTTTTAACTGCTTCTAGGCACTACAAGGGACCACGGGGGAGAGGTGGGGGGGCTCTGGGAAAGCTCTCATACAAATATATTCCTATACACAGACATGAGCAGGCACTAAAAGAAGGCAGTTATTTAAATATAAGGTGGAATGAACTATTAGCTGAATACATTTGTAAATGTCAAATTCTATGCAGTTCTAAAATCTTAACATGGTATGGGTCCAAAACTCCCCCTCACTTCCCGGAAACAATGTAGCATGTGCTAAAATTGGACTAAGGTCTTTGTGGTGTTCGTGCTAGCACGAGCACACAAAGTGACCAGCTGTCCGCTGTCAGTCAAGAGCCAGTGCATGCTAAGAATAAGGGATTTTTACTTGCTCAATGCACAACATGCAGAATTATGAAAACAAGGTTTAAAGGAGATTACAGGATCACATAGAAAAAGGAGTAGAATGAGTGAAGTATGATGAGAATGATGGGATTTTTTTTTTTACATAATTTTCATAGGTAGAAAAATGAAGGCAGGCATGAGCTATAGTGTATCCTTGCATAAGCCAGCAATATGTAAAGTAGCATGTCCTGACAGAAATCGCTGACAATGAAGAAAGGAAGATTTTGCAGCATTCCTTGTATGGAAGAAGCACCTTTGGGATGGAGCCATGCCCATATCCAGTGACCAAGCCAAGAGTATATAAGCCCTTGCCTGGCATCATTTTGGTAGAAGAAAGGAACGGAAGAGGGACAGAAGACCGTTCTTTGCTCCTATCCTCATTTCTGTAAAGAATAAACTGGTTATCCTTGCAAGATAGACTATTGGCCTTACTTCCCTAGAGGGGTGTAATTTACTCTGGTCTGAGCGTAATTAAGGGACATCCTTATAATTAGGGCCACCCTTACAATCAGGGCCACCCTTACAATCAGGGCCAGTGTGTTCCCGACTACTCTGATGCATAGTGTTATTAAGCCTAATTCTGACCTTATCACAGCTATGGGCATACAGTTCGGTAGGCTCAGGATCTTTTTCCAGAACGACCCTTCTAACAAGTCCCATATTTCCCACGAAGTAGATAATGTAGATTCACTGCTATATGTCAGGATGGGAATTACTTTCTGCTTACATAATTTAATAAGCAGGATTAAGGCGAATTTCCCATATTTTGTATGGTATGTAAAGTTAGACCTTGAGTTCTAAGGTTGTTTTTTTTAGTTTCTGACCGGGCAAGCACCGTAAAATCAAAATGTCAGATTTTTTAACATTGATTTTTAGGTTGTTTTGTTTGACGTAGGTTTGTAAGCACGCGAGACTCCGCTGTAGCCCTATCAGCGTTTGGTCTGATATCACAAGATCCTCAGCATAGATCGTCCAGCCTAGAGGTATGCCATTTATTTAGGGTGAAAATACTGATGGCAAGTTTAGGTGCTGAACAGGGCCGATGCCAGCAGGCGTCCCTGCTTAAGTCCTTTTCAGGTTTTGATCTCTTGTGTCAATAGTCCAGCTGCGTTCAGACGTACATTGGGGTACTAAGGTTTATTCATTTTTTTAAGTCCTACTCGTTTTCTTTTAGGAGCTTCCTTTATTTGGGGAAACTACGAGGCAGACCTAAAATTGATGTTGTGCAGACGTGGGCTTGTGAGCCTAAGATGGCACCCTTTACTGTGGTTTGAACTGATCTGGACTGGTGACCAAAGCCTGTGTTTGTAATGCCCTAGTGGAATTGAGTTGATAGGGTGTCAAGCCGCCATGAGTCAAGGTAGACAAAGGGGAATCCTGCTCTGCCTCATTTGTGCAGGTTGCCTTACCTGCTTGATGATTTATCTTCAGGAAAACATAGCTAACGAAGACCCAGACTAACAATACTGGTGCGACTGGTGATTCTCGTCTGTGCACCGGTTTGTACAGCTGGATGCTGTGCATCCGTCAAGAGGCTTCCTTATCTTGCTGCTGGTCGTCCTGGTCGGCTTGAGCCAGGCCTTCGATCCTGGGACCATTTTCTTTTCCAGGCTGTTTTACAACCGCTTACCACAGTTTATTGCCAGGGACCACAAGCCACTCCTCCCCCCACACTGGTGTTGCAGTTTCCACCACCTGAGAGGGTGTGAGAATGCTAACACACTTTAAAATCCTCTGTGCTGACCTGGGCAGCCACCACAATAGTCCTGCTGCAGGGATGGGTTTTGCTGGCGTGTCATCCACATTTGCCTGATGAGTCACTGGTGTCTGTCTCCCTTGCGCTGGTGCCTCAGTCATCTTGGACTAATCTACACTGTGGATTCTACTTCTGACAATCATGGCATAAATGGAGGATAACACATTAAACCTATAGTATCAAACTAGAAAATCATACATTCATTTCCAGGGAGTTAACTAGTAGGACCAACAGGCCATATTGGATATGCCTGAAATATTCATTGCTTTGGGAAAAACTTTTCTTTTTGCATTTTCTCATCTCCTTCAATCAGATGGGTAGCATAATTGCAGATGGTTTGTGAGATCCTGAAGTGATTTTTAGGAGTGAGATACTTTTCAACCTCACTACCCAGCTAATTTGTTTAGGGGGCACAGGTCATTCCTTAAAGCTACCAATACAGGGGGCAGAAAACTCCTTCGTTCAGTTTATATGTCTATGGTAAAGCACTACTACATCCCATAAGGATAGTAGTGCACAGGATGCCCCTCCCACCGCCTTTTTCTACACTTAACACCTAGTGAAGCATAGTATTAGGGAGACTTTCATTAAACCCCGTGGTTGGGTATTTATGTACGGCTTCCAGACTTAGGAGTCGCAGTGATTTTCTCAAGCTCTGTAAGTGGTAGTGTGGAAGAGCAGCCCAGGTTTGTTGTAGGCTGTTGTACAGCAGGCTGTTGTAGGAAGACATGTTACTCTGTAGTTGCCATTTCACATTGAAGCTGCTGATGTGTTAAATACACAGGGCCAGCAGAGTATACATGTGTGCACAATCCTTTCCAGCATGAAGCATTTTGAAATTGGATAGATTAGTGTTCAGGTTGATTTCCAAAAATAAGCCAAAGGGGGATTTTGGGAGAATAGCATATTATGGTGAACAGGGAAGAAAGATAGAGTTTAGCCAAACCCAATCAAGGTAGAGTAGCAGAGCAGCAAAACGTATTCTCAGGAAGGGTGAAAGAGTGATCTAGGGCTACAATGATCCACACAGAGCAACACCAATAATTTGAGTTATAGAGGTAAGTATAGAAATGCAATTGTTTATTCAGCCTTTAAAATACACTCTAAGAAAGTAAAGCCATTAGTCAAACGTCACACAAAACCCTTGTATGTAAAAACAGATATATACATTCACCATTTGGAGAAAAAGAAAAGCATTTGATTCAATGGCCAGTGCAACACAGCTAAGTACTCAGATACTTCAGAAATAGAAAGAACAATTCCAGATAATCATAAAACAGCTTCCATAGCTCTTATAAAGCCCGACCCTAAAATGGTTTTGGGGCCTTGTGCCCAAAGTCACCAGTTCCAAAGTAGATGCTTTTCAGGGAGGTTTATGAAGATTTGTAGTGCCAGTGGTTATGATTAATAAGAAATGTACAGTGCAGTAAAGTAGAATCACTCACTCTCAGTCCTTAGGATAGCCCTAGGAAGGGATCCTTCACCAGGGTTTCACTGAATGAAGTCAGGAAATAGGGTTATATGAGCATAATGTCCTGTCCCTAAATCACTATGGAGAACAGGGGGCAGAAACAGTAAGGTAAACTCCCTCCTCTCCCCCATGACTCAGATTCTTCCAGAGACCACTGATGGTGTTCTGGAATCCCTTGGTAAACGCTCTTCTGGGCTTGGTATAGAGGAAGGCCCAGGGATCGCAGTGGTGCAGAGGCAGCTTGTGGCATCTGGATTGAGTTTCAGTTAGTCGTGGTGCACCGGAATTGGTTCCAGATAGCTTCCATCAGAACACCCAAAAGAGAAAAGATGAAGATTTGTGCAGGAGGGACCACCTTATGGGATTGAAGGAGTATTGCAACAGGAGTCGCCAAGGTCAAGGAGCGACAGGCAATCTTCAGGGGACGAACGCAGGAGCAGGCCCAGCAGAAAGTACGCACAGGAGCAAGCGTCCTCATAAGCTGAAGATTCTCCAAGTTCCGAGGATGTCATCGCAACAGCGAAGACTGCAGTGAGGTAGGCCAGGAGAGAGCTAGTCAGTCCATTGGTTGGTGCAGGGATGCCTATAAAGACTGAAGGCACTGATCTTTGAGCAGGGGGTCGGGGGGGGGGGTTGAGACTGGTGGTTCCCATCGGTTCAGGAGACAAACTACCAACAAGGTCCTTCTTGAGATCAGACAGAACTGGGGTCAAATCTGGTCCGCTGCAGAGGTGGTCCTTGTGTCGACAGCAGGCTGCTCTTCTTCATGGGGGACTTGGCACCAACAAAGACCTTTCAAATAGCTGCAGAAGCCTTCTTTTATCCGCGTTTCGGGTTGCGAGCCTGCCCAAGCCTACCATTCGTAAGGCTCTGCCTCATTCAAACAGCCAGTGGCTATCCATTTACGGATAGCCACTGGTCAAAACATCTGCCGAGCAACAGACATTCAGGTGCCAAGGACGTGGATTGGGAGTAGATAGTCCCAGCCCCTTCCTCTGGTCACAAACCGCTCCTTAGCTGTGAAAGCCACAGCTTTCCCTAAGAAAGGGATTTCCATATAAGGCATTTCCTAATCTGGGAGACAGGAAGAAGGCCATATCACAAAATGGCTAAAGAACAAGGGCAAAACCTCATGGCACGGCCGTCTAGGGTTTATTAGCCATTTGTGGTAAATGAAAAAGTGCACAAGTAAAATGTATAAAAATACATGGAAAAAATAGTACTGCTGCCACCAGTTTGTCTGCAAAAGTAACCAAAATGTTATTATAAGAAGATGTACTGGAACCCTCGGACTTCTCCTCTAAACAAGTTCTTACAAACTCTTTGACCATTTAGTGGAGTATGCATCAGTATATCCCTCCGATGAAATAAGAATAGCAGGCGATCTGAACTCACAATGCACTGTAACAAAATTAGACTCAAAACTGGAAATGGAATCGAGTGGATACATTTCATGAGGGATTGGGAGTTAAGGATGCTGAATGAAAATGTTTGTGGGGACATCCAGAGTACCCCCACCTGGCAAAGGGGTGTATCCTTCTCAACGATCGATTATTTCTTTCTTTCCAGAAACATTTGAGAGTTGTGTTAAACTTAACATCGGCAAGGGAAACAGATGATCATCCCAAGCAGGTAGTTGTTTTGGAATCTCACTCTGATCATGTTGCTCCACATTATACTCAGGAATTGTCTCTTCACTCTGCAGGCCAAATCAGGAAATTTGACAGAGGGGGGAAACACTTACAAATTGAATGATTGATACTTAATCTTCTGATCAACAACTCTCAGTTTGGTGTGATCCACCCAACTTTATCTCCTTCCTGTTTAATTTGAAGACCTCGACCAATCATGTCCAGAAAAAGCATATGCTGCATAAACATTCTTTTGACGCATTAATTCAAAAACATAAGAAAAACATAAGACAACGAAGGGTCACTCTAAAAAAGCAGATCTGGACAAAAAAGATTACATAGATAAACTTGGAGACCTCAACAATGAGTATAGAAACTGGATTCGGTGTTACAGACATATTGTACTCCAACAAGATGGAAAAGATTTTTTCTGATAATTATGTCTGAGGAATTCCAGAAATGTCTAGACTATGCTGGGATTTCTAAATAATTCTTCCAATCCGGAAACTATCATACAGGCACAGATTTGGATTGACTATTTTTCAAAGGTCTATGGATCTTTGGAAACTGTAGTTCGAGTTATCGCAAAATGGTCCTTAGTCTTCTCCAAGGATGACATCGAAATTTTGATAAAGAAATGCTCTTCTTCTAGGGCGGCGGACCCAATGGGCTTAGCAACAAGACTCTAAAAATGAACCCGCCCGTTTGGGCGAAGGTGTTAAAAATACTCTTTGATAATATACTTCCGACACAGAAATTACCAGAGTCGTGGAGATCATCCATTGTAATCCTGATCTACAAAAACGGGGACCGACTATTAGCATCAAATTACCACCCCTTCTCATTATTTGATGCCGACAGCAACATTTTTGCAGGCCTGATACTGGGTGAGATGGAGACTTGGGCCAAATCAAAAAGGTGTAATACCGAAAAAACAATCTGGGTTTAGAAAGGGCCTATTGACATCTTTAAATGGTTTGGTCCTAAGTTGTGTGAGTGCAGAATCCCTTTTGAAGGGTGGAACCCCCTATTCAGGGCATGGATAGACCTCTCCAAGGCGTTCAATGCTATTGATAGAAATATTCTGTGGAAGAAATTGAACGCCTGGGGGGGTCCCACCTAATTTGTTATCTATTTTGATGGAATTACATCAGAATACAACAATGCGAGTTAGACTGTCGAGATCAGGCTTACTTTCGGATCCCATTAAGATAGAAAGACGATTGCGCCTGGGGTGCCTGTTAGCGCCCCTTCTCTTTATTCTTTTTATGGCTGATTTGTATCAATGATTGCAAGAGGTAGGTTTAATATTGCCAAGAATTGGAAATGCTAAAATTAATTGGTTAGCATATGCGGACGATGTTGTGGTACTAGATCACACCCAAGTTGGGCTGCAGCACTACTATCAGCATTGGAAGAATATGCACACAAAAAAATTAATAATCAAAAAATCCTTGGTATTGATCTTCAAACATCCGAAGAAGGTAACTAAATTATATACCTGGGAATTGGACAAACGTCCTATTGAAATAGTAACTTAAGTTACTTATTTGGGTGCAACAATTAAATACTTCACGAACAAAACAAAAAAAATACACCCATCAGCCATTGACCTCAAAGCCATACATTTGGGGTCCCAAATGAAAAGGATCAAATCAAGATTTTGCAAATTTTCCATTCTACTGTTGGTAAAATACTATATTGGAAAGTTAGTGCCAACTATCCTGTTTGGTTTAGACCCCAACCCATTGTGTCTATGGATATAGACTGGGATAAAATTGAGTCCACGCTTTGGAAGTGTCAGGGTGCCAACCCCTAGAGGCAAGAACTACATTCTACAAGCCACGATGGGAGTGGCAAGGCAACGCGCATGCGCGAAGCTCCGAGCATGGGGCTTGTGCTCAGAACTCCAACGCGAGCGGTCACAATCATCAGAGCTCCAGCCCGAGGGGATAACGCGAGGGGCCACGCCCCAAGGACCAGTCAATCTGGCCCCTAGCAACTCTAGATAAGTGGCGCATGGTTGGCAGGGGACAAGGGACGCATATTATTGTGGGAAGGAGTCACAGGGGAATCATGCGCAGGGGGCAACGCCCCAGATTCTAAACCCCCCTGTGCTTCGGAAAGTTAAGTCCAATGTTTATAGTGCTTAACAGACTGTGCATGATCTAAGAAGCTGCACCTAACTTTTTGGCTGTGTATAAACCTGCGCATGTTCAACTAACGCTGCATGTGTCGACTACTAATTAGCCATGTGTGGCTCCTGCATACTCCAACCCATAGGGTTTGGGAAGCCACAAACCTAGGAGTCCAGAGCCTTGCGCGCCCATCAAAGGCGCACGCCCCAAGCAAAACATTGTGGCCAGCTGCTTGCAGAAACCACGCGCGGTTCTTATAAACGCACGCCCAAGGGGAAAACGGAAAACGGTATCACTGCATGTAAATACTCACGTGTGAATCCTGGGGGAGAAACACATGGCAGGGGCCACACGTGGCTCTGAGAACTAACAACCATACTGTTAGAGTTTGTCAATGAATGTGTGCATGCAAACTGTTGTAAATCAGAACAATGCAGAGCATCCCTAACTTGCGCTCTTGTTGCAGCGTTTGATCGCTTCCTAGGCAAACAGGACCTGGACCTGGAGTGCGCAGGCAGGAGGCCAGCACTCAAACCCAAAGCTAAGTGCCTTGACCTTTTGTTTCATTTGTTTGTAATGTCACCCACAATGGCTGGATGTGTGCATGAATGAGTGCAATGTTAAAATCTTGTTTACAAATGTGTCTTTCCTAACTACCCCGTGTCCTATCCAATGCTGTACCCTCTATCCGGTGTTCCCACTTCCCTGTACCCATCCAACCAGCGTTCCCTAACCCTCTTTCCCCGCTGGGGTTGCAGATGTCTGTGTAAGCTTTTGCTTGCAGGCGTCAAAACCTTAGAGGGGGTGGTTGGTTCATGCCACTCCTGAGCCTGGATTCCTGGAGGCGTGACAGGAAGAGAACTCTGAATCTGCAGAATTGTGCACCCATTGCCTGACTCGGATATGAATTGGGTTTCACCTCGTTAAGGTCATGGATGAAGTGGAAGTGGATGACAATGCTTAGGTTAATCCTAGATCCACCAAAAAGTTTCCTTTATGAGGATGCAGCTGAGTTAATGAAAAGAGCTAACAATATGTTTCTCAATAAGTTAAGATCTAAATATTGGTTAACTCAGACTGCACATTCGATCTCCTTGTCCAAAATCCTTGTAAAGTCAAAGAACGATTGAAACAAGGAGATTGGATGGGGACGATTGATAAAATGAAGATGGCCAAGATGTCGTCTTTTGCTTTGATGCCAAAACAAAGTTGCAATTGCCCTCTTATTTAAAAAAAAGCATTTAAAAAAAAATCTGACCCAGTGTTAAAAACAGAATTCCTCAGATTTAGATTAAATCTATTACCAACTTTAGAGATTCGGTCAATCAGGGACAAAGAGGTATGTACCTCTGATATTATGTGATAAATGTGACGAAAAAGACCGACAGTCAATTAAACACCTATCAAAATGCCCTGGTATGTGGGATTTAAGAGTGGCAAGATTAAACAGATTTGTTCTTGATGTGTGCTGGCTAAATTCTGATGCATTTTGGGACAGATTAGCATCAGGACATGAAATTCTTTTGACTACCGAAGTTGTTACTCCTCAAGGAATTGAACTTGGGAGGAGGAAGAGAAATTGATTTCAGTAAGAGCTGTAACTAAATGGACGAGACTCCTCTGGAACAAAGACTATGTTGAGTTGATGATTAATCGGATGTAAGATAATTAAATGTTTTTTTTCTTCCTTTGTTTTGAGACCTTTGTCCTATTTTCATTAAAATATGATTTTGTTTTAGTTTATTTGTTTAACGTATGTAAAGAACAAGTTACTCTCTTACCTGGTAAAGTTCTTTAGATGGGATGGTCTGACGACGTATTCCATATCTATGACAGTAATCACCACAGCTGTGCTGCTTCGGAAAAGCTTCGGCATCTGCGTGCTGCGTCGATGACCTCGATACGCCGCCCTCGAGGACCTCCTACGACGGCCGACATCACTGGATGTTATAAGTAGGATGCACGACACCCGTAGCCTCAGTTGTAGTTTTTTCCCAGAACGTGTGCTACCAGTCTTCTGTCAGTCTGACACACAAAGCCTTGCGGAAACGTAAGCTGCAATCGCATAAGAAATTCTATAGCGGAGAAGGTAGGGAGGGAGCGATATGGAATACGTCGTCGGACCATCCCATCGAAAGAACGTTACCAGGTAAGAGAGTAACTTGTTCTTCGAGGGGATTGGGTCCTCCGACGTATTCCATATCTATGACAGACTCCCAAAGCAGTACCAATGCAAGGAGGTGTGAAAAAGAATTTAGAAAACAGAAATTTAGCATGCCCAATCAAATTGCGGAGTAAAGGACCGCCTTGCCAAAAGCCAGATCCTGCCCCCGGATGAAAGCGAGGGAATAGTGACGTACAAAAGTATGTACCGAAGCCCAGGTGGCTGCATCACAGATGTTGCGAATAGGAACACCCCTCTGCAAGGCAGTAGAGGCAGCCATACCCTTGGTAGAATGGGCCCGTAAGCCGACCGGTGGGTCCTTACCTGCCAAGCGGTAACACTCGGAGATAGCCAAAATAATCCAGCGAGACAAAGTCTGTTTCGTCACAGCCTGTCCCAAACGCTTTCCAGCATAACCAATAAAGAGCTGATCGTCCACTCTGACCCGGGACATGGGTGAAATATAAAAGCTTAACGCTCTCCTAGGATCAAGCCTATGGAGCCTCTCCTCTTCCTTACCAGGATGTGGAGGAGGATAAAATGCCAGAAGAACAACCTTCTGGCCAGAATGAAATTCCGACACCACCTTCGGAAGAAAAGAAGGACGAACTCTAAGGACAACCCTGTCCTTATGAAACACAGTGAAGGGTGGCTTAACTGAAAGTGCCTGTAACTCACTCTGCGAGCGGAAGTGACCGCAACTAAAAATACAGTTTTCAGAGTAAACAGTCTCAAAGGGCAAGAATGCAAAGGCTCAAACGGAGCACCCATCAGAAACTTGAGAACAAGGTTCAAATCCCAACCGGGCACCTGGAAAGGTGACGGAGGGAACACATTAGTGAGCCCTTTCAGAAACTGAGAAATTAAAGGAATTTTAAAATAGAAACACTCTTCAGACGAGCGCTTAAATATGGACAGCACCGCCAGGTAACCTTTAATGGTACTCACTTGAAGGCCCGTGTGGGCCAAAGAAAGCAAAAAAGACAGAACCATGGGAATTTCACATGCAAAAGGATCCACATTCTTAACCCTGCACTAGTCGCAGAACTTCCAACGGCAACAGTACATGGACTTTGTTGCGGGCCTTCTGGCCGAAAGCAACACCTCCATCACGTCTTCGGGGAGGTCCAAATCCTTATACCTCAACCTTTCAGAAACCAAGCGTGAAGGTTGAGGGACCTGACCTCTGGATGGAGAACCTGACCCCCCCCCCCCCTCCCGTGAGAGCAGATCGTCTCGGTAGGGAAGACGACGTGAAGGGCAGATGGACAAGTCGAGAAGGTCTGGGTACCACGTCCTCCGGGCCCACGCCGGAGCAATGAAGATCATCCGGGAACCGAACCTCCATAACCTCGCAGTACTTGCGGGATGACAGGGACTGGAGGAAACACGTACAGCAGTGGGAATGACCACTCCACCACGAATGCGTCTCCTAAGGCTCCCTTTGGAGGAAATTCCCGCGAGCAGAACCTCTCGCACTTCCGGTTGACACTGGAGATCCACTTGAGGGGTCCCCCAAAGGGCGAAGATCTCCAGGAGAATCTCCTGAGCCAACTCCCACTAGTGAGAGATCACGCTCTGCCTGCTCAGAGCATCCACCGTCTCATTTTCGTCTCCTGCCAGATGAACTGCCGAGATCAAAACTTCCTGCTGGATTACCCAGAACCAGAGCTGCATCGCCTCCCTGCACAGAGGAAGTGACCCTGCCCCCCCTTTTTGTTGAGGTAGTGCATGGCCACCGTGTTGTCCGTCAGGATCAGGACATTCTTTCCTCGCACAGTCGGCAGAAAAGCCTTCAGGGCTAGCCTGACGGCCCTCAGCTCCACCAGATTTATATGGAGTCTGGACTCCGACGGAGACCAACGACCGCTGACTGTCAACTCGTTGGCATGAGCTTCCCATCCCATGAGGGATGCGTCTGTCACAATCATCACCTCCGGCCAGGGCAGCCAAAATGGAGCCCCCCTCATCAGATTGCCTTCGTCGGCCCACCACAGAAGGTCCTGGGTGACCGAAGACGGCACCTGAACAGGGTCCGACATCCTGCCGGAGGACTGAGACCACTGGAGCTTGAGTGGCCATTGCAAAGATCTCATCCGCAACCTGGCCTCTGGCACCAGAAGGAGGGAATAGTTTCTTACCTGTAACTCCATTTCTCCAGCATTGGTATCTTTCATGGATTCACATGCTTAGAATATTCCCCGTCGTCAGGCTGGGAATCCTCAGTAAATTATATAGACCTTTTCCATAGGAAAACTTACAACACTTTTGTGTCTTATCTACGTTGTTTTGGGCCGCGTACGGCAGCGCCACTAGGATGTAAAGGTATAAGTAGCCCCGCCCCCGCGGCTTCCTCAGATTTCGACCCCCAAAGTAGTATGGGGGGGATCTCTGGTTTGCATGCGTAGGGGAGGCTGGCAGGCGCATGTGAATCCATGAAAGATACCAATGCTGGAGAAATGGAGTTACAGGTAAGAAACTATTCCCTTCTCCAGCATTGGATCTTTCATGGATTCACATGCTTAGAATAGATTGTCTAGCAGTATCCCCCCAACATTGGAGGTGTGTATGCAAACCAATATCACCATAACCATAATGCATATTTATCATGGCAAAACATCACCTTATAGCATGTTAACAGTGAAAACATCACACTTCAAATTACATTAGCCGAAGGATGTGACCCCTTAATTGGGGCTTACCTTATTCAAACAGGTGCCGTAGGACTGCACGACCCATCTGTGTATCCTCAGCATGTTGCTGTTCGAGGCAATAATGCCGGGTAAACGTGTGTGGTACCAACCAGGAAGCCACCTGACAGATGTCTCCCAGCGGAATTCCGGACCACAATGCCGTCGACGAAGAAGTGGATCTCGTCGAATGGGCCTTGGATGCTTCTCCAGCGGTTTTCCGGCTTTTGAGTGACAGAAGGAAATAGTAGGCGACTCGGGCTAGTCCTTGTTTTGAGATCGGTTTACCTGTAGCCGAAGGGCCACAAGCCACAAATAGCTGTCTCGTGTCTCTGAAGCTTTGAGTGCGATGGAGGTAACATTTTAAAGCTCTTTTCACGTCCAATGTATGGAGAATCTTCTCCGCAACCGACGAAGGTGTTGGAAAAAACGTCGGCAGCACTATAGAAGAGTGCTTATGGAACATGGTAGGTACTTCTTTAGGAATGAAATGAGGATAAGTAGCCAACACAACTTTATTATTGAAAAATCTCAAGTACGGTGGATCGATCTCTAAAGCTTGTATTTCTGACAATCGTCGAGCCGAAGTAATAGCCACCAGAAAAGCCAATTTCCACGACAAAAATTTCAATGAGGACGATGACATCGGCTCAAAAGGGGCCTTCATCAGCGCTGCCAGAACCAGGTTAAGACTCCAGCTTGGAGGAAACTTTTTCGCGGGAGGAAAGGTTCGGAACAATCCTTTAAGGAAATGTTTAATCAGCCGGTCACTAAATAACAGAGTTCAATGTCACTTCCGAGTAAATCTCGAAATGGCAGCCAGATGCACTTTTATGGATGAAACAGACAAGCCTTTTTGAGCTAGGAGTAGAAAGTATGGTAGAAGCTGTTCCGGTGTGATATTAAGCGGGACCAAACCTGGTTGACCTGCGCACCATATGCAGAATCTCTTCTATTTGTACGAATATGAAGCGTTCGTGGACGGCGCCCTTGCCGCTTGCAAAATGCGACGACAGTCCGCTGGAATCTCGAACATACCAAACTCAGAGAAATCAGGAGCCAGGCTGTCAGACTGAGGCTGTCGGGGTCGTGATGCCAAACAACCCCTTTCTCCCGAGACAGAAGGTTTGGGATTTTCTGGAACCTCATTGGTTCTGCCGCTGAAAGATGGAGTAGATCGGAGAACCACACTTGTCTGGCCCAGTACGGGGCCACCAGGATCACCTGACATGGATATCTGTGGATCCATTGCAGCGTCTGACGTATGAGCGGAAACGGGTGAAAGGCGTACAGAAACTTGTGCGTCCACAGGAAAGAGAACGCTTCCCCTAGTGAGTCTTGCTGTGGCCACCTGCTCACGTATTGTGGGCATTTCTTGTTGTCTCTCGTCGCAAAGAGATCGAGGGCCGGACAACCCCATTTTTCGAAGACACGGTGTAGTTGTTGGTCGTTCAGTTCCCATTCGTGTAGTCTATTCATCTCCCTGCTGAGAGAGTCTGCTTGCACGTTTTTGACTCCTTGCAAGTGGAACGCCAATAGATATATCTTCTGCTGAAGGGCCCAATGCCAGATCTCCTGGGCTTCAGTCGACAAGAGTTCTGGAGCGAGTTCCTTCCTGTTTCCTTAGATAAAACATTGTTGTTGTGTTGTCTGTCATAATCCGTACAACCGATCCCTTTATCCGTGGAAGAAAGGATTTCAGGGCCCAACGCACCACCCTTAATTCCAGCACATTGATATGAAGTCCGGACTCCTCCGATGACCAACGCCCCTGAACCTGTAGGGAATCCAGATGAGCTCCCCATCCAGTTAGAGAAGCATCCGTCACCACTGTCACCTGGAACACCAATTCCAGCAAGGGCATTCCCCTTGTCAGATTTATGGAAACTCTCCACCATTTAAGCGCCTGCACGAGTTTGCTATTGATGGTCAATTTGTCCGACCAACGCCCTTGACTCTGTGCCCATCGATCCGCCAAGAATTCCTGAATCGGTCTCATGAAGAGACGACAATTGTTGATTAAGGGTATGCAGGACGACATGGTCCCCAGTAGGGACATGTACCTTCGCACTGACACTCTAGTGTCGACTTTCCAATCCGATGCTTTTTGCTGCAGTTTGAGAATCCTTTCGACGGATAGCTTTACCAGTCCTGACTGCGTCTGGAACTCCGCCCCCAGAAAGACCAAGGTCCTTGATGGCAATAAGGAAGACTTTTCGAAGTTCATTGCGAAGCCCAAACGTTGTAGGAGGGACATGGTAGCATTCAGACTTTCCTGTGCCCTTTCCGGAGACAATCCCCTCACTAGCCAATCGTCCAGATAAGGGTACACACGATGACCTTCTTTCCTTAACCAGGCTGCTACTGGAGCCAGACATTTCGTGAACGTCCTGGGAGACTATTTCAGTCCGAATGGGAGGACCTTGAACTGATAGTGGGTTCGTCCGACGACGAACCGTAGAAATCTTTTGTGCCGTCGACGCATCGGGATATGGAATTATGCGTCCTGAAGGTCTAGCGACGACAAATAATCTCCCGGTTGTATCGAAAGGGTCACTTCTTGGAGTGTAAGCATCTTGAATTTTAGATTCTTGAGCAGTTTGTCGAGAGCTCGTAGATCTAGAATGGGACGCCATTTTCCATTGGGTTTCTTGACGACAAAGTAACAGGAGTACATTCCCTGTCCTCTTTCTGCCACCGGGACCAGTTCTATAGCCCCTTTCTGTAGCATAAGGGTCACCTCTTGCATTAGTATTTGAAGGTGGGGCTGCGTTGAGAACACCGGTGGAATGCGTGGTGGCTTGCCCTTGAACTGTAGAGAATGGCCCAGATGTATCGTGTCCAAAACCCATTGGTCTGTTATGCGCGCCCACTCGTCGACGTGACGAGACACTCTGCCCCCAAGGACGTTCTGTAAGTTGTCATTGCTGGCTTTTGGCCCGTTTATCCTTCGTCGACAAGGAGTAGGCGCCTCGTCGTCTGGAGGTTTGGTAATCTCTGCCTTTACGAGTAGCTTGGGCTGCACGTCTGTAGCCTTGGGAAGAGTAGGAGGGTCTGCTGAAACCTCGGTCTTTAGATGATCCAAACCGGGAGTTACCTGATGCTCCTCTGAAGGGACGAAAGGAACGAAAATTCCTACCACTCTGGAGGGCTCCAAGGGAACGAGCCGTGTCAGAATCTTCTTTCATGCCCTTCAAGGCTTCATCCACTTTCTCCCCAAACAGGTGTTCTCTTTCGCACGGCATATCCATTACCTTATATTGTACCTCTGGTCTGAACGTCGTGCACTTAAGCCAGGCTTGCCTTCGTAACACTACGCCATTGTTGATTTGCTTAAAGCCTGATTCCGCCAGGTCGACAGCAATGTTAATGGAATGATTGGAGGCCTCTTCTCCCTCACGTACGAGCAGCATGGCAGACTTCCTGTGTTCCTCCGGCAGATGGTCCAAGATAGGAGCTAGCCGATGCCACATCTCCCTATCATACCTGGCCATAATAGCCAGGGAGTTGGCTACTTTAACTGTAGTCGCTCCAACCAATAGCACTTTCTTCCCAAAAGCATCTTGTCTCCTGGCTTCGTCGTCTGGTGGATTCGTGCATTTGTGTTGCGACCTTGCCTTTCTGGCCGCCGCAGCGGATACCACTGATTCGGGCGAAGGTTGAGACGTCAAGCACTTCGGAGTTGATTCCAGAGCCTTGAATTTCTTTTCCAATCAACCTTTTACTGCCGGTTCTGAAAAAGGGTGATGCATGGTTTTTAGTCCCTCCTGCCAGACATGGTCTAAAATGGGGATAGCAAATATCTCCTTTCTTCTCTTGCCCATATGATCGAACAGAAAACAATCCCTTTTCTCTTCTTCTGGGACTAGGCCAAACTCTCCACATGCCTTACCCATCATGGCATGGAAAGCACCCACATCATCATCAGGTGGTGATGGCTGCGCCGGACTCTTCGGAGTTTCCATCTCCGCTTCAGAGTCCCATGTAGGGTCCCTTGAGGGGGATAACGAGATGCCTGAACCCGACCCTTCACCTTCCGACTCTGACAGTTCTTCTTCCTGTGGACGAGAACGATCTTCCTCAACCGGGTAAGCGGTAGCAATTCTGGATGGAGGGCGAGGAGCCGGGCCTGGCTTGTCGACGACTGGCGAGGCCTGTAACACTGTCGGGACAAGCTGAGGTAACCGAGTGTCCAACCGCTTCTGTAATGTGTTCAACACCTCCAGGGACAGAACAGCCTGGGGATTCAGTAAGGAAGAGGTAACTGGAATGGCACTTCCACTAAAGAGCGACCCCGAACCAGTTGGTTGTAATCCCAGATCGGTTGGATGTGCGACTGGATCACGATCATCCTCCGCCGACGAGATGGAGAAAGCCGCTTCTGCTTGCAGCAAGGCCTCAGGCGGGATCGGGTCAAAAACCTCCGGTTGCCATCCCACCGACTGGGGCCACCGTCGACGACATCTTTTCCATAGGCGCGGTTTGACCTGACGAAATAGCCGTTGGAAGAGCCGTCGCCGAAGACAAAGCAGGCGTTGACGACCGGATCGTCGTCGATGAAGTCTGTGGAGCAGGGCCTTGAGGCGTTCCCGCCGTTTTTGACCTCGACTTGTGGGATGAGGACTCTCGACTCGAGGTAAACTTATGACGGTCTCCTGAGGAGGATTTCGATGAGTCTTTTCTCTCCTTTTTAGATGAGGAGGAAGACGAAGCCTTATGTGAAGAGGAGGACTTCACAGGATGTTTCTCCAACAGGCGTTTTTCAGATGAGCGCGATTTCTTTGCCGGAGGCTCTGCCGACCCTGATCGACGAGGGGGGACAGGAGACTTAGATCTCGAGGCTGTAGAGCCTACCTCCGATGCCGGGTAAGCACCCGCTCCGTCATTGAGCCAAGTAACCAGGCGTCTGTTGCCGTCTTTTAGGGTCTTTTGTGAGAAGCCCTGACAGATCTCACACATGTCCGCCGTATGAGGGTGAAGGCAGTAAATACAATCCATATGCCGGTCTCCTTCATACTTTAAGACCGCATGTAGCACACGGACGAAATAACGCCTTTCCAGACATTCTTCGAAAAGAAACAGTCGAAGAAGAAGAACGCACAACCTAATAAAATAGTAGATACTCGAGGTAATCCCACTAGTTTGGAAGACGGTTGAAATCTGAGGGAGCCGCGGGGGCGGGGCTACTTATACCTCTACGTCCTAGTGGCGCTGCCGTACGCGGCCCAAAACGACGTAGATAAGACACAAAAGTGTCGGAAGTTTTCCTATGGAAAAGGTCTATATAATTTACCGAGGATTCCCAGCCTGACGACGGGGAATATTCTAAGCATGTGAATCCATGAAAGACCCAATGCTGGAGAATGCAGGATGCCATGAGGCCGAGCAATCTCAAGAACGCTGGGAGAGTCTGGGCAAGCTGAAACTTGTGCACCATCTGCTGAATGTGATGAACCCTCACATGGGGAGGGAAACACTGCCCCAGGGACGTGTCGAGCACCGCTCCGATGTACTGGAGCCCAGCTTGTAGAGGGAGTGGCAGGTGACTGACAGATGATCCAGGACTTGCTCGGGAGAGCGCGTCCTGATCAACCAATCGTCCAGATGGGGGTAGATGTGAATCCCCCCCTTTCCTGAGGTGCGCTGCCACCACTGCCATGAGCTTGGTGAAGACCCTCGGGGCGGAGGTCAATCCGAACGGCAGGACCCGAAACTGAAAGCGCGAGTCGCCAACCGCATACCTCAGGTACTTCTTGTGCTTCGGATGGATCGGCACTTGAAAATAAGCGTCCTTGAGGTCGAGAGACACCAACCAGTCCTGAAGTTGAAGGGCCTGGAGGACTTGAGAAAGAGTAACCATCTTGAACTTGTCCTTCCTGAGGAGTTTGTTCAAACCACGCAAGTCCATGATGGGTCTCAATCCCCCGTCTTTCTTGGAAATCAAAAAATAAGGGGAATACCATCCCTTGTTCCTCTCCACTACAGGCACCAGTTCTATGGCGCCTTTCTCCAGCAGGGATTGAATTTCCTGTGCAAGGAGCGGATCCGGACTCTTCAAAGAGATTCCCCGGTGGATTGTCTTGAGGCCTCTGCCGGAAAGGAAGACAGTAGCCGTGGGTTATGATCTCCAGAACCCACACATCTGAAGTAATGGCGCGTCACTCTGCAAGATGCTGCGCCAGCCTTCCCCCAACCGGCGAACCATGGGACATGGCCTCATGACTGAGCTGAAGCGGCTGCGGCGTTGCCTGAGGGCAACGAGGCAACAGCCCGAGCGGCCTTGGCACCTCGAGTACCTTGTTTTCCACCTCTGGCACTCCTACGGTGGCCCCTTTGACTGGCAGCTCCTCTCGCTTTACCAAAGGATGAGTAATAACTAAAAGAACTTCCCCTCCATTGCTGTCCCCTAGGACAAAAAGGCGGAGGTTGTCGAACTGCAGCGCCCAACGACTTTGCTGCAGCTTTTGAGGTCTGCAACCTCTCAAGGCTCTCGTCAGCCTTGCTGCCAAAAAGATGTTCCCCGTCAAAGGGCATGTTGAGGAGCCGGGCCTGCACATCAGGAGCAAACCCCAACTTCCGCAACCACGCAAACCTGCGTATCACGGTGCTCGCCGCCATGGACCGGCTGACGCAATCTGCCATGTCCAAACCCGACTGAACGGCCTCACACATAGCATCCTTGCCATCCTGGACCATGGCAAGGAAACCATCCCGTTCATCCCCTTCGGGAATATGTTCAGCCGTCAAGGAAACAGTTCCAGAGTGTGTGTGAAACGAGACAAGGCACAAATGGAGTTGGCTGCCTGAAGCGCCATACCCCCTGCAGACAACACTTTTAGTCCAGCCGTCAAAACGCTTGTCGTCCCTATCAGGAGGGATGGTAGGGTACGACGCCTGCTTTGCCGGGGCCGTAGCCGCCTGCACCACTAAACTCTCCGGAGTAGGGTGCTTGGACAAGTAGCAGGGGTCACTACTGGCTGGGCGGTATTTTCGCGGCAAAGACTTGCTCACTGCCGGGAGACTCTCCGGAGCAGTCCAAGCCGCTGCCACCCTCCTCTGTAGAGCCATATGAAACAGCAGTACCGGGTCCGTTGGTGGACCAATGTCGAGGATATCAGTAAGGTCATCCTGAACAAACTCCCCTGGGGAGCAGACCATCCTAAGTACTCAGTGACCCGTGACATAAGGCGCTGGTACGAAGAATCGGCATGAGTGCCAGGCTCAGGCCTACAAAACCATGCCATCAGAGCCTTCATCCACCTCTGAAATGAATTCCAGATGGCGGTAAGAAGGCACAGAACTGGAACCAAAGCCATGCATGACCTTGGCCAGAGCCTTTCTAGGTGGTTCCCCCGAGCCACGGGGCACCGCCGTCGACACAGCCCTGAAAAGCGTTGTGTGAATCAGCGCCCGGAGAATCGGCGTCGACGATAGACGCAGCGCCGATGGCATCGACTGCGTCGACACAGGCCTCGAAGGTGGACCCCCGAACCTGTCCCTCGACATCCGGGGCGCCGAAGGCGTCGACGACGTCCTCGGAGGCGGGGTCTCGAGAGAGTCCGTCAACGACCTCGGCGCCACAGACGTCGACGTCTTCCTCTGACACTTCACAGGTTCACGCGGTCTCGAGCGTGTCGAAGACCGGGACCTGGACCGGGCATGCCGAGAATGATTCCCCTTGTCCGAGCGAGACCTTTCCCGCGAATCATGACGACCACCCGAGCCCGAAGGCGTGCGAGCGGTGTCTCTCGGCTGATCACGACCAACCCCACTCGGAGGCGCGGACGGACCAGTGCCCTGCGATTCAAGAATCGACAACATTTTCTTCCCGAAGGAATCCCATTCCTCCGGTGTCGCATGCTTGGGGGGATAAGCGACCCGCCGACGGGCGGAGTCCTCGGATGAGGACGGGGAAGACGACCAATGACGGCGCTTCCTGGAGAGCCTCGAAGAGGCAGAGGAGTGGCGAGACCGACTCCGGGACCGAGGCCCACTGGACTTCCGACGACGACGCGGAGAGTCGCCCCTCGAGTCGTCCGTCGAAATCCCTGCAGAGCTCGACTTCCGGGGCTTGGACACCTTACCTACTGATAACTTCTTCTTGCGCTCCCGCAAGGCTTTCGACGTGAGCGACTGGCAGTCGACACAGTCATCCGTGTCATGGGCCTACCCGAGACACCAGAGGCAGGCGTCATGCGAGTCCGTGATCGACATCTTCGACCCACAGTCACTGCACTTCTTAAAGCCCGGACGCGGTGTGGAAGACGAGGAAGACATCTTCAAGAAGAATACTTCACAAACAGGTTCGAAGAACCGAGAAAGCAACAGAAACTCCAAAGAGTTGAGGCGCGCCGAGATTCCCGAAGCGAACACGTTCGCAGAAAAAATGGAACTGAGGCTACAGGCCTCGTGCGTCCTACTTATAACATCAGTGACGTCGGCCGTCGGAGGAGGCCCTCGACGCAGAAGATTTTCCGAAGCAGCACAACTGTGGTGATTACTGTCAGATATGGAATATGTCTGAGGACCCAATCCCCCTCGAAATTATGTGTTTGAATGAAAAGAAAGTTTCTTACTTTTAACATGAGATTTCACTATTTTTGTAAATGTGTCAAATCAAATTCTTGGCTACAACACAATAAAAATAAAAATTAAAAAAAAAAGATAGAAAGGAGACAAAGCATCCTTACTGCACTTCACAGTAAGGATGTGTGCAATTGTAACAATACAAGAATCCACAAAGCGAGACAGTCTCTCAGTACTGATAGTCCAAGGGACTAAGAAGTTACACCATACAAATGATTGTTAGGACAGTTGTTCTAAAGTCCAACTAAGGGCTTTATAAAACCATACATCTGAGGCAGTACATAAGCTCCACTCTTAGTATAGGGCTGCACCACCTCAGAATGTTGTAGCATTCGACAGAACAGCCAGGCTTATCTTAGAAGGGAGAGAGGGTTGTAGCTTGGAACAAAAAAAAATTGTAGCATACATATGGTCCAAAGAAACAGATCTGCGTGATTTTTCCGTCACGTGAAAGTCAGCAACGGAAAAGTATGCATGGGAAATATACGCACCACAAAAGGTTTGTATATTTCCCATGCGAACATACATTTCAAAACCCTACATACCTACACCCCCATCCACACCCACAACACACCCCACCCACACCATAACTAAACCCGGTTTACCTTTTAAGACGCCTTGTGTCCCTGCGGCGCCAGTTCCCTTTCACTTCCGTGATTGGGAACCGACGCTGCAGGGTCCTTTTCTTTTTTTTCCTTTTTTTCCAGGCAGCTGCAAGGGTTTCCCCCGCTCACTATACTGTGAGCCCCCTTTTTTTTTTCTTGGGTGTGCTGCTGGAATGTCCTCCGCTCACCATACTACACAGTATAGTGAGCGGGGTGTTGCGGGGGGACACCCCTGCAGTCTTGTTTTTTTTTACCTCCCTTAAATACATACCACCAAAGGTCCAAACTTTTGTCGGTGGTATGCCTTTTTGGACTTTTGGTCAGGCCGGACCTTTGGATTCAGTAATTTCTTCCGATTCCAAAGAAACACTAAAGCACTATGCATTGTAAACATAAAGGGTTTATTTACATACAAGTAGACCAAGATAATTCTTGGGTAAGTAAGTACTATCTACAGTTTTTTTCACCCTGCACTCCTAGGGTCAATAGTTTTTCTAATATAGATAGGTTAATCTTGGAAACAAACCTTGTTTTAAAGAGTAGTTAAGGTGCAGGGGAGATAACGGTCAACCCTGGCATATGGGTTATGAAATACTTATGTACACTAAAAAGTATTTTGCTTTGAATCTCCATTGAATGGGAAAATTCAACTAACTACAGTAACTTGATGTTTTCTTTAATTCGTTCTTAGATTGGACTGATATTTTGAATGTATATACCCCTGAAGAAGAGATGTTTTTCTCAAAACGCGTTGGGCCATTTTTTGAATAAAACAACTTATGAAGAAATCAAAGAAAATTGTATTGATGCTTGTCATTAAGAAATGCTAAATGTACTGTCTACCCATATACCGAAACAGAGTTTTTTCACCCATTTGGAGAATACAAGTCATATCCTAATTGTTTGGCTCCTTTAGAGGAGCCTGTGATAGTGTGCAGGGGACGGGAGTTGCTTCATATAGGAACTTATTCTGTTTGTAAGTAAGTACTATAACATCAAATAACCACAATCATAAAAACAACGAACTCAGAACCTATGGTATGCAAACCAAGGTATAACCTTATTTAGAGGAGCAAGAAGCAAGTCAAGGTGAGTCAAACCTAAAGTTATACATTCAGGATAGTAATATACTATTATTGGGGAATACAATCACTAATTCAAGGGTAGTGGACCCTGTCAGTCATGCAGTAACACTTAGTTATGAAATCACATAAACCAACCCTGTTACAAGTATGCTCCTTGCAACATTACTTTTTAGAACTCAGTTCAGAACTAGTAAACCGCTCATACTTTCTGAAGGGGCCTGAAGCTACTCAATGATAAGTATGAGAACTCAATAACAATTTTAGAATGCACTAAGCAAAGCAGGGAAAGCAAAGCCCAATTACACTTTAAGAAACACATAATGAATTTCAAGTTAATAAATTGACCCAATGACTTTGCTCTAGGCAGTTTTGGGAGAGGCACAACCCAGTGTTACAAGTGTAGAAGAGCAGCAGTTATTCAAGGTAAGTAACCATATACTTTTTAAGAGCAGCTTCAAGCAACTCATAATACAAGTATTAAGTTCTAGACTGTTTTAGGTCTGCATAAAGCAGATCAGGGGGAGTAAAACCCAATTACACTAAGAAGAACACAATGTTATTCAAGGTAGGTAAACCCTATCAAGCTTTTACACTGATTCAGTTAAGCAATGATAAAACAGCACCAACATGTTTTACTTTTCAGAAAGGGGGAAAACACCATTCAAAGTAAAGCAACTTAGTTAGGTAAAGATTAGTGCAGTCCAACTGGTGTGGGACTACACAAGACATCTCTTGGTATTAGGTAACCACCTTTTAATATAGGTCTGTACTACACAAGTTGGTAGTGTAACTGAGCAGGGAGGCTTATCTTGAGAGGGTAATGTGAGCTGTAGAGCTGTACAATTAAATCAGCAAATACAAGTATCCAATTAAACACACTTAGAATACATTATTTATACACAAGGATATTTAAAGCATACTTTAAAAAGCAGTATTTAGCTGTAACATTAATTCCCAGTTAGGATTCAATTCAAAAAGTGAACAATAAAGCAGGTGAGTAATTCATTCATATGTAGTAAAAAAGGAGATTTAGGCTACCCCACCTGTCTGGCTCTGGCCTGGAATGGTTTCTGCACACTTTGTACAGATCCCTATCGGTGATTTGTGCATAAGAGAACACCCGGATTATTTTTCATATAATGACAATATTATTCATGTGACTAATAAACATTGATGTGACTTAAAAATAGCGTTACAAAGCTATTGTCCAAAACCTTTTGTTTGCCACTTAATTACTGGGTAGTAGTACACTGTTGAGGGCTTTTCACATCAACCTCATACAATGAAAATTTGCATACAGTTTATGCAGTGTGGGTTAGTACATCTGGTGACTTTTAAATGTGGTATTATTTTCTTCACATCTCTCTAGTCGACACTGAGTGGTGTTTCTGGCACCCTGTAGGTAGCTGGTATTCAGGTGCCATCTTCAGGACAAATGTGGGGGACATAGAAGTGTCCGCGATGAGTCATAGTGGTGGGACATCTGAGGCATTTCGTCACAGATGGTGAAGAAAAAGTGTGCGAGTTCTTTACTCCAAGCGCCGGTAGTGCGCGGTTGTTGAATTTGAGCCTGTGTGTCTAGGATTGGGTCCGCAGCTAGGTAACTTTACGCTCAGCTACAGCCGTGTAGGATCAAATTCAACAACAGCGCACTACCGGCGCTTGGAGTAAAGAACTCGCACACTTTTTCTTCACCACCTGTGACTCTAAAGAAATGCCTCAGATGTCCCACCACTGTGACTCATCGCGGACACTTCCATGTCCCCCACATTTGTCCTGAAGACGGCACCTGAATACCAGCTACCTACAGGAATCCAGCAAAAGAGCTAGGGGTCTCTAAGGTTAGAGGGAACTGGCACAGCAATGAAAATTCTCCCCAACAAACATACGTTTTAGAGGGCACAATGCAAAACATAAGTATAGCTTAAGCACACTTTGTAAATTCTTCTTTCACAGAAATAGTTACCACACTAATTCTTTCAGCAAGTAAGAACTTTTACAGTTGTTATACTTTTCAAGACAGAAGCCTTCCCTAGTCTATTGCATGAGTTCTCAGAGGCAGCAGAGGGACCCTAGTGTTCTAGGAACCAGCTGTAGTCAGGTTGAGATAGGTTTCAATTGCAGGAAAGAGATGTTCTTCAACAAGTAACTATTCACTTTTAGAGTAAGTTAAAGTGTTCAGGGACTTCTGATAAGCTCCTTATGTGCGTTCCAGCATTACGCTGGGCAAGTGGTATGGGCAAACTCCCAACCACACGAATCACCCACTCAGCCTCACAGGACTCACACAGGACTTAAGGTAAGTATTACCCAAGCCCATACAGTACCTTAGGAGAAGAGAAGAGCTTCAGAGTGGATGCCTTCAGGATGCAGCAGCAGAGGACCAAGTGCTTGAATTCTTGGTCTGGATCAAAAGAACTGTACACTGCATGGGAACTTGCAGCAGCAGTCATCAGAGGAGGCTTCCAGCAACGGATGATTCATGGATTCTTGCGGCTCTGGATTTGGTGCCTTTTTACAGCAGCCAGATGAAGAATGAATATCGGTGGCCGGATTCTCTTCAATCATTCGGTCCTGCACTATGGTGAGGGGACTTCAGGGATTTGAATGCTGTTTCCATAGAGTCAGGAGGAGGCCATCAATGTTTCGGACAGATTCGGACTTCGGAAGACCATGCACCGTACAATGGCTCAAGGTCCCAGGGTATTGTGGTATTGCAGCCCTGCAAGTTCACAGGGCAGGTCTTCTGGAAACTAGTGGATCTCACCAGCCTCTGGGTGGGAGCCATCGTGTTCAGGACCCCCAGGTTGATTGGAAAGAAAGGTTACAGCAGGCTGCGGTCACAGCAGGCCCTCCGGTCACTGGAAATCACTACAGATATCTTTTCTTCATCCTCCTCTCCGGTTTCAGCTCCAGTGGTCTACTTATCAGCAGCTTCAAAGTACGAGTATTTATCAAGAACTACAGCACAACTTCTGCAATCCCTCCCTGCAGTTTATAGAAAGGTGCGGCCTAGTTGTCCAATCAGGACAGCCAGCCCCCCACTGGGAGTTAGTTCCTTTCAGGCAGGGTGAAAGACATAGGGCTGTAGAGTTTTGGACTCCTCCCTTGCTTCCTGCCTTCTCTCAGGCACTCTGGAACCTGGGCAGGGAATACAAAGGATTCCTGCCAAGGCAAAACTTCCACTTAAGTTGTTCCCACATAGAATTACAGGGGAAGACCTCAGCAACGACAAGCAAACAAGAAATGGTGAAAAAAGAAGGAGCCTGCCCTTTTAGAGAAATGGTGTCCCTTCTGTGCATCACTGGGGCTGATTTAACAGCCTGCGAGTAATAAGACCAAAATGTCATCAAGGTAAAAACACGGATACCAGCCATTCAACTAAACTTGCAATTGTAACAAAAATGTTACCAGGTAAGTAAGAAAAGAGTTACATTGTATCCCCTCACCCCCAGCACTCCACGTAAGGTGGGGTGTGCTGGCTCACTATATAAAATGTAAAGGGGATGAAAATCCCACTTTATCCCTTGGGGAACAGTAGTTCGCCAAAGTACATTAAAGAGAAATTAACAGGGAAGCCCAAAGGAGCAAACCCAGCCTAAACCCAAAAGTTATAGGAAACTAACTCCAATCACACTATGGAGGGACATAAAAGGGTCACCCATAAAAAGAATAAAATACTAGGCGAAAGGGGAAAAAAAAGTCACCCTTCACCTAGGGACAAGCAAAAAGTTCTGGAGTTGACACAGGTCAGGAGTATTTGTCACAAATATGAACATCTTACCTAACCATGGGCAAACAGGGTAGGGAAGTAAAGCAGAAGGGCTGTACTTGCCTCCAAAAAGTCACAACAGGGTGACGAAAGGGTGTCTCATACAAGTCTATGGGAGGAAAGGAGCAAAAAGAACAATCTTTTCTAACATTTGGCAGTACATACTTTTTCTTGGTGGGGAACCACCATTCTTTTGCATAACAAAAACAAAAAAAGCACAGGTTTGCGCAACCTCATCTATGGTCTTCTGTCAGTTACCTTCTGTGGAAAATCTCCAACCAAGTAGTTTCTAGATTTTACCTGGATTTGAAGCCACAGAAGACCCCTGGGGATGAGCCAGAGAGCCATAGCTTTCAGTCAATACAAAAACTCAGTGCCAGAGAATCAGGAGAGCCTGGGCCAAAAAAGCAGCTCTGAAGCAAGGGTTTTTGTGGTTTCCAGAAGTGGGAACTGTGTACGTTGAGGACCATGACGTTCAGAGATCACCGGTACAAAAGAGACCACAAAACCCTTTGTAAGGACAAATATTCACAATTCAAGTCGAGGGTCAGAAACATAGAAGCAGAAGTGGTTTTCAGAAATGCAAGGTTCCTCCATCGTCCTGAGGCAGAGGATTCTGGTCGTGTGACTGGGTCAGCTGGAGACAATCCCAGGGAAGAACGATTATCAAAGATGTCTTACGAAACCACAGAGGAGAGGGGCCAGCCACAGACAGAGAACAGGGAGATTTCAACTGAGCAGTTGCAGGCCAGATAGCATAGACCTATGCAGCTACCAAGATTGGGGCAGGTTATGAAAACTTATTTTTGCAACTTTTCCTCCATAGTTTTCTATAGAACCCTGTTCATTTTTAAATTGACCTTACTTTTGAAGGAATTAAAGCCTTCAGCTTCCCTTCCCTTGCCTTTGGCTCATTTGTTACAGGGAAACCGACTAGTCCTCAGACTGTCAGTACTGGGAAACGGTTTATCTTTCAAATTATTTTATTTTATTTTTAAATTTCACACTTGTTCTTTGTATTGTTGTAATTAAGCCTTCTTTCTGCCTTTCAAGGACAGGAACTCAGGCTAGTGAGCCTTTGTGTGTGGCTCAGGAAGCAAGTAGGATTGTCTGGTCCCTCTCCACATCTGTGGTGCGAGGGAGTCTAGGTGTTCAGCACGAGTGAAACCAATAGTTGTGCCTGATTGGATACTGACTGCTTGAATGGTGCAGATCCTTACCATTGGTGACCTTGCTTCCAAACTGGATTTTGGATAAGAGCACTCCTGCAGCCATGTCGGGAGATCCGAGTTGGAGCCAAGAATCCTGTGTAGAAGAACAGCTGACTGAAGATCACAGAAGACTCCTGTAGAGGCCCAGCATCCATTCCTGTGTGTGGTCTGGTGAAGCCCTGTTGGACTATCTGATCTGCAAAGGCCCTGCGCAGTGCTCCATCCCTTGGACTGGTGGAACCAACCAGTCTCAATATGTTTAAGGCTTTAGCCGTCCTGAGCCTTCAGAAGTGTTCCTGGACCACTCAGTGGACTGACCAGCTCTCCAGTGGGCTACCTCGCTATAACCATTGCTGTTCTGCATTTGCAGTCAGAACTTCGGTGGTCGCCAGCTTGTGGTGCAAGTCGCCTTCCTGGTGAATTTCAGCCTCACAGCATCAAGTGATCCTGCTCTGAAAGGTCTTCAACCGCAACTGGAAGGAAGCCTGATGGATTATGTGTGCGATCGCCATAGCTGGATCTCACCTTCCCCCATCCAGTGAAGTGTCCTGAAGAGGTCTGCATCGCCGATCTGCATTTCCCCATCGCCAAGGGTTGAACTCAACTCCTGGACCCAACCGGGAGAACACTTGCACTCGGGTGCCTCTCATTGGAACCAACACCAGCAAAACCAACCACCAGCAACCCCTAGTCGACCAATCTAGTAATCTGCATAAATCGGGGTCAAGGGGGGCTAAGTAAACGCAAAGAATTGGAGTCGGTGCAGAGTCTCGTGAGTCTCGGACCGAGTGCTTTTCCTGGAGTTCCTGCTGGTGGAATTTGGCCTTCTTCCGTTTCCACTAACAGAGAGAGGGGTGTGGACTTTAAAACCCCCTGCTACCCGCGGTGCAGCGCAGAGTCTCACGAGTGTCTGGAGGCTCATGAGGCATCTTCCTGTACGTGGCAAAGCGCACCAACATGAACCGTGAGAATTATCCAAATCGAATAATTCACCATCCTCTAACTCGTCTACAGCTGCATCGCACCGAGTGTGGTGAATCCTTGAAAATGACTGACACTACGAGCCGACATAACGTTGACTCAGCGGCTCTCCAAGTAAGCAAACCATGTGGCGTCTCCTCCCCGGCCCCTCGCATAATCTCCTTACCACGTTACACATCATTTGAGCCACGGGAATGTTACTCGAACATGAGTGTTATTGAAAATGCTAATGATAAAGCGAGCGGGGGTAAACAAACGCAACACACACACACACACACACACACACACACACACACACAAGTGACAGCCGACCCCAAACCCACCCCGCACATAAAAACTGTGGGCGTAGTCCCTTAAACGAGGTCTCACCTTTGGGGGTAGTGGCGGTGGGCGCTGACGATGTGTGTTGTTGCTGCGGCTGGTTGCCGTTGTACTGGAGTGGAGGCGCTGGGAGTTGAATCAGCTGGTTGCGATCTAAGCGTGCAGCGTGAGCCGAGCGTGCGGCGGCGGGCGATGGTGGCTGACCCGCTCGCGGCTCTTGAGGGAGATGATGCCGTGCTCGCTTTGTTGCCGCTGCGTGTTCTGGCCGTGCACGCGGCGTTGCCTGTAGGATTGGTTGCTGGCCCATTGAGTGGGGTGGATGTGCTGAGAGAGAGGCGTTTTGACATCGGAGTGCACGGGTGTTTGGCTGGAATGCGCTATGGTCTGTCTTGGAGGCTTTGTGAGTACCCATAAAAGTGTCGTTGCAGACCTCTCCCGCTCCACGCTCACTTCAGCGCTGTGTGAAATTAACACAGACCTTACAGGGAAGTTTGAAATAAACAAAGAGCATGGAAGACCTCTTAATGTCAAAAATGACAGACGCAAATCATGAAACCAATAATTCAATAATAACCAATAATTCAATCATGAAAAAAACGGAAAAATGTAAAGAGGATGCACCGAGTCACGTCGCACAAGACAATGATCCATCTTCCCCTACAAAGAACAATACTTCGAGAGAAATCCGGCTATCTCCCGCAAAAAGGCGAAACTCGCTGGCCATTGTAAACAAACTGTTGCTAGATTTGACTGAATTAAATGGGTCTCTAAATTTAAAAACTCCGGCAGCTAACGAAATGAAACCTAACCTAGAGGCTTCAAAAGGTGAATCCTGTAGATCACAGCAATCGCCAATTGTCTCAGTCAAGGAATCTACTGCGCGGTATCAATGGCCGTTGGGTGCCAGAAAAAGAAGACGTGTGGCATCAAGCCTGTAAACCCCCGTTTGAATGCTCACAGAATAGAGTCAGGCAAACTGACAAATACCCCCCCCCCCCCAAAATCAAACCGCAATGACCAAGGGAAATGAAATGATATTTTATTTATATCGCGCTCGTACACAAGTGTTTCAGAGCGCGAAGAAGAGAAAAGCACCTCTCCCAAGAACCTTGTTAGTCCGAGTGCTGAGGAGAGGTCAGAGTTTTCTAGCAACGATGAATCTCTCATGAATTCACCAGAGAAAGAACGGAATAATTCAAAATCAAAAACGTATGCTCAATAGAGTTACATTAAATCAAAGTAGGGGCGATGCTCATGTTCAGAAATTAATCAAGGAGGCGCTAAATGACTTAAGACCTTTTGTCATGTCCTCTTTGACAATAGCGATAGCTCCTATGCTTAAGTTGTTTGAGCAAATCCGCGAGAACATAAAAGATCTCTCAACGCTGTCCGCCCTGATGAACTCAAAATTGCCTTTGACTGATCCCCAAGGAGCTATGGCAACTGACAAAACTATGGGCAAACATCCAAAGAATAGATCAGTCCATAAAGGACTTAGCAGATCAAAAGAGAAGCAATACTGAAGACAAGAGAGTACTAGCTGAAGTGACAAGAGAAGCTTTGGGACTATTGAAACAAAGTCAAAAACTGAGAAGGGATGAAGTAGAAGCAGCAATGATTCCAACTCTGCCCCTCCCATCAAAGTCAGACGCCATCCAAAAGCTAAATACTGATGAAATGATTCAACAACCAGTGAGCTCTACCATCACCCAAATATTAGCACCAGCTAGACAAACAGACAAGGACACGGCGCAAGCTCAGACAGAAATAATGGATGGTACAAATCAATCCAATTCAGGAATTTTATGTCCTACTTTGAAGAAACCTACAGTCGTGTCTTGCCCACCCCCTTACGTTACGAACGAAGTCTATCCTTGTCATCCTGTATCGTTGCAATCAATTATTTCCAATCATACTGAAAAGGAGAGGAATGTAGTCGATCACAGTAGAGCACCTCAATCTGAGGTGATCCCAACTACTTCTGCCAATGCAGATGGCATCATTGGGTCTGGTGATGCCCATTTGCAAGGCCAACAAGCCAATCGGATTCCTCTCGAACAATGTGAAAAGGAAAAGACTGCAAATGTCCCTACAGAACTAACTGGGATCGACACATCTACCCCAGTCGTGGTAAACAAAGTGGGCTGCATCGGATCAAGTGCGGGAAACTCATCTGATCAAAACCCTAGTAGGGATAAAACCTATGACATATTTCATAAACCAAAATTGGCTAGTTCAAACCAAGATATGGGAAAAAAGCCTAAAAACCAAAAATGTAAAAGAAAACAAAATAATTTGGGGTCCAGGAAATTTCTAAGAAATTTGAAGGCAGTGAACGTCTTCGTAAACACTGAACAGTTGACTGAAAATCACAAACAATCATTGTGGATGAAAGTGTGGAAAGCCCTCAGAGCGAGCTTCTCGACTTATCCACTTATGAAGAGGAATCTTGTTATGAAGACATTGACGACCAAACTGCTGGAGAGTGCGAAACCATCCACTGCACAACCTGAGGATAATCCAGTGGTAAAGCCTAATCTAGATCCCGTAAAAAGTGCAAGATTCTGTCAATTAATATTACCCATTGAAGACACAAAAGCCTCAAAGCCACCTAAACACGAGATTCAATTTGAGACTATGGATGAAAAAAGAAAACGGCAAGGAGCTGCTAGCAGAGTGGATGAACCATCGCATGACAGAATCCATACAAGGCCTTCATTGGATGAAGTGAAGGGGAAAGATCCCGGTGAAAATCACAGGTTTCATATTCCATCTGGTGAACTGTCAAACAAAGCGTGTCCGAGGGATTTCAATATAAGAACTGCCAATAAAAATGGACCAAAGAGACATTCTATCCAAAAAAATAGTCCCCGACCTGAGAAACACAAAAAACCTGGAAGACGTGTTGATTTTGGAACGAATCTTGGACACAAAGGATGGTTTAATACTAAATAGAAATAACGTATTACGCTCATCGCACCACGTGCCTGGCCTTCGCTCCATAGAATCAAATGACATTCAAACTGTCAAATTTGTAAACGACCACCAAAATGATAAAGTCCGACCTCGCATTAACTCCAGATTAATATGTGATCTACTTACTAACGTGATCCAATTTTTGCTGACCCTGGGATTTGATATTCATGAAGAGCGTGACGCGCTGACATAGATGTAGTTTTTTTTGCGGCGACAACACAAAGGTAGGCGTGGAAGCAACTAAAAGTCAAGAAAAAAACGCTGTCAAAACTCATGTTGCCCAAACAGTGACGACAAAAAAAAATAAAAAAAATCAGACGAGCTGTCAGAAATACTTCAGTTCGAAAAAGAGAGGGACTATAAAAAGCACTCACGCTTTATGCTGGGTGAACAAATGTCAATACTGCAACAAACGAAAATAATGCAGCAGAAGACACTGAGAAGCCAAATAAGATTTCAAATTGGAACTGGTTGGCTGGTGTTCTAGGTGGAAACTCGAGCTAATGCCAACAAGGGCCAGATGGCCCGATTACAAACATCTTATCCTGGAACACAAGAGGTTTTGTACACTTATTCAATGACACAGAAAATTGGAGCGAAGACTTCACCGCCATCTGCTTGCAAGAAACATGGATGGCAAAATGTCCATTGTCAGATGCTTATGAGTTAGCTTTCAACCCTGCCATAACAGGAGCTAAGGGTCGCCCGTCATCTGGACTACTGACTATGATCAAGAAAAATTCTCTCTGGAATCTAGTGAAATCATCAAATCTATCTCCATTCATACAGTATTCCGTTATCGCCACAAAAAATGAGATGAATAATAATATAAAACAAATTCACATCATTAATTTATATTGGCATCATAAAAATGCGGGAAAATACAAATTTATAGTAGTGGTGTGTAATTTGATCGATGAAATAAATAGCGCTCATCACAATCCGAACATTATCTGCTGTGGTGACCTCAATTTAGACTGTGTGAATGAAGTGAAGACACCTGGACCGAAGACACCAATACAAAAATGGGCAAAAAAATGGTGCGTCGATCTTGAGGAAAGAAACGTCACCATTTTAAATGGCATTATCGCGGGCGATATTCCGCCAGAAAAAACTTGGGAGGCATAAAGCAGTCTTCCGCATAGACTATTTTTTTCTATCTGATAGTCTACATCAACGAACAATGTCTCTGGTAATTACAGCCAACTCGAATAGTGACCATAGTCAACTAAAATTGTCGTTAAAAATGGCGAAAATTAAGAAGCCTCAACAATGGCACAACCAGGTGACTGTTGAACCTAATAGATCCTGGTTGAGAATAAAACCTCAAGAAGTTAAGATCTTAACAGAGTCTTATGACAGGTATGCAATGAATGCGACACAAAGGAGAGTTGAATACAACTGCCTTCTTGAACAGTTTATGACTGTAGATAACGGAACGAGAAGACCATCCTTTCAACCGAAACACCATTTTGACAAACAAATTCTCGAAAGAAAGCAACAACCTCGAAAAGAATTGAGGCAACATAGATTCCTTAAAGATAAACAACAAAAGCAGGCAATAAAAATGAGCAAACAAAAATGTAAAAACTGGCAAATTTCACATAAAGCAATTATGTACCAAAATGACAGTGAATCGATGCTTGCCAGACTTGATAATAAAAATTCTGCAGAGTTTTGAAAGTTAATAAATAGCATTGACTGCACGCAAGATGCTATTCAATGAAGCATGGTGTGCGAAAGAGACTGGATCAAGCACTACAATACTGTGTATGAGAAAAAATGTACCACCGAGGATCCGAATTTGCCCGAGCTTCCAAAATGGGATTTGCACTTTGATAGAGAAGACATTCTATGGAGTATCCAAAGAAGCTCCTCTTCTAGGGTACCTGGACCCGATGGTCTAACGAACTTTAGACGTAAACAAAACCCTGAAGAGTGGGCCAATTTCCTATCAAAATTGTTTGCTACAATCGCCAGTGAAGGAAAAGTACCAACTAGTTGGAAAACAGCGATTGTTATCCCAATATTTAAGAAAGGCAATAGAGCTGAACCTAAAAACTATAGGCCTATTGACTTATTGGACGTATTGGGAAAAATATTCGCAACCCAATTACAGAAACAACTCCTTGAATGGATACAAAACTCAAACCACCTGGATTGCCGACAAGCAGGTTTTGCCAACGGGGTAGGTTGTGGATTAAATCTCCTTCTGTTGAACATACTCAAGATGGATGCCTTAAAAAGAAACAAAAAGATTTACCTAGCATTCGTGGAGCTGTCACAGGCCTTTGATAGTATTGACAGAGAGCTACTTTGGAAGGAAATGAAGGATTGGAAATGCCCAAATAGCTTGCTTCTAGCAATAAAAGCATTGCATACCAACACAGAGATAAAAATAAGACTAGACAAAAGGGGCACCCTATCAGCTCCAATAAAAACATATCAAGGAGTAAAACAAGGGTGCCCACTGGCTTCGATCATTTTCAATCTCTTCATCTCAGATCTGGGTGATGCCTATACAAATGCCAACACCTTCTCACCAAAAGTGAATGGAAAAAACGTTCACTGGTTATTGTACGTGGACGACCTGGTTCTCCTAGATCTGACTCCGATATCCTTGGAACGTAAACTCGGAATTCTAGCTCAATACATCAATTTAAATGGACTAAATGTAAACACGCAAAAAACAGAGATCTTAATCCTGCAAGACCTTCAAAAGAACACAAAACCTGTTGGAAAAAAAAAGTTCACATGGAAACTGGCTGGTGGTACAATTGAGCTAAAAAAGCAATGAACGTATCTAGGTATGCTGCTGAGCGCAAGTATCAATGATGCCCCATGGGTAGAAAAAGTCAAATCCAAATGTAAACAACTGACAGCGCAAGCATGTTTCGTGAATACGAAATATGGAAAGCACTCATTAACACCTGTCTTGACTTTCTACAAGTCGAAAGTCATACCGGCCTTAATCCATGGTGCTGACTGTGCCTTCGGATGCCCAGCTGAAGTATGGGCCTCCTTGGAGCACTCTTTTTGGTCCAAAGTCTTAGGTCTACCTCCTGGCGCACCAACCGCCTGCATAAAACATGAGCAGAGTCTCCTATCTATCAATGGGAGGATTACGTGGAACTCACTAAAACGAATTTCGCAAAGCATCTGCTGAAAATCCAACCCCACAATATAATATTCTAAAAGTGTCATCTAAAGAAAAGGATGATACTATTCTTTCTATGTGGGTTCAACGATGCGAAAAAATCCTGCGTGACATAGGAGCGGACAAAAATCTGCTACAAGAAAATCCAAATAAAGTAAAATCATTGTGTGGACAGAAGATTGGATAGACACTGGTGACACGTGCAGAAAACATCGAATAATGAAGCGGATGCCCATTGGTGAGAGAAAATTGAATGAGACTCAGCCATATCTGCATAGATTTCCTGACAAAAATCGTCGAGCGATTTTTATGAAATACCGGCTCAACCAATTTCAACATGAGAAAACATGAATATATGGAACGGTGCGCAATCAAGCCCCACCATGTGTCGACTTTGTGGAGGAGACAACGAAACACTGAAACACCTAATGCTAGTATGCTCCAATCTTACACAGGAACGCACAAAGCATTTTGGAAGATTCATACTGGCAAAACCTTCCTTGTCCATTGAAGAATGGTGGAGACAACTCTTCCAAGACACAGACCGCAGTCTAACAATAGAACTAACTTTCTTCCTGGATTCAATGATGGAAAAACTTATAAAGGCAGAGATTAAGCTAGAACACTAGTAGTTAAAGCCATCAGTGGTGGCCAGTTAAATCAGCACGTGTGGAAAATACGCCTTATCATAGGTCATGCAACATTCCTTGAAGCTCATGGTGAATGTGTAACTAACTTAAAATTGCATGCACTAAGCTTATGCCACATGATGGTTGTTTGTTTCTGCCTGTTATTTGGTTTTCTGGTTGTTTTGTTTGTTTCTTGTTGTAATGTTTTTTAAAAAAAACTTTTTAATTAGTTGTCACAAAAACATAGCACAATAGCATCGCTGCCACAATTCGGGAGCATCACATAACATACAATATACATCATTGAGGTATTCAGGGTTACATACTGTCGTCATCATCCGAAATCATGTCACACAAAAATGTTCTGAAGGGTCCCCATATGTCTTTAGGTCTACTTGCTGAAGGACGGGTGAAGACAAACTGCTCCTCAGCTTCATTGACATATGTCAGTTCACAAAGGAAATGTTTCATGCTTGGTGGGCCAGTACTTTTCCACTGCTGTAAAATGCATTTTTTGGCCACTGCGCAAGAAACGTTAAACAGTCTTCTGATTTTTTCAGAGCACTTGCCTATGTCTCCAAACAGATACTTCTGCGGAGTTAGTGTAGGGGGAACTTGTGTGATTTCCTCTAGCATTTCCGCTACCTCTTTCCAGAAACCAGCCACTATCGGCCACCCCCAGTACCTATGGAATGCCCCAGGCCAACTTGCTCTGCATTTAGGACATTCAACTGACCCCTCCGGAGAAAATCTTGCTATTTTGGCAGGGGTATAACGTAGTCTGTTTATAATTTTAAACTGGATCAGTTGTAGGCCAGAATTTAAGGAGACCCACTTGGTGAGCGAGCAGCATCTGTGCCAGGTTTTATCATCTATGGAGACCTGCGGGTCCCTCCCATTTAGCTTTAACCAGGTTAATCGAGGAGGAATGTGTTTGGACTGAAGCATATATTTTGGAGATCCCTAGATTGTCCCTGGATGTCACCAATTGTACACAAGGATGGGTAGGGGGTTCCTCAGGGAAGGGTGTCCAGTGTTTCTGAAAAGCTGATCTCATACGATAGTATTGAAGCACCCTAAGCGGACCCCCACCCAGTGCCCTAGTTATTTCCTGTAGGGTCACAAATCTCCCGTCAATAAACAGGTCACCCAGCCTCATCTCCTCATTGGGGTCCCAGGCCTTGCACAGGTTACCATCATGGGTCGGTGGTATGCCAGGGTAATTCCATAGGGGAATTTCTGGGTTATAGGGAGATTCAATTCCCAGTTTCTTAAATATGGCCCTCCACGCACCAATTGTGCAGCTCACCGGGTTAAACTCACATGTGTCTTTATAGCGTGTGTCGAATATCACCGACTGTATATTTGTGGGGTGCGTGGTGAGTTCCTCTACCGCTACGTGAGGGGGCCCATCCGTGTCATCGTATCAGTATCTCGAGAATTGGGCTTGTCCAGCATAATAGTACAGATCAAAGTCAGGTGCAGCAAGGCCGCCTGAGGAATATGGTTCAATCCGTTTTTCCCATCCCATTCTAGGGGTTTTCCCATTCCAAAGAAAGGTCGTTGCCATAGATCTAATTCTATTGAAGAAGGGTCGGCCCGGCCATATGGGGATATTAACAAAGAGGTATAGCAGCTTAGGCAAGACTATCATCTTAAGGACCGCAACTCTCCCATGCAATGATATCGGAAGGCGGCCCCATAACATCAATTTGGTGTGGAGGGCCTGTAGCACGCCTTCGTGATTGTCAGTGTATGGTGCGTTTGTCTCTTGAAACAAGTATCCCCAGATATCTGATGCATTGTTCGGACCATTTAAGTCCGCATAGGGAGACGGGGCATGGGGTTGCTGGTGTAAGAGGAAATATTTCAGATTTTGCCTTATTTACGGAGTATCCTGAGTGGGCAGTGAATTCCTGAATCTCCGCCATGAGGGGAGCGATATTGTTTTCTGGTTCACGGACATATAAAAGCGTGTCGTCCGCATACAAAGAGATTAACTGAGTGGCGCCCCTCAGATTTATACCCTTATCCGCGTGCCTAAGCCTGATCGCAATCGCCATTGGCTCTATTGTTAATGCGAACAATATGGGTGAGAATGGGCAGCCCTGTCTGGTGCCCCTCCCCAACAGGAATAGGTCAGAGATGGTCTGGTTGGTCAGAACTCGCGCCCCAGTTTCTGTATATAATAGTTTCACGTATCGAATTAAATTGGGGCTGACACCAAACGCCTCTAGTACCGCTAGCAAATAGGCCCATGACACTGAATCAAAGGCCTTTTCGGCATCTAGGGATATGGCCACTGCTTTCCTTTCAGGGTCTATTTGGGCCATAACACCAAAAAGTCTACGGAGGTTGGGGGTGGTGGATCTAGTAGGGATAAACCCATTCTGGTCGGTGTGAACAAGCTTCAGGATCTCTGGTAGCAGCCTGTTGGCCAACACTTTTGCAAATATTTTGGCATCCGTATTTATCAGAGAGAGAGGCCTGTAGGATGATTATGTCGTGTGGTGGGAGACGGGGCTTGGGGAGTACAGTAATTAGGGCCTCCCTCATCGTGGGGGGCAATGTGCGGTTCTGTAAGGATTCCTCCCATACCTGTAACAGCACTGGGACCAACTCCTCATGTAATTCTTTGTAAAATTCTGCTCCTAATCCGTCAGATCCTGGAGCTTTATTGGATGCCAAGTCTTTAATCGTTTCAGCGATTTCTTCAGCCATGACAGACTGGTCCATTGCCAGTCGGGTCTCCTCGGGGAGTGTGGGTAGCATCAGTTTCTCTAGATATGTTTTCATTTCAGTGGCCGTTTTGGCATCCCCGTTACTGTATAGCTGCTGATAGGATTTAGCAAATTCATTATTGATCTCCTGTTCCCCCAGTAGGACCTCCCCATTTGGCGTTTGCATGCTCGTGATTCGGTTGGGGTGTCTATCTTGTTTCAATAAATTGGACAGCATCCTACCGGCCTTGTTACCCTCGCCATATCTACGGGCACGGATCGGGGCCACCTTGTACTGCACCTCTCTAGCGGCCAGCCTGCCAAATTCTAGAAGATGTGTCTGTATCTCCGCCAGTGTTGTGTTATCGTGTGTATGGGTATAAGCCGCCTCTAGTTTCCCCAGGTTCAATTCCGTCTGGGTCAGTTCGGCTCGGACCCCTTTCAGGAGTCCCACTGACTTCGACAGCAGGGTTCCCCTAGTCCAAACCTTAAAGGACTCCCAGACTGTGGAGTATTTTTCAACGGAGCCTATGTTCTGTTCCATGAATTCTGCAATTTCAGCATGTAGCCCCTCTACCACCCCTGCGTCGCACAGCAACCCTCCGGGCATTCTCCATTTCCTGATAGTTCTGGGGCAGTTATGAATATCGACCTCAGTCACCACTGGGGAGTGGTCAGACAGTGTGCGGGAAGTATCGTGCATGACTGCATTGCTGTGAGTACAGCCGGGGAGACAAACCAATAGTCAATTCTGGACTCCGAGTCATGTACAGCAGAGTAGTATGTGTATCCCCTACTGTTTGGATGAAGCACCCGCCAGGCGTCCTCAAGTGAGAGCTGAAGTAGGATTTGCTGCAGGGCAATAACAGCTCTACTAGGCGGCCTCGTGCTGGACCTGTCCAATCTAGGATCGAGGGCAACATTGAAGTCACCTCCCCATAATATAGTGAGGATGTCAATGGACGTGATCAGTTGGTATACACTGGTATAGAAGGCTGGATCGTCAATATTAGGACCATACGCGTTAACCAGTAGCATACGCTGACCCGTGACCTTGCCCCACACAAGAACATATCTACCAAGGGGGTCAGTTCTTTGACCTTCTAGCCTGAATCCGAGAGTTGGGTGTATAAGAGTGATGACCCCCCTGGTCTGGGATGAATAATTCGTATAAAACCTCGATTTGCCCCAGCCAGACAATATATATTCATTAATAGTGTCCATAGCATAGCAGCATGACAATTTGGGCCCCATGCCTGGCAATATAATTCCCCACCTTTCTAGTTTTAGACCGATTATTCTCTAACATTCCAGGACAATAACTTCATCTTTGGTACACAACCAATGTTTAGGAAGAAATGTATGGATGAAAACATGCATCTCAGTAATGCACCTCCCATGGAACTCGCATTGCGCCAGGCTCTCATAGACCACTTGTTTAACCATTAAACACCAAACTTCAAACCATAAGGTTATGCAGCAGCAACAACTTATAACATACCCTGTAATCCATCCCCCTCCCTCAACGTCACCCCCAACTTGACGATGTTCCCATTTCAACTTGTGGAGCATTCCCGGGGTGGACATGTCGCCTCACATGACCGCCAGTCCCGGCGTCCCGTCGCCCCAACTGTTAATAAGTTATGAGGCAGTCTGTAGTAGTTAGTCACTCATGGGTCGAAAGAAAAGGGGACCCGGTCAGTTTACATAAATTTGCCTGGTACATACATCTCAGTCATTTGGGTGGGGTCTGTTGTTCTGAGCTGGTCTGTTACCCCTGGGAGGAAGAGGTATAGAGGACTCAATATAGGTCAAGGCTTCAGTCGGATTCTCAAAAAAGTGTGCTCTTCCTGCATGTTGAATCCTCATTTTGGCTGGGAACATCAAGGCGTTTGTGATCTGTCGTGCTTTCAGGAGTTTCTTCCCCGGCTCGTACGATCGCCTACACACCTGAACCGAGGCAGAAAAGTCAGGATATATGTCTATACGATTGCCTTCGTAATGCAGTGTTCCCGCCTCTCTTGCCAAACGGAGAATTGTGTCTCTATCCCTATAGTTTAGGAGGAGTGCAATTATCGTGCGCGGTGGTGCCCCTGGCTTAGGCGCCGGCGCCAGGGTGCGGTGTGCTCTCTCTACTAGGAAATGTTCTGATAGTGCCTCTGGCCCAAACAGGGATTTAAGCAGTTCTTCCATTTGTTTCTCCATTTGTCCCCTTCCGAAGGACTCCACCACGCCAACCACTCGGATGTTGTTTCGTCTCGATCTGGATTCGAGATCCTCGCACTTGCTTTGCAGTTTGTTCATTGTGTCTTTTATCTGATTGATGTCACGGCTGTGATGGGCAATGGTATCTTCGTTTACGCTTATCCAGTTCTCGGCCTCTGTGACATGTGCACTTTCTTTGTCTATTCTGGCCCTCATGGAGCCTATAGTAGCGACTATTTCATCCAACTTCGTGTTCATGGCCAGGAACCCATATTGCACCAGAGTGGTCAGTTGGTCTTCTCGATCCGCTCTTTCGAGTTCACCAGATAGAGTGGGTTCGGGGTGTACCTCGTCCGCCATGGTTTGGCTCTGATTGCTGGTGTATGTGTCCATTGGCCCTTTTTGCTTACTGCTGGGGGTCTTGGATGCTTTGTTTGTTCCATTTGGTTCCCCCATGATGGCGCTGGGTTGTGTGTTCGTCCCAGGTATGTCCTGGAAATGTCTGGGGCTATGGTATCAAGAAATGTCTCTGGCCAGCACGAAATGGCCAGAATTTCAGTTATGACCCGGATGGATTATGTCCTCTCACATGCACAGAACCAACTATTGCTCTCGAGATCCCTGGCTCTGCAGCCCAGTGTTAGCAGCGCGTGGGATTCGATTTGTGCGTTTTAGTTACCAAGGAGGAGGTTGCGTAATGGCTGATGTCCTGGAGATGTCTGGGGTTATGGTGCCAAGAGATGTCCCTAGTTGGGACGAAGTGGTCAGGAAATTCAGGTATGCCTGCAGCCCCAACCACTGCTGGGTCCGCAGGGCGGGTGGATTGTGTCCTCTCACGTGCCCAGACACTGCCCTCGAGATCCCTGGCCCCTCGGCATGACGTCAGTGTTATACGGGATTTAAGCCATGCGTTTTGGGTACCAAAAAGAGGTTGCGTAGCGGTTGCTGGATGCTACCATGGCCTCGCCGGGCGGCCACCCCCAACGTGTAGATGTGCCCAGCAGCACTAGCCGTATTGCCGTAGGCCACTGAAAACACGTGTGTGCAGTCCACAGGGGTCAGAACCCAAAAGCACAATCACACCGCACATGGGGGACATTGATCCTCACATTGTGGCCGTACGTGCAACCTCATCTGTCCAGGCACCAGCAATATGCTCAGATTCTTGTTTCCTCCGCCCTCAGGCCTCACGCCAGCACCAATCATCTACCGGTGCAGCACTGTGTGAATATACATACGTATATGTAGGCGATAGGTCACCGCCGGCAGTCCACCTTGCACAGCCCCTCCCGCGTCACATGTCGTCTCACCTGGTGTGCGAGTGCACTGCTATCGAGTCCATGCCTTGCGCGGATGCGCCGTTTCCCAACAGGGGATCAGCCGCGGCCGCATCGGGGGGGGGGGGGGTTGAGTGGAGGGGGGGCCGCGGCAACCACAGAGGTCTCCGGTCGGGGTCCAGCCAAGCCCAGGAATCAGGCGCCCCAGTCCAGCAGCGCATCGGGGGCCGGAGTTATGTGAAGGAGCCAGGCACGCGCCGCAGCCTGAGGCTCCGCCTCCCGCGGCCTGCAGCTTCCTACATCCACGGCACTCACGTGAATCCCGTGGTATCGTGCGCCGGCAGGGCCCAGCGCTGTGGGGTCGGCGGACTCCCACACGGGAATATCTCGGTGATCTCAAGTCGCCGCCGGTCCGAATTTTCTCTGGTGGTTGGCGGACGCTTCCTCGACCTCCCAAGCAAAGCTGCAGTCTTCCAGACGGCTCTGAGGCGGATAATTTAGGACAGGATATTACGGTGGGGCAGGAGCTCCGACACTAGGTGGCCATCTTCCTCATGCGCAACAGCGCCCCCCTCGTAATGTTTTAAAGGTTTGTAACAAACCCATAAAATAAAAAAAATAAAAAGAATTGGTCTCCCCAGCCTCATTGGGATAACATTGAGAACAAGTCTGTCTGTTTCCATTCCACTGCTTTTGGATCATCGCATCTGAGCAGTAAAACGTGTAAGATAACACATTTTTACTTACCAATAACTTTGCTGCATCACCTCTTTTGAACAAGTACTTTACCTGCACCAGATTCATTCTGGGGAAAAGCATTGTGGCCTTTGGGCACAAAGCCCCACTCTTCATAAGGATTGGACCTCTGAAGCTAGGGCATCTTTCTTGTGACTTGGTTCCATTTTACTGCATCACTTACCTTCTTCTATCGATTTAAGTCAATGAATGTATTTTAAGAACCTATGGCAACTGTATATATGTTTATTATTTAGTGTTGTGCGATATCACCCGCTCGTTTCAATTTTAATGTGTTTGAGGCTAGAACAAAGAATAGTATTTTTGTACATTCTGGTCTAAATTGAATTATTGTGTGCTGTGCTTCACTGTGTGGACTCATTTGTGAACCCCTGACCCCACCCACACTCTTTTGAGAACAGCCTGGACTGCACTCCATGGCTACCTTTATTGGGTTTTGGCTAACCTCTCGGAGGTCACCTGTTCACTAGAACTAGGGTGGCCTCCTAAATGATCCACCAGGCCAGATTCTAGATATCCATCTGATCACCCTTTTATCATACCAGGAGAGTAACGAGATATCAAAAAGAGCCATGCAAGGAGTTGGAACCATTTTCCTTGGTGTTTTATGCTCCAAAATATGACCAATTCCCTCTGCCTTCAGTGTGGGCAGATGAGACGCTCTCAAGCTGAAACGCATTGCAGAATGTGCCATGACCTGAACAATGCAGCAAGACATTCTATATAGCATGCTACTTGGCCATCTTGAGAAGAACAAGTTACTTACCCCTGCTTCGGTAAATATTTTCTCGGGCAGAGGGAGCTGTGTGTCGATGCGGTCAACTCGATGTCCCTCGAGGGCCTCCATCTCAACGTCATGACTGGTACATATAGCACACGCATCGCCCGTTAGCTTCAGTTCTGTATTTGCGTCCTTTTCCTTCTTGTGGAATTACCTGCATCAGTGTGCCCAAGGCAGTGTAAGATCTTGAAAGTGCATAAAGGTGTAATGCACGGAAATTCTACTGTGGGTAGGTTGGGAGTGGCGAGGAGGAATGCGGGGGAGGAACATCCAATCGAAAGAACCTTACCAGGGGTAAGTAACTTGTTCTTTGAATGGATCGTGTCCTCCCACGTATTCCTCATCCTTTGATAGACTCCCAAAGCAGTGACAGAATTGGAGGAGGGAGGGAGAATTTTAGATGGCTCTTAAGATTTGTTATGTACATAGTGTAAAACTGCTTTCCCAAATCCTCGTTACTGACCCGAGGATGAATCGAGACAGTAACATTTAGTAAAAGTGTGAATGGAAGATCATGTGGCTGACGCACTAAATGTCATGTATCGCCACCCCCTTTGTAAAGCAGAGGACACTGTCATGCCCCTTGTGGAATGGGCCTGACGGGGGGGATCTTTCTCAGCCAATCTATGGGATTCCATAATGGCCAATATGATCCATCGAGACAGAGTTTGTTTTGTGACTGCAAGTCCCAACTTGTGACCTGTATACCCAAAAAAAAGTTGGTCATCCTGACGTTACGTATCCGTCCTAGAGATGTAAAAGCTAAGTGCTTGTCTTGGATCAAGCCTATGCAGCATTTCCCTTATCTTTGCCAGGATGAGGAGGTGGATAAAAAGATGGTAACAATTTTCTGGGATAAGTGAAAATCTGATACAATTTTTGGCAGGAAAGTTGGCTTGACCTTAAGAACTACCTTATCCTTTAAAAAAGTGGCATATGGAGGCTGATGTTAAAGCAACTAACAGGATGGTCTTCAAGATCAACAATCTTAATGGACACGAAGTGGCTCAAAACAAGCGCACGTATGGAATTTTAGAACAAGATTGAGGTCCCAAATCGGAACTTGAAATAGAGATGGAGGGTACAAGTTAGTGAGTCCCTTTAGAAATTGTTTGACTAACAGCATCTTAAAGTATGATACCTCTTCTGACGTGTGCTTGAAGATTGAAAGAGCTACCAAATATCCTTTAACGGTCACAATTTGGAGCCCCAGATTTGCCAAATGTAACCAAAAAGAAAACACCATAGGTGTACTGCATAGAAAAAGGTCCACATCCTTTTCCCTGCACCAACTGCAAAATGTGTTCCAACGGCAGCGGTGCAAGGATTTTGTTGCTGGCCTTCTGGCTGAAAGCAAAATCTCCATTACGTCCTCTGAGAGGTCTCAATCGTTACATCTCAACTTCTCAGAAAACATGCTTGAAGGCTGAGTGTATTGACCTCTGGATGGAGAAACGGACCCTCCTCTCGAGAGAAGGTCCTCTCTTTGTGGAAGACGTATTGGAGGGCAGATGGACATGTCCAGAAGGTCCGGGTACCACGTCCTCCTGGCCCTTCAGAGCAATTAGGATCATGGATTTACCAAACTTTCAACCTCCTGATCACGTGAGGAATGGCTGGGACTGGAGGAACCGTATACAGGAGTGGAAACTCCCAGTCCACTATGAACGTGTGCCCTAGAGCTCCTCTCGGGGGAATTCCCTGGAGCAGAACAGTTTGCATTTCTGGTTGGCACTGTTCACAAACAGATCCACTCGAGGGGCTCCCCAAAGGGAAAAGATCTCTTGAAGGACTTCCTGAGCTCAGTCTCCGAGTGGGAGACTGATCTGCCTGCTCAGAGCATCGACCACTGTGTTCGCCTCCCAAGCTAGGTGAACTGCCCATATGGAGATTCCTTCTTGAATTGCCCAGAACCAGAGCTGAATCGCTTCTCTGCACAGTGGTAGTAAACCTATGCATCCTCTCTTGCTGATGTAGTACATGGCCACTCTGTTGTGGGAAATTCTTTCCCCATACAGAGGACAGAAAGGCCTTCAGTGCTAGTCTGATTGCCCTTTGCTCCAAAAGGTTGATGTGCAGCTTGGACTCCGATGGAGACCAACAACCGCTGACTGTCAGATCGTTGGCGTGGGCTCCCCACTCCGTGAGTGAGGCATCCGTAACTACTCTTATCTCCGGTCAGAATTGCCAAAAAGGTTCTCCCTTCAGAATGTTGTCCTCGCAGGCCCACCACAGGAGATCCTGTGCGACTGCTCGGAACCTGAAGTAGGTCGGACATCTCTCCCAAGAATTGAGACCACTGTGTCCCGAGAGCCCATTGGAAGGATATCATACTCAAGCAAGCCTGAGGCACAAGGAAACTGCAGGATGCCAACATCAAAAAGTCGAAGACCGGAAGACACAGGGCACTCTGGAATTTGGGGACCCTCTGAAGAATGTGTTGAGCCCTCACCTCGGATGGCAAGGCTTTTCCCAAGGATGCATCCAGTACTGCGCCAATGAATTGGAGTCTTTGAGATGATATCATGTGGGACTTCTTGCAATTGAGTGAGAAGTCCAGCCTGTGGAGAGAGTGGCAGGTTATGCTGAGATGTTCCAGGGCCTGTTTGGGAGAAAGGGCCATGGTCAGTCAATCATCCGGGTAGGGATAGACGTGAATCCCCACTCTCCTGAGACTTGCTGCCACCACCGCCATCAACTTGGTGAAAACCCTTGGGCGCAGGTCAGCCCAAATGGCAGAACTCGAAACTTATGAGACCTGCCAACGGCAAACCTCATGTACTTTCTGTGCTTGCAATTGATTGGCACATGAAAGTAAGCATCCTGAAGGTCCAATGACACCATCCAGTCCTGTAGCTGGAGTGCCTGAAGATCTGAGAAAGTGTGACCATCTTGAACTTGTCCTTCCTGAGGAACTTGTTCAAGCATCTCAAGTCAAAGATGGGTCTCAATCCTCCGTTCTTCTTGGGGATTAAGAAATAAGGAGCATACCACCCTTTGTTCCTCTCCGTTACAGGTACTGGTTCTATAGCACCTCTCTCTAGCAGACTCAACATTTCCTGCACAAGGAACATCCGGAACTTTGAACAAGTGGTCACCGGTGGACTGTCCTGAGGCCTTCTTAAAAAAGGGAGGCAGTAAACCCTTGGCTACGGTTTCCAATGGCCATGCATCTGAAGTAAACCTAGTCATTCTTGCAGATGCTGTTAGAGTCTGCCTCCCACTGGGGTCTTGTGGGATAATGCCTCAGAGGTTTGGAGGCAGCAGCCAATGGTAAAGAAGTCGCTGCTTGGGCGGACTTGGCACCCCTTCCTCGTCCACCACTAGGAAATCACCTATGGCCCCTTCGACTTGCCAATCCTCTCGCTCTTACAACTGAGGAATATAAATATCTAAAAAGAAATATATAAATGAAAGGACCTACCCCTGCAAGATGATCCGTTGGGTAAGATGGTTGCGGCTGTCTGATAGTGGCACCAAGGGATTTGGCTGCCGCCTTTGAGGTCCGCAGCTTTTCTAGGCTTTCGTCAGCCTTGCTGCCAAACAACCGGGTGCTGTCAAATGGCCTGGTCTGAACGTCCGCTGCAAAGCCTGATTTCCTCAACTATGCAAACCTGCGTATTACTGTGCTCGCCACCATGGCTCTGCTGATATGGTCAGCAGAGTCCAGTCCTGACTGCTGAGACTCACACATAGCCGTGTTTCTATCGCTTACAATGTTCAGGAAGCTGTCTCTTTCCCTTCTGTAATATGCTCAGCCACCATGGCTATACAGTCCCACAGGGTGAACATAAATTAAGCTAGAGCACAAGTGGCATTTGCAGATTTAAGAGCCATGGTCCCGGGTGAAAATACTTTCCTTGCCCAAGCGACAAAACACTTATCATCCACATCAGGTGGAATGGTCGGCTGCGCCGCTTGTTTAGAGGTAGAAGTCGCAGCCTGAACTACCAGGCTTTCTGGCATAGGAATTTGAGACAGATAGTCAGGGTCGCTACTGGATGGCCTGTACTTTCGGGTGAGGTTCTTATTCACTGCAGGACTTGCCTCAGGTGACTCCCAGTTTGCTTTTACCCTTTTTTGCAGGGCAATATGTAAAGGAAGTACCAGATCCTTCCGAGGACCCTTGTCAAGGATATTGGTCAGGTCATCTTGCTCGAAGGGAGGAGCAGGCCTGCCCCATCCTAGAAATTCTATTACCCTAGACAAAAGAGGTCTGTATGCGGCATCTGCATGTTCTACCTGGTTTACCAAATTAGAGTTTTGGTGACGTGCTAATGCCACTAGCCGACTGAGGGTCTTCATAAAGTCTTTAAGCCTAGATTCTTCCGAGATCAGGGCTTCTGGCACATTAGGCGTACCAAACCTAATCAAAACGAGGGGTATCTGGGTCTGAAAGTTCATGTTCTTCATAAATTGAAGACAAAGGGCCTCATCACGAGTTGGGTGGTAACGCCGGCACAAATAGCGCTGGCGTTATTAGCCCTACCGTCAAACCCACCGGCACTATTAGCGCCGGATCACGGGTTTGGCGGAACGGGTATTGCCCATTCCCCATTGGGCTAAATGGGGAAATTTCGCGCTTTTACCACTGGCGTATTTCCCGCCGGTGGTAAACGTGCCGAAAATCGGCTAATTTTTTGGCGGATTTCCCCCCAGCTCGGAGCTGGAGGGAAATCAGCCAAAGCCATGATTTGGTAGACCCTTAAATGTGGCAGTAACAGCGCTACCGCCGCATTTAAGGGCTACCGCCAAACTCGTGATGAGGCCCAAAGACCTGAGGAAATCCTTCCTAGGTAAAGGTTTCAATCATTTTTCAACCTCCTTAGTGACAATAGCTGGTTTTAGTGGGGAAAGACGTCTATTGTCTCGACCCGATGAGGTCGATGGCTTCGACCTTGATGGTTTCAATGCCAACGTCGATGGTTTCCACGCTAATGGCGTTGATGGTTTTGAAGACTTTATCGAAGCCCTATAGGTGCTTGATCCTCCAACTCGAGAGAGTCTTCGACTATTTGTTGAGTCAAGACCTCAAAGGTTCTCGTGGGGTTTCTGGCCTGCGTCCCGGGCTCGTAGGCATGCAGGATTTTGGCTTAGCCTTTTCCTTGTTGGCCTTCAAGGGCGTGACAGGAGCATAGCCTTTGGTCTTCTCTTTCAAGAGGGTTGGGCCTCCTTCTCAAACATTTTCAACATTTCCTGTCCGAATGGCTCCCATTCAGCAGGAATTGACGATTTGGAAGGACAAGATATTGCTCTCTCAGGAGAAGAATCGGAAGAGGAGGTAGATGGTGACATATAGCACATTTTCTTCATCTTTTTGAAAGAAGAATGGTGCGACCCTCTCCTGGATCGAGAGCGCTTTTTTATTCATTCCTTTCGAGGAGAGTTGTCTTGCGACTCGTCGACAAGTGCTTTTTCGTCAGAGTTGTCGAGGTGGATTTAGTTGGGGGCCTACCTGCTGCTAATTTCACTTTTTGCTCTTTCAACACCTTACCGGTCATTGTTTGACAGGACCAACAGTTTACCGTTTCATGTTCCACACCAAGACACCACAGACACACTCGATGAGGGTCAGTAAGCAACATCTTGGCACCACAATCATGGAATTTTTTTTTATTTTTTAAACAAGGTCTTCGGGCTTGATGGTGTAGATATCAAGGCCATCGTTTTTTGAAGTATGTCGCAATTCTAAATGGAACTGAAGTGCGCCGTAATTCTCTCAAAGCGTTAGGTATCGCAGAAAAACGGAACATTAGCTAACGGGTGCTGCACGTGCTATATGAGCGCAATGTTCACATTAAGACAGAGGTCCTCGAGGGATATTGAGTCAACTGCATCGACGCACAGCACCCTCTGGCGAGAAACTTTTCTAAAGCAGCTGAAGCTGGAGACAAATATATCAAAAGATGAGGAATACGTGGGAGGACACAATCCATTCAAAGTTTATTTTTGTTGGAGCAAAAGTGAAACGTCAACTTGCAGTTTTCTTTGTCTGGATCATTGAGGGCTGCAATTGTATCAGAGACTTAACGCACATTTCCCCACATAGGAAATCTACCACCTGTAAAGATTTTTGCAGGCAAGTGCAAAGTATTAAATCAAGACTCAGTGTGTCTGCAAAGCGGAGCAAATTATAGAGGTTGTGCAACAGGTATTCCATTTGTAACATTAGTCTTTCAAGAAGAATGTGTAACTGCAGTAGAACCTTTTTTTATCTTTTGCAGGTGTGCGTTGTCTACTATTCGGAATTAGTTTGTGCAATTTTAAAAGGTATACTCTGATGGAAGGAGATATAATTTATATATGAACGCATAAAGAAGAAAAAATATAAAATGTCCAGCAGGTCCATAAAACCTGCCAATGATTTATCTGTAAATGATTTTTCTGCGAGAATTGACCACATCCGTTTTTTACCTTACAGGGTGGTAGTGGTCTACATTATCCATTACTGCCGTCTTTTATATGTCGCAATGGTTTGTGTAATCAGTTGTCCTTTTGTGCTAAAAAAGCGAGTCTCTTGTTATTTTAGTGCTGATTAAATAAACTGAGAAGGATTTGCACAATTTCACGTAATAATTACTACAGACTATTGCTCCCATTAAGCATTTCGGAAAGTGTCATCACTGCTGCTAATTAACTATGTTGTTGAGAATAATTTCCTGGCCCATTGCCAATACCACTCCTCTTGGCAGTACAATGAACATGCAAATGATCGTTCAAGTTGAGCTCTACCACATGCTGGATACTGGGGCTGTTCATCTGTTTGTGTTGCTGGAGCTCTGCAAACTTAGCCATGGTCCACTTGGTCCTCAATGATAATCCTTACTACTGCATGGGCATTCGGGTACAGGTTCTCTACTGTTACTACTTTTCTTGCTGATCAACAATAACTGATAGGAGTGCACAAAATGCAGTTAGACCCTCTCTCCATGCTCCCCCAGATGTCATTCACATCGCCCAGGTTATTCAATCTACAAATGGAGATACTGAAAGACCTAGTGGAGTGACCAGTCCCATGCACCATGCAGTGGATGACACTTCTTTTTACCTGTGTGTATCCTCTCAAGAGGACCTCTCTGTCTCATCAAGGACCGCCTTCAGAGGATTGGGACTATGCCTATTCTTTCTAAAAGTGAACAATTTGTTAATTGCTTACCATCTCAAACCACACGTGTATTAATTTCCCTTGTTTGAAGGCCTGCGGTCTCCCTGAGGTCTCCCGACCAGATTTCAGCATCCTCGGTCAAGCAATTGCTGTTGGAGGTCTTGAAACTGGGAACTTCGATACATTCTTCCTCAGTCCACTCTTTACTCGGATGCCAATTTGTGCTTTGGGAGTTGGGGGGGCAAGAAGCATGATAGAAGGCCGCCCAGACTGCTTTGTGGGTTTTACAAAAGTTGCTGTCTGTGACAGAACTTAGGAAAGGAGGGGAGAGGGCTATAGTAGGTACGCAGCACTTGGAGTACACTTTGGTTCAAGGAAAACACTATACATAGTTATTTATTATATGCACCAAGACACAGGTAAGTAGAAAAACATGTACTCACAGTATACGATCACTTGCAATATTCCTAGAGTAGGTAAACCATAGGTTTACACAGGCAAGTATGAGCAAGCCCAGCCCTAAAATTACATCATATGCAGGCAGTTGCCACGTCACCATATGGACCTCTGTCACAGTCGAAACTAAATTTCTAAAAGGATTTACTTATGCTATTTAGTTCCTCACCTAGTGCCAGTATGTATTTGGAATATGATCTCCAACTGATCAAAGATCAAGCCAGCTTAAATGCCCTTTTGTATTGGATAAGGATATGGACCTAACCAGACCAGGCCACTTACAAAGATGCAATGAGGAAGTTCTTGTCTCTGACAGGGGCCAAATCCCGTCCATGGTTCAAATTTGTCAAAACAGAAATGTCAAAGCTGAACATGGATCTGTATTGGAGATCATCTGAACAGATGACACATGCCACAAGGCAACAGATTAAATCTGCAGGTGGCATTTGTTCCCCCTATAGGCTGGTAGAGGAGTGTTCTGTCCTGAGCACAGGACGCACTACTTGCAGTGTAAACCCGTTTTTTGGTTTGATCCATATTTGGATACAATCAGTCTGACATGCCCGAAGCTTGCATACACAGTTTCATTTCAAAACTTTAAAGGTGGCATCTTTCACTGAGAATTGGCAAGGGTCAAGCGGTAAAGCATGTCCAGTTTGTGGGGCTACACAAGAATCCATCCCCCATTTTTTTGTTCTGCGAAGGATATTATAAAGGCTATCGAGAAAAATATCTGTTGCCACCTTTTAGACTAGCCGGAATTTGACATGTAGAGGGTGCACTAAACTTTTGCAAGTTGTCAGTAACTTGACAACAGCACACTTTGTATCTAAATACATTCATAGGGCATGGCTAAAGCAAATTAAAACTGTGGATGTAATATTTCATCTTAACCAGCGCTTGAAACTGTACTCGCCACAAATCAAGTACACCTTTTATTGAGGTATTTTAGAACATGTTCCCATTTGCAGAAATGCCTGTTCAATGTCATTGATTTTATTCTGAATATGCCTTTGTATTTCAACTATTTTTAGCTGTGTATCATTTTATTCAATTGTAATAGTTGTATAGCCTGTTGCTTTTTGGCTAATGCCATAATAAAGCAGAATGACTGACCGACTGGCAAGTATGTTCAAAATAGTTTTTTGGATAACAAATCACTTACTCAACTAACTTGAAACATAAAAGCAACCTTTTAAAACTTTTAGTAACTTTGACCCAAGTCTTAAGAGTCCAACCCTATCTGATATAAGTCATACAAAGTTCAGAGAGGTCACTGGGCCACCAGTGACCAGGGGTTAGGCAGGAAAAGGCGGGAAGGCACAGAACAGTGTTCAGAGAGGTAGTATCCAGCAGGATTCACTACAGTTGCAGGTAAATACAAATGTTTATTAAAAAGAAGCTCAGCGGAGACCACCAGGGGACGCGGACCAGTTTGATCGTGTATTAGAGAGGCTTGGTCTTCCAGCTGTTCCCTGCGAATTGCCTACCTTGACCGAACGAACAGAACCTTTAATCTGCCCCCGAAATTAAGTTCTGATAAAGCAGTGGTGGAGGATCGAAGGGCTGGGATCGAAGGGCTGGGAGGGTGCTGACCTGCTTTTGAACCCCGATTGCGGCAGACACTGCCTGGCAGCCCTAGAGAAGCCCCTCAATGCTCAGACCAGAAATAAAATACAACCCACTGGAGAAAAAGGGCCAGCACACCTCTTGCAAGGAGAACAAGGTTTAGTCTGCTAAAAAACAAATACGTGTAGCAAAATCAGCATGAGTAATAGTTTTTAAAGGTACAAAGCGTCACAACTGACGTACATCACATAGGTTACGAATCGTAGTAGCTGGTTGGGGCGACCCTATACATAGGCGGCCTGTTGCATAGGGGATGCCAGGCCATTGGTCCCATCTTCATCTGTTCTTCCACGTGGGATTCTTCTCTGTACGTCATTAAGCGCGAAGCTCATAATTGGCAATTATGAACAATTCAGTACATGCCCTATCCGTGGCCTAATGTGCACCTGGTACTGCAGACATGGGCACAGAGGCTACTTTCGAGGTCAGAATAACTCTAAACCCCTGCTTGATCCCAGGCGCAGTTAGGGAGAATTCTCATTTCTGTGCCAATTCCCTTCAACATTGGAGACCCCCAGCTCTTTAACTGGACTTTAGGAATTTGAATTTTAATCCTAGAGTGAGAGACCCCTTTTTCTCACTCTCTCATGTATTTTTTATCTGATTTGGACTCTGCGTTTCTTTGATTTTGGAGTCTTACAAACTCCATAGGCATCACCTTTCGTATTGTGACACACGGCACCTTCAGTGCAGTGTCACAGCAAAGTCCTTTGGATTTCTCATAAGGTTTAAATACCTTCTCTTGAGTAAACTACTGTTCCTAAAGTAGTAAAGGGAAACTGACTTTACCTACTTTTTTTCCTATGTAGGTCCAGCGCACCCCATTTTATGTGGAGTGTTGGGGAGGTACACGCATTTCGTCGACCACTTTTTCATCGTGGGACTTTTCATCGCCGACCCTTTCATCGGCAATATTTTTTTTAAACATTTTTGGGGGGGGAGGGGGTGTTTGTGCGGGTTGGGGTACGATTATTTAAGTAAGGGGGCGTTAAATAAAAAAATAAAAAAAAATGTTGGCGATGAAAAGTCCCACGATGAAATTTCATTCGGCGAAATAACATAGAACCGTTGGGGGAGGGGGGGGTTACTCAGTAGCCCCATTTCCTACTTACTCATGTAACATTGTTGCAGTTACACTCACTACAATTAATGGCTGGTGGCAGTGGTTTAATTTTCCTACCATTGTGCATTTTTACCGCAGGCTGAATCCTCAGCTGCAGTATTGCACCCATGGGTGCCCATTTTATCAAGATGGACCTAGTCTTCTTTTTCCCAATTTCTTGCATGTGAAGTCTTTCTTGGGTTTTACTCTGCGCGCCAAACCGTGTTTGACCCCTTTGTTTGTTTTGCCTTTGGCGGGCTTCAGTGCTGAAACCCGCCTCTGGCTCCAGTGTGTCTGGCAGGGCAGGAAGCGAGGGAGGTGCCCGAAACTCCCTGTCCTTAGTCTCCTTGGTTACCTGAATGCGCCCAGTGCTGATTGGCGTGCTGGCTGCCCTTGGAGAACAGCCACCCGGCTGTGTGAGCGACAGCTAGGCTATGCATGAATGGAAGAAACCTGCATAAAAGGTGAGGTCTCTTAAACAGAACTTATAGTCTACCACTGGACGAAACATCTGATGAAGGAAGCTGGAAGAGAAGCCCTGCTGCACCCTCCTGGACCACTGAACTGCACGGTGAAGCCCTGCTGCAGTGTTGAAGCTCCAATTTCCTATCGACTAGAGAAGCCTGTAACAGACTACTTCTTCCCTTGGGTTCGTGGGACCAACTGACCCCAAAACGAACTTTGCCAGAGAACCTCTCCCTGCTGGCTGTACTTCTTTGCTGCTGCTGAAACCGACTGCCAGGTGTCAGGAAAACCAGAATCGAGTGCATAGTCTTTAAGCCGGACCCGGGCTCCAGGAAGATCCTGAGGACCCTCCCGATACAGGACGACCCAAGCCTGAGCCACCTTAACAGAGTGCTGGACCCCAGAAGCAAGGGGAGCCCATGAAGTGTCCAAAATCCACAGTGGTGCTATTGACGGTAGCTGAAACCGCAAAGTGCTCCTGAATCGGAAAGAGCCTGTAGCCGCCGACAACATTCAAACTGCAGTGCAGGAGTCCTAAAGACGTCCACCCTCTTGTCCCCACGACTGAGGCCCAGGAACCCAGGATCTGCCAGACTGCAACCAGAACAGAAGCCAGCTGTATCATCTTCCAACCGAAGGTACTGTCTTGCCAAAAGGGGTACTTCCCTCTTGTGTCTGTAGCTTGCCTGTTCTCACCGGAGATTTGCAGTAGTTGCTTGCAGCCATGCCCTTCACAAGCCTAACAGCTTGTGGCCCAACAGTGATTCTTTTCTACAATCTCTTAAAACATTGTGCAAGACTTGTTCTATCTAAAGAAGTGCCTCAGCTCTGCAGACATTGTTGAACATTGACTTTGGCTGTCCTGGCTCCCTGCAGGCTCATCTGACCCATTGACTTTGGTTTTAACTGTCCCTCATAGGTGGTGCATGAGTTAAACTTGTTTTGCTGGGAAAGGTCGAACCTAGACTTCATTGGGAGATTGAAAAGTATTCACATGCTCTGAGAACCTGTTAAATGTTTTCCTTCCCTAATCTTTTCCTATTCCACAACCTCAGTAATTAAGTGCAAAAAGTGATGTCCACAGCCTCCTAGTAATTGAAGTCACCTCAGGGTGTAGGAAGTGTGTGTGTGACATCCCAAAAGGGTATCTACTTGCTTATCTTAAATCTGAGTAAGTGTTATGAAGTGTATTTTTATCGTTGCATATTGCCCTTTTTAAAGGCTTATTTAAAACGGACTGTTAAATAAATATTTGACTAGAAAACCTTGAGAGTAAGTGTTATTTGGATACTTATAATTGTGCATCTCAGTGTTGCATCTCTACAGCTCACATTTACCGCTCTTGAGATAAGTCTGACTGCTCAGTCACTCTACCAACTTGTGTAGTGCAGACCTATACCAATAGGTGGGATACCTATTACCAAGAGGACAATGCTGGTGTAGTCTCCCACAGAGTTACTGCATCCAATCTTGCCTAACAGACGCGTCAGTGCCGTTCCAGTTCCAACCACCCCAGGCATACATTGGTTTCCCTGGCGCCTCGCAGCACAAGTCACAGGGAACCCAGTTGGGGTGAACTCTCCTCTCTGCTGTGATCCTTCGAATGGATCGGCACACTTTATGGTGGGTGGTCTGGGGTTCACCAGTACATTGGAATGCTGGGGTCTTGGGGTGGGAGTATCTGGCCACTATAACTTAGGATTTGGACGAGCGAAGGATGGAGGCCCTCTACCCCCTTCCCGTGGGATAGCATTTGAGAGACCGCTCTCGGCCCCCTCATGGCTTTGTGTGGCACATTCTTTCTGGGGTACGTGTACTACTAGTGTGAAATAATGAGAGGTTTATGAACCTCCAAGTATTTGGCCGTCTACACGACTGCCTATGTTACAACTCAGCCCCACATACATGCAGTAATTTCTATGTTTTGGGCCCGGTCCTTCAAGATAATTCTAAGATGGCATTTCAATACCAGAGTGATCTATACCGAAACATATGATAATCTACCTTTAGTTCAGCTATATTTACACCCCCCTGCTCCCTATGTGGTTGCGGCGTGCCTTTCTTAGCCCGCTGGTAGCCGGTGTTGAGGGGATTCTTGCAACTTGTGACAGGGTGTTTCAGCAGGGTGGAGCAGCCCTCATCATTCGGTAGGGCGACCCGCAATGCGAGGAGCAATGAGGCGGTCACCGGCGCTGCAGCTGTTGGATTGGCTGCAGCACTGCTGGACGTTGGTACAGACCGCTGGGCCAGCAAGATCTGAGCTGGTGCTTCTCCCGAAGGCAGCCTTTAGGCGGCAGTGGCTCCCCTGTGGTGCTCGGCCACAGCCAGGCCCTTAAGTGGGCATGTGCAGTGGGAGCCCGGCTTTCGGTTTGGAAGCCGGCGTTGCCCAGGATGAGGGCAAGTACCACTGAGTAGCCAGTGTGTGGGTGATACTTTGGGCCCGCTTTTGCTTTGGGGGGGCCCTGCAGCTGCCCGTAGAGCTGTTTGGGGCCTCGGAGCGGGGTGTCCCATTGCCTGGGTTTTTCCTAGCCAATATGAGGGGGAGCCAGTTGTTGTTGGAGGTGAGCTGCCCTGTGAGAGACCTGTTCCCTGGGAGAGACCTGTTCCCTGGCTTACCTGGGGCTCTGTTGAAGTGCATGGAGAGGGGCTGCCAGGAGCCCCCTGCACACAGAGGTACATAGTGAGGAGGCCTTGGTTGTGACATAGGAGAGGAGCGAGGTGGAGCGACTTGGCAGTTGGTGTTGCTTCCCTCGGCAGACTACAGCTCCTGCCTTGAGATTTGAAGTGTGGGGGAGGGTTGCCCTGTTTGGAGTGGTGAGCAGCTGGGGGGCATTTGTGGGTATGTCTGGCCCATTCCAAGCTTTGGAGATATGTTGGTTTGTTGCAGGGGGACCGGCTCGGGAGGACCCCACTGGCTGGGTGGAGGAGCTTTGGGACTTCCAGGGGTGTTCCCGAAGGGACTTTGGACTTTGTTTCCGATTGTTTGCTGTGGTGCAGGGCAGCGGCCGTGGAGGTGACAGTGGGGGGTGCCCCTGCACCAGCAGGTGAGAATATGGAGTGTAGAACACTGGCAGCCAAGGTCAGGGGCTGCATAGGAGGGCTACAACAATTTCGTAGACCTGAGTCAATGAGGGCGTGGATAGGCCTATGCAGTCGGAGTCCCGAGGGGGCACGTAGGCCCTCTCTAGAAAGGAGGATATTAGGGGCATTTTGGAGGAAATCGGCACCGTGAGGCATGAACTGCAGGCCTCAGTTTCTGATCTCAGGGGCAGGATGGAAGTACTGGAGAATATGTTTGAAGGACTCGAGAACAATCACCTCAGCGTGGATATCTTTGAAATGATCATTGAAGGGAGGTTGTCGGATTTGCAGTCCAGAGACGAGGATTATCAGTTTAAAATGGATGGCGTCTATAATGGAGAACGCTGGAATAACCTGCAGATTTGCGGCCTCCAGGAGCAGAAGCGGGAGACAGAAAGCGATGTGGTGAAGAAGATAAAGACGCTGGTGAATATCCTTTTTTCCGTGCAAGGCGGTATGGAAGTGGAAATTGAACAAACTCACCATGGAGGCCATGGAACGAGGCCCGAGATCAGTGGTGGTGAAGTTTACAGAGAAGTCGACAGTTCTGGAAAAAGCAAAACGCTTATGCAATATCAAATACAAAGGGCACGCGGTGCAAATTTACCAGGATCTTTCAAGCTAGACGTAGGCTAGGCGTAGGGTTTGCAGTCCTCTTACATCCTGGTTGGCTGGCAGACAGGCATTTGTTACAAGTCGGCATTTCCGTTTGCATTGCTTTTTGAGATTAAGGAGGTGGACCATTGGGTGACCAAGCGTGCAGAAGCGGAGCAGGTCCTGCAGCATCTTTCAGAAGGGGAGAAGGATGGAGATGCAACCAGGCTGGACGGACCGGCACAGCTGTGCATCCGGATACACTGGGGGCACCAACTCAAAGGAAAAGGGTCCCTCTGGGCCATATATTTCAGAGACGTAATACTCCTCCCCCAGTGAAGTGATTTGAGGGGGCAGTTTTTTCAAGGTTGCTGTAGGTATTGGGTAGGCAGAGGGGGTGAGGGCAGGGGAGTGAAATGGAGTGTGGTACCTACAGCCAAAGTAAACTGAGGGGGGGTGGTAGGATGTCAGCGATAGGTGGTGGGCGGGATGGGCGGATTGTATGTTTGTGGGGATTTGAATTTAAAGGGCTTAAATTCCCCTACCAAATGCTCATTGGTGGGGAAGGATTTTAAGAGATCTGGGTTGGATGCAATGATGATGCAGGAGACGAGGATGGAGAGGCGCATCCTCTCTGGATTGATTTGAGGGACATATTGGGCCTTCGGAGAAGTAAAGAAGGGTAGGGTCGGGATTTTATTGCATAGGAGGATGAAGTTGGATAACATATGAGTGTGGAGGGAGGGTAGTGGGAGAGCGCTACTGGTATTAAAGATCACAGGTGGTGTCTGGTTGTCCTAGACTACGGTATACTACCCCAACCAAGGGCAGTAAGGTTTCCTGCAAGAGACTCTAGCCCAACTGCAGCACAAGCCTGGAACCGCCTGCTCATGGACCTAGGCTTAGAATCGCGTTATCTGGTGTTACGGAAACTATTAAAAACTCGCTTATTTGAATAATCTCCATCGTTAGGCATGTTTCTCCATTCAGCAGCCTTGGTAAATGATCCATACGTTAGTTAGTGTTTCTTTCCCATCTGCCTCCTGGTCTCTTGTGTTTTCATAAGCACCCTGATGCTTGTGGGCTTTGACGCTCTACAAATCAATGAATCAATACCTATTCAGGGAAGCTAAGGGACCTGTGATATTGGGGGGGTAAGAGGGAGTGGGAGAATCCTTGGGATTTACATTTTTCTCCCCCCCTCAGCCCACCACGGGACTTCGACATGAATAGATCATGAATGTGTGTGGGGGATATGTTGAGTAGAGCTGGAGCCCGTTACCTTGTGTTTATTAGTTGTTCAGACCATGATCTGGTCTATATGGAATTGGATCTATATGATCACTGCAACGGCCGAAAATCATATATATGCGGTGGGAGATCCCCACCTCACCCCCCCCCCCATTAATATTATACACTTAACCCATATATTATATATATAATGTAAGGGAGGGGTTAAAAAGAAGAAAAAAAAGAGTCAGCATTTTCAGCCGTCGCAGTTCCCAGGTCGACATTTGTGTATGATTCCTATGGAATTCTCCCTCCTGGGTCTGCAGTCCTGAGATTCTCTGTGGAAGTGCAACAACTCACTTTGGAAAGCTGTGAAGTTTTGTGAGGAATTAAAAGGGGCTATTGAGGAGTTTTTTGCTATTAAATGATATGGCGGAAGTGGACAATAGCACTGTTTGGGAAGTGGCCAAGGCCACCTGGCAGGGATTGCTAATCCGAGGAAGAAAAAGGTAAGGAATTTACTGGAGGTTAAGCTGCAGGGAAGTTGTTAGGGTTTTTAAAAAGTACTACCAAGATATCATAAAATCCATATCTTAGGCTGTACCTAAGTTCCACTCTTAGTATAAGGCTGTACCACCTGCGAATGTGGGTAGCATGGACAGAGCAGCATGGCTTATTTTAGGAGAGTGAGAGGGCTGTAGCTTCGTACAAAGAAATTGTAGCATGCATATGGTCCAAAGAAACACTGAAAACACTACAAATGGTTAATTTAAATACAAGTACGCCAAGATAAATCTTGGGAAAGGTAAGTACCATCAACATCATATAACAATTATAAAAACCAACTCAATTCTTATGGGATACAACCCAAAGTATAACCTTATTGAGAATACAATTAGTAGTCAAGGTTAGTCAAACACATTCAGAATGGCAGTTAGTTATTCTTAGGGGAGTAAAACCTGTTGGATATACTTTTAGAATACATCAGTAATTGAAGGGTAGTAGACCCGGTCAGTCAGGCAGTGACACTCAGTTATAGAAATCACATAATAAACCAACCCTGTTACAAATATATACCTTGCAACCTTACTTTTTAGAACCAGAGCTAGTAAACCAACTCACACATTTTGGAGGGGTCTCAATCTACTCAATAAGTAGGATCACTCAACTACTTTACAATGCACTAAGCAATTCAGGGAGAGCAACACAATTACACTTTAAGAAAGATACAATGTATTTCAAGGTAAGTTATTGACCTATTGGCACACAACTATACGCTACCTAATAGCTAGTTATAACGAGTATACCATTAAGAAGTGTATAATACAATTTGTAAGTTAAGTAAGAACTTTATGAAACTATTTTAGAATAGCAACAAAACAATTCAGAGAAGCACAACCGAGATGTACAAGTTTAGAAGAGCAGCAGCTATTCAGGGTGAGTAAGGCCTACATACTTTTAAGAGGGCTACCATCAACTGTGAGAAACCTGAATGTACTCTTACAACTATTCCCGAGGGATCTTCTGCTCAGGTGGCCAGGGAAGGGCCATCGCTTTTGGATCCCGACCTTAGGTAGAAAAGTGAGGGAGGATCACCTGGGTGGAGGGTCCTTGGGGAGAGGGTGCCTGAAGTCGACACATGGCATGCCCCCTTCCCCAACACGTACATACCCTCCCCTCCCTCAATCTTCATGGGTTACTGTCAATCTTATCACATTTTTTCCAGTACTTTCCCACCAAACATTGAGAAGAGGAAGAGGCAGCTAAGAGTAGTGCACGCTTCCTATTGCAAATACCACTCTAGTACTGGGACAATGAAGAGGGGTCTGGAGACATCCAGTAATGAAGATCAGGTATGTCACACTAACAGGCTTATGCAAAGTCAGGCAATTGAGTCTAACCCACTTGAACTGCAGCCGGTTGATAAGGGTAAAGAACATAAAAGGTGGAGCCCAAAATCATACACAGAGGGGGAAGGGAGGGAGGATAGAATTTGCCATGTTGGAATAAGACGAGGATGTCGAAACAGCGGCAAGGATCCTGTGAGACCTGCAAGAGGGGCTTTGCAGAACCGGGAGCCCTCATAATGGAAGGCTGGCAGCAGGTGCTGCCGTACAGCAGAGCGACGAGAAACGCTTTCCACGCCCAAGCCCAGGTGCAGATGAAGCTGCAGAAGCCGCCAGGACCAGAGGGGTCACATACCGCGTGTGGAGCAGTGCAGAAGATGGTGTTTGTGCAGAGGTGTACCTAGCGAACTGGCGGTCAGTGTCCCGTTCAAAAAGAGCCCCGGGAGGAGCTGCGAAGAACCGTTAAGTGTCAGAAGACACTGGGTAACCCAGAGTGCTTCAAAGAAACTGCAAATAAGTAACGGTCCAAGAGCACAAGTAAATGCTACATCTATTGAATACCAAATGAAAGTAAGTCAAGCCAAGAGCTGGTATAAAAGAGTGTTACAAGGAATTCAAGTGTGGAAAAAGAAAGTCCAAGTAGAAGAGCCTGTGAGGGGGGGCCCAACATCTTTGGGGAGACTTAAGGTTGCAAACCCTGTGTTTGGTTGGACCATGCGGTCTGACAACTCAACCTAGAACAGAAAGTCTCCTACTGTGAAAGTGACAAACATCAAGAATCAAGCCAAAGAAAAGTATAGGGTTACTGGTTGCGTGACTTCTGATGGGTGGACCGTGTGGTCTGACAACTGCACCTAGACCAGGAAACCCTGAATGTTGAACAAGCTGTAAAAAACTGTGCAACAATCGGTGAAGCAAACCTGAAGGTGGGTTAAACAGACCTGGTGTTTTCTTTTGAACTTTGAGCAGAGGAAACCAACATGAGCGCTATGTTAGAGTCTTGGGGAAGGGAACCCTGAGAGTCAAGCAACTAGAGAAACGCTCTCTTGGGGAAGGGAGTCCTAGGACCTGCGTTTTGTGTTAACTGTGCTACATTTCAACTTGGAGAAGGTTATTTCAGAACTTGACAAAACACTATTGAAGCGAACCTCTACTGGAACTGTATTGAACTTGAGGTAGGGAACATAAAAACTCAAGCTGAAAGTAGCTTAGCCTTTACTTTTGAACACTTATATTTTTGCTGAGAAGATTCCCACACCCATTTATCTATAGTTGTGAGGGCAAGCATAGGCTAGACATATGTTGGACTTGCAAACACAGATTTTCCTTAGTTTCTTTAGGTAGGGAAAATCCCACTATAGTATAGGACAAGTTAGCCATTACACCATCCTGATCATTAAAAAAGTTTTGCTTAGTACTGCACATCTGTGGTCTGTGTTCTCTCCTGATACCATACCTGCCTCACACAACTCAAGGCTAAGTATTAACTCACAGTCTGTATTAGCTCTGTATAAGTCCGAGCAGGAAAGGCAAAGCCCAATGGTACAGCGTTTACACTCATTCAGTTAAGAATACTAAAACAGTACCAACACATTCCTTTTTGGAATGTGAAACACTATTGAAACTAAGAAAAGCAACGTGTATACTTTTACATGTGACTGCTTAAATAGCGGTGCCTCGCGCCCACAATTGTTACAGGAAAATGACAGTAATGACAGTTCCACAGTTCAACTAGTAGTGGCCTGCACTAGCAATTGTTAGTTACAACACTAACTGGTAAGCAAGTACTTTTATACTTGTTACAATTTCCAGACAGAATCCTTATCATTAAAGACTTTCCCTAGTTTATAGCATGAGCTTTCTCAGACGCAGAAGAGGGTCCCTAGTGGTCTAGGAGCCAGCTGCAGGCAAGTCAGGATATAGTTCAGTTGCAGGAAAGTCAGAGTTCCTGAGAATATCTTCTTTAACAAGTAAGTATAAGCTACAAAGTTACTTAAGTGTGCAGGGACTTTAGAGAAGGCTCTCTATATGCGTTCCAGCAGGAGGCCTGGGCAGGTGGCATGGGCAAACTCCCAACCACACGAATCACCCCTGCAGCCTTACAGGATTCACACAAGACTAAAAGGTAAGTATTACCCAAGCCAGCACAGTACCTTATGAGAAAAGAAGAACTTCGAAGTGGATGCCTTCAGGATTCAGCAACAAAGGAACCTGGTCCCAGGATTCTTCGTCTGGAGACGAACAAACTGGACAGTGGATAGGAATTTAGGGCAGTCGTCAGAGGAGGCTTCCAGCAAAGGACTCTTCACGCCTCCTCTTCCTGCGGATTTGGTGCCTTTTTACAGCAGCCAGAACGAAAAACACTGGTCAGATTCTCTTCACTAATCTGGTCCTGGACTCTAGTGAGGGGAATTCAAGGATTTGAATCGTATCTCTGGAGATCCAGCAGGACTCCACCAAAATTTCAGACAGATGACTTTGGAAGACGATGCACAGCACTCAGGCTCGAGGTTGCAGGGTATTGGCGGTTTGCCTCCCAGCAAGGTCACAGCATGTCGTGGAATGACTCAAAATGCAGGTCTTCTTGGGACTTTTGGACCTTGATTCGCAAACAAAGTGAGATACTCCGGATCACTCCTTCAAAAGTAAAGATGTGTAGCATCTGACCTATACCCGGATGGGCTGAAATTTTTTTTTTTTAATTTAAAAACAACTCAGGTTGGACCTTGTCCCGTTTTTTCTGAACTGTAGGTGAGGGGGTTAAGTATCTACATCATTATTGGTTATCGATGACGAAACGTTAAACAATTCCAGGTTCCAACGCTTGTTGAAACATAGCTAAAAATACCAATTTTATTCAAGACCAATTCATAGTTAAATACAATTCAGTGAATAACTTATGTTATTAAAACATTTAACACAATTCCTAAAAAAACAACCAATTCATTCACCATAGAAAACACGTTAAAAAACATATACAAGTTACTGTATCTAAACACCCTTGGGTCAGGGTACCAGAAAATTAGATTAGTAGATCATCCTTCCTCTTTTCATGCTCAACATGTTCCAGCTCTAATAACACTTTGTGATGAAATTTCTTCAGGAGCATTTCTTTTGGGTACTTCTAAATATTTTATAATGACTTGTGTTCATTACAGGCACCTCCTAATCAGCTACAAAGAAAGAAAAAACAGGGCATACATTCGCACTGAATGCTAGTATAATTTTATGATGGTGTAAGGGAACTACCCTTACACTAATTACTTTTCCCTCTCTGTGGTAATTACCTGGTGGGTCTCTGGCAGTCACTGGTGGGGCATCCACGTCTCAAGTGAGGCATACACTGTTTGTCCACCTAAAGTCAAAGGATTAGGCTATCCAATAATTAGCTAATTCATCCCAGCTCTCTGTGTGTTTATTCTGTCTAAGCCACTCTTTTCCCATAGCCCAGTAAGTTCTTTAATAGGTTAGACGGGGTGTGAAAACTATTCCAGTAGTACTGGTGGGCTTCCTCATCTGCCGTGGTCCTTGTGTTATATCTTCTTCAACCGCCATTGCCATCTATAGGCGGCAGACACATGTAAAAACAGTTGTCTTAGATACATTACAGGTCTATAGTATTGTTTCTCTATCCAGCATTGTTGCTTACCTCTATTTTTGTGGGCAGACCAGGGTTCTTAGGAGTGGCGTTTATTTTCTTGGTGAATATTTCAACTGCTCGTACAATCTATAAGCAGAGGACTAGTGTAAACACAGGTTGTCTATCCTTAGTTACAGTCATCCGGTATTATGTCTCTGAGGGGCATAGTTACTCACCTTTTGATATATTGCTGTGTATTCCTATCCAACACCTTCCGTTAAGGTTCTCCTCACGTTCCTTGAAGTGGATTTAAATTTCAACAGCGAAATGCCAATCTATATTTAATCGGTCCTCTATGGTCAGCCGGCTGTTTCAGGTGGCCATCTTTGTGCGGGTTAGCTATCCAGCCCTGCATTGCAGAGCATTGGGTGATGGACACTGCCATCCACCATACCTCTCTCTTGTGCTCCTTGTCTCCCAAACTACTTAACTTTTCTAAGTGCAGGCAAACATCTATGCATTTGATAAAGCCCTCACAGCACTGCGTTTCGTCCTAAAATCAGTGACTTGTTCTGCCAATAAAGTGTCCGGGCGTATGAGTAGTGCAATAGTCGCCCTCTAGTGGTTGCAAGAAGGTCTCCTATTTAGAATGACAAAATTCGTCTATGGCTTACCATTCATATAATTGTGTGGTGCTCATCACTCCATAAAGGATATGGGCTTGTGGGTTGTCAAAGTGCCCGTATTTTAGATGGTCGGGCTGGGGTTACTAGTAGCAAGTCTCTTGGAAGTGTAACGACCAACTTCCTCTTCTGGATACATTACATCAGACCAATTCCTTTTTGGAAATGCACACCCAGTGTTGACACCTCGTTCACTGGCATCTGTGCCTCCCTTGCCCTTCTTCACAAGAGGAGTCAGACTTTGTGCCACTACACTTCCTCATTCAGGCCTTTGCTGTCACTTTTAGTCTTAGAAATTAATTCTTATTCCCTTCAAATCGACCTCTTCTCTTTTGCTCTTAAATTCGTACACTGAAATTGTTGCAGGATGGTCCACAAAAATCATCCCATTTATTTATTTTCTCCATGATTTGTTTGACTAATGGGGCAAGCTCCATTTCATTCTTTAGACAAATTTGATGTTCCACGAGGCAGACTTTCACTTTTCTGTTGGTCTTCCCTATAAAGTGAAGTCCACACAGGCAAGTGATCATCTAAACCACATGTTCTGAGTTGCAGTTTGTGAAACCATATTGTATCCATGGTTCGATCAAACCAATTTCAACTGTTTTGGATTTTTAGTGTGTTTGCATACCCAAATGAAAAGTGTCCTTTAATTGGATCGAACTCCCATGCCCTTTCAAAAGTGTTTTATTTTTTTTATTTACTTGTTTGTAATCAAAGAACAATTTGATTTTTACAAGACTTTGTTTCATGTAGAGAACACATTATAAAAGGTGGGTAGTAAAAAATAGGTATAAAAGAATAAAGAAAAAGAAGCAAAAGAAGAAAAGGAGGAAAACCAGAAAGCATGATACTTGAAAAACGTGTAGTTTCCGGATTAACACAAACATCAAGATTCGTTGTAGTCACACTCGGTTAATTTGCAAATTCTGGTTTAAACTCAGTGCTGCTTCTAAAATCTTTACTGCCGCTGTTGACCACTTGGTTCTGTCTCCTGCGATCCGACGGCACCACCAGGTGTTTTCCTCTCGGAGGGATACATCATGCATCAGGGGCAGCAAGTATGCCTACCGCAAAAACGCAGTTCTGGTACAAGTCAAAAGTAAATGTCTTAAGGTTTCCACCGACTCTGAATCCGAACAGAATCTACAAGTTTGTGCTTCAGTTTTCGTGCGGATGGCTATAATTTCCTGCGTTGGCAGTTGATTGAATCTTATTTTCATAAGGTTTTCTGCATTTTTTTATTAGGAAATTTTATGCAGTAATTCATTGGCTGATTGAATTTGTTTGATGTTGCTGGTAAATGAGCGAGTAGCATATTTCCTATCACTTTCTCACCGGTTTCGATCCAATCTTCTTGTGCCATTTTTTTCTTGATTCTGTTGGGGTTCAGGATGAGGTCTTCTGGTGAGCAGGCCAAGTCTGATAACTTTTTTGTGAGTTTTTGTTCCCAGTTATTTAAAGCCCTGCAGCGGCCTTGGCTGAGTTCTGTCTGGACCAGCTTGTAAATCAGCAGGGTATCTTGAAGGATGATTTTCCGAAAAAGTCTCATCTGACTTTGGTCGACTGATGCTTGCAGTGATAGTAACCCCAATTCCCGCCTGACAGCTGATATAGATGAGGATTTAGGCAGACCTAGCACGGCTTTCCACAGGTAACCTTCCAGCTTTGTCCATTTGGTGTTGTCAATATTCAGCGCCGCATCCATGCCATAGATTATCGATGGTACTACCTTTTGTTTGTAAAATTGGATAGCCGGAAGAAGGGAGAATTTACCATATTTCCGGTCTACTAGTTTAGTTTGGGTTGACAAAATTTTGATTTTTGTCCACAAAGCTCAGTGGGTCGCAGTTTCTGATCTTTTTGAATCTATCATAATTCCCAAATATTTCATAGTAGAAACGGTTTCAACTTTTATGTTGTTCATATACCAGTGGCCTGGATCTGTGGTTGTTGATCGGCTCCCCCCCCCCCCCCCCCCATCGTCAATATTTTTGATTTAGCGATGTTTATCTCCAGATCGTTTTCATTGATGTACTTAGCCAAGTTGTTAAGTTGGCGCTGGAGGCCAATTTGAGTTTGATCCATGAGGATGGGCGGAAAGGCTCTGACCGCTGGTTGTGTGTACTGGAAGTCTCCCATAAAGGCAATGATTAGGGCCGGAGCAAGCGGGCATCCCTGCTTCACACCGCGTTCTGATGGAAATTGGTCCGATAACATCCCTTGCTGGTTTAAACAAACTCGGTGTCCGTATGTAATGCGATCACAGGGCCTAAAAGTTTCGCAGGGGAGTTCCACTTTGTTAATTTCGCCCACAGCTTTTGGCGGATAATCTTATCGAAAGCTTGTGTCAAGTCTAGGAACGCTACGTAAACTGCTGGTGCACCATTCTTTACATTTTCTTTTATGATATTCAGAATCAAGATGTTAATGTTGGTGCTTGCGTTCTTAACAAAGCCCGTTTGGAATTGGTCCAAGCAAGGCGCAGATCTCGCCCATTTATGAAATCTGGTTAGTAGAAGGGTGGCAAAGATCTTGCCCATGATGTCGAGAAGGGCGATTGGGTGGTAGTTTGCCGGGTTATCTCTAGTACCCTTTTTGAAAATTGGTACTATTACCGCGTCAGTCCATGTTTTAGGGATTTGCCTGGTAATCATACATTGCTTGAAGATTTTTGTGATTAGGGCGGCCCATTCCTCAGGCTGTTTTAGGTCTACCTTGGTTAAACAATCTGGACCCGGTGCCCTGGAGGTTTTTAGTTTCAGAATTGTCACCAGGATTTCATCACGATCAGCCAGGTCTTCCCACGACGATGTTATACCACATGTGTAATTACTGGAAGTTTGCGGTAAAGGAGCGAATTGAGATGAGAAGAAGGTTATCCACGTCTGTTCTGATACAGCGTTAGACAGTTGATTGTTTGTCTCGTCGTTTTTATCTTTGATCATCAAAGCCCAGAATTCTCTTGGATTTTTAGATGTTAAGATCTTCAGCATTTGCTCTGCATCATTTTGATACATTGTTGCTTTATGATGTCTCAGCCATGATCTATATGATCTGGTTGCCACTTTGGCGATGTCTTTTTACTCGTGGTTATTGGAGACTCTAGCCAAGCGATTCAGTTTGCGTATTTGTCTTCGTTTCGTAACCAGTTCGATGTCATACTCATGTACACCCTTTCCTTTAGGTCGGGTACAGTTTCCTTTTTCTTTCCTATGTGGCAGAAACAAGGGAATATAGCTTGGCCTGTTACGTCCATAGTACTTTTGCTGAGTGCATCGAATTTCTTGGCGATTTCCTGGATGTTGGTCGCTGTGAGTTGAATTTGTGACGACTTCCGTGCTACCGCCACCTCGAATGTATAGACTTGCTTGGGAGTACTTTCTGACTTAAGAGTTCTGTAGACCTTGAAGAAGTCAACAAAAGGGAGAGGGGAGTATGAAGTAAAGATGTAATCCAACGTTGCTGAAGTTTCAGCTCGTTCCCAAGTTGGAATCCGTGGGAGCTGGCCTCGAGCTGATGCAACGTTGTGGACATTTCTTGAGTCCATAAAATCGGACCACAGCACGCCTCTCACAGCTGAGGGGCAAAGATAGGAGGTAGCGGGAGATTGATCGACTCTAGCGTTCAAGTCGCCACAAATTATGATGTGGTCTGTTGCCAATTCAGTAGAGAATTCATCTATGGTTTCCGCGATGTTATCGCAAAATTCTGTGTTGCTTGTTCTGTGCGGATTACAATAAACGTTAATGATGGCGAGGTTAGATTTCACTGCTCCTCGAAGAAGTCTCTGTATGGAAGCACTCCGCTAAGAGAGCTAACATACCGTATGTTTCAGCCACTTTCTTTTTAATGGAAATACCTGATCCAATTTTAATAGCGGTTAAGAGGCCTGAAGAAGGTCTTCCGAAAAAGCCTTTCACCGCTGGAGAGATGTACGTTTCGTATCCATCAAGCACTGGTTTTTCCATTAGCCAGGTCTCCTGGAGACAAATAATGTCAAAATGGCTCAAGTCAAATGCGTCTGGCTTTGTCAAGTGTTCGTGTCCCCTCGTATTCCAAGAACACATAATACTCCTTTTCTTTGGAGGACATTTAAAGTTGTGAAGCTACAGTAGACGTCGCTGAATCTTTCGGTTGTTAATTTTGAGGGTTTGGATTTAACACCTTTTTCAGCCATCTCCAGGGCCCCGACGGTTCTCGTTTTTTATTATGAGCCCACTCAGCGCTTTCGTCAGTTGAATGCGGACGTCTGCGATTTTTTTCCCATCTGGGATTTGAACTCCACTTGTCTTTGTGTTGAACTTTTCGGTGGTTTGTATTAGTATTAGACGAGTGGAGTCTCGATCTAAATCTCCCACGACTGTGTTCCGGTTTCTCCCTGTAGGCCACTCTTCTTCTACCTAAAAGATGGTCTTCGGTTTTAAACTGATGTTCCGAATGCTTTTCCGCCGAGCTATTTAGGGGGGAATGATCTTTGCGGCTAGTTCAGAGGCAGGAATTTCTGCTAGCGAGAAACCCATTTCGTTCAAAGCCGCAATCACATCTTCTTTAAAGTCTAAATCCACAGCGTTTTTAACGTGGCGATAGGTTTTAGCCTTCCCATCTCTATGATATGGTTCGAGCAATGCAAAATCTGCCGTTTTTAAGGATTTCAATGCTGGTATTTTAGTTAGGATTTTCAAAACCGTCTTTCTGTTCAAGACTAGGAAGTTTTTCCCAGCCGCGATTTGTTGCATCTTATAGAATCGGTTGGAAATTGCCTTGGAATCCAATCTGGGCATTTTTCCTATACAGTCCCAGGTGCCATAGTTTCCACTGTTTGTCGTTTGAGGGACGTTTTCATGTTGTTCTGATGATAAGGGTCGTTCTTTTGAAGGTGGGTCGGCTGTGACTTTTTTCCCTCTGTTACAAGTGGTGCCTTTTGTTCTATTTGTTTCTGAGTTCTTGGTTGTGTTCAGAATCAAAGGTTTTTCTACGTCGTTTGAGTTAGACTCTAGGTTTTGCTTGTTGTGGCCACAGGAGCTGTTGATTTCCTCTTCGTTCGGATGAACAGTAAGATCTAAAAGTGACGAATTTCCCAGAGATCCTGCCTCATTAGGTCGGGAATTGTTAAGTTTAATTGTTTGTTCGATCACTGGATTATGACATACTGGAGCTAGCGGCGCCACATAAGTTGTTGTGGCCTTTTCATGAGTTGAAACAGTTCATTTGAGAATATTGAAAATCGTTGGCACTTTTAGAGATTCTTTGCTTTTTTCTCGTTTCGTGACGTAAAGTTTGATCGCTGATTTCTCGCGGTTTGGTTTGCCTTTTCTTCTTTAGGTTGAGAGTCCTTTACATTTGACAGAGGGAGACGTTCTGACTGAAGATTTAGCTCGTCTTCTACAGAACTACTTGCGTTGCTTATTGTGGTGATTAATGTTTCAAGCCGGGTAATTTTAGAATCCAACTGTCTTTCTTTCTCAGCGTTTTGTTGATTTAGAGCAGTGATGAATCCTTCCAAGAAGGTTACCTTGGTATTTAAAGCCGATGCAAGGGTTAATGAATCTTTCATTGAGTCATTAATTGACTCATACAGTTTTACAAATGGTGCGAGACCCACTGTTATGGCAGACATGATTGTTACCAGGTCCGTTTTTTTTGATGGCGTATCTTTAGGTAAGTTTCTAATCATGTCGCTGGGCCTTCTATTTCTCACCGGTGTTGAGGTGTCTTTAGGGGGATTGTTATATAATGACGGTCTTCCAGGTGGAAAGTCAGAGAAAATTGTTTTTTGACCAAATGATGCCAGCACCGGTTGAGCCACTTTGAGGAGGGATTTGTTCCTTAGGTCCGGTTGGGCCAGTATAGGCGAGGATGTCTTTCTTTGGTCCATTCCGAACGTTGGAGGAGTAGTAGTTGATGGTCTTAATAAATTGTTCCCCAATACACCTTTCTCGGAACGATGTGCTGGTACATCTTCGTCAAGCAGGTTTATTGAAGATGTACGTGCTTCATTTCGATAAGAATTGGCCGCATTGCATTGTACGTCCATGTCTCCCCGGCTGCTAGAACGTGGAACATTTTCCTGACAGCCGGGGGCCTCTGTCACACTATGGTCACCGTCCGCTGTTTTCTTTTGTGTTGGATCTAAAGGAACTTCCAACGGAACATCAAGCATTTCTGCGTCTGAGAGTTCAGTATCTGTTTCTGGTATCCTCTTTGATAGCTTGAAAAAAAACTCTTTAAAAGTGTGTGATGTCGGGAGATTCTGGAAGGTTGATTTTACTAAGTCACCTTTTTTTGGTTTCTGGTAGGCAGCCCTTTTGTGTTGAGTGCCGTGATCCAAGGGCTCCCCCAGATCCTTTACGATCTTCCTTGTTAATGCTCTTTTTTTTCAATCGGGCCATTGCAATGTCTCTTCTGGGCAATGACATCACTGGCCAAACCATTTGATGGATTAGCAGCAGTCGCTCGGTCCTGGGCTACATCCATAGACCCATTTTCACCAGGACTAGCGACCACAGAAGTAGAATCAGCTAAGTTTCTTACTGCTTTACTTGGCCATGAGGTGGCGGCAGAGAGGGGCTCTGCGTCCTTACCGCCGACCGTTGACACTGGCAGCGAGTGAGAGGCGTGGATTTCCGCTTGTGTGGATACTTGGCGGCTCGGCTGGTTTGGGTCCTCTATGATAGGGGCTGGAGGCCCGTTACACCCCACCACTCCTGCCGATGGGGCTCCGTGTCCGACACCCGTCGATGGAGAGCGAGGAGAAAAGAAGAGCTGACAGAGCAAGGGCCAGGATGGCACATAGCAGGAACATTTTTCCCATATGTATTCGGAGCCTTGATTGTAGAAAGCGTTGTGTACCAGGCACAAAGATTTAAAGAGGATGCGTTTCTCAATCCGCAACCAATGTAGTTGTCTGAGCAGCGGTCATGTGAGCACGAGGAGGAGGGTGAATCACTGCCCGAGCAGCAGAGTTTTGGAGCAGTTGAAGGCATCTAGTAAGGTGGCTCGGCTGACCTAAGTAAACAGAGTTACAGTAGTCCGTGGTGCTCAGGACCACGGCAGCCACCACAGGAGCACAGTGTTTGATAGGAATAAAGGGGAGCAGCTTGCGCAGAATACGCAGTTTAAAATACCCAGATTTACATACAGATGCCACACCTAGGGTGCCATGGAAAGGGAGGAAGAAAGCAGGACACCTAAATTCTTGACTGAGGTTGTGGGTGTAGGGCACGTGCCTAATGAGGAAGGCCAGAAGTCAGGGGTCCAGAAGGTGTGGGGTTAGAGGTGCCCACCACCAGTACCTCCATTTTTGAGCCAGAGCTTTAGCCAATTGGTCGGCATCCAGGCTCCAAGACCTTCCAGGCAGCTTTGTAGCGAGGCGCAGTTTCAGCCCTGGTGAGATCAAGACGAACCAGGATCTGCGCATCATCGGCATTCAAATAAAATCTGAAGCCATGTGACAGTACGAGAAGTAGAAGGGGGCGGATTTACATGTTGAAAAGGATGGGGGAGAGAGACGATCCCTGCGGGACACCACAGAGGAACAGTCCCGGGGGGGGGGAGGGGACGGAAAGGAGGCAGAGACACCGACTGGGTCCGGTCGGTCAGAAAGGCTTGGAACCAGTCAATAACCTGACCGGAGATGCCTGCGTCAGACAGCCGTGCTAAAAGGGTGGAATGATCTACCGAATCAAAGGTGGCGGATAAATCCAATAAAAGAACAGCTCCCACCCTGCCCTGATCAACCAACTGGGCAAGGTCATCCATAACAGAGTTGAGTAGAGACTCGGTTCCCCTTCCAGGGCGGAAGCCAGATTGGAAGGGGTCGAAGAAGCTGGATGATTCCAGAAATGAAGAGAGGGGAGGGGAGACCAAGGTATCAAGCAGCTTCATATTAAAGGGAAGCAAGGAGATGGGCCTAAAATTAGCCATTACCTTGGGATCAAGGGTGGGCTTCTTTAGAAGAGGAAGCACCAACGCATGTTTAAGTTGGTTAGGAATTATACCAGTTTGAAGTGAATTGTTAATAGCGGTTGTGATGGGAGTAACTCTGTGGCAGTGTCTTTAATCAATATAAGAGGTATGGCATCTGCAGGAGAGGCAGACTTCAGGCCATGAATGGCTGCGAGTATTTCGGGGGCAGAAAACACTGGAAAAAGACAACCATGATGCCATAGGGGCTGCTAGCCGAGGAAGGTTCTGACGGCCAGTAGTAGCAGAAGCAGTTTTAGCAATATCTGCACGTATACATACGATTTTAGAGGAAAAGAAACAGCAAGGGAGTCACATAGAACTTGTGAGGGGACAATTGCAGAGCTTTCGGTCTATTTATGGCTGCTTCAATCATGACCTAAAAAAAGTATTTTTAGCCAATAGAATAGCCTGATAGTTGGACAGCAGGTTGCAAAAGGGGAGCTTGGCTATTGGGGAGTAGCATATCCTCCAATTCCTTTCAGCTTGTCTGCAGGCCAGCTTTTTTAGTTTCAGTTCGTCAGAGAACCAAGGCTCTGATCTATGCTTAATGCCTTTGGATAGTTTAAGTGGGGCCATAAGGTCGGCTACTTCCAAAAAGGCACTCTCAATTGTCATAAGACTAGGAGAATTAGCAAAAGAGAGCCGTTCATGAAGAGCTGAAGAAAGCTCCGATTGAGAGGTTTTCCGCCAGTCATGTCTAAAGGCAGCAGGTTTAATAACTGAAGGCTTAGAGGAATGGTAGGGAAGGATGAACTGAATAAGGAAATGATCCAACCAAGGAAGAGGGCATAGCGACAAGATCTCAATGGAGGAAACAGGGGCACATATGAGGTCAAGAATTTTACCTAGTTGATAGGTAGGTTTGCTAATCAATTGCGGTAGCCCCAAATCGTCCATAGATGCTAAAAAGGATGAGACCTGGTTAGGATTAAAAGTATTAGGTGACAGATTGAAATTGCCAGCAACCCAGAGGCTAGGATATTCTATCATGAGTTCTGATATCAGTTCAGGGAATGCAGTGCAGAAGTTAGCATCATGGAACATCGAAGCTGTCTAAAGAATGAAATAGAGCTTGCCCCATTAGTCAAACATTTCATGGAGAAAAAGCATAAATGTAACGATTTTCCATGGACCATCCTGCAACAATTTCAGGGTACGAATTTAAGAGCAAAAGAGAAGCGGTTGATCCGAAGGGAACAAAAATACATTTGTAATACTAAAAGTGAAAGCAGAGGCCTGAATGTGGAAGTCGAGTGGCACAAAATCTGACTCCTCGTGTGAAGAAGGGCAAGGGAGGCACAGACGTCCGTGAATGAGGAGTCAACACTGGGAATGCATTTCCAAAAAGGAATTAGTCTGATGCAATGTACCCTAGAAGAAGAAGTTGGTAGTTACACTTTCAAGACACCTGCTACTAGTAGCCCCAGCCCAACCATCTAATATGCAGGCATTTTTGATAGCCCACCAGCCCATATCCGTTATGGAGTGATGAGCACCACACAATTTATATGAATGGGAAGCCATAGACGAATTTGGACATTCTAAATAGGAGCCCTTCTCGCAACCGTAAGAGGGTGACTATTGTACTACTCATACGCCCAGCCACTTTAATGGCAGTGATCTTAGGACAAAAAGCAGTGCTGCGAGGGCTTTATCAAATGCATAGATAAAATGTGCACGCACTTAGAAGACTTAAGTCGTTTGGGAGACGAGGAACACAAGATGTGTATGGTAGATGGCAGCGTCCATCACCCAATGCTCGGCAATGCGGGGCAGGATGGCTAACCCGCACAAAGATGGCTGCCTGAAACAGACGGCTGACCATAGAGGTCCGATAAATATAGATCAGCATTTCGCGGTTGAAATTTAAATTAACTTACTTCAAGGAACGCAAGGAGAACTGTAACAGAGGGTGTTGGATAGGAACACACGCCAATATATCAAACTGTAAGTAACTACGTCCCTCAGAGACATAATACTGGATGACCGTGACTGAGGCTAGACAACCTGTGTTTACACTAGTCCTCTGGTTGTAGATTGTACGAGCAGTTGAAATACGCACCAAGAAAAATAAACGCCACTCATAAGGACTCTGGTCTGCCAACAAAAATAGAAGTAAGCAACAATGCTGGATAGAGACAATACTATATACCTGTAATGTATCTAAGACAACTGTATTCACACGTGTCGGCTGCCTATAGTTGAGCGGCTGGCTGAAGAGGACCACGGCAGACAAGGAAGCCCACCAGTACTACTGGAATAGTTTCCACACCCCGTCAAACCTATTAAGGGACTTACTGGGCTATGGGAAAAGAGTGGCTAAGACAGAATAAACACACGAAGAGCAGGAAGGAATGAGCTAATTATTGAATAACCTAATCCTTTGACTTAAGGTGGATAAACAATGTGTGCCTCACTTGAGACGTGGAGGCCCCACCAGTGACTATCAAAGACACCCCCCCCAACCTTGGTAATTACAGCAGAGAGGGGAAAAGTAATTAGTGTAAGACAGTTCCCTTACACCATCATAAAATGATACTAGCATTCAGTGCCAATGTATGCCCCGTTTTTTCTTTCTTTGTAATTGATGAGTAGGTGCCTGTAATGAAAACAAATTATAACATATATAGAAGCGCCCCCAAAAGAAAAATTGGGGAGTTGAGTTGGTGTTCCACGATATCGGTGCTTTGTACACAGTTTGTAAGAGAAATGTTCGAGAGTTGTTATGATTGGTTGGATCAGGAGTCCACTAGCTCTAAAATTGTGCCATTAGGTCTTTATTGTTACTGAGGGTGCCGACACGCGTTTCAACCACTCAAGGTTCTTTATCAAGGCTGTGGTAGTCATCCATCATACAATAGTTACATATTAATAGGATGTCGTATCAAACACCAGTGTGGCATATCAAGGGACCCAATTGTGCCCCAGGGGGTGAAGAGTGTGAAGGGATTGGTTTATGTGACATGCATTTTGTGAAATAAATAAGTTGCAGTTTTTGGAATCATTTTATCATTAGTACATCATCAAGTAATAGTACATGTTAACAGGTTTAATGTAGTAATTGTATGAATTGCATGCAAGCGGGGATAATCCACAAAGTAAAGAGACAATCCGATTGCACCAAGGAAGGAAGAGAGAAAAGGAAAAATTATATCAATTAGTATCAAAAGATGGGTCCTACTCGAATGAGTCATGTAATGCCAGTAGTGTGGGGTGAGCTTACCAAGCTTTGATATTTCTGGGAAGGTAAATTGATGGGGAATGATGCCTGATGTAGTCCTGTGCACAGAGTAGTGCTTCTGAGGAAAGAAACCTGGGTTTAAGAAGATGTGGAGTTGCAAACCTAATTACTTGTTGCAAGGGTCTTGGGCCCCAGAATAAAAAAGGGTAAGCACTCTGGCTGGTTGAGATGGGAATTGGTGGATTGAAGTTTGAGCGTGCACGTCCAATAGTGTGCTTGTGCTAGGAGGACAGGGTCCCCCTGTGAACCATCAATAACCAAGAGTTAGGAATTGGACCGTTTCAGTATGATCTTTAACAGTTTCAACAGAATGGCGTAGTGCCAATTACGTGTCTGCTGGTTGATACTAAATGTGAAGTCCAACCAAGGAGAGTAAAAATAATAATAATGAGTGCACGTGGGGGTGGTGTTGGGGTGGCAAGCCTTGTTGGGATTGTGCAATGTGTGGGTGATATTTGAGTGTGGAGAGTGCAGCTGTGCACATGTGCATCTAATCTCTAATAGAGTAAATGGCGCAGTTCCAGGACCAAAGAGCCAGATTTAAAAGATTGAGTGTTTTCTATGCATGCGTGCAATAGTGTGGCATTGCCGATGTGATCATTGGAACAGTGTGGGTTTGCAATCATACTGGTTTACCAATTAAAACCCATCATTAAAGGAATGGTTCGGCCAAAAAAATTTATTTCAAAAATAGATAGGCAATATTAAAAAAAAAGATTGGCCTTTTTTTTTGCGAAGTCCCTATGTAAAATTTTGAGCAATTCAAGCTCAAAATTTGCAAAAGCCAGCACATGGGTGCATCCATTTTGTGAAATGGATGCCCGCCTGTGCTGGCTTTTGCTTTTGCGGCACTAATGAAGGAAAAGCCAGCCAGCTGTAGTAAACAAAAGCTACCACTGGGTGGCTTTTCCTTCATTGGTGCCGGGACTCGGAGGACGCGGACCGGAGACTACAGGCAGAAAAGCTGCAGCTGCACCTGGGTAAGTGCTATTTATTTATTTTTTAAATTAAGCACTAGCTGCGTTTTTTTTTCTACGTTTTCCGGGCTGGAGGTGCCCGGAAAACTTAGAAACCGCAGCTAGTGTTTATTTTTATTTAAAAAAAATAGCACTTACCGAGATGCAGCTGCAGCTTTTCTGCCTGTAGTCTCCGGTCCCCGTCCTCCGCGTACAGCACCAATGAAGGAAAAGCCACTCAGTGGTAGCTTTTTTTTACTACAGCTGGCTAGCTTTTCCTTCATTAGTGCCGCAAAAGCCAAAGCGAGCACAGGGGTGGGCATCCATTTCACAAAATGGATGCCCCCATGTGCCATCTTTGAGCTTGAATTGCTCAAAATTTTACATAGGAAAATGCCAATCGTTTTTTTTTTTTTTAATATTGCCCATCTATTTTGAAATAAAAAATTTTGGGCAAACCATTCCTTTAATTGCGAGTGAGAACAATGGCATGTGTCATTCGTAACAGGCTGCAAGGATCAATTGTCTTGAGACTCATTCAGGTAATTAGTGCTACCACACGTTTCCCAGGCGTGGGTCACATGTCTACCTCATCTCAAACAGTCGGCAGCGTGGTGCCAGGGACAAACAGTAGAGCACTAAAAATATTATCATTTTTAGTTTTCTTAGTATTTACGTGTGCAAGAATGCAGCGTGGCCTGACTCTGCCGATGTGTAGGCTCTAGCACCTCAGCTTGCTTGACAAATCATAATAACGTGGTGCCACTTACGAGGAAAAGTGTGAGATTTAGTGCCATTAGTGAAGGGGTAGCGTTTCCTCGCTCCCATTGAAGTTTGCTAAAGAGGGTAGAATAAGCCGTGCAAATTGCATATATGCAGTCCCTGAGCTGTCCGCTTACCTTCAGAGGCAGATTGCCTCAGTCGCACATGTTCTCCCTTTACAGTGATCAGTCTGATCCCGCAAGTGCACTTCCGTGCAGTATTAACCTTACTCGTGTGCACACTGGCTGAGGAATCAGGACCAGGATTGGCCTGTAAGTAGTGCTACAAAGTAAGGGGCGCTCATTTATAAATGGATTTTCGTACTGGAGTCTATGTTTGTAATGTGCATGCCGCCAGCTCGGATGCAGAAGACCTAGTTGCATGATGCGCTAGACGCCAAGGACTGATTGGTGCCCGAGGGAATTATTGAGATAATTAGATGACCAACCGCCAGTGGATAAGGCAAGTAGGTATTGAGTAATAAGATTTGCTATTAAGTTGCTAAGGCATCTGGATGGTGGTGTCTGTATATGAAGTGCTATTCTAAAACCGCACCGGGAAACTGTTCTTTTTAAAAGGGGTGCAAGTTGACTTGTGAGCTTGTTGATACTGGTGCCTTTTTATCACTGGCCCGCCCGCCTGAGGGACGTAGTTACTTACCTTTTGATATATTGGCATGTATTCCTATCCAACACCCTCTGTTATTCATACAATTACTGCATTAAACCTGTTAACATGTACTATTACTTGATGATGTACTAATGATCAAATGATTCCAAAAACTGCAACTTATTTATTTCACAAAAAGGACATGTCATATCAACCAATCATCTGGCATAATAACCAATCAACTTGCACGCCTGACCCCCTGAGGCACAATTGGGTCCCTTGATATGCCACACTTGTGTTTGATACAAACTATTAATATGTAACAACTATTGTATGATGGATGATTAGCACAGCCTTGATAAAGACCCTTGAGTGGTTGAAACACGTGTCGGCACCCTCAGTGACAATAAAGACCTAATGGCACAATTTTAGAGCTAGTGGGCTCCTTTTTCAACAAACTGATCTAACCAATTATAAAAGCTCTGAACAAATTATTTTACAAACTTTGTACGAAGCTCCGATATCGTGGGAATCCAACATCAACTCCGCAACACCTCGCCTGGGGCACACGAGCACTGTCCCATGAGATTCCTGCAACTGGCTGCTCCTACGTAGCACTCGCAATTAGACCAGTTCAGCGCAGTAGCCATATGTTCCTGGTGCTCTCACCCACTCTAAACCCAAAAGAAAAGCTCCTGAAGAAAGTTCGTCAGAAAGTGTTTTAGAATTGAAACATTTCGAGCATGAGAAGAGGAAGATAATTAAATTTTCCTCGCCTACCATATCTTGGTACCTAGACCCCAGGGTGGTTAGATAACACACAAAGTCAGTTGTATATGTTTTTAAGTTTTTTTATGGGGACTGAATTGGTTGGATTAAGGAATTGTGTAAAATGTTTTGATAACATATTATAAAGGTATTCACTGAATTGCATTTAACTATGAACTAGCCTCGAATAAAATTGGTATTTTTAACTATTTTTCAACAAGAGTTGGAACTTGTAATTGTTTAAAAAAACAAGTTAAAAACTTTTGCCACTTGAAAACCAATAACGATGTAGATCGTTAACCCCCTCACCTACAGTTTAGAAAAAACAGAACATGGTCCAACCTGAGTATTTTATTTTATTGACTAGTGCATCTCACCATCCTCTGGGTAGGAGTCGACGCATTCAGGACCACCAGGTATATTGGAAGGAAGGGTTGCATCAGGCTCTGGTTACACAACAGGCTCTCTGGTTGCTGGAAACCACTATAGACTTCTTTTCTTCACCTTCCTCTTCGGATTCAGCTCCAGTGGTCGACTTGTCAGCAGCTTCCAGGTTCGGAGTACTTAACAGGAATTGCAGCATAACCTCTGAAAGCTCTCCCTGCAGTTTACAGAAAGGGGCGGCCTAGCTGTCCAATCAGGGCAGCCAGCCCCTCATTGGGACTTGGTTCCTTTCAGGCACGGTGAAAGACAAAAGGGCTGCAGAGTTTTGGACTCCTCCCTCGCTTCCTGACTCTCAGACACTCTGGAGCCTTGGCAAGGAATACAACGGATTCCTGTCGAAGACAAAACTTCCACTGAGATGGTTCCTGCCTAGAATGGCAGGGGAAGACCTCAGAAACAACAAGCAAACGAGAAATTGAGAAAAAAGAAGGAGCCCGCCATTCTAGCAGAATGGTGGCCCTTCTGTGCATTACCACGGCTGATTTAACAGTCTCCGAGTAATGAGACTTAGTCACTAAGGTAAAACCATCGCCACCAGCCATTCAAGTAAACTTGCAATTGTAACACAAATTTTATCAGATAAGTAAGAAAGGGGGTACATTGTATCACCCCAGGACTCCACATAAGGTGTGTCTGTTGGCTCACTTAAATCAGTGTAAAGGGGATGGGAATCACACTTTACTTCTTGGGAACAGCAACTCACCCAAGAAATAAGAACGTTAAAAAGGAAGCCACTGCATTTAAAATGCTCTGTGCCGTGATATTACATTACAGTCAGTCCAACGTTTTAGGAAACTATCACTCCAATCATACACTACGGAGAGACATAAAAAGGTCACTGGTGAGAGGGGAAAAAGCACAGTGGTGGCAACATGATGTAACATAAGGCATGCTATAATATGCTATGGTATAGGCAGTCTTTTCACAGCAATGTTAAGTTCAAATCAACAATGCACTTATATCAATGAAAAGGCATGGCATTAAATAGAATACTAAGAATGACGTAACAGTCAAATACTTATTGATATTGTAGCATATACAACAGAATTTGGTGGTAGGTTCAACATAGATGGCACTTTTCAAAACAATGTTAATTTCAGATCAACAATACGCTTATATCAATGCAAAGGCATGGCATTAAATAGAATGCTAAGAATGATGCAATGGTCAGAACCTATTGGAATTGTAGTATACACAACAAAATTCGGTGTTGGGTTCAATGCAGTCTGGATACAGTACAACTGAGGGGACAGATCGGCGCTGCATATACCATATTTAATAACCTGCAACGTCCTCTGCAGGGTATCTGCTTGACTAGGTACAGTGTATTAGCAAGGATCAAAGTTGAATTGGGTAGGTAGCAGGTGCTCAGACAACATTTCTTATTTCGATGGGGAGGAGCAATGTCTTTGCCTGGGATACTGTTCCTTGTGATATGATTTGGAAACAGATAAGGTGGTGGTCAGACCAGTTAATGGCGGAGATAAGAGTCAATAGACAGACATACATTTAGGATGATTATCCAGTCTACCGTTCTACCCTTGTTGTGAGTAGGTACAGTCACTAGTTGTGTGAAGTTCATGTCAGAGAGAGAAGAGTGGAGAGCGCTAGCTTTGTTGTCAAGGGCATCATTAAAACCTAGGTTAATATCACCGAGGATGAAAAATTTGGTGTTCGGCTTGATGTAAGGAGTAATAATAGTGGAATGTCGGTTTCTGGGTGATTGAGATCGTTAGGAGCTCTGTAGGTAATGAGGAGGTCGATTGTGGTTTTGAGGTTGGTTGTCAAATTCTGAACCTTCCAGGTTATCTAGGGGGCAAGATCTGAATTGAAGATGACTTTTGGTAATGATAGCCACACTTCCTCCCACTGAGTCGGTGCGGTCGGACTGGATTATAATATAGTCCTGTGGAATGGCCAGGGTGAGCGCTGGGCCCGACGCTTGGTGCAGCCAGATTTTGGCGATTACTATGAAATCAAGATGTTGATCTATGAGATCATGTATCTCAATGGCATGGGGACCTAGTGAGGGCAAATTGAGGAGAACTCCTTTGAGCGAAGGTAATGGCCCAAAGCAGTTGTTGGGGTTTGAGGTTGACTGGGTGAGGACTGTGGGGGGAGGATGTTATGCTTGTTACTTGACGGGGTACGGGTGGTAGATATTTGAGTCTCAGCTGGTGCTACAGTGGTGGTATAGTGTACTTTGGTATGCTGTTTGGGCGTTGGGGTGCATTTTGTTATGTGGGGTGGGCTGTGATAATGATGTTAATGACCGCGCCTTGAAACACTTGTGTATAGGTGCGTTATAAATGCCATATCATACCATGTGACGTAGGTCCGGTACGCCTAGTGTGTCCTTTGCAGGAGTATAAAGATGTATGAGGAGGATGGAGCAGTCTGGACCTAAAGCGGTCTGCATGTTGTAAGCATGTGCATGGGATGATGGGATGGTGGGTTGGCTGCTAACCTGAGCGCTGTTGAAAGAGAAGGTTTTGTCCTTCGCTGAGGTTCTAGTGTTATGATTGGAAGTGATGGCTATGGTCTGGGGTGGTGAAGAGAGTGGGAAGTGGGTGGTTTTAGGTAGTAAGTGGGTAGGGCAAAGAGTAGAGTGGTGGCGGGGACAACCAATTTTGGATAGGCCATTTCCTACAGGGGTGAATGCTCCCCCTGAGCACGGTAAGGACTTATTATTCATTACGATGAGGACCGTGGTGGTGGGGAGAGGCTCTGGAAGAGCTTCCAGTTGTATATTTAGAGGATAGGCTGATTCTACATAGGCGAGTAAATTGGGAGGCAGGTGGCGTGCCTCTCAACGCTCAGTCTTACAATTCTGATGTGAGGGTAGCAATTTTAGAAAATTGAGGAGTAGGTAATATCTTAGTTGGTCAGATTTGCCAGGATACCAGGCTTAGTTTGGGGGTGGGGTTGCTTGAGTGGGGCAATTGTGGTGGGATGGGCAATTTATAGCCATTCAAGAATTGAAGGGCGCTTTGAACATAGGGAAACTGTCAACTTATTCTGATCTTCAGATTAAGGGGGCTCTTACTGCTGAAAAATGAAAACCCCAGTTACAGAGCGAGCTTACACAGGTCAAAAAAATATTGGAGTCATACGCCGATATGAAAGGTTTGCCATCTGCATTGTACAGGGCGTTTGTTGTCGCCTGAGGTAGTGGAACTGGAAGTCTTCAAGGCCATTGGGAATGTGATTTGGGGATGGGCATTGATGAGAGGTTGTGGCAGATGTGTCGGAGGGCTTTTAAGACGTCAGTATCAGCTACAAGGTATAAAGCTACTCCACCTGTGATAGTAGGACCCAGTCTGTCTTTCTAAAATGTATGCAGAGGTTAGTCAACTTTGCTGGCGTGGTTGTGGTTTGCGCGTCACATATTGGCACATGTGGTGGGAGTGTGAGAGAGTACAGGTGTATTGGACAGAGGTTTTGAGTTGGGTGAGGAAGGATGAATACAGAGGTCTACCCCACATGGTTAGTTTTTTGTTGTTGGCTGCCAGAGCTTGGCTTGACACTGGATGAGGGATGGGCTACCGGGTCATGATGAATGGGTATCCAAAGCAAAGGACATTTTTTTGGATGAAAAGATCAGTGGGCCCTGCACGGGGTGAGTGCTCATGTGGAGATGGGGTGGCTGGGGTTTCTTACCAGATACGTGGGGGTGTGAGGATGGTTTTCTTTATGCGTTTACCCCGCAATGTTTACCAACAGTGGTAGGGTGACGGTCTGACCCCTCACCCTCCCTCCTCTGGTGTTCTTAATGAGATGATTTAATAAGCTGGAGAGGTGAAATAGTGATGATTTATTGTGGCCTCAATAAGGCCTTTGGTGTTCTCTTCTGTTATAAAAATTGCAATAAACTGAGGTTTTAAAAAATAAATAAAAAGCTCAGGGAAATTAGGATGACCACCTGAATGATTGCACCAAGGACCCGTGTCCCGAGGCAGACTGTTTTACTGCAAGAGCACAATCGGTTGTCCACCCAAACTATGGGGATCTGGGATGGTGCAAGATACAAGCTATCTGCAACAATCAGTCACCTAATCAAGCAAGCCGACTCCAGCTAAGTTGTACCAGGTGGGAGACCTTTAAATGAAGTAGCAATTGCAGGACGGTTCTAGCGTTGAGGCGACAGAAGACCCAGTCACAGGTTTCTCAGTCTTGGCGACTGGAGAAGGGGACTTTGATGGATCTGGCGACAGTTCTCTTGCAGTCGGACGCCCAGCAGAGGATCTTCACGGTTCTGGCTTGTTGGCGCCTTATTAATACTCAATGGAGCGACTTGTCACAGCAGTCAACTTTTCTATGTTTCTTGGTCCTCGCCTAGCCAATACAAGTTGATGCAGATCTAGGAGGATGCTCTCGAAGTTGCAGGCAAAACCGCGCTTCTGGAGACGATGCACAAAGAAGCGCCACAATAAAATCTGGGAACGTTGGATGGAGTTGGTATGATCCAGTCAACAAGGAACCAATGGGATGCGGCCATGGGAGTGGTTTAGGGGTGATGGGAATTTTCAATTATATATATATATTCGAACAAAAAGGAGGAAATGGCAAACCGCACTCCCAAGGGCCAAGCATTAATGGCAATCTTCAAAATTCCGGATAAACACACAAAAAAAACTGTTGTAAATACGGATGCTTTTAATGTTTTAAAAAATGGAACAAAATAAATGCAGTACAATAAGCAGCAACACAAAGACAAACAGGGAGGACGCCATGGTGCACGACCTGCAGACAACGCGTTTCGTGCTGAGCACTTGATCACGTGAGGGGAGAAAAAGTTAGCTGGTAAAAGTACACATTGTAAATGCAGTCCTATTACTTTGTCAGTCAATTCAAAGAGCCATGGCTATGGATGGAAATACGGGTGACCATGATAGAAAGGGGTAAAAGTGCATGAAGAAATATTACTGAAGTAATAAAGGAGCTGAAACATACCCTCATTAAATTTAGAAATGAGGGATAAAACCACACATTATGTACATAGTGCACATAAAAATCTGCAAGTGTGTAGTAGTGCAGCATACAATTGTACAGCAAAATCTATATTAAGTTAAAATCAGCAACCCCAACAAAATACTGTATGTACAAGTAAATATACACAGTCATCAAAGAGGGCATTTGTAAAATCAAATATAACAAAGAAATGTTTTCATAGATTACAATATACATGCACTTAGTAAAAAAACAATACCCCATATTGGCAATCAGTTAGTAAAAAGATGACAATCATACAGTATTAAAACATCAAAACTAGGATGAGGCATGACCGAAGCCATACGAGATATACACAAGACAAATTGCGGATACTGACAACAAAAACCCAATTATGTGACAAATAAATGTAATAATTACAGATGAACTATAGAATAGAAATAGGACACAGGACGAAAGTGCTAGTGCAGGAATGAAGATGAAGTCATCATCATGAGGGGAACTATAGTAATAATCCCAAATTGCACAAGTGTCAGGTCCTATACATAACATAGCTAAAATCGACACATATGATTTCAAAGGATAGTAACAAGAATGAACAGTAAAACCGCAATAATAATGGTAAAACTCAGGCAAACCTCATCATATACAAAAAATAATAATTATACACCCATACATCCAACTCTAATAACCAGCCTAGGCTACTGAGACAAGCAGTGGGCACTGCAATTATAATAAATAAGGGCATGTATTATGTTTTGCACAAAGTCCAAGTGCAGGTAATGTTCCCAAATAAAGTGCATAAATAGCAGCAAGACAAAAATGTGTCAATCGAGCCTCATGATGGCAAAGCCATACTAAAGTGCAAGTGTGAGATATATATATATATATATATATATATAATATATTTTTTTAAAGGAGTGGCACAGGACACCGTGTTTTGGGAGTTTGCAGGCCGTGGAGGTCACAACTCTTCCAGGGATGGCCCAAATTGTAGTTCGTCGTGAACTGGTTAGGCCCACCAGTCCATGGGAGGAAGTAGTCCTGTTCAGATCTTCCCGGTCGCTTAGAAGGAGGTCAGGACAGCAGCAGTTACTCAACAGGCTCAGGCGATCGTTGAAGTTTCTGGTGGCATCTTGCTTCGTCCTTCTTCAGAACCTTCTGTTCAGCGATGGACTGTGTTTTAGCTACAGGACATCGGAATGCATCCAGGAACACTGGCTGAGTCCAACAATCATGTCCCATGCACTATTCAAATTTGGGGGTGGCTGTCCAATGGGGAAAGCCAGCCTCCCAGTTTGAACTGGTTTCAGTCAGGCATACTGCGGGACAAAGGAATTTCGGTCACCTCCCACACTTTGTCCTGCCAGGCACTCCGAGACCCTTTACAGGCTTTAATCGGGAAGCCGGGCAAAGACAAAGGGACAAGAGAATGCTCCCCCACCAGATAGGTAGAAGAAGGACCCAGAAAGGACAAGTCATTGTGTTCAGGGTTTAAAAAGTAAAAAAAAAAAAAAAAAAAAAAACACACCATTTTGAGTAAATGTTATCCCTTGTGTCCCCTACCGCAGCTCTGAAGACAGCCTGCGATAAAAGTTCACAAAAAGTCATGCAAAAGGTACACTGCCACCAGTCTGAACAGATGGGCTTGTCACAGTAAGACATTTTTCCAGAGAGGCGAGAAAAGGGATAAATCGTCTCACCATAGCACTCCACTTAAAGTGGGGTCTCCTGATCTCGCAAAATAAAATACATAAAGGGATAAAAAGTATCCCCTTCCCCTGCTACCTTTACGAGCAAGACAGGAAAATAAAGAAACAATGGAGGGTAGCTCCCAGCAACACTACACATAAAGATGTGTTGTGCTGCTTTAGTAAAATGTAGATACCAGAACATTCGAGGAAATGATGACTCCATAGAAATACCAAAAGGTGTTCAAAAAGGTTCCAAGCCTGAGAGTAAAAGGAAGGGTGAAAAAGGATGCCACTCTCCCATGAGAATTAGTGAAAAATCCAGTTGTCCAGCAGAACAGTGCTGTTGGACTCAGAGTGGAACTTTCACACAAGAAAGATAAATCTACTCTAACAAATGCTCAAACAGTTGCACTTGCTTCCTTTAGAGGTCAAAATATGGTTTAGGATGGCATGTACGGTTCACAAAGATGTTCGCTCCAAGTCTCTGTGCTCCCTAGTTGAGAAACGCGCAATCGTGGTGGGTCAGCATGGTCGAAGGAAGAAAGACCAACTTTGTTTCCAGGTACCAAAAGGTTGTTGAAGATATACTTTTCCAGAGGTGCAGTCTTGGGCTGAAATACCCTGCCAATACCACTAAACTGGACTACTAGACTTCTAATTTAGGAGGAGGAGAAGCCCGATGCCAGCCCTACCTCCCAGTCTTTGACCTAGCCAGAAGGCGCAACCAGCCCTCATTGAAAGCCCTAATTGAAGGCCACCTGGATGCGTCTCTGCCGGTCTAGTTGGAGATGCCTAGAGGCCGTAGTATCCCGTTATCCACCCGTTGCATATTCAATATCCAAAGGTAAGCTGATCGCTACATCGTTTATGTACGCCAAGGCTCCCACTGTAGTATATGCTGCACTGTTGGATACACCACACTTTGATCACTACGCCAGATCAATCTTCTTCCTTCCACCCCTATGCCCTTTCCTCTCTCCGAATTTGCAATGCACTTTAACAGCGCCTAGGAAACATCACGCAGACCATTCATATGCAATCACGCCTACCGCCCTCCTGCAAACACCACACAGAGAAAGGAACACCTGACCTCCTCCACTTCCTATCTGCCCCCTTCCTAGCACAAAGACCTCCCCTGTCTACTGACTCGCTAAGCTAACCGATCAGTGTCCATCACCTCATACAACACAGACTGAAACTCTCCCACCAGCCACACCATTCCTCCCAGCCTTAGAAGAGCTACGTCCTACTACAGTCGCTACTCCCCAGCCTCTCCCACTTACCTGCTAAAACCACACTGCCAAAATGTCGCTCCGAGCACCAACTAGTAACCTCCATAAGCAGTGCTGCCCTAACAGAGCAGCCAGCAACAATCTATGGGATGTGAGCACCATATCCCCAAAACACATCCAACAGTTCATTCTGCTACTCTCCTTAACCCGAAGTGCGTCCAGCACCCACTTTAGATGTTCAAATCACCAGACAGATACCTGCCCACCACAGACCCCTCCCAGCTAACTCTGACAATGTCATGCCCAGCCATGCCTCCACTAGCTTGCAAGGCGACCTATAGCTAGATACTGCTCCTCACCTCAGCAGAACACGTCCGCTCACTCCGAGAGAAAGAAAGGTCTACCTGGCATCCCGCACCAGTCTCCCCCTTCCCATGACTGTCCCATCCAACACCACTCTGCATAATAGCCTTCTCCAACCCCGCACTAGCCCTGGACATACCCCCCCCCCTTTGGAATCTTGCCCTCCCTCACTCACCCCACACTCCAACCCCTAAAAACCCTGCGCCCTCCTCTACCCCCCCCCCCCATTGCCTCCCACCAGCCCACCCTCCTGAATGCCAGATCTTTACCAGCTGCAAGAAACCTGAAGGTGTCTTACACACTAGTACCCAGGGATCGGTGGCCAGGACATGGCCATCGCTTTTGGATCCAGTTCCTAGGGGTGGACCAGTGGGGGGGGGGGATTGGGGGGGGGGAAATCACCTGGATGAGGGGGCTTCGAGGAGTGGAAGTGGGACACTGGACGGCAAGACCTGGTATTCCCTTCCCTGTAACACCTTAGGAACTCGACCCCCCACCTTCCCGATGCAAACACTTTCTCACATACAGCTCACTGTGAGAGAAAACTGACACCTGAGCTGTATACCTGACATGTCCCGACACAATGGTCAGGCAATTACTGATAATTACACACACCCGACTTCAATCACACTTCCCAACACGGATAAAAGGCGGAGTACAAAAGCACAGTACAAAAGCACACTCTGAGCGGGGAAAAGCACATGAGGAACCAGCAGTTCCAAGATGGCAGTTTAATACGAGGAGAAAGACGGCAAGAATGTAGAGGGTTGCAAGGAGGAAGCACCCTTGACCTTTTCAGAGAAAGACTGTTACTTTCAAGAGCCTTCAAGAATAAGAAACATAAGACCTGGAATTAAAGCTGAACAGACCTGCATTGTGTGTCCGAGGTACCCGGGTCTCGCCCGCGTTCATAGCCAAGGCGGGGAGAAGCGTTTGCTGCCGTGGTATTGTCCTTGGCTCCTACAACAAAGCAGTGCCAGTAAAGTCAACACAGCCAGTGAGTCAGGGAGACTGATCTCAGACCGGGCTGTGTTAGCGTCAAGGTTGCAAGCAGCAACACTGTATAGAGAAATCTGAAGAACATATGTGACAAGCGACGTGAATAATTAAACGGCAGATGAGTGACTGAACTTTTGAAGCCAAGACAGATACCGTAAACAGAGTGGTCCGGGGCCACTTGGGTGTTCATTCGAAAGTCCCCTGAAACATGTTGTAAAAAGGAATTGTGGAATCGAAGTGGTCCTGCAACCGGTCAAGCTAAACCCTGTGCACATTCAAAAGTCTTTGAAAGTTACTACTCAAGGAAATTGGTCTGAGCCCGGCTGAGGGGGACCACTTGTAATAAAAGGGATCCGAGCCCGGAAGAGGGGGATCCAAAGTACGTAACATTGAATAGAAGGATCTGAGCCTGGCTGAGGGGGATCCGGGGTGAACCGCGAGTCACCCGAGAAAGAATATTCAATGAACATTGTGTAAAAGGATCTGATCCCGGCTAAGGGGGATCCGGGGTGAAGAGTGGATCACCTGAATTAAGTTTTTGACTTCTTACAAGCATTCAATTTGTTTTGGTGCATCAGGCCCTCCGAATCAAGAGACTGATAAGTACAGAGACTTGGACACAGAAGGCACTGATGATAGTGATTGAACTGTATCCTTGTGCCGACGAAGCCAGAGAATGTGCTACCCTCGAGTGACCCCGCCCGTGCTGAAAACGTGGGGAGGGGAGACCAACGGCCTGAGCATCCTGACATGTAATTTTAGTGAGCATGTCTTTCTTTTTCATAAACACTAAGCCCACACTATTTGTATTTAAAGGTAAGGATTAGCAATAGTTTTTGTTTTTTAGTACAGGCCTGTTTTATTTGACAAAGACACCACTAGGACTGTGTCATTATTTGATGTCGTAGCTTACTCCCATCTGTAGATTTAGGATTAGGTAGGCATTTTTCATACCCTTGTTTAAGTTCAATAAACACTCTTGATCTGTGGTCACTTGTGTCTGTCTTACTGTTGATGACATGCCTTCCTTACACAGCCCACGCTCTTGAGATCTTCAACCTCATCACAGACACAAAACCTCACCACCTGGCCCTCATTGAAACATGGCTCACCCCTGCCTCTGGTCCCCTCTTATCTATAGCCATTCCATCTGGTTACTCCATGCTACGTAGAGACAGATCAAAAAAAAAAAAAAAAGAAAAAAAAAAAAGAAAAGTGGTCGAGTTGCTCTCATCTTCAGGAGCTCATTTCCACTACACGCTATCAAATCTACCGCCCCTCCTAACTGCGAGCTCCTCTCAGCCAAACTGACTTGTTCCCACACTGCTTCAGTCACCATTCACCTCATCTACAGGCCGCCAGGTCCCACCCACACCGTTGAAGATTATCGAATCCAAATCATCATGTCCAACCTCAAGCCCTCTGTACATCTCTTACTCCTTGGGGACCTCAACTTGGGCTTCACTGACCCAAACGATCTGGACGCCGGGCTTCACTGACCCAAACGATCTGGACGCCACCACCCTTTCAAACTCGTTGGAAGCCCTAGGCAGCACCAAACGCATCACACAACCCACTCACAGTCTTGGCCACACCCTAGATTCTAGACGATCATTGCAACATCAATGTCTTTTCTAACTGCCCATGGTCCGACCACCATACCATCGCCTTCTCCATACTTACTCCTGCTGCACCCACTAAGCCAGCAACCAGCCGTACCACCATCTTGGCCCGCAGTTCTCAGAACCTCACCTATGATCGCCTGTCGCCCCCTCTTCAATCAACCTCTCCCGCCCACATCAGACACCACGACCTTAGTGGAGCATTACAACTCCCTCTTACACACAGCCATCAACCAACTATCCCCCCTGAAAGGTAAGAAAGTCAAAAATACTGCACATCTCAACTCTTGGTTCACCTCCAGCCTCTGCGACACCAGAGCCACCAAAAGAGCAGTGGAAGTCGCCTAGCGAAAAGATCACACCATTGCCAACAATGCCCTCCTCACTAAGACGGCCCTTCACTATAAACAATGTATCATAGCCTCCAAAGCGGCTACTTGCGAGAGAATTTCCAAAGCCACCTCCAACTCCCATCAACTCTTCTCTATTCTCAATGAACTACAGAACCTGCATCTCCCTCACCCCTCTCCATCCTCAAAGACAACACCTGGTGCAATAGCATCCAAGACACGATCATAGGAAAAATTACACAATAAGAAAAAATAAAAAACAGAACACATTTCCTACCCCCACACCTCTTCTCCCCTTTCCAGTTCCAACTAGTCAACAGAAAAAGCCTTGCTTCAATCATCAAAGCCCTCAAGCCCTGCCTCTGTAAGGGAGATGCCAGTCCCATCAAGCTTGTCGAGGATTGTACAGAACCTTTACTGCTGCTATCATTCATACTTCCTTTGCTTCCAGCTTAGTCTCAGTCTCAGTCTCTCTCAAAGAATCCTGGATAGCCCCGATGTTAAAAAAATTAATAAATAAAAAACACACTTGACCCAGCCACCCCCACCAACTACTGCCCAACCACAAAGGTCCCCTTCCTCCTCGAAATCATGGACAGAGTTGGCTACTTACAGATTCAGTCATTCCTAGAACTTCAATATGTCCTAGGGACCAGACAATCTGGTTTCCACCCCAAACATGGCACAGAGATGGCCCTCCTTGCCCTAAAAAATCAACATGATGCTGCTAACGACCAGGGCTCCGTCTCACTCCTCCTTCTGATTGACCGCTCGGCTGCATTCAACCTCGTGGATGAGATTCTATGCCAAGCACTGTCCAACTTTGCCCACTTATCCCCGGATGCAACTAAATGGATCGCCTCCTTCCTCAATAACAGATAGTCCTGAGTTAGCTCAGGGGAGGCCACGGCTATCCCTACACCCAACTCCTGCTGTTTTCCTCAAGGATCTTGCGCCTCCGTGACACTATACAATGTGCACATCAAACCCCTATTTGACCACCTAGATGTCCTTGGTATTTCATATACCAATTATGCTGCTGACGCACAAATTCTCATACCCCCTCATATACCAATTATGCTGCTGATGCACAAATTCTCATACCCCCGCATTAACACCATCTACGAAACAATTCAATCATGAATGGCTGCACGCAGCCTCTGCTTCAACAAAGAGAAAACTGAGCTCCTCATAACAGCCACCCCCTCTGCATGCCTGACCGGCCTGCAAAACGCTTACAAATAATTCACTATCGAGGGCCACAAGATACCGGTAGCTCCTTCAGTCAAAACTCTACGGGTCTACCTGGACCCTGTTCTTACCATGACATGCCAAGTCAACCACATCACCTCGTCCTCAGGGTATGCCATTAAACTTATAAACGCTAGCAAACCTTTTGCATCCTCCCAGACAGAAACACCTTGAAATTGACAGGGCCCCAACAGGTTCCAAACTGGACTACTGCAACTCTCTACTCTGAGGAACTTCCGAAAAAACCTGCACAAACTTCAAACAATCCAAAATAATGCCCTCTGAGCTGTACATGACATTGGCAGACATGATCACATCTCGGAGGCTAGGAAGTCTACCCAATGGGTTGCTGTAAAGGACAGAATCAAGTTCAAGATGCTTTCAATTACCCACAGATGCATCACCAATGAAGTACCTCATTACCTCACAGAAACAATCAAAAAACACTCGTCAGGCAAGCCAATGAAATCAGCCTACAAACATTGTCTTATCACAACAAGATTCAAAAGCAGAAGAGCAAGAGGGGAAAGTTCCTAGCCCATGCACCGGCTCTCTGGAACAAGCTCCTTCCACACCTACAAAATGAACCTTCCTACCGTGCCTTCAGGAAACATCTAAAGACCTTCCTCTTCAACTAAGTCACCTTTTTCTCCTAACCCCCTTTTCCCCTTCTCTTCTGTAACTAGCACCTAGATGCCTTTGCATTATTATATTATAAATGTACAAAATAAATAAGAATGTAGACATGGCAGTGGAACTTAGACTTTGAGAGACTACATGTTTTGGAAGAACTGTTCACCGATAACCCATTTATGTAGAGTGTATGGGTGGTAAGACACAACCTGTGCTGGTGTCACATAAAAAAGTATAGATATATTTGAAAAGTATTAGCGATTGGCGCCATTTGGTTGCAACATACATTGCACCCATCACAAAGCAGTAAGTGAATACAATTTGAACAGTTGCATCCTGAATCCGCTTTGCTTTTACGATAAATCCTAAATATCAAAATTAGACAATGTTCCATCAACTGAAATATAATTCAGACAAAATATTTTCAAAACATTAAGCATTTTTCATGTTTGATCATCTATAATGAATAGGACGCTAGGAACCACGAGGGAATCTCACCCTTATTAGCATTATTGATAATATTAATCTGCTGCTATCAGTAAAAGAGAATATGGTAACCTGACCAGTATATATTTATTTCCTCTCTCACTATTCTTGTAGGCTATCACACCTTCAATGAAATGCAGCATAATACATTTAGAATATACTATAGCTTAGCAACACCTTGACTCATGAGGTGAGACATTTCTATTTAAATATAGGCATATTAACAAATTCATTTTAATTCAATAGAACGCGTTAATTTGTGTTCATCTCATTTATTGAATCAATAATTTAGGCTACATTGCCACCATTGAGAATTTGTTAATTTGAATGAGAATGAATACTTGTGTTTTGGAAAAAATTCATACTATTTAATATTGGTTACAGGCAGGATACTTAACCTGGACAGTAAAATTATCTACCCAGACCGGCACCTGAATAAACAGAAATTCACAATTTCTAAAATAAGAGGATTAGGATAAACATTTGTATATAAATTCAGGTATAGCTAACATAATTAATTGGTCTTGCAGCCCCTGCAGAGGCAAGTGAGGTGGCAGGATTATATTCTGCCCAGTACGAAACACGTGTTAGGCAAGGGTGAAGAACTTCATGTTGCAGACGACTGAGGTTTAATTTGTTTAATAATACGATTAATTATAGATGATCAAATATGACATTTTGAACTGTACAAAGAAAATGATTCATCTCGTAAGAAATTACTGAATTATAATTTCAATTAATGGAATTGTGCAATTGTGATTTTCAGTGAGGCGCATTTAGGATGCAACTGTTCAAATTGTAGCCCTTTTATGCAGGTTTACAGATCAGTTTAAATCCTCATGCATTTTTTTGTACCGCACTGCAGATTCATCAATGCCATGGTCAAGCTTTGAAAAAAAAGCTTTAAAAAAAAACAATAGAACCATTTCTGATGATGGATAGGGACCATACCATGTTCATCTTGGATAGTCTTCCATTAAGCACTCAATGTACATCTCAAATAACTGGATATGAAGACTGTTGATTAATCACATGGTTATTGTAGAACACATACCTGGTGTAGGAATATTTATTGTTGCTCCTATTATACAGTAACTTGACCACCGGCTGTGGGAAAACAAAAAACAGAAGGTCAACACTGGACTTGACTAACAATATTTGAACTTAGATATAGTCAGTGTGTTTTCAGCCCTTAGGATTAGTCTAGTACCTGGTTTAAGCTTTGCCATAAACCTATGCAGTTTCTTTAAATAACGCAAACTGCAAAGTAAATTGCTGCTTAGCATCGTAGACCATACTGCAGACTCATGTGCCGTTTAATTCATCAATTGATTGAGGATTTGTATTGCGCTACTATTAGCAAACCAAATCACATCAATACTCCTATTCCGTCATGGCACCTCCACTGAATCTATCACTTTAGAAAACAGTGTGTGCCTACTTAAAAGGGGGCTGAGACTGAACAGAGCAAGAGTCTTCCTGATACTTTGGAACAACACACTCAGGCTGGAATGTCATACAGTCTGGCTTTTACCTTGGCATAGCCCAGTTCTTACCGATATCAGTACTCCTTACAGCAGGTACTCCAGCAGATTGAGATTCTTCCTAGTAAGGAAATTCACTTTGGCTGACCCTCCAAAAACTGACTATGAATCGTTTTTATGTGTAACAGCACCCCTTGTATGGTCTCTAAAAACTGCATCCTCCCACCACTTCCCACCTCCTACAAAAAGGCTCACGAGAGAGGATCCCACAGTGACACAGTAGAAACACTACTGCCTTAGCACAACACAAGACATAATGCTGAACAATTGTTCTTGCACTTGGTACTACTTATATTGGCTGCTTTCCACTACTTCCTCCAAATCTGCTAGTTACAAAGGGATTTGGGATAGGATCCCACAAACCTCAGTCAAGGAGAATGTGAATGAACAATGCAGCATAAATGACAGCTATTATAACCTTCTCAATCATTACTCCTAATGTTAACTGGGGATCAGACTTCATAATATTGAATGTACATCTTAAAGATCACACGAAAACACACACACACACACACATAGAATATCCAGAGGTTTGCTGAGCAGGAGTGCTGCTACAGTCAGATTCTCAGCTAAAGAAAAGCAACAAGATTGAACCCTGTAAATTCTTGCACTTACTCTTGAATCAATAAATACAGTAGAAATCACTCAGATACTGTTGTCTTTACGTTCCAGCACTTTTTATTTCTGCTGTTCTGTTTGGATATTCATTGAATTAGTGTCATTCAAACAGTTTCCAATACTTAGTGCATATTTATGCACAAAAAAACAAAAATGAACAACTTCTATGTTTACCAATTATTCTTGGTTGCATCCAAATAAATGTATCATGCCTATCCCTTTCCGACACGTGTTTCACCGTCCTAGGTTTGACGGTTCATCAGGGGTTTAGGTGGCTAATTCGGCTTCTGGATGGTTATGTATTTCCATATCCTCAGACAATATGGTTCTGTAGATAGGTGATTCGACTTCTGAATGTAAAATTCTATCCTGTATAGGTCCTTAGTTAATTCATAAACTTTTTAATGTCCTCAAATATTGTATTTCTAGTGCTAAGAAAAATGACAAAAAAATGCAGTTGAAACACAAATTAGGGTCATACCGAAGACTTGTCTCAATTACCCTGGTTGTGAGACAGCTAAAATAGGAGATGTGTACTTAGATCGATTCCACTTAGTTTCTTTTGCTAATTGTGGGTTTTATTCAGATTTGGATCGATCTGTCTGCCTGTTTATGACACTCATCCGTGGATATGTTCTGTCTGTTTGGAACATAAAATAGAAATATTAAATCTCAATGCGCTGCATTTTACCGGGTGCTTTTTACAGCTTATAGTTGTATTTTCATGCCTGTCCCTTTCCTATGCTGTTCTGCCCGTAATTTTTGTTTCCTTTGAAAGTTTGTACTTATTGCTAGTTGTTACTACTGTATTCTCTACAACGACAGAGAATTTTGTTCCTTTGTGTTTGAAAAAATATATGGGATACATTACTCACCGTAATCGTATTTCTGATGCTTGTATCTGCTTAGATTCACATACTGTGCATAGGCCGACATCTATTGGAAGCTGCGGAGTATTACAGTTTGTTTTTAGAAACTCGAAAATTGGGCGTCGACACAGGGCGTGCCAGTAATACTATCCCTAGTGGGACGTCCACTGTACCCATGATCCCTCACGCGTCTAGGACCCTCAGATTGTGTTTTTCCGGCATGCTGGTTGGAAGCACTGAGCGGAGTTCCCCGACTTAGTCAGATTTTGCTAATATTGTTAGAAGAAAGCCTTCTTGTGGCTAGAGTTACTATAAAAAGGTACCACTTAAAGGCTCGGTCGCTTACCTGATTTGAAGTGTGCTGTCTTAAACTGCCTTGCAGAGAGGTACGATTGCTGACATTTCTGCAACTCGGAGGCCTACCTCCTTTGTTTATGTTAAAACGAATGCCGTCTCGTGTGCCTGGCACGATGACGTTATTCGTAATTGTTACGATCTCCATTTTGAATTGGGATCTTGTTTTGTGTTAATCCACTGGTGTTATAGAGAGGTATCGAACTTATGTTTGCTGCGGAAATGACTATTTTGTAAATTAATCGGTTGTATTTGCGATTCAATTTTATAAAAAAATGCGCTGGCATCTGAAAATTTCCCATGTTTATAGATGCCCTAAATTCCTGAATAACTCACTCATGATTGGAATTTGTAAATTAGTTTAATAAAAAAATACTCTACGAAAAAGGAGAATGATTTGAAAAAAATATTGTGTACTCAGATCACCCTGAAAATTGCTATTTTGATGGTGCTTTGATATCGCAAACGTGATGAAGACTCATACATGTCAAACTTGGAAAACAAACCATCACGTTTACACATACTAACTCATTTTAGAACATGGTTACATTATGCATGACTGTTTTATGCACAGTGTGTAATGCCAATATCAGAAAATGATGCATCTCTTGGTCTATGTTCAGTCCAGTACAAGTAGCGTCCATAATGCATATCCAAAAAGCTTCACATTTACGTAGCCTTTTCTCCAAATGACCCCCTCTAGGTGGGGCAGATAGTTTGTCTATCCCAAAACATTTGATTTGAGCTATGTCTGTTGTAGGATGATGTTCTTCAAAATGTGTTGCAATTGGTGATCTATTGTCTTTGTTCGTAATTGCTCTCAGGGGTTCACCTAGCCTCACTTTAATTTTTCTAATGGTGCTTCCAATATATATCTTGTGGCAAATTAATTCTATGCCATACACGACGTGAGCACTGCTACAGTTAATGTTTTGTTCCATTTGGTTTGAAAATATCTTTCTTCGCGTTGATTATGTGGGGGCATATCCGGCAATTCCAACATTTGTAATTTCCTTGTACCGGTTGTTGGAGCCAACGTTCTTGTTCTCCGATATGCAGTTGTAAAAATTTATGATATTTGGTATTGTCAAAATGTGATGGACTGAGCATCTTCTTGAGAATTATGCATTTACGAAACAAATGTTGGGTTCCTTATCTAGTAACATGTCCATTTCTGGATCTGCTGTTAGAATGTTCCAGTTTTTCTGTAAGATTTGTCTGATTACTTTATTGTTGGTGTTATAGGTTGTGATGAACCTAGGCTTATCTGGCTGTACTGCTTGTTTTTGCTCATTTTTTAGCAGATCTGGTCTTGATCTAGTGCCTATTTTCGCTATGATTTTCTTTAGATGGTTTGAGTTGTATCCTCGGTTTTTAAATTTCTTGACTAGACTCTGTATGTTTTTTTAATTCTTCCTCTATTGTGAAGTTTCTTTTGGTTCGTAGAAGTTCTCCAAAAGGTATATTTTGTATAATATGACAAGGATGATTACTTGTCGCATAAAGAATGCTGTTGACCTCAGCTAGCAGTGTCATGAAATAGATGGGATGAATAAAGGTCTGCCTGGGCAAAGAATAACAGATTTGAGTTTCCGCCTTTACCATGTCATTGCTTATTGAACAGTAAGCAAACAGCGAAGCATAGGTCTTGCCTCATATCAGGTCACACCGTATAAAGCTTTTGTAGAATTGATCAGTACAGAAAGCCAGAAAATTACTATTGCCAGAGTCTGAAAAAATCACACCTTTAGATTTTAAAACATGCTTAAGTGGATCTCAAGAAAGAATCCTAATGCACTGGATGCATTTACCACTAGTTAGAAAGGAAAGTGGCAACTGGCAAAAGTTTGCAACCTTTAACTGAATGCTTGAAAAGTGGTGGAGCTTTTCAGCAAAAGCTTAAAGAAAAGAAAAGAAAAAAAAGTGGGAAAGAAAAAAGGCAGGACCAAAAATGTTTGCGATCTGGTCAAAGTTGATACAAGGAAGGGATTTCACTACCGCCCCAAAACGTAAGAGTTCTAAATTATGGCACAATAGAAAAGGCAGAAGTTGTTCCAGCCATCTTGAGTGACCTTCCCAAATACTGATATTGATTGATATTGATATTTTATTTCTATCGCGCTCGTGCACAAGTGTTTCAGAGCGCGACAAGGCAAGGGAGGGGAACAGGGGAGAACAAAACAGCGATCTTACTAGGCCCAGTGACATTGAGAACGCGCAAGTGCATGGGAGAGGGGGAGGGGAAAGGTGCATGGAAGGGGGGAAGTGGAAAGTGCGAAGCAGAGGAGAAACAGATAAATAACAATAAATAAATAATAAAAGCAACAAACAATGGTAGTGCAGCCAGCAATTTGCAAGCGCTAGGTTTAAGGCAGCAGACAGGGTAGGTCTGATAAGTGCAGGAAGAAAAGGGGGGGCTGTATGGGTACAGATACAGACCCCAGTCCAAGGTGTGGCCCAGAGCAGTGTGGGAGGGTGGCAGGGTGAGCAGGTACCTAGGCCCGGAGGACAGAGGCTGGCCAGGTGCATGGTGCCAAGAGAGAACAGATCAGCAGGGGAGAGGGGGAGCGAAGGCAGAAGAAAAGAGGAAGGTCTTGAGGTGCTTCCGGAACCGGAGATGATTCTCCTCAAGTTTTAGAGTGGCAGGGAGGCTGTTCCAGAGGGAGGCCCCAGCCGAAGACAGATCTACCCCCAGCTCATTTCTTTGAAAAACGACTAACCCTGAGGGAGTTGGAGGTAGAGGAGCAAAGAGCTTGAGAGGGGAGGTATTTGCAGAGGGATAGCTGAAGGTATTTTGGACCCAGGCCAAGAAAGCCTTGTGGACAATGCAGAGGGTTTTGAATTCAATCCTTGCATCCACTGGGAGCCAATGGAGAGATTTTGGGCCTGGAGAGATACGATCCCAGGGCTTGAAGCCAAGGACAAGTCTCACAGTCCTGTTCCGTATTAGTTGCAGAGGGCAGAGAGTAGAGGCAGGTAGATTTAGAAAGAGGCTGTTACAATAGTCCAACCTAGAGAGAACCAGAGCTTTGGATACCATGAGCTTCTGGGGGAAGGAGAGGAAAGGCAGAGTACCTCTGAGGAGGTGCAGTAGGAAATTTGACTTTTTAGAGACCTCAGAGATGGGGGCGGAGAAGGAAAGGGTGGAGTCAGTGACCCTGAGGTTCTTAGCCTTGCAGGTGGGGGTAGGAGGAGGGCCAAGAGAGGCCGGCCAGAGAGTGAGGGGAAAGGATGGTGAAGGTGTGCCGATGCGGAGGATCTCTGTCTTGCTGGCATTCAGACAAAGATCATTGGTGGCACACCAATCTTGAATGTCAGTTAGGCAATCAGAGATGAGAGAGGGAGAGGAGGTGGCAGAGGGCAGCCTGAAAATGAGTTGAGTGTCGTCAGCGTAGCACTGGAAATTTGAGCAGAAAGTGGCAATGCAGTGGGCGAGAGTTGCCAGGTATTGGTTGAAAAGCCAGGGCGAGAGGTTAGACCCCTGGAGAACACCACAGGTAGACAGGAAGATAGATGAAAGGAAGGACCCAAGTTGGACCTGGGAGGGTCGATCTGAGAGGAAAGAGGTCAGCCAGGCCAGAGCCTGATCAGTGATACCCAGGTTTTCACGGAGACGGTCGAGTAGGATGGTATGGTTGACCGTGTCGAAGGCAGAAGAGAGATCGAGGAGGATGAGGACAGAGGGAATGTTAAGAGTCAAGTTTGGAGAGCAAATCTTCACGGAAGAGCAGTTTTCGTGCTTCTGGCAGCTCTGAAGCCAGACTGGTGGTCATGGAGACAGCCAACAGAATTGGAATGAAGGTTAAGCTGAGAGATGGCCAACTTTTCCAGGAGTTTGCCCAGAAAGGGAGCAATGGAAATTGGGCGATAGTTAGCTGGACAAGAAGGATCAGCTGTGGGTTTCTTGAGAAGAGGATGCACAAAGGAGTGCTTCAAAGGGGAAGGATCCAGAGGCAAAGGAGTCGTTGCAAAAATCAGCAAGGGCCGGAGCGAGGGTATCAATGTGGCCCTTGATGATTTTAGAGGAACAGGGGTGAACCTGTTTTGATGAGTCTTTTATAGATCGGACTTGTCTAGCGACCTCGTCAGGGGAGAAAAGGACGAGAAGGATGGTGGGGGGGTGGCTAAAGGAGGGACAGCAAGCACAGATGGAGCGAGGAGAGGAGGGGTATGGGAGGAGAGGGTAGACAGGATGTCCTGGTTTTTTTAATGAAGTGAGAGGCAAGGGCATTGCAGAGAGCCTGGGAGGCAACAGGAGGGGTAGAGACTGCAGCAGGGTTGGCCAGCTCCTTGCAGATTTTAAAGAGTTCAGCCGAGTTGTTAGATGCCGCAGAGACACGAGCTTGAATGTGGACTTGAATGTGGACTCTCTTCTTGGTGAGGACAGAGAGTCTGCATTGCCTTTGTAGCAGGCGACAGGCCAGTTTGTCAGAGGAGGAACAGGAAGTCCTCCATTTCCTCTCAGCCTGTTACGCTCACCTGGCTCCCACAGAGGCGTCGATTGGAACTGGACAGCTGCGGCCTCCACTTATGTGACGCGTAGGGCCGAGATGACGGACTGGACTGGCCCACCTAGCTTCATTTGCTTGGCCCGTAGGAATATTCTTCTGCAAATGGAGAAAGGGAATTAACCACCCGTGGAGTTGAGCGTAAATCCCCCCACCCCTGCTGTTCTCCCCACACATCACCTTTGATGTCCCCTCTTATAGTCTCACCTGATGGTTTGAAAAGATGAGCTCTCCATTCTGCATTGAGCGCAGGGGCGCGTTGATAACCAGTTGCTTCAATGGCTCAAAGGAATTGGTGAGTTCCAGAACAATATTGACTCAGATTCCCGGCAAGACGCCGTAAGTATAAAGTTTGTAAGAGTTCAAATGTCTGACTTTCACTCTTTGTCCGATTCCTTGCAGGTTGCAGCTTGACCCTAATGAAGAGTTCCTCAGTAGTATTCTGGTAAGGACTTGTCTTTTCCAACACAGTTCGATAAAATAATGTCAATATGTAACTTGTTGCTTTCTCGCTTATTCAGGCGCTGAGAGAAAGTATGAAGTCTCGGGGAATAATACCTCTGGCGGTAAAATCAGGTAAGTCTATGGGGGGGGGGTAACTAATATTCCTCTGTGTATTCCCTTGGCTCACCTTGCTGTTCTTGTCTTCTCCTTAGGTGCCGGAGTGCGGCGGGAACATGCAGGAGGATGCGGTGGAATGTGAAGATGCTGCGAATGCCGGTGAGTTCAGCGCGGCGCTGCAGCAGGCGAAGCGACGCGCATAAAACAACTTCTTTCTTCCAGCTCGAAGGCGCGAAGGATCGGGAATTCAGGTAAGGATCAAAAGGTATTGCTCTTGTTCTAACCTTTTCTCCTTTCTCCCTTTTTCTAGGCGCTCCAAACTCGAGGCGGGCGTGGCAGAAGGCTGAATGCAGACTTGCAGGCACGGTGAGCGTTACGCTGCTGGATGCAGAATAACACGAAGCGTGTGCTGCTCTTCGGGCGTGGTTTAAATAGCCTCCAAAGTAGTCCCAAGTAAGTATTCCTCCCCAGCCCCGCCCGATTCAAAATAGTCCCTAGGTAAAGTAGTCCCTTCCAAGCCTCTTTTGGCTTGGAGCTCTTGCAGCATGGTCTGCATCAGGTAAGTTTTAATCTATGAGCCTGGCGCTATTGGCGCCAGGACTGACTCGTCATACGAGCCTGGCGCCATAGGCACCAGGACTGGACCCAAATAGCCCCTAGCTGGGGTTGTTGGGCTTGCTTAGGATAACTTGATGCCTGCTTCCGAGGTTGCTGGACTTGGTCTGGGTCCCCGCGGGTTGGCATCATGACACAGCCGCCCTACACTTACGTTCAAGTGTAGCTAAGTCAGAATCATACCAGGAATTGCACTTGGCTTTGGACTTCAAAACGGATCCTCATGACAGGGGCAAGAGCATCAAGCGTATCAGAAATTGAAGAGTAGAGCAGAGACAGGGCTGTGTCAGGGTGTGAGACAGCCAAAGGTGGAGTTGGGGGCGGGGGGCAGGGGGGGACAAAGTGGCGGCAAAAGCCTCAACTGACACACGCTTCATGGGCCGGATGTCCGAGAAGGTAGGTGGCAGTGTTGGGGTAGGCTTGGCTTGGGCGGTGGAGGGGGAGAGATGAGAGGAGAGGAGGGAGTGATCACTCCAGGAGAGAGGGAGGTCAGAGGAGATCAAGACATGGAGTGTGTGCCCTGCAGAGTGAGTTGGGTCAGAGGGGAGGATGGTCAGGGAGAGGGAGTCGCAGAGGTCACAGAAGAGTACGGAGGAGGAGCAAGGAGAGTCTAAATGTATATTGAGGTCACTGAGGAGGAGGAGTTGAGTGGTAGAGGCCAGAAGGGAGAAGGAGAGGTCCGCCCACTCAGAGAGAAATGAGATGATTTGACCAGGAGGCCGGTAGATCGTAACCACAGTAAAAGAATGGGTAGGCGAGAAAGAAAGCCTACAGACAAGGCATTCAAAAGAGGAGTAGGTCTGAGTTGGAATGATAGAGGCAGGAATCCACTCAGGAAAGATCAGGGCTACCCCCCCCACCGGACCGGGAGTATCTGGTAGCCATCAGAGAGGAGAGTGTCAAAGCTCGCGACAGAGCTGGCCGTGAACCATGTCTCAGTAAGACCAAGGACATCAAAGTCTAGTTCTTCAAGGAGGTGGCAGATGTCAGGAGTGTTTGACAGCAGAGCAAGAGTTTAGAGTGGCAATATGAAGAAGGTTGCAGCCTTAAAGACCTTCCGGGGAGGGGTACAGAGCAGAGGTACACCCAGCGGAGGAGAAAGAGCCCTAGGAGGAGGGGGGGCGGAAAGAAAGAGAAAGAGAGACAGCCAAAGGGGTAGAGGAGGGAAAAGCAGGAGAGGAAATAGAAGAAATTGAATAAATATTGGTCAGTAAGGCATCCCCAGAATTGGTTCTGGTGGACACACAAGCTTTGCAGCCAGGGTCCACTTTTGCTGTCCTGGTGAGACGCGACTAAGATACATTGTGTGATCTTGTTAAGACCTGTGAGGGCTGTGGCAATCAGATGCCCACCCAATGTGTGAAGTCTACTTGGAGGAGATATACTGGGTATTTCCCAGAGAACCTCCTTGTGTCCCTGGTCACCATGTCTCCCAATCACAGTACGTCAGGATATGCCACCTTTCCAGCACAGTCAATCAAACATTAAGAAAGAGCAAGAGGCATGCCCCAATCACACTAGCACCCACCCTGCAACAGCAGCCCTGGACCCACACGTAGCCTACCTCATAACAGCATGCTTCCAAGCACACTAAAAAACCATAGCATCACAAATTATTTCCTGAAGGATAAAGGGATATTACATTGCAGCGATCACAGAATAAAGAATGCCCTCACAGTTCAAAGCACTGCTCATCGGCTCCATCACTAATGTAAGAGAAACTCACTTACAAGTTTCAAAATAGGTTCCCGGGCCAGCCTGCACAATCAGACTCTGGCTCACCCAGCTGTGGGGACATGCGCCAGAACCATTACTTCAGCAGAACCTCAAAATTCCTGCGCCTTCATTCACCATCACAAAGCACATAACCAAAATTAAGAAATCGGGATTTGGAAGGGGCAACAAGGGTAACCGCTTAGGGGAGAAGGAAACAGTGGTCAGGGAGAGATTAGAGCAAGGGAATAACCATTCACAGACAGGGAGGTGGGAGTAAAGAAAGAATAACCCAATTTTGACTAGATTGGTCCATCAGGATAATAAACATAACTAAAAAACACAACATCCCATAGGGAGTGTAATAGACAAGGTTGCTGTTTTGGACAAGATAACGTCAGCATAAAAGAGAGCCAGACCCTGAAAGATACCATTTTGGTAGAACACCCACATTTTACCTGATGAGGTAGGCCCATATACTCCTAGCCAGGCTTAATCCTCAACAGTCCTTATGACTTCTAAGGAACGGGTATCCCAAAGATGCATCATAGTATCACAGAGTGTATATCCCCTCTGTTAGTCATGTGGCTAGTCTGTTGGTAGTTTTGGCCTTGTGTAAAATGGCTCCACTTGGTGGACACCATTTTACTTGGCCAAGACATTTTTGACTCCCTCCACCATTTTACCAAACATCAAGGTTGCCTTTCTTTTCCTCAAAGACCTGGAAAGGGGGTGGGCGGACTTCATCATGGCGTACACGTCACATCCTTCGAACTGAAAAGCATGCATTCTTTTGAGTTTACTGGTATTTTATAACTCACTATTTACTTTCTTATTTAGTTTCTCTACTGACTGTTTTTGATCTTCACGGATCCATAATATTTCTTTACATTAATATTTTTCAGTATAAGATGGTTGGAGCTTACTTATGTCTTCCAGTGACAGGTGGCAGAGCCAGGGATCTCATGGATAAGCCAAGCCAGAGGGTCTGCCCTGGAGATGACTGTAGGCTTAAGTCTCCTCATTTGTTAGCCTGGCTGATTATGTAGCTAGCAAAGTTAGCATTCTTTCTCCTTTAGTTTGTCATATTACTTTGGTTTCCCTGCACACTTTTACACAACCCGGGTGATATTCTCATAGAAAAGGATTAAATGCTTACAATACCAACTCTTCACAAAAGGGGATGCATAGGATTTTTTTTCCTCCTTTCAATGTACTTACGAGTAAGTTACCATTGCGTTAATGTTTCAATTGCACAGCCGGTTTTGGAAACTGCTTTTATACTGGAGTATTGTCCTTTACTTTTTTTCATAATTAGGTTTGCTTCATGAATTTGTCATTGTAGTAATAACATTCTTGTGCAATCACATTAAGGAAAAAAAGCATGCTCTACCTACAGACTCCATAAAAACTGTTTAAGGTTTTAGAGATTTGAAAAAATGTTGCAACAACAACACTTTGAAGCCTTGTGCTTTTTCAGTATGCATGAATCGACCCGATAAGATTACACTGCACATTGTCACTATCCCACGGGCTGGGAGGTTGGAGTAAGCCCCAACGAAATAAAGAAAACAAAGTTGAGCTATGATTGGGTTATAAGAAGTCCCTCAAAGAAAAGAGATTTTCAATTTTGGCACAGGAAGAATGTTTTTTCAAATTTGATAAGGAGTATGGAAAAAAGCTAAACTGTCCCTCTCGGAAGCAAAGCTTGCTGTCTACAGTAGCAGTGATCTGCTGCCTATCTAAAAGAAAGGAAAGATTTGCGTTATATGAAGCCAATTACCAGAGAAACAAGTACCATTGACAAGAGATGGCGTTCCTGCCAAATGAAACCGTTACCCCTGTGAACTGCTTTAAAGTAAACAAAGCAGGAACCAGTCGGCTGAATGGAGCAGAATGTACTCAGTTGACAGCACCTTACTTAAAACAGGCTTTTATCTTTTAAAATAAAAAATGAAACCCCACAGCTCAGAGTATTAAACATAAAAGAAAAACTGACCTGGAGGATGGTTTATGAGAGAAGTGGCAGTTGGGACAGTTTTTCTGAAGTCCAACTAAACCATAAAACTGAGACAGTACAACTCCACTCTTATTAGAAGGCCATACCAGCTGAGTATTTGGTAGAGTAGACAGATTAGCCAGGCTGATCTTAGGAGGGAGAGAGGGCTGTAGCTTGGTACAAAGAAATAGTAGCATACATATGGTCCAAAGAAACACTGAAAAACTAGGCATTGTAACAATAAAATGTTTATTTAAATGCAAATAGGCAGAGAGCAATCTTGGGTAAATCAGTACCATCATGTTACATATAAACACAATTATAAAAACCAACCCAAAGTATTACCTTAGCAAGAGTAGCAGTCAGCAGTTCAAGGTTAGGTAAACCCATAACACATTCAGAATGCAATCAGCTACTCTTGGAGAGTAAAAACAGGTTACATCTACTTTTTGAATACAGTCAGTAACTCAAGGGTAGTATACCAAGTCAGTCATGCAGTGACACTAAGTTAAGGAATCACTTAGTAAGTCAACCCTGTTACCAGGATACTTTTCTGAATAGTGGATCACAAATTCATGGAACAGTATAAACCTATAACTACATTTCGGATAACCCTCAGCTATACTAGTCAAGTAAGACCTAATGTGGTAAACTATTAAAGTTGCTTTTCAGACCAGAGGAGTGAGGTAAGCATTAACTCTCCCACTTATGTTATGATGGCACAAGGCAGACCAAGGTTAGTAAAACTCTAACAACATTCCGGATAACATTCAGTTATACAAGGTGAGTAAGACCTATATACTTTTCAAAGGAGCTACCAGCAACTTAAAAAGGTATGTATAAACCTTAGCCTGTTTTACAATCTGTATAAAGTAGACCAAGGAAAGCAAAACCCAATGTTACACTTTTAGAATGACCCAATGTTATTCAAGGTAGGTAAAACACAATGTAGACTTATTCTAGACAGGCTATACAGCAGGTCAGGGGAAACGAGACCCAGTTAGTGAACTTACACACTTACATTCTGAAAAAAATAGTTAGGTGAAGCCAACAGCATTACATTTGGGAAGTGGGGGGGGACCAATTCGCAGGTGAGTAAACTAACCTTTTAGAGGGACAGTTACCAAACCAACTCTTTTATAAGTAAGTACCTTTTAAATACTGGTAGAATCCTTGTCTTATCCAGTCTTTCCCTAGTCTATTGCCAGAGTTATATCAGAGGAAGAAGAGGGACCGTAGTGATCTAGGTGCCAGCTGTAGGCAGGGTGAGAAAGGGTTCAGTTGCACAAAAAGCCAGAGCTCCTGTGGATGTCTCTTCAAAACAAGTAGTTCATTTTAGAGTTAGTTAGGGCCCAGGGACTTCAAAGAAGACAGCCTAGGTGGATTCCAGCAGTGGGCCTCCATGAACTGGATGAGAGGACTCCCAATCACATGAAACACCCCAAAGCTACACAGGAATCACAAAGGCTTAAGGTGAGCAATACCCCAGCCAACACAGAACTTCAACACAGAAGAAGTTTGCAGCAGGTCATCTTCAGGATCTGCAGCCAAAACCCTGGTCGATTCATTCCTTGTCATGAAGACTGAAGACAGGACGCTGGAAGAGAATTTGCAGCAGGGATCAACAGGGAAGACTCCAAGCAAGAGTTTCTGCGCGGCTGGATGCGGTCTGGTTTTGGCGCCCTTTTCAGCAGCCAGAAGAACGAATATCGCCAGTCGGATTCTCGTCACTTTCTTTGTCCTGCACTCTGGTGAGGGGACTTCAGGGATTCAAATCGTGTCTATAGAGAGCCAGGAGGAGGCCACCAAAGTTTGACAGATTCAGACTTCGGATGACTATGCACTGCACAATGGCTCAAGGTCCCAGTTTGGGGTATTGCAGCCCAGCAAGGTCACAGAACATTGTGGGTTGGCTCAAAATGCATATCTTCTTTAGACTAGTGGATCCCATCAGCTTCTGGGTATGTGTAGTCGCATTCGGGAAGGGTTACAGCCGGCTCTGGTTACACAGCAGGCTCTCTGGCCGTTGTTTCTTCATCATCCTCTTCGGTTTCAGCTGCAGTGGTAGACTTGTCAACAGCTTCCAGGCTCGGAGCATTTAACAGGAACTACAGCACAACTTCTGCATTCTCTCTCTGCATTAGTCAGGACAGCCAGCCCCCCCACTGCGAATTGGTTCCTTTTAGGCAAGGTGAAAGACAAAGGGCCGCAGGGCTTTGGACTCCTCCCTCGCTTGCTGCCTTCTCAGACACTCTGGAGCCTGGGCAGGGAATTAAAAAGGATTACCGCCGAAGACTAAACTTCCACTGAGGTCGTTCCCATATAGAATGGCAGGGGAAGACTACAGAAACAGCAACAAGACAAGAAATGGCAGAACAAGAAGGATCCTACAATTGTAGCAAAAGGGTGGCCCTCTGTGCATTACTGAGGCTTAATTAACAGCCTAAGAGTAATAAAGACTAAAAGTCACAAAGGTAAAACCACTGCCCCCAGCCGTTCATGTAAACTCGCAATTGTAACAAAATGTTACCAGGTAATTAGGGGGATACATTGTATCCCCCCCAGCACTCCACGTAAGATGTGGTTGCTGGCTTACTTATACAACATGTAAAAGGGGATGAAAATGACATGCATTACTTACCTTTATAGTAATTCTGATGATTGTATCTGCTTAGATTCACATGCTGTGCATATAGTCCGACATCCAGTGGTAACTTCGGAGTATTGCATCTGGTCTTTCGAGGATGTCAACATGGGCGTGCCTATAACACTATTCCCAACGTAACGTGTTGTGTACCCAAGATCCCTCACGCGTCGAGGCCCCTCCGATTGTATTTTTTCTGCCATGAGGGAGCCTAATGACTGTTGTGAGTGGGTACATAAAAGAGAAAAAGTAGTAAAACGTCCATGTTCGTTCCACCCGAGCAAGGAGGAAGGGTGGGCGGATATGAATCTAAGTAGATACAATCATCAGAAATGCTATTACGGTAAGTAATGCAAGTATTCTGATGCTTGTTAATCTGCTTAGAATCACATGCTGTGCATGGACTAGCGAGCAAAACCTGGAGTTGGAGGTCGGCTGTGAGAAGGAACAGTAGTGAAAAGATGTCGTAGTACTGCTTGTCCCACCTGAGAATCAGACCTAGAATGAGTGTCTAGGCAATAGTGTTTTGTAAAGGTGTGTACAGAACTCCAGATTGGCACTTTGCAAATGGACTCTAGGGGAACATTTGCAACTAATGCTATGGAAGCCCCAGTGACTTGAGTAGTGTGTGCTCTGGGCTTGAAGGGCAGTTCTCTCTTAGCAAGAGTGTAATGCAATTGACAATCCACCTTGAGATGGCTGATAGAGACAGGATCTCCTTCTCTATGAGCTGCCACGGAAACAAAAAACTGGTTTGTCTTTCTTAGTGGTTTAGTTCTTTCCAGGAAAAACATGACTGCCCCGCGCACATCTAATGTGTGTAGGCTTCTTTGGGCCACGTTCGTGGGGTTCTGGAAGAAAGTAGGCAGTTCGATTGATTGGTTCAGATGGAACTTGGAAATAATTGTAGGTGCAAATCGAGGGGGAGTACGCAGAACCACCTTATCTCTGTGAACTGTAACGTAGGGTCTACAACTGAAAGGGCCTGTAGTTCACTGACTCTTCCAATAGAAGTGATAGCCACCAGGAAGGCTGTCTGATAGGTAAGATGCTTGAGACTTGCCTTATGCATAGGCTCAAAAGGAGACCCCACAAGTCTAGTCAATACCACATTTAGGTCGCATCCAGGAGCCGGGGTAGAAAGGGGGGGGATGAATCCTTTTAACCCCTTCCATGAAAGCCTTAATAACTGGTATTTTCCACCACAACACCATCTATTGTGACGTAGTATAGGCCGAGAGAGCAGATAAGTGAACTTTCAGGGAATTAAAACACCAGGCCTGAGTCTAGTAAAAGAGTAAATACGTGTGCAGGAGAACAGTCAAGGGAATTGACGCCCTTGGAATTGCACCAGATAAAGCGCTTCCATTTACAGGAGAAGCAACATCGGGCGTTACGTTTCCTTGCCTCCCTAAGTATGTCCATGCATCTCTGAGGAAGTTGGAGATGCCTGAACTCCAGGACCTCAGGAGCCAGACCGCCAAGTTCAGAGTTTGCAGGCATGGGTGCAGTGTTCCCCACCTTGCCTGCGATAGCATGTTGTATGGGCAAGGCAGTTTCATTGGAGGAGATAGGGACATCTCCATCAGATGAGAACCAGGGTTGGTGGGCCCACATGGGGGGGGGGGGGGGGCAATATCATGGTGACTGGTTCCTGGTGCATCTTGTGCACTATCTTGCTGAGTAGGGTAGTCGGGGGGCTGAGGGGGGGGGGGGGGGGGGGGGGGAAATCGAACCGTAAACAAATTTCCCTGACCAGGTTATCCAGAGACTGTTCCCCTTGGATCAGTTCTGGGGTACCTGGAGGTGTAATCTTGGCATTGAGCGTTATCCAGAGTTGCGAACAAGTCGATCTCTCGGAAGCCCCATTGTGTGAAAACGTTAGAGACGACGTCTTTGTGTAGTTCCCATTCACCATTTGTGAAGTCTCTGCTGAGCACGTCCGCCAGAAGATTGAGTTCCCCTGGAACGTGTTGAGACAGGACAACAGGAACATCCTGTGTTTGAGAGCCCATTTCCAAATGTTCTGGAACAGCTTGAATAGCCCTGGAGAGTAAGTGCCCCCTTGCTTGTTCAGGTAGTACATAGCAGTGGTGCTGTCTGAGGATCAGGACTGTCTTCCCCTGCAGCTGTGTCTGAAAGGCTTTCAGTACTTTAAATATGGCTAATGGGTAACGTAAGGGACAGCTCAAAGTTTGTGGAAGGACTTATGAGCTAGTTATACTTGAAACAGAGGGTGGCGTCCTACCACATAGACTTGGGTATTTACAAGACTTTTAATGTAAATCATGCTTTTAATTTTTTTTACAGTAAATGTTCTGTATCATTTAAGAGAGTGAAAAGATAGAGGAGCAATCAAACTAGTCATCGAGGTAAAGGTAAACTGGGACGGAGTCCCTGCTCAGGTGTGCCGCTGTGCTGAGGCAATGCCGAAGGGGAGTACTTTGAACTGATAGTGCTTGTCCTCCATCATGAACCTTAGGTATTTTCTGTGCGCTGCCAACATTGAAATATGGAAGTATGCATCTTTCATATCTAATGTTGCCATGTAATCCCCCTGCATCAGCAGAGGAATTGCCTCTTGTAAAGTGACCATACAAAACTTTTGAGGTCTGACAAATTTGTTCGCTGGGCGCAAGTCTAGCACAGGATGCATGGCAAGATCCTTTTTGGGTACAAGGATGTGTATTGAATAAATACCCTTGTCTACCTGTAGAAGAGGGACGACTTCTATGGCGCCATTTTCTTGTAGGATCTCGACCTCTTGCAGCAGGATGCGTAGGTGTTCCGGCGGTCTGAATTGAGGTGGTCGGCAAAACTCTATGCAGTACCCGTGGGCGACGGTCTTAAGCACCCACTGGTCTGTTATCCCCTCCCATGCATGAAGGAATGATGTTAGATGTCCCCCGGCCGGGGAGGTATGGGAGGGGACCCGGATCCGACTGTCATTTCTGACCTGAGGCCAGGGAGCTTCTGGGGGTGGAATTAAAGCCCCTACCCTTCCCACAGCATTGTCCTCTAGGTGAATATGTGGTGGTGGCGTTAGATCCTTGTCCTGAGGACCAGTTGTTTTCTGAACTATACTGCTTTCGAGGGGAGCAAGATCACCCACAAAAGGAGCAACAAGAGACGCACCCTCTCTGTTGTGAAGGCCTTAGGGTAATCTGGTGTAACGTCTTGAGAGTCTCATGTTCCTTTTTGGCTGTCTCAAGTGCTTCATCCACGGCCGTGCCAAACAAGTTGGTCTCCTCAACCGGTTTGTCTATTAAGGCTGCTTGGGTTTCAGGCTTAAACCCAGCATTCCGGATCGAGGCGTGCTGTTTAGTAGGGTACCCTGGGCCAAGGTCCTTCACGCTGTTTCAGCAGCGTCCTAAGTGTTTTTAAGAATGTTGTGGTTCACTTGCTTGCCATCTGATACTATTGCGAGCAGCCGAGCCCACACCGGTTCAGGAACCTTTTGGAGGCCCTCTTGCAGCAGGTTCCACTGTACATCTGAATAGCTAGCCAACAGAGTGGTGTTGTTGGCTATTTGGTTGGAGAATGCAGCAGCAGTCGTAACCCTTTTTCCCAGTGCATACAACTTTTCGCATTCTTTATCGGGTGGTGCCTCACCTGTAGACAGGGGTACACACACCCTCTTTCTCGTTGTCGTAACTGCCAGGGAGTCCGCAGTGGCATGCCCCCTAATGTAAAAGGGGTCGGCAGGAGAAGGGGGAAACAACTTCTCTACACTGAGGTCACCCGCCTTGGTATGAGCTGGTGTTAACAATGAAGGAGCCAGACATCGCTTAAGAGTTCAGTAATGGAATGGCCTGAATGGCAGGAGGCTTTTCCTTTAGTATGTCCTCTACAAAATCCGAATCCGGCACAGCCTCTTGTGTGGTGACTTGGAAATCTTCAGCAGCCTTCTATAAGATAGTGTTAAACGCCATCTGATCATCCACAGGTGAGGCCTGATGGACTGCAGTGGTAGGAGGAGAATCCATACACAAAGCGTCTGGGTCCAGGGCAGGAGTAGGGCATGCCCAAGGTTGATCATCAACCGGATGGTTGTCTTCCCAACCCGATATGGGATCAGCAGGATCAGTAGGGTCTTCAAAGGGATCATCATCCTGTACGTAAGGATTTATAGGAACCTCTATCAGTAAGGTCAAAGATTCTCTTCATGAGGATCCTCAAAGGTCCTCTGAAACTTGGCCACAGACGTATAAGGAAGCTCCTCACGAGGCCTCTTGGGAGCAAACCTCTCTGAGAATTCAACAAACTTCTCCAGTCTGTTCATGCACCCCTCAAATTTCTCCCTGGTCCATGATGATGAACCAGAGGAGTTCAGGGAGGAAAGGGGTCTTCTTGACAATTTTCCTCTCTACAACGTTGAGATTTTTCTCCTAAGGTCTTGGATAAAGACAAAGGGCTCTCAGAGTACTCTATTCGAGGCTCTGGGCATTGGATTGTGTCTTTAGACACATATTTAGGCTGTTCCTTCTGTTTCAACGTATCTTTCGACTGTTCTTTAAGTTTCACCGCCGAAGCGATCCTTGAGATACTATCGCTGATGCTTGGGGTTGCAGGTGTTACAGGGAGGTGTATAGACGGAGCCAGTGGTTGTGCAGTGGTTTTTGGCACAACAGCAGCCTTAAGCGGCGTCAGCGCTTTCTTCTGATGCGTCTCGACAGCCGTGTGTGTTTTGGTGCTTGCACCTTTACTCTTGGAATGGTCAGACGCATGCCGCTGTCGCGGTTGCGGGGAGGGCTGCCGATAATCAAGATCAGCAGACGCTGCCAAAATATTCGATGTGCCGTTGGCGCTTTGGAGCGCTTCGTTTGGACCGCCGAAGCAGAACCATGGGTTGTGTGCTTTGTGTGGGGATCGGGTGTGTCCCTGTTGCTGGGATGTACAGTCCCCATAGCAGGACTCACATCGTGCCTATGTGGGCCGGGATGGACGCTGCAGAGCAAGATCTCTCCGCCGTTAGGTCAATGGCTTCCGAAGTGGAGCCTTGGTCATCGCTAACCTCTTCATCACACTTGGCGGCTGGGGGATTAATCTCGGCCTGCGACATACCGTAGGCCGCCCACCGCTTCAAACAGCGGTCCTTAACAGTTTTGGGATGGAGGAGCTTACAGGCCGCCTTGTTGTGATCGAGGGTAAGACAATAATTGCACCGACAGTGCTCGTTTTACCACAGATATTTTGCCTTACAAGAAGGACAATCTAAATGGAATCCTGCCCATAGCGCAGGATTGTGAAAGCGACGACAAACCCAAGGGAACAAAGAGGGGAAAAGGAAAGTCATTCTTGAAAAGAATATGACCACCCTGACCCCACTCTCCATACTGTACAGGCCGGCCAGATCAACAGCTGTCGAAGTTCCGTAGTCAGCAGTCTTCGGCGGTGGCACAGGAAATCAGCCGTCAAAAGGAGTGACGATAAGAACAAACGTCTGAAGGTCGAGGACGTAACAATAACGCAATGTTTCATGAAGAGCTCTGCATTAAGGCGACCTGTTAGCTGGGTGGAAAAAAACAATCTGAGGGACCTCGACGCATGAGGAATCGTGGGTACACTACACTTCACATTAGGAATAGTGTTACAGGCACGCCCATGTTGACGTCCCCTTTCAATCCTCGAAAGACAAGATGCAATATTCTGCCGTTACCACTGGATGTCGGACTATATGCACAGCATGAGATTCTAAACAGGTTAACAAGCATCAGAACCCTCTTTACTACTTGGGAACTGTACTTCACCTAAATACAGAAAAGAGCAATTAACAGGGGAGCCCAAAGGAGCAACCCAGCCTAAGCCCAAACGTTCAACCACACACTATAGACATAAAACAGGGGGAAAAGATTCCCCTTGCGCTATGAACAAGGTAAAAAAGTTACCAAGCAAGCAAAAGGTTCTGGGGTTAATGCAGGTCAGGAAGATGCATCATAAATATGAACACCTTACCCAACAGTGACAATTCTGAGAATTGTATGATCTTTTTAATTGCAGTGGAGTAGCACACGCCTTAGAGAGACACAAACAGAGTTAGGGAGATTGTCATTAATTCATATAGTCACAGTCTTTGGGTAGGCCTTCCTTATGTAGTTACCAAGGATTCCCTTAAATATCACAAGGCCCTATGAGTGGTAGTTTTTCATAACTAACAGGCTTACCTCTTGGTAAGTGGGGTGGTTAATAAGTACAGTGCAAATTTCATTCACTACTCTTAATAAAAAATATGCTTTATTTAAGAAAAGGCAAGAGATAAAATACTAACAGGAAAGTAAACTTTAAAAACAAATCTGCAACACTATTTTTTAACATTTATTTAGGATTTCTAGAGCACTTTACACCAAAACGCTTAGCAAAATGTTTTTACAGAACGGTACAAATCAAATGGTAAAACATCATAAGTGTCCGAATGTTACAGGGAGAGTAGGTGGTCCTTAAGGCCAGAGCGAAAGAGCATAGGAGGAAAGAGGTGAGAGAGGGCAGGAGCGCGTTCCAGTGAAGTGGGTGCAAGAGGGAGAAAGAACACAAGTGGGATTGGCAATAGTGTGGTTGGGGAACAGATAAAGGAATTGTTTTGGGAACTGAGAAAAGTAGAGGGAGAGTAAAATAAAAGCGATAAGGAGGGGCAAGATTGTGATGGGACTTAAAGACAAGATAGAGGAAATTAAATTTGAGATGAGAGTGGAAAAGTAGCCATTGCAGAGAAGAGAGCTGAGGAAATTGAGTCATGAGGGGGGAAAGTGAAAAGAGAAGACGGATCAAAGAGTTAGAGAGACTTTAGCAGGCTTAGCCGAGACAGGAAGTCCAAAGAGGAGACAAGAGCAATAGTAAAGCTAAAAGAACAAATTACCAATTTAGAAGCATGAAATGTGAGAAAAGGTTGAGTCTTGTGGATATTAAAGAAGTGAACCCTGCGAGAGAGAGAGAGAGAGAGAGAGAGAGATGAGATGCGGGCGGTGAAGGAAAGAAGAATCTAGGTAGACACCTAGATTATGGGCTGATGGAAAATAGGAAGCAAGAAAGGGGTAAAGGGGACAGAGGCAGGTGACAGTGGAAGAGGGATGGTTAAAGTAGGAAAGATAAGCACCTCAGTCTTAGAACGGTTAACAATGAGGTAGTTACCTGCCATCCAAGATTGGATGGCCAGAAGACAGGGGATCAGGGTACCATGAAGAGGAGGAAAAGGCAGAAAATGATAGAACATGCTGGGTGTCATCAGCATAGAGGTGGCGAGACAGACCATAGGATGAAATTATAGAGGCAAGGGGAAGAGGAGAACTCTAGCTGCTGGAAAGCCTGCTGAAGAAAAGGGTTATCCAGACAGTCTTACCAGATTTAGATTAATCTGAAGTCATAATTATCTTGCCAAATTCATCCTGTTCCAAAAGTGCTTCTAAAGCACTTGGATCCAGTATACCCATCAGTCATATGGCAGGGTCAGTCAAGCCAGACATTCTACAATGACTTCAAACACAAGAAGAGATCATTCCCCTCTGTGTAATCATCCACCAACCATGTGAAAACTCTGAGAAAAGGGTTTGGCCCCTTACCATCACCAGTCTTGTTGCAAAGAGCATTATTGGCCTTTGCTGCTTCAAGCGCCAACTCTTTGATCTTAGTTTTTCTAGCTCTCTGGCTGCTTCAGCTCTTGCCCTTTTTCCTGTGCCATTCTCCCACTTGCTCTACTCTAACCTCTGTGAGCTTCAACTCCAACTTCTTCCACTCAATTTCCCGGTCTTTCTCCTGCTGGGTCGGGTGGGCTCTTTACATCAGACACCATCTGCTGCAGTTTGAGAGTCTCCTACATGCGAGGGCAGAGGTTGGTGAGCAAGGCAAGAATTTAGAGGATTCCTCTTCCTCTGTAGAGAACTGGCCTTGGAATTGAAAAATGGCATCAACTAGATCAGCCTTTGTACCAGATGAAGCAGGGTTCCGGTCTACACATAATTCTCGGTTTGTTAACGTTGGGTATGTGAAAGGCATCAACAGCACACTCACTAAGTAGAGTTATATATTGAAGGTAGGTAAAAACTCAAACTTACAGGGTTTTATTGGTATTCCCAACTTTGCGTTTACTGTGCCCTATAACCTGTATCTGCACCATTGAGCACCACTCGTTAGGGAGATTCTTTAAACTTTGTGGTCAGGGTCTTTAGTTGAATCTTCTTGACTGAAGAGGGTCAGGTGAGCTCGAGTTAATCGCTAACAGTACCTATGTGGTAGCTGTGGCAGAACAGCCCAGGTTTGACTTCCAGGAGGTGGAGGGGGGTGAAGTACAGCACACGTTTCACGAATACCAGGATGAGAAAATGTCCAGACACCATGTTACTATAATAATATAAGAATTACGTAAGGACAGGCAACAGAAAAATAATCCTTACACTTAAAGGTAACCAAACTTGCAAAGCAAAAGTTCCACAATTAATTAAGTAAAGCTGAGAGTTTTCAGAGTTCATAAAGAGTCTGTCCTTGAAGAGTAAATGCATTAGCAGGTAAGCATCACACTTGTCCCATCTAGGCCAGCAGCTTAGGAAGAGACTAAGGGGGCCGGTTGTGTGGACTTGGGACACTTTTGCAGAAATTAACTATTTCCCACCAAAGTCTGCCCCAAGTATCAGTTTATGGATTTCAGGTGGAGTGAAGTCCCAAAGAGACCCTTGGTGAAGAAGATGGGTGGGAGGGGGAGCGGGGATGAATAAACAAAGAAGCTCAAATGCAGGAGAGTCAGGAGAATAATACGCTAGGACCGAAAAAGAAGTTCTGCAGCAGTGTATTGTCAGTTTCCAGAGGCGGTCTCTGCACATTGTTTGCCAACCACCTTAATTTCCAGCAAGGATAACCCTTTGCAGGAGGGAAGATTATTAACAGTTCAGTGATTCCCAGGTCGAGGTCTGAGCCAGAGCAGAGCGGCTGTGGGAACCGGTAGTCGACGCAGGGTTCCCACGTCATCCTTGGGCACAGGATTCAGGTTCTGAAGGTGGGGTCGGCTTGCGAAGGACCCAAAGGTAAAGAACAAAAATACCTGAAGAACTGACCAGGGGAAGAGATTGGTAGTTTGGTAGCAGGATTGGAAGCAGCATGGGTCCCTGGGGGGACGTGTGCCTAATGTCTTGGTTTGAAGAGTGTTTAGTTTGGCATAGAAAGTCTAGCACCAAAGGGACATCAGCTTCTAAATCCAGAGATGCAAGCATGGTCAGGAGCTCCAGGGAGACGAGGCCTTTGAGCAGAATCTGTGACCTAGTTATTCCCACAGGTTCAAGGAAAAGAAGCGCCGATGGGGTCCTGCTCGTCATTCTAGTGAGGATGCTGGTGTAGCACTCCAGTCCTTTCAAGCAGCAAGCTTTCCAAGAATGAAAGAACAGAGTCCCAGCAGTTAATGTTAAAGGACATTTGTACTGCACACTATCACCACCGGAGTGGTCCCCTGGCGCTCTGGTGGCTCTGAAAGAGGAAGGGGGTGGTGAGTTAGTGGGAGGAAGCTGGAAAAGTGCCAGAGCGCAGTGATGTGCTGTTGGCAGCCTCAGCCCGGTGGGTCTGTTGGCTGGGCCTGGAGTGTTCGCGGCCGGTTGTCGTCATGTACTGTTGTACAAGTCTAAGTTTGTTTTTTTTGTTTTGTTGTTGCAATGTAGTGAAGTTTGTGCGGTTTGTTGTGCTTTAGGTCTGTGGTTGTGTTTGGTTTGGAGTTTGAAAGGTGTATGCAGAAGGGGAAACTGTTAGTGGAATCGGTTAGTTGGCCTCTCTAGCCTCAATTGAGGCGTTGGGCTTGTGTAGTTTCCCCAGGTGATGTGTGGGAGCAACCCTGCGCCTCTGTCCTGATCTGTGTCCATTCGGCATTCAAGGTCCCTTTCACATCTGGCCCAAACCTCCACCAGCCTCCCTCACAACCCCATCTGTCCTCCCTTCCCACTCATACGGCCCATGTCCACAACTCAGCTAGTGTGGTGAATGCCGATATCCCGACAATTTCACAACGCTGTGGTACCTGGTAGCACCTAAGAGGCGAGTGAGGATGTTGGGTGGGATTGGCAGGGGTTGTTGACTCCGTCTCCATGGGTATCGCCTGTGTTCCACTCTACCTGGCGTCACCTGTCCAGGTGCTGTGGGGGCTTCCCCGTCAGTAGCAGTAGAGAATGAACGGTGGGAAAAGGGGTCTGTTTTGATCCCCCCCTCAGGAGGCAGCGTGTGAACACCGCACACAGTCGAACATGAAAGAAATTTTTAAAAAGCGTGGTGGTCAGCACACACACACACACACACACACACACACAGACTGAGTAAAATAACAGGGGGATGTCTTATCAGGTACAAAGTGGGCTTTCGATCCAATGCCCATACATATTACATGCATCATAACCTGCATATAGGGGAAATTTCCAAATACCTCTCTTTATGCATCTAGGACTCCCCCCTCCAACCCCCCCCACCTCAACCCTATTTGGAATATCGATGTGAATTGAAGAATGACTATCTGGAGGATATGCAATATTTCCACAAGTTAGTGAATGAAGAGCTATTAGCAGGCCTTTTCAAAGTATCGACCTGAGGTAGGACTTCATGTAGCCAACATAGTTCTCTCAACCAGAGTTCAACTTAACCACTCTTGATGGCAACAAGGGGGGGGGGGGGGGGGCAATCAGGCTGAACTAAGAAGGCAGTACAGTACAGTTAACAGAATGAAAAACATAAGGCGACACAGAGGTAAGTACAACAGTACTCCAATGTATTACACTAGGGCAAACTATCTGCAATTAAAGGGAAGTAAACTTAGTTCTATACATGAAGGTATAACCCAGTTTGGCAACCCATCGTAGGTTACTCATTACTTTAGGATTTAACAGTTTTCACACAATCCACTGTAATTTGCAAAGGTTGTAAAAAGACAATTCCAATACACAGAGTTCACTTTTAAAAAGGCAGCTCAAAACACAGGCACTGAATTTCTGAAGCTAGCACACTATCTAGTAAGAATCTTCAGGTCTCCCAAAAGGCCTTCAGTGACAGATAAGTAAAACTAGGAGAAGCCACCCTGATCGGAGTGCATGACAAAGAAGGCAGCAAGCTTACAGTCAAAAGTGTATTCGGAATGGGACTTGCATAGCTTTAGTTAGAACATAGGGTGCAGCTACCATTTGTCCACCGCTGACCTTGCTCCGCCCCAGATCATGCTACAGTAAGCAGGACTTTGCCCCCTATCAGCAAAGGTGCAATTCAAGAGAGAAGGATGGTCAGCCCATGGATCCCCCATAAAGAAGGAACACAATTTAGCAAGAACTGCTGAGGAAGACTGGTCTCACTGTTGCTGCGGTCACGCTGTGGCATCGGTTCCTCTGCATTCATCACCTGTTGTCCTCTGGAGACCTTCGACAGTGGTGGAAGGACCATGGCTTGGCCACACGACGTACCAGAGACCCTCGAGGGTACATTGACTGATGCACTTGCATTGACCCCAGACAGTCAGCGGGCCCTTAGTAGCTTAGCAGTTAGACTGTGTTCATGACAGGCTCCTCTTCTGGGGAATGTCAGCACAGCAGGATTTCTGCAGCTCAGCAGAGCACAGAGGATGCACACCAAGACTCCAGCACCCAGGCTGGATAGAGTCCTTGCAGTGGAGCAATGTTGGTTCTGGGTTTTGCAGGCAACTTGCAAACATGCAAGTTCCTCCAACCCAGGAATGGCATTGCAGGTCGAGGAGGGCAGCTGACTTGTTATGCCAACCAGTCAAGCGAGAAAGGCGCATTGCAAAAGGACCACCCGATCAAGGAGAATGTAAGAGGTCCAAAACACAGTACAGTTAGCTGAACCAATGCTTGTACCAGCAGGGGTTCCCTGGCATCCATTTTCTTCAGATCTCTTCCAGTGGTCGACTTGTTACTGGGTCCAGCTCACCTCCTTATAGTCCACAAATCAGGCTATGTTAGCCCAGCACTCTAATAAGGTCTTTGTAACATTCAAACTTGGAGGTGGCTGTCCAATAGCAGACAGTGTTAAGTAGAATTTCCTTTTTGGGTGCAATTCCCCACTCTCGTGAGTCCCAGAGCTTTTTGCTGGACTATTGGATTTTTTTTTCTCCAGTTCTGCCGAGTGAGAGGGAACTTTTTTCCCACACCTCACTCAGTCTTTTACTCTACCTTTGGGAACCGTTCTCAACCCTTTTGGTTGTATCTTTTTGGAATCCTGCTTTCCTCCAACTTTTAAGGCACCTGCAATGTATCATTGCAGCACAGAGCACTTCTGTGAAGTGTTGCTGGGAGCTCCTTGAGCTGCCCTTTTTAATTTTCCTCGTGATAACAAAAGTTAAAACGGACAGGGTTGTTACCACGGAAAGGGGGATACATTTGTATGATACCCAACTTTTATTTTGTTAGATCAGCACACTCCACCTTTAGTGGAGTGCTGAGGAGACACACTGTATCCCTTTTCGCACTTCTCCTCTAACGTTCTAGTTACAGTGGCAAGTCTGAGTGGCTGGTGGCAGTGGATATTTTCCACCGACTTCAGTGAATTTTACACGCAGACTGCTCTCGCAGCTGCGGTAAGGGACACATGGGTCAAAATTTTTAACAAAAAATATTGCCGTCTTCTTTTTTGCCAACTCACTATGGCTTGCCCCTTCTTGAGCCTTCCTGTTAACCTGGGTGAGGGAATTCCTGCTGACTCTTTTGTCTTAGACGGGCTCCCATTGAGAAGCCCGCCCAGAGGCGCCAGTGGGTCTGGGAGGACACAAACTCCTCTGGTCTTTGTCCTCCAGTATATCTGCTTAGATCCATTTCTGCCCGGGTGCCTGGCTGTCCCAAGGAGACAGCTGGCACATAAAGCTTAAATGTTGCATGCATGGCTATTGGCTGGGTTCCTGCATAAAAGGTGATGGTGTTGATGTTGAAGCCAGAGTCAACCACTTGATGATCCTCTCCGAAGAAGAGGACGTCTGCAGCTAATGCCAAAGCCGACTGAGGCCTCTTCTGTGTGTCAGGAAAGATCCAGACCAGAAGAACTTTCTCCCTTAGCCTGGTGGGCCTAACAAGTGTCTAGACCAGTTACAGTGTGTGCCATCCCACGAAGCGCTGCAATCTTCCAGAGCTGCAATACCTGAATATACTGGGACCTCTGGCGCTGCTGCAGTGCATCGTCTCATCAAGCACGGTTCAGGCTGCAAACTTGTGGACATCTGTCTGGGCCTACATAGACTCCATCCTGATCGTAGGAGTCCCCTCAGAAGGACATAGACGGAAGAAAGTCTGCCAAGTGACAACTGTTGCTGCTACAAAGTCTGTGTTTAGCCTCCACAACCAGTGCCGTGAAGATCGTCTGCTGGGCATCCCTGGGAACGAGTCCAACCATCTACTCTCACCAAAAGTTCCTCTTCCAGGCATCAAGGCCTGAGACCCAAACCGAAGCTGCTGTCGTCTTCCCATGGGGACATGCCGGTGACATGGTTGTTCATCATACAAGGTACGGTCTGACACCTGGGTACTAGGTACTACCCGGGCAGTTGTCGCTCCTCCTTCCGGAGTTACATTGTGGTGGACGACTCAACCGTGTTCTCCCAGGTATAAGCTAAGAATAGATGTCCACAATCTTGTGGAATCCTCCTGTCCCCTGCACACCCGATGGTTATTGTATAGACAATCAATGTTTTAAATATTGTTACATTGTATCAAATAAAGTACGGTGTGACCCAATTAATGTAAAAACTGTTTTTTACTTTAGTTGTGTACAATCAAATGAATTTCAATTAGTTTCTTGCTAATTCAAAATGTCATATTAGCAATAGGTGGAGTGGACTAATATAAGAATTGTACTGATAAAGAAAAGACACTGCACGTTTTTAACGAAGGAGAATTATTTACACCCACACCCACACCCACTACCATGTCAGATCCACTTGGACACTACAAAGGAGGCTACATCTAACACTCCTATTATTTTTTAATAAGAGGTAGACCTTACTCTGAGCAACCCACGTTATTTCGTCTGGAGGAAATACATATGCGATCTTAATTTCAATCTCAATATTATCTACTGATTCATGAATGTGATACACAATTTGGTTAAGAACTTATCTATAATTCTTTTTTTGACAGAGTAAGTAATATGAATGAGTATGATATGATCAAGTACCAACATTAGTGATCACTTTCATCTCACGGGACGTAAAAGGACTACGATATGACATCATGACGCAACGTGATGATGTATGTTAACAGTGTGACATCACGCTACAGCACTATGACGACACCAAATATTAGGTGCCCAGTTTGTTTTCCCGCATTTTCTCACGGCCAGGAGAACAGTAGAAGATCGATAGTCTCACTGCTTTAGGTAAGAAACTTACACAAGCTGTGTGATAAACTTACATACATACAGGATGAGAGTTCATCTACAACCAATAGCAATAGATACACTACAGACTAATCTCTGTGTTTTCAGGCAGATTTCTATCTGAAAACCACGTACATTTTTGTATAAGCCACCTCTAGGAAGACCTTCACATGCTCCAGCTATCCAATAGGTGGTAAGTTCACTTTACCACAGTGATATTTCAGGTTATACACAGATGTGCAATAGATATGGATACCGATCACCATTATGTTCCATCCTTACTTCTAGATACGACGCATGACCATATCAACTTCCACTATTACGAGTGAATATATTGATTACCATTTAATTTAGGGAATGACCACAACATCATAATTTATGAACTCGGACTGAGCAATTGTTAGGATGCAATACGCACAGATAACTTATTTACCTGCAGGAGACGGGAGGGTTCCACAAGATTGTGGACATCTGTTCTTACATTAGTTAGTACAACCTATTGTCAAGGTTGGCGTTCTCCGTGGCACCCCTCAAATTACATTCAGTTAATATTCCCTACATTATTTAGGTGTGCTCAAGGCTTAGTAGGACATTCTCCCAGGTATAAGGACACCCGTTCTAGAGGCTGAAATCCTTCAGGTGGCCAATGTAGCCACCCCCATCCCCCAGAATCCTTTGAATCCAATTCCATTAATTATTTGTTACAAAAATACTTCTATTCGACAACATCTGCCTTCCTTTGTTCTGCCGCCCACGTGTCAGTCCATCTGACTTTTGAGACTCTTCTTCCACCAGATAGGATTTGACCTCTAATGTTTAGGCCTACACAAAGTTATCTAACTTACCAGACAGTAAGCCTCCCAGAATCTGCCCAGCAACAGCCATAACTCTCAAGGACTATGGATAAGGGGTAGTCAACTGTTACGCTCACCTGGCTCCCACAGGGGCGTCGGTCGGACCCGGACTGCTGCGGCCTCCACCCACGTGATGCGTAGTGCAGCGATGACTGACTGGATCTGCCCTCCTAATCTTGTCTGCTTGACCCGTAGAAATATTCTCCTACAACTGGAGAGATGGATTTAGCCACTTGTGGATTCAAGTGATAGCACCCCCACTGTCCTCCCCACTAATCACCTCTGAAGTGCCCTCTCAGCAATCTCACCTTATATTCTTGAAGGATGAGCCCTCCATCCTGCGAAGTACGCAGGGGCGCGTTGATGACCAGTTACTTCACTGGCCTGAAGATATTGGAAGAGTTGTAGACGAATCCTGACTCCAAAAGGTCCTGGCGAAGAGCCGTAAGTATATAGTTCGTAAGAGTTCAAAATGTCTGGAATTCACTCCTGTCCAATTCCTCTTTTTATCTTGCAGCTTTCACCCAATAAGAAGATTGACAGCTGAGAGCGCTCCGGTAAAAGTCTGTTACCCAACACTGTCCGGTAAATAATGCCAAGGGTTAAACTTGCTGCTGTCTCCTTTTCTTACAAGTGTGGCATTAGAAGATGTGGCGTGCTGATGAATAATACCTCCGGTGGTAAAATCAGGTAAGCATATGGCGGTTAAAGAGAATGTCTCCGTCTGTTCTCTCTGCTCACCTTGTTGTTTCTTGTACCCCTTAGGTGCCGGAATTCGGCGATGTAAAGGTGGAGACAGCGCCGGATCGAAGAGATGCTGCGTGGAACGGTGAGTATGGCGCGGCGCTGCTGCTGGCGATGAGTTTAAAACAAAGTCTTTCCTCTGGTTTGAAGATGCGATGAATCCGGGATCAGGTAACAAATCAGGTAATGCTCATGTTCTAACCTTTGCTTCTTTCCTTCTTTCTAGGTGCTCCAGGTTCGAGGCAGGCGTAGCAGAAGGCTGGATGCTGCTGCTGGCACAGTGAATGTTACGCTGCTGGATGCAGAATAACGCGAAGCGTGTGCTGCTCTTCGGGCGTGGTTTAAATAGCCTCCAAAGTAGTCCCAGGAAGGTATTCCTCCCCGACCACAGCCGAGTAACAAAATAGTCCGAGATAAAGCAGTCCCTTCCAGGCCTCACATGGGCTTGGATCTTCTTGCAGAATGGGCTGCATCAGGTAAGTGTGCACCTATGAGCCTGGTGCCAGAGGCGCCAGGACTGAACCCAGACAGCCCCTAGCAGGGGTTGCTGGGTTTTCTCAAGGCAACATGATGCCTTCTCCCGGGGCTGATGGACGTGGTCTGGATGCCCGGGGGTATGCATCATGACATCAACGTCCTCTTCTCCCCACTACCTAGCACCCGACATACACTAAACATCCTTGATGTATGAAAGAAGGAGACCATCCCCTGCCGAAATGGCAGAACAACCACCAACAGAGGCCATACCATCTTTAACAGGAGTTAAAACACAGGGAGTAGACATTTTCAGTAGATTGTCTTATCAAATGCATCATCACTGCTAAAAAGGGGGCACACAATCTCACAAAACAGACTGCCACCACACTATTTAGGAGAAGGAGAGCCCCCAAAACACACCATGGAAGATTGCTTGTGCTGCACACGAATAAACAGGGGATTCCCCTGCAATGGTAGGCACACAAGCTATCCAGCGCACTCAAAACAAATGGCCTCCTAAGGTCCCCTGGCAAAACAGATGCCAGAGCAATGGGAAGAGGTTTCCAGCACTGGTAAACTAATAAGGTGACCAAATGGTTCTCAGAATCAAAAAAATTAAAGAATGTTGCAATGGAGTGGCCTCTTAGCGTGATTATACAAGAGCGAAACCCCTAGGCCCCCCGATTAGGACAATAACCAGAGAAGATGGAGAGGTAGCGGACACCCAAGAGGGAGTCAATGGGGTGTTTGCGGATTATTACAGGGCACTATAAGAGGACATGGGGGGGGGGGGGGGGGAGGACAGTCAAGAAGAGATAATTGAAACATTAGAGGATATAGGATTGCCCAAGATCTCTGCAGAAGAAAGAGAAGAGCTTGATGCACCAATTACCTTGGAGGAGTTGAAGGAGGTTGTGAGGCAGTTGCCTACCAGTAAGACCCCAGGAGCGGATGGGTTCCCTAGTGAATTTTATAAAGTATATAGAGAGGAAGTACTCCCCCCCCCCCCACCAATGCTAGACATGCTTAATGAAGCATTTGAGGTGGGACGGTTGCCGGAGTCGCTCAGAGAAGCGATCATAATACTGCTCCCCAAACCAAACAAACCTGGGCATAGCTGTGGCTCATACAGGCCGTTGTCAATGCTGAACCAGGACAGCAAGATATTGACGGCTGTCCTGGCAAAAAGACTGCGGAAAGTAATTAGCAAATTAATACATCCAGACCAAACAGGCTATGTCCCGAATAGGAATATAACCCACAACCACAGGCGACTTCACCAGGTGGTCGAATGGGGGGGTAACAATGAAGGCGAAATGGCGATTGTGTCTTTAGACGCAGTAAAAGCTTTCGACTCGGTAAGGTGGTCGTGGCTGTTGGCGGCCCTGGGGGAAGTATGGGATGGGGCCAGGTTACATCAGGTGGGCGAAGATGTTGTACAGTGAGCCGCTAGCTAGAGTTCGAACAGGATCGGTGATATTTGAGAGATGGCAACGTAGCAGGGGAACCAGACAGGGGTGTCCCTGGTCCCCAATGTTGTATATTCTGGCTCTGGAGCCCCTGGCAATATACCTCAGGCAACAATATGATACGATAGGTATTGAAGTAGGGGGGGGGGGGGACACCGAATATCCCTATATGCGGATGATTTATTATTATACTTGAGATACCCGGAAGAAAATCTCCAATATATTCTGGAGGTGATGGAGAGGTATGCAGGGTTGTCCGGCATAGAGGTGAATCCCCAAAAATCTAGCATATTCCCACTAGGTAGTTATAAGGGTACCCCGGTAGAAAGGTTACCAGTGTTACCAATACCATGGGCGGTCAGTTCCTTCCATTACCTTGGAATAGATGTGTATCACACGGCAGAAGAGGAACATAGGCATAATACCGAGATAGCCATTGGAAAAATCCGTACATGTATGAAGTTCTGGGAGAAGTTGCCCTTAGCAATGATGGGACGAGGGGCGATGCTTAAGATGGTGGTCCTGCCTAGGCTTCTACATTATTTTAGTAACACCCCACATGATATCCAAGACGTTTTTTTGCTAAACTGAACAGTATGTTTAGGGACTTCCTGTGGCATGGTACTCGGGATAGAGTGGCGCTATGGAAGTTACAGAATTTCTATGAGAAGGGGGGTATTAAACTGCCTAATTTTGAGGTTTATTATGTAGCGAGTCAACTACAATATGTGGCCAAATGGCTCTCCGATGAAGCGACCCCTGAATTTAGGTTGTTTGGGCAGGACTGTACCCAGTTTTACTTAAGGGAAATTATCTGGTTGCCTGAGTCAGAAATGAAGGAGCGCCCTGGGATGATGATGCTTGGGTGGAAAATGTGGCGTTGAGCATGCCGGATGATGGAGGACCCATTCCTGTGCTCCCAGCAGGTACCGCTGGTTGCCTTGGCAGGGGGAGATAAGCAACTGAGGGTGATTATTAGGACCTATTGGGAATCGGTCGGGCTGGTAACGTTAGGGGACATTTGGCAAGAGGGGACCATCGGGGATTTTGAAGGACTTGGGGATGAGGCGGGATTGCATATGGGCCAATATGTTACGTATCATAGGTTGGTGCGGAAAATTCGGAAAACGTGGCCTGAGACGGTGTTGGCAGAGAAACCAGACGCCATTATGGGGACAATATATGACATATCGGAAGGGGGGCATGAGATTTCGAGATTGTATGAGATGGTAATGACTAGGGTTGGGAAGGAACTGACACATCTGAGATTACACAGGGAATCAGAGGTGGGAGACCAGATGGAGGATGGGATGTGGGAACATGCCCTGGGATACCACAAGAAGGTATCAAGGAATGCCAGACTAAAACAAATACAGCTGTATATAACGCATAGAGCATATATGACCCCTCTGAGGATATCCAAGTTTGGAAATGCTGGGCGAAAGGCGTGCCCGAAGTGCGACAAGGAAAATGCTGACATGACACATATGTTTTGGTCATGCCCAGTAATTGAGTGTTTCTGGGGAGAAGTGGCACAAAAACTAGCAGAGAAGGGGGTCACGCTCATCATAGACACGGCCTGGGCCTGCTTGCTGGGAGGGTTTCCCAGATCACAGAAACTTAAACATGTGGGGAAACTGAAAGACTTGGCATATGTGCTCGCAAAGCGGAGGATTGCTATGGGATGGAAAAAGTGTCACAAGCCACGGGTGGAGGTGTGGTGGAAGGAGTTGCAGAAAAGGGCGGAGGCTGAAACGGTGGTATGGCAAGAGGCGAGTAGCATGAATGGGGAAGAAGAAGTGGGTACCCTGATGGCATGGAAATTATTAATAGCAGAACTGTTCGGTACAATATCGGATCCAGCGGAATCTGAGGAAAGTGAGACTCTGCCACACGTAGCAGATACTGAATGTGACGAACAAATAGGCTCTTAAAAGGGGGTGGGACTAGGGGAGCAGTGGTCAAAAACTAAATAATGTTAATGTAATGGTTGTAAATTGCACTGTGTGTTTGGTTTGTATTGTTGGTTGGAATAAAATTAATTTTAAAAAAATGTTGCAATGGAGTGAAGATGAAAAACCTCACCCCCCTTTAAAGTTAACACAAATAAAAAAATACATTTTTAAAAAATCCAGCAGTAGAGCAGGGGGGGTTGACAGGAAGATTTTAAAAAAGATAAATCTCCCCCAAAAAAGATTTAAAAACACACATGAAATACATTTGTCATTCGCACAAGGACCAATTCCAATTCCAATTCATGCTGCAACTATGAGAGCCAAGAGCGCTAGAGAAAAAAACGCCTTTATGTGGCATGTATTTAATCCTTCAGCTATTAATACCTTGCTAGAATGCACATTTTTCATTAACTGACATGATGGCCAGAAAATAGTCTGACACAGGAGTATTAACGACTTGCTGGAAGGGTTTACAATGCATTTTCTGATGCAAAGTTTGCTGTCTAGGGGTATGTGAAAAACCAAAGGGTGTTTCACAGCATAGTCCCCGGGTATCCCGTTTTCAAGTGGGCAGGGAAGGGCCATCGCTTTTGGAAACCGACCCTGGGGGTGGACAAACAAGGGAGGATCACCTGGGTAAGGGTTTCTGGGGGAGTGGGGGTGAACCACCTGATGGTGAGACATGTTATCCCCTTTTTCCTTGACCCATCTAACCCCTACCCCTGCTTATTTTATGGGAAACTACAACTCCCATAATTCCTCCCCACGTCACATTGACAACACTACTAAGCCCGAGGAAGATGAGGAATGAGGCCAGGAGGATTAACTCCAGTTACTTACAATGGCTCTGTCCCTCGAATGATATCAGGCACGTACTGCGAATTACATACACTGCCACTTGCTAATGCTCCCTGTCAGGATAAAATGTGGCGCACACAGGCACACTGAGCAAGGCTGGGTGCAAGAAAGAACAGCTCTTTTCGGGGCGGATGCGAACCAGGCTATGTAAATTGGAAGGCCAAGGGGCTGATGAGCTGCTGCGGAGACCGAGAGAGCCAGGCGAGAATTCCATCCTTTCGGGAAGCCGTAGCGTTCCACGACTGAAAACGAGTGAGCGGAAAAGAGAAACCTTCAAAGTGCTTCCAGGCAGGCCGCTACCCTCCTGGGTGAACGACAGAATTTGGGAGGAGCAGAGTCGGCTTTGGTAACGGCCCTGACTGCTACAGGAAAGGCACTGAAGACAGAAGCTTCCACTAACGACCGGTGAGTTATCGAATGCAAACAAAAGCCTGGTTTGTGTTAAGAGCAAAAGAGGCATTAAACACGAGTTGAAGGTTGTGCATGTGCTGATAAAATGTGTAATGAAGAGAACAATGACTGAATGCAGTGAAAAGTATACAAAGTAACAGTAGTCCTGCGAAGCGGAGTCGCACATTCGAAAGTCTCTGTGAAATATTCTGAATTGTGGAAAGCAGGAAAGGAAGACAAGAATGTAACCACGATCCCCAACAAGAGTTGATTGAATGAAGAGCAATTTATATGAACATTGAAAACTGCAAAGAGGGCAAAAGTAAAGAGGATATGAACTTTGAAAGATGCCAAGAGGGCGAAAGTAAAACTACAAGTACCAAGAAGTATTGGTGTTGCATGTGAACTTTGAAATATGCCAAAAGGGCACAAGGAGAAAGGGGAAGAAAACTCCAAGTACCAAGGAGCATTGGTTTTGTGAAGATTGTTGATTGTAAAATTGTCTTAAAGTAGGTTGAAGTGGTCATGCAGAGATCTAAGTAAAATCCTTGCAGATTCGAAAGTCTTCGACAGTAAAAGAGAAAGACAGGCTTGAGCCCGGCGGAAGGAAGCCTCTGTTGAATAGTGGCAAATTGAAAGCCAAGAGAGGAACTGTGTATTTGTCCTAAGGCGGACAACATCTAAAGAATTGATTAGACTGTTAAAGCTTGAAGCCCACGCCTGAACTGCTGAATTGTACTAGCAAGCCAGAGTGTGCAAGACACGTGACCCCGTGCTTCTGAACATGGGGAAGGGAGTTGTTACCTGAGCCATTCTGACATTTCTTTAAGACACTATTTTTCCTTTTTGTATTCCCTTTACACATTTGTTACTTAAGAAGGAGGGCAAGGTTAGGTTTTCCTAGTGTAGGCCTTATCATCGTGACCAGACTGACTTGGACTCGTTTGTTGTTTATTTTATGGTCGAGATTACTCCCATTTTAGGGCCAGTTAGGAATTTCACCAACCCAGTAAACTGCATCCATTGTGTCTGCGTCTACTGTTGATACCATGCCTTCCTTACAGGTCCTAAAAAGACTTGTTTCGTAAATGACATTTGAGAGAAACAAGATTAGATTGTGTACAGAGCCGCAATTCAGTAGGCTGCGTAAGGATCAATGTTATCACAGGTTAGATATTAAAGTTTGCCTAAAAGTCATGTGCAAAAAAGGCAGAACACTTAAAACAGCTGCATAACTAAGCAAATCACATAAGTAACAAACAGCTTTAAGGTATAAACAGCTAAATAGGGGAAGCTACATAAACCAGCAAGTTCTTAGTCTTCAAATAACAACCGAGCACCAGGGTACAGAATGTAGCGTTCAGAAGAGACCAGAGTCCTCAACATAGTACATAGGATTCTAGTTTTGTTTAGTGATTTTCTTCAAAACTTTGTACATGTACATCTGCAATTTAAGAGAAAGCGCAAAGACAGAGTGGGTGTGTGTGTGATGCTCAAATGCTGATTTCCGTGCTTTATACCAGAGGTCATCACCCCCCACGTTGAACAATCTGTACAGGCTTCCAATAAAGTACTAGCTTGCCATATTGAGGTTTAAGGGTTTGCTGAGAATAGAACTCCTACATATGCAAGTGTGGGTGGCATGCCATAGGGGGGTTAAGGGACACCGGTCCATAGTATACTATCAAAGGTCCAGGAGGTCCAGTCCTCTTCAACTGCAAGGAATACAATGCTTTTCCTGCTCAATGATACATATCAACCCTGTCCCTTTTCCAGACAGGCCAAACAACCAAGTTTTTCCATCTCGCTTTTCCCCTACTGCAATTTCATTTTGGGGGTGGATCTTTCATTAACTTCTAGGTTTCATGTATATGCGCCGCAATTAATAGTTAGCCCCTTACATGGAACTTTAACACTGTCAAAATAAACTAGAAACTTAGAATGGTCCTTGTTAACACAGGAACCAGTTGTCCTAGTTTCTAAGAGTGCAGGGGAAAAAGTCCTAAAATAGTACCACGCAGAAATGGGTCACAAGCCAGTAAAGAGAAAGGGTCTCTAAAAGGAACTATAGATTCTCGGTATGGCTAGCAAAATTTGTCTCAGTTTTACCAACTGTTCCACTCCATTCTCCAAGCAGTGTGATCGAGTAGGTTATAAAGAATGGACCGGACCGTAGGTGTAGACTCATAACTCCTTATTTTGTAACTTTGCTCAATTACATTATTGTGGATTATCAGTTTTTTCAGGATCTGCCCCTCTTTGGTTCTTTTCCATCTACAGGTTTCTCCCTTCTTAGTAAGTCCAGGTGTACTCCTGTACTAGGGCAGTGTCCTGCTCGTCCAGAGTCTAAGGAAAATGAACAACCACCACAGATTTGCGAAATCCTTCTTTAATATCTAGGTTCAGGGGAAGAGTACTGTGAAGCCCTCCCTTCTTTCCACTTGCCTCGGGTTCTGCTTAGTCCCGTGTCTACCCACATCATGTTCCACGGCTCTTGGTCTGCTGCTAGTATCACCTTTCATATCCTCACTGTGCCTGTCTTGTACTTGCTTTGTAACAAATGTAGCCTCTACACTGTAAGAAAGCGCCCAGATGCCTATGGGCTCGGCGCGCTATATTAGTTGCAAAATAAATAAATGATGTCTGGGGGCGGACATTTTTTCTTTGGCCCCATCCTGGCCCTCTGCACCTGAACTTGTGTAGAGTGCCGGTCTGCTTACCGTTCTTCCCCTGGCATCTGCATTGTCACAGCATTCCCTGGCAGACTGCCTGAACCTTTCACTCCTTTGCCTGTACGCGGCGCTCCTCTCCTTGGGCTTCAGCCCCACAGCCATTGGCATGGTGGCGCTTCTTGGGCTCTTACCGTCTGGGGGTGGGCACGTGTTGTGACACGTCCCATTCTCAGTTTTGGCGGGGCTGTCTTGTGACACAGTGTTCCAATCCTTCGTAATGCCGGCTGTTCCATTTGGCGTCCTGTCGTAGGGCTTGGGGATCGGCCTGAATTCTGGGATGCGGCCGGCCTCGTGGTTTCCTCACAAGGTGGGACTGCTTCCACCACTAGACCATCCTCATTAGGTGCTAGGGTTCTTCATAGATCTATTTCACTTATGGCAGTCTTACTGCAGAGGAAAGCAAATTTGAGGACCCATGAGGACAAAACCAAAATAAGGAAATCACTCGCCTGTGCCCTTCAGCACTCTGCCAATCTTTATTTTTAACCAAAAAACATTTTGTAGCAGCTTTTCAGAACTTATGTCACACCGCTCCCCGCACGAGCTACGACTCCTCCTACTAAGGCACGCCCCTCCACGTCCACAGCCTCTTCTCAACCAACACCCAAACACACACGTCCCGACAGGGGTACCTTATCACCTCATCAGGTGTCACGCTATGGGGCAAGGCGTGGCATGCTCGGCAGGGCTGGAGTCTATCGCCCTTCATGTTTGTGGCAAGCGAACTGGAGGCTTCATCACAGAAACGCGCGGAGGACTGCGCGACCTAGCGCGGCTCGGAACACGTGACTCGTTGCCTAGCAATTCTCAATGCTTGGGTATACGTGTCACGTGATAGTGGTCACGTGTTTCCTCTCCATGGATAAAAGGAGTCCGGTCACGGAAAGCGTTGCTTCACAGCTGTTCTATCTGGATCACGTGTTGCTTACTCTTCGTTTCAAGACTCCTCACTTCATCTGACCTCGGCTTTGTTATACGGATTGCTCAGTGCCTAACTCTTGTCTGCTTTGGAACTTTGGACTATTGGTTGACGAACTATTTTTGCCCAACGGATTGCTTCTGTCTTGCCCCTTTGCTACCTTGGAATTTGGATCCACTGATGCCGACCTACGCTCTGCCCTACGGACTGCCTTGTGTTTAGCCCCTCGGACTGCTTTGGTACTCTCCACGTTTCAGGTGTTACGTCAGGACTCCGGTCCTGTCTTAGGTGGTTACCTTCCCATCTCTGCTGCCACGCCTGCTCGGACCCGCTGCCCCGTTCTGAACAACTGGCTAACGCCTACCTTCGATTCTCTGAGATAACGCTCCAGTCCTCACAGGTATTTAGTGCCCTGGTTGTTTTCACTAAGAATACTACATACTGTACAGTTACATAACCTTATCCCTTCTTTTGCAGCGCTCCAGGGGTTCTTCCGGTTGTTCCTGAGTCCTGGCTCTACGGACTACCTTCTTTGGCCCCAAACATCACTCTGGCGGAATTTCCGTGATTGTCAGTCTGATACTTGGGAACAGAGGGATAGCCCATACTCTGCACGACCAACAGCTGCGTAACAACTTACCACATTTTCTCCATAAACTATTGGAAAAAGAATTACGTTTTCAAAATGTTATTATGCAGACAAACATCATAGCAAATAGATGAAGGCATCCATAGGTGTTTGCCATAACCCATATTCATCAACATACCCTCACCAGAACAGTTACTACTTGTGAGATTATAAATTGTTGGCAAACCTTAATAAACATCTACAAGATTACTGAAATATGAAAAAACAAACCTTGGCAGCAGACTCTATTAGTTTTTCTTCCTCCTTTGGAGATGTAATGATAGGGATATTACAGACTGGAACATAGGTTTCTTTCTTGTCCTAGGAGATATAAAAAGGTCAGCAAAAAGAAAATAAGTAGGGCAACAGGAGCACTAGGCAGGGTAGCACTGGCTCATTGGGGCAAATACACGACAGTAGGAGAACAAGGCAGTGTGGGGATATAGGTAACACAAGGGCAGCAGTGCTGGTAGAAGCAAATTAACATGGGGAGGAGCAAAAACATGGCACAAAGGAAAAGGGGAGAGCAGGAGGTGAAGGAGAACATCAATGAAAATGTGGGAAAGCGGAAAAGGGGAGGGAACGAAAAAACAAATGGATAGAAGAAAAGGAATGTGAACAGCAATGGAAGAAAAGAGCGAGGTAGGAAAAGAAAAGTGAGGCGGAACAAAGGCAGAAAAGTAAAAGGTGACCAGATAGCAGTGGGTGGAAAAAAAACAAATGGGATAGTAAAAAAAAGGAGAGGAAAGACAATTAAAGGTAAAGGAGGGTAAAGAAGTGCGATATAGAAGTAGGTTAAAGGAGAATAGGGTAAAGGATGTGAGGAAATGAAAAACAAACAGTGGGAGCAAATAAAAGTGAATAGAAATAAAAGTCCAGGAGGAAGAGAGAGCATCAGAGGAATAATAAGCAAGTAAAGGAAAAAAAAGGAGACAAAGGTTTGCATGAAGGGGTAAGACTGTTACAGGGTAGAAACAAGGAAGAGGGAAAACGAGCAAGAGGGGAGTAAAGGAAGAGGGGGTGGAGAAGGGGAAAAAAAGCAACAATAAGAACCTAAGAGGCCCAAGATAGGAAGCAATGGTGGAGGAATGGTAAAAGGCCCGGGGGAGGAACCTAGGAAGGCAGGAGAGAAACGAACACAGCAAGGGAATAAAAGTGGGAAAGAAAAGGCAAAAGAAGCTGTGAAAAGTAAATACAAATACCCGGCATAACATTTTTTTTTAAGCGCAAGAAAAAAAAACAGGGGGGGGGGGGGAATGAGAAATGTGTGGCAAGAAAACTAATGTATAAAATAGTGAGGAAAAGAGGCAATCGTGAAAAGAAATTCAGACTCCAACACAGGGGAGCAAGTAGGGCCAGGGAATGTATAAGTTACAGAGGAATCACATTCAATCAAAGCACTTCACTGTGAATAAGCCATATACAGGGAGAAAGTTGACAATAAGCATATAAAGAAACAGGCGATTAAAGGAGTAGGGAGAGGAGGGACGACATACATCAAAGGAGCACAGGGTGAATGAAGCAAATGGAGAAGTGATGGGCACTGTACAGGGGAAAAACACCACACCCATCCTAAACATTTGAGGGGAAAATATTGAGTAGAGGAGAAATTAAAATCAGATTTATCATTCCCCTCCAAAGTGGTTTTATTAGGCTAATAATTCTTCAGTCAGACCAATTTAAGTAAAGATGTTTCCACCCTTTTAAGTCATCAACCCCCCAAACACTCTGAAATCAGGTTCTCCTCTTTTGATTCCATGTCAGAGAAAACCATGTCAGAGAAAGACATTTACAAAGCGTTAAACACGAAAGCCTCAGTAATGCTCTCCCACCGATGCCCAGCACTTAAACTGACCCCAACACTAGCCCCGGGCACAAAGAAACGGCAGAGCAAACAAAATTGCACAGCTATTTGGAGCACTAGTCTTGTAGTGCGTCGACAAAAACAACAGACAGACTACAGTGAAACAGGAAAAGGAAACAAGACCCCTCTCGGTTTTCAAAGTAACAATCACAAAAGAAAGGTAACTATTGAACGCATTTCTTATATAGTAACTTAATTTATATTTTATAGAAACTCTGCATGTGGATTTATTTCCTGGCCAATTTACAGTAAGGGTTGAGATCCAATTAATAAATTAAGGTGCTAGGTCAAAACAGTAAACTAGTAAGATCATTCTGGGAGCAGAGACACGAGGATTTAAGAGCTTGGAGCTCTGTGTTTATAACTGCATAGAACAGGTTTTAAATCCTTCCTCCATGACAACGTAGGGTGGATCAATGAGGGTAAGCCCTCTGGAGGTGGTCCACACTGTCTGGAGCAGGGGCCTCATGATGCTACCGAGGCTCGGTCAAACTGAGTCATGGGCCCATCATCGTGGGTTTGCTAGGAGAGAAGTGCCTCTGAGGAGTCTGCAGCTACTACCTGTGACTCCACAGGCAACGGGAGACTGAGATCCTGGATGTGGTGGTTACCCCGGCTCTCGGTCCTGGAGCAGGGAATTGAATTGGCAGCTGCAGCGGCCACTGGAAGGAGCATGCAGTGAGGTTGCACACTCTGGATTCTGCAGACAGATTGCTTGAGGACAGCTCGACTCCCGCCTCGGCACCCTGCGGCTGCCCTATCAGTGCTGTGGTCACTCCTGAACAGAGCTTCGGGCTGTCTGCTGATCTGTGTCCCAACACGAGCCCAGGCCGGTTGACTTGGTAGCAGAGGGAGGCAGTAGTAGAGCATACTCTGTACCCCGATCTCGCTCAGGAGAGGGGAAGGGGTACCCTCTGTGCGATTATGGCTTGCCTATACTATCTGTGCTGATTGATCTGCGAGTAGGACTTTCCTGTTTCTCCATGAGGACCAGAAGCTTGACCGGCAGACAAGAAAGTGATCAGCAGAGGTTGTGTCCTACAGGCCTGGCCTGCAGGTGAGGATTTATACAGCTGACTAGTGGCCGCTGCTTAGGAGAGGGAAATCTAGCTACCACTATGGTTAAGGGCCAGCAGCAACAACAAAAGCTGGAGCAGTACATCGGCTGCAAGGAGAAACAGCCCAAAAAGGCACAGAAATCTCTGATGGAGACCGGGAAGGATACTCCTGTGGAAGGAATGACAACTATGGAGAAGACGTTAGGATGCCATACAGTACTCCAGAGTCTCCTTTGAAAATAAAAGGACCAGACAGTGGGCATGGACGTCTCTGATCAGGGACCTTAAAAAAGTGAACAAGGGAGTCACTGAAGTCGAGGAAGAACGGGCGAGGTAGAAGATTTGCAGACGGTACTGCATGCCATGATCAACGATTTTACCAATGCTACGAGATCACTGGAAGACAGTGCAGAAGACGCAGAGGGGCACCCGAGAAGGAGTAATGTGGGAATTCATGGTATGGCAGAGGGCGAGGAAGATCATAGCATGGAGCTGTTTCTGGAGAGGCTCATTATGGATACCTTCTGTGTTAAGGGCCTTTCAAAGTGATTCACAATCAAGAGGGCAAATAGTGTCCCTGGTAGGAAAGCTCCAGTTGCTGCACCCCCTCCCTCCACCCCTGCATGAGCATTGTTGCAAAGTTTCTCACACCTTCGGGACAGAAAAATAAAAGATGCTATGAGGTGGCCTGTCCATATGGTGGGCAGTTCAAAAATCCAGATCTCATACAAAGGTGCAATAGCAGCGCATAAAAAATCGTATGATACAGTTAAGAGGTCATTAAGAGAGCACGGTTATAAATATATGGCGTTCTTTCCAGCAAAGGTAAAGGTCTTGGGAGATGGCGGGTCCTTTTTCTAACACCAACACTCCGAACGAAGCGTGGAATATGCTGGAGAACAATAATAAGACATTGGACGTAGCCAGGATAAGTTACTCAAATGAGAATCCTGCACGGTTGAGTTACAGTATGCCCTCTGGAACATTGTGCGGCAAAATACTTTTGAACAAAGATGGTGCCTTATCCTTGGAAGAGACAGTGTTTGATTACATGGTTGATGATGGGCAGAGAGATACTACAGATGGCTTGTCTAACGGATTAGATTTGTGTCCGGTTGGTGGAGGCCCACTGGTTAAAAGGTGCAATTATGTGATTACAGAACCTACTTGGGACTCCGAGCAGTCTAACATATTGCTCCATGGTATTGTGATGCTTACATCTGTGGGTGTACCGGCTGGACACAGAATCCACAGTGCACACAGATGTTATTGTTGTTGGAGTACAGGGTGCTGTTTTAGCAGCGGGGTGGAAATTGTCGATCTCTACGTTCCAAGCAAAGCTCTATTTTACCTACTCTGGTTTTCCTCCTTCCTCTGTCACTAGTCCTCTGGGCGATGGGTTTGGGCCTGGATATGTGGGGAGGCCTCTCTTGAGAGACATATTAGGCGTGCACATTACATCCCTTGGGATGGGTTGTGGGATTGCATCTGGTTGGGAGTAGGGGGGATTATGAATGCAGGGTTCGGGGGGGGGCAAAGGGTTTTTGAGAATACTTAGGGTTCTGAATTTCTCAAGCAATGGGGATGACTACGTTGTTCTTATGGCTACATTGAAAGTGATTAGCTGTAATCTAAGGGGAATCAGCAATGCTGTCAAAAGGAGCAAAATTTGCTCATACTTGGTCAGACAAAGCCAACCTGGCCATTCGGCAGGAGAAGCATCTTGCTGGCCAGGAGTTCAAGCAGCTGTGAACAAAATGGATGGGGCATGTAGGGGCTCTTCCTTTTCATCTTGCACCAGAGGGGTATTTGTATGGATTAGAGATTCAGCTGTGCTCTTAATACGACAGACGTGGATTGACCCCTAGGGTGGTTACCCAGATATAGTGGGTAATCGTATGGGATGATCCATGCTGCTACTAGGTTTATATGCACCCAATGTGGCTCATACTGACTTCTTTGAAAGTATGAATGACCTGGCGGTCAAGCACTGCACTGAGTGGGTGCTATGGCTAGGTGATTTGAATTGTGGTCTGAATAGGTAGTTGGACACAAAGTAAGTAGGAATGTGAGTATGTTAGGACTTGCTTCTAGGATAACTACAGAGCTTTCCTTGTGCGATGTATGGCAACTGAAGCATGTGGAGGAGCGTAGTAACTCATTATTCCACTTTGCATGGCTCCTACTCGCGCACAGAATTATGCCTTTACAGGGGAGGAGGATATGGACTGATGGCAAAAACTGTGTTTTTAGACCAGTCCTTCTCTGACCAAGCTCCTCTACTCTTAGAAAATCACTCAGAACAACTGTATTCTTCCTATCCAAGTGTAGAGTTTTAATAAGATGTATACGGCTTTCAAGTCCTTCCTAATGGAGCAGATATCACCGTTTCTGGATCATAAATGGGGCACCGCAAAACAGATTCACTGAGTGGGAAACATTGAAGGTTTTTATTAGAGGCGTTTATTTTAATGCAAGTGTCGGTATGTAGAGCGCTGATGGGAACGGTACTTTGGCTTTAACAGAGTGGTGGACACAGAGCAGAGGGAGGCAAGCGGGTGAGACCCTGCAGGAAAGGCAGATGAAACCAGAACGAGTTGCATGAAGCACAGGACAGGCTAAATGTGTACAATTATGCTACCTATGTGGCAAAACCGCACTCCAAAACGTACTAGTTAAGCGGGAAAAGGGGTTGGGGGGTGGGGGACACACAATTGTGTGACAGTCTTAAGGATAGAAGCAGTGACCTAAAAAAACAAAACAGGATGAAATCTCAGATGAGTTTCGTGACTTTTATAACAAACTGTATGCTAAGAAAGAAGGTGGATAGGGAACAGGCCACTGACTAGTTGACAGGGGTAGATCTGCAAATGTGGGTGGATGAACAAAGGGAACCATTTGGAGAAACCATTGTGTTTCAGCATATAGAATGGGCAAAATAAATCTTATGTCTCTGAAAAACACTGGGTCAGATGGGCTGATGGGGTTATACATGGCTTTGTGAGATTTGCTTGCACCAAAGCTCTTGGAGGTTATCCTGAAGGATGGGATGCGGTTTATGCTTTCTGGACCCATGTTAGAGGCGTTGGTAGTTGTGCTTACCAAAGCAGGTGGCAATGGCAGCGACTGCAGCTCCTACAGGCCACAGTCTATGATAAATGTTGATGTAAAAATGTTAAATCCTAGCTGGTCGGCTGAATCCTATGATACATAACCTAGTACACCCAGACCAAACAGGATTTATTCATGGTAGGAGCACCAGTCAACCTGAGAAGACTTTTTTTTGATCCTGGATGTTAGGGATATTTTTCTAAAGTCCACACAAGGGGCTTTATAAAACTATTTTAGGGGCAATACATTAAACTCCAACTCTTAGTATAGACCTGCACTGCATAATTTAGTAGCGTGGACAGAGTAGTCAGGCTTATGTTAACAGGCAGAGAGGGCGGTAGATGGGTACAAAGAACCTGTAGCACACATATGGTCCAAACAAACACTATGCACTTATGTATTGTAAACATAATGGTTTAATATATACAGAGGCAACGAGAATTCTTCATAAAACCACATTAGTATACTTTTAGAATGACAGTATGTCATTCAAGGTAAGCAATAAACTAAGTTAGGTATACAGTTCCAGGAATACTATAGTTCTACCAAAACTGTTACCAGTAAACCCCTTTCAACATATGTAACGTATTCTTCTTTCAGGAATTATAAAGTTATCCTCAGATTACTTTTCAAAAACCAGCTCTAAAAGTAAGCAATAACTTATGAATTACATTTCAGAGGGGCAGTATGCACTTCATGGATAAGTAGGAACTCAGGATGCACATTTAGAATGGCAATATGCTACTCAAGATGAGTAAAACCATATTGGTAAATTCTTACACTATTTCTATTAGAAGCATATGTAGTTATAGAAAAGTTACTTTTCAGAATATCGGAACAAAATTCTAAGTTAAACTTTGTATACTTTCAGAGAGGCAGTACGAACATGTAGGATAAGTAAGAACTTATAAATACAGTTTGGGAATGAATGGCATTAAGCTATTCGAGGTCAGTAAAAACCTATTGGTAATAAACCCTTACACACTTAAATGTTACTTTTCAGAAGAGTGGAACACAATTCTAAAAAAGGTAAGAAAGAACTCCTTCAGACTGTTCAAAAAGGCAATACGCAGTCCAAAGTAAGCAAAACCTAATATTACACATTTAGAATGTGTGAGAAACCAGAAGGTGTCTCACCCACTAGCCCCCGGGGATCTGTCATCTAGGTGGCCAGGACACGGCCATCACTTCTGGATCCAGTTCCTGGGGGTGGACCAGTGTGGGAGGATTACCTAGGTGAGGTGTCTTCGAGGAATGGGAGTGGGACACTGGATGGTAAGAAGCGGTATACCCCTCCCTGTAATACTTAACCCCATCCTATCAAATAGGATATGTAGGAACTCTACCTCCATCTCCTTTCTCTACACAAACACTTTCACACGGACAGCCCCCTCTGGGAGAAAACAGACCAACACCCTAGCAGTATAGCTGACGTGTCCCAATACAATGGTTAGACGAGGTCAGGCAATTACTGACCATCATTCTCACACCGGACTTCCATTAAGCTTCCCCATACAGATAAAAGGCAGAGCCCGAAAGCACACTCTGAGGGAGGCAAAGCAAATGAGGAAAGAGCAGTTTTGAAACAGCCGCTGAAAGAAGAAAGATAGCAAACCAGGAGGGGATCTCAGGGGGGTCAGGGAGGGGGGGGGGAAAGAGACCTTTCTGATGGGAAACCGTTACTTTCAAGAGCCCTCGAGATTAGAAAGCATAAAACCAGAAAACCAGGCTGAAGAATCCTTTGTGTATCGGAGATACCCGGGGTCCTCCCGCATCACTTATCAAGGCGGGGAGAAGCAGCAGCCGCTGTGGTACCGTCCGTCGCGCCAAGAACAAAGCAGCATCAGTGAAATCAACATAGCTGGTGCGATACAAGACTGGTCTGTGTTGAAGCCAAGGGTGCAACCAGCAACACTGTATGGCGAGTGCTGGAACGAACATTGTTAAAAAGTGTGCGATAAGAAATGCAAGTAAAGTTGAACTGCTGAGTGTTTGAACTTCGAAGAGACTTTGATACGATACCTTTGACAGAGGTCTGGACCTGTGTTGGTGCTAAATTGAAGGTCTTTGTAAGGTATGCAGCTAAGAAGTGACAGAAGTGAAAGTTAAAGTGTTATATTAAGAAGAGAACAAAGAATTCTGAATCGAAGTGGTCCTGCAATGGGTCAAGCAACATCCCGTGCACAGTCGAAAGTCTTCGATTTTGAGAAGGAAAAGAAAGTTTGGAAAATAAGATAGGTCTGGTCTGAGCCCGACAGAAGGGAACCCGGGGTGAACAATGAATCACCAGAGAAGTTGTGAATAGGAGAATCCTGAAGAGAAAGAACTTTGAAGGTTTGTCGCATCAGGCCTTCTGAAACAAGAGACTTTGAATGGCAAAGAGACTTTGGCACAGAAGACGTCGATACTGAGATTTTGAACTGAATCCTCGTGCTAGAAAAGCCAGAGTATGTGCCCACCTCGAGTGTGCCGCCTTGTCCCGTGCTGAAAACGTGAGGAAGAGAAGCTAATAGCTCAATTATTTTGACATATCATTTCTTGAACACTTTTCTTTTGTATAACTTTGTTTCCCACACCGTTTGTATTCAGAAGTAAGGATTGGCAATAGGTTTAGTACTATAGACATATTATTTTATAGGTCTATATAATAATATAGATTATTTTGACCAGACTCTACTAGGACTGCGTTATTATTTCATGGTCGTAGTTTGCACCCATCTTTAGATTTAGGATTAAATAGGCATTTTTCAAACCCAATAGAAGTTCAATAAACACCCTTGAACCGTGATCACTTGTGTGTCTTCACTGTTTGATACCATGCCTTCCTTACAAATGGCAGCAGCTATTCAAGGTGAGTAAAACCCTGTTGGTATACTTTTACATGTATTCAGTTTCAGGAATATTGAAGTAATACCAACACTGTTACTTTCTAATAGAAGAGTGGAACAGAATTCAAAGGTAAGTAAATAACTTTTTATACTTTTCAGAGGGGTAATATGCAACTCAAAAAGTAACTAAGAACTTAGTAACACTTTTTTCTTTTTAACTTTATCTTATTCAACCAAGTACATGCAAGATAAAATACAACCAAGATCAACATGAAATATAGCATACCTTAACACATACATCCATTAAAATCGCCATATCCCAATGAATCAAATAAAGAAATACTCAAAAAAAATCCCAAAAAACTTATATACAATGGAATCATAAAACATTTCCTAATTGATTTTTTCTGCGTCTTCCAAACTTTCAAAATCTGTTTCACTGCAATTACCAAAATACGATTTATCCATGAACCATATAAACGAGCCGTTACACATCGACCAGTATTTGCCAGAATCAAGACCAGTAAGGGGCCTCTTGGAAATTTAATGGAAAGGGTCAAATCTAATCTGTCAAGGACTTCACACCAAAAGGTAATTACCCTAGGACATTTCCACAATATATGAAGCAAGCTCCCTTTTTCTCTCCCACATCCCCAACACAAATCATCAGTAACCAGTCCTAAGGCACACATACACTCAGGAGTCCAATATAATCTCCCCAAAACTTTGATGGATTAATCGCAATTTAAGGTCCATTTTACTGCAATGGCCAGCAAACATATTTTTCCAGACTTCATCAGCAATAATGCAGCCCAAATCGGATTCCCATTTTCGTTTCAGAACATTCCATGAGCCTAAAAAAATCATTTTCTAGCATAAGCTTCAAATACGTAGAAACATTTTGTGACGATAGACAAAACACATTGCATCCTGTGGGCTCCTGCTCTACTGGTTTGGATAACATACCAAACACCCTGATCAAGAGACATTTTAGATCATTTTATCTACTTATCTCTTTCCTTCCTAGGTGGAACAAGGTCTGAAGCTCCTGAAAAGTTTTCAAACGCCTACCCTGCATCAAATCCCCAATGACAAAACCCCCTTGAAATCCAACTTCTCCAACACAATGTCCTGTTATCAAGTTGTATTGCAGGATTATTCCAAACAGATGCCTTATAGTTCAAAAAGACATTGCCATCAAAGTTAAGCAACTACCATAACATCATATCTTTAGCAAGATTAACAGTTAGTAGTTTGGCAGAACCCTTTGGTAGCTTCCCCATAGAAAAAACATTATCCAATCGAAATTGTTACATGGCCTCCCTCTCAATTGATAGCCACACTGGCTCTTCCTCCATTTCTGCCAAGGCATACAAGGCCGCCTTCTTCAAAATAAATCCTCTGTAATACTTTTCTAGATTCGGATAACCAAAACCCCCTTCCTTAATGCCCCGCTGTAAAATGAATTTAGGAATCTTAGGGGCCTTTTTCTCACCACAGAGAAAATCCAAGAAAACCTGATCAATCTCCTTAAGTTGTCTCTTAGTGAATGCAAGAGGTATAGACTGCATAACATACAAAACCTTTGGCAGAAGCAACATCTTAATCGTGTTAATCTTTGCCCATATTCCCAAATCTAATCTCAACCATTTCCTTACATCTCTCCGTAGGGTTTCCAATAACGTATTCACATTAAATTGAACCATTTTCTTTATATCACTCGTAAGGAAGATCCCCAAATATTTCACATGCATCGCCGACCAGTTACAGTTCCAATCTATAAAGTCACCCTCCTTACAGCTGTGGAGAGTAGAAACACCTCAGTTTTTTCCCCAGTTTATTTTATAACCTGAAAATTGCCCATTCTCTCTAGTACTTCCCTAAGAACGGCACTACCCCTCTCCGGATCCGAGAGTACTACTACCATATCATCCGCATAAGATAGCACTTTCACCTCTCTTGCCCCAAATTTCAGTCCCCGAAGTCCGTGCTCATTTCTTATCATTGCAACTAGGGGTTCCAAAGCAATGTTGAATAAAAAAAGGTGACAAGGGACACCCCTGCCTCGTCCCCCTAGAAAGATTAAAAGAATCCGACAATTCACCATTAACCCAAACACGCGCTTTGGCGGAGCCCAGAAGTAAACGAACCAGCCTCCGAAATTTTTCACCAAATCCCATTTTCTCCAATGTAAAATCTAAAAATACCCAATTTGCTCTGTCAAACGCTTTCTCAGCATCCACAAAAACCAAAGCAGCATTAGTCGACTTATCACTATTAATACTTACCAAATCCACTAGTGTTCTTATATTATAAGACCCGAATCTTCCCTTCATAAACCCAACCTGGTATTTATGTACAATTTTACCAATACTGTCACTCAATCTATTTGCCATTATTTTCGCAAAGAGTTTCACATCCACATTTAACAACGAAATTGGTCTATAATTTTTACATTTCCTACCATCCTTCCCTTCTTTTGGTATCACTGTGATCATAGCCTCAGTCATTGATTGACACAAGCCCTCTCCCTGAAGAAAGGAGTTAAACAACCTACACAAAATTGGAGCCAAAAGGGTATCAAACTTCCTATAAAAAACTCAATAGGCAATCTACCCAAGCCTGCAGATTTTCCCCAATTGCAGTTGTCCGATTGCTGACCATACCTCCTCTATCTCAATATCCGCATCTAATAAACTAGCATCCTCCAACGTCAATCTTGAAATATCAACACTTTCAAAAAAAATACTCTAAATCCTGTCTTGAAGTAGATTCTTCCTCCATATATAGAGTCCTATAATAATCCTGAAACCCTGAACAAATCTCAGTGTTTTTCCACACTAATCGGTCATCTTTATCTTCAATACTCTGGACATAGGATCTCTCATTCAAACCTTTCAGCCTACTAGCTAATAGTCAACCACTTTTGTCACCATTCTCCCAATACTTCTGCCTTGCAAAAAATATACCCTGCTCTGCCATCAAATTAGTAACACTCGCCAATTTGTCCCTCACCTTATTCATCTCAGCTCCAACTTCATTTCTTCCCGTCCAAGCATATGTTTGCTGTAGATTTCACAATTTTGCTTCCAAGAAATTCAAATCCTTTACAGATTTCTTCCAAAGGCGGGGAGTCCAATCAATCATATGACCCCTTATCATAGCTTTAAAACTGTCCCATATAATCCTCTGACTAGCCGAACCCTCATTATTCTAAAAAAGCTGAGTCATTTGCAACCTAATATCCTCCAAGACATCATTTTCTAAGGATACCAACTATTACTGTATTTGAAAGCATGACAACAGCAACGAAACATCTCTAAGTGAACCATCAGCACACATATGCAAAACAAAAACAAAACCCACAAGACATGACAAACAAACAACAATAAGTTAAATACATAACCCGAAAGGATCCTTCAGGTGACAATGAGCCCCAAACTTCACTACAAACCTGATACTCCAACCCTCTACCTCCAAGGTCGTACCTGCCATGAACAAACTATTTTACATATTACAATTCCCTAATCCTATTCTCAACTAATCAGGCTAACTATAGATACAACACTAAATATTCCTAGTCAAATAAACTTCATCTCGCTGTCTATTTACCTCCCAATAATACCTATACATGTATAAATCCCATATCATTCATGGCTCTGTGGAACACTGCTAAATTTTAATGTGCATATTCCCACCAATACTCCCAATACAACCATCTATACTATACCAGAACTACCTGGGCATGGTCATGGCAACAATATTGCTCAAATCCCCCAGTTACCACTTCCCAATCTAGTAAAAGTAAGATCTCACTCTGTTAAAAAAAAAAACATAGAACCCGCAGAATATAATGGCTTCAGTCTCATGTAATCATGCAAGATCAGATAATTGCAGTTATATAACCCAACTTTGACAACATCCAGAAAAATAACAAACCCCATTAACATTTCATTCACAAGTGTAAACACAAGACAACCCCCCCCCCCCCAATAATTCAATAAATCAAGTGTAAATCAGCGCATTTATGTTATTTCAACTGCATCATGTTCAAAAAATGGAATCAGGAACTCGCTTACCTATCCTATTCCTGATACATACCCATCACTCATATTATATTTCCAGCAATTCTACATAAATACTAGAAATATAGTTCACAGAATGACACCTTAACATACCATAAGGAGAAAGCTTGTATAGGATGAAGAAATAGTTTCAGGATCCATAACACAAGGTAACTTCAAGTCCAATGCCAGTCACACCTTGAACTGTCTATTGCACCTCAATTCGTACCCGGCCCTATTGTGCCACACATCAAACAAACCTAACAAAAGTCAGACCAATATGATCCCGCTTTGGTGTGGCCATAATGTCCCCTGAGGACTTCATACAAATACATTAAACCATACAGGAGATGTGGAGTGAATTTGTATGTGAGCCATCCTCAACATGCAGGAACTTTGTAATTAGGTGAATGGCAGCAAATATCTGGTAAACATAAAAGTAACCTTAAGCCGTGTAATCAATTTCAATATTCATATTGCCACAGAAATATAAAATGCACGCCACATTTGTCACAAAGAACATTGAAAGCAAGAAGCTGCATGTTGCGCCAACACCAGGGATGACACAACATTCAGAGGGGTGCCCACAACCAGACTGAAACCCCTACACATAGTCAATCCTGGTTATGCGGCCAGCCCTTATAAAAAAACATTTTATTATACATAAGATGTCTGAGTGGCGGCAGACTCCAATGTCGCCCTCCCTACATTAATATAATTCTGCGTTGTGCTTGAAAAGAAGCAGTCGGGTGTACAGACAGCTGCTGTGAAATCCGATCAATTGCAGCCGAGTTCCCTAACACGGGAAATGCAACAGATTTATTGGCAGCGGAGGGACCAGTTTTTCAAGGAAGACTTCAAATGAAATTCACCAGCAGGTCAGCATATATAGCACTCCTTTAGGTGATTGCAGTTGCATGCTCCTCCAGAATTGACATTTGGGTCACATTTCTTTACCTTATTCCGTTTCAGGAATCAAAGTGTTCCTCACTAACATCTTTACAAATAAGCACTTTGCAACACTTGTTATATTTTCTAGTCAGAGGCCTTATACTTAAAGTGTCTCCCATATTCTAAGCCATGAGTGATCTCAGAGGCAAAACATGGACACTGGACCAGTGGCTGACAGTAGGCAGGTCAGGATACGGCTCAGATGCAGGAAAGTCAGAGTTCCAGAGGATTTCTTGTCGAACAAGTAATGTCTGTACAGACCTAGAGTTGGTAGAAAGTGTTCAGGGACTTCGTAGAAGGCTCCCTAAAAGCGCTCCAATGTAAGCCTGGGCAAACTCCCAAACACATGAATCACCACTTCAGTTACACAGGAGCGACAAGACTTTAGGTAAGTATTACCCTAAGCCACACAGTATCTCAGGAGTGAAGAATATCTTGCAGATGGACGCCTTCACGATGCAGCAGCACAGGACCCGGTGCCTGGATTCTTGGTCATGGTGATGAAAGAACGGACGCTGGATGAAAACTTGCAGCAGCAGTCGACACAAAAGGATGCCAACAAAAGGAATCTTCGGTGATTTGTGCGGCTTTGTGGTTTTGGTGCCCTTTTCAAGGTACAAGATGAAGCACGGTTGACACCCGTCAGATTCACTTCGCCATCTCACTCCAGCAATCTGGTGAGGGGACTTCAAGGAGTGGAATTGTGTTCTGGAGGTCCAGCAGTATTCCACTTAAGTTTCAGCAAGATTCGTTCTTTGGAAGACGATGCCCACACTAATGCCAGATGTGCAAGAGTATTGGCTGTTTGCAGCCCAGGAAGGTCACAGCTCGTCGTGGGATGGTTCGAAATGCAGGTGGTCTTAAAAGGAAGAGTGCGCTCAAAAATGTTATCGTCCTGATCGTTCGGGCAGGTTGCATTAAGCACACTGGGGTCGATCCAAAAAAAAATGTCCAATGCATCTCAACTTAGTTTTCCTCACTTTGACACATGCGAAAACAACGTGTTGAGCGCCGCAATCTTGTGCTAATTTATCTGTGGATCGATCGCCCTAAGTTCAAGTGCGCTCGCGGCAATAAACCAAAACACCCGCCCTGAAGCGGACATCACTAGACACGTTCGGCTCTTTCCACAACGACGATGCACGTCTCCTTTCGACGTTCTCAAATAGTTCTTAGTCTAGAGAGTTTTTCAGTGAGTCAAGAACACGCTCAATCGGTGTGTCGTCATGAAAGACTGGTTGGTACCAGGGGTGGACTGGGAATGAACAGAGGCACTGGAAAGACTTTGCAAATTGGCCCATATTACACATTTTGAGTTAGCTCAATCCTTTTCCTGTGCTATAATGTGAAAATAAAATAGAAAATAGGCAGAGTGCAGAGGCACACCGCAAAATCTCCACAGTACCCTGTAAGCCTGTCCAGCCCTGGTTTGTGCACTTTTGCGCTCACCTTGTCCCCATCCAAATATCAATGGCATTTCACATCTATGACCGTGCGCTCCCAAGGGGGATGTGTGGGTGTGATCGCTCAAGTTGTCAAACACCATATACACATCAAAGGGATCTTCTGAACGCTGACCATTATCCATATGGCCCTCACCAGACCCTGTGTCTCCAGACTCCCCATCTTCAAATCCATCCATCCCCGTCCCTCCATCCCTACAGAGTATCAATGGCAGTTTACACCGAAGACCATACACAAACTGGTGTGTATCGTGATCCTAGATCTGTACTTGTTGGACACTACTACTGTGAAACTGGAACTAGCCCTCTTTAGCTCACTGATTACCACCTTTGTGGGCTATCAGGTTTCTGTGTTGTGGACCAACATCTTTTCTGGGAAGCTCTCTTGCAATCACAGGTAACTTTGTGCCAGGGCCCATGAATTTATTTTGTCCACATGGCCATGCCATACAGTTTCTACATACTCCCCTCAAGTCCCCGTCCCTGCAATCAAACAATGTTTTGTCCAAAGAGCAGTGTTCATTGCCTTTTTCGCTCAACTCGTCCCCATCCATCCTCCTTTCTCGTGTGGTGTTAGAATATTACCCAGGTGAATATTTTGATAAGGCGATGTAACTGAGCATGTTAATAAATATATATTCAGCAACAGTGTTCACTACCCAAATATTGGACTAACTCATCAAACTGGCATTCATGGCCTAATAAAGTATGCAACTTTCAAAAAAAGCAAACACCCACACAAGCATGTTTGCATTTCTGTTACAAGCCTGGCCCTATTGCCCTACAAGCTGTACAAGTAGGCCTATACCTGTGCTCTGGAAAGGCGGCAGGGTGGGTTAATATGGCAGATGGGAACCATTGGGATGGAGGCATAGTGGGCATCTATGAACACGTCATCCATTCACATACAAACCCACTTTGTAAGCCTTTATAAGCACCTTGAGATTTACCTTGGGATCATCTGGGTGATCTACTAGGTATTTCGTCATCGAGCTACCTGTTCACCGGATACTTGTTCATCTGCATGCTGAATTGGCTCATCTGTTCGTCAAATTAAGGGTAAGGCAACTAATGAATTCCCCATGTTCATCGATGGTTACTATGAACGTTTCTAGCGATGTCAACCAAATGTTCCCAGGATTTTGATGTTGATGTATCTCAAAGACCTAGGCATTAGTGATTAGTTCAGAAATTTTGTTCTCGGTAACTACCACAATTCATCACTGTGCGTTATGTAGAATGTGCAGTATAATAAAGTTGTTGCTGAGTTCAATCGACTATGTTAGACAGCTTTTCTTTCTTTATTTTAATTAAACTTTGAAGACAAAGCGGTGGTGCAAATTCCTTCATTCACATTCATCCAGTATTATTCGTGCTAATAGTTCATATTTCTTAATACAGATCTCAGAAACTTTTTGAGAATGCCATCATGTGTGGTTGTCGGTTGCACCTCTGCAAGCCACGCCAAAGATCCTGGTACTATCCTGCATGTATTCCCAAAGGATATTGATTCAATAAGAAGATGACTTAGAAATTGTGTTTTTTGTAAAGTGGACAAGATTAAAATGAAGGCCCAGGAAATCTTGGCCAACGTGAGGGCCAATCGATTCCGCGTCTGCAGTCTGCACTTCACTGAGGCTATGTACGACCAGTCAAAGTGAACAAAAAAAAGCGTTGACGTCGAGTTCTTCCTAAATTGCTTCTAAATGCCATCCCAACTCAATTTTTGCAGCCGGCTTTGAGGTGAGTAGTGAAAGTTGAGTTTGTTCTGGTTGTTGGAATGTAGGACGATGGTCTTCATCTGTTTATCTACATCAATGTTCTATTACATCATTTTCCATAGTCACCAGATTCAACACAAGTGTCAAATATTTCATTTTAGTATAATTCATCTTTCTCCGCTTTCTGGAGCATCGAACCAATAAATGTGATCCTTGATGAAAACTTCTGCAGTGCCTGTTAGGCAAGATTGTATGCAGTACCCTTTGGGTGCACTACAACAACCCTGACATCCTGGCAATAGGAACCCAACCGTTGGTAGAAGTCTGTATACACAAGTTGGTAGCGTGTTGAGCAGTCAGGCTTATCTCAAGAGGGGTCAATATGAGCTGTAGGGGAGTTAGAGTTTCACAGTGACAAGTATTCAAAAATAAAATACTCTTCCACACAAGGTTTCTTGATTAAACAATTATTCATTTATTTAAGTCAGTTCGAAAAAACCGTCTTCGGAAGGGAGCAATATACAGCAACACACAAATATACTTCAAAATACACACTCTTAGTTTTCTAAATCAGCAAATACCCATTTGGGATGGCACACAGACACTAACTACACCCTCAGGTGACTTCAATAGTTAGGGTGCTGGGGACATTAATATATCACGGTTGCATTTAGAATATTATTGAGAGAAGTGTCAAAGAAAAGAGGTTTCCGAATAAGAAAAGTGTTCGCACAATTATTCTTAATCAGGTAAGTACTTTCAATACCCACCAATGCAAAGTCAGTTAACTCTTTCCTTTAAGGAAGGCAAAACCTACAATCAGAGGAGAGAAGAGTCATTCAGGGAGCCAGGCCAGCCAATGTTAAGTTAGCAAAATTCAAGGTGAACTGAAGCACTTCTTGCAGGTAAGTAAAAGTCTTGCACAATGTTTTAGAAGTCTTTACAGAATAAGAAGAAATCAAAGTAGGACCACAAGCTGATTAGGCCTGTGAGGTAAAGAAGCTGTTAGCAACTCTAAAGAAGCAACCAAGACAAGTCTCCAACGATGACAAGTGAAGTTACACCACAAGAGGTACGTTCTCTTAGACTGTACAGTAGCTTTAGGTTGAAGAAAAGTGCAGCAAGTGGCTTCTGTTCCTGTGCAGCTGTGCAGATCCTGGTGTTCCTGGGCTTCAGTCGTGGGGACAAGAGGGAGGACTTATGGGGACTCCTGCAATGCAATGGGACCGTCGCCGACTGCAACCATCAATCTTCAAACAAGTGGCACTTGAGTGTTTCAGCTCCTCACGTCTACCGCAAATAGCAACACTGCGGTTCCTGGCTGTCGAGAATGGGCTTCCCTTGCATCTGGGATCCAGCACTCTGTTGAGGTGGCTCAGGCTCGGTCAGTCCCGCTTCCTGGAAGTTCAGAGGATCTTCCTAGAGCTCTTGGCCAGCTTAAAAGCAACGCACACAATCTGGTGTTCATCTCCCTGGCTATTCGGTTCCAGCAGCGACTGCAGTGGAAATTCAACCAGCTTCGAGAGAATTTCCACGTGGCTTACTTTGGAGTTGATTGGTCCCACGAACTCAAGGGGAGAAGTCGTCCTTGCAGGGCTTCTCTAGTCGAGACAGATTTGGCGCTTCAGCACAGAAGTAGGGCTTCACCGAGCAAACCAAAGGTGCAGGAGTTGCAGCAGGCGTCTCTTCCAAGTTCTTCTTCAGATTCCTTGATCCAGTGGCCGACTGACTTCCAAGCCAAAAAGCCTTGCCTTTTATGCAGGTTTCTCCCATTCATTCCAGGCTAGCTGTCAGTCACCCAGCAGGGTGGCTGTCCTTGCCAGACAGCCAGCCAGCCAATCACCTAAGAGTGCATTCCTGTCTCCTAGGAGACTAAGCACAGGGAGTTTCGGGCACCTCCCTCATTTCCTGCCCCTGCCAGACACCCTGGAGCTAGAGGCAGGTTTCACTTGTGACTCCCGCCAAAGGCAAAACAAACAAAGGGACCAAACCTGGTTTGGCGCGCAGAGTAAATCTCAAGAAGGACCTTTCCACAAAGAAACGTTGAAAAAAGAAGAATGGGGCCATTTTGCCAAACATGGCATCCTTGGGTGCTTTACTGCAGCTGCGAACGCAGCCTGCGGTAAAAGCACAGCACAGTAGTTAAAAGTAAGCCACTGCCACCAGCCATTCATTGAGGAAAGGGCAACATAAAAATGTTACATGAGAAACTAGACAAAGGAGATACTAAGTAACCCCTCCAGCACCCTATTGTAAGATGGTGTGTGCTGGGTCTAGAAAGTTACAAATGTAAGCAAAGTCAAAGTCAATTTCACTTCACTGCTCTTGGAAACAGTAGTTTGTGCAAGAGACAGTATTTAAACCTTTGGGAAATCTGAAAGACATCCCTGTGCCACTACACTGAAGGTGCTGTGTGACACAATGTAAAAGATGATGTCTATGCAGTTTGTCAGACTCCACAACTAAAAAACACAGTGTTCAGAATCACAGTAAAATACATGAGAGAGTGGGGAAAAAGGGTCTCACTCTCTCCAGGTTAAAAATGAAAGTCCTCAAAAATCCAGCAAAGTTGCTGGGGGTCTTTAAGGTACAGAGGAATTAGCACATTTCTGAGAATTCTCCCCAAAAGTGCCCATTAGAAATTATGTTTGAGAAATGTGTTGGTTGACATATCTTTCTTCACTTAGAGCACATTGATGCAAGCACAGACCCTCGCAAGCAACAAAATCACCGACACGCCTTCTATCCCAATGGTGAGCCCTACCAACCGGCACGAAGTGAAATGTTAGTGTTGCATAAGTACACTTTTCAAGTACTAATTTTCCTTTTCCATTATACTATTTTCAGACATTGGGCTGAAAATGAAAGAGCAAGATTCTGCATCAATTTCTCATCCGGAGTCAACATTAACCTCATACACCTACCAAGTAATTATATCACACTACTCTTTGTATGTGATTCAACTACTTGCATGTGGTATGCTTTGATATGATTGGTTATTTATAACATGCTTAATACCCAGAGGTTTCTAAGTGCGGACCTGGGGATCGAACCTGTGTTTCTCTGTCGTCTTGCTTCCAAGGTGAGCATGTTGCCCCTGAGCTATCCTCCCAAAATGTAAACATATCCAAGTGTATTATGTGCAGTACTGGCAATTTGTACAAAGTGGCAGGTATGGGTGTGTGTACCATCGTCTGCATCTCATTTTTTCATTTCAGTATGAACCTTCTCCATTGAATTCTTTCTGTTTCATTTCGCTACTTGTGCTGTATTATAGGTGGATGGTGGAACTTACCATCTCTTTCTCCTTTGGAACAGGTCCACAGCTTAAGGTATTTCTATTCACATTTCACATTCAAGAGTCAGAGGTACATCCAACATTGGATATACCTTGAGACATAAATGTATGTAACTGTGCACAGTTTAAAACCTTTTTGATTTTGGTTGCAACGTTGCAATTCCCCTGCCTAATGCAAAACAGTTACCAAGGACACATTACAAAGCAAAATACTTTGCTGGGCAAAATTGTAATCACTATGTTTTAAAGGGTGACCTCAAATGAAATCTATGTTTGAACTCGGATGGATATCGGGTGAAATATGAAGTGAATGTTATGACCAAGTCACATACACTCGTTTCGAGGTTTTATCCATACTACTGTTCTATTTGTGTTGCGAAAGCAACCCTAACATTATATGGTACAAAGTCTATGTAAAATACTTAGCTTGTAGGTGCTCTGTCGAATGCAAACTTTTATGGTGCAGTTAGGTTGACATTGCATTTGCTTTCTATTCTTTTCAAGGAATGTCATCCATATGTGGAGTTAGAAGAGATGCATGGAACAGAGGTATACATATATGAAGTAAAATTGGGCATCACATTGCATTATGAATACATTATAATTATGTCACTATCTTTTCCAGTCCATTAAGTTGTTTTCGCTTTGTAGATTTGTATTTTTGTTTGTATGCTTTGCAATTAAATTTGCTGTATTAAAACCATATAAAAACTTTTTTTTTTTGCAGCTTGAGGTTGCCATCTGCAAAGAGAAGGCCACTGTTTCGAAGCAAATCAAGAAACCAAGGGTAAAGAACGTATCAGTTTGTTAAGAACAAGCTTTTGAGCAGATGTTTTAGTCTTTCTTGGTTTTTAGTTGCAACGTTAAATGCTCTGTATGTGTGTACTACATTCAGCATTTTCTTCTATTTATTCTTTTAGAAGCCAAGAAGTAAGAGGAGTATAAAAACACACGCTTGAAACCAAAGATGTTGATTGCCAAATCGATTTCACATTAGAGCAACTTATATCTCAGGGGCAGCGTGGCACAGTCAACAAGCAGACTAGTGATGCATATGTCCTGTGGCCGGAAAATGAATGGAATGTCACATGCAAACCTTACAAAGTCGCCTGGACCATTGCGCCTTTGTGCCAGCTGCAACACATGAAAATGAAGAAAGTGATGCTGTGTTGCAACTGCTTGATGACCCCTTCACACAATCTACACCCGCTAAAAATGTTCTACCGAAAAAACATTTAAAGTTACCTCTTTCTCCAATTCATATTGAATTATCACAGCATGAACAAACAGATTGAAGCTTCAACGAAATTGACAGACAAACTTGCTCAAGATCTCAACTTCAGTTTGCCAAGTCTTGGGGATTTGTCCACCCTCGACTCACAAACCTCAGTGCTGCAGGATGATTAGCTATTAAAGGAGCAAAAGTACATTGTGATCGATAGCTGCCTGACAGAGATTGCACAAATGATGAAATGTGAACATGCAATCGGGGGCAAAATATGCGGGGAGCCATTGGTGAATGTGTCTCACGCTTTACAAGGCAGCAACCTGATAATACTTGCGACCTGTGTCGACCTCCGTAATACATTCACAGGGTCTGCTCAACCGATGCTCGGCAAAGTGCCAGCTGGGAATCTACTTTGTTCAGCAACTTGACTGTTCAGCGGATCGACTTTCAGCAAGATTTCCAGTTTTTTGGGTCTTGAGTTCCTAGCTAAAACAGAGTACTACAAATACCAAAAGGGGATTCTTATTCCCTGCTATTAGTCATGCTTGGAATGTCGAACAGATGTCAATGGACAGTATATTCTCTGGCAAACGTTTCTGGCTAGCTGGCGACGGACAGTGTGACAGTCCAGGATATTCCACAAAGTACTGCACTTACCACTTTCAAGACATGGAAGTAAAAAAATTGTGGGTTCTGTCGTGGTGCAGGTGTCTGAATGTTAATCGTCTGGTGCCATGGAGAAGCATGGTTTCATCAAATCAATTCAACTTCTGCAATCCAGGGGAAAGGAAATAGATCGGATAGCCACTGACAGGCACATTTCAATATCGAAGGCAATGCAAGAGCAGTTTCCACACATTCAGCATCAATTTGATGTATGGCATGTTGCAAAATTAATCAATACAAAATTACAGCTACTGAGAAAAAGAACAGTTCGGAAAACCTTATAAAATGGTATCAGTCCATTAGCAACCATCTTTGGCGGAGCGCCAAACCTTGTGATGGATCTGTGGAAATTCTACTTGTGAAATGTCATTCATTGATGGACCATTGTTCCAACGTACACGCATGGACGGAAAACCTTCCCACGAATGTGCACATGGACCGTTGTCGAGGGAGGAGGAACGGAAGAAGTGGTTGGTGCCATGTTCACCTCCACACAAAGGACTTGAAAAGATTGTGTACAATAAAACGCTTTCGAGAAGGGACTCACAGAATTCGTACCTAAAGTACAGGCCCCAAAAGGTTGCACTTCAGCATAGACAGTATGGAGACCAGAACGAGACTCTCTGCACTTGCCCATAACAACAACGTAGAGAGGGAACAAGTCAGAACTTCAGGACCATTTGAGATGCTTCGTTACTACAATGTCTTTGGAAAACGAAGCAAACAATGGGTGGCCAGGCCAATATACGAGAAAATGGATTTTGAATTTGTCAAAGATCGTACATGTACTGTGCTGGCCATGCATACTCGTGGACTGCATGCTGATTTTGTTCCCATGACCCATACAATGCCACAAAACATTGAAAAAGAGCCATGTCCTCCAAAATCCGAACTTGTTGGAATGTGGACTTCTAGACTCAAATGATTTGTAGCTATCTTTAAAACTGATCACAGTAACATTTGGAGGCGTTATAATGAAATATCACAAATGTCATATAACATTGGAACTCAAAAGAAACTAATTGAATATTACACCCCAAGGTCACACTCACCTATATTAAATGTGCGATCCAGCATCTGAGTTACTGTTTTATACTGTGCCTAGTATAGGAGTTTCACTAGATCATACAAATATATTGTTCAGTTCACTCTAGTATGTGACGTCTTACAGAATAAAAGAACAAGTTACTTCTTACCTGGTAACGTTCTTTCGATGGGATGTTCCTCCGACGTATTCCTTATCTTGATAGATCATCTCCAGCTTGCTGGCCTCGGAAACATTTTTTCAGTAGAGGGCGCTGCGCGTCGATGTTCCTCGAGCCGATGCCCCTCGACAGCCTCTGTATCGGCGCCGACGTCATCATGCGTATAAATAGACTTGCGCAGCGTCCGTTGCTCAGTTCCGTTTTGACGTTAACAGTTGTTTTACATGAATTGGTTAGTGACCCAGAAGGAGCATAAGCTGTAACCACAAGGGAAGTTTTACTGAGGGGATGGATGGGAGGGGCGATAAGGAATATATCGGAGGAACATCCCATCGAAAGAACGTTACCAGGTAAGAAGTAGTTTTACAACGGTAGCGGGCGCCCCTCTCTCGAAAGAACAGACTTGATAACCTGTTCAGTGGTTATTAACCACTTGAGAGTTCGCAGCCACTGCTTTTACTCACTGTGCCTTTCACAGATGGGAAATATCCATTTGCATATCAGTCTTTGTCCTGCCCAGGGGCAGTCCAGCACCGAAATGCAATGGCAACTCCAACCTGAACGAGAGTACCACCAGCAACCCCATACACGTGTTTCACCCTTGTTGGGGATCATCAGTGAGGTGAAGCTGATGCCTCTCTAAGGTAAGAAGTAACTTGTTCTTCGAACGGATTGTGTCCTCCGACGTATTCCTTATCTTGATAGACTCCCATAGCAGTGGTGTGTAACTGGAGGTGGGAGTAAAATTGCCATGTTTCCCTTCAAGAGTGCACAGAGTGCAACACAGCTTTGCCAAATCTAGTCTCTTGGCTAGAGGAGGAATCCAGGTTGTAAAATCTTGTGAAGGTATGTGCAGACGACCATGTGGCAGCCGCACATATGTCTCGAATCGGTACCCCTTTTTGGAGGGCCGAGGAGGCTGCGATACCCCTGGTTGAATGAGCCCTAAGATTTTGAGGAGGCTCTTTCCCTGTCAGTTTGTAACATTCCAGAATGGCTAAAATAATCCATCTGGAAATGGTCTGTTTTGTTATCTTTAATCCCAATTTGTGCCCTGAGTAACCTACGAACAGTTGGTCTGCTTGCCTAATCCTAGCAAGTCTGCTGATGTAAAAGCTCAAAGTTCGCCTTGGGTCCAGCCTATGCAGCCTTTCTTCCTCTTTCCCCGGATGGGGAGGGGGATAAAATGAAGGTAAGGTAATCTTCTGAGTGATGTGGAATTCAGAAACCACCTTTGGGAGAAAATTAGGCTTCACTTGTAGGACAACTTTGTCTTTATGAAAAATTGTATGAGAGGGGTTTACAAAATACAGCTTGTAATTCGCTCACCCTCCTAGCAGATGTCAATGCCACTAATAAGACAGTTTTAAGGGTGAGAAACCTTAGTGAACAAGAGTGGAGTGGTTCAAAAGGAGTACCCATCAGGAAATTGAAGACTAAATTTAAGTCCCATAAGGGAACTTGGAATGGTCTTGGAGGATAGACCTTGGTTAATCGCTTCAGAAATTGTATTACTAAGGGTAACTTGAAATACAATGGTTCCTCTGCAGTGCGCTTGAAGATCTTTAGCGCTGCTAGATAGCCCTCAATAGTGCCAACCTGAAGGCCAGAATTTTCCGAATAGAGTAGAAAAGATAACACTGTTGGTGTACCATATGAAAAGGGGGTCGATATTCTTTTCTCTACACCAGCTGCAAAATGTGTTCCAACGGCAGTGGTATAAAGTTTTTGTTGCTAGCCTTCTTGCCGAAAGCAACACCTCCATGACATCATCTGGGAGGTCCCAATCCTTGTATCTCAACCTTTCAGATACCAAGCGTGAAGGTTGAGGGTTCCGATGTCTGGATGGAGAACCTGACCTCCCTTCTGCGAGAGAAGATTCTCCTTGAGTGGAAGACTAATTGGAGGGCATATGGACATGTCCAGAAGGTCCGGGTACCACGTTCTCCTGGCCCAGTCCGGGGCAATTAGGATCATGGCTTTCCGGAACCTTCTCAACCTCCTGATCATTTGAGGAATGACAGGGACTGGAGGAAACGCGTACAGAAGTGGAAACTCCCAGTCTACTACGAACGTGTCCCCTAGAGCTCCTCTCAGGGGAAATTCCCTTGAACAAAACTGATCGCACTTCCTGTTGATGCTGGTGGCGAACAGATCCACTCGAGGGGTTCCCCAAAGGGTGAAGATCTGTTGAAGGACTTCCTGAGCTAGTTTCCACTCGTGGGAGATTGTACTCTGCCTGATCAGAGCGTCCGCTGTCAGATTTTTCTCTCTGGCTAAGTGAACTGCTGATAGAGAGATTCCCTCTTGGGTTGCCCAAAACCAGAGCTGCATTGCCTCTCTGCACAGAGGCAGTGATCCTACGCCTCCTCTTTTGTTGAGGTAGTGCATGGCCACTGAGTTGTCTGTCATTATCAGGACATTTTTCCCCTGTACAGCTGGCAGAAAAGCCTTCAGCGCTAGTCTGATTGCTCTCAGCTCTAACAGGTTGATATTTAGTCTGGACTCCGATGTAGACCAACGACCGCTGATGGTCAAGTCGTTGGCATGGGCTCCCCACCCCGTGAGTGAGGCATCTGTGACTACTGTTATCTCCGGCCATGGTTGCCAAAACAGTTCTCCGTTCAAGATGTTCTCCTGGCAGGCCCGCCAGTGAAGGTCTCGAGCCACCTTGTCCGGAACCTGAAGGAGATCTGTCATTCTCCCTGAGAATTGCGACCACTGAGTTCTGAGTGCCCACTGAAGAGATCTCATTCTCAGGCGAGCCTCTGGCACAAGTAAGATGCAGGATGCCATGAGGCCTAGCAACCTCAAAAAGTCGAAGGCTGAGAGACGTTGGGCATTTTGAAACTTGGTGACCATCTGCAGAATATCTTGAGCCCTCACCTATGGTGGCGAGGCTTTTCCCAGGGAAGTGTCCAGGACCGCTCCAATGAACTGGAGTCTCTGTGATGGTATCATCTGTGACTTCTTTAAATTGAGGGAGAAGCCCAGTTTGTGAAGGAAGTGGCAGACATAATCTAGCTGGATCTGAGCTTGTTCCGGAGATACAGCCCTGATCAGCTAATCGTCCAGGTAGGGGTAGACGTGAATCCCTTCCCTCCTTAGACTTGCAGCCACTACCGACATTAGCTTGGTGAAAACCCTCGGGCGGAGGTCAGCCCAAATGGCAGAACTCGAAATTGATAATGAGTCGCCAATTGCGAACCTCAGGTATTTCCTGTGTTTGAGATGGATTGGCACATGGAAATAAGCATCCTGAAGGTCCAGAGATACCAGCCAATCCTGGAGCTGGAGGGCCTGAAGGATCTGAGAAAGAGTTACCATCTTGAAATTGTCCTTCCTGAGGAACTTGTTCAATTCTCGTAAGTCCAAGATAGGTCTCAGGCCTCTGTCCTTCTTCGGTATTAGGAAGTAGAGTTGAGTACCAGCCCTTGTTCCTCTCCGCTACAGGTACCGGTTCTATGGCACCTTTCTCCAGCAGGTCTACAATTTCCTGCAAGAGGAGCGGATCTGGAACTTTCTGAGAGCTGTTCCCCAGTGGATGACTGAGGAATGCGTACAAAAGGCAGGCAGTAACCTTGGGCAACTGTCTCCAATGCCCAACCATCTGACGTAATAGCCTGCCATTCCGTCAGATGTTGAGTTAGCCTGCCCCCTACTGGTGTCTTGTGAGGAGAGTCCTCTGAGTGATTTAGAGGCGGCTGATGCAGGTGCCGAGGGTAAAGAGGCACCTGCTGCTGCGGCTTTTGTATTTTTACCCCGTCCACCTCGGGTGAATCTTTGACCTCTTTGAACCGACTGTCCTCTGCCTTTTCCGAATGCGGAAAAAAAGCGAAAGGACTTACCTCTCCTAGAGGTTCCTGAGGTGCGATATGGCGTTGACGGATTGCAGCTCCCAGGTATTTTGCTGCTGCTTTGGATGTCTGTAACTTTTCTAGGCTGTCATCTGCCTTCGTACCAAACAAAGAAGAGCCGTCAAAGGGCATATTTAAAAGTCTGGCTTGTACATCTGGAGCAAACCCAGACTTTCGCAACCACGCAAATCTGCGGGTTGTAGTACTTGCCGCCATGGCCCTACTGATGCGGTCAGCAGAATCAATGCCAGTTTGAAGGGATTCGCACATTGCGTCTTTACCATCCTTAATGATGTTTAGAAATGATTCCCTTTCTTCTCCCTCTGGGAGGCAGTCAGCCGCTGATGAAGCACACTCCCAAAGTGTATGGCTGAACCTTGCGAGCGTACAAGTAGCGTTAATAGATTTCAACGCCATGCTACATGCAGAAAAAACTTTCTTAGCCATAGAGTCGTATCTTTTGTCATCCCTGTCCTGTGGAACAGTAGGGTATGCCGATCTACTGTCTGATGCAGTTGCTGCTTGAAAAACCAGACTCTCTGGAGTTGGATGTTTAGACAAAAATTCAGGGTCAGTAGTAGATACCCTATATTTGGCTGATAACTTTTTTTTTGTTAACCGCTGGGATAACCTCAGGAGTTTCCCAGTTAGCCAATATCTTTCTTTGTAATGCAGTGTGAAATGGAACCACAGGATCCTCCTGTGGGCCTTTAACTAAAATGTCTGTAAGGTCATCCTGTTGGAATGCAGGTGAAGGTGTAGACCAGCTCATGAATTCTATAATTCTTGCCAATGAAATTCTGTAAGGGGTCTCAGCATGTACCCCTGGGTCTGGTCTGGCAAATTCTATTTCTGGGGAAGTATCTAACCTACTTGCCTCATGTAAGGATTCTCGAAGGTCCTTCAACCTATTTTCCTCAGAGGTGAATTCCTCTGGTTCTGGTGTTGCAGATCTCTGCAACCCAGAGGGTCTTTCTTGATCCGAATCCTCCCCTTCCTCATAAATTGAAGACAAAAGGTCTGAAATGATCAGACCTTGGAAATGGCTTAAATCCCATTTCCAGAGCAGAAGGGGCTAAATTTGTCATAATCGGTTGGGAAAACGTCGACAACGCGGACGTTAAAGGCTTCGAAAACTCCGAAAAAGGCGTCAAGAAGATTGGAAGAGGCCTCGAAGAACTCGAGAGGATCGGGATCCTACTCAAGGTTGTTGATGACCTCAAAGTCATGACAGAGGCCCTGGGTATGACCACCGGCTATGAGGTAGTGATGGCTGTGGGTTTGTTCTTTTTTGGCGTCAGCGTCGATTCAAATCGACCTATCCGTCGATGAGCCCTTTGATAATGGCGTCGATGACGCAGATTTATGCGTCGAAGGGACCTTCGACAATGGCGTCGATGGCACAGTGCCTTTGCTCGAGGGTTTGTGATGCTCTCGAGTAGTTTCTTTCGCCGGGTGCAACGGCTCACGGCGTTTAGATTTTTCAGGTCCTTCACCCAGGGTATCACCCTCAGCTGTCTTCGAGGGGGTCGAGGCCGCTTTCTCAAAGACGCTAAGCATCCTTTTACGGAATTCCTCCCACTCAGCCTGAGTGGCTATGTTTTGTGGGGCAGGTGACTCTTTCCGGAGAAACAAAAGAAGACGACGAGGAAGGGGATCTTCGACGTCTCTTACTTGAATGCTTGGATCTCGAAGAGTGGTGGGAACTGCTTCGAGACCTAGAATGAGAAGGTTTCCTGTGTCGGCGACGAGACTAATGTCTCGACTCTGCCGAGGAAACTTTCAAAAGGAGTTTTAACTGTCTTACCTCTCTCAAGCTTCCCGTTACGCTCCTTCAAGGCTTTCACAGTCATGGACATGCAGTCCTCACACTCCGAACATTGGTGCTCCGATCCCAGGCACCACAAACAGATCCTGTGAGGATCTGTCAATGACATTTTCTTTCCACAGTCTCGACATTTTTTTAAGCTAGACCGTGGAGTCGTTGGTTCGGATGAGGAAGCCATCGAGTAAGAGTTGGTATTCGAGGAATAATGAAGAATATATTCTCTGGCTAACGAACTGAGCAACGCGATTCCGAGGCCCACGAAGCGCGGAAAAACAGAACTGAGCAACGGACGCTGCACGAGTCCATTTATACGCATGATGACTTCGGCGCCGATATGGAGGCTGTCGAGGGACATCGGCTCGAGGGACATCGATGCACAGCGCACTCTACTGAAAAAAAAATTCAGAGGCCAGCAAGCTGGAGATGATCTATCAAGATAAGGAATAAGTCGGAGGACTCAATCCCTTCGAATAAAAAAATCACAGAAGTTCTCTCAATACAGACGGATTGTTGGTGCCTTTGGAAAGGCGTAGACAGAACCAGTGCTCTAGACACAGTGAGCATCTGGGTGAAGGTGAGATCATCGGAGGCACACAGCTCCTGGATAACAGACAGACATTCGATGTTAGCTCTGCTACTCGGGTATTCACAACCTTCTGAAAACTGATCTGACGCCAAGGCACACACTACTTGAATAGTGGGAACCAATTCTTCATCGCCTCATGCCCCTTCCTTACTCGACACAGACGTACAAGAATAACCACTTTTTCATTCAGCAGCACGATCATGCACTTTCACCAGCTACTGCAATATTTACGAACTAGTTGACAAACTGCTCAGGGATGTACTATGTCACCAGTCTCACATGAAGGCTACAGAGAGGGCTTGCCCAGGTGCCTTTTGGAAGGCCACAACACCAGTAATGACATCACGCACAGTGTCTGAACACACCCTTGATTGGTAAGAAGCGTACATAACAGTATTACATAGGTGATGGAAGGCTACAATTGTTTTTTTGCTCATGCGTCTATAGATTACAGCATGTGTAAACTGGGATCATCTCTCCATGTAACGAAGGATACGGTCTATGTAACCCTCACAAGTTACACTGTGAAAGGTACAACAATATGCTAGAGCCGACTACTACATAAACAGGGAACATGCTTGGTGGCACAAAACAGTCCTGGAGGAGGGTGAGGTTGGATTTATGTGGAATTTCCTTTGAGGGCTGATATACAAAACGTGCGTTGCAGCAACACACAATTCGTGAATGTTTTGTTTCAAGCTGGCATTCCTGTTCTGAAACACAGTACCACATCATTGATGTGTTCAATTATTTTTTTTCCCCACATTATTTTCCAGAATCGAATGCTAAACGTCTTTGCCTTTGAAGAGGACAACTGCCTTATTGTAATTTGGCCTTGGACGCTAGTGAGCAATTGCTAGAAGGGCATACAATGTGGGGAATAGAAAGAAAAAAGGTAACTTAATATATTGTTAGCAGACATACCACAAGTTAGTATGAACGTGTGCGATACATCGTACAGGAGCAGTTGATCATCAACAGAAACTCACCATGGAATTTCCAGAAATTATGTATATTCAAGTTTACATAAAATTATTACTATGAGTAGGGTGCTGTATGCATACCTAATTAAACAAACACCACTCCATATGCATGGTGGTGATATCTAAACCGCTTTGTCCTGTGGAACAAACCGTTGTATCATTGAGCTTCATAAACTTTAGCTTGCATCGCATCTAGATAGAAATGTGATTGTTAGCATGTGCCACACCTAGATGGAATCCCATAATTGCAAGGACAGCAATGCCAACTAACCAATCTACTAACGATTCCATCTCTCTGCATACACCTCTCAAACTCTAACCAGACACAACCACAAGCCTAAAACAGCAGTCCGCACAAACTTCACCACACTGCAACAACAAAACAAACCACACAGACTTGAACAGAACACGACAACTACCGACCATAAAACACTCCAAGCCCAGCCAACTGCCCCACCAGGCTGAGGCCGCCAACAGCACATCACTGCCCTCTTGCACTTTTCCAGCTTATTCCCACTAACCCATCCCCCGCCTCCCTTTTTCAGAGCCGCCAGAGCGCCAGGGGACCACTCCGGTGGTGATAATGTTAAAGGATATTTGTACGCGCACTAACAAAGTTGGTGCAGGGGGCGGTGGGGTAAACATTGACCGTGTGTACTGTAATCGCTTTTCGATCAGTAATCTTGCCAGCTTTCTAATGACATCTGTCGGTGGTTCAACCTAAATGTTTGCTATGTTTGTTCTTAGTTTTCTTCATGTGGTTTTCCATCCCATTGGGGAGCTACTACAAACAACTGACCACAGGTATAGGAAACCCTACCTTTGGTATAAGCTTGTACTACACAGTTTTGGTAATGTGATGAGCAGCCAGGCTCATCTCAAGAGGGGTCAATGTGAGCTGTAGTGGAGTTATACAGAGATTTACAGTTGCAAGTATTCAAATAAACTCTTACACTCAAGGTTTATTGAATAAACAAGTATTAATTTATATACCAGTCAGCTAGAATAAGCCTTCTTCAGAAGGGAGCAAAATAATAGTAACACTCAAATACACTTCATGAAATACACACTCTTAATATCTCTAAATTAAGAGATACCCTTTTGGGATGGCCCACAGACACTACCTACACCCTCAGGTGACTTCAATTGCTAGGGTGCTGGGGACATTAATATATCACTGTTGCATTTAGAATCATATAGTAATAAGTCAAAGGAAAAGATCATCTAGAACATACAAGAGAACACAAATATTCTTAAGCAGGCAAATACTTTTGGATTCCCTCCAGAAAGGGCCATTCAGTAGAAAAGGCTAAGCCAAACTCAATGGGCAAAAGTCTTATATAGGATGAAGCACTTCTGGTAGGTAAATGGAAGTGTCTTTGCACAATGTTTGAGAAGTCTTTTGAGAAAAGAAGAATGAAATGTAGGGCCACTAGCTGATTAGACTTGTGAGTAGTAGAAGATGCAAGCAACTCTACAGCAAGAGGTAAGTTCTCTCAGAGTTTGTAAAGTACCTTTAAAGATGAAGAAAAGATGCAGCAGATGACTCCTGTTCCTATGCAGCACTGCAGGTCTCACTGTTCCTGGGCCTCAGTCAGTGGGACAAGAGGGATGATGTGGGGGGACTCCTGCAATGCACTGGGATGGTCAACACTCGCAACCGGCAAACTTCACTTTCAGTGGCTGTTCAGTTTTTCAGCTCCTTGCATCTACCGCAAATAGCAACACCGCGGTTCCCGGCGGTCGAGATGGACTATCCTTGCTGCTTCTGGGGACCTGCACTCTGTTGAGGGGGCTCAGGCTCGGTCAGTTCTGCTTCCTGGGAGTCCAGAGGATCTTCCTGGAGCCCTTGGCTAGCTTAAAAGCAACGCAAACAATCTGGTGTTCCTCTCCCTGGTTATACGGTTTCCAGCAGCAACTCTGGAAATTCAACCAGCTCCGAGATGGATGTCCAGGTGGCTTACTTTGGAGTTGATTGGTCCCACCAACTCAAGGAGAGAAGTCGTACTTGCAGAGGCTTCTCTGTCGATGCGAACTTGGTGTTCGGCACTGTAGCAGGGCTTCACCGGGCAACCCAACGGACCAGGAGTTGCAGCAGGCGTCCTTCAAGTTCTTCTTCGGTTCCTTTGTCCAGTGGTCCACTCTGCCTTCCAAGCCAAAAGCACCGCCTTTTATTCAGTTCTTTCCCATTCATTCCAGCACAGCTGTAAGTCATCCAGCAGGGTGGCTGTCCTTGCCGGACATTCAGCCGGCCAATCACCACAGACTGCATTTGGGTCTCCTAGGAGACTAAGCACAGGAAGTTACCTCCCTCACTTCCTGCCTACACGAGACACCTTGGAGCCAGAGGCGGGCTACACTTGTGAACCCCGCCAAATGCAAAGTGAACAAAGGGACCAAACCTGCTTTGGCGCGCAGAGTAAATCTCAAGAAGGAACTTTCCACAAAAAAAGGGCAAAAAAAGAAGACCAGGGCCATTTTGATAAACATGGCACCCTTGGGTGCTTTACTGCAGCTGCGAACGTAGCCCGTGGTAAATGCACACCATGGTAGTTAAAACGAAACCACTGCCACCAGCCATTCAGTGAGGAAAGGGTCACATAGAAATGTTATATGAGAAGCTAGACAAAGGGGATACTAGGTAACCCCTCCAGCACCCTAAGGTAGGAGTGTGTGCTGGGTCTAGAAAGTTACAATGGTAAGTAAAGTCAATTTCACTTTACTGCTCTTGGAAACAGTAGTTTATCCAAGAGAAGGTATTTAAACCTTTGGGAAATCTGAAAGACTTCCCTGGGCCACTGCACTGAAGGTGCTGTGTGACCCAATGTAAAAGATGATGGAGTCTGACACTCCACAACCAAAAGAAACACGGTGTACAAAATCACATTAAAATATGAGAGTCGGGAAAAGGGTCACACTCTTTCCAGGTAAAAAAAAATCAAGTGCTCAAGATACAGCAAAGTTGCTGGGGGTCTCTAAGGTGGAGGGAATTAGCACATTTCTGAGAATTCTCCCTAACACCGATATGTCCATTGGTGTTTCTGGCAATAAGGAGCAAACGGTCAGCATTCATGATGTAGCAACGTGGAGAAACAAGAGGGTTGGGCTTGAAAGTGAAGAATTTTATTTTTTTCTCCCACATGGAGCACCAAGTGGGTCATTGAATTGTTTTGATGTTGTACAATATGGAAACACAGAACATTTATCATTCACCGTAATCTGCCTAGCTTGAGAGTCATGCGATGGTCGTTAGCTCTAACTTACCTGGGCGATAACAAAATCGTTAGCTTTCAGGAGTTTATCATTTCTTGTGAACGTTATTTGAAAAATAAAAGCACTTGCTACATTGAGCACTATTGATGTATTATTGAAATATTCAATATGCAAATGCTATTCACGGCAAGACAGAAGTTACGCTCTGTCTGATGATATCTGTGTTCATCTTCCTGTTTCTGTGGGCGTGGGTGATGACGTGGAACTATACTGGACACAAACATAATGAAAATAGGTGGAGCATAACGTTCGGATTAGTGATGTCAGTTTCAAGGGTGGGTGTTTTGATTTATTGCTGAGAGCGCACTTGAACTTAGGGTGATCCATCTACGGATAAGATTAGCACAAGATGGCTGCGCCCAACACATTTTCGCATTTGTAAAAGTGAGGAAAAGTAAAATTAAGATGCATAGGAAATGTTTTTTGGATCGACCCTAGTATGCTTAATGCGACCTGCCCGAACGATTGGGACAATATCATTTTTTAGCACAATCTTCCTTTAAGACTGATGGGTTCCAACACTGTATGGGTCAGAGTCCTGGACTCCTCTGACACATCAAAGAAGGGGTCAGCACAGGCAGCAGTTACACAGCAGGCATCTCCGGTCGCTGGAAGTAGCTACAGCAGTCTTCTCTTCTTCATTGGATCTTCAGTTCCAGTGGTTTACTTGTCATCAGCTTTCAGATCCAGGCCAGATATACAGGAACCCACACACAACCTCTGCAAACTCTCCCTGCAGTTTACAGAAAGGGGCAGGTCGCTGTCCAATCAGGACAGCCAACTCCCCCAGTGGGGACGCGTTCTAGGCACACCAGAAGACAAAGTTCAGCAGAGTTTGGGACGCCTCCCTCATTTCCTGTCTTCAAAGACACGCTGGAGCCTCCGAGGGCTACACAAAGAGTTCCTGCTAAAGACAAAAGTTCAACCCCACCCAGGACAGCAGAAGGACAAAGAAACGACAAGCACACTCAAATGACGAAAAAAGAAAGAAGCCACAATTCTAGGAGAATGGTGACCCTTCTGTGCTTTACTGCGGCTGTAATGACAGTCTGTGAGCAAAACATGCACAAAAGTCAGTCAAGTATGCCCACTTCCACCAGCCATAAGAGTAATGGGAGCATTGCCCAGAGCAATGCCAGAGATTAGGATTAATTCCAAACCTTCCAACCATCACCTCCTTTGATTTGCGTAAGTCACCCAGAGTGGGACGGGTATGCCAAGACGTGGGTCCCATTCCTGCTGGGCCTAGAGACCCAAGCTACTCCTCAATGATGAGGCCCAACAAGGCCGAAACATGTTTGGGGATGCTTGTGGTCTCGTGCAGAAGGGATGTAACCAAGCAATTCGGGCTGGACTGCCCCTTTTGGGGTTAGACCAAGTCTGATTTGTATATGGCCATTCCCTTTTTGTAATGGCGCCGAAGAACAATGGTCTGGAGGGTTGCCCAGACCAATGCCAGAGGTTAGGATTAATTTCAAACCTTTCAGCCATCACCTCCTTTGTTCTTCATAATAGCGAGCTAGTCAGTGTAACAGAAATGTTATAGGAGCAGTGAGAAAAGGGATACCATGTATCTCCAGTTCCATGTGATAATATCCCAGCAGAAATGTTGCTATACATTAACAGTACTTTTTCTGCAGCGATATTACCCCATGTAATCTGCAAGGGACACCCCTGCAACCTGCACTCCCATTTACTCCATAAATGATTCCGATAAATAATGTCACCTATGCCGTTTCCAGGCGACTATACGTATGGTGACATTATTTATGGGGATGATAATACCCGATACTGTATCTCCCCAGCACTCCACATAAGATGGGGTGTGCAGGTCTCACAATATAAAACGTAAAGGGAAGCCAAAGAGGCAACCCAGCAACACTGCTAAGAAAGTGCTGTATACTGCAATAGTAAAATGTAGATGCCCAAAAAGCTATTGGAAGGTACAAAAACAATTAACTATGGCGAGTCAGAAAAATGACACCCATAAAAAGAGTAAAAGAAAGGGTGAGTGATGAAAGATTCCCACTCACTCAGGAACATAGAAAATGATTCCACAAGTCCAGCAAAGTGCTGCGAGTCTCACATGTGAAGGTGATTTGGCATATAAATGAAAATCTAACCCAACACTGGATAAATACAGGAATTCACCGGATAAGTTGGCAGTGGTCAGGCTTGATTTTTACAAGTGTCCAGATCCAAAAGGCAGACTCCAGGCACGATTATGATTTAATCATGCCTTAACCATCAGGGTTTCATTAACTATACTTTGGAGGTTTTCATAACTAGGATTGCAAACAATTTACGTACAAATTTTACAATTTTGGTTTTTGTGCAACCTTTGGCTTTTGTTTTTCTGGTTATTGTGTCATTGTATTAGATTAGGTATATTTTTCTAAATTGACTAAAGTATTGCATCAATTACTGTCTCAACTTAATTTTTGCAAATATGCTTTTTGTGTTTCGATATCTATATAAAAAATGTTTCTTAATTTTTCACTTATATCAAATATTAACCTATGTCTGAGATACTCTGACTTTTTTTGCACAAAATCAAGTAACTAGAATAACATACAACATATTCAGTTGTTTGCAGCATGGACTCCTCTTAGTTTATTATTGTACCCCAACCACACATGCGCACAAGGAATTTTCTGCCCTTTTGTGTGTAATACCTGTGCTCTTAAGGTGCTTTCGTCAGGGAGGGTAGGTTATTCCGCAATCAGGAATTCTCATTTCTGTGCTAATTCCCTTCAACCTTAGAGACCTCCAGCTCTTTTGCTGGACTTTAGGACTTTGTAATTTTAACCCTGGAGTGAGTGAGATCTTTTTCTCACTCTCATGTATTTTGACCTGTTTTGGATTATATGTTTCACTCTGTTTTTGGAGTCTGACAAACCTTTTGGATGGTGACACACCGCACCTTCAGTGCAGCGTCACTGAGAATCACTGAGAAATCCTTTAGATTTCTCATAAGGTTTAAATAATTGTTCTTGTGTGAACTACTGTTCCCAAGAACAGTGAAGTGAAATTGACTTGACGTACCTTTTCTCTTTGTAGGACCAGCACACACCATTTATGTGGAGTGCTAGGGGGTGGAGGGGGATTACACTAGTAGTCCCTTATCCTACCTACATTGTTTGTTTATTTATTTCTAATGCGCACCAAACCCGAAGGTAACAGGGCGCAGCAGCAAGGAAATGCAAAGCTTACAGGGTTCCCAATAGGTTACAGTAAGAAATAAAATATGTTACAGGTATGAATACAATAGAATTATAAATACAAATCTGCAGGTCAGGTTATAAACAGGTTAAATTCCACATTACAATAGATTAACTGGATGGGCTAGGGCAATCTAGATGAGGAAATTGCAAAAGTACAGACTAACGGTCAGTAGAGTTGAGCAGGTTGATGTAGTTCTTTGAGATGTAGGTATGTTTGGTCTGCTCTAAGCTTGTGAGGCAGGGAGTTCCAAAGTTTGGCAACCTTCACTGGAAAGCTATTACTGCCAATCTTGGTGAGTCTGAATCTTAGTACCACGAGGCAATTGGCATTACCAGCTCTTGTCGGTCCGATAGACGTTCTTCTATTTAATCTGTCTGCTAGGTAGCTAGGGGCAGCATTATTTAATGCTTTGTGGGTCAGGGAGACCATTTTTAGCAGAATGTTATTGTGGGTAGAGAGCCATTTATATTGATGTCTAGTAGAGGAGATATGTTCTCTTTTATTCATGCCTAGTGCAGATCTTTAGGCGTTGTTTTGAAGAGTTTCTAACTTCTGGATAATGGCTTTATTGGCGCCACTGTATAGAGCATTGCAATAATCTAGCCTAGAGAGTATTAACGCTCTAGCCAAGATCATACAGCTGTCATTTGAGAGGAATGGCGTGCCTGCCCTGATAAGCTTACAGGTGTAAGCGGTGGTGGAAGTCAGAGATTTCACTTGTTTGTCAAAGGACATGGTCGAATCAAGGTAAAAGCCAAGGGTTTTTACCGCCTTAGTTACTCTAATGATGTTTCCATCGATGGTGAATGAAGAATATTCATGGCCTAGTTTATTAAAGGTTAAAGTGGGTACCCAGGATTATCAACTCTGTCTTATCATTCAGGCATAAGCCGTGAGTGGCCATCCATGCCTGGATGATGAGATATACCCTATTCACCAATGCCAAGTCCGTGCCATAATCCCCAAAAAGAGGGAGGATATCTGTGTATCATCTGCATAGTTAGTGTAGGTGATACCCAGAAGGTCCAGATCATCGGACAAGGGTTTGGTGAATATATTGTATAGAGTAGGGGAGACGCAGGAGCCCTGAGGTACACTGCACGCGATAGGGACAGGGTCCCCCGCTGCCGATGGGGAGAAGATCCTCATGGCTCTTTCACTCAGGAATGATTCTATCCATCTGATGGCCTCTGTAGAAAAGTGAGCTGCTGAGTCCGAGTGACTACATAGGACCTTATGATCTACTAGGTTAAATGCAGCTGAGAGATATAGCAGTAGGAGGAGGGCTGTTTTACCTTTATCTCTCAGCTCATCAACCTGTGTTTTTAAGTCGATAAGGGCGGTTTCCGTCCCATGTAATGAGCGGAAGCCAGATTGTCTTGCTCCCAAGAGCTTATGCAGTTCAAGATATTTTTGAATCTGGGTATATGCAACCTTGTCAAGTATTTTGAGTAAGAATGGTACCGTCATGATAGGTCGGTAGTTAGTAGGAATACGTGGGTCTAAGGTTTGCTTATTTAGGAGTGGGAGTACCCATGATTGTTTTAGGTTGGAGGGAATGGTGCCAGAGGAGAAAGAGGCATTAATCAGTTTGGATATGAAGGGTGACAGATCTCTACAAGCGTCTATATAATCTGCGCTGGGCAAAAGTCGCCTTTAAAATTTGATGGTTTGAGAGATAGGATGACTTTCTCTACTTCTAAAATGGAGGTTTAGTGAAGTGGAATCTAGTGGTCTGGGCAGTAGTTATATCACTAGTCAGAGGAGTGTTAGATAGATGCTGTAAATTCAAGGTATTTTTTTAGGTTTATTTTATTTTGGAGAGTGTTTGTTTTATTGGATAATGCATGTTGAATATCTGAACACCAGGTCTTATTTTTGATGCAGATGTCAGGTATGGGAATTGGGGACTCTAGTTCTTTTAGTATGGTGAATAATTCCTTCATACTCTAATTGGATTTGGCAATACGTTCGTTATAAGACTTTCGTTTTGCCAGGCAGATTTAATTTTTGTATTGCATGGAAATTGTAGTTAGCCTAACTTTATGCCCTTCCAATGAGAATAATCTCCAGGTAGTTTCACATTTCCTTTTTAGGAGACGTAGGTCCTTTAGTTGTGGAGTGAACCACTTGTTTCGATGGGCTTTTGGTTTGCTTGGTCTAAGTGGAGCAATCTTGTCCAGTGTGGTGAGCATAATTTTGTTATATTCGTGGACCAGTGTATCAGGGTCTAGATTGTTAGATAATGAGTTTAAAGTAGGGAGAATGGCGGGGATCACTTTGTCCTCTGTGATATTCTTTTTATTTCTAGTTGGGCAGAGTGGGGCCATTTGAGGGGCCATAGGGGGTGGTTCATTTAACTTTTTTATGTTACCCCCCACTATTTTAAATGGCTGGTGGCAGTGGTTTAATTTTCCTACCATTTTGCTTTTCTACCGCAGGCTGAATCCTCAGCGGCAGTATAGCACCCATGGGTGACCATTTTGTCAAAATGGCCTGGTCTTCTTTCGCCATTTCTCGGTTTGTGAGGTCTTTTTTGGGTTTTACTCTGTGTCTAGGCAGATTTGAGCCCTGTGTTCATTTTGCATTTGGCGGGCTTCAGCCCAGAAGACCGCCTGTGGCTCCAGTGTGTCTGGAAAGGCAAGATGTGAGGGAGGTTCCTGAAACTTTGTCCTTTGTCTCTAGGAGTGCCTGAATGCAACCAATCCTGATTGGCTGGCTGGCAGGACAGCCACCCTGCTGTGTGATCGACAGCCTAGGCTGTGCATGAATGGGAGAAACTTGCTTATAAGGCGAGTGTTTTGGGACTAGAGGCAGAGTCGACCACTGAGAAGAAAAACCAATGAAAAAACTATCAACGATGCTTGCTGTGTCCTCCTGGACCTTTGAATTGCCCACTGAAGCCCTGCTGCTGTGCTGAAACTACTTTTTTCTGATCAACAAGAAAAGCTGCAGAAGGGACGACTTCTTCCCTTGGGTTAGTGGTACCAACTAACCCCGAGACAAAATCCACTGGACCATCACCATCTTCCCCCGACTGGCTGTACTTCTTCGCTGCTGCAAGAGCCGAGTGCCAGGGGTCGAAAAATCTGTTGTCAAGTACAATGACTGAAATCCGGCCAGAAGCTCCAGGAGTCTCCTAAGAGGACACTCCATAAGCAGGACAACCAGAGCTGAAGGAAGCCCAACCGGTATCCGAGATCCGCGGTGGTGCTGATTACCGAGCGCTGAAATTGCAAAGTGCTGCTGATCCAAAAAGAGCCCATAGCGGCCGACAACCTCCAAATTGCCGCCGCAGGATCCTTCCAGACATCCTCCCTCTTGTCCCCACGACTAAGGCTCAGGAACCCAGGGTCTGCATCGCTGCAACAGGAAAGAATCCAGCTGGACCACTCTTCTTCAAACCAGAGGTACTGTTTAGACTTGGGGTACTTACCTCAGTGTCTTTGAGCTGTGCCTTTCACAGTTGAGACTTGCAGTGGCTTACCTTTAGAGTTGATTCCAACTCTGCTTTTCACAGCCTTAACAGCTCGTGACCCTACAAGTGATTTCTAACTTTGTATAAGAATTATCTAAGAAGTGGCTCAGCTCCACAGACTGTGTTCCAAATGACTTTGGCTGTCCTGGCTCCCTGCAGACTCTTCGTCCATTGACTTGGATATTTCTGTCCCTCAGAGGTGGTAACTTGTCTTAGACTTATTGCTGGGAAAGGCTTGTTTAGACTTCATTGGAAGATTTAAGTATACTCAAATACCCCGAGAACCTGTTTAACCTTTGTTTCCTTCCTTTAACCTTTCCTTTCTGCAACCTCTGAATCTGCAAAGTATAACTAGTGATATATAAATGCCATTACGGACCTTATGAATGAAGTCACCTCAGGGTGTACCAATTGCATAAGAAGCATATCCAAAGCGTATCCACTAACTTGTGCTGATTCTGAAAATTATATTTGATTGTTACATATCTTGCCCTTTTTAACCCTTTAAGTGCCATGGGTTTTTCCCCCTAGTGCCAAGGCCTTTTTTGGTGATTTCAGTATGTCGCCATTCAATGCTGTGTAACTTTGTTACATGAGATATCTCAGCCAAATTTGGCCCCTTTTTCCCCCACATGTAGGCAGTCGTAACACCGCCAGGAATCCTAGGTTGCTGTAGGGGGGTGGGTGAGACAAAATAACCAAAAAGGGGGAAGATTTTGTGTTTTTTCAAAAAATGCCAATAAAATGATGTACCAAGAAGCCTGTGTTTTTTTCCTTCTAAGAGCTAGGAACAAATGGTTTGCTGTGCTGAATTCCCCAATTTCCTGGCTTTCAAGAACAGGTTGAGTGGAAACGAAAAAAAAAAATATTTTTATGTGGTGGTCAACCGTTTTGTGAGAGGTAGGCGATTTTGGCCATTTTTGCCAATTGGACATGCATGGACGGAATGGAAGAAAAGGGTAGGAAAGCCGAATTCAAGGACAGAAAGGCATACATTTCTGGAAAGTAGACAAAATTCCAAGTTCCGGAAGGGGCGACTGGCGCAGGTCGGGAAACAACTAGGTTGGGGAAAATGCGGGAAAATGACCGAAAAAAAAAAGGTATGTGGTCGACATGGTTGGCTTGGTATGGCAATGGCTTCTATGAATTTTGAGAAAAACAATGCTCCGCTACATTCCCCCGACTCTTGCAGTTAGGAAAGCACACATTTTTTGTAGTGTTTCACAAAACAAGCAATACCACAAGCCAAACACTGAGCCATGGTACACAGGAGTTTTATGCTTACCGCCTGAAAAGACATACGAAAACCAATGTGGTGAGGAACGGCAAGCATACATTTTTTGAAAGAGCACAGGCAGACCTTTTCAAGGGTAGGTGACTTGTGCAGGTTACAAAAGTGCATGGTGCCTAAAGCAGCGACTAAATGTAGGACACATTTGGGAAATTAAAGGGTTGTGTGACAAAGGGCACCAGCAAATGGGTCGAAACATTATTAAAACCAAAGAAACACAACAAATGTCATACCTTCGCGCGTTCCCACAGATGTCCCGATAAAAATGGTACCTCACATGTGTGGGTGCACCTACCTGGGCACCAAGGGGAAAGCCGAAAACACCCCCAACCCCAAGTCTTTTCAGACAGTTGAATTTCACAATTTTTTCCAGGCGGGCACACCATACAGATTTGGGCCTAGGGTGTCCAAGCCACCAAGGAAAACAGGGAACCCCATGCATTTCTGAAAAGAGGACACCCGTGGGAATACACAGAGGTCTGACTTGCGCGAAGTGGGCCAGAATTTATTACCCAGAATCCCCGACAAAGTGAACATTGTGTTTTTCCCCCACCAAATATCACACTTTGTCGGGGATTGTGGGTAATACATTCTGGGCAGCTTCGCACAAATCAGACCTCTGAATTCCCACGGGTGGCCTCTTTTCAGAAATGCATGGTGCTCCCCGTTTTCCTTGGTGGCTTGGACACACTAGGCCCAAATCTGTATGGTGTGCACATTAGTCAAAATCCTGCAATCCTGCTGTGTGAAAAGAGTTGGGGTTACCAGTGTTTTAGGCTTTCCTCTTGGGGCCCAGGTAGTTACACCCACACATTTGAGGTACCGTTTTCATCGGGACACCTGTGGGAATGAGGGACGGTAGGCCATGTGTTGTTGGCGGCATGTTTCAGTGGGTGAGCCGAGTGAAATGTGCGGAAAATGTTTTTTCTGTCACATTTCGGACTTTGCTGCTGTTTCTGGGCAATACATTCTAGGCCGATTTGCGCAAGTCAGACCTCTGCGGATTCCCAGGGGTGTGCTCCTTTGGGAAATGCATGGGGTTACCTGTTTTCCTTGGTGGCTTGGACACCCTAGGCCCAAATCTGTAGGTTGTCTCCCCAAACCCTTTGGGGGTTACAAGTGGTGTACCTTTTTCCTTTTGTGCCCCGGTAGGTGCACTCACACATGTGAGGTACAGTTTTCGTCGGGACACCTGTGGGAATGCGGGAAGGTATGATGTCTGTTGTTGGCGGCGTGTTTCGGTGGGTGAGCATAGTGAAATGTCTGAAAATTGTGTTCTTTACCCCCAAATTTGGATTTTGCCAGAGTTTCTGGGTAATAAATTCTGGGCAGATTTGCGCAAGTCAGAACTCTGGATTCCCACAGGTGTCCTCTTTTCAGAAATGCATGGGTTTCCCTGTTTTCCTTGCTGGCTTTGACACCGTAGGCCCAGATCTGACGGTTGCCCACAAACAAAATGTGCTGTGCCGAAAGGCTTGGTGTTACCAGTAGGTTACCCTTTTCCTTTGGCACCCCAGGTAGGTGCACCCACACATGTGTGGAACCGTTTTCATCGGGACACGTGTGGGGACGCGGGAAGGTAGGCCATGTGTTGTTGGCGGTGTGTTACAGTGGGTGGCCAAGCAGCCCCCACCCCTCCCGCATTCAAAACATCCCTGGTGTCTAGTGGGCATTGCTGCCCACGGATCAAGCACCCTGCGCCCGATCCGTGAGCAGCAATGCTTACACAAAGGGTGTCGTTGGAAAGGGGAGAATCTCCCCTTTCCAACAACACCTCCCTCAATCTCCGGCTTGAAATACAGCTGACGATCGAGGGGGAGAAAGGTGGAGACTCACCTTTTATTTTCCCCGCAGCAGCCTGAAATGGCTGCTGCTGTGAAAATTACTTTCACGTTGTCCTGCTTTACGCACGCCGACGTGAAACTGAAGGTAATCCATCCCCTGGCAGTGAGGGGGGACCTCCACCTCACATAGCCCGGGGGTTGGATAACTGTTTTGAGTGATCCTGCTTTGCAAGGATTGCTCAAAACAGAGTGCCAAAAAGGACGAGATATCTCGTCCTTGGCACCCTGGAGGGAATTCCAAGGACGAGATACCTTGTCCATGGCACTTAAGGGGTTAAAGAACGCTTATTTAAAAATTGAAATTAAATAAATAACTACTTATAACTGAAATCTCGAGTGCAAGTGTTACTTGGTTACTTGTATTTGCGAATTTCATGGCTACATCTCTACAGCTCACATTTACCCCTCTTGAGATAGGCCGGACTGCTCAGTCACACTACCAACTTGTGTAGTACAGCCCTATACCAAAAGGTGGGTTACCCAATACCAAGCAGGTAAGTGTTGGGTAGTCTCACACCGTGTTACTACACCAATTCTTAACTAACAAGCAGCATTCGGCTCCAGCAGGCTGTGTTACTGCCTCTTGCTTTGTTGGCCTTCTCGGGGCCTCACTGGTACTCGTCATTCTCTCAGTGGCTCTGCGTACAAGGGTTGAAGAGCTTTCGCCCCCGGCGTTCCTGGATTCAGCAGTGTTGTACAGGCTCTAGGTCCACCACGTACTCTGTGTGGTCCCACCTCCAGGCTTTCTGCTCCATGTGGCAATATCTGCCCTGCACGTCACCACCCCTGCCGATCGGATCGACATTGGGTAATCTCCTCCAACTGAGGACATTGTGTTTTTATAGGACTCTCTCTAATGAGAGGTAACGTGCTTCCGATGAGAAGATGTCGAGTATGAGGCGGGTTCAGCAGTGGTGTCAGTCCATCAAAAATGGCAGTTTCTTTGGCCCTCATATAGGTGTAAAGTACAGATTTCACAGGGTTTCTCTTTCTACCAAATGCAATAAAAGATTGTGGCTAGGAAGGGGGTATGGTAATTTGCAGCGAGAATTTCAAAAGGGGAGTAACACCTATCATCTTTCACTGCCAATGAACATGGGCCACATATAAAGTGTCTGATTATCAGCTGCTGAACTGAAAGCAGAGTGCTTTAAATTTGTGACAGGAAATTTGTTTTAAAGAAGGATTCAAAAATCAGCGCTGCCAAACCCTAAAATAATCTGCTAAGAAATAGAATACCAAGAAAACCAGACACTCGGAAACACCAAATTCACTTTCCCACTGGTCATGGAGTCGGCACAGAATGGCTCTTGGTGATTGAAATCAATTAGTTTGAAACCCTAAAGTAGTATTAGGGTGGAGGGAGTTCCTGACATTGGTTCTTTTTTAACTAAGATTGGCACAGATTTGAACGGTGGCTCAATACCTATACACCTCCCATACATCAAAACACTTGTTGGTGCACAGTGGATATGTTGTGCATTAACATGCGTTTGATGCAGATTACAATTATGTTTAATTCTTGTATTGGTTGTTATCTTATTACAATTTTGTCAATTATTTCTGTAGTTGTAATAATTGTATTTACAATAAATGCATGAATTAGGTGCATAATAGTGTCAGGTCCTTCTCAATACTTATAAATTAATGTGTAGGCAGATCTTTGTGGCATTGTGCATTAATTCTAAGAGGTGGACTGCATTCATTTTGCTAGAACTCCTCATTATAGAGGCACTGATTTCAAGATCCTAATCTTTTAGAGGAAGCACAAGCACCTTTTACAAACCATGCTAGCGGGTTGCATTAATGGCAAAGGCATGTTTGATAAATGAATACCACGAAATTCAGCATAACATTTTTTGAGAGAAAGAGGAGAACATTGTAGCAACACCTCAGGACAAAAGGGCATAGTTTAGCATGCTTCAAGCAAGGGAACAACGAAACAACTTTAAATCCTCAGGTCGTTTTTTGCACTTGCCAGCAATATTTCCATTCAGTATGACCCTAAATTCTGCCGATTCACAGAGTAGCATGAAAGAGGTTAACAGGGGAAATGAGATTACCAAGGTGCTCAGGAAGGAATGGATGTCAGCAAAGAGAGGATGTGCCCAGAGTTCACAATAATAACAACCTAACCTAAGACTATTCATTGCGTAAGACTATTAATGAAATGTGCGATTTCGGGGCCTTATATTAACTGCATTGTGGTTAATTACATTCCAACACCTCATTCCTTTAATAAAGAGGCTGCTTTGATCTCACAATGTCAAAACGAGCACTACAGAAAAGCAGGCATGGAAAGAGGAGTACGCCTTCTCATAATGCTCTTGAAAGTGCACTGGTGCAATACCAAGTGTTGCTGTGACTTATCAGCAAAAGCAGATTCTTTATGCCATTGTCTACAACCCACCTTCACACATCACGGTCACATGACCAGGAAGCCCTTAGCAGCACAAAAGCCCAGCTCTCCCTGGAGGAACCCTCATCCAGCTCACATTTTCTCACATGACCAAACGGCTAGATGCACAGACTGGCAAAAACACCTGTAGTCCGGTTTGCCCAGAGCCAGACTCTCTCCACATGCACACAGGGATTGCAGAAAAGCTGGGAAGTTAGGACTAAGTGGGGGAAGGAGATGAACGGATACAAGATTTTAATTGATTTACAAGTCTTCAGCAGAAGAGTGGACTAGGTCTCGCAAAAAACTGATCATGTTCAGCCATCGTATGCCTACCTGTATGGTTGTTAAGCACATCTCCACCAAGCCCTGGATCAGATAATATTTTGCTTCTGCCATCAGTTCTTTGATCTCCAGTCCATTATTCGGAAGTGTGATAGTGTCATCTCGCAAATAAGTCAAAATAGTTCCAAAATGTTTTCCACAGCGATCAATGAGGACCCAACCTAAAGTAAGAAGAGATTAATTAAACAAATGCAGATTATACTGTGTGGCCCACAAAACACTAAAAGGGTCTTACCAAGACATGCTGGAGGCTCAATGGACATACTTGGTGCATTGTACAAAAACACAACGGGTCTCAAAAGCCATACAATTGCTTGCTCGAATACCCATAAAATAGATTAATACCTTCTAAGAGGCATAATGCACCCTAATCAAACTTTTCCCTGGACTGGCCTACATAAAAATTGCGGATGAAAATTTCGGGAGAAGTTTGAATCTAGCAAGAGTGAGTTCATGAGACCACAGGCTAAAAGCTTAGTAACTACAGCTCGGTTACCCAAATGTCTGCCTAAAGTTAGGATAACCACTGCCTTTAACTATGGTATTGTAGACAGACTTGTGAAGCACCACCAAGACCCCTGATCAAACATTGTACAAGTACAAAAAACAATGGCATTAGGAAAATATATGGTCCCAAAGTAGTCCATTAATTCAAAGTATGAAATGCCCATAACCAACTTTTTTATTCTTCCCTGTTATAGTTTGGGGATTTTATTTGTTACACAAATCACTATAGACTCTTTAGAGCATTTAGAAGGGGAGGGTGACATGTGCATTGTGTGTGAACATATGCTTAACAGGAAATTCATTTGGTACAGGACTTCCACACATCTTGGTTTCTTATGGTGCCTATGGCATGCATGCAGCAAAGACTAGCAGGTTTTTATGATGCTACGTGTCAAGATGGATTTCTAGAATGTGGCCTAGAAAGATTTTATGAGGCCACCGTAGTTATAGCGAACAAGGGAACTCCAAGAGGTTAGCCAAAGCCCAATCAAGGAAGCAATGGAGAGCAGTCAATGCTATTCTCAGGAGAGTGAGCGGGGTCAGGAGTCAACAATGAAGAACACAATTTAGACAGGAATGTACAAAAATACAGTATTTATTCTAGGCCTTTAATTTTTTCACTAAAAAATTAATCAAGCAGGTGAAAATATCGAACAGCACTCAAACATATATACAGTCTCATAGGTTCTTGAAGTGCATTCATTGACCCAATCAATAAAAGGGGCACGTAAAGTGATGCAAAGTCACAAGGATATTACCTAGCTTCAGCAGTCCCATCCGTAAGAAGAGTGGGGCCTTGTGCACAAAAGGAGGTTGAATTTCCCCCCACAAACACACCCTGGTGAGAGGTGCACAGGAGCTACGGGTGGCAAGAATTCTTCTAGTCGGGTTCAGGAGTACAGTGCAACCCTTAGCGATTGAGAAATGCAGGATGCATTGATGCAGCCCTCTTAAGGACACTTCACAGGATGGGGGAAATGAGAGTTCCAGAGACAGCCACCACACAAGACGATGGCAGGAGTCCTTCCAGTCGCGGTTGTAGAAGTCCTTCTAGGACGGGATCCCTTTAAGTGGGGGAGGCGAAATTCGGCAGGATGGTGACATAGCACAAGCTGGAAACCACCAAACATCTAGCTGCAAATGCGGAATGGCAAATGTTCTAGGGAGGTAGCTGTGAGAAACCTGAAGGTACTCTCACATCTACTCCCCAGGGTTCTTCTGTTCAAGTGACCAGGGAAGGGCCATCACTTTTGAATTCCGACCCTGGGTGTTTATTAGGACAGTTTTTCTGAAGTCTTAAGGGCTTAGTAAAAGCAGCCAGGCTCATTTTAGGAGGAAAAGAGGGCTGTGGAATCAATACAAAGAAATTGTAATACTACTGGTCCAAAGAAATACTGAAACACTGTCTTGTATTTAAATAAACCATTTATTTTTACAAGTAGGCCCAGATAAATCTTGGGGAAAATAGGTACTAGCATAGATCATATAAAGACGATATAAAAAAACACAACACTATGCTTGAAGATGCACAGACCAAAGCATATAACCTTATTTGGAACACCTCACAGGAGTTCTAGGGAAGTCAAACCAATAGTTACTTTTTAGAATACTTTCAGTAATATAAGGGTAGTAGACCATAACAGTTGTACTGTGACACTCAGCAAGAAATCACTTAGTAAACCAACTGGACAATATAGGTTTTGTTATTAGTGGAACACTGATTCTGGGAACAGCATCAACCTATAACTCTGATTCAGGAGAACAGTTATTCTAGGCGAGTTGGACCTTGGGGTGTAATATTCAATTACAGTTGCTTTTGAGTTCAAAGACTAAGGGAAGCAATAGCTTATTTAAGGATAACACGGTTATACAAGGCAAGTAAAACCGATACCCTTTTTACAGGAACTATCAGCAACTTCAAGGCATGTATAAACTTACGACTTTTTGTGTCCGTCTAAAACAGACCAGGGAAAGCAAAACGCAGTGCTACACTTTATGAATGACTCAAAGTTATTCTAGGTAGTGTGAGAAACCTGAATGTGTCTCACCCGCTAGTCCCCAGGGATCTGTCATCCAGGTGGCCAGGACATGGCCATCGCTTTTGCATCCAGTTCCTGGGAATGGAGCAGTGCGGGAGCATCACCTGGAGGGGTGTGGGGCTTCGGGGAGTGGGACACTGGATGGTGGGACGCAGTATCCCCTTCCCTGTAACACCTCCCCCCCCCCCCCATCGTACCTGGTAGGATAGGAACTCAACCCCCACCCCTTTCCCTGACACAAACACTTTCTCACAGACAACTGACTGTGAGAAAACGGACTAATGCAGAGCTGTATACCCGACATGTCCCAACACAATGGTCAGGCAATTACTGATCATTACACACACCTGCAGCTTTTTAACATGGCCCAAATGTTTAAAGATAGGGGGCTGCGAAGGAGGAGGAAGGCACTGAACGAGCAAGGCAAAGCACACAAGGAAGCAGAAGTTCCAAAATGGAAGTTTAATACGAGGAGAAAGAAGGCAAGACCAAAGTGGGTTGCAAGGAGGTGAATGCCCTGGACGTTTTTAGGTAAAAACGTCGCTTGCAAGAGCTTTCGAGAATAAGAAACATAAGACCAGGAATTAAAGCAGAAGAAGCCTGCATTGTGTGTCGGAGGTACTCGGGGATCTCCCGCGTAGATAGCCAAGGCAGGGAGGAGCGTTTCCCGCCGTGGTACTGTCCTTGGCTCGTACAACAAAGCACCACCAGTAAAATCAGCACAGCTGGGGAGTCGAGGAGACTCATAGCAGACCGGCCTGTGTTAGAACCAAGGTTACAAGCGGCAACATTGGATGAAGAAATCTGAAGAGAACAGTGTGAAGCGTATCTGACAAGCGACGCAAATATAATTGAACATTAAAGGAGTGACTGAGCTTTTGAAGCCAAGATAGATATGATATACAGAGTGGTCCGACGCCACGTGGCTGCTCGTTCGATAGTCTCGGTAGGTATCCAACTGAGCGGTGGTACATGTAAAAAGGAATTGTGAAATGGAAGTGGTCCTGCAACGGGTCAAGCTAAACCCGTGCACATTCGAAAGTCGTTGATAGTTAATGCAAACTGAAATTGGTCCAAACCCGGCTGAGGGAGACTAATTGTCAGGGGGATCCTGGGTGAACCGTGAGTCACCAGAGAAAGAATATTCTCTGAACATTGTAGAAGGAGATCTAAGCCCGGAAGAGGGGGATCTAGGGTGAAGTGTGAATCACCTGAATTAAAGGAATGGTTCGCTCAAAAAGGTTATTGTCGGAGGCCAGCAGGGGGTGCACTGGCAATGGCAGCCTGAGTTATGCTCCTGCTTCACCAGGCTGCTAGGGGATCTGAGATCACCCACCCCCCAAAAGACCCCCTGTGAAGGAAGGAGTGAACCATCGAGGTTGGAACACCTGTGGAACACTTGGGCGAAAAACCGGAGCCAGGTGCGTGCAGCCCCAAACAGCAGCCCGGCTAAGGCAGCACTAGGAGTAGCAGGATAGAGGGGCTCCATACCCTTTCATATCTGAGGATCGTTTTAAGCCGACTGTCCCCCTTCCCCAGTCCTTCCCCACTCCTGGAGGTCACCAGACACAGTGCTATGTCGAGGGACAGCTGAGATGAGGAGCCCCGAAAGTGTATTCCTAGGCCGCGTGAAGTGAGTGGACATACCTCTCGCTTTTCTTTCGCAGTCCCCCCCGCCCACCCCACCTGCTGCAGCACTCCGATCAGCTGAGGCCCACAGAGAGGTTGGCCTGGTGCCAAGGGGGCAATGGGGGGCCGAGAAGACATGTCAGCCAGAGGCAGCCCGGTCCATCCACCTTAGAGAGAGTTGCTCGGAACGGGGAAGGGGTGAGAGAACAGGCAGTACCAGAGGTTATGCATGAGGAAATACATTGCTCCGGACAAAGGAGTGGGTCACCGAGGGTGGGGACGTTGAATGATAAGGGAATGAACTCGCCCCCAAAGCGGTCGCTGGTGGCAAGGGAATTCCGTAGGAGGGCCGGGGGGCGGGGGGGGGTTTCATGTACTGTTTCTTCAAGAGACCAAATATGCTAAAGGAGAAGATAGGAGGGTGCCAGGGAGTGCATTGGGACAGGAATATTGGGGATCGGGACCTCTAAGAAAAGCAGGGGGGGCGAGATATCCTTATGGCGAAAGGTCTAAAGCTAGAGGAAGGTAGGGCTCTGCTGATTTCAGGGTTTATTAACAAGGTTGGGTTCACATTCGCATCAATTTATTGCCCAAACCAGGGGCAACAGAGGTATCTGCTGCAAACACAGCCAAAGGTGATGCTCGTAACAATGGGCCATATACATTTGGAGGCCAACTAAACATGTGGGCAGTCTTTCGGAAGGACATGCCGAATTCCCCTCCCGGGTTTGTCTAAGTGCCACGACCAGTGCATAGTGAGGTCCTGGGAATATCATAAGTATATGGGCTACGGGACATATGGTGTCATTTACACCCAGAGGATAGGGGGTATACATTCTACTCGGCCCCTCATGGCACATTTACCAGAATCAATTACATCTATACATCAAGGGGTCTATGGGATGAGGCGATGTGTTCAGAGATCTCCCCGATTTTGTGGTTGGACCATGATTTGGTGTTGGCGGGCCTAAACTAGCTGGGATGGTGCCCAGGGGCTCTAAATGGAGATGCAACAACTCCCTACGGAAATACCTAGTGTTCCATGAGGAACTGACTAAAGAGATTGTAGAGTATTTCAAGGTGAACAATAAAGGGGAGGTTTCTAAGATAGCGGTATGGGAAGTGGGGAAGGCGACATGGTGGGGTTCCTGAGCAGGGAGGGGAACCCGGAAAAAACGAGAACGGACATGAATAGAAAACAAGCTACGAGCCAAAATTGCCCAGTTGGACAGGAGGGTTGGAGACACAGTAGTCTGGAGAGAAGAAAGGGTCCTGGAGGCAAGACAGAAACGGGAGGAATTGCCACTCTGAGGAAGGACAGGTGATCGGAAACTGCAATTCCTGAAACAAACTTTTTATGATAAGGGAGAAAAGGCGGACGCATTGTTAGCGGAAAGACTCAGGGGACAACAGGCCGTCAGGTGGGTTAAGGCCATAGGGGAGGATGGGGAAAATGGAGGACCAAAGGGTGGGGGGAATTTGAGAGGTGTTCGCTTCATTCTATGAGGACCTGTATAAAACAGGTGTCAACCCAGACCCCGCAGGGACAACCCGGTACTTGGAATTCCAATGCCCAGGCTCTCGGGAGGATGCAGAGGCACTGGAAACCCCTATAACGGCTGACTAAATAAAGAGGGCAGTGTCAAGGGTTCCCACAGAGAAGGCCCCGGGTGAAGATGGTTTCTCTGCAAGCTTTTATAAATCCTTTCTTACCCCCTTCTCCCATTTATGGTAGAACTGTTCAATGACATCCTTAAGAGTGGGGAAGCCCGGGACAGAGACCTTTTCCCGAGCAATGATCACGGTCATACCGAAAGGCAGGGACCCCCAAAAAGGCGGATCATATCACCCCATCTTGTTCCTTAATATCAATACCAAAATCTACACTCATGTCCTGGCGGAAAGATTAGAGATACATATGCCCCAATCGATACACTCGGTTCAAGTGGGCTTCAGAAGGGGACGCTAGGGGGTGGTCCCATTTCGGAAAACCTTGCACTTGATCCATGAGGCGAGGGACATGGAGGGAGGGAAGGGGGACCCAGTACTCCGATTGGTTGATGCAGAAAAAGCCTTTGACAGGGTAGAGTGGTGCTTTCTCAAAGAGGTACTGGGCAAAGTGGGCCTGGGCCCTAGATTCATGCAAGGCATTATGGTGGTTTATGGGTCCCCCAGGGCTTGTGTGGCGGTCAATAGAGGCTTCTCCCGATGGTTTGCCTTGAGTAGAGATACGAGGCAGGGCTGCCCTCTATCTCCGATTCCATTTGTGCTCTTTAGAACCACTAGCACAGAGAATTAGGGGATCCAGGAGTCGAGATATTCACGATGGGGCACAGGAATACAAGGTGGCATACGCAGAGGACATGCTTCTGCACATACAGAACCCGCTAAACTCCATATCCAGGGCTATTGCGCTGATGGAGGAATACAGAGATCTCTCTGGGTTTAAGATTAACAAGTCAATTATAGTGTTTCTTCGGCATTGTATTTGGCTTGTTCTCTTACGCTCTTACTATTGACTTATGATTGCCTGTTTTGAATTGTAATTAATTTTGAAAATCCTAAATAAAGAGTTAAAAAAGGATTAACAAGTCGAAATCTACACTGCTTCCGCTGGACGGAAATGGGGACCGGGATATAGGGAGGTTCACTCCTTTGGGACTAGTGATCAGCAGTGACACATTAAGATATTTGGGAATTAACCTTAAAAGGGTCTGGAGGACCTATTCAGGACCAATTTCCCTGCGATTCTAGCTGGATTCCGGGCAGACCTGGAAAGATGGGGAAAACTAACCATTTTGTGGCTTGGACTCAATGCTCTTGTGCTTACCGAGATTCCTCTTTGCATTCCAAATGCTCCCGATTGGTATCCCTGAATTTATTTTCCATTAAATAACGGCTGCGATGCTGACATTTCTTTGGCAGGGGAAAAAGCCTAGAATATCATTTAATGTCCTTACCATACTGAAGGACAGGGGAGGCGCTGGGCTCCCCAATTTGAAACTGTAATATAAAGCCCTGCCGTTACGGATCCTTGTCCCGCACCTCAGAATACAGAGAATATCAATGGGTTGGTCTGGACAATCTTCATCTGTCCCCCACCTCAGTTGGGGAATGGCTGTGGGTCCCTAGGAACGGGCTCTCCAGCAGAATTCGCGACCACCCAATCCTGGGCACAATATGAGAAATGTGGAAACAGGGCACGGAAATGGAAAGGGTGACGACCTGGCCCCCCCCGTTGAGCCACTTGTGGGCACCAGAAATACGGACGCTATCCCGGATCCAGGGAGGTTTCAGGCCTGGTATGAGGCGGGTCTTGAGAGAGTGGGTCAACTATGGAGGAATGATACATTCGTCACTAAAAGTGAACTTGAGGGGGAACTGGGTCTGGACACACTTTCCGTTTTTTATTGTCTCCAACTGAAAGGAGTGCTCATGAATGGAAAATGGAGGGATAAGATGCAGAGGGACCTTACTCCCTTCGAGCAGCTCTTAGACAAGAGAACGGAAGTGAAGGGCATGATCTCGGTCATGTACAAAGAACTGGTTATTGCCGGGAAAGGATCAACTGAAAAGCTGAGATGCAAATGGGAAAGTGACCTGGGAAGGGAATTAGACTCTGCAGTGTGACTGAAATTGTGTAGAGGGGCCGCTCAGATAGCGATTTGCCAGCAATATAAACAGCATGCCATTAAACTCTTGCATAGGTGGCAATACAACCCTGTCAAGCCTTCTAAGATGTTTCGGAACACGAGCCCAGAGTGTTGGAATCGGAGCGGAGCAAGGGCCGATTACTGGCATATGTGGTGAGGATTCCCCCGGGTACAGATGTTCTGGGATGTAGTGTTGTGCTGGATAGAGGTAATTGATGGTGTTCAGCGTACGAAAACGCCAATCCTGACCCAGTTTGGGATGGAGGAATCGAATGGGGATCTGGGCAAGATTGGGGGGCTGGTAGCACCACTGCGGCTTGCGACGCGACCCTGCCTGGCTACGAAATGGAAATGTGCTCAGACCCCATGTACAAGGGAATGGGTCAATGTGTCTTTGAATATATGCACTATGGAAAGGATCACAGCAGCACTACATGGGAGGGCAGCATCGCATGAGACCTTATGGGGAAGTTTCATGGCCAAATACTTGAATAAATGAAGCAACCGGGTGCTTAGCAAGAGGAGAGGGAAGCAGGGGATTGGCTTGGGCATAAGGATTGACTGGTGAATGTCGACCCCTCGGGGACCTCCCAGTTTGTTGGACTATGGCCAAACACTTCAGAAAGGCTGAGAGGCGGCCATGTTTACCATTGTAATTTGAACCTTACTGTTACCCCACACTAGGCAACCGAAAGCTTCCTTATTCTTGTTTCTTTCAATTGAGATGATCCTGCTACACGAGGGGGTTGGGGGTTTCCTTGTTGGTGTTCAAAATGTTTTCTGTTCTGCGAAAACCCAAAATAAAAACACACACATACATATATCTGTATGTATGTGTGTGTTACTGTCCCAATCGTTTGGGCATATATTTTTAAGCTTACTGTAAATCGATCTAAACATTCTTTTTCCTATGCATCTTACCTTAGTTTTCCTCACTATTACACATTCGAAAACAACGGGTTGGCCGAGGCCATCTTGTGCTTATCTTATCCATAGATTCATCGTCCTAGGTTCAAGTACCCTCGCGGCAAGAATACAGATCACCCGCCACTCAAACGGACATCACTAGCCCAACCAATATGCTCCATCTATTTTCATGACGTTCCTGGCCAGCGTAGCCAAACGTGCCCAGTCATCACCCACACCATAACGTTATTGAACGCAGAGCCAGGAAGCTGAACATACACATCCTCTCACAGCACGTGACCTTTCTTTCTTGTCCCAAATAGGAGCGCAAACATTTTTTAAGAAAACATCAATAGTCTGCAATGTAACAAGTGCTTTTATTTTTCAAAGAACGCTCACAAGAGAATATTAAATCCACGAAATGAGCGTATGGTTTTGACATACCAGTTATAGCTAGCGAACATTGCATGCTTCGAAAGTTGTTTAGAACGTCCTCATGATACGCTGATTGCGATCAATCAATATCTGTTCTCCAATTCCTTTGTGTCCATATGTTACACCAGCAAAACTTTCTAATGACGCACATGATGTTCCATTCGTGAGAAGATATGGATTGTTTACACTTTCAAGTGCAACGCTTTCGCATCAGCATGTTTTCACAACAAACGATGAAAGGTTGCTTTTTATTGCTAGTCCTGCCAAAGGGCAGATTGGTCCCCGTCGGTCGTCCCACATAACAGTGATCAAATAAGCACCGTTGATGATTATCTGCCACGGTTGGTTGAAGAATCCATCCGACGGTAGCTGAAAACTATGGCATACGCAGAACAGTACACTGTAGCTGTGTAGAAAACAGAATAAAATATTATATTTTAGTAGCCATTCTGTAATCGATTATAACAAGTTACTGTAATTCAGAACTGGATGAAACCTAACCATAAACACAAACCACACAGAATGAACACACATGACAACATGGGGGAGTATTTGTGATCACTGTGTGCATGAAAGTGTAGCGCTGTGAAGTTGGTATAGCTCCCAATGGGATGGAGAACCAGATGCAGACTTCACATAGCAGGCCCTACCAGAAAACAAGGACAGCGATAGTAACATTTTATGTTAAACCACAGACAGATGGCATTGTAATGGAACTGGGAAGATAAGTGATCGAAACGAGAGCCAAGGGCCTACGGAAAAGGATCAGCCCCTATGCCTCCCTCCAACCCCCACTTTATGATGCACAAGGATGCAACGGGGGCAGCACACCAGGATATTCCATAGGACAAAGCGGTTTAGATATCATTAGCCTGCATACAGGTTGTGGTTGCAGGTCTTCGAGGAATAATCATCAAAATATGGTCCATCTAACAACCCAGAACTCTGTTCCGAATATATTGGTGTGCAAAGCCAGTAATCAATAAGTCCCAAAAACAATCATACCTCTATTCACTCCTCTTTTAAACTATACACAAATAACAGTCATTTCTAGACAGCTATACAAACCACAAGCTACACACTTGATTTTTTATAGTCTGCGGTATAAATATCATTCAACATAACGTACTGTGTCAGTTCTTTTGGTCAAATTGCACTTTTGCATGTCGCTGAATTAGTCATTATGCATACAGCACATCCTGTTTTTAATTGCACAAATATTATGTATAGTTGAGCTTACATATTTTCAGGAAGTTCCATTCTCTCGATGTCACGTTGACTAACTGCTCCAAACAACAGATAGCAGAAATGGAAACTACATTTTCCTATGTCCACTTTCAATAAAGTAAAAGTTATCATTTTTTGTGGGTATTCGACACTGTGTCCTTCGAACAGTTGCAGACTTTCGCTCAAGGCCAAATAACAATAGCATCCTGTTTCAAAGACTGCAGCCAGAGATGGGTAGGTTTCAATTTTGTGAAAGAATGCCAAAAATAAATAATTAATGAAAACTTAGACAATACACTGCTTTGGGCATGTGGTTCAGTAAACCAAGGACAGTTACAAACGGCTATGTAAAATATGCTTCGCCACGGAAACATAACAATCCAGAAGGCTATGTGTTGCTGCTAACTCCGGGAATATATCATCTTTGTAAGAAAATTAAATCAAAACCCCACCTTTCCCTTGTCCAGCACTGTTTCATGGCACAAAGCGCAGAATGTGTGGGTCAGCGTGACTGTATCTCTGCCTCCCTTCCCTCTGGCACCAGTCCCCCCCCCCCCCCGAGCCTCACAGGTGCATGACGTAGTGATGTAGTAGCAATGTAACTTAAGAGGGACCTGACCTTCACTCCATGGAGAGATGAGCCCAGCCGACCCATGTGGAAATCGACAGACAGCTGAGAAACAAACCAATTGTAGCCTGGCATCCCCTATGGAGCAGGACCATGTATACTGTTTTACCAATCAACTATGCAGGTTCAGACCCTATATAAGATGTCATTACTGACGGTGTGTCCTCTCAAAAGGCACAAACATTCATTCTGGAGTCAGAACGTTCTCCAACAGCAGAGTCTTTTGCTGATAATTTTTGTATTCTGTACAATTAAACCTTGTTATCCTTGCAAGCTATCTCTTGGCTTCTTTCCCTAGATGGTTGTATTCATTCTGGCGTGACCCTAACAGGGGACTGCTTTCAATTGCATGGCGCTTACTATAATTCATGCATGTCCGTTCATACTCCCTTGCGCACCGGAGGTAGCCCTCTCAACCATGACACGAGACAGGTGACATTGCATGCCCATACTAGATAAGTTACATTCATGCTCCGACTATACCTTATGCCAATCGGCCGTCCTAGTTCATATAGGATGGAAGGAAGAGCCGAAGGGTGTACAAGTGCTGGAGGAGGGTGTTAAGATGGATTTCCAAACTCTTACCCAATGTGCTGAAGTTTAGGAGGCCACCCTGGGTTTAGTGAAACAGGGGAACTTTCTGGACAAGCCAGACCAATCTAGGTATCTTGGCAGGCGAGATGAAGCCTCAGGAGGGGTGATGATGATCGGAAGCCCACAATGAGCACAAAGCAACAAACCACAAATTACTCTTAGACAAGTGTATATGAAAGATATGTATACATTTATTGTCAACAGGACCAATAGATACAAGTAAACTTTAGTTATGCGAAAACACACAATACTCAACAGCATATACAATACTTTTCCTAATGAGACAAATGAGGAAACCACAGCCACAACCTGTAAAGGGAAGGGTTGGTAAACACACTAGGAGCTTTAGACCATTTTTTGGAGTCGTTGCCTAACTTTCTAGTCCAGCCCTAAGAAGTGGGTAGCCTAGGACTCAGTGCAGTAGTACGTCAAAGCGCACGATCGCTCGGTGAAGCAAAACACGCGCATTCTTGGTAAGGCCGTCGAAAGTCAGGAGGGGGCCTGTGGCGATGAACAATTGCTTCCCACTATTCGATTAGGCAGCAGAACAGTTTTCAAAAGGTGAGAATAGCTGGGGAGCGCAGGCTAACCCAGCCAACATCGAACACCTTTATGGGATATTCGTGCATAAAAGGTATCGGTTGTGCTGGTGGGAAACCATCCAGTGATGCAAGTCCTTGATCCATGCACCCAACTAGAGTCATGGAATAGATTTTATGTTTGCGATACATCCTTTTTACCACTTCCCGTTGCTCTTTCACCAAACTTATTGTTGACAGGATGCACCTCTACTTCGTCCATATAAAAAACATAACTTATTGGAACGACTTATTGCATCTGCTAATGGGGTGGCTGTTAGGACAGTCTTTCTGAAGTCCAGCTAAGGGCTTAGTAAAACCATTCAAGTGAGGCAGTCCAAGATTCCACTGTTAGTATAAGGCTGTACCACCTGAGTTCAGAGTAGCATAGACACAACAGCCAGGCTTAAGGAGGGAGGGGGGCTTTAGAAGCAATACAAAATTAAATTTTAATACAAACGGTCCAAAGAAACACTGAAATACTATGTATTGTAAAAAAAATAGTTTATTTAAATACGAGTAAGCCCAGATAAATCTTGGGGGAAATGAGTACTATCACATTATATATGACCACATTTATAAACACACAACACTATGTTTGGAGGTAGACAGACCAAAGCATATAACCTTATTTGGAGCACCAAACAGGAGTTCTTGGAAAGTCAAAACAAATAGTTACTTTTAGATTACTTTCAGTAATACCAGGGTAGTAGACCCTATCAGTTGTACCGTGACGCACAGCAAAAAAAGAAAAAAAAAAAAAACATATTTTCAACTGAACAATATACATTTCTGACCTAGTGAAACACAGACACTAGGCACAGTGTACATCTATAACTCTGATTCAGGAGAACAGTTATTCTAGGGGAGTTGGACCCTGGGGTGTAATATTCAATTACAGTTGCTTTCCAGTTCACAGACTAAGGGAAGCAATAATTGTTATTGTCATTTATGTAGCACCCTATATATCATTGGTATGATCTCAAAGCCCTTGTGGGTTGAACGCCCTCGGGGACTGCAGTCCAGGTCAGTTGAGAGAGTAGGGCAGACGACAGTGCTTGGGTGCACTCAATATGTGTGCAGCAATAACTAACTTAATTTAGGATAACAGTGTTACTCTCAAGGTAAGTAAAACCTATACACTTTTCACAGGAGCTATAAGCAACTTAAAAGGCGGTTTGTGACCCAATACTCTGTTTGTGTCTGTCAAAAACAGACCAGGAAAAGCCAAACTCAGTGTAACACTTTATGAATGACCCAAAGTTATTCTAGGTAGGTAAAACCTAAGGCAGACTTATTCTGGACTGGTTAACAGCACGTCAGGGAAAGCAAGACTCAGTTGGGCAACAGCATTACTTGTGTGGAAGGGCACAAGCAATTCACAGGCGAGTAAAATAACCTTAAATCTACTTTCCAGAATGGCAGAACATAACTAACCTTTTATATACTTTGCAGAAAGGTTAAAACATAATTTCTTATAATGTGAAGACAGTTTGAATCCTCTAATCAAGTCAAGGGAAGCCTTTCACATCAGTAAAAGTGTTCAACAAATTACTGCTACCAGCCATTAATGGTAAGTTTGTCATTGTGACATAAATTGTACATGCATTTAAAATGAGAAAGGGGATACTCAGTATCTCCCCAGCACTCAATATAAGGTGGGGGGTGCTGATCTCACTTAGTAAAATGTAAAAGGGATCCAAAGATCCTTTCTACCCTTGGGAACTGTAGTTCTCACAAGGTTAACAAGAGAAAGTAAAAAATGGAGCGCCTATGGCAATCTAGCAACAACAGGAACTTAGTGCCAGAAAGTTGTCAGAGGATACATTTTAAAAGACAATATGGAGAGCCCAAAAAAATAAAATAATAAGAATAATAAAAGTACACCCATTAAAAATAGCAAAATATTCACTGAGTGTGGAAAAAGGTTCTCACTCAGAGGTAGAAGAGAAAATAATCCACCACTAAAGCTAAAAGTTCTGGGGTTGACACAGGTCAGGAAGATTTATCTTTACTATGAACCTAAAAGAGGCCATCAGCGCAAATGCCATGGATTGCATGTGTGCATGGGGTTGGGTCTAGCAGAGGGTTTGACAGACACCAAGCCTCTGTGTACCTTTCACAGATGGGAAATAAACATTTGCATATCAGTCTCTCTCCCACCCAAATGGGCAGTCCAGCAGTGAAGTGCTAGGACAATTCTCTTCTGAACAATAGTACCAATAGCAACCCCAGACAACTGTCAGGATAAGCAATACAAATGAAGGAAAAGTAAAATATATACATTAATGTATCATAAACCCAATTTGATTGGCGTAAATACTTTGTAAAACATTATCTAGCCTTGTAATTGCAAGTGTAATAGCATTGGATTGTTTCTGAACAATGTCCAAACATTGGGGATCAGATCTAAAATGTTATTTATTGTGAGCAGATTTTGAATACAGCTACAAATCATTTAAATCCGTCAACCTTTCGACAAGTTTCAATTTTGGAGGACAAAGCTCATTTGCAATGTTTTGTAGCATTGTATGTGACCTGCGAACAAAATCGGAATCCATTCCATGATTTTGCAAGGCCAACACAGTCAATGTCAGATCTTTCACAAATTCAAAATCCATTTCCTGGTATATTGCCTTGAACACCCAATGTTTGCGTCGTTTTGTAAAGGTCATGAGGTAAAGCATCCTGAATGGTCCTGCAGTTTTCGATTGTTCCCTCCCAATGTTCTCGTTGTGCGCAAGTACAGCTAGTATTGTTCTGGCCTCCATACTGTGTATGGCGAAATGCAACCTTTTGTGCCTGTACTTTAGGCACATATTATGGAACACCTCCAAATCTCCAGTATGACAGAATTCGGTGAGTCCCTTCCGGTCTCTTGAAAGCATTTTATCGTACACGATCTTCTCAAATGCTTTTGTGGAGGGGAACATGGCATCAACCACTTCTTCTTGCATTCCTGCTCCTTCGTTAAACGACCATGTGCACATTCATGGAAATGCTGGTTTTCTGTTCTGTCCATGAGTGTACGCTGGAAAAATGGTGCATCAATGAACGCCATTTTTCAAGTAGAATTTCTAAAGATCCATCACAAGTTTTTGAACTCCACCAAAGACGATTGCTGATAGACAGCGCACTTTAAAAGGTTTTCCGAACCTTTTTTTTTTAACCAGCAGCATTAATTTCTTTTATGGATTTATTTGGCAACGTGCCATACATCAGAATTGCTGCCGAACGTGTGGAAACTACTATTGCATGGCCTTGGCTATTGAAAGGTGCCTGTCAGTGGCTACCACGTCTATTTGCGTTCCCCTGGATTCCAGATGTTCGATGGATTTAATGAAACATTGTTTCTGTTTCTCCATGGCCACAGATGATGTACATTCAGACAACTGCACGATGGCCGAACTCACAATATTTTTACTTTACATGTCTTGAAAGAGGTATGTGCAGTACTTAGCAGAAACTCCTGGACTATCACACTGTCACCAGCTAGCCTGACACGTTTGCCAGAGAATGTACTCTCCAATGACATCTGTTCAAGTTTCCAGGCATGGCTAATAGTGGGGAATAAGAATTCCCTCTGATAGTTTTAGTACTGTGTTTAAACAAGGAACTCAAGTTCCACAAATTGACAGGAACTGAATATTACTGAAAGTTGATCCGCTGAACAGTAAAGCTGCTGAACAAAGTAAATTTCCAGCAGGCACTTTGCCGAGCATCGGTTGAGCAGACCATGAAAATGTATTATGGAGGTGGACACAGCTGCGCACGATTTCCAGGTTGCTGCCTTGTAATACACGAGACACATTCACCAATGGCTCCCCGCGTATGTTCCCCCTTTAATTTATGATCACATTTCAGCATTTGTACAACCTCTAGCAAGCAGCTGTCGAATACAATGTATTATTGCTCCTTTAATAGCCAATCGTCCTTCTGTACTGTGTTTTACGACTCGACAGTGGTGGACAATTCCCCCAAACTAGGCAAACTGTAGTCCAGATCTTGTGCAAATTTCTTAGTCAATTGTGTTGAAGCTTCAGCCTCTGTTAGTTCAGGCTGTGATATTTCCCCATGAATTGGAGAAACAGGTAACATTAAATGTTTGTTGGGTGGAACATGTTTATAGGGAGTAGATTGTGTCAAAGAGTCTGTGAGCAATTGCAATGCAACCTCATTGTCTTCAGTCATCTGGGCGAGTTTGCACAAAGTAGCAATGGTGCATGGTAACTTTGTATGGTTTGCAGGTGAGCTGCCATTTATTTTCTGGCCACTGGACATATGCATCATGAGTCTGAATATTGACTGGACCACGCTGTGCCCAAAATAGTAGTTGCTCCATTGTGAAATCCGTTTGGCAAGCAACATCTTTGGTTTCAGTTGTTGTCTGAGTCTTCATACTCCTCTTTCTTCTGGGTCTCTAACAGATTTATAGAAAAACATGCTCAATGTATAGCACACAGAGAAGATACGATTTTCCAACAAAAAACATAATAGGACTAAAACATAAGCTTAAAAACTTCTCCAAAACAAACTGGTTTGTTCTTTACCCTGGTTTTCTAAATTCGGTTCGAAACAGTGGCCATCTCTTTGACGACCGCAGCATCAAGCTGAAAATAGAGCGTTTTTATATGGTTTAAATCGAGCACATTTCATTTCCACTCAAACATATGAACATATATACAAACAGAACCAACTTGACGGACTTCAAAACATTACAACATTATAAAAATGTATTCCCAATCCAATGTGATGCCCAATTGTATTTCATATTAGGTTATGTATACCTCTGGTCCATGTGCCTCTTCTAATTCCACATCTTGATTACATTCCTTGGAGATTAATCATTTAAAAATATTTATCGTACTGAAATGTAAAATGTTTCATCGCACAGAGCACTTCCGCACAAAGTCGTTTAATGATTACGAACCATATAATATAAGGTTTGTTGTTACAACACAAATAGAACATTCGTATGAACATACCCTCGAAAACAGTGTATGTGATTTGGTCAGAATATATATTTCAGATTTCACCTGATCGAGATCACCTTGAAAAACAGGGATTATAATGTCACCTTCAAAAGTAGTTTGCTTTGTAATATTTCCTTTGTAATCTATTCTGCATTAAGGAGGAAGCGTAATGTTAGAACAAAAAAAAAAAAATCAGAAAACTTTGAAACAGTGCAACGTTACATGCATTTCAGTCTCAAAGTATATCCTTTGTAGGATTTACTTTCTTTCTACCCAGAAAAATGTAAGTATGCATACCCCATACGCCTGGACCTGTTGCAAAGGAGGAAGTGATTGTAGGCGAAGTTCCAGCATCCCCCTATAACATAGTACTTATTTTAATACGGATGAAAAGGCAAAATGAAACAGAAAAAATGAAATACAGACGACAGACGATGGTACATACAGAGAGACATCCATACATGCCACTTTGTGTAAATAACCAATACTATACAGAATAATTTTCAATATGTTGAAATTCCAAGCATAGCAGATGTATGTATTGTACATTCGCATACAAAGTACTAGCACAATATAAGTACTTGATAGGCGAGCGAGGTGGATTTTGACTCGGAAAAGTAATTGATGCAGAAACTTGCTCCTCATTTTCAGTACATTGTCAGAAAATAGTACAATGGAAAAGGTAAATTAGTATTAGAAATGGGGCCACATCCAGTGCTCTAAAATATGCCTTTGTGCAAGGTGGTAGGGCTCAGCATTGGGATACTAGGCGGGCCGGTGGTTTCGTCACTGGTGAGGGTCTGTGCTTCCATCAGTGTGCTCAACGTAAAGAAAGACATGTCAACCAACACATTTTGAAAACATTATGCAACTTTTAAAGGGCACTATGGAAGTTCTTACTGAGGGTCACATTTCACTGATTAGAAGCTCCCAAAGGCAGGGATAAAGTTATACTAAAGTGAAACATTTAAAATTCTGGCGATTCTGGTAACTATGGAAACTTGAGTAATACAACTTTGATGGAAATAAACACTGAAAACTCTAAATTACCTTTTTAATACACTATTTTAAATAAAATCAAGAGATTATAGAGAATACATATTTATACAGACCACTGTCGGACATACCAATACACAAATTCATCATCCACTACTCACCTGAGCCAGCGTGTGCCGAAATGGAGTTGGAATTCCATTTGGAAGCAATTTGTACGAAGAATTCTGGGTAGATGCTTTTTGGTGTACTTTGATAGTTCGTAAATATCTTCGGTTAAGCGCAGGCTGCAGACGCGGAATTGATTGGCCATCACGTCTCTCAAGTCATCCTGGGCTCTACTTTTCCAGTGGACATCTCATCCACTGGAAAACCGCAATTTGTAATCCATCTTCTTATTAAATCAATATCCTTTGGGAATATATGCAGGACTTTGCCCCGAGTTTTGGCATGGCTCAGAGAAGGGCAACCGATAACTGTACATGAAGGCATTCTTGAAAGGTCCATAAGATCTGTATAACAAAAAATAGAATTATTATAAATAATACTGTATGTGAATAAAGCAATTATTACACAGCTTTGTCTGTAAAGTTTCTTTTAAATAAATAAAACCTGTGTAACCTAGTCGAATTAACACAGCAATAATTTTTACAAAATGGATTGTTATACCACAAATCGTAACGTATTACGCGTCCGCTGAATGAACTTTCAAGCATCAAAAAGGAAACCTGCTTGCAAACATGGACCACGAAACATTCCATTCTATTCTATTACAATGCACAGTGAAGCAATGGGCTATTTATTGAGATCAAAATACATAAAATATTCGGTAATGGTGAAGTCTGAGATAAATGAACATTACAATACTGGGTACATTAGGTGGAAACGATAGAAACGTTCAAAGCAGCGATCGATGACCACAGAGAAGCAAATAGGTGACCTACCCTTTCTTGGACAAACAAATGAGCCGATTTAGCAAGCAGAGGAACAAGTAGCTGTGGAAAAGGTATCCGGGGAACAGGTAGCTCCATGGCAAGATACCTTGTAGATCTCAGAGATGTTCTCCTGGTAAATGTCAAGGTGTTTATAAAAGGCTTAGAAAAGTGGGTGTGTATGTGAATGTGTGACGTGTTCGTTGACAACCAACAACCATTCAGCCTCGATGCCAATGTTTCACATTTGACATACCCTCCCACCCAGCCCCTTTCGAAGCACCCAGGTGTAGGCCTGCTCGTATTGCCTATAGGGCAACAGGGCCAAGGTTGAACCACAAACGCAAAATGCTTATGTCGGTCATTTTGTTTTAGGAAAGGGGACAACTTTTTTGGGCCATGTGAGCCAGTTTGAGAAGTTACTTCAATATGCGGCTAGTTGTAGTGAACCCTGTTGCTGAATATATTTTTAAAATGCACAATTTGTATCACCTTTTCATCAAAATACTCACCTTTGGGTAATATTCAAACAGTGTCCGAAAAGGAATGAATAGCGACTTCAAACTGTGTGCCACGTTTTCTTTGGTGCCTGAGCCAAACTTATGGCCCTGTATGACCCCGTTCATAGGTGCTAACTGCCATTGATACTAGGGAGGAGGATGGATGGGAATGAGAGGAGCACAAAAGTCCCGGAACACTGCTCAACGGACAAAAACATATGTTGATTGCAGGGACGGTGTCTTGAAGAGGGGAGTTAGGAGACACTTGGTCTGACCTGGCCATGAAGACAACGGATATCACAGAATATGGGACGCATTCTTTGAGGATAGTCGCAGCCACATCAGCATAGCATGGAGACACGGGGACACAAGTAGTCAACAAGATAGGAGGTTGGAAATCACATTGTTTCAGCAGATGTATAAGACCACAGCTAACATAAGCAATATCTTTTAACAGATAAGAGAAACCCTACAAATCAGCATATATCGTGGGACATTCCTTTGTGGGTAGGACAGGAAAGTAGACCGAAAAGAAGCAAACTACCATTTAAAAAAACAATCACATTCTGGTGGGAGTGGTCTATTCTGACACAGCGTTTCTACAAAAATGGAACCCACCCGCCATTAAATGGGATGGAATTGGTGTCCAGTCATAATTTCGAAAACATAATTTCGAAAGTAAAAAAAGTCGAATCAAAAATGTCGAATTGTTTTTTTTTTTGGCTCTAGTTTCTGTGAAAAAAATAGGTAAAAATAAAAAAAAGGGGGGGTTGGGGGGGGAACCCCCCCATTTCGAAAAAAAAACGTAATTAAAAAAAAATTCGACTTTTTTTTCGACATTTTTTTTTCGACTTTTTGACTTTCGAATATTTTGTATTCATAATTATGTCTATGAACCGATGGAATTATTCCATACAGGGATTTTAAACATACTAGCAACAAGGGGATGGAATAGAGCTTTAGGAGAGCAAAGGTCTTTTGGGTGAACCAGAGTGACCCTGGACCCACTCAGGTATGGCGGCATGGGCTGGAAAGAAGCTGCTAGCAAGCGCCAGAGTGCTCACCAGACAAGATGCAGGTCCCCAACACACGGACCTGAGAGCCCACAATGGGGGCAGTGGGTGAGCTAAGGTGGTACAGTTCTTGTTTCACGGTCCAAAAAGTACAGAACTATGACAACGCTGCAGACCTGTTGATTTGTGACAAATACAGTAATCTTGTTTGGTTTATTATCGTTATGTTGAATAAAAGCCACAGACTTTTATTGACAATACAAAAATAAAGAGTCTGCATAATTTTGTATGATGCGTAATGTATATTTTCAATGCTACACAGAGGGTAGCTAATCAACAGCTTGTGGCACCTTGAGCGTCCACAACCACCCAGCTGCCTTTTCGAGCACATGGTCTTAGGTGCGAACTGCCATCGATACTGGAGAGGGAAGGAGGGATGAAGGGGGATGGACTTGAACAGGGGAGTCTGGAGACATGGTGTCTGGGGAGGCCATGTGAACAATGGTGTCACGCTCACCTTATCTCTGCAGGGGTATCAGGAGGTCTGTTCGGATCCTTCTCTCGTCTGCTAGAGGACTGTGTCTGCAGGGGAAATACCAAGGGAATCTGGGGTGAAACTGAGACTTCGAGTAATGGCAGCCCCTTCCCTACACTCCCGGGTCCCTCCTCTGAATCTGTACTCACCTTAAGAATATAGTAAACTAGCTCTACATCCTGCTTCGATCAGTAGCAGGGGTGCAATAGTTCCTTTCCACCAGTTGCTTCACTAGATGGCTCCGTCCAGACCTGCTGTGACTTGGAGGGGTGTATGCGCTGTTGAAATGTTCCAAAGTCTTGCCCAATGTCCTTACCAGACTTGGCTGGCTGTTTTCTTGTCCACTCGTGTACAGCCACTGTGCTGAAGTGGGTGACTTGTCTTCTACTGTTCAGACTTTCTGCTGATGTCCGTGGCTGCTCTTAAAATACCTCTTTTGCGTGTTTTTTGCTGGTGGGCACTCCTTTCTTGTTTGTAGTAGCCTTTTCTCTTTCGGTTGTCCGTGGCTACTTGTATGCTAGTGTAAAATATATGCCCTACTTGCTTTCTTGCCTTTTCACTTGCATGCCGTGCGTAATGAACGCTCTCTGTGCTTTTCCTTTTCAGATGGACGTCCAGAGCCGTGGAGAGCTGAAAGCGAGGCCGCGCCGGAAGGAGGGGGAGGGGCAGCGACCGCAGAAGAGCCGCGGATCCAGCGTGGGAGAGCAGGACTGGATGGCAGGGAGCTGCGCCTGCAGAAGTAGCTCGAAACAGATGTGGATGCAGCTGGTTGCAGTGACAAGCAGCCGTGCCTGCAGAGGAGCAGCGGATCACGCCAGACAGATCCAGGTAAGTACCAGGTAGGAGCGGGCTGCTGTAGCGAGGAGCCGGCAACAGAACGTTGTTGGAACGAGGAGCCGGCAACTGAAGAGCATTGTTGGAACGAGGAGCCAGCAACTGAAGAGCGTGCCTGGACTGGGGAACAAGGTGAGCGTGTTGCTGTCTTGCTGACAGTTAACAACGCAAAGCGTGGATCGAAGCCTGGGTGTGGTTTAAATAGTCAGCCACCCCCAGGAATTAAAGAGCTAGACTGCGGCCTCCAGCATACAGTTCACACCTTTCTCCTCCATGTTAAGTTGTGACTGGATCCATGAGTGCCAAGCTCTGGTCCAGTTGGGTTCCCTGATGCTATGGTAATTCCAGAAATGTCTAAACCCGGGGGGAACTGCTCTAGAAACATGTGTGTGTGTGCTTGTGCTTTTAGATTGGTGGACGTAAGGGCAGGAGAAGTTGTGACAAATGGTCACTGTGAGGAAGATCCCTTTGAAGTATTCATGGTGTTTGGCAACTCAGTGTTCCCTCCCACCCAGCCATCTTGGGAGCGCACGGTTATAGGTGTGAACTGCAATTGATGCTGGAGGCGGTATGAATGGGCATCAGGCAAGTGCAAAAGGCCCCGAACAATGCTGTAGGGACACAAACCTATGTTGATTGCTGGGCAAGGGTGGGTCTTGATATGGGAGTCTGGAGGATCTCTTTAGTTTTACATGATGTTTGGCACCTTGAGTGTTCCCAGCCACCCAATACTGGAGGGGAAATTGATGGGGAGGAGGCGAGCTCAAAAAGGGCACCAACTATTCCTTCATGACCCTCAGACAATTGTGTGTGTTCTAGACTCACTGAAAGATTCAAACAACTATTCGTATATGCTCATTTGTATTTTATTTAGTTTGGTGATGCCGACGGCACAAACTACAAATTGTGTACTTATGGTTGCAGCATAGTGTGTAAAAATCCCCTGTACTGTCCACGGTCACTGGGGAATTCGGCATGAATGACTCGAACGACACAAGCGTGTACTACTCGAACGCGGAATCCAAGCCTCCCATAAAGCCACCATGTAAATGAACAGTAGGCCACCAGCCTGTACCACACCAGTGAAAGAGAAACAAATATTTTTATTGCATGAACCAGATAAGTGTACCATCTTAGTCGAAAATGCATCCTAAATTCTATGGCATAGTTGCCCTTAGAAAAGTGTACTTGGGCTTTGAAGTATCGACAGATTACAAAAGCGAACACCATTCAAGCCAGAACGGTTTGGGCCATAGAGAAATATTGTTTTTAGTTGAAAGTGAAAGACACGTAAGCGATAAACACTCTGATTTGCAATAAGTGAGAAATGTATTCAATTTACATACTAAATTAATTAGTCAGTGATCGATTGAAGATACGACAATGTAGGAGAACAACATGAAATGTTAGTAGTCTCATTGGTCAAGACTGCATCACATCTAGAGTATACTTACCCGTTATTTGGATGGCGAGAGCAAACTCTTACAGAGTTTGTGCATAATCACCATCATAATCCTCAACACGGATCTTGTGAGGCAGGCTGCATGAAATATTAACCTCAGTTGGCATGACCTTGCAACGACTGCAGGTACACCAGAGGGAAACGTCTTCCATGCGACTGGGCTTAGGCACATTCTCTGGGGATTAATCTTCCCAACTATCATCAGAGTCCCCATCGTTTCCGCTTCTTTCTCTTTCCATTAGTTCCTCTTCGGTATTCTTTGGCTCGTACTGGTAGGGCTGTATTTTTGCCATTATACGACAAATATTTACATAAAACCAAAGTACCTCAGTTCTGCTAGTGTAAGTACCTGTTTGCGGGGCTTTGTACTAGGAATATAACAGAACAGAGCAGAAACAAGTCACGGGCGATCAAAACTAAATACAGTGAAACTATTGAAAAAGCAATGTTGTCTGCTCGGAAAGGGTCGGTTTATACAGCAGTGTCCTGGCATTTCCATGGAGACACGTCAATAGCTTACGCACAGAGAATGTTGACATGAGACGTGCATTGGCATTGTGAAAAGGGGCATAAACGTCTAGTCATGTCAGTTTGAGGGGCGGGCGATCTGTATTCTTGCTGCAAGGGCACTTGAACTTGGGGCGATGCATCAATGGATAAGATTAGAACAACATGGCTGAGCCCAACCCGTTGTTTTCACATGTGTAAAAGACAGAAAACTAAGGTAAGATGCATAGGAGCATTTTTGAAAACATGCCCCAACGATCGGGAAAATACAATTTTTGACCAAACTATTCCTTTAGGTAAGAGGAAGGGACCTTTGTGTTTGTTTTGGTACATCAGGCCCGCTGAATCAAAAGACTTTGATAAATAGAGACTTGGACTCAGAAGGCCCTGATGTTTGTTAAGGAACTGTGTCCTCGTGCCGAAGAAGCCAGAGAGTGTGCTATGCTCAAGTGAACCGGCATGTCCCGTGAAATCGTGGGGAAGGGAGGCCAATGGCCTGAACATCCTGACATATCATTTTTGTGAACACTTCTTTCTTTTTCATAAACACTTCCCCACGCTACTTCTATTTGGAGGTAAGCATTGACAATAGTTTTTTTTGTATAGGCCCTTTTATTTTGACGAAACTCCACTAGGACTGCATTATTATTTTATGGGTGAAGCTTGCTCCCATCTGTATATTTAGGATTAGATAGGATTTTATCACACCCTTGTTGAAGTTCAATAAACACCCTTGAACTGTGGTCACTTGTGTCTGTTTTACTGTTAATACCATGCCTTCCAGACAGTAGGTAAAACCCAAATCAGACTTACTCTGGACAGGCTAACAGCAAGTCAGGGGAAGCAAGACCCAGTTGGGGACATTCATACATTCATCCTAACAGGAATAGTGAAGTGAATCCAACAGCATTACTTTTGGGAAGAGGCACAACCAAATCACAGGCGAGTCCTGGTTACATGTCTTTATAACAAATTATTTTATAATGAATGACTATATAATGAAAAATATATAACGGAAAAAAAAAATGTTTTTCTTTGTTGGGGGCTCCCCAGTTACCCATAGCTAAAAACCCAACTGTTTCCCTACAAGATGTAACCCTTTACCCCACATACATTTTTGTAATTTTGGTTCGTTATAAAATGTTCAATAAAGTCATGCTTTATTAGATTTTCGTTACAAAGGCTGTATACCGTGAACCATATAATCCTGCATATACTTTTCAGAATGGCGGAACATTTCTAAGGTAAGTAACTTTTGTAACTGTTCACTCTCAAAGTCTTTTAAACATGTATTCTCTTTTCTAGGCAAAAGGCCCAATCCTTAGAAGTCATTCCCTTATTCTTGGAGCATGAGTGTTCTCATTGGCAGAAGAGGGGTGGTCACTACGGTCTAGTGTCCAACAGGCTAGCCAGGATAGTTCTTCAGTAGCAAAAGTCAGAGTTCCTAAGGAAGACTGTTAGAACAAGTACTTTACTTTAGAGTTAGTTGAGGGTCCAGGGGCTTCACAGAAGACACCCTTGGAGGATTCCAGAAGGGGCCTTTGTGCACTGGACGAGAGGACTCCCAATCGCAGAAAACAGCAAAACTACAAAGAAATCACAGGAGAAATCACAAGAGACTTAAGGTAAGTAAATACCCAAGCCAGCACAGCACATCAGCATAGAAGAACAAGTTCCTTCTTACCTTGTAACGTTCTTTCGACGGGATGTTCCTCCGCCGTATTCCTTATCTTTGATAATACGTTTCCAGCTTGCTGGCCTCGGAAATTTTTTCTGTAGAGGGCGCTGCGCGTCGACATCCGCTGAGTCGATGTCCCTCGATGGCCACCGTATCGGCGCCGACGTCACCATGCCCATAAATAGCCATGCGCTGCGTCCGTTGCTCAGGTCCGTTTTGTAGCATAAGAAAAGTCATGCCTGAATTGGTTATTGACCTTGAAGGAGCGTAAGCTGCAACCACAAGGGAAGTATCACTGCGGGGATGGATGGGAGGGGCGATAAGGAATACGTCGGAGGAACATCCCGTCGAAAGAACGTTACAAGGTAAGAAGTAACTTGTTCTTCGAAGGGATTGTGTCCTCCGACGTATTCCTGATCTTTGATAGACTCCCATAGCAGTGGCATGTAATTGGAGGTGGGAGTGAGAATGTTATGTATCCCTTTAGGGATGGACCGAATGTAATACGGCCTTGCCAAATCTGGTCTCTTGAGTAGTGGAGGAATCCAGATTGTAACATTTTGTGAATGTATGTGCGGACGACCATGTGGCAGCCGCACATATGTCTCGGACCGGTACCCCTCTTTGGAGAGCCGAAGAGGCTGCGATACCCCTGGTTGAATGAGCTCTGAGCTTTTGGGGTGGCTCTTTCCCTGCCAGTTTGTAACATTTCAGAATGGCCAAAATAATCCACCTGGAGATGGTTTGTTTTGTTATGGGTAGTCCCAACTTGTGACCTGAGTATCCTACAAACAGTTGGTCTGCTTGCCTGATCCTAGCCATTCTGCTGATATAAAAGCTGAGAGCTCGCCTTGGGTCCAGCCTATGTAGCCTTTCCTCCTCTTTCCCCGGATGGGGAGGAGGGTAGAACGAAGGGAAGGTAATTTTCTGAGTAATATGAAATTCAGAAACCACCTTTGGGAGGAAATTAGGCTTCACCTGTAGGACAACTTTGTCCTTGTGGAAATTTGTATGTGGGGGTTTACAGGAGAGAGCTTGGAGCTCGCTCACCCTCCTAGCAGATGTTAGCGCTACCAATAGGACAGTTTTAAGCGTGAGAAATCTCAGCGAACAAGAGTGAAGTGGTTCGAATGGAGTGCCCATTACGAAGTTTAAGACTAAATTTAAGTCCCATAAGGGAACCTGGAATGGTTTTGGGGGATAAACATTAGTTAATCCCTTGAGAAATTGTACCATTAGAGGAAGTTTGAAATACAATGGTTCCTCCACAGTGCGCTTGAAGATAGAAAGCGCTGCGAGATAGCCTTTTACAGTGCCAACTTGAGAGCCTGAGTTTGCCAAGTAGAGTAGAAACGATAACACTGTTGGTGTACCACATGAAAAAGGGTTGATATTCTCTTCCCTACACCAGCTGCAAAATTTGTTCCAACGGCAGCGGTATAAAGACTTTGTTGCTGGCCTTCTGGCCGAAAGCAACACCTCCATGACGTCATCAGGGAGATCCCAATCCTTGTACCTCACCCTTTCAGAAGCCAAGCGTGAAGGTTGAGGGTTCTGGTGTCTGGATGGAGAACCTGACCTCCCTTCTGCAAGAGAAGATTCTCTTTGAGTGGAAGACGGATTGGAGGGCAGATGGACATATCTAGAAGGTCCGGGTACCACGTTCTCCTGGCCCAATACGGGGCAATTAGGATCATGGTATTCCGGAATCTTCTCAACCTCCTGATCATTTGAGGAATAACAACAGGGACTGGTGGAAACGCGTAAAGGAGTGGAAACTCCCAGTCCACTACGAACGCGTCTCCCAGAGCTCCTCTCGGGGGAAATTCCCTTGAACAGAACAGATCGCACTTCCTGTTGGTGCTTGTGGCGAACAGATCCACCTGAGGGGTTCCCCAAAGGGCGAAGATCTCTTGAAGGACTTCCTGAGCTAGCTCCCACTCGTGGGAGACTGTGCTCTGCCTGCCTGCGTCCGCTGTCAAGTTCTTCTCTCCGGCTAGGTGGACTGCCGATAGAGAGATTCCTTCCCGAATTGCCCAAAACCAGAGCTGCATCGCCTCTCTGCTCAGTGAGAGTGATCCGACACCTCCTCTTTTGTTGAGGTAGTGCATGGCCACCGTGTTGTCCGTCATTATCAGGACAGTTCTCCCCTGTACTGATGGCAGGAAAGCTTTCAGCGCTAGTCTGATCGCTCTCCGCTCCAATAGGTTGATGTGTAGTCTGGACTCCTATGGAGACCAACGACCGCTGATGGTCAAGTCGTTGGCATGGGCCCCCCACCCCATGAGTGAGGCGTCTGTGACTACTGTTATCTCGGGCCATGGTTGCCAAAACAGTTCTCCTTTCAAGATGTTTTCTGGATAGGCCCACCATTGACGGTCGCGGGCTACCTTGTCCGGAATCCGGAGGAGATCTGTCATTCTCCCTGAGAATTGCGACCACTGACTTCTCAGTGCCCACTGAAGAGATCTCATTCTCAGGCGAGCCTCTGGCACAAGGAAGATGCAGGATGCCATGAGGCCTAGCAACCTCAAAAGACATAATCTAGCAGGATATGAGCTTGTTCCGTAGATACAGCCCTGATCACCCAATCGTCCAGGTAGGGGTAGACGTGGATCCCTTCCCTCCTTAGACTCGCAGCCACTACCGACATTAGCTTGGTGAAGACCCTCGGGGCGGAGATCAGCCCAAATGGCAGAACTCGAACTTGATAATGAGAGTCGCCAATTGCGAACCTCAGGTATTTCCTGTGTTTTAGATGGCTTGGCACATGGAAATAAGCATCCTGAAGGTCCAGAGATACCAGCCAGTCCTGGAGGTAGAGGGCTTGAAGAATCTGAGAGAGAGTTACCATCTTGAACTTGTCCTTCCTTCGGAACATGTTCAATTCTCGTAAGTCCAGGATGGGTCTCAGTTCTCCGTCCTTCTTCGGTATGAGAAAGTAGAGGGGGGGGGGGGTTCGTTTAGTACCAGCCCTTGTTCCTGTCCGCTACAGGTACCGGTTCTATGGCACCTCTCTCTAGCAGGTCTATAATTTCTTGCAAGAGGAGCAAATCTGGAACTTTTAGAGAGCTGTTCCCCGGTGGATGACTGAGGGATGTGTAGAAAGGGTAGGCAGTAACCCTGGGCACCTGTCTCCAATGCCCAAGCATCTGACGTTATAGCCTGCCATTCCGTCAGATGGTGAGTTAACCTTCCCCTTACAGGTGTATTGTGTGGAAAGGCCTCAGAGTGGTTTGAGGGCAGCTGATGCAGATGCCGAGGGTAAAGAGGCACCTGCTGCTGCTGCGGCCTTAGTACTTTTGACCCGTCCACCTTGGGTGGATCTCCTTTGGCCTCTTTGAGCCGGCTGTCCTATGCCTTTCCCGAATGCGGAATAATAGCGAAAGGACTTTCCTCTCCCAGAGGTTCCTGAGGGGCGAAAAGGAGTTTGGCAGATAGCAGCTCCTAAAGATTTTGCTGCTGCTTTTTCCAGACTGTCATCAGCCTTTTTTTCCGAATAGTGAAGAGCCGTCAAAGGGCATATTCAAAAGTCTGGCTTGTACATCTGGAGCAAAGCCAGACTTTCGCAACCACGCATGCCTGCGGATTGTTGTACTTGCCGCCATGGCCCTTCTGATACTGTCAGCGGAATCGATGCCAGTTTGAAGTGATTCGACCATGGCATCTTTAATAATGTTAAGGAAAGATTCCTTTTCCTCTCCTTCGGGTATGCAGTCAGCCGCTGATGAAGCACACTCCCATAGTGTGTGACTGAACCTGGCGAGCGTACAGGTGGCCATACTACAAGCAGAGAAGACTTTCTTCGCCATAGAATTGTACCTCTTGTCATCTCTATCCTGTGGGACAGTAGGGTAAGTGGTCCTACCGCTAGATGAAGTTGCCGCTTGAACCACCAGGCTCTCTGGAGTCGGGTGTTTTGTTAAGTATTCAGGGTCAGCAGCCGCTACCCTATACTTGGCTGACAATCTTTTATTGACCGCAGGGATAACTTCAGGAGTTTCCCAATTAGATGTAATTTTCCTTTACAAGGCTGCATGGAAGGGGACCACAATGTCTGTTAAATCATCCTGTTGAAAAACAGGGGAAGGCGCAGACCAACCCATAAATTCAATAATTCTTGCCATAAGGGTTCTATAGGGTATTTCGGCATGTTCCCCTGGGTCTGGCTTAATAAATTCCACTTCTGGGGAAGTGTCCAGCCCACTTGCCTCATGTAGTGACTCTTGTAGGTCCTTCAGCCTTCTTTCCTCAGAGGTGAAATCCTCTGAAATAGGCAGTGTGGTCCTCTGTAACCCAAATGTTTCCTGGTCAGAATCTTCCCCCTCTTCATAAATTGAAGCTAGTCCAGGGTACTCTCACCTCTGAAATGGTGTAAAACCCATCTCTAAGGCAGAAGGAGCCAAACTCGTCATTATTGGGCGAGAAAACGTCAATGTCGTCGACGCCGATGTGACAGGCTTCGAAGGCGCCGAGAACGGCGTCGAAAAAACTGAAGGGGTCTCGAAGAAGTCAATAGGATCGGGATCCTACTCGAGGACATGGACGGTCTCGACGTCGTGCCGGAGGCCCTTGAAATCACCGTCGGCTGTGGAGTAGCCTTGGTCTTCTCTTTTGTCGACGATGGCGTCGAGGAACCCTTCGGCAACGGCATCGATGGCGCCGATCCATGCGTCGAAGGAACCTTCGACGACGGCGTCAAAGATGGTGCCTTCTTACCCGATGGCTCGTGGCGCTCTCGGGTGGAATGTTTCGCCAGGTGCTGCGACTCGCAGCGTTTTGATTTTTTGGGTTTTTAACCCAGGGTATCACCCTCAGCTGTCTTTGAGGGGGTCGAGGCCGCGTTCTCGAAGACCCTTAACATTTTCTTTATGAATTTCTCCCACTCAGCTTGAGAGCTGTGTTTTGGGGGACAGGAGACCCTTTCTGGGGACACCGAAGACGACGAGGAAGGGGATCTTCGACGTCTCTTTTTTGAGTGTCTTGATCTCAATGAATGGTGGGAGCTACTTCGAAATCTAGAATGGAAAGGTTTGACGGCGAGGAGACGAATGCCTCGACTCAGCCGAAGAAACCTTCGAGGAGGTTTTTGACTTACCTCTCTCGAGCTTCCCCTTGCGCTCCTTCAAGGCTTTCGCCGTCATGGATATGCAGCCCTCACACTCCGAACAATGGTGCTCGGATCCCAAGCCCCACAAGCAGATCCTGTATGGATCCGTTATTGACATTTTTTTACCACAGTTTCGACATTTCTTGAAGCCGGATCGTGGCGTCGTCGGTTTCGATGAAGATGCCATCGAGAACGAGTAGGTATTATTCGAGTAGATATAGAGTTATCCTGACTGAACTGAGCAACGACGTTCCGAGGCCCCACGAAGCGCGGAAAAACGGAACTGAGCAACGGACTCAGCACATGGCTATTTATGGGCAGGGTGACGTCGGCGCCGATACAGTGGCCGTCGAGGGACATCGACTCGGCGGACGTCGACGCGCAGCGCCCTCTACAGAAAAAATTTCCGAGGCCAGCAAGCTGGAAACGTATTATCAAAGATAAGGAATATGTCGGAGGACACAATCCCTTCGAAGTAGATTTTGCAGCAGGCGGACTTCAGGATCTGCAGTCAAAAACCTGGGTGTTGAATTCCTTCATCAAGAAGACAGGACACTGGAAGGACTTCTGCAGCAAGGATCATGGGGAAAGCTCTAGGAAAGGTTTTCCTCATGGCTGGGGATTTGGCGCTTTTTTCAGGAGCACAGAAGACTACATAATATTGCTGGTTAGATTCTCGTCGTTTGCAAGGGCCACCACTCTGGTGAGGGGACTTTCCAGACTGGAATCGGGCCTCTAGAGATCCAACAGGATGCCTACCTGGTTTCAGCATGATCCAGAATTCAGAATCCTGTGCACCGCAAAATGTCTCGAGGTATTGGGGTATTGCAGTCCCTCAGGGTCGCAGCATTGCGTGGGATGGCTTTGAAATGCAGGTCTTCTTGAGTCACGTGGGTCTCACCAGGCTCTGCATTGGGGTCATCATTTTCAGAGTACCTAGGTCGATTGGAAGGAAGGGCTACAGCAGGCTCCGGTTACACAGCAGGCTCTCCGTTTGCTGGAAATAGTTTCAGCTGTGAATTCTTCATCTTGGGTTTTTGTTCCAGTGGTCAACTACCTTGGACTCCTCCCTCGCTTCCTGCCTTCACAGACACTGTAGCCTGGGTGGGGAATCCACAGGATTGCCAGCAAAGATAAAAATCACGCAAAGGTAAAATGAGCACCCATGGGTGCCTTTACCGGGGCTATGCAAAGAGCCTGCAGTAAAGGTGCACCAAATTAATAAAAAGGTCCACTGCCAGCAGCCATTAAAGTTAGGTTTGTCCTTGTAACATAAATGTTACATTTAAAATGAGAAAGGGGATACTCAGCACTCCACATAAGGTGGAGGTGCTGGTCTCTCCTAATAAAATGTAAAAGAGATACAAAGATGCTTTCTACCCTTGGGAACTGTAGTTCTCACAGGGTTAGACAGAGAAACTTAAAAGGGGGATCCCCTGTCAACCCAGCAACAACAGGCACTTTTTGCCAAAACGTTGTCAAAGGGGATAACTTTTAAAAGACACTATGGAGAGTCTTAAAAATGACACCCATAAAAAGAGTAAAAGATTCTGCAAGTGTAGAAAAAGGTTCCCACTCACAGCAGGTACAAGGAAAAATAATCCACCGGTGACAGTGATATACCTTACCCTCCCTTAGTCTTTGCAGGATGTTGTTACACAGACCCTACTTTTCCTGTTGAAGTCAGACCAAGTACTGAGAAGAAGAAATTAACCCCAAGAATAATGAAGATTATCCATAGGAAACACCACTATAGTACTGGGACGGAGAAGAGGGAGCCTGAAAGCTATAGAACTGAAGGTCAGACAGGTCCCGTTAATTGGACTAATTGGGGACAGGCAAATGAGCCTAGGACTTCACACCTGCGGCTTGTTAGCAACTCACACATGTATAGTAGGTGGGTTCCACAGAGAGTTGGAGGGAGTTGGAGAGCAGCAGGGTACCCATTGCAGTCTGCAGGAAGCCAGAGGAGAACAGGACGCCAGGATGCTGAAGGACCAGAGTAAGAGAAGCTGTCATTTCATGGCGAGGGAGCAGTGTCTCCAAAAAAGGCGGAAGAAGGGTACTGTGGAAGATACTGGTCCCATTTACTGAGGGCAAGAACTGCTAATTCGCCTGATTGGTAGTAACCATCCAGAGATGTCAGAGGGGCAGGCCGCGAGACCCTGACCTCAAATCCCAGAAAGCATCTTGTTGAATAAACTGAAGAAAAGTACATTGCAGCCTGTGAGTTTCAAAAGGAAACCTGGTGCATGTATGAAAGTGCAAGGATTACAATGGAGCTGAGTGGTTGCGTGCAGTCAGCACATTCTCGAAAGCTTCCGAGTGAATTAAGGGAATTAAGCAAAGGGAATGCAGTACTTGAAAATGTGTGGGAGGAGGGGGTCTCGGAAGCCCCCGCCCATCCATTCTGAGAGAGCACATTTCCTGGATAGGCCCTGATGTGGCTGCTTTGGGTTCAGGGCCCCAGCCCCGGAGCACCCTAGGAACTGTGACCCCCCCCTGAAGACAGCCTAAGACTGAAGTTGAACAAGGCTCCATTTTGTGGGCTACCGGCTCCATTTTGTTACTTCATAATAGCAGACCAGCCATGAAAGCAGAACGCAGGCCTGCAGTTCTCCCCGCCAAGCGCACATAGCGAACAAGCTACTCCCCCACCTCCTCCCCTCCGTCATCTTTGCAGCCATCCGGTTCTCATGGGAGACTAGCTGCGCGAATGCAACAAACTTTACACTATCTTCTGTCTTCGGCCCTACCTCAGTGACCCTGCCACGGCCCAGCTCAGGGACCGACAACATAAGTCGTTCATCTCCACAAACCTGCCCCCACCTAACAGACCCAGCCCATAAAGAATACCAGCCCCAGATCCTTTCAACATGGTCAAATAATTAAGAGTGATCTTTAAGCATGTTCTGTTTGTTTGCGCCTTAAAACCAAAGTGTCTTTCTTCACAAAATCAGAGTAAGTTGCTCATGAACTGTTTCCATTTTAGGCAGAATAATGAAAGAACTACATTAGAATAATAAACACATGAGCGTATCACATATTATATGTGTAATCAGAACCACGAACATTAGATTCCAGTTATACAAGTATGGCGTGTATCAACGTGTAAAATGTAGTCTAATAGAAATAGATAGCAGTAATAAAATGTATAACAGAACATAACACTGTATGCAAGCACAAAGCTACCTCGTTTTTAAGCTCAATGTAAATATATGCATGATAGTGTAAAAACAATATAGCAACCAGTTGCCATAATCAGTATGATCCTATCATGACAATATGTGTGGGGGCCTGCATGTGCAGAATCTAATAATGAACTGTTCAATTTAGTATGGACAATAACCTGAGGACACGCGAATTAGCACAAGTTATGTAAAAATGAGAATACTCATTCAGGTAGAAAGGATGACATGCTTTAGATGAATATAACCAAAATGTAATAATCCACGTGTAAAAAGCCTTTATGCAAAAACTGCTCCAGAAGGCCCCGTCTCCCCGTGCAATGCAGAACTACACCGCAAAGGTGTTTCGATTCTCCTCCACCCTTCATAGTGTCATAACAGATCAGCAGAGATTTAATTATGTTTAAACAACCAGTCTTTAACCCCCACAATAAGACTTATGATCATTGTGGAAAATACCTTTTGTGACCTAGTCTTTTAATGTGCAAGTTAGGCCTGAGATTTAGAGCCCTCTTTGTTGTTTACCAGATAGACATTCCAGACAACACAGTGACCGCAAAAGTCTCACCTCCTTAGCAAGTATATCATTTATTGTATTGACACACAGTTAAGCCTGCCTATCGATGGATCAAACACTGGATTTAATAGCTGCATCTTGACCTATGCCAATGATAATTAACTTGTATTTGAGAAACATCTTTCCTTTAGTGTTTAGCTCACAGGTCTCAGAGTATGCTGGACAAAGCAGATTATAGTATTGGATGAATGGGAATGTGTGGCCACAAGGGCAAACGTCAAATGGTTATTTAATATGTAACACTACAAAAGTTTCTGACACTGCATACCAATTCAATGAGCCCAGCTGACCGATTGATCCGAGAAGCATCATTACACCACATGCTCCTGAGCCAACCACAGCCCTCTGATCCTATGGCACCTATAGGTGCTCACCCCTAGTGACCAATCCCAACTGTTCATGTGCCCCTTAGGCATTCCCTCTGTTCGATAACCATAAAGCTGTATAAAAATAATTTGCAACATGTTTTCTGCAGAGCGCTCACGGCGTGAGCAGAGTAGATTCTGGTTGCCCTATTTTAGATAAAGACTTTGATATCACCAGCACTTGGTCTTGGCCTCATTCCCTCCAGTGTCCTGTTTGACTTTATTGGGAGAATTAAGTGCAATTTTGGGGACCTCTCACTTTCATAGTGAAACTTGTAGAAACATTGTGTCCAAGTGAAAGCGATGAATGAGTAGCACGAGGGGAGCCAGTCAAGTGCAAGCAAAATGCTGATTGGGCAAAAAGAAATCAAGCAAGCACATTATATAAAAGGAGAACCAAAAGGAGCATAAAGAATGACAAACCCTGAATTTAAGAACTGGGGAAACTCTATAATCCGCCACAGTGGTAAAAAGCTGGAAATGGGCAACTGGGTTATAGAACAAGTAATAAAACGGGGCTTCACGCAGCCAGACGCAGGAAGGGACGCTGGACCTCTCTGGATTGTCAGTCGGCTATTCTACGAGGGATTCTTGGCTCCAAAGCTGATCTCAAGAAATGGCTGCAGGAGTCCTCCTCTTATCAAAAAATCTGGAAGCAAGTCCAAGTGCACCAATGGTAAGGATCTGCACCATTCAACCAGACAGTACTTCTCCGAACAGGGACAACTATTGGTTTCACTCGTGCCCCACACCTAGACTCACTGGCACCATGGATGTGGAGTGGAACCAGCCAGTCCCACCCCATTCCTGGGCCCCACACAAAGCCGTCACGAGCCCGTCAAACCTGTAGCTTTCTGTGAGGGAGTCAGAAATTTGAGAAAGATAACTTTGTGAAGATTTCTCAACAAATGTCATTTTATTAAATTAGAAGTTTGGATGAACGCCCAACTATCCCTAGCATGATGAGGATTTCCTTGCTTAAAATAAACTAAAGGAAACACTCCAACAAAGGATATCTGTCCCTCACACTTATAGATACAATAAATAAATAAGGAAATGCATGGCAGTTCACAACAATAAAGATTAAACTCATAATGCAACTACAGTCTCAGCTTATAAACTGGGGGAATTCCCCAAGTGCATGATCCTCCTTAGTTAAAGGTCAAATTCTCAGTTCATCAATAGCAACAATAATTGTATTGGTCAGGATGATTTGTCGCAACTGATTAGTTCTGAAGAAATGTAACTTCTTTGTAATAGCTTTACACAATTCTTCCTTCAGCACAATAAACATAAAATGTCTGTCAGGATTAATTCATAGTACTTCATCAACTTCTACATTGCCGACTTCCATGCCAGGCCTACTTCCTCAGTTCACACTCGATTTACTCCCATGCCAGACCTACTCATCCAAAGGTTGGCCATCCGGGTATATTCCCTTGCATGAGCAGTGTTTTAACAACTATTTTTGTAATTGAGATCTACTGACCAAAGGTTCAAAACTGTTTCACAGTAGTTAACAGTTTACAGCTTCAAAACAAACAAATCTTCAGGAAAAACAAGATGGTGCCGCTTGTGAGAAACCAAAGGGTGTCTCACTGCTCAGTCCCTCGGGAACTGTCATCCAGTAGGCCAGGACATGGCCTTCGCCTTTGGATCCAGTTCCTGGGGCTGGACCAGTGCGGGAGGATCACCTGGATGAGGGGCTCCATGGGGAGTGGGGCACCCGAAGTAGAGACACACTATCCCTGTCCCCATTTTCCTGTAGAACACCCTCATTCCATGTACTATCTAGGAACTTTACCTCTGCCCCGCCCCATTTTTCCTACACACTCTGCTGCACGGACACAGCGCTTCAGGGAAAGAGACACACACAGCCATGTCCAAACATCAGGTTCAGGCAGAGTCAGGCACTAATGCCACGAACCCGAATCCGGATACCTTTTCCCACTGGGATAAAAGGCAGAGCATGCAGAGAGCAAGGCGAGAAGGGTACCCAAAGCGAGCAAGACCAGCAGAACGGAAGGGCAGGAAGTCCAATAGACGACGCAACCAGGCAAGCAGAGCAGATGGGGCCGGGAGGCGAATGAAAGGCAGTGGTCCTACCAGCTGCGGGGTCAAGGTTGCTGCAGAATCCCAAAGGGGCAACTCCCTGCTACTGCAGAAGGTCACAGTGTTACCTCCTTCATGTGCGGTGTGAGGACCTGAAAGGAGGTTAGCCGTGCTGGGCCAAAAGCCTTGACTACACGGGTCTTGATAAACTGGTTCAGCCGTTGCTGGTGAGTGAAATGGGAGACCAGCTTGTGTTTATAAATGAAAAGGACATGAACGTTTGAAGTGCTCGTTGTGTTGTCGACAAACCGCGCGTGAAAGCACATTGTAGCAAGAATGAAGACTGCCGAGATTGTGCGTGTGAGAGAAGCCGCAAAAGAAAACTAGAAAGGAGGCAAATAGTCAAAGTGGTCAATCAAGGGTAAAGCCAATGGTACAAGCCGAGTTAGGTTTAGATTAAGTGTTTTCTCACCCATATACTGTTCAATAAAAACATCCTTGGATTATACTCCTTGTGTTTGTTGTACTTCTGATAACCATGCCTTCCTTACACTGTCAATAATGCTCCTCTCCTTCTGAATATCTTTTGCAGAAGGGCAGCATTTTGACACTCTTGTCTTCTCTCTGCACAGGTAACCAGATTCTGAAAATGATAGGGTGTTATTCTGCTTCTTCCTTGACTTTGGCAATGTGAGTTCATCCCAGCTTTTACCATATGTCGTACAAAACACAGGCAAAAGTTTCAAATCTTATTTATCTTTCATTAGCCCCCTTCTGTTGTTGGTTATATCGGCTGGATTGTATTTGCCTTGATTTTAGTCTCTCTTGGCTTGGGCAATGCTTGTAGGTACTACTTCTTCACAATATTGCCCCATCAGGTTTTGGGGTTTTCCACAAACTCACATTTAAAGTAACAGTAATTTTAACATAAGGTTTTCGCTAGTTTTCAATGGTTCAGTATTCACAAATACCTTCAGAGTTACTTTCACTCATAGGCAAGTGCTGCTTATTCACCAAATGCCTGCTTTGACCAGAAGAGCAGGTACGGAGCGCTCCAGGGTCACTAGCAACTTGTGAACTAAGGGGTAAGGCTTGCGGTTCTGCTCCCCTCACCGCTTGCAGGACGTCTGCTTCTGTGGCTCCTCGCGACCCGGCAAACTGACTTTTAGTCCGTCGTCTCCTACGCCACCTGCAACAGGAGCTCCCTTTGCTCCTAAGGCCCTCTAATGCATGGCAGCCGCCAAAGACATCCTGGAAAGGAAAGCTTCTCCTGCCTTTAATTCTGCAGAGTAGGTCTCCAGAGGGAAAGCTTGACTCATGAACGCTTCCCGCTGTTCAACCTCTGCACTTCATGATCCAAGAGGTAGAGACCCTCTCAGGATCACCAGCTGATATCTGCCAAACAGTGGTCCCAGCATCTTCCATGTCCTCCAGCTTCCGCCTGGGCTGTCTGCACGAACCACGCTACTTTAGCTTCTTGCTTCCTCTGCCTTTCTCTATGGCTGGCACTGAGGAGTCAGTTTAAGCCTCCATCTACCGCACGCATGGGTCATTTAAATCAACAATCCAACCACTCTTGCAACATGGTACCTTTTTGTCCTCTTCCTAGTATCTAGGGAATTAGGGGACTTCAAGTCCCTAATTACAAAATTAGGTTTTATCATTTCTCCCGTTTTACAATAAGCCAGAAGAAGAGTAGGGTTTCAGAGGAAGGTGAATAAGCGGGGGGGGGGGGGGGAAATTCTATTCCTACTGACCGGCTACCCCCTCATGTGACCCTCCCACAGAACACCAACCCCAGGGTTGGGATTAAACGGGGTCTGCTTTTCCCTGGCCACAGGAGAAGGTTCTCACGACATGTTTTCTCTGGGAACCATTGCTGATTCATCACATTTTCCAGGCAAGTGCATGACTTTATATGGGATTTCCTGACCTGGCAAGGCAGGAAGAAGGCAAACAACAATATGGCAAAGAACAAGTGCAAATCTTGTGGCGTGGCCATTTTAGGGCACTAGCCACGTTTAGTAGCCAAATAGGGTAAACGCGAATGTGCACATCACAAAAATGGTAAAAATAACATTGCTGCCACCAGCTTATCTTCACGCACATAATGGCAGTTAACTAGAGGGATGGCCCGCTTTAATATATATATATATATATATATATATATATATATATAGTATATATTAGTTATGGTTAAGTTGCTAAACCCATAGGAAGACCACTTTTTGCGTGGCTTATTAATTTGCTCCCCGTGGACCAATACTCGCTAAATTTCACAAAACAAGTATATGGCCCTCTCTGAATCTTTTCGGTGAGGTTTCGTCCGGGGGGAGCGGGTAGGGGTGGGCGGGGGGGTTGTGGGGGCTAAAGTTGTAGGAGGGGTCCCAAAATTTCTTTTTTTTCTTCCAAAGACTGAATGGAGAAAAATGTTGCTCACGCCTACAGCCCAAACCGCTGAATGGATTTTCACCAAATTTGCGGCAGGAGCGGCGAAAGCGTGCTTTTGTAAATTTGGTGGAAAACCGTCCAGTAGTTTTTTTTAAAAGCACCAAAAAGTAGGTCCAAATTAATGAGCGATATCTGGGTCCGGTCCGCGGATGCATTTTCCCGTTTGGTCCGCGGACCGAACTCCGATTGGCTTAGAAGGCAACGCGCTGTACAAGGACATCGGACATGCACCCTGATTGGATGGTGGAAAGCGTGAAGTGCGTCAGATTTTTGGAAACACTCGCCATCTTGGATTCGCTGACTTTGCCCGATGTCCGCGGACATCGCAGTAAAAACGTATTAAAAAACACAACATTGCACTTGTCAAACTTATCAAATAATCTCTGAGCTGGTGAGGGGTGATGATGGGATATGGCTGCAAGAAGAAGAAAAAAAAAAGGGCGTTTTTCACCGTAAAAGTTTGCGAACGGTTTGGATGTTCGCGGACGGTCCTGTGAAGTTCATGGACACCTCTGCATTACAGGGTTGGTGAAAAGCAGTTATTGGATGGCTTATAACTTGGCGCCACTTAATGAAACAGCATGACATTTTGCAATCATATTCCTGGCGCGATTCCTAACGAGTTTGCAAAGTTTGGTAGGATTCTGTCAAGAGGGGGCAAAATATTGTAAAGGCTTATAAATGTGGTGCCATTTGACAACTCTACACAAAGGTTTGCAAAAAGATTATAGATCTAGATATAAATGTTTTCGTAAAGTCTGAATGGATTTTGTCAAGTGGGCGCTAGGTTATACGACTATTGTATGTGCATACATTTGACTGAGGTGTAGCCCGTGGCCATGGGTAGTGGCCAGATTGTCCGCGTCATGGAATAAGGTCATGACCCGGACAATCTGACTACTGGCCATGACCACGAGGGACAACACATGGGGTTAAAGTGGCCCGGTCCACCTGGGACTGGCTTTGTGGTAAGGCTATTCGAAATTGGGTAGGTTTGAAAGGGAAAAAAAATGTGCTTGTGGTAATATGGTCATGGCCGAAAGCATCCCGGTGTAGGAAGAAAATTCCTTTCTTTAGCAGCCTGGGTTCCCGTTTTGGGAACCTAGGGTGATAATAGCCTTCATCCCCCGATTACAGGGGCTGGAATGGTGGGATAATGGTCCAGAGATCTCGTTATCCACCCTTGATTCGCTTGGACTGATAACTTGGGCTGCCGGGCCGGTATCCACCGTTCCAATCCCTGGAACGGGGGATGAACGCCACAATATTCCCATTAGCTTAACACAAAATGCAAATGGAAATGTTGGAACATTTTATTGAGTCCATGTACTTTACTGAGAAATGTAAAAGTAGAGGAGTCTATACATTTTTTTTGTTCTATTTTTTAACTGACAATGGTGGTTCCTAAAAGAAACATTTATTTTTTTGTTTTCGGATGTATTGTTTTTTTTGGCAGGAGAGCTTAGAACAAAAGGTGGGGAGGAAAATGAGAGAAGAGGCACCAAACACCAACATGGAGGGGCAGGTGGACAGGGGAAAATGTGCACGTGTGTTATTTCTAAGGTAGGGGGGAGTGTTTCTCTTGCTCCTTGATTACAGCAGTGGTGGTGGCTCTTGGGGAGGAGGGAGGCCATTAGCTGATGCCATTTTAAGATAAATAGCAATTTTTCAAAACACAAAATGTAGTGTGTACTACATTGTGAATGGATAATGGTTAGGAATAGGTGTAGGAGCTGTGCAAGGGAAACTTTTAAGTTGAAAGTTCCTAGATCAGTAGAAAATGTAGTTCCGAACTGTCTGCGAAGCACGGATCTTATCGTGAAGTGTGGATGGGTTCTCGGACACATCATGCCACGCGCCAGCGTATGGTCATGTGGCACTGTCTGGAAGGTCCGCAATGAAGTCAGATGTTCGTAGAAGTCTATGGATGCAAAACCAGTTGAAATCGTTGCAAAAAGTGTATAGAAGTCTTAACAATGATTCTAGAAGGTGGGAAATGGCAGAGTTTTAAGGTGACACTTTGTAAATTGGACACAAATATTGCTATAGTGGTTAAGTGTGATATTAGTAAGTTGTAGGAAAATAGCATGCACTGGTAAAAACCCATGAAATTCACTGAAAAAACTTTGTTAAAAAGGGACGTTATGGTTACAAGTAAAACCAAAACCCCCCAGAATTTTGCCAGTTATGGTAAGCTTAGCAACCATAACTCCCGCCACCACCGTGCACTGCTAAGACTAACAATGACATCACAAATGTCATTGATGAAATACATTCTGATGAAAAGTCCTTACAAGGAGTTGTTTATATTGTTGGTAACAAGATGTCAGGGGTGATTGGGAGACCTATCATGAACTACTTAATCTATTAAAGAATGTACTCATCTAAAATCATTGTGAGTGTTGTTAATGCAGAAACCTAATCAAATATAAACCTAGGCAATGACTGCAGCATGCACCATAGTTATAATCTTGTAATTTTGGATAGTACAATAATGAATGCTACCTTATCAGAGTTTTGAGCAATGTTAAACATGTAATAACTAGCTAACAATTCAAGACTTATAACACTTGTGCTGATACAACCAATACATATTAGGAACCACAATGCATACAAATCAGAGAAACACAGAGGGAAACTAAAGTAAGGAAGAAAGAAACCGCATCATCAGAAAGTGTTAATAACATTAAAGTTTATCTTCATGTATACAAATGAATTGAATGTTTGAGGCCTGCTCATTTCCCCCCCATGTATGTGCACCATGAGCTGAGACCAAACCCTAATGAAAGTACTTACAGAACATATGACCAGGTTAACGTCTAGATATATAGCACCTTTTCAATTTTAATATTCTGTCAGTGAACAAAACCACCTGGCATATATATGTCAGTGAGCAAAAACAAGTGGCCCAGATATCTGTCGTCATCAATGACATTTGTGATGTCATCTTTGCAGTGCACAGTGGTGGCGCGAGTTATGGTTGTTTAGCTTACCTTAGCTGGCAAATTTCTGGGGGGTTCTGTTTTACTTGTAACCATAACGTCCCTTTAACAAAGTTTTTTCATTGGAAATATACATATGATTAAAGCCAAAAAGGAGTGCTCAGCCTAACTGGGTAGCTGGTGCTTAAGGGTTAGAATAGGCAAAGTTCACGAAAAATAGAACACACACGCATACATCCATAGGGTTGTAGCACTTCAAAAAACCCTGCTGGATATGTGTAAGGACACCGAAGCACTCACGACACTGGTTACTTCCAGAAATATATACCTGTATTCACTTAAAAATATACAGTACACTGAAATATAAATAAATATTTCATCACAGGCATGGGCAAACATGCCTGTGCAAATGGCAACCTACTGCTCAAAGAGCACGCACCCTCACCCATCCGGGTGGAGAGAGCCACGCGTTCCGCCTGTTCTCGCAGGCTTCGTCAGGCTAGAATTCCAATAACGCCAGATGCACCAAAGAGTTTAAAAATAGGCATCTAGAGCGGCCCGCATCCTCAGACATCACGTGTTTTAGTGGTCATATGACCAGAATTGTAAAACACTTTTAAACCGGCTGAATCTCTAAGTAGAAAAAAGCTGCCATATTAGAACAGCTAAGGGAAAGCCGAAATGTGGGCAATAGCCCCAGTAACTGATAGTGCAGTTAATTAAATATGGTATAAACACATCTGCCATACACAATGCAGCAAACCGCTACATGTCGCCTTCTTACTAAACATAAAAATGCTAAAGTTTGTGCATTTTTCAAAAAATGACACCAGTGTGTCCGTTAGTTTAATAATGACTTCTAGGTGTTAAAATAACATCCAGAGGTCAAAGGCCCCAGCGGGTGATGTGTGCTGTCAAAGGTAAGCATCCGGGGCAAGCAGCAGGAATCTAACTCTCATTTTCTACCCATTTCCTAACACGACCCAATGGGCTCACAAGTAAGGTGTAGAGATGATTAAAGATAAAATAGCAAGTGCAACAAAGGACATAATGATCTCTGCAGCTCCAAAGGGTACTCATCAGATTAGAAGTACAGAAGGAGAGACTAATAGAGAATGCTATTGCATTAAACCAAAAAATCTCAGAATTTTATCACTATTGAGATAGCCAACAAAACCTAACCATGGAGTCATGATCCCATTAAATCAACCTGCATCACACCCTTGTACAAACCTATGGATCTATACAGCTCCATATGAACAACAATATGATGGAACCAAGGTTTAAGTTTGTAAAAACAAATACATTTCAGGATCTATGTTGAGTCGTTTCGGTCTCAATGTGTCTAATTTGCATATAAGGGTGGCCTCCAATTGCCTAAGTTTGAGTTCACGATTCCCCAATCTTTTATGGGGGGGTATATGTGCCAGGCCTTGAAAAGACATGCTGTTCACCTCTCCATCATGCTTATCCTTAAAATGACCAGTGAGAGGATAGGTCATATCATCATCCTTGATTGCCCTGTAGTGCTGCAAAATGCGCAGTTTGAGCGGTCCAATGGTAGAGCCTATGTAATGTAGGCCACACGTGCATGAGATGGCATATACTACAAATCTGGTGAGGCAAGAGATTTTATGGTTGTGCCTCCAGGTGTGACCATTACTGCTAACAAAAGGGAGTTTGGATACGTGCTTGCACATTTTGCAGCTACCGCATTTCCAAAAGCCTACACGTGAATTTTTAGTTAACCACTGTGGCATTTCAACTTTCTCAATGGTCCTCATGCTGTGGGATAACATATTTTTTAAAGTCGGTGCCTTGCGAAAGGTAATATTAGGAGTGGCATCTAACACTGGTTTGAGGTGTGCATCTGTGAGGAGTATTCCCCAGTGCTTTCTCACGATGGATTTCATTTGGCTGGCTTGATTGTTAAACCCAGTAATGAACCAAATTCTGCCAGGTTTGGGTTCCTTTTTGGTCGTGAACAAGTTCTGTCTGGTGGTTTTTTCAGCTTTGTAAAAACAGCCTGAGATGGTATTTTTACTGTAGCCTCTTTTGATGAATCTCTGACCTATGTGCTTGGCTTCAGATACATAGTCTGTATTGATACTGCAGGCACGCTTGGCTCTCAAAAATTCACCATAAGGGATAGATTTGATCAATGTTTTAGGGTGGTGACTCTTGGCATGGAGGGTCGAATTGGAGCTGGTGGTTTTCCTATACAGTTTGGATGTAAGATTGTTATTCTGTATCTGAAATTCTACATCCAAGAAGACTAATTCCCTCTTATTACATACTGTAGTTAGTCTCAGATCTAATGTATTGTCATTAAGGATGTTAACATATAGCTCTAGTTCAGCTTCAGAACCGTCCCAAATAAGGAATAGATTGTCAATAAAACGATACCAGAAAATGATGTGTTTAGTCAAGTGCTCCAATTCTTCCGTCCATGCCCTCCGAGTTTCCCACCATCCCATATATAGATTGGCGTAAGTAGGGGCCATACACGACCCCATCACCATTCCCTGTGTTTGCTTGTAAATCTGGGTATAATGCAGGAAAAAGTTATGTTCAAGACAGAACTGTAGCATAAGCAAAAGCATGTCATTATGCTGGCGGTAACTGATAGACCTACTGTCTAAGAAAAATGTGCAAACTAGCATATATTCAGATTCCCAATTAACATTGTTGAGCTTAGTTAGTAGGTCAGAGGTATCACGTATACACAAACTCAGGCTGGTCACAAAAGGCTGAAAAAAATGGTCCAGGTATTTGGAAGTGTTCTCCAATAGACTTCCCATGGAAGAGACTATGGGATGACCCGGTGGGTCAATGATGCTTTTATGGACTTTAGGATTAAAGTAAATCGGGGGGGGGTGAGGATTTTTCAAATAGAAATATTCATCAATAACAATAAGTTCCAAGTCACACCAGTTTTTTAGCATATTGTGATAGATGCAATCGGTTTCCATTAGTATTTCTTTCCTGACAGGTATGTAATTGTCAATGTTATTCAATTGCCGCATGGCCTCTGCTTCATATTTGTCACTATCCATGACTACTATTCCTCCACCTTTGCCAGATGGACGTATGACGATGGTGTGGTCTAATTTCAAAGTTTCTAGTGCTTGCAACTGAGAATAATTGAGGTTTTTAAGCGAGGATGGTATTTTGCTATAAAGTTCTTTAAACTCTTTCATAACCATCTTAAAAGGTAGTGGGATAGTGAATATCAGTTACAATCCCATATTGTATGCCGGTTTAGAGTGTTTTACAATTCTGGTCATATGACCACTAAAACACGTGATGTCTAAGAGGCAGCGGGCCACTCTAGATGCCCATTTTTAAACTCTTTGGTGCATCTGGATTTACTGGAATTCTATACACAGGGGAGAAATGAACATGTTTGCACACCTGACTAGTTCAGGAATAAACCTATTTAGTAGTCTTTAGACTGATAGTGAGGTGCAGAGGAGAGAGACACAACCCCGACACTAGATTGTGAGTTTAGGAAAACTGAAAAGGGGAGGGTATCCAGAGGTTGTGGACCCCTCGCGTCCCCTGCACACTCAAGGTTACTGCCAACAGACAGTCAAAAAGGTATATTTTTCAAAGAAAGATTCTATGTAGCAATATAAGTCAACCGGTAAGGGAAAATTCTTTTATAAAGGGAATAGTTCTAGTGGTAAATCTTTTGCTAGTATAATGAATATTAGGTCTATCTACAAAGTAGGTGTTAATGGTAATATTTCCACAAATAGCTATATTTTATCAATGTTTAAAGCAAATTGTCTTCACTGTTATTTCTAAAAAAACAGATATTTGTTTTCTCACAAATATTTTTTGTGGTTACACAGTTTCATGTATTAACATACATCGTCAATTATAAGCAAGTAACTCAAATATGATACATAAATGTGCAAATATGTAGCAATCTCTGTTAAATTTCACAGGTAATGATACATAACACTCTACGCGTTTTGGGAAAAAAATCCCTTCATCGGGAGTGGGTATTAGGGTTTCTCAAAGTCTATTCAAGTCCATAGAGCTTCTTCTTTTTCTAAGCTTCAATGTAGATGTTAACAGGATATCTATAAGAGAAATCATAATTCTAAGAATATATACGGTTCACATTACACAACTATTAGTCTAGAATGGAGGCTGCCATACATTGTAGCTTTTCCTACCTCGCTATGTTGCCCCGAGGTTGTCTCCAATGCTGTGATGACAGCAGTTTATTCAAAATCCCTTTCCAGTGGATCACCTATAGAAAAGTGAATCTCCTTAGTACTTAAGTATTTTAAACATGTTTGCTGGAATATCAGAGAGGATAAGGGAGGGATACAAGAGAGATGTACCTTCATTATCTGGGTATCTAGGATTCCTGCTAAGAAGTATGAGTAACACAGGTTCCAATGTTTCAGGGTTCAGTGTATTCCCAAAGGCTATAGGAGATAAAAAAACAAAAAAAGAAATGTGGTTCTAGTTGCATATAAGATCAGGATGTATGCATAATAAAAGGATCATCAATGGTTAATTGGTTGGGGCAGCTTACCTGCCAAATGGTTGCCATAGGTTAATTAGTAGTCCAAGGACTTCCAGAGAAAAACGCTTGGTGTTCCAAACAGTCTCCTAATATGGAGAGACAAAAAGGTAGTGGGAATAATAGTAAATAATTCTGCTTGTTGTGATGTTCTGGGATTCAAGAATAATGGATATAATTCCCACTGTCTGGCTTACCTTTTATGGTTCGCTATCAGTATGAAGCTGTAGCTCCTTCTAGGGCATCATCTCAGGGGAAAACCACTCATTTTTCATGGGTCCTGCTGCATTTTGAAACTCGCGAAAGCGAGTGTAAAAATGGCAGGCAGCGTCAAGAACGCGATGACATCATGCGCGCCGTGACGTCACATGTAAACATGTGACATGATCACGTCGCGTAACGTCATCGCGCTATTCAACGCGATGGAGCTGTACTAGGAATTAAGCGCAGACCCATCTTTGAATGTATGCGGTCTGGCACACTAATAATATGTGATAAAGTGGAAAATCTCTTCATGGTGATAACTACTGGTGCTACTTATAGGGTTAAGGGGCAGGACCATCCAATACAGGATGGCTAGACTACAGTGAATGATTGTAAGGATGTGTAGGATAGTAGCAAATAGTAAGTGCCAGATGGGGTACAGTGTCAACCACTTGTAAATGAGGGATCGATCAAAGGAGTTAATGGGTGCTATAGCTCATCCAGGTTAGAGAAGGCTAAGAATACAGTGTCCACCCATGGTATAAGGTATCTGGCTGAAAGGATCTTTAAAGGGGGCTGATATAAGGTAAGTAAGTACATGGAAGTAAAGACAGTGACTAGCACCTTAATAACCTTTGTACATATGTTCTTAAGTCAACCTTAGGGCACATATGCTCACAATCTCGTCAAATATACTTGGTCACAGGTTGTGTGTGCTTATGCATAACAATTTAAAAGATAGTTAGTACATCTTATATTCACGTTAACAGCAATTATTAATAAGATAAAACCAATTATTCATAAGATAAAGCAACCTTAATAGTATATTGTGGGTTGACTCACCCTATTCCTAGTGGACCGGGAACTACCATTTACCTGAACCTATATCAGGCCTCTCTTATTCATGGTGTTAATTGGTTATGTGTTTTATGGTGACGATTTATAAAAAGGCCCCTCAGTGGAAGTCTTCATTCATTTCGTACGGATTCATACTGTCCAGTTGGTCAATCCAGTACAGTTTGCGTTGGTCCAATCTTTTGGCATGATTGCCCCCTCTTGGTGCTTTTGTGACAACTTCAAGTATCTGGAAACGTAATTGTGCCACTGTGTGTCTGTTGTTAGTGAAATGTCGTGCCACAGGTGATCGTTCATTCTTTGTCCAAATATTACTTTTGTGCTCATTGCACCCCTCTCTCATTTTCCTTCTCGTCTGTCCCACATATTACATCCCACATGGCCAGCTCAGAGCATAGATGACGGACTTTGTATCACATGTGGCATGTTTTAATTTAATTTTAGCACCTGTTCTTGGATGTCTTGTGTACTCCCCTTTGGTGATGTTGCAGTTTCCGCAATGCAGACAAGCAAAGGTTCCAAATTTCGTGGTGTGGAGTGTTGGTTGTTGTTGTTGTACCGCAGTGCACTCTGCTCTAACCAACTGGTCCCGAAAATGTCTACCTCTTTTGTAGGCGATTAGCGGTGGTTCAGGCAAGAGTTTCTGTAGTTGGGGATCCATCTGGATGATCCTCCAGTTTTTCCCTATTAAGCGAGTGATGTGGTGACTTTGGCTTGAATATTTTAGAGTATATAAGAATGGTACCTCCTTATGTTCTGGTTTTTTCCCGGGGAAGTTCTTCTCTTGATTTCAAGTTCGATCTTTCCTTTGCAGCACTGATAATATTTTCTGGATAGCCTCTCTCGAGATATTTGTTAGTCATCTTATCCATTTCAATTGTGAGCGTTGATTCAACTGAAGTGATTCTTTTAGCCCGAAGAAACTGGCTGTAAGGTAGGTTATTTTTTTGGGGCGTTTTGGGTGGTGACTCAGATAATGTAAACTGTTGACATCCGTTGGTTTAGTGAATAGGTTTGTGGTGATTTCTCCATCCTTCAATTCCTGGAATTCTAGCCTGACGAAGCCTGCGAGAACAGGTGGAATGCATGGCTCTCTCCACCCGGATGGGTGCGTGCTCTTTGAGCACTAGGTTGCCATTTGCACAGGCATGTTGCCCATGCCTGTGATGAAATATTTATTTATATTTCAGTGTACTGTATATTTTTAAGTGAATAAAGGTATATTTTTCTGGAAGTAAGCAGTGTCGCGAGTGCTTGGGTGCCCTTACACATATCCAGCAGGGTTTTTTTGAAGTGCTACAACCCTATGGATATATGTGTGTTTTTTTCTATTGTTCATGAACTTTGCCTATTCTAACCCTTAAGCACCAGCTACCCAGTTAGGCTGAGCACTCCTTTTTGGCTTTAATAGTTTTTTCTATCGAGTTGTGAGTTGCCGCCTCCCATGATGTAAGACACTAGTCCCTGGTGATTTCTTGTGGATTAACCTATGGACTAATATTCATGTTGTAGCCCCCCCGTCTTTTCAGATCAGTTTATATATCGTGCTTGGTAGCAGATACATTAGATATTCCTGAGTGGGAGATCTTAGCTGACAGGGGGAGACTGAATGAGCATCCCTCCAACCACTGTATAGTGGTGTGTGAGTGGGATTATTAGACAACATATATCAGACATGAGTGTCTTTTAGCTCAGGATTTGCTATTTCCATACCTTTAATACAGTACTCATCAATATACACCTGACGGATTCATTTTTCCCCCCCCAAAAAAAAGTTTTGGAATCAGTCATAATGGCAGACCTGGTGGAAGCTAAGAGGCGAGCAGCAGCTTCAATCTAATTCAAGCAAGACACAGCAGCCAATGAAGCCACGGTGTATAGCAGTTTGCCTGCCAGTCTCACAGTCCAGCAAAAACTAGACAAACTTGAGAGAATAAAGAAAAAAAAGAACTCTCCAAGTGGTGCGAGGCTATGACCTTGCAGACGTATCTAGAAGTTGAGAGAATCCCGAGAGGCTTGAGAATCCTCACTATTCCCACATTCGAAGATATGGACCCCAAACCCATTGAGGAATGGACTAGCCACACCAACACATGCTCTTTCAAGATGATAGAGAGCCTGGCTAAATTTGCTAAACTTGACAGAGTGAAACTCCTTAAAGACATCGAAGATATGGAATAACAGCTCTTCTCGTCTGAAGATGGGGATGAGTGCAAAAGACGCACAAATCGAATGGAAGAAAACCTTGAGACATGAAGGTGAAATATGAGCAAGGAAACAGCAAATATTCAAGCGGGATCGACTTGATTACGAGCAAGGACGAATATATACATTTGCCAGAAGATTTGATGCCCTGCTGAAGATCAGAGCAGCTCTGAAGTGGACTCATCAGACACAGGAAGTGTGGTTCAAAAAAAGTTGAACTTTTTAGAGGAATTCAAATTACTACATTTGGACAGCAAAATGGACAGAAGAGGGCAAGGTCAACGCAGAGGACAACGAAGAGGCGCAGGGGCAAAGGCCGGTCAAGCAAAACGAGGAGGGGCAACAAATGCAAATAACCAATCCAACATGACAACGAGATCTGGGACCAACCAGAGGGGGAAACCGAGAGGGAAGAAAACCTCCAGTTGAAACTTTTCAATATCTCTAAAAGAACTTTAACTGAGAACAAATCTTCGGTACTCTCCCTAGGTTTCCAGTTTAGCCCCACCTACAAATAGGACTATACGGCAGCCAGAATTGACCTCTTCAAATTCATCAGGAAACTGAAGCCCACCAAATTTCATGCCACCAAAGTTGAGGAAGGACGAGGTAGAGAACAAACTAGAGGATCTGACATCTCTCCTTTAACTACTAAGGATCTCACCAGCCTGATATATCTAGCTCTTATGGAAGAGACTGATCCATTAGGCATAGATGAAGCAGCTATGAGTGACAATGCTACTCCGCAAGAAAAATATGGGATTGTAACTGATATTAACTGTCCCCCTACCTTTAAGCCCAAGTCCACTTTTTGTCCCAATATTATATGTGGACCTATTGATGTTTTTTAAGACTAGGTTATGAAAGACTTTAAAGAACTTTCTAGCAAAATGCCATCCTCGCTTAAAAACCTCAACTATTCTCAGTTGCAAGCACTAGAAACTTTGAAACTAGACCACTCCATAGTCATACGTCCATCTGACAAAGGTGGAGGCATAGTAGTCATGGATAGTGGCAAATATGAAGCAGAGGCCATGCGGCAATCGAATAACATTGACGATTACATACCTGTCAGGAAAGAAATACTAATGGAAACCAATTGCCTCTATAAGAATATGCTAAAAAACTGGTGCGACTTCGAACTTATTGATATTGATGAATATTTCTATTTGAAAAATCCTCACCCCACTATCCCCCTGATTTACTTTAATCTTAAGGTCCATAAAAGCATCATTGACCCACCGGGTCGTCCCATAGTCTCTTCGATGGGAAGTCTATTGGAGAACACTTCCAAATATCTGGACCATTTTTTTCAGCACTTTGTGACTAGCTCGAGTTCATATATAAGTGATACCTCTGACCTACTAACTAAGCCGGTCAAGTGGCACAGCGAGTAGAGCACTCTGACATCCGTGCAGAGCTTGATAACGCAGGTTCGAATCCCGGCAGGGCCAAACGCAGCCCTTCATCCTTCCGAGGTCGATAAATGACCACCACACACCGTGGGTATAAGCAGCGCTCAGATACCTCAGGGTTCGTAGCGCTATATAAATACCAAATGTATGTAAACTCAACAATGTCAATTGGGAATCTGAATAAATGCTAGTTTCCCTAGATGTAGTCCCCTTGTATACCTCTATACATCATGCAGCTGGAATAGAAGCATGCACATTTTTCTTAGACAGTAGGTCTATCAGTTACCGCCAGCATAATGACATGCTTTTGCTTATGCTACAGTTCTGGCTTGAACATTTTTCCTGCACGATACCCAGATTTACAAGCAAACACAGGGAACAGCGATGTGGTCGTGTATGGCCCCTACTTACGCCAATCTATATATGGGATGGTGGGAAACTCAGGGCATGGACGGAAGAAGTGGAGCACTTGACTAAACACATTGTTTGGTATCGTTTTATTGACGATCTATTCCTTATTTATGACGGTTCTGAAGCTGAACTAGGAGCTATACGTTAACATCCTTAAAGGCAATACATTAGATCTGAGACTAACTACAGTATGTAATAAGAGGGAATTAGTCTTCTTGGATGTAGAATTTCAGATACTGAATAATAATCTTACATCCAAACTGTATAGGAAAACCACCAGCTCCAATTCGACCCTTCATGCCAAGAGTCACCACCCTAAAACATTGATCAAATCTATCCCTTATGGTGAATTTTTGAGAGCCAAGCGTGCCTGCAGTATCAATACAGACTATATATCTGAAGCCAAGCACATAGGTCAGAGATTCATTAAAAGAGTCTACAGTAAAAATACCATCTCAGGCTGTTTTAACAAAGCTGAAAAGACCACCAGACAGAACTTGTTCACGACCAAAAAGGAACCCAAACCTAGCAGAATTTGGTTCATTACTGGGTTTAACAATCAAGCCAGCCAAATGAAATCCATCATGAGAAAGCACTGGGGAATACTCCTCACAGATGCACCTCAAACCAGTGTTAGATGCCCCTCCTAATATTACCTTTCGGAAGGCACCGACTTTAAAAAATATGTTATCCCCCAGCATGAGGCCCATTGAGAAAGTTGAAATGCCACAGTGGTTAACCAAAAATTCACGTGTAGGCTTTTGGAAATATGGTAGCTGCAAAATGTGCACGCACGTATCCAAACCCCCTTTTGTTAGCAGGAATGGTCACACCTGGAGGCACAAAAATAAAACCTCTTGCCTCACCAGATTTGTAGTATATGCCATCTCATGCACGTGTGGCCTACATTACATAGGCTCTACCATTGGACCGCTCAAACTGCGCATTTTGCAGCACTACAGGGCGATCAAGAATGGTGATATGACATATCTTCTCACTGGTCATTTTAAGGATAAGCACGATGGAGACGTGAACAGCATGTCTTTTCAAGGCCTAGCACATATACCCCCCATAAAAGATTGGGGAATTGTGAACTCAAACTTAGGCAATTGGAGGCCACCCTTATATGCAAATTAGACACATTGAGACTGAAAGGACTCAACATAGATCCTGAAATGTATATGTGTTTTTACAAACTTAAACCTTGGTTCCATCATATTGTTGTTCATATGGAGCTGTATAGATCCATAGGTTTGTACAAGGGTGTGATGCAGGTTGTTCCGTTTTAATGGGATCATGACTCCATGGTTAGGTTTTGTTGGCCATCTCAATGGTGATAACATTCTTAGATTTTTTTGGTTTAATGCACTAGCATTCTCTATTAGTCTCTCCTTCTGTACTTCTAATCTGACGAGTACCCTTTGGAGCTGCAGCGATCATTAGGTCTTTTGTTGCACTTGCTATTTTATCTTTAATCATCTCTACACCTTACTTGTGAGCCCATTGGGTCGTGTTAGGAAATGGGTAGAAAATGAGAGTTAGATTCCTGCTGCTTGCCCCGGATGCTTACCTTTGACAGCACACATCACCCGCTGGGGCCTTTGACCTCTGGATGTTATTTTAACACCTAGAAGTCATTATTAAACTAACGGACACACTGGTGTCATTTTTTGAAAAATGCACAAACTTTAGCATTTTTATGTTTAGTAAGAAGGCGACATGTAGCGGTTTGCTGCATTGTGTATGGCAGATGTGTTTATACCATATTTAATTAACTGCACTATCAGTTACTGGGGCTATTGCCCACATTTCGGCTTTCCCTTAGCTGTTCTAATATGGCAGCTTTTTTCTACTTAGAGATTCAGCCGGTTTAAAAGTGTTTTACAATTCTGGTCATATGACCACTAAAACACGTGATGTCTAAGAGGATGCGGGCCGCTCTAGATGCCTATTTTTAAACTCTTTGGTGCATCTGGCGTTATTGGAATTCTAGCCTGACGAAGCCTGCGAGAACAGGCGGAACGCGTGGCTCTCTCCACCCGGATGGGTGAGGGTGCGTGCTCTTTGAGCAGTAGGTTGCCATTTGCACAGGCATGTTGCCCATGCCTGTGATGAAATATGTATATATGTGAATAAAAAGGTATATTTTTCTGAAAGTAAGCAGTGTCGAGAGTGCTTGGGTGTCCTTACACATATCCAGCAGGGTTTTTTTGAAGTGCTACAACCCTATGGATGTATGTGTGTTTTTGAGATAGATTGGTTCCTATATATATATATATATATATATATATATATATATAGGATACATTACTCACCGTAATCGTATTTCTGATGCTTGTATCTGCTTAGATTCACATGCTGTGCATAGGCCGACATCTAGTGGAAGCTGCAGAGTATTACAGTTTGTTTTTCGAAACTCGAAAATGGGCGTCGACACAGGCGTGCCAGTAATACTATCCCTAGTGTGACGTCCACTGTACCCAAGATCCCTCACGCGTCTGGGATCCTCAGATTGTATTTTTTTTTGACATGAGGAAGCATGAGGAGTAGCGTGAGTACAGATAATCCAAGCAGATAGACAGAAAGGTAAGACTACAAGCAATCATGCGCCTTCTCTCGGAGGGGAGGAAGGGTGGGTCGCATGTGAATCTAAGCAGATACAAGCATCAGAAATACGATTACGGTGAGTAATGTATCCCTTCTGAGGCTTGTGGAATCTGCTTAGATCACATGCTGTGTATAGATTAGCGAGCAGTACCCGAAGAAGGAGGTGGGATGTGAGAAGGGTCATGAGCAAACAGGTGTATTAGAACCGCTTGTCCCACTTGTGTATCTGTCTTGGAATGAGTGTCAATGCAGTAATGCTGAGTAAAAGTGTGAATGGAGCTCCAAGTAGCTGCTTTGCAAATGGTGTCGAGGGGAACATTTGCAATGAAAGCCAGAGTGGCACCAATGCCTCTAGTAGAATGGGCCCTTGGTGTAAAAGGCAGAGTTATTTCAGAAAGAGAGTAACACAGCTGTATACAGTTGATAATCCACTTCGAGATCGCGCCTTTAGAGACGCGATCCCCCTCTCTGCCTGTAGCTACGGAGACAAACAGTTGATCTGTTTTTCTTAGCGGTATGGTCTTATTTACATAGTAGAGGACCGCCCTACGCACATCAAGGGTGTGTAGTTTCACCTCAGCCGAGCTTTGCGGGTTCTGGAAGAAAGCCGGAAGCTCGATGGACTGGTTTACATGGAATTTAGATATAACTTTAGGTGAGAACCTAGGGTGTGTGCGTAAAACCAGTTTGTCTTTGTGGATAATAAAGAAAGGATCTTGCACTGACAGAGCCTGAATTTCACTGACCCTTCTTATGGAGGTAATGGCTACTAAGAAGGCCGTTTTATAAGTCAGGTGTTTGAGACTACTTTTATGCATGGGTTCGAAAGGGGGCCCCATGAGCTTAGCTAGCACCACATTGAGGTCCCATCCTGGCGGTGGGTTCGAAATAGGAGGGTGAAGTCTCTTTACTCCTTCCATAAAGGCTTTAACTACTGGTTCTTTCCACCACGATACCTTGTTATGGGATGTGGTGTAAGCCGAGAGGGCTGCCAGGTGTACTTTCAGAGAGTTAAAAACCAACCCTGCATCCAGCAGGTGGAGCATGTATGTTACCACGTTGGAAGGAGTGCAATCAACAGGGTTGATTTGTTTATTCTGGCACCAAATAACGAATCTTTTCCACTTGTCAAAGTAACAGTGCCTTGTGTTTGGTTTCCTGGATTCTTTTAGGATGTCCATACACCTCTGTGGTAAATTGAGATGGCCAAACTCTATGACCTCAGGAGCCATGCTGCTAGGTTCATTGAGTTGGGTTCCTGGTGCACTGTTAGACCTTGTTGCTGGGACAGTAGGTTGTACCAGGCTGGGAGTTTGATGGGCTCGCACAGCGCCACCTGCGTAGGTGTGGAAACCATGGTTGTCTCGCCCACATGGGAGCAACTAGGATGAGCGTCATCGATTCCTTGTTCATCTTGTACACCACCTTTCTGATGAGGGGTTGGTGGAAAAGCGTACGCAAACATCCCTGACCAGTTCATCCACAGGGCGTTCCCCTGGGAGTCTGGCTGGGGGAACCTGGATGCAAATCCTGGGCATTGTTTGTTTTCGCTTGTGGCGAATAGGTCTATAGTGGGGAAACCCCACTGAGAGAAGAGATCTTCTACGATATCTCTGTGAAGGACCCATTTGTGTTCTTTTGGGAGGGAGTCTCTGCTTAGGGCATCCGCTAGGGAATTGAGCTCCCCTGGAACATGTTGTGATGACAGGAAGATGTTCCGTCTGAGTGCCCATATCCAGATTTTCTGGGCAAGTTTGGACAGATTTGGCGAACGAGTCCCTCCTTGTTTGTTCAGATAGAACATGGCTGTCGTGCTGTCCGTCTGGATCTGCACCGACAAGTTTAGCAGATGGGGCTCGAACGCCCGAAGCGCTCGGAATACTGCCAGAAGCTCTAGCAGGTTGATGTGGTTCTTGGCTACTGAGTGAGACCAGACACCCTGAGCTGTGTGGTGGAGATGGTGAGCTCCCCACCCAGTCAGGCATGCATTTGTAGTCACCACTGCTTGTACTTCGGGATCGTAAAAGGGTTTTCCCCTTGCGAGATTCTCTCTTGTCCACCAGTGTAAGCTCTGTACGAGTGTTGGCAAAACGACCACTAGATCGTCCCACTGACCACTTGCCTGAGACCACTGTTTCGCCAACCATTCCTGCATGGGACGCATGCGCAGACGCGCGTGGGGGACCAGGTAAATGCATGACGCCATCATGCCCAGTAACCGCATTGCTTTGCGTACCGTTATTTGTTGACCTGACTGATAATGTGGAATTTGCAGTAGTATATTCCGAATTCTCTCTTCCGAAGGGAAGGTCAACCCTTTCTGAGTATCTAGGATTGCTCCTAGGAACTGTTTTGAGGTGCTTGGCACCAGACTTGACTTCTTCTCGTTGATAGAGAAGCCTAATTCGTGGAGGAGGTCGATAGTCCTCTGAATGTTTGACCTGCAAATTCCTGGGGTTTCCCCCGTTATGAGCCAGTCGTCCAGATAAGGGTACACTGGGATTGCCTCCCTGCATAGGTGTGCAGCTGCCACCGCCAGTACCTTGGTGAATACCCTTGGTGCTGAAGCTATCCCGAAGGGCAGTACCTTGAATTGGTAGTGGCGACTGTCCACCTTGAAGCGCAAGTACTTTCTGTGCGCTGGGAGCATGGCAATATGAAAATAAGCATCTTTCATATCCAAGGTTGCCATGTAATCCCCCTTTTTTAGGAGGGGGATTACCTCTTGTAGCGTGGTCATACGGAATTTTTGGGGCTTGACATACTTGTTGGCAGGCCGTAAGTCCAATACTGGGCGCATTGTCAAATCTTTCTTTGGCACAAGGAAGTAAGTTGAATAGATACCCTTGTTTACCTGGTGTCCTGGGACGAGTTCTATCGCGTCCTTTTCTAGCAGAATGGCGATCTCCTCGAGAAGGATCTTCCGATGTTCTAAGGAGTGTATTCTTTGTCGTGGAGGGTGGTTCCGGGGACGCTGCAGTAATTCTATACAATATCCTGCGGACACTGTTGACAGCACCCATCTGTCTGAGGTGATCCCTTCCCAAGCCTGGGTGAAGTTGGAAATGCGTCCCCCTACTGGGGTTGCGTGAGAAGGGACCCTGAACTGAGCGTCACTGCTTTGGCGGAGGCGTGCCACCTCCCTTGTTGGGGCTGCCTCTGCCTCTTCCACGACCTCTCTTGTTACCTTTACTGTAACTTTGGGTAGACTGCTGGTTATTATTCCATTGTGTACCCTGTCCTTGGGCATAGTTGCCTCTTTGTGAATTTTGGCCGCGTGGGCGACGAAAATTACTGTTCCCCCTCTGGTTCGGGGGTTTGTTGGTAAGCTGGCCAAGGGATTTGAGAGTCTCGTACTCGTCCTTGGCATTTTTAAGTGCGTCTTCGACCGCTTTCCCAAACAATAGATCGGGTTCCACCGGCTTGTCTATCAATGACGCCTGTGTTTCTGTCTTCAACCCCGACTGCCGCAACCACGCATGTCTCTTGATAACAGTACCTTCTGCTATCAATCTTCCTGCGTTGTCTGCAGCGTCGAAAGTTGCTTTTAAAATGCAACCAGACACGGCTCTCCCTTCTGCCGAGATCCGAGCCAACTGGCCCTTTAACGGTTCAGGAGCAGAGGCTATGAGCGCCGCGACTTCTTCCCATTGATGGCAGTTGTAACTTGCCAACAGGGTGGTGGAGTTAGCAATCCTTGCTTGGTAGGCGGACGTTGAGGCTACCTTCCTGCCAAACCCGTATAGTCTTTTGCTCTCCTTGTCAGGCGGAGCTTCTGACGACGATAAGGGTGTCCCAGCCCTCTTCCGAGTGTTGGTGACCACTAGGGAGTCTGGTTTAAGATGACCTCTTATATAAAGAGGGTCAGACTGGGCTGCCCGAAAAAGTTTTTCGACTCTGGGGTTGACGGCTCTGGTGAGGTTAGGGTTCACCAGGGATGGATCTATTCTACGTTGGATGGATTTAAGGATAGGGATGGTCTGAGCGACCGGCCTCCTCTCTCCCACCAACTCTTCTGCGAAGTCCCTTTCCTCCTGTACACCGTGGGTGTCGATGTGAAAATGTTCTGCTGCGCGAGCGAGAACTTCATTAAGGAGGGGTTGGTTATCAACTGGCGAGTCGGTAACTGGGGCTTCGCTCTCTACCGGGGAATCTACTCTGTAAATTTCCTCATCTTCTACCTCCTCCAGGTCCTCATCCTCCGCATAGTATTCAGACCCGGTTCGTTCCTCCATAATTGAAAACTCCTGGTCCCCTTCAGGGAAAGGTTGTCCTTGGTATCTGGGGTGAGGAGTAGAGTATGGAGTAGAGTAAGGCTGCACCTCGAAGGGGTCAGGTCTTTCGACCCGGGCCTTTTTACTTAGGGGGATAGGATCAGGGGAGCCTGAGGGTGTGGCCCCTTGAGGGTCATACGAAAGGAAATGCTCTGGGTTTTTGTCATAAAAATCCGCTAAGGAAGACATTCTTGACATGACCCTGTCTATGTCCTCACTGGACCATTCTTTGGAACAGGGTATGAGTTTAGTAGGCAACTTAGAGGACTTATCAAGGGTACCCTTGCTGGATGTTGCTGTCCCAGTAGATTTATGTTTATCTGTCTGCTTGGGGTGGAAGGATGGTCTTACAGGAGTGGAAGGCTGAGCTTTCCGCTGTTTCCCTCCCTCCCTGTGTGTGGAAAAATGTTTTCCCTGCCCCTTAGAGGCCCCAGAGACCTTCGACGCTTGGCGCCGAGGGTCTGGAGAGGTATTTTGTTTCAAACGTGGGGCCTCGCTGGTGTTAACTGCGCTCTCGGTCTCTTGGAGCGCGGCCTGGGGGTGGAAGTCGTCTTCGTCTTCTGACGATGGAACTTCCGTTAATCTAGGGAGCGAGGCACTCTTGGCAAGAGTGGATGATTGCCTTGCGTCATGAGGCGATCTCGATCGAGAGCGCCCAGAGGACACCGAGTCGGACCGTTCTATCCGTGCCTCTTTCCGAGAAGTCGACGTCGTCGAGGTTCGGTTGGACTTAGTGTGCTTAGTGTGTGTAGGTGTAGCGCTTGCGTCGCCGGGGGTCTTCCCCATAGCCACCCTGCCGGGCAACCTTCCGAGGTCGGGGACCTGCGCTCGGCAGTCTTTCGACGCCGTAATGCCCTCGCCGTCCGAAAGTACGGCGTCGCTGCCATCGCTGAAGGCGCCCTCCGCTGCCATGGCTGCCTGCCTGGCGTGGTGGGCCCAACGCTTTGTCGAACGGTCCTTAAGTGTCTTAGGTTTAAACCTACTACACGCTCTGCAGTTCGCTTCCGGGTGGTCCCTCGGCAAGCAGAGATTGCACGTGGCGTGCCTGTCGACCCAAGGGTATTTGCGATTGCACTTGGGGCAGAATTGGAAAGGGGTACCCCCCCATACGCACCTTGAGGCAGCGGGCTGATAAGTGTAGGAAATATATAAGGTGTACCTATATACCAAGAGTGAAGAGTATGTACCACCCCCCACTCTCCCTACTTGCAGGGCCGAGGCCAGCGGCCTTCCTAGGCCCAGATCCGTCGTGCAGCAGCCGACGGTCGATGTCTTCTGCAGCCGTCGTCGAGATCGATGGTCGACGTTGGGGTGGGGAAGGATGCAATAAATAATTTTAAATTGCAATATAATAGCAAAAGTATGGCTAAGGCCAGGGGGACTCCGCAAGATGCTTCCGACCAGTATGGCGGAAAAAAACAATCTGAGGATCCCAGACGCGTGAGGGATCTTGGGTACAGTGGACGTCACACTAGGGATAGTATTACTGGCACGCCTGTGTCGACGCCCATTTTCGAGTTTCGAAAAACAAACTGTAATACTCCGCAGCTTCCACTAGATGTCGGCCTATGCACAGCATGTGATCTAAGCAGATTCCACAAGCCTCAGAAATATATATATATATATATCTGACATCCCAAGTGTAAAATACTAGGGTGATATAAATGTATCCCCATCGCACTGTAGTGTAAGATGCTAAGTGGAATGTTGAAAAATTGCAAAAGTGTTCAAGTCAAAAGGGTAACAGTTTCCCCAGCACTGATCGTCTGTCTGAAGGACTGATCAGTTTCCCCATTAAAAAAAAAAAAAAAACAGCAAAAGGCAGGGGAAGTGTAGCTGAAGAATTTACTCCCACCTCAAAAAGTCAGAACAGGCTCAAAAACAAAGTAAAAAGATTGGCGCCCCATAGAAACTATGGCGGGAAAAATGGCAAAAGAGAAATCTTTCCTAACACTATATAATAACAGAAAAACATTCAAATCGGAGGGGGAAGTAAAAGGAGTTCAGGAAGCTGGAGTCTTTTATGTGTACAGCTCGCATGTCAAAGTGTATTTCTCTAAATGGATAGCTAGTGGTTCTGTGAGGTGAAAATGATCATCTCATCAACCAATTTTGTAAGATGTTAGAAATGAAAATTCAAGGTCTTTTTCAGGCCCAAGCAAGGCCAAATAAATCTCATATGGTGTTGCTGTTGGTACTCTTGTTCAGAGGAGAACTGCCCAGCATTATCGGTGCTGTGCAGCTCAGGTTGGTGGGGCCAGACGGATATGCAAATGAATAATTCTTCTAAGAAAGGTACAGCGAACTAAAACATGGTTGTAGACCCTCTCAAGCTGGAACCTACCCATAGAAAACGTTTTCAGAGGGGCTGCTGAACAATGCAATTTGTTTTGAATTGTGATCTTTCGGTGGCCAATTTGGCAATGATCATCTTTGATATGGCCTTCCAGGCACAACAGAACGGTGCTTTCCATAATTGACACTGGGATTGCAACCTCATAGTCCCCACATTGTGCACTGTAAAAAAGTTTCAGTAATTTGCACCACAAATGTTTGCCACATGGTGGAGAGAAGTGAAAGCAGTGCTTTCAAAATGCAGCAAAGCCGTTCCATGTAAAGGAATTACATTTTCAGACTTTCCTGTGCATCAATGCATGAGTGGGGGATAGGCAGACAGTAGATTCATTTTACCCTAGTTAAACAGTATGGAGACAAACACTAAATGCTGAACAGAAATTTCTCGCCAAGCAGACTAAGGCAGAAAGCACATGTTACCACATGTGGTAGCCCCCTGTACATTCTGCGTTGGGACTAGTTTTCCTCCCACTGATGCTTAATCTCAGGCCTGGCAGTGTGCTCTGGGCTACCCCCTGCTTTAAGAGTCCTATGGCAGATGACAAAACAAACCTACGCCATAATCGCTCAGATGATACCCTATCCGTTAGCCAGGTGGCATATTTTGCCCGTTTAAAATGGTTCCACTTGGTGGAGTTCATTTTACCTGGCTGCATCCTTTTTGACCTATTCCCCCAGTCATCAAAATGTAGGTTGTAGTTTTGCCTCAAATACCCAAGGGATCACTGGACTATCCCTTGTCCCTCTGTGCCTATGCAGGAAGGTGGTCATCTTTTCCCACTGGATTGGGTCTCCAAGGACTGGGGGCTGTAGCCAGCCTGAAACAGTTCTGACCGGAATAGGCAGATGCCTCTCTGGGACAGTGTGGAGTAATTCCTTTGTGCTAGAGACCCTTCCATAACGCATTGGTATGCTTGGAAGATTGGTCCGTCACTGGCCGACCACCGCTCTGCTTGAATTATTCTTGGTGTGGTATTCGGTGCAGTGTTCACTCACTGGTTCCAGAGGGGGATAAAAAAGGTAGACATCCATGCCCACTTAACTTGTCTGCAGCTTGATGAATCTGCAATCTGGAAGGCTTGCTGCTGAAAGGAGTGAAGCTCTGCCCGGCGCTCTGAAGGATGAGACGGCAAAGCTCTGCCTCTCCAGAACGAGCATCGGGGACCCACCAACACTCTCCCTGATCCAGCGGGGGTAATTGGATCACAGCTTCGGCTCGATGACCTCAGATTCCTGAAAAATATCTGAATCTTTGTACTTAGAAGTGGGTGCCCCTCCACTGCCAGGACCCTGAAGGCGGACCCGAACTGACCCGAGAATCTGCTCTGCAGGACTCCAGGCAACTGCTCTTGTTCAGTCTTTCCTCACATGGGAAGCTGCAGAAGCAGTACTGTCTCTAAACCGGAGACTGCACCACCAAACTCGTCTATCCTGTCCAGCTCCTGCAGTAGGCTCCTCTCCGTTGCGCTTTATTTAACTTTTCTTTATTATCGGTTGTGGGGTTGTGCCAAGCCAACCTTCTCAGAAGTCAGATCCTGTACCAGAGTATGACACGAGAGCCCTCCATCCCGCCAACTTCAAACCACAGCAGTCTTTCTACTCCTCTGGCTCCAACCCCTCACGTAGAAACTAGACTAAGATCTCTTCCCAAATGGCCGGGGGATCCCTCTGCACCGCTGTGCTGTTACTGGAGCAAAAGAACTCCAGGAACTAGTCCTTGGGAGCACTTTCACACCCAGATAACGATCTCCCACCAAATACTGCCCCTACTCTGCAATACCAGTCCTTCTTGGTCTCAGGGAACCTGCGTACCTAAATTGAAAAGCATTTACTTGCCCATTATAGCGGGTTCTCTTTTAGGTAGGCCTTTCCAATTGTCGCTAAAAGAATCCTTATTTAAAAGTTGGTACTAACTTGCTACATTGTGATTTCTTTTACTTACCCGTTTGATTAATGTAATTTTCTTTGCCCTTTCTTGAATGAAAATTATATATTTTGTTATAGGAATAAGTGTGTGGAAAGTTTGGGCTCTAACAAAAAGTGTGTAGTGTTCCTGTGAACCACACCACCTCCTTTGGTTAGATTTGGCCTGCCCTGTCAAAACTACTACTTGTATAGCCTGGGGAGATTGAGGGACTCACAAGTTGTATCCGTCATTAATATATGCCAGAAGACCCTGAAAACAGGATGTCAACGAAAATCTTCCTAAAACAGAGGTAAGCAAATTCTTTACTGGACACATTTGTGGAGACTTAAGAGCATTCAGCATGGCTTTGTATACCCCGCCCCCCGCTAAATGTTTCATCTTGGGCCCCCCATAGTATAATCTGTGCACTGGTTTAATTAAACTCTTCATACTTTAGGTTGGGTGGTTCTCAATCACTGGGGAAAACATTTTGGGATCATTTTGAATTACTTGTGAGATAACACTATCTCCATTCTGGATATTTTCCAGACACAAATTAAATGAGGACAGTAACATTAACTGGTCCAGGGCACATATCGGCTTATGTCCCTGCAGTGCATAGTTGTGGCAAAAATGAGAGGGGTGGAAGGACTAAAATCCTTCCACAGACTTGGAGAAAGGTTGCAAGCAGTTTGCTGTTGCCTGAAGGACAGAACTGAGAAAAGGAAGCTTGTGCAGAGAGATGGTGAGAGGGAAGACTTTCATAGTTTTGCATCTTTGCTGGGCGATAAGCAAGTGCAAAAAATGTTTGCTTTTGGGAAGTGACACACACTCTATACTTTCGGACTCCTCCTATTAGGTTGTTTTCATTATTATTGTTCTTTGGTACTGATCCAGGTTTGCCTTATGAATTAAATAAGAATGTTCCTATCTGCGTAAGGACTGTTTGAGGGACCTTCTAGACCCATGAACCCCACCATCCCAGTATCCTGCCTCCCCTATTCCGGCCACACCTGACCACTCTGCTTAAATTAGAAAGAGGAGGATTCAAGAATGTTGGAAAGTTGTTGAAGGCCCAACCCAACTATTGCTCTGTGTAGATGTGTACCTTTTGGATCTTGCACAGAGGCCGTAGGAATGCTAGGGTTATACAGTAGTTTCTGCGATAGGCTTATTTTATTCGAACAGCTTCTTGCCTTTATTATGGATTTGATTTTTTTTTTTTTTATCGATTGCTTTTTCTGTCCTCAAACCAGATTTAATGTATGTTCATTGTTGGAATCTGGAGAAAAATAAAAACATGAATTTGGATTTACCTAAAAATTCTGATTTGGATCAGTTTGTCCTCTTCACTCCTGAACAGTTTGGTTCTCTGCTTTTGGGAACCATAGCACCTGGCTGTGGATTCTCAATCGTCTTGCTAAACCTCTTTTCATACTTGTGTTGCATTTTCCTTCCATGGCCCTGTAAAGCTCACAGATTTTCCTCTTTCCTTCATTCACCTTCTCCAGCAACTATCACTGTGCAGCCTTCCACCTTTGCTACTGAGGTACAAGTTTTGAGACCTGAATTTGGCCATCTTGATTTTTTCCACTCTCACAACTTACTTTACACCCACTCTCAGACACTAGCACAATGCTGTCTGGGCATGGTACATGCAGAGCATCAAAGTCTAGCAATGGAGTTTCTTGCAAGCTGTAATCTTTGTTTTAAAGGAGATCAGGGTTATGCGTCATCCCTCTCCTAGTGAGAACCCCAGCACTTTTTGCTGCACTTCTGGACCTTTTTCTTTCGATCCTGAATGAGTGGAGCCTTTTTCCACTCATTCATTCTTATTTTGTTCTCTGTGTAGAGTCTACTTTCCTCCATAACTCTTTAAAGGCGACTGCGTTTACCTTTTGCAGCACACATTTCCGTATGGGCAGTGTTGCTGGGGAGCCTTTGGGTTCTCCTTTGAAATTCTTTGTTTATCCTTACTAACTATAGTTCTTAAGGATAGACTGCTGTTGTTTGCAGTTGGCGGGATGTGTATCCTTTCTAAAACATTTACTATGAGAGCACCCACCTTCTTGTGTGGAGTGCTAAGGGGATACCTAGTATACCCCTTCTCTCGGCTCCTGTGACTTTTTAGTCACAACCCTATGGTTATGGCTGGTGTCAGTGGACATGCTCTACCAACTATTATGCTATTCCTAGCCCTAGACTGTATTCACAGTCTCGGTTGTGCACAATAGGGTTACCTATGTTCTAACATGGTGGCTCCATTCTTTTTTCACCATTTCTATTGTGGTTGCTCTTGGTTAGCCCTTCCTTCTACCATTCTGGGACGGGGAGGGCTGTGTATGCGTTCGGCCTTTGGCAGGAACCCTTGGGCGTCCCTGCCTAGGCTCCAGTGTGTCCGGGCAGGCAGAAACTCCTGTGCCATTTGTCTGCCCGAGTGCCTGAATGGAACCAGTTTGCACTGGGGGGCTGGCTGGCCTGACTAAACAGCCCCCTACCCCTTTCTGTAAAATGCCGTGAGAGTTTGCGGTGAAATTGAATAAAAGGTGAGGCTCCTAAGGGGAAAGGCAAGTTGACCACTGGAAACTGAAGTAAACAAAGTTGAAGATGACAAGAGACACCTGCAGACCCTTTGCATCACTGAAGCAACCACTGCTGTCCTAACCCTGTTTTCCACACAACAGAGGAGCTCCAAAGAGGTCAAATTCCCTTTGGCTGGCGGGACAAACCAGCCCTGAGACGAACTGCAATTGGATCTATCACCAGAGGTGCTGTGCCTTTCCAGAGCTGCAGACTGCGAATACCACTAGACCTCTGACCAATTTGCAGTGCAATGTCTTTAATAGGCCGAATCTGTCCAGTCTTTGCTGAGCTCCAGATGAACAGCCAGACACACCATCCGACTCATCCAAGTCCCCTCACAAGAGTGCAGGACTCCGGAAAAGAAGATCACCCAGGCGAATACCGTCCTTTGTTGGTGCAGAGAAAAAGGCACCAAATCCACAGACTGACCAGAGAGGACGAAAGAAATCTGTGCCAAGGGTCCTCTTTCAAGAGTGCTGCTGAGACATCCCCTTCAGACAGAGTCCGTTGTTGCTGCATAGAGGAGAATACAGCTACAAGCATTTGTTCTAACCGAATGTACTTTGGAGTGAAAGGTATAACTTAGTTTGAACCGAGAAGTTGCTCCAGAGTGAGTGCGTGAAGAGGTGTCCCCTCTACCTCTGAGCCAAGCTGCACTCCTTGTGTCCCTTTAGAGAGTCTTTCTGCATGCCCTTGTGTTATTTCTACAAGTATCTTTTCCTAAAGACAAAGTACCCTGAGGAACGTTTGCTATTCTGCTGCTGCTTAAGACTTTGAATTCACTCATACACTGACTTTTTTCCCCATATAGTTAGGGATTGGACTTTTTTTTTTAATTATTGTTATTTTGGTTCAGTCAAAACATGTTATAAAATAAACATCACATCTTTCATCTTTAAAATGCATTCATTGGTTTACATTCCTCCTTCTTGGTCTCTATGAGGTTCCTGCATAGTGGAGCACAGATCTTTTTCTCCTGGTCCAGAGTCAGAATTTATTTTAGCATCTTTGTTATTGATAACAGACTTACTGTGTTGCCTATCACCATCAGTTCCCACCATTCCTTGGCCAGTAGTGTAGGACAATTTTTCACATAAACGCTCAGATGGTTGGTTCTTTCCATTCTTAACAACTTGTATTCTACCAATAGGTGGTATAGGGATTCATTATGGTTTTTATTATTGCAGTATCTGCAGTGGTTTTGGTCCTTTCCACAACTGTTTACGGAATGCCAGTATCTCCCTTGTTGGTAGTAGGTTTAGTTTTAATCTACAAAACAAGTTGCGATGATACGAATATGGAAATTTGGAGAGGTAAAGAGGTAAATCACCTATGGCTCTTCTCTCATGCGCTAAATCCAGGGCTAGTCTGTACTTGGGTCTAGTTTCCTGCGTGGCGATCCAATCTTGGCATCTTAATTACATTTTGATTTCATATGGATTGGTAATTAGAAATTTGAGTGAACCACCCAAATGATACAGCCATGCTTTACATCTTTTTGTCCGCTCTTCCAGTGCCCATTCGATGTTTTCACCTTTTGGTTTCCAGAGAATCATACAGGGGACTGAGAAATCTGATTTCACATTTCCTATAGAGTTGGACCGATTTCCATAATACTATCGAGCACAGTGATTGAAGTCCATGTTCTTATCTCACTATAATCATTGGAATGCACAGTCTTTGTACTCCATTCCAAAACAGAGCTTCAAGTCTGGTCTACAATAGATTTAACACTGATTCAGCTCCATAGGTTAGCATCGGTTGCACTTTCTGCTTGTGGAAGGTGATTAGGGGGATTATGATCTTTGCTTGGGCTGTTAGATTCAGCTTTTTTTCTCTCAATACGTCCAGCCAAGCTTTCTCATTTATGCTTCCATTCAATAATACACGAAGAAATGTCATTGTGTACACTTTGTTGATTTTGATCTTCCCTATGTGCCAGTTAAATTCTAATCCCACTTTTTTGTGAGGCGCTATATTTTAAGATTTTGAATTTGCGTGTTGCTCTCTTGTGTATATTTCCAAAATCTATTCATGTTTCGCTGCAGACCCATTGGGGTCAGATCAAGAATGACCAAGTCGTCTGCATAGATTATCCGGGGTACATGGAACCCTTGAATTCTCCGCGAAAAACGTTCCTACTGGTTTTGATTCCTGCAGATCTGATATGTACAGGTTGAACAGGATCACCGCTAAGGGGCATCCTTGTTTCAAACATCTATACGTCTGGATATCCCCTGAGTAAATCCCTTGATCTGTTAGATGGATCTTAACTGAGATCTCAGAATATAGAGCTTCAAGAAGTTCCAGTGGACAATTCCAAGCTAGCAGCTTTCGCAGCAGGCGTTCTCCGTTTACGCTATGGAACGCCTGTTCCAGGTCTATGAAGGTCATGTAGTTTTGTGTTTTTGTTTTCATTGCCTTCACCTTCAGTAGATTTAATATGAAGATGTTCAGGTTTGTTCCTACTCCCTTCAGAAAAGCTGATTTTCTTGGATCCAATCATCTTGTGTCGCCTGCCCATTTCATTTTTTGTAGTTTTTCTAAGAGCAATTTTGCAAATAACTTCCCCAGAATATCAAGAAGTGCGATGGGACGATCATTTCTAGGATTCTCTCTATTGCCCTTCTTGTAAATTGGCACTATCAATGCCTATTTCCAAGAGGCAGGTACATCTCCAACACACAGGAATTGACTTTTAAAGCGTTTGTTTGTCTGAAATGTATCTCTGGAACGTTAAGCTATGATACTTTATGACTAACCAACCTTGTTCCTTCCTAAAATACTTTATTATGTGGTTTCGCTAACTAAATACAATTACTGTAGGTCTTTGTCAACGCGAGTTTGCGGTAGTGCCAATAATGCGGTCGAACTGTCATTAGCATCAAACTCTGTAACAATTGTACCGCAAGCAACTAACATTGAAGCAATGGCCTTTGAAAAGTATTAAGAATTCCTATGTGTGTTGGTTAAGTGAACTAAGATTGTATCTAGCTTGTGTAATTATAATATATGTACATTTTAATAGAACATTTTATGTTTAAGTGTTTCTTTGGAAAATTGTATTTACTGGGTTCATTGTTCTTGAATACAGCTCACATCGTCCTCCTATGATAGGCCCGACTGCTCTGCCACTCCACCAATGTTCCTTGAGTATTACAGGCTTATACTAAGAGTTGGGGACCTGTATGCCAAGGGAAAGTTATATGAAATCTTTTTTAAAAACTCCCCTAACACTTTGTAAGAACGGCACCCAAATGCAGTTTAGTCTGCCCAATGTCTCCCCTCCTTATGCTCATGATAAATAAATCTAAATCCTGCCTTCAGCTTTAGACATCTCATCAGATCCTTCCTTTCCTCACTCCCTCTGCACAAACACCTGTTGTTGGCTTTTCCAGGTGTCTAAATTCTGCTACTCTTAGACTAGCAGATATTTCCTCTACTTGCTGCTAAAGGACAGAGCAAGCTTCCATTCCACCTTGGTTCCATTTCTCATCTGTAGTTCTGCCTCCATCCTAAAAGCTCTTTTACTACGCTTTCAAGTCTTTCCCAAACTAACCCTGCCAGCAGGACCCAGCACCAAGAGACTTCCTTTTGAATGCGAGCTCTACAAGTTTCAAGAAAATGGCATAGAAGTTGACTGATAACTGCCTTGACCCGCAACCGTAAAGTGCGTCAAGGGGTTTTCAGCTGTCTGAAGTCCTTGGAAGATTTTCCTTACGTGCTTTGGTCTGGGTCTTTAGGTGCGTCTTCCTGGCTTTGTTACCAATAGGGATTCCTTCATCTCTACGTAGTACGAATACAAATCGTGACAGGACAGCCCAGTCCTAACTCTCAGGAAGTACAGTCTGATAGTTAACAGGTACAGTTGCACCCAATCAGACAATGTCCACGCACTATTTTGTTATCAAACTATAATATTTAGATAAGGAAAGGCAAAAAGGGAGAAATAAAAAATAAGAAATGTTCACAATGTAGCAAATAATTAAAGTCAATAAAAGCATCTTTCCTGGAAGGGGGGAAAAGCAGTAACAAGTAAGTAACACTCTTTTATGGTATGGGCCAGAAGGTTAGGAGACAAGGGGAGACTGGCAATGCAAACTAGGGGCAGTCTTTAGCAGGAAAGTGTTACTGTCTGTGAAAGGCCAGGGGCCCGGGGTTGACCAAATAAATGAAGTCTCCCCAGCAATGCAGGAGAGTAATACCATGGGACTGAAAATGCAGTGCTGTAGAAGTGAGGTGCCGTTTCCAGGGGCAGTTACTGTATGCATTGTTTGGCGACCACCTTAGATTCCATTGTTGAAGGGACTAAAAGACCCAAGGTTGAGGGTGAGAGACAGAAGAGATGACGTGTGGATCAGATGTGGTCATCGATGCAAGTTTTCCACATCATCTTCAGACACCAGAATCAGTTTCTCAGGATGGGGGTCAGCTTGAGCGGACTCCAAGGAGGACCCAATATCAATGAAAAGCTTACATAGTCCCACCGGAGAGGAGTCAGCCATGGAAGAAGGGTCGGGAGGAGCGGTCACCACTGCAGTTACAGAGACAAAAGCAGTACAGGCACCTGGTGATTCCCCAATTGTGGTATGTGTAATCAAAGCACTATGCTCATGTCCTGGGATCAAGAGCCGCTGGCTGGTCTGGCATGGAGAGTCCGGCAACAAAGGAACACCTGCTTCTAGATCCAGTGATGCAGGTACGGGCAGATGCTTTAGAGAGACAAGGTCTTTGAGTAGCAGCAGTGGTGGTTCAGCAGTCCTCACAGGATATGGGGAAAGGAGAACCAAAGGGTTGGGTTTGTTCTGCTGCGGCAGCAATTCACGGTCTGATTTTTAGGAGCATCAAAGGATGCTGGGGCAGAGCTCTGGTCCATCCTTGAGCAGCAGACTTTCCATGAATGCAGATAGAGAATTCCAGCAGCAGATAGGGTAAGTGGGTAAAAGGCGGTGCGTGAATCAGCACCGTTCCCCACTATGAAGGCTCAGAATACCACGCAGCGATCTGGACTTCCAAACAGAGCTACTTTACACATAAGGTTGAATCAGCACTCAGTCAAAAGACCTGCTCTCTGTCATTTCTCTTCGACAACTCGCTTCACACCTAGCGTTAAACAAACCCAAAGTCTCTGCAATACCCTTTCTGCGTTTTTTAGACCAAGATTGTTGATATTCGCAATCTTACTAGAACTACTTACCCGGTTTTCTCTCCTGAGGAAGTCTTTGGGGCAGTTAGCCAATTGAAAACAAATTCCACTTCCAATCCAATTCCCCTTACCGTACTTAAGGACATCTTGCCAGACAGGATTCCTTGGCTTACTACAGTGGTCAATTTCTCCTGTCAACAGGGCTCTATTCCTAAAGAACTTAAACATTCCACGGCCATCCACGTTTTGAAAAAACCTTAACTGGATGCAACTATTCTGGGTAACTATCGTCCCATCTCTCTTCTCCCGTTTCCTGTGAAGCTATTAGAATCACTAGTCTCTCCTCTTCTATCTTCTTTTCTTGAGTCTTCCATTTTCCAGCCTGGTTTCCGGCCAGGTCGGGGGACAGAGTGTGTCCTGTTATTTGTGGTCGGCGATCTCACCATGCTGGTTGTCGGGATAGAGTGGGAGCTCTTATACCATTAGATCTTTCAGCAGCTTTTGATACTATCAACCACCCCAACCTTTTCTACCGCATGTTGTCTGCCGGCCTCTCTGGCCCTGGCCTGGTTTTCCTCTTTTCTTACAGACAGGGCCCAATCTCTTTTACTCCCACCGTTTGGCTTCTCTTCTTGTGCACTTTTCTGCAGTGTTCCTCAGGGATCCGCCTTGTCCGCGATGTTGTTTAACATCTATGTTCGGCGCACCGCCTCCCATGCTATTCTTAAGTCAAGAACACCCAGATTCTGGTCCGTTTAGACCTTGACCAGTCTGAGGTGTCGGGACGGTTGCATGATTGCTTAACGGCTGTGGGGGGGGGGGGGGGGGGGGGGGAGTGGATGGCCAGAAACTGGCTAAAGCTCAACGGGAACAAAACAGAGGTCCTGGAGGTAGGGTCCTCAACCGATACTGCACAGTGGTCTTCCTCTCTATGGCCCACTGCTCTGGGTGCTGTTCCTACTCCAGTGTCTCTGGTGAAAAATCTCAGAGTCTGTCTGCCTCACTTTCCATGTCTGCTCAAGGTAGTGCTGCATGTAAAACTGGCTACTTCCTACTATGGGTACTGCAAGGGATTCTGCCTTTTCTCCCTGCTCGTCTGCATCCGCTGCTTGTAGCTTCGGCTGTACTTATTCACATTGACTATTGCAATGCCTCGTTTCTGGCACAACCTTTGGGATGGATAGGCCAGTTGCAACTTCCACAGAACCTTGCTGCTAGGGTGGCTACATCCACCCCCTACCATGCTCATATTAGCCCAGCACTTCACTCCTTACACTGGCTTTCTGTCACCAAGAGGATTGACTTTAAGTCCCTCTGTCCTGTACACAGAGCCTTCTATGGACAAGGAGCAGACTACATTGGTGAAAAATGTCTACTCTATGTCCCGGGTCACGCTCTGGTAATGCTCTCCCAGTGACTATTCCTAAGTTTCACTTCTCGAGTGTCGGTGGGCGGGCCTTTTCTATTGCCGCTGCCAAACTATGGAATGAGCTACCCGTTACCCTTTGACGTGTTGGGGCTTACCTTCAATTCTGCTGTCTCCTCAAAACTCTGCTCTTTGAGACTGCTGCTACTCATTAGTGTTCTGTGTGTTGTCCTCGCGCCATGATGCCTGTGTGCATTATAAATGCTGATAACATAACAGAGTGAACACAGTACCGAGACAGGCATCATGAATCATTCAAATAGAGGAGTGATGATTCAATGGCAGAACAAACACTCCAATGCATTCTGGTAGGGTCTCAAACATTTTTTTTTTTTTTTAAAAAGGGATAGATCCACACTACCCCAGACCAACATCTGCACATGCCAATCAGAACTTGTCTCAGGCACACAATAGTCTCCATTATGGAACAACTCCTAAAACATTCATAATGCTAGGACCCAGAAATTCGCCCACATGGTGGGTATATCGTGTACCTACTGTTCACAATGACATCAAAAAAAAATCTCAAACAATTCACAGACACTGATGACAAAAAAATATAACCAAACACTCTAAAAGCGTCTTCTTCAAACACATTTCCCCAACATCTTTCAGTTCTTCTTTGCTCTGAATGCACAAACATTCTTCAGGGGAATCTGGTCTTCAAAAACATTTTTCACCACTATGTAGACAAGATTCCCCTGAAGTTTGTGTCATCAGTGTCTGAATTGTTTGAGATTTTTTTTTAAAGTAACTGTGAACAATAGGTACAATACCCACCATGTGGGCACATTTTTGGGTCCTAGTTTTATGAATATTTTAGGAGTTTTTCCATAATGGAGAATGAAAGAAACATATCTGAACTATATATATATATTCGAAAATTGCACCTAGTCCATTTTTTCAGGACCATGGATGGGAGGATTTCCTGTAGCACCAAATTAATTTAGATGAGAAAGTCATTGTATTAATGTATACACCTCTCTCCTTTTGTGTATAAATATATCCGGTCTGTTCATGACCGTGGAGCTAGGTGGGTTCTTTGGAGGGGCCCAGTCTTAGCCTTTTTTGAGATAAGTATGAGAGGCTCAGTGAGGTCTTGAAGGCACTGTGTAAAATTTTGGTTCAGTAGACTATACAGATTATAATTCACATACGTTTCAATGGAAATGGAATTGGCAATAGAGCCATCATTGGTCTTATGGCTACCTCGTCTGAGAAATGCCTTGCATACAGCGAGGATTATGTTAATAAATTGTTGGACTTGCTATCAGTTCTATCAGATACGAGTGAAAAGGTAATGAGTAAAAGCAATGATCAATGGGACGAGTTGTCCCAGTTAAGAAAATGACTTATTCGCACAGAGCTGCATGGTGCAATCATACTGGAGTATTTTAAGAATCAGGCATTACCACAAGGACTGATTGTAAGAAATGAACCCTGCTTGTTCCTTGACAACCAAGATTTTAAAATTAAATGGAGTTACATATCTGCAGACTTTTTTTTCCCCTCCCATCTCGGTTGTGCACAATAGGGTAATCTATGATCTAACATGGTGGCTCCTTCCTTTTTTCGCCATCTTTGTTGGAGAGGGGGGTCTGTCTGATTGGATAGCCTACCGCCCATTTCTGTAAAATGCTGAGAGAGGAGTGTGTGGGGAAAACAATGTGAGGGGCCTAAGGTGAAAGGCAAGTCGACCACTGGAACAGAATAACCGAAGCTGAAGACTACCAGAGGCGCCTACAGACTCTTCCAAACACGGAAGCTACTACTGCGTTCTTGACCCCATTTTCTGATCAACAGAAGATCTCCGAAGAGGACTCATTCCCTTTGGCTTGTGGGACCAATCAGCCCTGAGACGAACTACATATTGACCCATCTCCCGAGGTGCTGTGACTTTCCAGAGCTGCAGACTGAACAACAAGAGAACTCTGACCCATTTGCATTACAATGTCTTTGCAAGGGCGAATCCGTTCTGAACTTTGATGAGCTCCAATTGGAACTCCAGAGGAACGAGCCCACTCATCCAAGTACCCTCACCATAACACAGGACTTCAGAAGCAAAGATCGACTTGGCGAATACCGTCCTTTGATGGTGCTAAGAAAAAGGTGCCAAAACCGCAGATCGACCAAGGAGACTGAAGAAATCTGTGCCAAGGGTCCTCTCTCAAGACTGCTACTGAGACATCTTCCTCCTATGATAAGCCTGGCTACTCTACCATTCTATCAAGATCCTCTGGGTAGTACAGACGTATACTAAGAGTCGGGGACCTGTATGCCAAGGGATAGTTTTATGAAGTCTTACCTCAAGTGGACTTTAGGAAAACTCCCCTAACAGTCGGAGCCCAATATGAAGAGTACATGCCTTGCCATCGAGAGGATTAGGCCAAACGTTTGTAAAAGAAAGGGACCGCCTGCAAGGTGACACTGCATGCAGTATGGGGTGGAAAATATGGGGAGGTGAGAACAGCGGTTTCCAGAATGAGCCAACTGGTGGATTGAGGGGCGACGGGTTGACTGTCTTCAGATAGGACATGGCGGTCATCCGCATAGGTGATCCCAGTGGCCCGCACTCAGGAGGGGCAGTTAACAGGTCAAGAAAATCAGGCCATGAGAGGGCACAAATGTGTTTATGATGGTGTACCAAAAAGGAGCACTCAGACCCATCTACTAGAATACATTTAATGCATCATGGGTAATGTGTAAACAGACATAGTTCCCGTTTTGGTCCTCACTGCACTTGTAGCAGAACAACATCTGTGATGTAAAGATAGGCAGTGTTGACGATGGTTTAATGGAAATTTGTGTTTTTACTGATTTATAGAATACATATGCCAAAGCATTTATGCCACTCAGATGGTACAAAGTCAGTGTCGAACAGCAAACTGATGGGGGAAATAAAGAAAGAAAGCTTAAGTCAGAGCTAAGACGGGGAGTCTAGAAGGAACATTTTTAGTCGGTGCGAGAAAGGTGTAACAAGGGGGGAGGTTCGGATATCGAGGGGACGGGAACTTCAAAGTTTAGGAGCCAACAGAGAAAAAGAGCAAACGCGAGATTGTGGGGGGCCTAGGAGCAGAAAGCAGAATCTGATTAACAGAGCCCTGGAAGCAACGTAGAAAGAAAGTAGAAAAGAAGGTAAAATGAGGCAAGACCACGAGTGGATTTTTAGACAATTGTGAGGCATTTAGTGAAAGGAAGTGAGTGCTCATCCAAGATTGGATGGCAAGTTTGAGGGGTCAGAAATGTGAGGCAGACAATTTTGTAAATAGTTTTCACAAAAAAAAGAAAAACCCCATTTTATTAAATCAAAAAGGTGCCCAACGCCTCACTGTCCCTACCCGAATGAGAATTTCCCTGCCTAAAGTAACTAATGGAAACACTTGATCTGTCCCTCACACTTATACATTCAACAAATCAATAGGGAAATGCATTGCAGTTCAACACAACAAAATCTCCTTTGAGTCTGTAATATGACCACAGTCCTGGTTCATGATCTTGGTGAATTCTCCTTTCCCAGATTCAACCAGGGTTCTTGCTTCACAGTTCAAAGAAAATGAGAAAGTCTTGGTTGGTAAAAAAAAGTTCCTACAGAGTGCTTTGTAATGCCACTGGACAACAAAGTTCCAATACTTCAAGGACAGACCAAAGTAGAATGGTCCTTCTCTTCTCTGCCTAAGACTGAACCTCAAAATTATCTTCACAGGAAAATGAAAAATGTCTTTGGCAGCATGATTTTTACCACACCTGAATGCTTTCAAGAAATGTAGCTCATCCAGGATTATACATCATCATAAATGATAAATATCAGGACCACAGTTCGGCAGACCAGTTAATTGACATTTATTGTCTGTTTTTTCATGCTTTTCACTATACATTCATCTACTGTGGAAATATATAATCTTTTGTTTGTTATTTCAGATTTGCAGACTTGCAAACTGATTTAGAATTGATTTCATAAGATTCATTTTTGTTAAGCACCGCTGTTTCTGTTTCTAATTAATATATGTCCGATGTAATGTTCAATGAAATACAGCACTATATATATTTTTTATCTCCGAGTTTTGGTGTGTTTTATCATTATAATTTTAATTTTTTTCCTCTTTGTTCTCTGTTCCTGATTGAGTTATGTTCCTAAGGGAATTGAATAAGGATATCTTTGGATACCATGTTTTGAATAAGTAATAGGATTTATCTCTCAATTTAGTATACAGCTTTTTGTATTTTTTGTTTTAACTTTATTAGTCCCCCACCATAGCTGTACCGCTATTCGGGGCTACCCATTTGTTTAGTCACAGTTCGGCACTTTAGCAACAGCCACCTGGTCTACTCCCATGCCAGGCCTACTTCTTCAAAGGTTTGCCATCCAGGTATACGCCCCTTCCCAAACAGCTCTTCACAAAAAGTGAATGTGCATCAGTAGTAATCTTCAACTTGAACAACTTCACAATGTTCTTAGTTTAGTAGCATTAAACCTTTATCAACCTTTCAGGTAAACAAGATTCACTTTTGTGCTCTTTTTAGACTGCTCTGCAAATTATGCCCATCGCCCTCTGAATAACCTTCTTCAAGGGGGCAGCCTCTTTGCCACTTGGTGTTTCCCCACTGCACCGGTATACCAAATATTGGCAAGGATACCGGTTTATTTTGCTACTTTCTTGGCTTTGGCCATGTGTGTTTATATAGTTCACAAAACATTAATAATAAACTTCACAACCCTTGGATCTTCTATTACTCCCCTTTCGCCTTTGATGTTATTTGTTGGACTTTTATTGCTTGGGTTTTAAATTCTCTTGGCTTAGGTAGTAGTGGTAGGCATTAGCTTTAAACAATGTTGCCTACCTGGGTGGTTGGCCTTTCCATAAACTCACATGCCCAATCTTATAGTCAGTTGGCCTCTTAATATGCCACTTACGCTGCTTTTAGTTCGGAATTCAATAGGATTGACACCTCAGTCATTCGCTTGCGGGTAGAGCTGCCTGCCTGGACCATACGAGCAGTATCGGGGCATCCCAAGTTACTTTCACACTGAACTCACTGGGTAGGCTGCATGCCTCCGATCCTCTTTGCAGCTGCAGGTCTTCTGCGGCTGTGGGACCCAGCAAACAGTTTCTTTTCCTCCATCCGTGCCAATTGTTGCGGGAGCCATCCTGGCTCCTGAGAGTTCCTGGTGCACTCCAGCCACCAGTGACATCTTGAGAGGGAAAACTTCCCTTGCTGCTTTTGACTTTTTCCTCTGCACAACTGCTGCAGGATGAGCCTTCACAAGGGCAGCATTGCCTCGGTATGCTTCCTGCTGTACGACTTCTGCACCTGGGGTATCTAGAGACACAGACACGCTCCGGACCAGACAGTCTTTGGCTTTCCAACAGTCTCTGCGTCTTCCACCTCCAGTCCCAACCTCGGTGGCATAGACGGTCTGCACTGCCCTTCTGCTCACCTCCTGCCCTCTACAATTCAGACTCAGCCTCTGCCTCGCCTTCTCCTCTCTCCCTTATCTACATCTGGGGAGGCCTTTTAAGCCTCCCAGTCGCCCACAGGTGTGGGTCATTTACATCAATTAATTGCACACTTCTGCATTGTTACTCTTCGGCTCTCTTCCTCCTCCTAGTACTTGGAAATTACTGGTCTTGAAGTCCATAGTAACAAAGTTAGTTTTCCCCGTCAACTTTAGTTTTGCAAAAAGCCATGCAAAATTGGGTTTTTGGGGAAAGTTAAACAAGGATTTTTTCCATTCCTCCTGACCTTTCCAAACTCCCCGCACCCCAAACCATGTGATCCTCCAGTAGAGCACCACCCCCAGGGTTGGGATCAGAAAGTCTACCTTTCCCTGGCCACATGAGAAGGGTCCCGGGAGAGGTTTTCTGGGGGAATCATTGCCGATTCATCAGATATCCTTCCCCCTAATGTAGCCCCTATTGGGAATTGTGAAAGTAAATCAACATTACCTTATTCTTTTCCTTTCCGATGCTCACCAGAGAAACAATAGGGCTGGAGATCTAAAAACCAGCACACGACTCTAGCATTGGTATCTTACCATAAACTTACAATTTAAGGGGAGTGTGGTCCGTAACTAACCTGAACATCCAACCCATTAAGTAGTATTTCAAGTAGGTGATGACCCATTTGATGGCAAGGGCTTCCAACTATAGAGTAGCATAGTTCCTTGCCCGGTCAAACAGTTTCCTACTAATATAGAGGACAGGATGGTCTATGCCATCTTGACTTTGAGAGAACACTGCCCCAAGACCAATATGTGAGACGCCAGTATGGAAAATAAAGGGTCTATTGAAATCTGCTACTTTCAGAATAGGCTTGCTGCATAATAAGTGCTTCAATTGTTCAAAACACTTTTGATCTTGAGGCTTTAAAGTTCTGTGGCTCAACATTTTTAAGTTAATCTTTAAGAGGGGCGGAACAGTAGAACATGTTGGACTAAATTGGCAAGAATACCAAACAAGGCCTAAAAAAATCTTGTAGGTCCTTTTTACCCTTTGAAGATTGAATTTCCATAGCTCCTTTAACGTCATCCGTTCGAGGTTGAATCAACCCGTTCCCTACAAAGAATCCCAAGTACTTTACAGCAGATCTGGCTAGATGACATTTCTTTGGGCTTGCCACGAGTCCTGCTTTTCTGAACGCCTGGGTGACCTGGTGCAAATGTGACATATGCTCAGGCCAGGTTTTGCTATGGATATTAATGTCATCAATATAAGGCCCCCAAAAGGATCACAAGGGTCTCAACACATGATCCATTAGTCTTTGAAAAGTAGCAGGGGCCCCAATGCAGCCCAAAAGGTATCACTTTAAATTGAAATAAGCCAAAAAGGGGTGCAAAACAGCCTTGGGTTTATCCCCTGGATTGACTGGTACCTGCCAATAACCTTTAGTTAGGTCAATGGTGGAAAGGTATACGGCATCCAATAATCTGTCAATCAAGTCATCTATCCTGGGCATTGAGTAGGTTTCAAACTGTGACACCATTAACTTTCCTGAAATCAATACAGAACCTCCAAGAGTTATCGGGTTTGGCCACTAGGACAACAAGGGGAAAGACCATGGGCTTTGGGATTGTGCAATAATATCCGCTTTCATTATAGCTTCTACCGCTTCCTGGATGATTTGCTTTCTACTCTTTGGGACTCTGTTTTTTGATGCGCTACTTGTCCACGGGGAGTGCATGTCAGGTTTTCCTGTTTTCTGCCAAACTGTATAGTTTTCTTTGCATTTTCCTGAAAAGGTATTGTATGTTATGTAATCCTTCTACATTGGCTAGGCCTTGACTTTTCCCATTCAGAGTGCTGGAGTCTTCCCAAGTCTATATGGTGTCAAGGAACCGGAGTCTCGATTGGAGGAGAGCTGACAAAGGACTAGCTAAAACACTCTAAACTGCCTTTCATTTGATCAGAGTTTGGCATATGTCCTGTTTTGTTTGTGCTTCAACTTTTAGGCCATTTTACTAGATTTGTAAAGACGTTCTGGTGAAAAATCAAATCAAAAGAAGAAACAAATTTCCAGTTGGAAGAAAGAAGATTACATGAAACACCTTTTTGAAGAGAAGTTATTTTAAAGACTGTTAAAAATATATATAAAAGAAATGTCTAGTTTTAAAGACATAAGGTAGTTAAAATAAGTAATTGGCTGCAATCCAGGTGTAGATAGTTATCAATAACTGTATTAGCCAAGTGTAGGATTTTCTGGTCTCTCCTGTGACTAGTTTCGGCAGTTCAAAAACTGCACTGCGCATATTATGTTGTTTCAGCAGTCTGTTGCACTACGCAGATAAGTAAATGCTGCGAGTGACTTTTTTCTATTTTTGTTTGTTCTGGCACATCGCGACGACGGAATCCAGGTATTGATGTGCAGATGCACTCAGGATACTGATTGGGTCCAGCGTCTCCGTCGGGGGCCGGCATCTGAAGGCAGAAGGTGGTCGTCGAAGTAGTTCTAGCGTTGGAGGCGAGCGGTGCACTTTTTGGAGCATTTACAGCTTAAAAAAGGCAAGAGGCGATGCAGTGTTCCTGGCGAGGCAACTGTAATTGTACAAATCCTTTGATTGAGTTTTCACATGGAAACAATTTAGACTCCAAATACTGAAGGTTCAGTACTTACAGCAACAATAAAAAGTGGGTTTCATTCATTTATGCTTTATTTGAAGATGTTTTACTGTCAAGTTAAGAAGAAAGCAGTCACTTGATGAAGTAGTTTACTACTGCATTACAAAAGCAAAACATTTCCTCTGGGCTCTCCGTAGAGGAATCTATGGTACTGTCTCAAGGTTTAGGGATCTTGAGAGGAAAAGACTGGGATTTTGATCGAGACAAATGTACTTACCTTTGTTGTTCTTCCCTTATGCAGATTTTCCTTTCTGAAGGAGAGATCCAGTGTGAGTTTTTATCCATTTCCCGTTTCCCCACAGGGGTGTTATGAACTCAGCTAAAAGTTTAGAGTAGTTGAGAATGCAGCATCTTTGTGGGTCTGTGGGGTCTAGCAGCTCCTGAGGAACTGGAAGGCAGGACCTGACAGTACGTATGTAGTGATATACTCCCTTTACTCATCCTGGTTCAGATTTAAATACATCAGGGAACTGCTGTAAGAGGTCCAATAGATCTTGCTAACGATTCTGAGATAACTCCGGAGGAATTAAATGACCGATTTCACTCTCTTCAGATAATAAGCTTGTGAGCATGACTGCTGTATTTTTCTCTAGGACTTTGTTCCATTCTTTAATCAGGTTGACATGATAAATATGAGTTTTAATTTTCTGGTCAGGCTGGGAGATTTTAGATTTACAAGGTCCCATTTGTTCAATAACTTCAAAATGGTCCATGCCATCTAGAAGCATCTTTTTGTCAGATTATGGAAGGAGAACCCATACTTTTTGGCCTATGGAAAAAGATCTCATTAACGCCTTTTATTTTTAATAACATTCCTTCTGATGTTCTTGAGCTTGGGTTATATTAGTTTGTACTAGATTCCTAACTGCAGTCATATGCTCTTTAAGTCTTTGGCCAGTTTGTGACAAGGGAATAATAGCCCTTTCCCTTTCTTCCCAGGTCTCACATAACATGTACAACACGTCCTTGGGTTGCCCTCCCATTATAATAGCTCAAAGGGAGAAGATGGAGGAGTTTTGTGACGGCAAATATGGCTCAGGGTATCATAATATCCCAATGTTCCTGCCTCAACCAATTTCTTTAAGATTCAAAGTTTTGGCTAAATCTTTCAATGATAAATGGAATTTCGCAAGGTTTTAATCCACAGGATAGCTTTCTCCTCAGCCAGGAGTTTAGACGCTTGATCAGTTAGAATCTCTTTTGGAAATCCAGTTCGGGAACAAAATGGAAGTAAATGTTTCAAGATCTGCTGAGAAATGTTTCATAAGAGAAAGGCTCCAGGACAATGGGTTGCATAGTCTAAAATGACTAAGATAATTACCCAACCTAGATGTTTCCAATGGACCTACTATATCCATTCCAATTCTAGAAAAGGGAACATCAATAATAGGACAAGTTTGTAAACGAGCAGGAGGGGGGCATTTTAGAACTAGTTTTCTGACACAGGGTACAGCGGTTTATAAAGTTATTTGTATAAGCATCAATTGTGTGTCAGCTGTTTCAAAATATCCCCCTGAGCATGTGCCATTTCTAGCACAATATTTGAATGGCTTTTCGACCCACAAGTTGAGTCCTGTGATTACCAAAATGATCTATATCACCCCCATACAATAATCCAGTCTTTAACCATTGGACTCCATCTTCCTCCCTGGTCACCCGATTAAGGTTTCGGCTAACAAGGGACCATTATGCTGTGCAAAAACTAGGTCAGGAATAATTTCTTCTTCTCTTTCTATTTTAGCTTGGATTATGGGGTCTCACGGTCTGCGTCCACAAAACCTTGAGTGCCCGTTCCAGTTTGATCACAATTCTACCTCTTCTGGTTTCGGAAACATAGCCCTCTCCAATATGCCTTGGGCTATGCGTCCCCCAGCTTTAATTTGGTATGCTGTCTTCCCATTATTCTGCAACAATATTTTAACATTCCTCTATAGCCTGGGTCAATAACACCTGCCAATATGTCTAGGAGATAGCACTAGGCCCGACCTGGCTTAGAGGCAAGACGGATACAAGTACCCTTGGGAGGAATAAGAATTAAGTCTGTGGGCATCAAAGCCCTCTCTCCTAGTTGTATTAACTCCCCTCTAAATGTATGTATATAAATAAAAGAGAGAGAAACCTATTGATGGTTCAGTAGCTATGGTGGGAGGAGGTTGTTCTTTGGCCAAGTTTCTGAAATGTAAGGGTACCCCAATGTGTATCAATTGATTCCGATCCCACTCTTAACGCCATATGTGAGGGGTCAGAATTGTGAGGCAGACAACTTTGAAAATTTGGCATGTTATTAAATCTTAAAAAAGGTTGGCTAACACCTCACTGTCCCTACCCCCAACAGGTTCCCTGCCTAAAGTAAAAACTCGAACAAAGGATATCTGTCCCTCACATGTTTACATTCAACAAATCAATAAGGAAATGCCTGGCAGTTCAACACAACAAAATAAGATCACCTTTGACTCAGTAATATGACCACAGTCCTGGTTCATGATGTGGGTGAATTCCCCTTCCCAGATCACCCAGGGATCTTGCTTCACAGTTCAAAGAAAATAAGAAAGTCTTGTTTGGTAACAAAGTTCTTACACAACACAAAGTAGAATGTTCTTTCGCTTCTCTGCGTAAGAGTGAACCTCAAAATTATCTTCTCCAAAAGAACATTAAAATGGTCTTTGTCAGGAAGATTTTTGCCACAAATGAATGCTTTAATTTGCACTGTAATAATGCACTTTATTGCCTCAAGGAAACACAGCAATGATGCCAAGTAGAAATAATCCAGGTATGGAAAAATATACATATAAAAAGGCAAAAAAGGCACACTACGATCATTCAATAAATTCGAGGTATGAATTGAAGCGCTATGAATGGATTGCAGAAAAAAAAAATGTTAGAAAACTAAACTTTACAATAAAAATGATGCAGGACCCAGAAACATGGTGAACAGATTCAATATAAAGCACTGTATTTAATAAATAGAATATCATGGTTGGACAAAAACACGAGATGCTGAATGACAATTGAACTAGTTGGGAAAGCAACAAGCACTTTAAAAAATAATATATATATATATATTTTTTTTTTCTCCCGAAAGGAATGAAATTGGAAGCACTGAAATGACATCAGCACCTTAAACAAATGCATTATGCACTTTATTGCTATGATGAAGTGGTAATTATGCCAATTGGATGGGGAAAGTACCTCAAAGGAGTGCAAACAAAAAAGAAAAAAAAATGCCAAGGAGGGAGCTGCTTTACAGCATTGAACGAAGGAATCTAAATAAGATGTTGCACATTTGGACAATCAAAATACATAAACAACTAACAAATATGGGCTAGACATAGCAAAACAAAGTTTTGCAATAAGTCATGAAAAGATTGGGGTTTTGTGGAAAGTTAAACAAGGGGGTTTTCCATTCCTCCTGAACTGTACCCTCCCCCCACCCAATGTGACCCTCCCAAAGAACACCACCCCCAAGGTTGGGATGAGAATGTGTCTGCCTTTCCCTTGCCACACAAGAAGGGTCCCAGGCCAGGTTTTCTGGGGTAATCATTGCTGGCAAGAAGGTAGTCAGAAAATTAGGAAAAGGAACCAAAGATTTGGGAATCTTCTGCGTAGAAGTGGCAGGATGACCTAAAGGAGAAGATAAGAGGAGAAAGGGAGGAGGGTTGAGGGGAGGTACTGTAAAGTGAGCCTTGGCGAACCCTGAGCAAAAGAGGATAGGAAGAGGAAGTGCTACCAGACCAGGAACCCGAAAAGGAGCGGTCATGAAGGAGAACCAACGTAGAACGGAGCCAGAGAGTCTAAGTGAAGAACGCGTAGAAAGAAGGGTAGGGTGATCCATAGTATCGAAAGCAGCTGATAAGTCAAGGAGGGTAAGACAGACGAGAGTTCAGAACGGCGGGCACAGAGAAGGGAGTTAGAAACACTGTTCGGTAGAATGAGAAGGGCGGAAACCAGAGTAAGAGTCAGAATCAAGATAGGAGGGAAGTTGGGAACAGACAACCCGTCAGAGTAGCTTCGAGAGAAAGGGGAGAAGAGAAATGGGAGGGAAATTAGAGAGAAAACTAGGATCAAGAGAAGGTGTCTTTAGAATAGGGGTAGCAGTGGACTTCGTGAAGGAGGAAGGACATGTAGAAGAAGCAAGAGAAGAATTGATCAAACTGGCAAGAAAAGGCAAAAACATTGGGGTAGATTTTAGGAATAAGAAGGGATAGGAGAGATCCGAAGGGGAAGCAGTAGGGTGGTCACGAGCGAGAAATCGAGCAGCGTCCGAATCAGAGAGAAAGGAGAGGAGGAAACGATGACCTGGAATGTAGAGAGCGAGAGGAAGTTGAATGAAAAGAAAAAAAAAAAAAGAAAAAAAAAGTGTGAAGATTAGATACTTGGTCTGGAGGAAGAGAAAGAGGAGAGTAGGGAAGAGGCAGGACAGCATCTGGTTAAGAAGGCGATAGAGGCGTCACCGGTGGGGAGAGTTAGAGAATGAGATTAGAGTAGTAGGTCTTTTTAGCCAGGAATAAAGGAGGAGTGCAAGGATGAGAGACAGGAGGCATTAACAGGGGAGGGGTCCTTTTTCCTTTACGCTCTGCACGATGCAGGTAGGTGTGCAGCAAACAGAGTGGAGGTGAAAGCCAGGGCAGGGGAAGCCAACACAAGGGGTGAAAAGACCGGGCCGGATGGAAAGAGTAAAGGATTTGCAGAAGAGTAGAGTTTAGAGGACAGTGCATCGTCGGGGGAGAAAAGTGTGTATGGGGGTGGGGGTGAAAAGCCAGAAGCGCTGGAAGAAAAGTTTAGGGATTGAAAGTAGCAAGATAGCGACAAGAACAAAGAAGATTAGGGGGAAGAGGGAGTGGAGCAAGGAGAGGGAGGGTGAAAAGTAAATTAAAGAAGTAGGTGGTCAGAGCCTGGAAAAGGAAGAGCAGTAACAGTCAAAGGAGGAGGAACAGAGGAGAACATGGAGGCCCAGACACAAACCAGAGATGGGGAGGGTAGGGGTGAAGCAAAGATCATACGAGTCCATGAGAGGAAGAAAAGAGGGGGGACAGAAGGTCATCAAAGAAAGAGGCCCAGGTGGGAGATTTTTCAAAGGAGGCAAACAGGCAAGGACAGAAGAAGGTACAGAAATATAGGAAGAGGGATAAAGAGGCCAGTCCGATCGCCTCGGCTGGAGTACTGAGATAATTTGGAAGTGGACGAAAAAGATGCAGGAGTCATGGAATCAGATAGGAGAATCCATGTGTCAGCGACACAAATAAAGTGAAGATTAAGACGAAAGAAGGGGTCAAGTATGTAGCTAGATACAGGTTGTAAAGACGGGAGGGGGGTGTCTATACTTCTGCTCTCTATATGGTAGAGGAGAGGCACAGAGGACCCAGTCAAGATTCTCTATTGTGGTAGCAATGGACGAGCAAATCAAGGCCTAGCTTCTCAGGAGGTGATGCGGGCTGGTTCTTAAGTACAGTGTAGTCCCCGGACCCCCACAAAGGAATGTCCACACACTATTACTGAAAAAACAGGTCTTTATATAATTAATATTCAAAGGTATGTACACGATCACAATAACACACTTTGTACTCGGAAATCAACAATGATAAATATATACAATTCTAAATTGGTACCACCAAGGTTATCGAATCTCATTAAAGTGCATCAACTGTACGGTTAAAATGTCACACAGATCAATAACGAGGAAACCAGCAATAGAGATAGGAAGGAAAGCAAGATGGTTGAAACAATAGGCAGAGAACTGGCCTCTACCCTTAAGCACAGTTCTGTGTGGAGATCCCCCCCCCCCACCTCGGCAACCTGGAAAATAAAGATATATAGCACAAGCCCAGTCCATATATTGTTCAATAGCCTTATTTCCTCCTATTAAGGTTCCCCCCCCAATGTACCTGGTGGAGTAGAGTTCTTCGAAGACGCGTCAAAGGATCCTTCTTGAGTGACTCCCTTTAAAGCAGGAGCCACGGATTGTCGAGAGGCGTCAAAGATGGTGAACTTGTCGTCGACGGCGGGGATGAGAGGTTCAAAGGTGCCGAGACCACGACGTCGATCCAGGCGGCGCTCGTCAGCGACGTCCTGCGAGGATGAGGTGTGCGGGGCACCTCGGCGATGGATTGTTCAGGACCGCAAAGAGTTTCAGAAGAACTGTGGCCCAACAAGGGCGTTGAGTCATCGAAGTCTTTGTGGCCTTCAGGTGGCGGGAAACCCACCTGCAGATTCTCCTTGGCGAGTTTGTCGTCCTCGACTTTCTCCAGCGGGACAAAGCGGTCGACATTGCGGACAAGGGAGTCCTTGGATTCAAAAGTTCTTAGGCAAAGGAGCGGGCGGCTCCGGTCGTTGGCGGCACGGCATCAAGTGGTCCCCATGGCTGGGCAACACAACTTCGACGGGCCTCCAGCGGTTACGCAAACCTTCGACAGCGGCAAAGTCCGGGTGCTTTGCTTCGTTCCTCAATGGTCCCGTCTCGGGTCGGCAGCCTTTCGAGGGTCTGACTTCCAGGGAGCAAAGGTTAGCGGTGCTCGATGGTCCCTCGGAGCACGGGAAGAGGGCGCCTTACCAGGTCCTCTCTCGGATCAGTCTTCGACTAATTCGGCAGCTTTCAGATCAGGTCGAAGCAAATGCAACAGCAAGTCTTCTTCTTCCAGCTTGGCGTCGAGGATCAGAAGTTCCAGTTACTCTTCAAGTGTAGACACAGCTTCTGAACAATTTCCAGTTGTGAGAGGTCCCCAGATATACCATCTTGTCTCTCATCCACACTGCTGGGTCACTCTCAGCAGCCAATCATACAGAAGGGCAATCATGCAGTCAGTCAGCCAATCAGGCACACAGTGCATTCAGGCCATCCTCCTCCCTCTCAGACAATCACAACAAGGAATGTGGATTGGGACAAGTACCCAGCCATTTAACACTACACACTGCATTCAGGCCAGTTTCGGGCAGGGCTGTCTCAGTCTTTGTCTCTCATACCAGAAACCAGACAGCCACAACAAGAAGTGCATATTGGTCACACACTCCATTCACCCAGGTCCCACCCACAGGGCGTACCCACAACATACAGTCACTGGGAAGGCTCCAGTCAGTCTGGACTGGACTTCACAACACCACCATATATGGAACTTCCACCCAACAGCCAGTCAGGGGGAAGGGACAGAGTCAGGGCTTCCCAGGACTTTGGGAAAACAAGGTAACAGGCAATAGAAATCAAGAGGCCACAGGGGCCATCTTGTTTTCCATCAGGAATCAACTGATTCCAATGGCAGGGCCGGGGCATCCCAAAATGGAGGATACTCAGCGCACCTGTCAAATTCGGCATGGAGCTGCCACCAGCCCATACCCTGCTCTGCAGGCCACCCACAGGTGCCCAAAAGCATACACTAAGGGCACAGGGTTGTACCCCCACCCATGGGTGCCATAAGGGTATCCCATGGGTCTGTTCACCAAACCAAAAGAGAGCTGCACCGCAAGGAGTCCCACATGAACTCCTGTGTGGAAAACATGACAGAACACACGATAAAAAGGCAGTAAAGGACAAGGATACAGAGGCCCTGTCCCTCCGATGCATTTCCAGCATCACACAGATCTCGCATTTAGAAACCCTATAGGGAATGGGGTACTAGAGATGGTTGGTTCAGAAAAAGGACAGAGGGGAACGCGATATAGAAATGTGATTATCCATATTTTGTTGCTGAGGAGATGTATGCCAAGGTCACTGAGTGGACCAGTGGGATGAGATAGGAGACATAAGAAGTGAGAAGTACACACATAGGAGTAAAGCAGAAAGCAAAAGCAGGCAGGTTAATGAAGTAAAGATGGGTTGCCCCAGTGTGGAGAAGCGGAACCAGTTGGGAGGGTCATGGCAACAAGGGCATTTTCACAGATAAAGGGCTAGGATGGCATCGTAGGACACAACGGTCGCAAACAGGGATGGACACTACCCTTTGTCGCCCTTCGATGAGAAACCCAGGGCAGAGCAGAAAGAGGAGAGGAGTCACTTGATCCGTTCTGCGGTGCAATAGAAGGCCTGCAGTGGTGAAGTGGTTGGGCGTTGAAGCAGCTGCTTATTTCCACGTCGCAGGAGTAGAGTGCAGCAGGCTGTGCTGCGCAGATAACCGGCAGGATGAAGGGGAGCAGTCCAGGCACTTTCTGAAGAAGTCACGAGATGGATCAGATTCTGGGTTGAGTGCAGAAAGCTTAGTAGGGGGGCTCAAGTTTACAGCTTTAAAGCAATAGCTACTTGGGTCAAGGGCTCTGCTGAAGCAAACAGCTGGTGTATTTGATTAAAGGCCTGTGTACATTTACAGAACAAACTGCTGGAATGAACGTAAAGTGGCACTAGCAGTGGTGCAACCATTGTTGGTATTAGTGGGACAACACAGATTGTGAGTGTGACTTAGATGTGGTTTATGGTTGCCAATGGCTGTCACTGTGCATGCCTTTTGGTGGCTCCCATGAGTTCCAGCAACAACACACGAGTGCAGGATGAACCCAAAGACCCTTGGGAAGAGTGATTATTCAAGATTCGTCTGTACCCATGAGGCCAACGTGCAGGAGCTCAAAGACTAAGAAGAGGTGGTCAGTTGCACTCACTCATGCAGTATTCTTCCATCATCCTTTGGCACAGGATTCAGTTTCTGAGGAAGGATTCCACTTGAGGGGACCCCAGGGGAACAGAGGCGCTTTAACTTGCCAGATGTAGAAGACGGAACCAGGGCACTTACCAGACAATCGGGATGAAGAAACTCTAGTTGGTTCGGCACAGAGTCCAGAAATTCAGGCTTGATCAGGTGCTTCAGGGAAATGAGGCCTCGGGTTGGATATGTGAGCCAGATGCCCCCACAGAATAGGGAAGGAGCACCACAGTTTCACCTTCAGGAGAGGCAGGGCTTTTCAGTCAAATTCAGTGGAGTCCAAAAGGATGCTGGTGCAACTCTTTGGTCCTTCCTTGAGCAGCAGGCCTTCTAGGTGCAGAGATCCAGTAGTATACCAGTTAAGGGGAGGCTGTTTTTATTGTGACCGAGGCAGTGAGTGAACACAGCACCCAATCACACACCTAGTATTCTAGCAGAGGGGATCGCTCCAAGTACACCCATACACTATGAAAAGGCTCACCACAAAAACACACTATCCCAGACAAGCATCTGCAAGTCAGAACCAGTTTCAAGCCGACTACAGCTCCCAGTGCTCGGACAGAGTAATCCAGAGGCAAAAAGTGGCAACCTCCTCTCTCATACACAAAGAGGGACAAGGGATAGTCATGTGACCTTTTCCTCCTCAGGTCTTCAAGGAAAACATGTTGGTGGAATGGAAGCTGTGGCGTGGGGGCATCAAAAGACCATGCCAGGTAAAATGGATGACACGATGTGCAACATATTTTTAACCCAACATAAGTACAGTGGTATGGCCACAGAATAAGGAAGCCAGCTGTGAAACAGGTATGTTTATAGGATGTGGCTTAACACCAAACGTTCACCTTAAAAATCCTTGTTTGATGGCCTCAGCAGGAGCTCTAGCATTACAGGCATGTACAAATAGTAAGAGCTGGCATGCCTTACCTTCTTTGTCAGTCAGCATTACAGGCATGTACAAATAGTATGTACAAATAGTAAGAGCTGGCATGCCTTACCTTCTTTGTCAGTCAGCACCTCCATTCTACCGCTGAACATAGCCTTCAACATTGTGTCATGTCTAGTCAGCACCTGCACAGTGGTGTAGAACAAGGTGCCTCCAACATTCAGTCGCACGTACTTGTTGCCAAGACTACCAGCCCCCTTCATGCTGCAGACTTTAGGTTTGGCACCAGAGGCTGGGCACAGGGTGCCAAGGCAAGTGTCCCCAGACATATCCCTCTGCAAATAGATGATGACTCTACACACTGATGGTTTGATGTATGCCGCCGTGGTGGGGATCCAAAGGAATGTTACACGACTTGGTACGAGGTGGTCCAAATTACACAAACATTACCCTGGACATAAAGAAAACCAAAATGAACAGTTAAGCTTACATGAGAAGGTACTTTACAGCCCACTTGAAAGCAGATAAACTTTATTTAAATATCGATACAAGAGTGACATACAGAACAACACTGCTTCAACAAGACATGCAGATGGGCATGGTGACAGTGAAAGATAAAGGAGGACAAAATTAAGAGGATAGCAAACATATGGTAGGGAAGAGAATCTGAATCACTGCTCACATCAAATGGTGTCAACAAGTCTTCATTGGCATTTTAATACTTTAGATTTTGGTTATCAGGTGGTTAACTGCCTAGCTAGTTATTCAGAGGTTTACCACATTTCTTGTTGTGCTGTTCCTCTGTATTCTTCTTGAGGATGTTGCTCCAAAGTGTTACTCCATGAACTGAGAGCGGTTAGTTTTCCATTTTGGTTTTCTTTGACCAAACATTTGACGTTCTGTAGCTGATGGCAATCTTAGATAGCAGGAATGTTTGCAGGGTGGAATACTGGTGGCTGGGTAGTCAGGACCAGTTTTCCATAAGATCTAGTGTGTCGTGCTCAAACAATGAGGTGGATTCTTCTGATGGTAGTAAGCCAGACAAGGTTTACCTCCAGCATTTTTCCTCCACCTCACTACCAACTCTTTAGTTTGGCGGTGCAGTAATGAGGCTGGACTGTTTTTTTACTGCACCACCATTCACTTGTAATGAGGCCCGTTGTCTTATACATTGACGCTTAATTTCAATTAGCAGCTCTATTGAAAATAAAAAGGATTTGGTTGGTTTGAATTTTGGTTAAATCAAGGTATAGACAGTTGCATTAGTCAGGTTTGCGAACGTACTACCACTTGGATATGATCATTCTTGTAATTGTTGTCCAAATGCAACAGTATATTTTCAGTAGATGCAGTTGGGGTTGAGGTGTCTTGGGCAAGGCATTGACATGAGCGTTAAAAGATAATTGGAGTCAAATATGATTTCCATGTTTGGTGTGCAACAGCAGGGAGCCCAGCCTTACTCTGCATTTGATGGGAGTATGTTGGATTGGGATGTGCCCAGATATTGGTGTTCAAACATTTTATTCTCTTCAATCCGGCGTGGAATGGTCACAGTGAGAAGTGTGTTCTGCAGTTTTAATCTTTGAAGAGTAGTTACATGTCATCAGCATACAGTTGGAAAGTCTCTGGCATGGTTGCAAGGGGTGGCATGTACGCATTGGCCAGACACAGTGAGACAGGATCAATATGGTACTAAGAAGGTGCTTGCTGTAGTAGACAATAGGCAATTATCTAGTTTTACTCGACCTGCACGATCGCTCAAGAATTATTCAATCCATTTTAATACTATATTCCGATTCATGGGTCTGTAACGATTAGGGCCAAAGTCTCAATTATTTATTTGATAAATGAGACATGCAAGTTTTGCCAAGTGTCACAAAAACCTTTTTTCCACCATTTGTGTGAGGTTTTGCTCAATTGTTTCGTTGAAAGGTCAGACTTGCGCTTTAGGAATGCTAGGTGAACAGCAGATCAATATTGTGCACGGTGCTGAAAGATGCTTGGATTACCTTTTTGAAGAACCATGCTATTTTTTCGGTTCTGTTGACATTATGAGATGAGGGGGTCTTGTCCTTGGTGGTAATACAGTGCATAATAATGTGAAGGCATCATGAAGTAGACAGACAACTGAACTGAAGTTTGGGCTATTTTATTAAACAGAAAAAAGGGTTGGTAAAAGGACTAGCTTGCCCTATGCTAAGGTGGGATTTCCCTACCTAAATAAAACTAAGGATAGTCTACGTCAGGAAGCCAAAGTAAAGGTATGTGTCCAAAACCTATGTTTTCCCTCACATCCATGTATATACACAATGTGTAGGGATGTCAGCATCAAAATAATAAGTGTTCAAATAACAGGTCAGAGCTTCTTCCAACTCTTGGTTTGTAAAGGGGTTCCCTTCCCCAAGGTTTCAAGTCTTTCAACTTCTTCAAAACACAATTCCTTGTAATACGTCCCACCTCTTCTGGTTGGTTACCCTTCACCAATTTCACAAATTACAGTTCACACACAATCTCCTTTAGATTCAATCACAAGCTTCTTTGCCAGTATTCTAAGTGGCTTTTACGTAGGTTAGTGTCCTCGGTCAAAGTGCAGTTGACCGACCACACGGTCCACCCATTATAGGTCACGCAACCTACACACCTTACTTGTCTCCTTTCCTTGTATGCACGTTGCCACTATTTCAGCTCTGAAATGGTGCTTGTTTTATTCACATTTCACTTCCTCATGATGCTTTGTCATTGCTTGTTTTGCCACTATTCACTTGTTGCAATTTCATACGTTTCGATGGCTCTTGCCAATGCTGGTTCTCTCAAGTGACAGTTCTTTTATAGCATGTGATTCCACAAAACTACTTTCATTCAGATCAGTATTCAAAAGTGCTTGCTTTCGTTTGTATTGGCATTCATTTAAGTTCCTATAGGTCTGACATGCTCGCCTGCCGTCCCGGTATCCCCCTGCCTAGGTTGATTCACCGGTCGGTGCTTACGGCGCTCCAGTGAGGCTTCTGGCCGTCATGAGCTTTCTTTCTCTCATGCAGCACCTCACCGTCTCCACAGCGGCTCTCCATGGCTTTGCGCCTGCCACTGAAAGGTCTCTCGCAGCTCGGGCCTCACTCGAAAGCTTAGCCTGGTCAGGTCGGCTCCCTTTCCGTATTCCGCGACAGACCTCCAGCTTCCTTCAGTCTTACTTCCTGCTGCATCTATCAAGGGTTTTCGAGCACTTTGCCTGCCACGCCGCCTTCTAGGAGAGGTCTGGGCTCTTCCAGCAGACACAATTTTTCCCGTTCTTCCGGTTTTTAAACCTCCCGCCAGGTTGATTGGTCCAAAAAGAACTCACTGTTGGCTCGGGAGTTCTGCATTGTTCTTGCTTGCCTCCTCGTCCCAGTACCTAACTTGGTTGTGTGGACGTGTGCGAGTCAATAAAGAGAGGATGTATTACTCTGGTTTGTCTCCCAAATGGTGTCTATGGGGGCATGATTTACTGTAAAAATTGGGAAGGGACTGGCAATAGCTTATAAGGGGATGGCAGGCTCATTATGGAAGGGAAAGGGTGGGAACAGTGTTTCACCCAAGGGTGCCTCGCCTCCACTCCCAAAGTCTCCTCCACCCAGGTAGTCCTCCCTCGCATATCTACCGCCAGTGTCAGGATCCGGTAGCGACTGGGTCCTTCCTTGGCCACCAGGGAGGAGACGATGTTGGGGAAAGAAGTGAGGACGCCCTCAAATAAATTCTTGTGGCCTGCCGTATTTATGCATCCTTTGGATTCAAATACCAGAAAGATACAGATAATTACTTACCAATTATTCTACAATTTCATTCTTATCGTTTTAATCTCGACAAAGTTCAAACTGAGCCATATTTTGTATTTTAATTGAAGGGTCTGATCTTTGTTATAGGGGCTCGAGTGAAGGTTGGGCATGAGTAGGTGTATTGGGGCAATTAACCTTAGTAGAAGGAATTGAAATCTCAAGTTGTGCTGTTGAGAGGTCTCGGTTAGGGAGGCTTTGTGATAGATGATATTTTGCCCTCTGCCATTTGGACTCTGCTAAGTTTACAATGTCACATTAGAGGAGGCAATGGAAAGCCCAGAATTGTTTACTGACGTTAGATGTAGGATATTGATGTTTCAAGTGAACATTGCCATTTACACTAGTGCGTGCAGATGACCAACGTTTGAAATCAAGAGAAAGCATGTTAGTTAAGAGCAGTTGGGCTTCATTGTGGTCTGTGGTTTCAAACCACAAAAAACTGGGTTAAGTGAGAATTCCAAGCATTGCTTGGGAAGATGTGCTGTAATTGCCAGATGGGCGATTTAGGGGGGTTAGTATTGAGGATGAATGTAGCTTTCATAGCTTCGAACGATTAGTATTTTTGATAGGGGAGGCATGGGATAGAGATTTGCTATATATATATTATATATATATATATAGCAAAACGATGAGGGTCGCACTCCAGTTCCCTACACAACCTTCTCAGCCACTGTTGTTCTCCTCTGACCGGTTTCTATGCTCTTACAAGTCATCCGGGAGGCAGTCTTAACTTGCAGCTCACAGCAAGTGCAGCTGATATCATCAATGATTTCTGCTGCAAGGGCTTCTGGTAGATGTAGTCATCAGGTTAGCAAGCAAAAAGCTCACGCCCAATTCCAAATGGAGAAAGAGGGAGGGGGGGTATCCTGCAGTGAGGTACTCCAAAGATAATCATTGATTAGCATCACCTGCACTTGCTATAAGCTGCAAGTCAAGACTGCCTCCCTGATGACATGCAAGAGCACAGAAACCGGTCGGAGGAGAACACCAGTGGCTGAGAAGGTTGTGCAGGGAACTGGAGTGAGCCCCTCTCCTCGTTTTACTAATATATATATATATATTTTGAAAATATAACTTTATAACCTTCTGGGGCAATGGGGTTATGGCTGCCGACATTGTAGTTTGAGGATATCCATGTTTTATTGATGCTTAATAGGCCTAAATCTAGCAGTCAAGTTAAGTTATGAACATTGTAGGCACACTCGTTAGCCGATCTGGTGTTGATGGTTTCAATTTTTAGGCTGGTGAGGGTTAAAGTTTGCACCTCAGATTTCATTTTTAGCGTCTCTGGAAAGCATGGTCTCCTCCCGAGCATGGGGAGTAAAGTGGATGAAAGGAGGGAGTGGGGGGGGGAGGGAGGGGTGGGTTGAGCTTATTTGTGACTTTTTGGCATCGTTCAGCCCTCCATCGTTCAAGTTTGAACATAAGAGAAATGTGCACAGAGGAACTAACAGGAGGTCAAAACAAGGCTCTGAGAAAATACAAATATTAAACATTAAAAAAAAAATGCATACCCAACACATTGAAAGCAGTCCCGTAAAAAAATAAAATTCAAACAACGATATTCATCTAATCATTTCCATAATTTAATCATGGTGTTGGGAGCGGTCTTTAAATGCATTACAGTGGGAAAGACGGATCCTCTTCCGGATTAAGGATAGCTCTTCACATGGGTTGGAAGCAGGAAAATTACCTGGATATCAACGGTTCCAACAATGGTAGGGGAATCCCAAATCCCTAAAATTCCTGATTAAGGAGGATCATAAGTATTGTGTTCGTGGTCATTTGGAAACCAGAACTTTATTGTAAAGCATGCTCTGGAAAAGGGGGCACAGCTCTCTACAACCTCACTTTACTTAACTGCAAAGAGGAGCAGAGAGAAAAATGTGCCATTTCCTTACAAATGGGCAAATACAGATTCTACGAACCAAAAAGAAGGCATAGCTTTGTGTAATGGATAATTGGCCAGAGGGCTTCCTGACATCAGGGAACAAAACATGGGGGAGGGGTCTGATTTAAGGGAGTACGTCTTTAGTAATGGGTTGGAAGAAGCCCTACAGATAAGCAGGGTATTGGTAACTTTTACTTCTAACATAGAAAACAGGCATTGGCAAAGCCAATAGTTTTGACGTTCACCACAGTTTGCATTTTTTCATTTATAGACACGAGGGTGCAAGGAGGAGAGTGCACAGTTTCAAACGGGGATGCGATAAGGGATGCAGGTGTGAAATAGAATGATAGGGGGAATAAAGCAATGGAAGAAGCCATTGACGGAGAGTGCCATCGAAAATGAGTAAGAGGGTAACAAGTAAAGAAAGAGTGAGAGAGGGGATAGGGAGAGAGGGTAAGGTGGGTGGTGCAATTAATGGTGCATGTGTAGGGTAGGTGGACAGTTTTCCTATTCGAGAAAGATGGCAAAAAACACTGTGGCTATCTTCTATTGAATGCTAGAATGTTTGCTGCAAATATTGGGTGGGGTGAGGGGCTGCGCACCGCTTCCCCACATCCATTTCTTTCACTGTGTGTAATGTAGATGTGCAAGCCCCAAGAGAGGTCACTGAATAGCTTCTGGGCGCATGTAAGCAAAATCCAGCGAACCAAGGTATTATTTCTCTGTAGTGCTATGTACTGTTTACCAGTATGTTTCCAGGCACCCCTAACGTTTCAGGCAAGTAAACTACAGCACAAACGGGGGTTGGGGGGGGGGGGGGGAATCATTTGCCGAGGGTGCCACCGAATGCCTCGCACCTCGTCTTCATTTGTTGTATTCGGGTTTGCACCAATGCAGTTTCTACAGCAAATGCCCCGTAGACTCGCACAGCAGGAAGGCAACGCTTCTACACAAACCTCTTTGGCACTATTTATCTAAAAGATTTGCATACAGCGCCACTCGCCCATGGGCCTCAGGGCGCTAGTTTGAATGAATCGAACACTGAAATGAATGCGATAGAAATGCACCTGAAAACACATATTTCACGTAAGATTGTGTGTGTTCTGCTATTACCAAAATATGGATATGGCCTAGTGCCCCGTGAATTCTTCACAGACCGGGAGCCTCAGCGGGAAAGGTCACTGGCAACGGTCTGGCCTCCCGCTAACTGGGGGTTTGCGTTGGAAGGTCCTGATATCCTGCAACTGAGTTGCTTCTAAAAAAAAAAAAAAAAAAAACACTTCTTCTTTAGTGAAGAGGGCCGTCCTTCAGCGGAAGCTGCGCAACCTGCCGCCCACGAATGCTGACTTTGGAGACGTAAATTGGTTTTGAAGTGGCGCGCCTGCATTGCAGGCTGTTGGATTTCAGCATTACAGTCCGATCTTCTCCCCTGGCCCTCGAAAGCCAGGCTCACAGGACGGGCTGAAGATGCGTGGGGAGCCATTTCAACATAATGGTTGCTCCCCCCCCCCCCCCCCTCCACACCCCCACCTCTTTGCTTGGAGCGGAGAACAGTCTCAGGCACCTGGTGGTGTGCAAACCTTGAATAGCTACTGATTATCACGAGACAGAGCCAGCCAGCGGGGAGCTGGAATACTTGATGCCCACTGAAAAGCTATAAACCCGCATTGTGGCTGATGTGAAAGAACCAGTGTTAAGACAACCAGGTGAGAACACTTCCGATGCCCGGTTGAAATGCCAGCTGGAAGGCTTCAAAGCGCATTTGCATGACCCAGAACAAAATAAATATATTGTTACAAGACTACTGACTGGCAACATGAGGACTGTGGTTAAGGCTCGAGGCCCCTTTCAACTGAAAAGGTGAAATGCCCTGACCTCCTCCCTGCTGGGGCTCCAAAAAGGTGTGTACCAAATCCACCATGTCTTTCGTGCTTCCAGAGCGCACAACATAACACTGTAAATGCGAGAGCATCACTTCATGTTGAAGCACAGTGCACCGTCTTTGCTGCAGCTTCTTGTAAAACAGCTGTGCTGCGAACTCTCTGGGTCAGGCATCCCTTAGTAATACACGTTGAAGCCTTTGGCTTATCACGAGTTGAGCCTTAAATGCGGCGGTAACGACATTACTGCCGCATTTAAGGGTTGGCCCAATCACGAGTTTGTCGGCAAGTGTGAGTTTCACCTCCAGCTTTTTGCTGGAGCTAAAAATCTCCACTTACTGTCCGTTTTGGACGCCATTAGCGCATTGCTAATTGCGTCGGAACTAATAGCGCCGTAAACACCCTATTGTGTCCAATGGACCCAGTGGGGAATTACAGCTGTACCGCTACTCGTGATCCGGCGCAAATTGTGGCAGACCGAGTAGCGCTAACGTTAATTGCGTTGGCGATATCCCAGCGCGATTACCGCTAGGATATCGCCAACCTCGTGATAGAACTCAATTTGTCTTTAATTGTAGAAAGCATGTGCACAATTAACCCGTGGGCACTTGGCTCTTGTGATCCATCATTATTTGAACCCAATAGAGACAACAGTCTTCAGATCAGAGGCAATAACAGTTTGCTTCCATTGCACTGATCTGGACACATCAATTAACAAGTGGGTGGAAAAAGGTGGTAGGCTCCAATGTGTCATATTTTAGGAATAAGTGTGGTTGGTATGCCACTTTGATGCAATGGGTAAAGAGAAACCACAAATCCCAGCAAGGAAAGTAATGTTGGTGGAAATACAAGAAGTGGAAGCGGACCCTCAATACAAAAATCGTACGTTACGGAAAATACACTACCGGGAAATCTACATCAAATTTGAAAACCACCTTTTTTAAGAAACAATACTACGGGCAGTATTGCTCAATGGCAACGTGCCGCCTTGAAAGCAAGATGGAGCAGAGCAACACAGTTTCAAATCACGGGTCTGCACTTAGAAACCTCTTCGGTATTAAGTGTGTTAGAAAAAAACAATTATAATTCAATGTCACTGTAAAACACGGGTATTTGGGAAAAGAAGAAACATGTGAAACAAAATAGCAGGAATATGTACGCAGATTTGAAATACACATACATGAAAATTACCGACAAACATGAGCAGACAACGATTCGGTGCTGGACTGTGAAAGATAGTGAGCTAAAGACTCTGGGTAAGTCTCTCGTAACCAGGACTAATGTCTGGCAGAGAGACTTCCCGGACCCCCCTTGTCAATGATGATATATGCTAACCAGTGCAACAGTGTCAATGAGGTGGGAATGCACTGCCAATGTCTAAAACTAGAGGCTGGGGGGATTCCAAATGATGCCGGTTTCAACCAAACATTCAATAGTACAGTAGAATCAATCCATGGATAGTAACAAGGAGCGAATCTCCCACCTCCATCAACCAGTGAAGCAACCCATAATGGTGGCAGTGTTTTATGTACTACACATTCCTAGAAGGGACCTTATCCTTCACTTTTGTATTTTCACTGAAAACTGCTTTTCAGAATCCTCTCCTGGGTCCCCTTTATTCAGACACCTCATTCTTCCGGGTTATTCTCCAACTAGTAACAGAACTTGAAGGCAGGCTAGGTGACGTTTCAATCTGGATTTTCAGACTACCCCGCCCCTGAAAACTGTCAGTCACCACACTACCCATTAATCCCTCATTCAACATAAAGATTCTCATTGGCTACCACACCCTTCCAATCCTCACCATAGCATTGTGGAATATTTTTAAATCCTTCTCACACAGCTTTTCCCAATTTCAGGCCATCTACTGATAGGCAGAAATACAAATCTAGCTGGAGAACAATACTATTTCATCAAGCAAGGAGTTTCTAGGCATCTGCAAAAGAATTAACCTCAAGACCCTGTCCAGGAAGCACTGCCCCAGCTTGGACACTGTCCTAAAGTTGGCCATCACAACTCTGGATGCAACCATCTCACCTGCCTTCTGATCGGACCATCAATGTACTAGAAACCTCAACTCAATAGAGGTATCAGAATAAAGATTTGAAGAGCACACGTTATTAAGTGTTAGGATGGATTTCTAAACTCTGAACTGGTGGGCAGAGGTTCAGAAGGCTAGCCTAGTTTCTTGGAACAGGGTAACCTTCTGGACAAGCCAGACCAATCAAGGTAGCTATGGCGGCGGTCAAGACTAGGTCTCAGGAGGGGTGAGGGTGACTGAAAGACCTCAATGAGCACACAGAGCAAGGACACTTACAAATTACTCCCAGACAGGTGTATATAAAAAATATAAAACACATTTATTACAAGGCCTTTGTAACTTCAACATAAAGTAAAAGAATCACAGCAATACTATCAAACCAACACAATCCTATCAATACAAAATACATACAAGACCAATGGGGTCTAAAGGATTAATGCACAAAATGGGTCCACAACCTAAAAGGGAAGGAAACAGGCAGTGCAAATAGTCTTTAGTTCACTGCTGCATCCAACACACTCCTAACTATGAGGCAGTCCGGACCCTAAGAAAAGTGGAGCCTAATGCTCAACAGTACATGCAATGCAAGTGCACGCGGTAGTTCCTATGGGCAATAATGGGTCTCTTCAGGGGTCTGTAGCAGCTCAGGAAGGTGGGTGAGGCAATGAAGAATAGGTTGCCACTATTCGAGGAGGATCTCCACTTGAGGGCAGAGTTGAATCCAAGAGTTGGGAATAGTTTGCTAGTTTGCACTAGCAGTGGAAAGGAGAGGGGCCCAAGGGGCCACTTCTGCATAAAAATGGGTGAAGGCGCTAGGGGCCACCGGCTAGGGTTGCAATTACTCACCCACCCCTGGTGCACTCCAGACCAAACTTTGCCAGTAGAGTCCACTTCGATTGCAGGTTCAAATGCAGCAATATGATGGCTCTGCGGCTTTCAGTGAGGATTCCCAAACGGCACAGTGGTGATTTCTCCGCTCCTGGTGGATGGATCAGGCCAGTTTCACTGCAGCAGTCTTCAGGGGCAAGAGGGGCACAAATGCAGCACACCTGCAAAGATCATCAACACGGCTGGCCGACATGGTAACCACGTATTTCCCAGTTCAGGCGCACTCGTCTCACTGCAGACCTGGAAATACCAAGTGTATGAAATTCGGTGTGAGGGTGCCGTGAATACAGAGCTAGCAGCATACCAAGTTTCGAGGGCCTCCTCAAAACGGCGGCGGAGACATAGCAAAGGTCCAGAGTAAGCTGGTCAGCCCACTGGTTGGCCCAGGCACACTTCCGAGAAAGCTTACTTGCAGGTTTTGATGAAGGTGCCAAGAATATCTGGTCCCACTATTCAAATGGGTCGAAGCGTCTTCGCAGACCTTCTAGGATGACTAGATGCAGATGGGTCCCATGGTTCAGGGTGCCAAAACTTCCAACGGGTCTCCCGTAGTTCCTTGACTCTGCTTCTTAGTTTCAGGATACTTGGATCCTATCCTTTGTTCAGTGAGAACTCCAGAGATCGACATTGTATGGTTGTTTGGGGCCTCCTTTTATCCAGAATCTCCTTCGCGCCAAAACGAAGAGGAGATCTGCTCACATACAAGCATACCATACGTGGACCTATCATGGACCACGGTGGTCCCAGGCATTCACAGCACTCCAGACTCTCTGGCACCCAGGATGTGTATTGGGGACAGACACCCCAGCCCACATCCTGTAGGCACACACACAAGGCATGCAGAAGCCCGTGAAAGCTTAGAGTTTTGTGGGAAAATGCATGACCAAATAAGGACTGCCCTGGGTCGGCTCGACATGGGGAAGGGGGGGGGGACGGGCAAGAGGCAAGATGGCCAAAGAATCTCATGGCATGGCCATTTTGGAGCCAGGCCACCTATTTGTGCCAAACGTGGAAATCGCGGTTTACCTGGCAGGAAAGGGTTAAAATTACATGAAAAGATAAGCTGCCACTAGCACTGTCCGTGACACATCTGCACATCTCCTAAAAAAATCCTTCGAGAGTAGCGAGGGCCAATGGAAATGACTAAGAGACCCAAGTGTGCCTTACTGAAGGTACATTGCACACAAGTTGCAACATTGGAAAAGGACTAAGGAAAACAAAGTTTCCCAGTACTGACTGTCTTAAGGGCATGTCAGGATCCCCGTAAAAAGTGAGCGAAAAAGCCCAGAGGAGTGCAGCAGAAGGATGTGCTCCCCTGGCAAAGTCAGACTATGGTGTTAAACAGCAGCAAAAAGTTGGGGGGTACACAACTGGAGGGAACATTACACCTACATGGAAATCTTTCCTAACATTAAGCATCACCACAAAAGCAGGAACTACATATGGAGAATGAAGGGCTAATACACTGCATTCTGCAATTCTAACTGCCACACAAGGTGCAGATTAACTTTCTGTTCATTAAATATATGGTCCATTAATGCATCAAACACTTTTAGGTGTGTCTTAAAAACCCTTTTGGAGACTTTCCTGAATACGCAAAGTGAATATCACAAAGATAGGGTTGTATGGCACCTGTATGGCACGGGCTGGCCTAACAGTCAAATCTATCTTCTGGCAACTGTTGATGTCAAGTTAATCAGGCTAAAAGCAGGAACTAAAAAGTTCCGAGCAATAACTTTAATTGTCACACACAAACCTCACCCTGCTTAGTTCAGATGCAAAGAAAAGAGTCGGAAAGGACTAGACTTAACAGTCACACAGTTTTCTCAAATCATAAAGGATGTCAAAGAAATGATCCCGGGCACAAGCATGGGTTGCTAGTAGACTTTTTCACAATATTAATTGTAAGGAACACCCATGCTCAACTCACATCATTTCTCATATGAACACAATGCTTTCTCAAGGCAGCAAGTGACATTGGTAGTCAAAGCGGTCTAATTAGTACAACAAAATGTAAAAGTGTCAGTGCCAAAAAGAGCCTTCTACAATCTTAAAGGGACATGGAAACAATGCTTACGTTTTTAGTGTGACTAAAATGCTAAACAATACTGCATGAGGTAGCAGCCCCATGCAGAAAGTAATCTTGGCGTCCAATGAGGAATCTTGTGCCCTTCTCCAAAAGGATTATTCTGTGCCTTTCCTCAAAAAACAGGTCCAATGATTCCTGCAAAATGTCAAAAATCTAGAAACATTCTGGCATAAGCGAATACATCACGTTTGCAAAATAACTGGCAAAAGCCCATTTTTTGCCACTAGGTAGGAATGCTATTCTACTAAAAGAGAGTTCAAAATTGGGGAGATTGATGAAATGTTCAAATTAGCCAAGATGGAGAGAACAATCTATGGTAAAGAAAAGACATTTCTGGTTTGAGAAAATTTGGGGGAAATTCATGCCCATTAGTCTCGGTCTTTATTTGGATGAATGGGAGGGGGGTGTAATTTAGGTTGTATATATGATGTAAGTTATACATAGTTAAGGTAACTGTAAATATTGGTTTACCTTGATATTTTTATTATTTGTAAGTTTGAATTTGATTCTGAAGATGTCAATGTATTCAGGAGCCAACTGTAATTGTGCTTTATGTAAATTTAAAAAAAAAAGAAATTAGCACGAGTTGGAATCTATTTAGCTCCTGCTTGTAGCTTGGGAGAGCCTGGTTCGCTTGAAACCAATACCTACCAGGAACTACGTTTGGCTCCCCAGGCAAACTGCTACTCTACAAACGTTATACACTTCCACAAACATTAGGACAAATGAAGACTAGGTACAGCAGAAGGAGTTAGTTATACATTATAGTTTGCATCTCACAAAGAAGTTAGATTTGTGACTCATCGTGTACCAGTTCCTCGCTCCTACGACATAACTCCTGCGTCCTGGAGTACAAGTGAAGGGACACCAAACCGTGTAGCTGTGAGGTGGCTCAGTAAGATCAGTGCTGCTCTTGATTTATGGCATGACAAATAAGGCACAGGATCGAATCCAGCAAGGGATGTCACCTTTAGTCTTCCTTCCTCCCACTCAGACCAGCGGCACACGAGCAATTCAGTAGATAAAGTTCGAAAACGCAGCATCCGGGACAATCCGGAAGGTTAGGCGGCTCTATTCCAAAACTGACCTTTGTCCCACGTAGTTTTATCCCCACTCCAGCCTCCTCGCAAGCTCCTCCTCCCAGGCGCCGACCCGGCCTCCACAGGGGGCCGGCCGGCAGCACCAACCTCACCTTCCTTCCAAAAGCTCAATCTCTGCTTCCAGCCAGCCAGGGCAGCCGCCCTTCCTTCCTGCCTCGCGCACGTCAATCCGGAAGCCACGCCCTCTACGTCTGCGTTACCCTCTCATACGTGTGTCCTTTTTCTCTTTTAGCACTTGTAGTCTGTGCGGCTGGAAGTGACGTCGGTCAACAAGCTGTCTCCGTGGCAGCGCTGGCTCTGCAGGGTGGCGGAGCCCGGTTGGGAGAAGGGGAAGAAGAGATAGAGAGGGAAGAGTAAGAGTACGTGAGGCGTGCAGGTGAGTGAGTCGGAGGAACATAGGAACGTATATGTGTTTGTGGTTTCAGCGAGCGGGGGAGTGAGAAACCAAATAAGAAATGGGGCTGTAAGTAACGGTGTAGGTGAGTCCGGGGTGCGGGAATAACATAGCTCGCTATTTGGCTGGTCCGCACGGCCTTTTTTGCCAGTTAGTCTCAAAATGTATCGTTTCCTTCTTGTGTCACTTTTACCTGCCGTCCAGTGCTTTTCAATAGAAAGATCATGTTTGAGCGATTTTCTAATATGATATGACCCTCATTACACTTTACCAATCTGGTGTTATTCCTGGATGGTCACCCCGTGTAACCTGTCGCTGATTTTGTTTTTGTTGATTTTGTCACCATCAAATGACCGCTACCAACCAGGTTCCGCCGTTCTTCATGCTGACAATGAATGGTCTTTTTTGTTTTGTGTCCTGCAAAAAATGAGGTTTGCCAACTGTTCCTAGCCAGGCCTCTGCTGCTCTGCACCGGACTTGCTCGCTATTCATGAGGAATGTTGCGCCAAACATTTCCAGGGCTGATATAGTTTCAGTAAGTGAGACATGTTTTTTGAGAAATGTGCTCCAAAGAACTGAATAAGAATTTTTTTCCCAGAACCGTAGTTTATTTGTTTGGGATCCTTAAGAGGAACACTCTCTTGCCTGTGAACCAGTGTCCCCGAAACAAGCCCTTTAACACGAGGTAGCAATACTTTCAGATGGTTGGGGATGCAGAATATACTCAAACATCAATTATTGGACTGACTCGGAAGTTGGAAAAGTAAGTCTATTTTATTTGCAATTGCCTAAAACAGGGAGTATAACCAACATCAACGAACATACGCTCGATCTTCTCACTCAGCGAGTTTCATAAAAGCACAACTTTTCTAGTAAAAAACAGTCATTGATGTCAATCTAAACCTACTGGGGAAAGTGATTGGCTTAGAGGGAACATCTAGGTATACGTTCCATGCTTGTCAGGGAAGTGATTGGGTCTCTAGCATCAGGTGGGCAAGTAAGCCATCCTCTAGTGCAAGTCACTATGAACGTCGTCAAATACACAACGTCCTATTGGTTGCACAAACTATAGGGCTCTCTATTATGTGGCCCTCTATAATTGGTTGGCACCCTCATACCCTTCTGTAATACACGCTAGCAGCACGCAGGCTGGCACCCATGTGCTGGTGGGCTGGTCAATTAGCCCTTTAATCATGGCCTTGCAAATGTTCCTTTGTGCCTGAGTATAGGGATACTTTGTCTCTTGGTTTCGATGTAGCTCAACTCAGTATCTATTTTCATCTGACCATGTGACTGGAGACCACATTTCAGAGCTTCTGTATTTTAAATGGTATTAAATGATGAGCCTCTGACGTCTTCAATGTTCTTGCTCCTCATCTCAGACAGGAGTTTGTTCTTTCACACGTTTTGTAGCTACTGCATGAACAACCAGGCTCGCGGTGGCCTTGACTTCGTGGTGCTGGGCCAACCAAGCCTTTCTTGAATTTACCTCTGTCATTTTCGTTTTCCAACTGCGCCACACTGAAAAAGACTTTCTATTCACTGGGTCCAAGCTCTGCTAAAGTGTGTTGTGGAACATCCATATTTCATACATTCCTATGCATATCCGGTGGAGCATCACCGCAATCTATTCACTATGTAGCCATCCTTAAGAATACTTTGTCTACTTGCGCTACTGCTTCTGTACAATTGTAAAATGACTTGGCATTTTCTTAATCGTTTCTGCAGCATGAGCATCTTCATCTCGAGCCCGAAATGTTGCTTATCTTTAACACCTCCTCCTTAGATTCTATAGACTGTCTGTTCTTCAGCCTCTTGCCTCTTTTCTAGGTGTTTTGAGCTCTGCTTTGCATGATGTCACCCGTCGTCTCTTTTGCTAATTTTTCACACTTCCTCTGGAATTTTATTCAAATGACCATCATATTGTCAGTTGGTGCCTAATATGGTTTCCTCAATGGGTACCTTACTTCCAGGATTCTTTTTCGTTATAGGCACTTGTTAGGCAAGATTGTGGGCAGTACCCTTTGGGAGACTACACCATCCTTGTACTCCCTGGCAATAGGTAACCCAACCTTTGGTATAAGTCTGTACTACACAGGTTGGTAGTGTAGCTGAGCAGCCAGGCTTATCTCAAGAGGGGTCAATGTGAGCTGTAAGGTTGTAACACAGAGTTTCACAATGACAATTATTCAAATAAACACATAGACTCAAGGTTTCTTGATAAAAGCAGTTAATTTATTTCACAGTCAGTTATATAAACCTTCACTGCTCTTTAAAAGCGCAGAGCTCAAGTTTCCCATTGCCATGTATTTAAACAATGGCCAGTCCTGTTTTAGCTTTGAATTCTGGGACTTGTAGTTTTCCTTAATTTCTAATGAAAAAAAACCTACAAGTCCCAGAATGCAAAGGCAACTAAACAGGACTGCATAGTCTTCTCACGCATGGCGAGGGGAAGTAAGAGAGTGAGAGTGTGAAAGTGAGACCAGGCCTGCTAAACTCTTGACTTTTCTCATGAACAAAGAAACTGTCTTTTGAAAGAACTTCCAAAGTCTGAAGACTTCTGTCTAGAGAGTTAATGGGGAATAGATCATCAGCTGCTGATTGGTGCAATAGTGAAGATAATATCTCCTGTTTGTTCCTCCGAGCGTAGAGCTTTAGCCTCCAAAGTGTGCTTGCTTTCTTTTTGTATACATTAGCACTCGTACACCTACCCAGTTCGTGCATCCAGGCTTCAGTGATTCACACTAGACATTTCAGTGGCATGCTGCTCGCTTTTTGTAGTCTCTGGACATCAAAGATGCATGCGCTTTTAGGGTGCTTTTCTCGCTGGCGTTTTGAGGCACGTTCACACCTGCCTTTGTTGTGCCCTTTAGCTCCCATTGCGTCCAGGGCAGCTGTCCTTTCGCCCACCCCTGGAAATGAGGCTGCACTTTTGTCCTGAACACCGCAGGCCATAGCATTTACAGGGCCTTAGGCAGCAAAAGACTTGCCAACCTCCCTAATTTGCATATGTAGTGACATCACAGAAAATAACATACCAGAATGAGTCTTTGAAACCCGTAGAAAGGGAAGTTAGCTTAAAAGAAGTTGCCAGGAGTAACCAAGTGACGAATAGTGATGTATAATATATGAATGCATTTATAAAACAGTGCTAAACAAGAGGCCTTATGAAATATACAATCAATAAATATCAGATAAAACAGAAAATGATGAAGGAATGAAATCTCATCAACACTAGAGACCGAATAGTGGCCGGTATGTTGGGAAGGCATTCATGTGACACTCCGAAAATAGGAAGCAGCGATATTCAGTCCACTTTCTGGCTCTACTAAGGTTTCACAGCCTAGACTAATCGGCCCTGTAAAATCTCGCATTCAATGATGAACGCGAGGGATACACACTCGGCGTCTGGCATGCTCTGATGATCGGCAACCGTTCAGTCCACAGGAATCGAGGACTGCGTCCGAATTCGAGACAGTAAGAAATTTCAATGGGTCACCTGTAACCACGAGAGTGCATCAGTTGCGAGGGAACAGACCACGTGTTCTGCAGCACCGGCAACATGAAGAATGCATTCTCCTGTTTTCCCAGTAGTCAATGTTTACATCTGAGTGAGCCAGTGAGCTGTATTTGGGCGGGTAAGTACCGTCACAGTCTACTGAATCGGACAGAGCCACCCGTAGCTCAGCAACCAAATGAAATGGAGAATTGCAATATTATTCCTTAGTAAAGGATCCTTTGCACAGTACCTACTGTTCAGTATAATTAGGTTGATAAAGAAGGCTCTTTTGAGTAACCACTCCTATATGAAGGGTTCTCTGTGGCCCCTTACATACACTTAAGCAACTATGGGGTATCTTGTCACACTTTCCCAACATCCTGCCTTTTGGGAGATTTAAGTTTCTCCTTTTACATCCACAGATCTACAAATAAAAATAAGGTCTGCCCTGCTGATGTGCCCAGGTTCCGGCACTCCGCAAAGACCAAGAGGTTTGTGATTTTGTTACCATGGTTTACAAATATGATGTTAGACTAGAGTTTACTACCAATATACCTGCATAGGTCACCTATGTATAACAGTACTAACTAGTTAATTCATAAGTGGTTGCTCCAAAAGTTCAAATAACGGCCTGATTAATCGGCTCCGAAACAAGAAAACATTTCCCTGTATCCATCTATTGAACAAGGTCTGTAGATTAGGCCAACCAGTGGTTAACAGCATGTCCCAACCATTTAAAATAGCCAAACTGACTCAATATCCTGTTGTTTTATGTATTTTAGAATGTTGAAAAGAAAGGGTTAGAAGATTAAAGATCTACAAAAGAAACTACCATCTGTCCTGACGAAGGCCTTTCAAACCATGGGGGAAATCTATTAAGGATAGGGTTTACCCTTCGAATATAGGTCTAAACGCAGTGCATCGACATATAACCTTGACAAACATCCAGTCCAAATAAAAACCTGTGGAAGTAATGGACATTCAGTACTTCGCAAGGACGAGGAAAAACAGTGAAGAGATAGAGGCACAAGATAAAAGGAAGTCTAGGTGCTCAATATAGGAACGTCAAAACTGTGTAACAAGTAGGAAGAGACTATTGATGAAAAAGTCCTGCAGAACAAGAAATCACATTGCGAAAGTGCCCTACTGTCTCTAAGTTTTTCAGATCACTCTGTTATAAGGCGTCCAATAATTAATGTGATTGTCTAAAATAAGTGTATTCTTCTGTAGAACTCGTGATGAGATGGCATAATAGAGATGCCAGTCTTTCCTGTATACTAACCCATGTAGAATAAAGTATGATTGTTTGTATTTGTGGAAATAATGATGTAATTTATGTTTTTTAACACTATACCTTGCAATTAGGAAACTACTTTGTGAAATAAATGTATTCAGAGTTCCTTTGCAAGCACTAAGTTATTTTGAGTCGTGTTTATGCTTGTTGACACTTGTCAACTATTCATCACTGGGTTGGACCTAAAAACTGGTGAAATACAGGAGATGGAGGTAGTCTGTAATTCTTATGTATACAATATATGAATGCTAACGGTTACTATTATATATGGGACAGTATCGGAATTGAGGCTTACTTCAGTAGCGGACAGCGTGAGCTGAATCACTTGCAGCACTTCTCATTTTGGCATATAAGGCATATGGAGATAACATTATTTGGCCAGGAGCACCAAGTGGTTAAATTGCTGGGATGTGAGACTGGTGTGCAATTTCATGTACTTGAGCGCAAATCTTCGGGCCTAGAAACACTTGTGTACAGGCGCGTTATAAATGCCATATCATATTTGGTAGAAATATTGTTTTCCGCAGGCCCTTTTGCAACTTGGGTTTGAAAACACTGTCGGATTTTGAAATGCAATGGAAAAAAATTGGGATTGTTTTGCTGTCTGTTTTTGCAGCGTTTCAGGATTGCATTTATTTTTATTGTGCATATATTTGGCCACATTGTCCAAGCTAATAATATGCTTTTAATTCAGAAGCTAGAAATTAGTGTTGACTGTCAGAGGAAGTGAAACTCTAAGCAGTTTATTTATGGTTCGCTACATACTTAAAGAATCTTTCCTGGTGTGACTGCAGGTTCCAAAAACATCAGAACGAGGATTTGGCCGAAGGATTGCCTTATACTGCAATCAAAGCAGAAACCTATTTACCAGGGAGGTCTTGAGGCAGTGAGAGTAAGCATTTTTGTAGCTCTTTAAATGTCAGCACAGGGTGGGGACAAGGGAAACGGCCTCTCCAGATCATCAACCTCTCTTCCCCCATCATTGGGCCTGGCAAATAATCAAGATCAACTTCCCCCAACTTCATGTTTGGCTTTCAAAAGTACCCTTTTTCTCTATAGGAGATGACTTCAAAAGTAAACAAATCATAATAAGCCAATCTGACAATTCTATAAATCTACCTTCTTTGACTCCTCTGCCTCCTCCCTCGGCCACCACTTTGGCGCCCTCCTCCTCGGCTACCTTGCCCCCCCTCCTATTTCCTCTGCCCTCCCTCGGGCTCCTTCTAGATCTCAGCAGGGAGCACCTCTGAGTTGTACTCCTCCCCGGAAGTCTTTCACGAATGGCAACCTTCTCCACCTCACCACTCTTAACTTTCGCTATGTTGTCAAACACTCCTCTGACATCTGCCATCTCCTGCAAAATATCGACCTTGATGTCCTTGGTCACACTGAAACATGGTTCACGGCCAGCTCTCACAAGCTTTGACACTCTCCTTCCTGATGGCTACAAGATCCTCTCTGCGCCCAGATCCAACTGTTCCAGTGGGGGTGTAGCCTTGAATTCCCAGAGTGGATTCCTGCCTCGATCATTCCTATGCAGGCCTACTCCTCCTTTGAATGCCTGATCTGTTGGCTCTCTCACAGTGGCTACTATCACCCATCCACCTCGTCTGATCACCTCCTTCCTCTCCAAGTGGGCTGACCTCTCTTCTTCCTTCCTGGCCTCAGCTACTCAACTCCTCAGCCTTGGAGACTTCAACATGCACCTCGATGCTTCATGTCCCACCACAGGACTCTTCCGCGACCTTTGCGACTCCCTTTCTCTCTCTATTCTTCCCTCTGGCCTGAATCACTCTGCAGGGCACACTCTTGATGTTCTGATCTCCTCAGACCTCCCCCTCTCTAACTCTCTTACCACTCCTCTCTCCTGGAGTGACTACTTTCTCCTCTCCTCTCATCTCGCTCTCTCTACCCCAAAGGCCAAGCCTACCCACACATTACCACCCACCTTCTTAGTCATTCGACCCATGAAGCGTGTGTCAGCTGAGTTTTTCGCCGCATCTTTCTCTCCCCCTCCTGTACCTCTGTCTGACACACACCCTGACACAGCCCTTTCCATGCTCCACTCTATCTATGATACTGTCCATGTACTTACCCCTGTTATGAGGATCCGCATGAAGCCTAAAATCAAGTGCAATTCCTGGTACAACTCAGACCTTGTCGCCCTTAAACGCAACTGTAGGGTGGCTGAGAGGAAATGGTTGGCATCCTGTGCACCCTCTGACAAACTGGCCTGTCGGCTGCTCCAAAGGCAATACCTACTCTCTCTCCTCACTAAGAAGAGAGCTCACATCGAAGCCTGCGTTTCTGCGGCATCTAACAACTCGGCCAAACTCTTTAAAATCTGCAAGGAGTTGGCTAATCCTGCCGCAGTCTCTACCTCTCCTGTCCCTTGCCAGGCCCTCTGTACGGCTCTGGCTTCTCACTTCATTTCTTAAACTCAGGACATCTTGGCCACCCTCTCGGTTTCTCCTGCTTCTCCCCCTCACACTCTCATCTCCCTCCAGCCCCCTTGCGGCCACCCCCTCCCTTGTCTGACTTTCCTCTCCCCCGATGAGGTTTCTAGACAAGTCCGATCTATGAAAACCTCATCTGAACAGGTTCTTCCAAAACCATCAAAGACCACATTGACACCCTCACCCCAGCCATGGCAGACTTCTGCAACCACTCCTTCGCCTCCGGTACCTTCTCCTCCCTCATGAAGCAATCTCCTGTGCACCCTCTTCTCAAGAAGCCCTCAGCTGACCCCTCTTCCGGCTAATTATCACCCAATCTCTATCACTCCTTGACTGGGCAAACTCCTGGAAAAGCTGGCCATCACCCAGCCTAATCTTTACACTGAATCTGTTGGCTGTCTCCATGACCATCATTCTGGTTTCAGAGCTGCCAGAAGCACGGAAACTGCTCTCCTGAACATCTGTGAAGGCCTGCTCTCTAACCTTGATTCTAATCTCCCCTCTGTCCTCATCCTACTTGATCTCTCCTCTGCCTTTGACACGGTTAACCATGTCATCCTGCTCAACCAGCTCCATGATAATCTGGGTATCACTGATCAGGCTCTGGTTAACTTATTTCCTCTCTGACGGACCCTCCCAGGTCCAACTTGGGCCTTTCCTCTACTCTCTCTCTCTCTCTCTCTCTCTCCACCTGCAGTGTTTCCCAGGGGTCTGATCTCTCTCCCTGGTTGTTCAACCAAAACCTGGCACCTCTTGCCCAGCGCATTGCTGCGTTCTGCACCAACTTCCATTGCTATGCGGATGACGCCCAGCTCGCTTTCAGGCTCCCCACTGCCGCCTCTTCTCCTTCTCTCATCCCGGATTGCCTCTCTGCTATCCAAGAGTGATGCGCCGCCAACAATCTCTGCCTGAATGCCAGCAAGACGGAGATCCTCCTCATTGGCACACCAACACCCTTCTTTCCCCTCACTCTCTGGTGGGCCTCCTTTGGCCCTCCTCCTGCTCCCACCTTCGAGGCTAAAAACCTCAGGGTTATCTTCGACTCCACACTCCCTTTCTCTCCTCGCATCTCTGATGTCGCTAAGAAGTCAAATTACCAACTACACCTCCTCAAATGTATTCTCCCTCTCCTTTCCTTCCCCCAGAGACTCACTGTTTCTAGAGCCCTAGTTCTATTGGCTATTGCAACAGCCTCTTTTTAAATCTGCATGCCTCTGCCCTCTGCAACTTATCCAGAACAGGACTGCGAGACTTGTCCTTGGCCTCAAGCCCAGGGACCGTATCTCTCCAGCACTGAAATGCCTCCATTGGCTCCCAGTGGCTGCACAGATCAAACTCAAGACCCTTTGCATTGTCCACAACGCCTTCTGGGGCCTGGGACCAATATATCTCCAGCTTTCTCTTCTGAAGTATCTTCCTACTTGAGCCCTTCACTCCTCCAACTCCTTGAGGGTCAGGCGTTTTTCCAAGCAATGCTCTAAGGGAAGATCTCACTCTTCTACTGGCGCTTCCCTCTGGAACAGCCTCCTTGCCTCTCTGAAACTTGAGCAGAACCATCTCTGGTTCCGGAAGTAGCTCAAGACTTTTCTCTTTGTTTCCGCCTTCTCTCTTCCTCTTCCCTGCCGATCTCCTGTCTGATTGCTGGGTGTCTGGTCAAAGGTTTGAATCCAAAAGGATCGAAAGCCATAGGGTCGAGTCAATAGGACCTAAAACAAAAGGGTCGAATTTATTAAAAAAAAAATATATAAATTCTGGGTTTCCGTATAAGTGTTTTTTACCACAAAAAAGGGGGTTTGGGTGGGGGACCCCCCCCAAAAAAAGCAACCCTTTTGTTTTCGGTCCTTTAGATTCAACCCTTTTGTCATTCGAACCTTTGACCTATAACCTGATTGCTGCACTGGTTACCTGGCTACCCTCTGAACTACGGGCCCAGATCCCTGCCCTCCCAGCTGCACACCCTCACTGCCTCCCGGCAACCCTGCACTTGGGGCTGTATCTGTAACCCCACAGTCCCCCTACCTTCACTATCTATCCCTTCCTGTTCCTGTTGGCCGCACTTCTTGATTCTGATGTTTTGATCCTATGTCCTGCACTAATCCCTCCTCCTGCCCCCCCCCAGAACTTTTCCCCTTTCCTCTCCCCTGCACTTGAGCGATCTCAATGTCACTGGGCCTAGTAAGATTGTTGTCCTGTCCACCCTTGTTCCGCTCCCCTGTCTAGTTGCGCTTTGAAACACTTGTGTATGGGCGTGCTATAAATAAAATATCATATCATATAGAACAATGTTGTAAGTGAAAAGAGTATGTATGTTTGGAGCGTTATTGGATATGGCCCACCTCGTCGCCTAGCATTTTTTGCAGCGTTTTGTTATGAGGCAAGTCGCCTCTTAACTACCTCTCATATCCCACCACCACTACCACAAAATTAATTATTAAATGTTCCCTTACCCGCCCCATCCCTTCCCTAAAAACGCAGTGAAAAAAGCAGTAAAACACATTGAAACGACTGTGGCGAAGTGGACTGGTTCAGGGTAGGATCATCTTCATTAGAATGCTTATTTTACCTAATCTACTTACACAAAATGGTTATGTATAAGTTCATCTACTTGTCGGCGTACTGATTTGGGGCAATACTGTTGAAACCATTGGGTGAAGGGGAATGCAGGGTTTCAGACTTGGGGCCCTACCACCTTTCTTTTCAGGCAGACCTTGCAGGTTGTTTGCTTTCAGCCCTGCCTACAGTACTGCACCTCTGCTTTATGAAAGCACAGTAACAACCACAGTTAGTATAGAGCGTGCTATTTGGCATCTATAGATACATTTGCCATTGAAGACACCGCAGCCTGGGCCGTACACATTTACATACTAAACTCAGCCTCCCTGTTCCATAGGCTCCAGTTCTTCTTAGATAGAATTAAGGATGCATCTTTGATCTCTGAACCTGCCATTGTGTAGGGTTACCTAGCCTACACCTTATTCAATTTGAGGAGTTATAACCTAATGCTGGTTGAACCCCTGAAAATGTGATGCTAGTGTTGATCAGCTACATGAACAGAGACAGCAACCCCGGTCTACATTTAAATTACATGTGTCCCTCAAATCAACCAATTTAGTCCCTAAGCATAATTGGGGGGGGGGGGAGGACGTACCTAGCGCTACGGATAAGGGGTGTATAAGCTACCTTTAATTCCTAAAAATAGGTAAGTACTCCGAAAAACTAAAAATAGGGAGTAAAAATACCCCCCACAAAAGTGGACGGCTGACACATAGAGGCTGTCCCTTGTTTTCATCCACACAGCTCCATGGATATGTTTGGACCAGTAGTACGCTAGATGTCACAGGAATAAAGTCTTCTAGTCTTGCTGGCTGATCTGAAGAGGTACACAGTTATCTTTTTAATGTGCATGAATATGTTGGTGCAAAGAAATATGTATTACAAAACACTTCTATTTTACAGTTAAACATCTTTTACTCGCTTAAAAAAATACTCCTGTTCCGAACGGGACTTACATTTTTACTCCCTAAAAAAATCATTTTACTCCCAACTTTAAAAAGTAGAGCATGAAATACTCTCACTTCTAAATCTTATCTGGGGCACTGGACATACCTGAAGACTCATCTGGTCCTCAGTCTTGCAGCACACAAAGACTGTGTCATTGAATTACTGACCAACACCTGCAAGTTTTATTCCAGTTATTACTACACACCCAGTAAAAAAGCATGGTGTGCACAGGGCTCTACTGATGTTTGTCCAAAATGTAGGAAGAATGGGGAGGGCTTTCAGCTAGTTTCCTGGGATTATCCTCTGATTACATCTTTTGGGGCAAAGTATGATGCACCACACTGAAAACCACAGGTCTTTCTGTACCAATGTGTATTGGGCTTGGTTGATCCTTCAGACAAATGGGTTAGAAGGTTTATGGGTTTGGCATGGTTAAAGGATAGTTCCGGGACTTTTTTTTTATTGTCCCTACGGTTCGGCCATGTGTTTTTAAGCATAACTCGGTAGATCGTAGAAAACTTTCCTATGGACCTTACCCGACTTTTCGTCCATTAACGCACTCGAAATCAGCCGCCATTTTCTGATAATCCTATCATTTCCCCCCATCGCCCTGGCTCACCTGCTTTTGCGGCACTAAATCAAATCCCCCGCCCCTGAGCCTGACATCAGCAGACGCGTACCGCCCATTTCCCAACGCCAAAGCACGTTTCGTGTCAACAATCGCTGCGCCTCAGCTAATGAAGTGTCGCCATGGAAATGGCAGGACGCCTCTTTCCTCAATAAGTATAAACACACCGTTTCACAACACACAGCAGCAGATTTTCGATTCCATTACTCTCTCTGTGTTACTTTGAGTATTCTGTGACTCGTTTCTGTGCTCTGGTCAGCTACCTTCGCCGCTTCTAGGCCTTGTGAACACCTGTACCATCTCTGTAAATTATTTTACTTTCTTTACCACACAATGGCTACAATAATGCCGTATATGTACGAGCCCGAGTACACCGAGCAAGAACTACTGGAAAGGCAAGCATGCGAAAACGATGGGGATTCGGACGGCAGTTGGGAGGACCAGTCAACGGATGAAGAGCCTGGACCATGTCGCTTGGAGGGTGTCTCCACCTGGTGCACGTGCAATCGGTGCAAGCTAATGCCAACTGAGGAGGAGAACTGCTGCTGCCATGAAAATTCCAGGTGCTTGGCCTACATTTCGGAAGGCGAGCCAAGTCCGCAATGCATCACCGAGCTGCCAGAGTTCAGGGAAGCCTGCCTCTCACGGACCGTGTTGAGGATGATGATGGTGCTTATGCACGAACCTCGCGGCACTGTTCGTCCGCGTAATCCGAGTAACGAGTAAGTATACTCTGGTTTTGATGTCAGTGATGCCACTACTATGTCATGGTCGTCTCCCACATATATAAAATTACATCTACATATCATTCGAATGCATGTAAATTGGTTCCATATTGTGCATTTTCTAGATAGAATTTTTTTCAAAGCAGAATGACATTTTTTACCTGAATCGACAGTGATAAGAAAGTTTTGTCATTTTAATACAGTTTGCATCTTTCATTTTCACAGGTGGTACAGGCTGGTGGCCTATCGTTGCTTCACTTGGTGGCTTCACGGGAGGCTCGGACACCGCGTTCGGAGAGTAATACCTGCCTGTGCGGTACTTGCCATTAGACAACATTTCCCCAGCGACAGTGGACAATACAGCGGATTTTCCCTGGATGTGCTGCAACCGGAACTTTACAATGTGTAATGTTTATTATTTATGTTCAATTGAAATTAAGATCTAAAATAAAACCCAACATATATTTTAACAATGGTTGTTTTGATTTTTTAAATGAATCTAGTGTGTCTCCATTGAATAGTCTTCCTGTGCCTTGTCTTGTCACGCCACATGTCTCCGGCCAGCATCCTCCCTCACGCTGGCCGCCCACCTTCAATCCACATAACCGTTGAACCCATATGCAGCAGACATACATATGTTATTTTGCGAGTTGGCTTCAAGCCTCCCGGCCTTGCCTCCTCCCCCAAAAATACTTACCACACCACTTTGTTCAAGCGTTGGCAATAAAAGGAAGGCCGTTGGATTTTATTGATACAAAACATGGTTATAGGTAAATAATCATATTAAATCATCCTTTTGGGCACCGGGTACAGAGATGACCCCCTCTGGCCCGTGCCGCCTTGCCACCACAGGCCAGCCTGCTGCTGACTAACTGCCTAGGCATCCAGGGTCTCCAGGGTGAACTGCACCCATATATTCTCCTGGGAGGGTGAGGTATTTATAAACTCACCCCCCTGCCTTCCATGTACTAGATCCTGCAGCCTGCCTCTTACATGCAGTTAGATGGCCTCTCCTTGGTGAGGCCGTGCGGCAAACGAGTCTTGTCTGCACGACCACCGCCCTAATCCACACCCCCCCGCCCTATCAAAGGCAGTTCGCACCGGGGTACTTGTGCTGCCAAGTGGAGCTGTCAGGGAGCGATAAAGGCCAAGAGGTGCCAAAGACCATGTACACTTCAAAGTGGTCTATAGAGCATGGGTTGTTGTTCCCATGTCTACCTCCAGACCCCGTGTCTCCTGCCAAGCATCCCCCCTCACGCTGGACGGCCCCCTGCAATCCACATAAGTGTGTCTCCATTCACGAGTCTTCCTGTGTCTTGTCTGCACGACCACCGCCCCAATCCACCCCCCGCCCTATCAAAGGCAGTTCGCACCGGGGTACTTGTGCTGCCAAGTGGAGCTGTCAGGGAGCGATAAAGGCCAAGAGGTGCCAAAGACCATGTACACTTCAAAGTGGTCTATAGAGCATGGGTTGTTGTTCCCATGTCTACCTCCAGACCCCGTGTCTCCTGCCAAGCTTCCCCCCTCACGCTGGGCGGCCCCCTGCAAACCGCATAATGCCACGACATATACACGTCTTTCATTCACAAACACACCCCTGTTTCGAATTATTTATAACCCACTTCATATTTCTAATGTGAACTTCTTTGCGCTTTGCTAGTCAACCCGTGAAGGTGCTGGTTATCTGCTCTTCGTCTCTGTGAACTTCCGTGACCACTTCGAGGAAACTCGTCAGTTTGCAACCTGTGAACTGCTCCCTGTTCTACGACAAGAAACTACTCTGATCCCTGCATCTAACTGTTTGTTCGTCAAGGTAAGGCCATGTACCATAATCATTTTGCGTCCAATTTCTTTTCGTTCAAGACAGTACATGCAAGTAACTAGTCACATGTTCTGAGTTTAGTCAAATTATTTTTCTATTTTTTTAAAGTTATTCAAATACTTATCCGCATGTGAATAACGTGTATAGTTCCAAGAACCAAAACGAACCTTGCATTGAACCTTTTATGTGTCATTTAATTTTTTAACACATTGGTATTCATAGAGAATTGTTGATCTTTACTTTTCAGAACTTTCCACAATGCCTGCCTGTTCCATTGGCGGTTGCCCTTCGAAGACCCATAATAAATCTGAAGGTACTATAATGCATGTTTTCCCTAAGACAATAGATCAGATAAGAGAATGGGTCCGATATTGCGGATATCCACCGTCTGAGCTTGAAAGTAGAGTCCTAGAAGTCTTTGCGGACACGAGGGGTGATCGATACCGCATCTGCAGCAGGCACTTTAGCTCAGACATGTACTCCACATCATTGCTAATAAAGAACACACCGCGAGCGAGGCGAAAATTGCTCTCAACCGCTATTCCCACTCTATTCGTCCACATCCCTCCACTGGTGAGTCAAGTTTACGTATTTATCTCTCAGCCTTGCGGTAGTGTGTAGCATTAGCTAACAATAATTTCCACATTTATGTATCCACTCAATATGAAGGCGGAAGATTCTCCATCCGTGTCGTTATTGCAATCATCAGCCACTTCAAGCGCCTATCGGGTAATCTTACTTGGCTATTCTGCCACTGACTTGTTTTAGGCATGTAAATCAATAGTTTTAATTTATCGTGTAATTATTTTACCTAATGGTACACCCTTGTACTCGTCCTCTAGTCTTTGTTTTCAGTTATAATTATTGTTATCCAAAATAATGCAAGTACTGTCTTTCAGAGAGATGCTGAGGAGTCCAACGTATTGACGACAACCGTTGATGTCACTCAGATGCTCGAGGTACGTTTCCGGACAGTTCCATCTATGGAGATCATCAGATCTTGCATTCTTGTAGCGTGATTGTTACACACAATGTTTCTTTCGTTTTTAGCCATTGATATGTCCTTCTGTCGTCGCCCTCCTATGTGTCTTCTTTTTTCAATATTGTGTTCATTACAAATGAAAGTCCTATGTTTCAGGGAGTCGATGGAGCATTAGTCCAAGAAGAAGGGGGAGCATGCAGTTACGGGTCGGCGCAACAGCTTGCAGAAGTGTGCACCGCAGTTACATCGTCCCTTGATGTTCTTATGCATTTCGAGGTATGGATACTGACAGTTCGATCAAGCGAAATCATATGACGTGATTACATCCGCTATACTTCCTTCTTTATTAACGCAAGTACTATGTTTCAGGGAGATGACGGAGCTTCTTCTACAAGAACATCACCCCTAGTAGTTGATGCAGATCTCTGGGTGGTGACACTTCCAACGATTGAGCAAATCGAATCATATTTACATATCCATTATTTATTTTAGACAACTGATCATTTGTGCAGGTCTATTTAGATGAGCCGTTGACGCCTGCACAAAGTTTATGTTCTTTTTAACAAAATAGAAAACCATACTAATGCAATTACTGTGTTTCAGGGAGTTACTGAAGCATCATCTTCAATAATATCATCAATGCAAGTCTATGAGGAGCCCGAGGTATGGATCTTGACAGTTCCATCTAACTAGATCAACAATGCGTGAATAATTGTCGTTTGAATGTTCTACACAAAGCGTTCATTCGTGTTTTGCTATTGAGATGTACGTGGGTATTGGTCCCCAAGTACATTTTGTGTTTTCGATATTATTATACATACTAATGAAAGTTCTATGTTTCAGGGAGTCGATGGAGCGTCAGTGCGTGATGGATGTGCTTATCATGAAAATATAGTCGTTGCAGCGCAAGAGGAAGTGGAGACATGCACACACGAGTTGGAGCAACAGCGTCCTGATGTTGAAGTTCGAGGCAAGAAAGTTTCAAAGAAAAGAAAGCAAAAGAAGGTTAGTGTCCTGGTCACTATATTATGTTGTTTTTCACTGTTAATAGTTCAATACTGTAAGTTGTGTTTAAACTGAACATCCCTTTTCCAATCTGTCCTCTAGTTGCGAGTGGGTGTACAAACTAGATCTACACAGACAGTGAAGCGAACGAGAGATGTTGCTTGTCAAACCTTTTGGCAGGGACTTGAGACTGGAGATGCATCGTGCCAATGGGAAGAATATGAAGTGATTGACAACGGAGCTATACCACATCCAGCCATTGATAGTGAATGTCCTCCTGGTAGTTCGGATGCAGTCGGAGATCAATTCACAGAATCCACACCCGCAAAAACTAAGACCGCGAGAAAGTTGAAGAAATTGTTTTATTCACCCATCGCCGGAGAAGGAACAGATGTTGCAATGGAAGAGAATGAAGTGGACGACAATGAAACACCATCAATATCACTGAACATAGCGGAAGACGATATCAGAGATTCTACCTTTCATGTGAGTGACATGTCCTCAACGTTACAGGCCGAACCAGCTGGGATGCAGAGTGACAGTATAAGGAAAGAGGCCAAATTCATTGTATTCGATAGTTGTTTGATTGATATTATTATTCGGATGAAATGTGGGCATTCGGTTGGTGGGGAAGTATGTGGGGAGCCATTGATTAATGTGACTCATGCAATTCGAGGCACTAACCTTAAAATACATGCCACCTGTACAAAATATCATCCTTTCTCATGGTCTGCACAACCCATGCTGGGGCAACTGCCAGCAGGCAATCTACTTTGTGCAGCGGCTGCACTTTTTAGTGGTTCAAGTTTTAAAAAGTTAGTCTTTCTTTCAGTTTGTGGGAATCCATTTCATTGCGAAAACTCAGTTCTACAAATACCAAACCGATTATCTATTTCCAGCCATTAGCGAAGCTTGGAGAATGGAAAAAATGTCTATTGATAGTACATTCGCGGGCAAACGGTTCAGGCTAGCCGGTGATGGACAGTGCGACAGCCCAGGATTTTCAGCCAAGTACTGCACCTACCACTTTCAGGACATGGAAAGTAAGAAAATTGTGAGTTCGGTGGTCGTGCAGGTGTCACAAAGTACATCCTCAGTGGCCATGGAGAAAGTTGGCTTTGTAGCATCATTGCAAGAACTACAATCGCGGGGAATGGTGATCAACCTGATAGCCACGGACAGACACGTTTCAATTGCCAAGACAATGAGAGAAGAGTACAAAAATATAAATCACCAATTTGACGTTTGGCATCTTGCAAAAACAATCAATAAAAAAATGTCGGCTGCAGGTAAAAAAAAAGATATGCAAGGTATTTCACAGTGGTCCAAGTCAATCAGCAACCATCTTTGGTGGAGCTCAAAAACATGTGGAGGGTCGTTGGAAATTCTACTGGAAAAATGACGGTCAGTAATGCTACACTGTAGCAACGTTCACCGCTGGACCACAAACCAACATTTCCACAATTGTGAACATGGCCATTTGTCCACAGAGGAGGCACGGAAGAAGAAGTGGTTGATTCCTTCATCACCCACTCACAAAGCCATTGAAAAGATTGTATTTGATAAAACTATAACAAGAGATTTGAGGGGACTCACGGAATTCTGCCACACAGGAGATTTGGAGGTGTTCCACAATATGTGCCTAAAGTACAGGCCAAAACGATTGCATTTTGGCATGGAGGGCATGATAAATCGGACTCTTCTAGCGGTCTTGGCACATAACCATAATGTTGGCCGTCAACAAAGTAGGACGACCGGAACTTTAGGGACGCTTCGCTACAATAAGGCCTTCACTAAAAGAAGTAAACAATGGGTTATCAAACCAGTGTTTGAGGATATGCAATATGACTTTATTGAGAGACTTATTGTTGATGTCCTAGATAGGCACATACATGGAGTTGTGAACGAACCTGTGCAGGGGACAACTGCATTGCCACCCAACATTGCCTCTGTTCCATGTCCACCTAAATAAGAGCTCATTGAGAAATACACATCACGGTTTAAATGATTGTAATTTGATTGTCTGTTCTCTCGAGTCTCCTCATGTTGCAGGCCCATTGAATATGTGTAGCTATGTATTGTGTAAATAAGTGATTGCTCTGTGAGTCCTGTGAGATGGCCTTACACTGAATGTAGCTAACTAGGAATGTGTGCTCGTTCAAAGTGAAGGTCAGCTGCTTTGATTTTTTCTCGGGTGCCGGAATGGCCCACGACTCAGTATAAGGTTCTATTGTTATTTGACCTTGACAGGCCGGGACCATCCCGAAAGACTTCTTTTTGGGGGTGTGGGGCAATAACGTAAGAAATGATAATGAATATAATTTCAGAAACGAAAGCCATTTAATGTTCGTTCATTAGAAGAAATAACGTCGGCATAGAAGGAGTGGTATTTCGGGGCTGCCCTACGCACAGACACAATGGAAAATGCAAATATAATGTAAGTAACTCTTTAGATGAGTTTATACCGCAATTTAATTACTATACAGTAGCTTTAAAGACGGGTTAAGTTGTACTTGTTTGTTCTATGTGGCATATTGTTTTGTACCGCGGACTATCTTGAGGAGAACCATCTCCTTTTACGGAAGCACCTCAAAACCTTCCTCTTTGCTTCTGCTTTCTCTCTCCCTCTCCCCTGCTACAACTGGTCCACTGTCTGCGACCTCGGTCCTGGGCCCTTCCACTCTCCACCTGCACTGCCTCCCTGTCAACCCCTGCACTGGGGGACTGTCTCAGTATCCTACAGCCCCACAGCCCCCCCTTGACGTATAATACCCAGTTGCACTGTCCTAGCTATGAAATAATTTCCCGACCTAATATATAAAATGAATAATTTTAATAAAGATCTGATGGTGAGACTAATTTCATTTTTTATGTTTTTAAAACAGGTACATCCTTCATTCTTGTATGTGTCACGAGTACCAGACACCGGCGGATGGCTTTTTCAACCGCCAGTTGCTTCTCCGCGTGAACAACGTTACCACCCTGACCATTTTATGGGACGATCGCCAAGTACAAGTATGCCCTTACGCGGTACTAATGGCTAGATGCAACATACAGACCGTTGTGGTGGCCTAGTGCCTCGTTGTTGGAACAGCCATGCGATTATCAGTGCGACGGAAGAGCTTTTTTTATCGTAAACCAACACCCTGTGTACTGCACACGAACATCGCTTGCCTCAAGACGAACTATTTTGGATCGAGAGCAAAGAAAAATGCAAATCGCTGAATATTCTCTAAACATTTGATGTCCAATAAATGTACTTTGCCAAATGTACAATCTTGCCGTTTGCTTTTAAACCACAGTTTCATATTCCGAATTGTGGCGCTGTATTGTGAGATGATCTAAGACCCTGTGTACAGCAAAGGAACATCGCGTGCCTCAAAACGAACTTTTTGGAACGTGAGCAAATAAAAATGAAAATCGCTGAATATTCTCAAAACATTTGATGTCAAATAAATGTACTTTACCAAATTTACAATCTTGCGGTTTAATTTAAAAGTACAGTTTCATATTCCCAATTGTGGCGCGCTGTGTTGTGTGAGCTCATCTGTGTTGATTGCCGGGTTCTGTGTGGAGTCGCGTAGAAGACGCCTGGGCGCGTTTGCCTACGCAGCACAGTCACGTCACGGATAGAGGCGGGGAATATGAATGTTTTGATAAAGTCTGTTTCAGGGGCGGGGGATTTGATTTAGTGCCGCAAAAGCAGGTGAGCCAGGGCGATGGGGGGGAAATGATAGGATTATCAGAAAATGGCGGCTGATTTCGAGTGCGTTAATGGACGAAAAGTCAGGTAAGGTCCATAGGAAAGTTTTCTACGATCTACCGAGTTATGCTTAAAAACACATGGCCGAACCGTAGGGACAATAAAAAAAAAAAGTCCCGGAACTATCCTTTAATTGCAAAATGGGTTCTAGTCCAACAATGAAATGGGGGGCCAACCCCGTACATTGAGGGAATTGCTCAAGTAGTTAATTTGATGCAATGAAAATGAGACCTTCTGAAAATACATAAATCCCCCCCCCATTTGTTTAGACATAAGGACTACAGCCTTTGTTGCCATGCTTACTTGAATGTGCTATACCTCCCCAAAAACGGGATGCCGGCCAAATTCCCTCGACTCTTCTAGTTAAGAAATCACACATTTTTCGTAATGTTTCACAAGACAAGCAATACCACAGGTCAAAAACGGAGCCATGGTACACCGGATTTTTATGCTGGCGGCCTAAACAAACATACTTAGCATTTGAAAATAAGGAAAACAAATGTGGTGAAGCATGGCAAGCATACAATTTCTTTTGAAAGAGCCCAGGCAGACCTTTTGAAGGATCAGTGACATGTGCAGGTTACAAAAGCATACAGTGCCTAAAGCAGCGACTAAATGTAGGTCACGTTTGGAAAATGAAAGGGTTGTGTACCAAAGTGCAGTCGGAAATGTATGAAGACATTATCCAAACCAAGAGAAAACAACAAAATGTCCTACCTTCCCACATTCCCACAGGTGTCACGATAAAAAAAGAAACTAGTACCTCACATGTGTTGGTGCACTGACCTGGGCGCAAAGGGAAAAGGCTAAACTACTGGTACATCAAACGCCCTGGGGAATACTGGATTTGCCCATCTGGGCAACCCACAGATTTGGGCCTGGGGTGTTGCAGTGACCAAGGAAAACGGGGAACCCCATGTATTTCTGAAAGGACAACTGTGGCAATCCAAAGAGGTTTGACTTTTGGGAATCGCCCTAGAATGTTTTACCCACAAGGCCTGACAAAGTCCAAAATGTAGGGGAAAAAACACAATTTTGAGACATTTGCCACCAGGAAACCACAGGAACACGTGGGCAACAACACATGTCATACCTTTCCATGTTCCCACAGGTGTCCCGATGGAAACGGTACCACACGTGTGTGGGTGCACACACTTGGGCGCAAAGGGAAAAGTCTAAACCACTGGTACTCGAAAGGGCCTGGGAAGATCACATTTTTACTGTATTCTGTCTTGTGGACAACCCACAGATCTGGGCCAGGGGTGTTGCAGCCACCAAGGAAAACAGGGAACCCCGTGCATTTCTGAAAGGACAACTGTGGGAATCCAAAGCGGTCTAACTTGCGTGAATCGACCTAGAATGTATTACCCACAAGACCCAGCAAAGTTCAAAATGCAGGGGGTAAAAAAAATTTCAGACATTTGCCACCAGGAAACCACTGAAACGCGTGTAAGGAAGCATGGCATCAAAGTAAGACAGACGCAAGTGATCGCAGTTCAATGGTGTTTACTAAACTGTAAAATGGGCGAGATACATGCCTAAGCTAAACCTAACAGTAAAATGGGAGCAAGCTACAACCGTCTAATAATAATAATAATACAGTCCTAAACAAATTACTATTTCTAATCCTTACTGCTATGCTAAAAAAGAGTGTGGGGTAATGTTCACAAGAAAAGAAAGTGTGTTCACAAAATGATAAGTCAGGATGTTCTGGCTGGGGTCTCCCTTCCCCACGTTTTTAACACGGGACAAGGCAGGACTCTCGAGCACAGCACACTCCTGGGCTTCTCCTGCATGAGCTTACAGTTCCTTTTCTTTATATCAGGGCCTTCTGTGTCCAAATCTGTCATGATGCCTGCCCCCGGAAGACCAGACCAGGCCCAGCAGCCCCGAAGCAGGCATCATGCCACTTGGAGCATGCCCAAAAGCCCCAGGTGGGGCTGTTTGGGTACAGTCATGGCGCCTATGGCGCCAGGCTCATAAAGATAAAGTCAGTCCTGGCGCCATGGGCGCCAGGCTCATTATTGATAGCTTACCTGAAGCAGACCATGCTGCATACTCACCTGAGGCAGACCATGCTGCATGAAGACTCAAGCCAAATGAGGCTTAGGAGGGACTATTTTACTGAAGGGACTATTTTGTTACTTGGGTGGGGCTGTGGAAGAATACTTACCTGGATCTTCTTCCAAGGCTATTTAAACCACGCCCGGACAGCCACACGTGCTTCGCGTTATTCTGCTTGCTGCAGCGTAACGCTCACTGTGTTTTCAGCAGCTCCAGTCTTCAGCCAGGCCCGCTTCAGTCCTGGGACTCCTGATACAAGAAGACAAAAAGGATAAAGGTTAGAACAGGAGTTTTAACTTTAATCCTTACCTGAATCCTGATCCATTTCGCCACGGAACTGAAAGACAGAAGTCTTTGAAGCATCGCTTCGCATTCCTACGGCGCCGCGCTGAACTCACCTGCTTGGCGGTACTTCAGCATTCCATCACGCGCTCTCCATCTCGCGGCCGCCCTCCGACACCTAAGGAGACAAAGACAGCAAGGTTAGCAAGGGGACTCTCTAAGGCCATACAAGCTACCCCCAAGGACTTACCTGATTTACCACGGGAGGTACTCGCCTCATTTCGGGTCGGCGCTGTCAACTCTGCTTCATCGCCGTACCCCGGCCCCTAAGGGGAGAAAGCAAGGACAATACCAGTTACCCCCCCACAAAACTTACCTGATTTACCACGGGGGTCTCGCCTCATCTCGGGTCGGCACAGTCCACTCTGCTTCATCGCCGTACCCTGGCCCCTAAGGGGAAAACCACAATAGACTTACCTGAATCTTACCGAGTGCCATTTGGAAATCTTCGAGTGGATTAATCGGCAACCTGCAAGGAATCGGACAGAGTGAAGAGCAGACATTTGAACTCTTATGAACAATTGGACTTTAGAGTCAATACTGGAACTCACCAATTCCTCTACGCCAGTGAAGTAACTGGTCATCAACGTGCCCCTGCGGTCGACGCAGGATGGAGAGCTCATCCTTCCAAACCATCAGGTGAGACTAAAGAGGGGACATCAAGAGTGATCAGTGGGAAGACAACGGGAGTGGGGAAGGTGGGTTGACACTCAATTCCACGGGTGGTTAATTCCTCTTCTCCTTTGCAGAAGAATATTCTTGCGAGCCAGACAAACTAGGCTGAGCAGGCCAGTCCAGTCAGTCATCTCGGCGCTACACGTCAAGCTGGTGGAAATAACGGTGGCCCAGTTCCGGTCGACGCCCCCGTGGGAACCAGGTGAGAGTTACAGAACGCAAAGCCTACCCACAAATACCCACCTGGGCGTCATGGAGACCTCGGAAACTGATCAGTTGGCCCAGTTATTAGGGGAATTAAGGGCCGAAGTGCATTCCGCCCGCCAAGAAACCAATGCCCTCAGGAGGGAACTGATAGTGTCAAAAGAACGAACTGATGAGTTGGCCAGACAACTATTACAGAGCCAGGCTGGACAAACACCTCTACCAGGACTTGGGGCAAGTCCAGCTCTTGTACCATCGAGTAACCCGGTGCAGATAAATTTACCTGGAGCCGTTCCTTTGGCTCCGCCTGAACGCTTTGCCGGAGACCCAAAAGGGTTTGCAACATTCATGAATCAATGCCGCTTGCACTTTTTATGTAGACCTGGAGCTTTCCCAAACGATCAGGCCAAGGTAGCCTTTGTACTGTCATATCTCAGCGGCAGTGCGGCGGATTGGTCCATTCCACTAGTTAACCAGGATGACCCGATTCTTCGAGATTTCCAGGGTTTTCGAACAAGCATGGAAAGACTATTCGCCCGAAACACTCCCAAGGACAGGCTTTGGACAACAAACTTTTATCCCTACGTCAAGGTAACCAGGATCTTTTATCTTACATTGCAACTTTCAATAGATTAGTAGTGGAAACCGAATGGCCTGAAGCCAAGCGAATCACATTATTCCATCGAGGACTTCGAGGAGAACTCAAAGATGTTTTGGCCCAAATCGTGAACCCGCCTCAAGACTGTGCTGAATATATAGATCTAGTGGTCCAGCTCGATCACAGACTTCAAACCAGGAAGGCTGACCGAACCAAGTTTGAGAACAGGGTGTTGGTTAAAGCCCACGTAAGCTCCAAGGGAGTAGATGTCTCAGAACCAATGCAAATCGGGGGGGTTAAAGGACCCCTAACCCAAAAGGAGAGAGATAGAAGACGGCAACTGCAATTATGTTTATATTGCGGAACTGCTGGTCATTTTCTTCGGAACTGCCCTGTAAAACCACCCAAGGAAGTTATAGGAGCAGCAGACGAAAACCATGTGAAATCTGACTCGGGAAACGACCACGCCCGGGCAAGCATAGAGGTCCGCTTGCCGAGCTTAAAGAAGGACACTCTGACCTCGCATTTCACCATACCCATGGTCCTAGTAGATCCAGAGCAGCCATCGCGCATGCACGCGGTACAGGCGTACGTAGACAGTGGAGCCATAGGAAATTATTTGGACTGGGAATTGGCTACCAGGATGAATCTATCTCTCACCCGCAAGACCACGGCCGATGTTGTCACCACTGTAGATGGAACGGAAATTGCCTCTGGACCCGCAACTCATTCCACTGCAGAGATGACGTTGCTGAGTCAAGATGGGCATCGAGAGGCTATGATGTTTGACTTAATCAAGGCCCCACAGTTTCAGCTGATACTGGGGATACCTTGGTTGGAAAAACACAATCCCTGTATTGATTGGCGAGAGAAGAGACTAACCTTCCCAGAATGTGCTCACACCTGCTACCCAAGGAAAACTCAAAACTCAGTCCTGGCCCCAGTAATTCCATTAGCCATGCAATTACCTGTTGAATACCAAGACTTTCAGGATGTCTTCCAAAAGGAACAGGCAAACACCTTATCACCTCACAGATCGTATGATTGTCAAATAGATCTTGTACCTGGAGCACAACCACATTGCAGCAGAATCTATGCCCTTACGGAACCCGAAAATCTTCATTTGCGCCAGTACCTAGACCAGTACCTTGCCAATGGCTTCATTCGCCCGTCCAAATCCCCTGCATCTTCAGCTTTGTTCTTCGTACCGAAAAAGGAAGGCGACCTTAGAACATGTATAGACTACCGCGCTCTGAATCAGATAACCATCAAGAATCGATACCCACTGCCTTTGATCCCAGAACTACTAGACCAGGTGAAGGACGCTTGTATATACACGAAACTAGACCTTCGGGGGGCATATCATCTGGTACGTGTCAAAGAGGGTGACAAATGGAAGACTGCTTTTCGCACCAAGTACGGACTATTTGAGTACCAGGTGATGCCCTTCGGACTATGCAATGCACCAGCAGCCTTCCAGTTCTTCATGAACGATGTCCTCCGAGAGCTTATCGACGTTTGTGTGGTCGTTTACATCGACGACATCTTAGTATACTCTATCAGAATCTGAGCATGTAAAACACGTCCGAGCAGTCCTAGAGAAGTTACGCCAGCATAAATTATATGCTAAACTGGAAAAATGCATCTTCCGTAGTGTGGAAGTGGAATTCCTTGGATTTATTCTGACCCCGAGAGGAATCCGGATGGATACACAAAAAGTGGATGCCATTCTTAATTGGCCTTCTCCAAGTTCAATCAAAGGAGTTCAAAGCATGCTTGGCTTTGCCAATTTCTACCGCAGGTTTATCCCGGACTTCTCGCACATTGTACATTCCATCACAACACTGTTGCGAAAAAACAAACGCTTTGTGTGGACAGAGGAAGCCGAGAACGCCTTCCAAGAGTTAAAAGCTAAATTCACATCTGCTCCCATATTAAGACACCCGCGCCCCGAGCTTCCCTACATAGTGGAAACAGATGCATCCAGTTCAGCCATGGGAGCAGTCCTTTCCCAAAAGGATCCCGAAACTAACCAGCTTCACCCAGTGGCGTTCTGGTCAAGAAAATTTTCAGCCCCCGAATTAAACTATGCCATAACTGACAAGGAGCTGCTGGCCATCAAGTCCGCCTTCAAGGCTTGGCGGCACTATCTACTGGGTGCCAGACATACCATCACGGTCATCACCGATCACCGCAACTTACAATACCTAAAGACAGCCAAAGCCCAATCTTCGCGCCAACTCCGTTGGGCATTGTTCTTCGTCGAGTTTGATTTTGTAATAACCTATCGACCAGGTTGTAAGAATGGTAAAGCAGACGCCTTGTCCCGGATTGGAATGGGGGAAGCAGAAATAACTTTAGAACCCGTACCCATAATTCCGGAACAGAGAATCCTTGGCCTGACTTCCATACAGACACTGGAGAACATTCAAAACAAGATCCACCAACTCTTTGATTCCGTTGCCCTACAGGACTGGGCAAAGAAAGGTCCAGAGTACTCTGTCATCGATGATTGATTTACCTTATTACCAAGGCCGGCTATTTTTACCGCAAAAGGAACTAACTACAGGAACTTGTCATTTCCCATTACCATGACACCTTAATAGAAGGGCATCCGGGTATTGCAAAAACCGAAGCTAAAATTAGGAAGCAATTTTGGTGGCCTACCTGGCGAAAGGATGTCAAGTCATTTGTCATGTCTTGTGGCATTTGCGGACAAAATAAAGGGCAAAAGAAAAAACCTGCTGGATTTTTGCAACCATTAGACATACCACCTACCCCTTGGCATACCTTGTCATTAGACTTCATCACGGATTTACCCCCGTACCAAGGTTACAATACCATTCTAGTTATTATAGATCTTTTTTCTAAAATGGCCCACTTCATTCCTTAAAAAGGGATACCTTCAGCTTCAATCCTGGCCAAGGAATTCCTTGAAAATGTTGTCCGCCTACATGGCTTTCCTTCAGTGTTAATTTCAGATCGGGGCAGTCAATTCATTTCACATTTTTGGAGGAAATGCTGCCAACTGGCACAAATTGATGTTAGGCTTTCGACCAGTCACCACCCTCAGACTGACGGTCAAACGGAGAGGACCAACCAGACTCTTGAACAGTACCTCCGTTGTATGCTACATCAGTCTGAGGGGCATTGGAAAGACATTCTGTGGATCGCAGAGTATGCGTACAATAATTCCGTACACTCAGGAACTGGACAAAGTCCTTTTTTTACCAATTATGGGCACCATCCTCGAACCTCGGATTTGGACTCACCCCAGCATTTAGAGATGCCCGCAGTGGACCATCTCCACGCTGTTATTACACAAGCCTTTAAAGAAGCAACCATCCATTTGCAAAAGGCTAAGGAAAAATACAAAAAGGATGCGGATCAGCACAGAAGTGAAGCTCCCCAATACCAAATAGGGGACCAAGTATGGTTGGCCACTAAGCACTTACCACTCAAGGGGACTCGGACCTTTAACCCCAGGTATTTGGAACCTCCAGTGCAACCAGGAACAAGGCTAACCACTCCACCTGAACCTATCCTCCTAGACGGGGAGCCCGAGTTCGAAGTCCAGAATATTTTGGACTAAAAAAGAGTGGGATCAAAACTCTTTTACCTAATTGGCTGGAAAGGTTATGGTCCACAGGAAAGGTCTTGGGAACCTAGTGACCACGTGCATGCACCTCGTTTAGTGAAGAGGTTCCATCGGGAATTTCCAGACAAACCACGGCCAAGGGGGAGAACGACTTTAGGAGGGGCCTTGAGGGGGAGTGCTGTCATGATGCCTGCCCCCGGAAGACCAGACCAGGCCCAGCAGCCCCGGAAGCAGGCATCATGCCACTTGGAGCATGCCCAAAAGCCCCAGTTAGGGGCTGTGTGGGTACAGTCCTGGCGCCATGGGCGCCAGGCTCATTATTGATCACTTACATGAAGCAGACCATGCTGCATGAAGACTCAAGCCAAATGAGGCTTAGGAGGGACTATTTTACTGAAGGGACTATTTTGTTACTTGGGTGGGGCTGTGGAAGAATACTTACCTGGATCTTCTTCCAAGGCTATTTAAACCACGCCCGGACAGCCACACGTGCTTCGCGTTATTCTGCTTGCTGCAGCGTAACGCTCACTGTGTTTTCAGCAGCTCCAGTCTTCAGCCAGGCCCGCTTCAGTCCTGGGACTCCTGATACAAGAAGACAAAAAGGATAAAGGTTAGAACAGGAGTTTTAACTTTAATCCTTACCTGAATCCTGATCCATTTCGCCACGGAACTGAAAGACAGAAGTCCTTGAAGCATCGCTTCGCATTCCTACGGCGCCCTCTCCATCTCGCGGCCGCCCTCCGACACCTAAGGAGACAAAGACAGCAAGGTGAGCAAGGGGACTCTCTAAGGCCATGCAAGCTACCCCCAAGGACTTACCTGATTTACCACGGGAGGTACTCACCTCATTTCGGGTCAGCGCAGTCAACTCTGCTTCATCGCCGTACCCCGGCCCCTAAGGGGAGAAAGCAAGGACAATACCAGTTATCCCCCCCCCGCAAAACTTACCTGATTTACCACGGGGGTCTCATCTCGGGTCGGCACAGTCCACTCTGCTTCATCGCCGAACCACAATAGACTTACCTGAATCTTACCGAGTGCCATTTGGAAATCTTCGAGTGGATTAATCGGCAACCTGCAAGGAATCGGACAGAGTGAAGAGCAGACATTTGAACTCTTATGAACAATTGGACTTTAGAGTCAACACTGGAACTCGCCAATTCCTCTACGCCAGTGAAGTAACTGGTCATCAACGCGCCCCTGCGGTCGACGCAGGATGGAGAGCTCATCCTTCCAAACCATCAGGTGAGACTAAAGAGGGGACATCAAGAGTGATCAGTGGGAAGACAACGGGAGTGGGGAAGGTGGGTTGACACTCAATTCCACGGGTGGTTAATTCCTCTTCTCCTTTGCAGAAGAATATTCTTGCGAGCCAGACAAACTAGGCTGAGCGGGCCAGTCCAGTCAGTCATCTCGGCGCTACACGTCACGCTGGTGGAAATAACAGCAGCCCAGTTCCGGTCGACGCCCCCGTGGGAACCAGGTGAGCGTAACAAAATCTCTTTTCATGCAAAGTCTCTTGCTTTTGATGGCCTGATATGCAAAACAAAAGTTATTTCTGGTAATCTTTACGTGGGGTGCGTACCCATTGCACCCCCCTCAACCGGGCACTGCTCCTTCTCTCACTCGTCAGCCTCGCTCAGTCAGGTTCAGACCAACTAGAGCGCTTGCCAATTTAAAACAGAGACTTCCGAAGGGGCGATCTTGTTTCGCTGGGTCACTGTTAGCCATCGTCAAGCACAGGCTTTACATCATCACAGTTCGCACAGCGTTCCCGCTCAGCCAGGCGCGAACTCCTGTTTTACAATAGCACAACTTCTGCAATGTGTCAAGGACTTTCGATCGTAAAAGAGATTTGACTTGACCCTTGTATGACCACCTTAACACCTTATGCCGTCCTTCCCTGTGGCCTCTTGGTACTTGTAGTTTCTTTACTTAAATTGTTCATCACAGTCTCTTTGCTCAAGAGAGGGTTAACAGCTAGAGACCTTAGACTGAGCGCCCACGTGGTGCCACACCACTCTATTTCTGGTACCCAATTTGTTCATAAAAGACCTTGTCTGTTTATCTTCTTACTGTTGCTACTGCAACCTTGAGCCTAACACAGGCCGGTCGACTATCAGGTTCTTCCGACTCACTGGCTGTGCTGAACTCGTTGGTTGTTCTCTTTTTCCGTTGGAGTCAAGGATGATACCTCGATAGCAACCACATCTCCCTGTCCTCTCAATCGGTGCGGGAGGGTGCCATGTACCGCTGACATCCGTCACACCACCTGCCCGTTGCGATTCACGGTCTTCTGTTTCTTACATCAGAGGCTTTGCGGGTCTGGGTATAAAAGGACAAAGGCAGCTATTTCCGTGACGTCCTTGCTCGGAGTGTGTTCTTGTGCTCCGCCTTTTATCCCTAAAGGTATATGGGTGGTGTGTGGTGTGTGCAGTTGTCGGCAATTGCCTGACTCTGTCTGACCCTTGTGTTGGGACATGTCGAGTAAACTTCACGCTGTGAGTAAGTGTTTGTGTTGGAAAGGGCGGGGTAGAGTTTCTAAGTATCCCACTTGACAGGATGGGGGAAAAGGTAGTAAAAGGAAGGGGATATCATGTTTCACCCTTCAGTGTCCCACTTCCACTCCCTGAAGACCGCCCATCCAGGTGATCCTTCCGCACTAGTCTACCCCCAGGAACTGGATCCAATAGTGATGGCTGTGTTCTGGCCACCTGCAGATCCCTGGAGACTAGTAAGTGAGACACCTTCAGGTTTTTCACATACTCTTCTCCTTTGCAAGGTGGATATACCTGTTCTTTGTCCAGGTTCTACGTGTTAGGACCTGGGAGAGAACAGGGCGAGAGATGTCCAAGAACTCTTGCATATTCTTGTTGTGTTGGTATAGGTGTAGTGATTTTATTGGTCTCTCTACAGTAGCCTATGAATTGGTTTTGATGGGGTTTTTCAGGTTTCTTAGGCTCAGAGTTTTCCGAGTCCCAATAGCGATGGCCATGCCCTGGCCACCTGGATGACAGATCCCCGGGGACTAACGGGTGAGACACCCTTCACCTTTCTCACACACGCCATCAACAACACATGTCCTATCTTGCCACGTTCCCACAGGTGTCCCGATGAAAACAGTACCTTACATGTGTGCATGCACATACCTGGGCACAAAGGGGAAAGGCTAAACCACTGGTACACCAAAGTGCCTGGGAAGACCACAATTGTACTGTATTCGGTCTTGTGGAAAACGCACAGATTTGGGCCTGGGGTGTCGCAGCCACCAATGAAAACGGGGAACCCCATGCATTTCTGAAAAGACACCTGTGGGAATCCAAAGAGGTCTGACTTGCACCAATTGCCTTAGAATGTATTACCTACAAGGCCCAGCAAAGTCCAAAATGTAGGGAAAAAAATACCACAATCTTTAGACATTTGCCACCAGGAAATCACCAAAACATGCCGGCAACACCACATGTTCTACCTTGCCACGTTCCCGCAGGTGTCCTGACGAAAACAGTACCTCACATGTGTGGGTGCACTTATATGGGTGGAAAAGAAAGTGTCGACCGTCCCCAAGTCCAGCGGCAGTACCAGGGTCCCCATCCCTCCTTGAAAGGAAAAGCTGTAACACAGCTCAGGCAGAACTGCAGGACGTTTGGGGGGGATGTTCTTGGCCTTAGGCACCTGTCTCCCGTGTGGGTCGACTGTCCCCAAGCCCAGCGGTGGTCGTAGGGAGCCCTGGCAGGGTTCCCATCTGTCCATGGAGGAGGTCTTGTCAAATGTAAATGGTCCACCATCGTGTCAGAAACCTATTCCCTTCCCTTACACTCTAAATCAACGAAAGAGAAAAAGGATGATTATCTTGGGTTAGGAGAATGATGGTCTTCATTCTGGGTGGTGCCTCCACCTTCACTCATAGGGAAAAATGAAATCTTCTTCGTCAAGGGCAGAAAAGCAAATAAAGTTTCCTTGGACTGACTCCCAGCCAAGGCACAAAAAAAATAAAGTCTCTTATCTTCACAAATCCTTAGGGGATGTTTCCCTTCCGCAGGTCTTTCTCAAGTTTCTTAGGATGCCAAGAGATTGACTCCCTTCTCTTGGCTGTTTGAAGGGTGTTCACAACACACCCAGGGGTATGACTCCCTTTCCCTGGTTTCAGACTTTGTTTCACTACCAACCTGGTTCTTCACTTGGCCAGGTTCTAGTATTGCGATGCTCCCAAACGGTATCAAGGGTAACGCTTCCTTTCCCTTGCTTTGCTTTTGGACTCAGTCAGCCTGACTCCCTTTGCTGTCGGGCACTGTAACTATTAAGATTGATGGGGATACTTCAGTGGGTCCGGGTCCAAGCCTTGCATGCACAATCCACCTGGTATACTCTCCTGCCAGGTACTGTGACTACAATGGTTATTTTGGAGGCCTTGGTCGCCTTTATGGTTGTGGGTCCCAGTTTCACACTTTCTTCTTTCTAGGTTCAGTCCACCTGGTTTACTAGCCTGCCAGGTACTGAGACTATGATTATTAACTTGGATGTTTTCACAACTTCTTATACTCTCAGGGTTGGGGGTCACAGACCTGTGACTCTTGTTTTCCTTCAAGTTCCCAGCTTCTACACCATTGCCTTGGGCCCCTTTCGCCTTCCCTCGCACTTGCGTACCTGTCTCTATGTTCCACAGTGCTCCCAGGGCTTCCATGGCGCTTCTGGGCTGCCTCTGTTTCCTCTGCAGTCAGCGATTCCCAGTTGCTTGCGGCAGCTCCACAAGTGAAATTTCCTTCTGACTATCAGGCTTCCTGCTCTGCACGTTCGGCGGTCCCAACGGGGAACCAGGAGCTGCTGTTTCCTCCTTCGTGGAGCGGTCCTTCCACACTGTACCCTCCTTGTGGTGGCATACTCCCTTTTCAGCGTCATGGTCTGCCTTCTCTCCAGTGCTTCCTTCTCTGGACTCCGGGTTCCTCCAGGGAGAGCTTGACCTACTTTAGTCTGAGTGCTTCCTCAGTTTCTGTGCATACATCAAGTCCATATTGACTAGACTGCTCACTTTGCTTCTGCGGGTACTACTGAGCTACTTTCTCGTCCCAGTAATATATGGGTTAGTTTCCCAGGAATTGACCGAGCACTTCTTTATCTTGGTATTGTGAAGGGGCACTCCATTCGTATCATCGTTGCTGCTCTTCCTCTTCCCAGTACTTCCTATACTGGAAGCATAAGAGAAACACATGGGAAGAGTGGGAATTTAACTGGTATAGGTTGGTGAGGAAGGTTGAACTAGGGTAAAATGGGATGTGGGAATACCATGTTCTCCCCAGGTTGTCACTAATCCCATAGGGGGATTCTTTTTTTTTTTGTGTTGTTGCATATAGTTCATAAAACTTTAAACAAAAATATCAAAACAAAAGAATTACAGAGTTAAAACATTATCTAATTAATGAATTAACAACAATCTAAGGTAGCAGGTTTCCCTCCCAATGAGATCCACCCGCTGAGTACCACCCCCAGGGTGACTATCGGGTAGCAGCCTCACCTCCCTAGCCTCATCGGAAGGGGCTCCCCTAGGGGAGAAGTGACGACATCCAGGAAAGTGTGTGTGTGTGTTTGTGTGAGAGAGTCTTTGAGAGTGTCTGTGTGTATGCAAGGCTGAGCTTTATTGATAGGGGCATGGAATGTTTACTGGTGTTATTGAAGGGGGGTTTGGGTGGGGCTGTTTACTAGAATGGGACTGGCTCGGTACTACTGTGGCATGGAATGTTGTGCTCGCTTTAAGGGCAAAGCCAACATGATGAGTGTTCTTGCATGGATCGCACGTTTCCTTACTGTAGCATGGAACTACCTTACTGGTGTTGAGGTCAAAGGTGACATGATAAGGGTTCTTACATGGGTGGGGAGAGGGACATTTGTGCAGCCCGCAAGGCAGTGTTTTGTTACTCTGGCATGACATACTTACAGGCGTTGGAGGGGGGGGTGAGGTGGGCACAAATACAACAGGAGTGTTCTTATATGGGTCGGGAGGGATTTGTGTAGTTAGCAAGGGCGTGCTTTCTTACTGTTGCATGGCTTTAATTTTTTTTTATTGGGGCTTGCTAAGGTAAATTCAACAGGATAATGTTTTTACGGGGGGATACTGGCATATATTAACAAAGCCAGCATGAAGATGTTTTGTTATAGTATCATTACTGGCATTATGAGCAAAGCAAACGTGAGTATGTTCCAAGTGGGCACTCTAGCACAATCAGTATGAAAATGTTTTTACATTTGCAGAGTACTGGAATTTAGTGGGCAAAGCATTATGAAAATGCATTGGAAAATTCTCCTGTGCATTGGTGGTGACTTGGCATCTAATGGGCTTTTTTCATGTCTTGCTCTAATAAACATATTGTAAACTATGTGGCTTTTTACCTAATTTATCACAGAGAGTGTACTGTAAAATGCACCATTTTAACCCATAATGTAAAAAAAAAAAATTGGATTGCGCTCCTTTACTTGAAAGCTCCTGTGCATTCGGCGGGGGGCAGAAAGGCCCCCTTTCCTCTACAGGCACCTTTCAGGGCGGGCACTACAGCACCAGGCACCACGTGTTAGACGTTCCTGGGTATGCATCTGAATTGGAACATATTCGCAGCAAATTGAGAAAGGTGCCCTAGTCCTGGCAAGAATGGTTATGCACTAAATACGTTTGCACATACCCATGGCAATAGTACAATAAGCCTAGCTTTGAAAACATACAAGATGAAAGGGCAATAAGCAGCATTTTTTGGCACAGACATTTGGGGAAATATCCCAATTAAAGGAGGACAATCAGTCTACAAATGCTAAAAAATACACAAAACGTTCTGGTCCAGTGTGAATTAAATTGCCTATACATGTAGAATCAGGCTTCATTTAAACAAACATTGGAAGCTGGTGAGCAGTGATTATTGCCTCTTTTGTACTAATTGTGTATAGTGAATTGGGCATTTTGTATTTTTGGGCACCCACGTATCTAGTTATCAGGAGAGTAAGTTGAGAAATTGCTTCAACAACCATGACTTCTACAGTGTCTGGGCAGACGTGAGCGCCAGTAAGCGTTGATGTAATGTTTGCTGTTTCAACCTATTTATTTAAAGCATGGGTTGCAAAGGGAAGCAAAGAGATAAAATTGAAATCCATCCTTCAAGCTGAAATAATTTGACAAAGCTAACTCTGCTAAAGTATGCATTGTTTGTACTGCAGAATTTATTTTAAGTTAAGGAATCATGTCATATACCCAATTGGATGAGCATGCATTCTTAATGTTTATAATCTAGTTTTGATTGGATATGAAATGATTGAAGTTTTATTGTATTGTCTGGCTCTTTTATTGTGTTTGACAAACAAATCTAATGTATTATTGAACAAATATTTCAGTCCAAATTTGCATTAAGGCGTAGGGGGATTCTGAAGTCAAAACATATTCAGAATGTTTCCTTAAGATTCAAGGGCCCTTAGGCCTTAACCCTTTCACTGTTGTGACTTCAATGACCTCTGATCGTTATTGGGGTATATATATATATATGATGTGTAATGTGGGCAGTGAAAGGTATAATGAATATTTGTTTATGAACATACTGATGTTGTCTGATGGACGAGTAACTCATTCTCATTCCTAGAAAATATTTAGTGTGGCTTAAGGTTCATAAGATGTCATAGTTAACACACCACATTCAACATCTAGAACAAGCTCCAGAGTCCCCTTCTTTGATGAGTTCCTACGCTTTGTTACTGGGTCATTCAACAGCACTACTTTTGCTAACTAACTTTACTAACTCTTGGAGCTTGTTGATGTTTTGTGCAGAAGCACTGTATGAATGTTTACGCTTAAACTGTTTAGGATTTTCTGTTGCTGTTGTTAAGGTCATGCGACCGACTGACTATCAGCAAGATGAAATGATGTGCTCAAGATCACTCAATTTCAACTCCCGTGAGAAGTTAAGGGTTGGACGGGATGTCTGTGTGGGGTGAGGAGAGAGTTGTTGGTGAGCCACTTGATAAACCACCCTTTTTCTTGTGGTTGACGTACAGTTCAGTGGAATGGAATGGGCCTAAACTTATTCCTCTCCCCCCAAGTTCACTCTCAGCGACCCACAGCAGTATTTTTCTGCCGCCCCCAGCCTGGGGCTAACAGGTGATGCTGGCTTTGTCCCCACGTGGCAGAGGCAGTGCAAATCAACATCAACCAAGAAAGGTGGACCCCGTCTGGCATAGCAGGCTGAAGCGCTCACTTTCATCACTGCCACCGAGCGATCTCCGTTATTTTGGTTAATTGCATCTAGCTTGCCTGTCTTAAGGACTATGCTGCTTCATGTGTTTTTTGTGTACATTTGGAGCATTTCACATGGTGATATGCTAAGTAATTTATAAAGCTCCTGTACACACGTGTTTCTAGGCACGACAAGACAAGGAAGGGGAGACAAACGGAGGACAAAGCAAAATATCTTGCTAGGCCTTGTCATTCAGATCGTGCAAGGGGGGGGGGGAAATGTCACAGGACAGGAGGTAGGAGAATGCAATAGCAAGCGAAGTGCTGTCGGGGTGGCCGGCTCAAGTAAGTGCAAGGAGGCAGGGGACTGTAGGGTTGCAGATACAGTTCCTAAGTGTGCGGGAGGCCCAGAGGCAGTGCAAGGAACTACTAGCCGTGTAGATGCCTGGTCCCCGTTAAGGTGCAGACGGTGGCCAGGTAACCAGTTAGCGCAGCAGACAGGTCCATCAGCAGGGGAGAGAGGAAGAGGAAGCGAAAAGGAAGATTTTGAGTTTCTTCCAGAACCGTAGGTGGTCCTGCTCAAGTTTTAAGAGAGGCCGGTAGGCTGTTCCAGAGGGAGGCCCCAGCCGAGGACGGAGATCTACCCCCAACTCTGTGCCTGGAGAAGGGTGTGAGTGGAGGGCTCGAGAAGGAAAATGCTTAGGAAGAGAGAGTTGGATGTAGTGTGGTGCCTAGCCCCAGAAAGCCTTGCTGACAATGCAAAGGGTCTTGCACTTGTTCCGTGCAGCCACCGGGAGTGAGTGGAGAGATTTCAGGGCTGAGAGATACGACCCCTGGTTTTGAGGTCAAGGACAAGTCTTGCAGTCCTGCTCTGGATTAGTTGCAAAGGACGAGGTGTAGAGGCAGGCAGATTTAGAAAGATGCTGTTGCAGTAGTCCTGCCTAGAGAGAACCAGGGCTCTGGAGACAGTGAGCCTCTAAGGGAAAGTGAGAAAGGGAAGAATACCTCTGAGGAGGTGCAGCTGGTAGTGGGACTTCTTAGAAATGTCCATGATGTGAGGCAAGAAGTAGATGGATGGAGTCGAAGATAACAAGGTGTTTTGCCTCGCAGGAAGGTGTAGGTAGATGGCCCAAGGAGGGCGGCCAGAGTGAAAAAGGGAAATGGGGAGCAGGGGTCCCAATGAGAAGGATCTCAGTCTTACTGACATTAAGGCAGAGATTGTTGCAGGCACAGACAATCTGGAATGAGCGAGAGAGGAGGCTGAGGGGAGCCTGAAGGAGAGCTGATTGTCATCCGCGTAACACTGAAAGTTAGGAGAGAAGGTAGAGATGAGGTGGCCAGAGGTGCCAAGTAAAGGTTGAAGAGCCAGGGTGAGAGGTTAGAACCCTGGGGAACACCACATGTGGCAACATAGGTGGTGGAGAGAAAGGACCTCAATTGAACCAGGGAGGGTCAATTTGAGAGGAAGTAGGTCAAGCAGGCTAGGGCTTGACCTGTGATGACCAGGTTGCCACAGAGATGATTGATCAGGATGGCGTGGTTGACCGTGATGAAAGCAGAGGATGGATCAGGGAGGATGAGGACAGAAGGAAGGCTATAATCTAGATTAGAGAGCAAGTCTTCATGGGTGTTCAGGAGAACAGCTTCCGACCTTCTGGCTGCTCTAAAGCCACACTAGTGGTCATGGAGACAACCAACAGATTCAGTGTGGAGAGTAAGCTGGGAGATGGCCAGCTTTTCCAGTTTGCCCAGGAAAAGAGTGATGGAGATCAGGCGATAGTTTTCCGGAGAGGAAGGATCGACAGAGGGCTTCTTAAGGAGGGGGTGCACAAGGGAGTGCTTTAGGGGGAGGGAACGTTTCCAGTGACCAGAGTGATTGCAGAAATCGGCCAAGGCTGGAGCGAGGGTGTCGCTGGTTCTGGAGGAGCTGGGGAGCACTTTCATAGATCAGACTTGTCTACAAACATTGCCAGGAGAGAACACAGGGAAAGAGGAGAAAGGAGGAGGCGAGACGGCCAGGGAGAGGACGAGAGAAGGAGAGGAAGACTAGAGAGCGGACAGAATGTTCTGAGTTTTAGTGGTGAAGTGAGAATCCAGTGCCATGCCAGGGAACGGGAGAGGTGGAGATTTCAGCAGGATTGGCCAGCTCCTTGCAGATTTTGAAGAGTTTGGCCGTGTTGTTAGAGGCCGCAGAGACGCAGGCTTGGATGTAAGCTCTCTTCTTGGACAGGACAGAGTCTGTATTGCCTTTGGATCAGGCGGCAGGCCAGTTTGTCAGAGGATGAGCCTGATGCCCTCCACTTCCTCTCAGCCACCCAAGGGTGGCGAGGTCGGAGTCATACCATGGGTTGCACTTGGATGTGGGCTTCAAACGGATTATCATGACCGGGGCAAGGACATCAAGAGTGTTAGAGATAGAGAGGTGCAGGTTGGAGAGGGCTGTGTCGGAGTGAGAGTCAGCCGCAGGCATAGGAGGAGGAGAGAAAGTAGTGACGAAAGCCTCCAGTGACACACGCTTCATGGGCCGGATGACCGGTGATGGAGAAGGTTGGCAGTGCTGTAGTCAGCTTCACCTGGGGGACAGAGAGCGACCGGTGGGAGGAGAGAAGAAAGTGGTCAGTCAAAGAGGGAGGAGTGGTGAGGGGGTTAGAGAGGGGGATGCCTGAAGAGAAGAGAACATCCAGGGTCTGCCTAGCAGAGTGTGTCAAGCCAGAGGGAAGAATAGAAAGAGAGGGAGAGTTGCAGAGATTGTGAAAGAGCCCCGAGGAGGGGTTGAAAGCATCCAGGTGGATGTTTAGGTCTCCGAGGACTGAGAAGTTGAGAGGTAGAGGCAAAGGTAGAGGAGGACAGGTCGGCCCACTCAGAGAGGAAGGGGGTGACCTGGCCACGTGGCCTGTAGATGGTAGCCACAGTAAGGGAGAGGCCGGGAGAGAGAGAGCTTGAAGACCAGGCATTCAAAGGAGGAGTAGGCCTGCATAAGAATGACAGAAGCAGAGTTCCACTCCGGGAAGATCAAGGCTACTCCACCTCCTGGACGGTTTGTTCTGGGTTCAGGGAGGATCTTGTAGCAATCAGGGAGGAGAGTGTAAAAACCTGTGACAGAGGTGGCAGTGAACCATGTCTCTGTGAGACCAGGACATCGAGATCAAGTTCTTCGAGGAGTCGGCAAATGTGTTTGACAGCAGAGCAGGGGTTAAGAATAGCGACATGGAGCAGATTGCCACATTTAAGACTTCCATGGAGGGGTATAGGCATGAGGTACGCCCCGTGGAGGTGGTAGAGGGCCTGAGAGTGGGCAGAGGAGTAAGGAGATGGCAGAGTAGTCGGAGGATGAGGAGGATGCCAGGGAGGTGGCGGCGGAAGGAGGAGCCATAGAGGTGTAGGTAGGAGTAGCAGGAGAAGGAAGTTGAGAAGATGCAGGAAACGTCTATCGAAAAGGAGGATTGGGCTGAGGGCCCTGACCAAGACGGTGGCATTCAGATAGACATTAATGATTGCCTTGGAGGAGTGGAAGGGGGCCAAGAGGACCGTCGACCAAGTGCCACCATTAATGGGAGAGGAGAAAAAGGGTAGAGAACAGGGACCATATGGGGGGTCCATAGGCCTGGAGGGGGAATGACAAAGAGGATGTTGATAAGTGTCTGTTTAGAGGACGCACTGGTGTTGGTATCTGCGATAGGGAGGCCTAGTTTGGAGACCAGGATGTCCCCTTTTGAACATCTTACTACCAGACCTAGTGAGAGGGATAGGATAGGAGATAGAGTAGCAGTTAGAAGATGAGGGAGACTGAGAGCACCATAGAGGGTGCAAGGAGGAGCAGGAAGAGGAGGAAGCCCAAGCAGGAGGCGGTATGGAGAAGGCACACACTAGGGCACAGAAAGATAAAATCCTGTTTGGCTTTGCATTCCGGGGCCTGGCTGGAACTTCCATCATGCCTGCTGCTGTATGCCAGCACCGGAGAGCCTGGTGTGTCTCTTCTGCCTTACAGTGATTGGGCCTGTTGTGTGTCTCCTGCCCTACAGTGATTGGACTAGTGTGTGCTTTCTCCCAACCAATCACGGGAGCCGACAGGCGAACGCCGCCCCCCACTGAAGAAGGCCCTTTACTGTGCAAAGGAGGGCTCAGAGTGCCCCCTCCTCCTTTTGCCCCTGCAGCACCATTGATCAGTCCCCATTCAGGCAGCCTGTTACACCACAAACTTGTGCCTCTGCAATTCTATGCACACTGCAGAACACCAGTGAGAGATGGCTGGACATTATTTCCTCCCCACTAACAGCTGTTGAATCAAGGTGTGCTTACAACATTCTGCTTTCCTTGCCTACTTAATCTCAATTATTCCTTCTGTCATCACTTTTTTTATGTCTCTTTTTGCAAATACGAAGCCTGGTGTGTGTTTTTTACATCTCTGAACCCCATTTTGCACTGCATTCTGTGTCTTTCTGCAAATTCGAAGCTTGCTGTGTGTTTTCTAACATCTCTGCACCCATCTGCAGTACTAAAGTATTCCCAGTGCATTTGTTCTCTTGTTTGCCTTGGCTACTAGGCTGCCTGGTGAGTTTGTGCTCAGATTGTGCTGTGCAGTCCTTCTCTTTCTTCTATGTATCCTCCTCTTCCCCTATGGCACTCACCATCTCCCCTATCTTCTCTAACTGCTACACCATCACCTATCCTTCCTCTTTCTGGAAGAGAGAGAAAAGCTTAGACATCCTGACCACTACACCTGGCCTACCAATTGCAGACACCTATGTCAGCGCAACTTCCAGACAGATCTACACTGATATCCTCTCTCCTGATCTATGGACTCCTCATCTCTACTCTCTCTCGTCTCACATCCTCACCCATTAATGGAGGCACTAAATGGGAAGTCCTCTTAGTGGGCTTCGCATCATCCAGTAGTATCATTAATGTCTTTCGCACTGGCATGATCTTGGTTCGGGTCCTCAGCCCAACCTCCTCGACTTTGACTGGTGCCTGCCGTCCCTCATTAACTTCCTTCCCACACCTGCTACTCCCTCTTCGACTCTCTCTGCCCCCACCACCCCCTTCGCCTCCGACTGGTGTACCATGCCCCATTACCCCTCCTATTAAAACCTTCAAAGGTGGAGACTTCTTGCATCTAACCACAATTAATGCTCATTCTGCCATCAAACACTCTGCCGACATCTGCCTCCTCCATGAAGACATTGACTTTTATATCCTTGCTCTTACCAAGACTTGATTCAATGCCAGATCAGTCACTGCTTTTGACTCCCTTCTTCCAGGTGGCTATAAGATAGTCTCCAAGCCTCGCCCTAACTTTGCTGGCGGTGGGGTTGCTCTTACCCTCCCTGAGTGGACCCCTTTCTCCCTCATACCCACCCAGCCTTACTCTCCCTTTGAGAGCCTGGTTTGCAAGCTGGTCATCTGTCCCACCTCTTCTCTGATGATTGCCACTATCTACAGGCAACCCGGCTCTACCACCCTGTTTCTCTCAGAATTGGCTGATTTCTCCTCCTCTCTCCACACAACCACCTCCAAACTCTTTATCCTGTGCGATTTCAACTTCCACCTGTACTCGTCAATCACGCCATCCACTCTCTTCTGTGACCTCTGCACCTCACTCTCTATTCTCCCTTCTGGTCCTACCCACTCAGCTGGACACTCTTGTTGCCTTCATCCGCACTAATGTTTCACTCTCCTCCCCACTAATCACCCCTCTCTCCTGGTCAGACCACTCTATGCTCTCCTCTCACCTGGGTCCTCTCGGCTCTCTGACTGTACCTCCTTCAGCCCTGTCAACCTCATTCATGAACATCCGTCCAATGAAATGAGTGGCACCTGCTGCTTTCGCATCTACCTTCATCCCCCCCCCCTTGTCCCACTACAGACTATACCTCTGACTCTGCTCTCAGCAACCTCCATCTTGCCATTACTAATACCCTTGACATTCTTGCCACAGTCATGATGATCCGCCTGAAACATGCCTCCAAGCGTAATACCTAGTACGACTCCGGACTTGCAGCCCTGAAACGCAAATGCAGAGTTGCGGAACGGAAGTGGCAGACCTCAGACTCACCCTCTGACAAATTGGCCTGTTGACTGCTCCAAAGGCAATACAGACTCCATCTGTGCCAAGAAAAGGGCCCACATCCAGGCTCCTATCTCTGGTGAATCCAACAACACAGCTAACCTCTTTAAAATCTGCAGGGAACTAGCCAACCCTTCTGCAGTCTCCTCCTCACCTCTTTCCTCCCATGTCCTCTGCAACGCACTGGCAACACATTTCACTGCAAAAACCCATAACATTCTGAGCACCCTTGCGTCCCTCTCCCCTTCCCCTTGCCCCCCTCCCTCTGCCTTTCTCTCCTCCTTCTCTTCTATCACACCTGATGAGGTCACCAGAGTTGTCCGCTCCATGAAGCGCTCCTCCAAACAGGTCTCTCCTGCTCCTTCAGAACCATTAAGGACAATATTGGCTTTCTTGCCCCTGCACTTGCTGATTTCTGCAACCACTCTTTTGCTACTGGATCTTTTCCCCTCCTCCCTCAAGCACTCCCTTGTGTTCCCTCCTCCTGAAAAACCTTCTGCATATCCTTCCTGTCCAGCCAACTACCGCCCCATATTTATCACCCCCTTCCTTGGGGAAACTCTTGGAGAAGCTGGTCTTCCCCCAACTCACCCAGCACACTGAACTTTTTGGTTGCCTCCACGACCATCAGTCAGGATTCCGAGCATCCAGAGGCCTGGAAACTGCTCTTATGAACACCTGTGAGGAACTGCTTGCATCTCTTGATTCCAACTCTCCAGCTGTTCTCATTCAACTCGATTTCTCCTCTGCATTTGATACGGTCAACCACCTCATCCTCATAAAACGGCTCCACTTTACCCTAGGTACTGGACTGGCTGACCTCCTTCCTCAATGACTATCCGTCCCAGGTTATTCTTGGCTAGTTCTCCTCCCCACCTCCATCTCCACCTGTGGTGTCCCCCAGGGCTCCAACCTTTCTCTCTGGCTCTTTGACAGCTATATTGCTCTGCTTGCACACCTAATTTCCACCCTTTCCCCTAACTTCCAGTGTTATGCAGCTGTCACACAACTCTTCTTCAAACTTCCATCTGACCCTCTCCTTACTTCCTCCATCATTCCTGACTTCCTATCTGCCATCCAGTCCTGGTGCACTTCCAATTATCTCTGCCTCAACGCCAGGAAGACTGAGATCCTTCCTATGGGACTTCTGCTCCTTCTTTTTTCACTCACTCTGGCCATCCTCTATGGGCTTTCCCCCTTATTCTTCTTCTGAAGCCAGAAACCTCGGAGTCCTCTTCAACTCATGTCTTTCCTTCCTCCCTCACATTCAGGACCTTGCCAAGAAGGCCCACTTTCAACTTTACCTCCTTAAAGGAATTCTTCCCTTCCTCACTTTCCCCCACAAGCTCATTGTCTAGACTACTGCAGTAGCCTTTTCCTTAATCTACTCTCTTCTTCTCTACAACCCGTCCTGCTAATCCAGAACAGGGCTGTAAGACTTATCCTTGGCCTCAAGCCCAGGGTCCGCATCTGTCCAGCCCTAAAAACTCTCCACTGGCTCCCAGTTACTGCAAGAATCAAATTAAAATCCCTCTGCATCATCCATAAGGCTGTCTGGTGTCTGGGACCACGCTATCTACTTCTTGCTCTCACTAAATACTCTCCCTCCAGATCTTTACGCTTCTCCAGCACTTACAGCTAGTCACTCCCTAGAACTTCCCTCTTGGTACACCTTGCACTTACCCCTCCCCCACCCCCACTCCTTCATCCCACTCTCTCTGCACTTGCACATTCTGAATGCTCGCAAGGCCTAGTAGATCCGCCTCTATCTTACATTGTTATATTTGATTTTCATTCTCTTGTTCCCTCCCTGCTGCCCTGTGGGCACTTTGAAACACAATTTACTTGATGTATAAGCGCATTACAAATGCACAATAAATAAATATGTTAAACAACCCTTCGCAGATATCAACTCTGCTCTTGTCCATCCCTTTGAGTATCACTATGGCACTTGCTCCTTTACACCCGCTCATAGCCATGGGTCACCTCTAATCTGCCAACTGAGGAAAATGAGACTTCACGTGAAAAGCTGGTGTACGTCCTGCTCTCTTTGCCTCCTACATGGAACCCCTTGTTGCTCTCTTGAATGCACCACACTGAGCAAAAATCCTCTTCCTATACCGACCTCATCTACCCCTGTACCCAATCCTGCAAACACTCCTCTACCCTCCAAGCCAGGGATACAAATTTCAATTTGCAAGCTACTGGCGAGGCTTAAAAAGTGACTTGCCCCCTCAATTTTTCACATGCATGTAAAACATAGTTTCTTGCTCTCTTCGAGTCTATTATCAATTGCCAGTGGCAAGTGCACATTTTGAGGACTGTTCAGCCAATGCTCGCTGCCCTCCATCTCCACCTGCTAATGGCTTTGTTTCTTTATCTTTGCTTAAATTGTGCAAACTGATAGATACTAAGTCCGTCCTGCTTTCCCTGCCTTCTCCACACGACTACTTGTACCTACCCTCTTTGCTCTATAATTCTGCTGCCCTTCCCTACTGAGCTGAAATAAATCCTCCAATCTGCCAAGACATCTTATGCTCCTTTGGAGCCTTTTGCTAAACAGACACTCAAAGACCAAGCACCCCTTACCAGATCCTACCTCTACCCTATCTTTAACCTTGCTCTTGCTTCAGCAATCTTACTGACTTTTCCGAAATAGGTAATGCTCTATACATCCTGAAAAATAGCCCTACTGACCACAATAACCCAGTTGGCAATCAACCTGTAACTCTAAGCCCACACAGCTCCAAAATTCGAAAGTTAATACGGTTTATTACCTCCTCTCGTACATATTTCATCTAACATTCATATCTGTGACTCTTCCCTTGAATGGATCATCTCCTAACTATCAGCACCATCTCTTGGAACACTGCCAATTGCACTCCCACATCCTTCCCAGTGGTGGTTCCCTATTGGTCTGTTCTTGGCCCACTTCTCTTTGTGTTCTTATTTCTCCAATCTGAACATTAATTTTGTCCTTTAGCTTCACATACCGCATATTCACTAAGGACACCCAAATCGCCTGCATACCATGCTTCCTTCACCCCTGAACTATCCTGCTGTATATGAAAGAGACTCTCTGACATCTGTCACTGGGTAGAGGTTTGCTACTGAATGCTTAACTCCTATAAAGAAACAAAGTAAGTTATTGGTCAGCTCCCCAGGGGTTTCTCTTCTCCACATTATCCTTTCCCCCTGATCACTGCACAGCACTCCAAAAGCACATACCACTGGATGGTCACCTTTGACACCACACTTGCACTGCAAAGCATCATTACCTCTGCTGCCCTGTCTGAATGAATATGCACAAGATCAGACCCTACCTGATTTTTTATTCTGTCGTGTGGCTACTGCACAAGCCATCCTAACCCATCTGCCTTGCTCTCCAACCTTTATCCCCTCAACAAAATACTTAATTTTTCCAACCTTGATGGCTCATACGTTTCCTACTTTTTCCCACCTCTCACTTGCGGAATGTCTCTCTCTGATATACTGTTCTCTCTGCAAATTACTTCTGCTTAAATTCAAATCTAATCATAGGCTGAAAATTCTTCCTTCGCCCTTATAGCTAACTCTGTCTCCTACAACTCCCTGCTATGTGAAGCCCTGATCAATCTTTCATTTCCCCATCCCCTATGGGATGCCTGCAACTTCAGCTCCTTCGTCTTTCTTGCTCCTGTGACGAATCCCAGGGTATTGTCACTGCTTCCATGAGGGAATCGCCTTCCTATGGGGCCAAGCAGATGAGGTCGCTACCCAATGTTCCCCCTGGGGGTGGTACTCAGCGGGTGGGTCTCATGGGGAAGAAAATCCTTCATGGGACCAGTGATAATGGCTCTGGAAAAATTCGTTATCCATTTATCCCTTTGGTGTCCCCACTCACCTCATCCCCCATTCAGGTCCCTCTAGCTCCTCATATCACTATATGTTATAGTAAAGCAAAGGGCATCTTTGATGAGACTGGGATGAGGAAATGGGAGACTTACCCAAGCTTGATGCAAACGAATACTGAAATGAAGAAAATTGAACAAGGAGGCACAGGCCCACCTTGGAACTAAAACATATGATACAGCTGTCAAGAGGCAGCCCGGATAGTAAAAAGGGATGAAGGGCTCTTATTTTCTGTCGAACCAGTGCTGGAGGAACACGAAACGAGATGCCCATCCCATGGTAGGGAACCCAAAGGCTGAGAGCCAGGAAGCGGAGAGTGGTGGCAACCAGAGAGTCCCAGGTGAGGTGGACCTGGCCGGAAGCAGGAAGGAAGACAGCCAGACCGGCATAATCCGAGCAAGAAGGAAGACATGGGCAGCCAGAGATGGGAGGGAGAATCCAGAGCTGCAGAACGGCGATGACGAGAAGAACACAGAGTACAGCAACAGCAGAGAAGCTCTGCTCCGCCACGCAAAGAGACCTGAGACTCCCCTGAGGATTCCCAAAAGTAGGGAAAGGGTCAGACCGGTGGCTATGGCATTGAAGGAACTGGAGAAACTGAAAACCCACACAAACCTATCCCATAGAACACAAGGGGATACAAGAGGCATTATGCAATAGGCGGAGTGCAGTCGCTGAGTGCTGCAGACATTGGCAGACTGTGGCAGGCAGTGGAAGGTGAAGGTGCCTCGTTGCTTTGCCAAACAACAACAACAATTAGTACAAAGGAACACTATGGCCACTTGCAGAGGATGGGCAGAGACGTGTGACCCGGGGATGGGGGAGAGGGAACTGAACTCAGAAGGCCCCCCACCCTTTGCACTCCTCGCACCACCTTCACCATCAGCAGTATTGCCCACCCAAGAAACCAACGTTCGGGATAACTGCCCTCAGCGAACAGCGTACAACAGCTGAACAACATAGAGAGCACAAGCAGCGCAGAACATATTCTCACCCCCACCCCAAATCCATGCTGCAGAGACATGGACTCAACACCTCGTTGCTGCCGGGGATATGAGATCTGCGGCGAGGGGTCTTGGCAGACGAAAACAGTAAGAGACCTACGATACTTTGTTTACCCATGTGTAACCATGCAACCTCTCTGCAAGAGAGTCTTGACCCAAACAAGCCAAACAAACGTACCCTCCGCCCACCAAAAGACTCACTAACAGTTAAAACTAACCTCAAGACCCGCGCTGCTAAACTCTCCGCTGCTGGCCGAGGGAGGCGGGACGTCGGCAGAGGCCACTGGACTGCCTTGCATGGGTTCAGCTGTGGGGGTTTGGGGAGGTGCCATGACAGAGGAAGTGCATCAATGTCCGGGTGTTGGTCCATGGGGAGCCGTCTCTGGCGGAACGAGATGAGCTCTCAGCCCGCCCCCTTCTGGTGCTTCCAGTCGGCTCGAGTGGCGAGGAGCGGGAGCCAGGGTGGTGGGGGAGAAGCCCAGCATGGCTCGGCCGAGGCTGTGCCAGTAGGCTCGAGCATGATGGAAGTGGCAGCCGCTGGAGAGGCACATCATGAGACGAAAACAGCGGACATACCATTTCGATCCTTCTCTGGAGAGGGGAAACCTACAGAGGTTTACGAGAGCTTTCCAAATAAGCCTTGCCGTAACATTGAAACAGTATCGGCAATTGGCAATCAGGAAGTGAAAAGGACAGCATGTGACTCACTCTTACCAGACGATTCAGCAATGGATCCAATTAACGAAATGAGACAAAACGTACGTGCTCAAGTCCAGGAACCTGGTAAAAGTGCCATCGAGGACAAAGATGTAACAACTTTCGGGAGAAACAATGGTGATCCGCAGCAGTGCGATATCCCGAGGACGGAGGCACTTAAGACAACAAACCAGGAAGAACCTATACTGCACCAGGGAAAAAAAAGATCTAGTTCCAACAATGAAAAGGAAACGCAACACCTTCTTAAAAGGGAGATGTTTTACGGTGGGAAAGCTAACCAGACCCTCTGTGGGGGAAAAACAAAGCACAAAACATCAATAAAAGAAAAGGGTCCTAAACCTTTGGGGCAGTACATACCAAAGGCAGACTCAGTAGAAAAATTCTTTAAGAAACGTATCTGTCCCTTGGAAGCCACCTTGGTGGAAATATCGGACGGTGACATCTTGGAGAGTGTACTCCTGACAGAGGACAGCAACCCTGCTTTTGTAGACTCAAGCAGGGCAGTGTTGTTGCTTAAAACACCCAACAATCAACTTGACAAAACTGAATCCCCTCCTCAGGTGGCATTTCAGAAAACCTTTTGATTCTACCTCCCAAATGTACCAGACACGGGGCACGCCGAAACAATGGAATTTGACCATCGAGGCAGGAGAGGTGAGAGAAGCAAATGTGGAGAAATTGTTCCCAGCACAAAAACAAGGACTGGGGAACCGGGAAACAGAGTGGACAAGGCTCAACGAGCGAGATATGGCCCCCCAAACCCAACGGAAGGGGCGAAAACCAAGATGGTCTTAAGTCAACAACTAAAAAATCATCAGTGGCCACTCAAGTGGAGGACCACCTAAGGTCTTCAGAGAAAATTTCAAAGCCAAGAAGCAGGATCGACCTATCGCCAGTTCGTACACAGTTTGCACCAACTACCACCCCCATCCCTTCAAGACATCTAAGCGAACTACATCACCCAGAAACAAAAGACTTGCCTCAGAGAAAGCCTGACTTGATGACCATAATGTCAACTTGCGCCATTTAGCAAACAGTTTGAGGCTCTCAATGACATATTGCGCGACCAAATGTCCCTGATCGCTGCAATGAACACGAAATTGATCCATTTGGAAGGCTTCATTATGGCTGGGGAAGGAAACAGGCAGACCCTAAATGACTCTCTCAGACAACAAATTGAGGCAGATTGGGATCAAGCAAAAAGAGAAATGATCAAACACCTAGAGAGGCAGGGTCACTCAACCAATACTCAACCAGGGGCTGAAACTGAAGGCTCTCTGGAGCTCACCCAAATCAAAACATCTGAGAAGACAATTCAGACCCAAAAAATTATGTGGTACGCGTCAACAAGAAGACCTGAACCCAATGACGGAGCTCCATCACCATAATCGAAGCTGACAAGGCTAGTATCACAAACCATCAGGGAGAGCAAAACACCAATATCAGCACTGTGGACTCTGAGAACCCTTTCTCTGCTTTGGACAAGGGACCAAATTCGACCTTAAAAGGGAAAGGAGATGCCAACCCGCGCTTCTCATTTGGCATATTCAAGTTGCCAAGAGTGTTCACCGAAAAACCTTCCGCAATGCGCCCCCAAAAAGAGAGAAAAGGGGCACCGCTTAAATCGGACAAAGCGAGATGGCTACCTAACGACAAGGAAAACATCAAAGAATCGATAAAAGGAGCACGACCAAAACGGGGCAAGATAATCCAAAACATGTCATCTTGAAACTGAAGGAATTGGAACCAGTAAATCCCATCACACAAGTGTGCGCAAGTCGAGTGAAAACTCGGATTGGAGTGCCTACACCAAAGAAGAGTTTGACTCGGAGATATATACAGTGCCAAGGTCAAAAAGAAAAGCAGAAAGTTTAGATGAAGTAAACCAGTGGCCCGAGCCTGCCAAAAAGACACAGACACAAGACATCTCCATGTCCCCTAGGAGAACCAACAAGGAGATTGTAACCCCGAATCCCTGTCAATCTTCCACGGTCTCATTTGAAGACAGGAAAGAAGGGGACTAGTGGTAGGTTCACTTCAGGGCCAAGGAGGAACAACTCTGGAATTGATCCTAACAAACATCAGGGGAGAGGAGACAAAGAAAAAACCAGTAAACATCGTCCATTGTCAGCCCAAAAGGTCGGAAGGCATGAGGACTGAAACTTAAATTCAACCCGCACAAGGAAACAACACTAAAGCGGCGGGATGAACGGAAATCCGATCCAACTCCTCCTCCTCCTCCCTTCTTACAGAGAAATAAGAAAAGATGCCATTTTAAGTAAGAAAATCCACAGCACTTGTATCTTTAAATTAAAAAGAACGCAGGAAAGAGATGACGATTTAACCCTGAACAGAACGTCTATACTGAACATCTTTAGCAAAATCCCCGGGTTAAGACAAATTCAAAAAGCTGACTTGTGGATGGTTGAACCCTGTGACTCAGGAAAGAAAGACTGCTCTCTATCACACATCGCCTCAAAAGTCATTAAGTATTTACTATCAAAATAGGAAGAGAGCCTGCAGATTCTGGGGTTCACCCTGACTGAACTACAACCGACCCAGGAAAAAGCGACGCAGGGGACAACCAACTGAATCCACAAATCAGGTGGCCCTCAAAACCTGTCAGAGAAACAAAATGTCAAAAAGCAAAGGGCTCCCCGACGAAGCAGAATTGCAAGTCGAGGAATCATCAATGAGTGATGGCGACCTAGAAACTCACTGAAGGAAACATAGAAAATCATCTTCCTATCGTCAGCACGACAAAGGTCACAGAAGGCGAGATGAGAACGACAACATCTTCATACACAAGATGAGATGAAAACGGAAGATCCGTAGTTCCAAGACAGAAGATGCGAACGGTCCGAGTCTCAAACTCAATCCTTGATGAGGATACACGGATACCTCCACAGAGGAGCGGCACGACCACGACAACGTCGCCAGAAAACTGGATGTGGACAAAGGAACTAAATACACCAGACCATAAAAACTAGCCACTACCAGTGAGGACAGATATAAAAGATCTTGCCATTGGGACAGACGCTCTCTCCGGGGAAACAAGACCTCGATTAAACTTCATCTTGGGGTGCTGGAACACCAGAGGTTTTCATCATCTGTTAACTAGAAGTGATATTAACCTGGGAGCATATGATTTACTATGCCTTCAGGAAACATGGGTGATTGAGAACCCATGGCTGGATGGATACGTGCTGGCCTTTACTGAAGCTCAAAAAGGCTTGAGAGGTTGTCCAACCGCAGGTCTGATAACGGCAATACGTTCCGGCTGTGGCCTAAACCTGCAGGAAGTGATCCACCCATCGTACCTGACCCAAGCAGTTATTCTAACTTGGACTCGCCTCGTGGGGAGACCTGAAAAGACAGTGAAGGAGAAACTTCTAGTAATCAATGCATACTGGAACCCGGAAGTAACAACAAATATAGACTTTTTGGAAGGAATAGCCAGAATATGGGACAATGCAGTCGCAGCTCATCAATGGCATCATGCCGTAGTCAACAGCGACTTCAATGCAGCCTGTGCAGGTGTAGGAATTGAAACAAACTCCGGGCAACTGGATCCGCTGAGTGTTGAAAGAGGCAATTTACTGGAAGCCTTTATGGCAGACAGAGACATGCATAACCTATACTCTCTAAGGAAAAAAACAACTTAAAGATTCCTACATGGCAAAGAGGCATTCAACAGAAGATCATCGACCATATATATGTCGCGAGAGATTTACTAGTGTTAATGGAGGCTTCAGAAGTGATTCAAATAGAAAACAGTGACCATAATATTTTAACGGCAATGTGGTCTCCTCCCCTGGCTTCGCAATTGTATGCAGCACAGAAAACCGAATTAGGACAAGGAGGCACACGATTGAAACTCACTCAGGGTGCCATCCAAAAGATACTAGAACAGTACAAAAGAGCAACTGTGGAAAAACATAGGAATCACACCACCGGAGATCCAAGGCCAGAATATGCCCCGCTCCTAACAAGATACATCAAGGCAACTGGAAAGTCTAAACATCCACCACTAAACCCCAAGCATTTATATAACGGAGAACTAAGACAACGAATAATCCGTCAACCGAAAAAGAGTGGTTAAAAGGGCACCTACAGAAGAAAACATGAGGAGATGGAAATCTGTGGAAAGAGGATACAGAAACTGGATAATCCAGACGCAGAAACAATGCTGCACGTACTAAACAGGAAAGAATCAATCTAAAGATTTTTGGAACCTGATCAAAGGTACGGCAAGGAGTTCGAATGACAACCTCCAAAACAATGTAGGGGAAACACGATGGATAACGCATTCTTCTAAAATATACACATGGCCAACGTCAAGAAAAGATCTAATAATGCCTAAACTCGAGGCAAAGGAGAATTAAACCATCGACGGCATGAAACATCTGCAGCGACGAGGAAACTATCTTGAATAAGATCAAGAAGCTCAATAACTCAAGGGCACCAGGACCCGATGGGTTGACTAACCTAGAGCTGAAAAAACATCCTGAATTCTGGGCTAAACTCATCAGCAAGATCTTGTAACCTGCAATACTAAGCAAGTCGTCCTGCAATCTTGGACCAAAGCCATCATAGTCCCAATTTTTTAAGTGGGGGCACCAGACGACCCCATCTAATACCGCCCCATTGCACTGTTCGATGTTATTGGCAACGTTTTTGCCTCCCTGGCTCTAGAAACCTTCCGAAGCTGGCTTGGCAAAGTGAACTATGTGAACCCATTCCAATCAGGCTTCATTAAGAACTCGGGGACCTCAACTAACATCCTGACAATAAGCTCAGTTAAGTCCATGGCTCTTCAAAAAGGAACAACTATATACATGGCTTTCATGGACCTGGTCCAAGTCTTTGACCAGGTCAATAGGGACTGCCGATGGGACAAACTACAGGCTAGACACTGTCCACCATCAATTCTGGAGCCAATTCAGGTGTTACATGAAGGGACTTCAATGAAAGTACGCCTGAGTTGTGAGGGTCGCCTATCCAAAGAAATTCGAATGCACAGAGGAGTGAAGCAGGGGTGCCCGTTGGCCCCCTCCCTCTATAACGCTTACATCACCGACTACAAAGAGACTGAGGGAGAAATCAGAAGTGTCCCACCAACACTGGGTGGCGGGAAAATGTCCAGGCTCCTGTACTCCAATGATATTCTTCTTCTGGATCTTACACCAATAGGGCTCCAAAGCCAACTGGAGAACCTAGAGACCGTCTTAAGAAACAACAACCTCCAACTAAACCAAACGAAAACCAAAATCATGCAGGTGCGCAAGGGCAAGAAAAAGAAAAGGCATTTCATCTGGAAGATTGATGGCCGGGCACGGGAAGAGGTTTCTAGCTTCAAATACTTGGAAGTCATACTGTGTAGCCATTCAAAAGAGACAGCCATGCACGTCTGGATTCCCCTAGTAACTTGGGGTGAGACCCAAAGTTACTTCAATATGCAAATTAACAAGGGGGGTCCTGGGAGTCCCTCTGCCAGACATTAGTCCTGGTTACGAGAGACTTACCCAGAGTCTTTAGCTCACTATCTTTCACAGAGAAGAAATATCCCAGACATATCAGTCTTTGTCCTGCCCTGGTGCAGCCCAGCACCTAAATGCTAGGCAATTCTCCTCTGAACAAGAGTACCAACAGCAACCCCAGACACGTGTTTCGGTCTGGTTGGACCTCATCAGTAGGGTGGAGCTGTGCCTCTCTAAGAATAGTGAGCAAGGGGTCCACGTCTCGATTCCCCTAGTAACTTGGGGTGAGACCCAAAGTTACTTAAATATGCAAATTAACCAGGGTTCTGGGGGTCCTGGGAGTCCTTCTGCCAGGCATTATGTTTTAAATGTGTTGTCTCTGTGTACTGTATGCAGTCCATGTCCCCTCTGTGACTTTTCCCCTCTACCACCTGGATTGCATCCAGCCTCTTATCGGTATAGCTTTTTGTAAAGCATCCTGCAAAAAGGCTGCTCCGCTTATTTTTGTTATCTTATATAGAGCATTTCTGATCGAAGGACCTGCCTTTCTAGTAATAAATGCAAATAACGTTGCATTCGCTCATAGACACTGGGCCTCATTACAACTCCGGTGGTAGCCATGCCGGTAAAACTGGCAGGCTGCTGCCAGAGTTGTCATTTTTTCCAGCGCCTGACTTCACGGAATCGCCGGGGCATTACAGCCGTGGCGGTCCATGAAATCAGGCGCTGGAAAATTGCCATTCCCATTTGAGTCCCATCTGACTCAATGGGGAGGATGGAAGCACCGGCACTGTATGCAAAAGGTCCTGGTGCTTCCGTCAAAGTCTGCGGGCGGGTCAGCAGCCGGCCACAGAACTCGGAGTGTGCCAGTCCGGTAACAAGGATGCCGGTACACTTACCAGCACCCTTGTTACCGGACCGGCACACTCGTAATGAGGCCCACTGTCTTGTTTTATCATGTGGTATCTAGTCTCATTATCGGTGTATAAAACATTAAATTGAATAACGGTGAAAAAATAAGAGATTACAGTGAATTGGTATCCAGTAAAAATGTAGTCAGTGAAAAATCGTGGTGAAAATACCTCTGCAGTGAAAAAGTTGCCAAGCAAAAAGTTGTAATAAATGCAGCTGAAAAGTTGCCAAAAATGTAAGGCTGTTTTGGTAGTTGTAAGGGTTAAGGAGGATTTAGTGGGCTTGTGATTTCCTGGTTTAGGGTTAGGATAGGTGTTAGGGTAACGATAGGGGTAAGGGATCAGAGTAAATATGTTTGGGTTTGGCTAGTGTTTTAGGGTCTGAGTTTGGGTAATTGTTAAAGAGAGGGATACAGAGGTTGGAAAGGGCTGGTGATGTTGGCGTAGGATAGTGGTTAGGGTAAAGTAAGCATTAGAGTAAGAGTTAGAGTTGCGGGTAGGTTAGTATTACAGCAAGGATTTGAGTTAGGGCAAGGGCTATGTGATTTGTGGTGAGCTGGTGATAGGGTTGGAAATAGGTTCACTGTTCCTTTTCTATTTATTTTGCATTCAGTAATATGCTAATAAAATGCACTGATGGGCTAGTGTTCTGTAAAAGTTCAGGGTACGATAAGGTTTGCAATTGGAGTTAGAGGGAGGTCTAGGAATGGAGTTAGTGTGATTGTGGAGGTTTTGTTAGAGGTTTAGGTCATATTTAGGGTTGCATCCTTGTACATTTTTGTATTTAAAAATAACTTTTTGGGCGACCTCATTACTGGCAACATGTTCATGTTTGCATTGTATGTATTGAATGACTACATTTTTTGAAACTTTTGTTGATTACATTTTCCTGGGGACATGTTCTCTCATCTCATGGTCTCTTGTATAATAACAAGGTTATTGGTGTGTTCTTTTTCAAATTCAGATTTCCTTCGAAAATGCTGAAAATGTAATACTTAAATATTAAGAATAAATACTTAGTGAATGAATGGTATTATTATGCCTATGATCAAGGTGGTCTACAGTTCTAAAAGCAGTCAAGGTTACCTGTTTATCATAATGCATAATATAACATGTTTTTAAAAAGAAACTGCGATTAGAAATGAGTCACCAGTTGCCTTCGAGTCAAAGCTAAGTTACCCGTAGTCTGAGGTAAACTAGAGTATTTTAAACAGGGGACACAAAGGGTCCAGTTATTTGGATCCCTGGGATAGAGTCAACTTCTGTGTGAGTTAAATTATTTGACCCTATTGTTATTGGGTCAGAAAACATAAAAGTGCATATGTTGATCTATCTAAGGTGCACTAAAGTGAGTCTGCAAGTCTGTTACAAACGCAGGTAAAAGAAATGGCAACTCTCCTACGTTCTTGACCTTCCGACATTTAGGGTCGTTATAAAAAGCTTAAGGAAAGTGAAATTGTTATTTTAGGGCGTAATTTATTTACAAAGATATCTTTTGGTCGATACCAAGACATTAAGCAGATATTCTACGGTTTAAAGCTTTTATAACGACCCGAAATGTCGGCCTATTGTCACTGCCAGCACATTATTTCCATTTTAATCATATTCCCTTTTGCACTTTCACTGTGAGATAAATATTTCGAGGGGATTGGGTCCTCCGACGTATTCCATATCTATGACAGGTAATCACCACAGCTGTGCTGCTTCGGAAACTTTTCCGGCGTCTGCGTCCTGCGTCGATGACGTCGATACGCCGACGTCTAGGACCTCCTCCGACGTCCGACGTCATCCGATGTGATAAGTAGGACGCACGACGCCTGTAGCCTCAGTTCCGTTTTTTCCGCGAACGTGTTGCTTCGTGTTTCTCGGTTCTGTTCTTTCTGGTTCTTCGAACCTGTTCGTTTGTGAATTTCGGCGATGTCTTCTACTTCGTCTTCAACCCCGCGTCCGGGCTTTAAGAAGTGCGGGGAGTGTGGGTCCAAGATGTCGGTGACTGACTCGCACGACGCCTGCCTCTGGTGCCTCGGGGAGGCCCACGACACGGATGACTGTGTTGACTGCCTGTCGCTCACGTCCAAAGCCTTACGCGAACGTAAGAAGAAGTTGTCGGTAGGTCGGGTGTCCAAGCCCCGTAAGTCGAAGTCGGCGGGGCTTTCGACGGATGATTCGAGGGGTGACTCTCCGCGTCATCGTCGGAAGTCTCGTCGGTCTTCTTCTAGGAGTGGGTCTCGCCACTCCTCAGCCTCTTCGAGGCATTCTAGGAAGCGCCGTCACCGGTCGCCTTCCGGGTCCTCTTCCGAGGATTCTGCCCGGCACGTCGGTTACCCCACCAGCCGTGCGACGCCGGAGGAATGGGCTTCCTTCGGGAAGAAAATGTTGGCGATTCTTGAGTCGCAGGGTACTCAGCCGTCCGCGCCCCCGAGTGGGGTCGGCCGTGTGAGGTCGAGAGACACCGCTCGCAAGAGTGGTCGGCACGAGTCACGGGAGCGGTCCCGTTCGGACAAGGAGGCTCGTTCTCGCCGTACCCGTTCCAGGTCCCGGTCCTCGACGCGTTCGAGACCGCGTGCTCCTGTGAAGTCTTCGAGGAAGACGTCGACGTCTGAGGCGTCGAGGGCGTCGACAGGCTTTCTCGAGGCTCCGGCTTCGAGGACGTCGTCGAGGCCGTCGACGTTCAGGTCGTCGAGGGACACGCTCGGGGCTCCGGCCTCGAGGGCTGTGTCGACGCCGCCGATACTGGAGGCGCTGCATCTGACGTCGACGCCGATTTCCTCGACGTCGACGCAGATCCTCTCGGCGCCGTTGCCGGTTTTCTCGGCGTCGGCGCCGATTCGCTCGACGCCATCGACGCCTTTCGTGTCGGAGGTGCCCCGTGTCACGGGTGTACCCCCTAGGAAGGCTCTGGTTCAGAGCAAGCACTCTCGGGTGCCTTTTCGCCACCTGGAATTTATTTCGGAGGCGGATGAGGATTCTGATGGCCTGGTTCCTAGTCTGGTGCCTGATGAAATTGTCTCGGGCCATAGTCAGTTTGACGAGTTGAGGCAGTCACTGCATGATGCCAGTGGACTGGACACCTCCCCGGAGGTGGACTTTTGTAGGCCTGAGCCTGGCTCCCATGCCGATTCCTCGTACCGGCGCCTTATGGCTAGGGTGTCTGAGTGTTTGGGATGGTCTGCTCCCCCAGGGGAGTTTGTGCAGGATGATCTGACGGACATCCTTGATGTTGGTCCCCCAACTGACCCGGTTCTGCCGTTCCATATGGCTTTACAGAGAAGGGTGGCGGCGGCTTGGACTGCTCCGGAGAGTCTCCCGGCGGTGGGCAGATCCTTGTCGCGTAAATACCGTCCAGCCAGTAGCAACCCCTGCTACTTGTCCAGGCACCCCACTCCGGAGAGTTTGGTGGTGCAGGCGGCCACGGCCCCGGCAAAGCAGGCGTCGTACCCTACCATCCCTCCTGATAGGGACGACAAACGTTTTGATGGCTGGGCGAAGAAAGTGTTTTCTTCTGGTGGTATGGCGCTTCAGGCGGCCAACTCCATTTGTGCCTTGTCACGTTTCACGCACACTCTGTGGAACTGTGTTGCGTTAGCGGCTGAACATATTCCCGAAGGGGTTGAACGGGAGGGTTTCCTTGCTATGGTCCAGGATGGTAAGGATGCCATGTGTGAGTCCGTTCAGTCGGGTCTGGACTTGGCTGAATGCGTCAGTGGGTCCATGGCGGCGAGCACCGTGATACGCAGGTTTGCGTGGTTGCGGAAGTCGGGGTTTGCTCCTGATGTGCAGTCCCGGCTCCTCAACATGCCCTTTGATGGTGAACACCTTTTTGGCAGCAAGGCTGACGAGAGCCTTGAGAGGTTGCAGACCTCAAAAGCTGCAGCAAAGTCGTTGGGCGCTGCAGTTCGCCAACCTCCGCCTTTTCGTCCTAGGGGACGGCAGTGGAGGGGTGGTTCCTTTCGCTATTACTCATCCTTCAGTAGAGCGCGAGGAGCTGGCAGTCAAAGAGGCCAACGCAGGGGTACCAGAGGTGGACGACAGGGTACCCGTGGTGCCAAGGCCGCTCGGGCAGTTACCTCTTTGCCCTCGGGTAACGCCGCAGCCGCTCCTACTCAGTCATGAGGCCATGTCCCATGGTTCGCCGGTTGGGGGAAGGCTGGCGCAGCGTCTTGTAGAGTGGCAAGCCATTACTTCAGATGTGTGGGTTCTGGAGATCATAGCCCACGGCTACTGTCTTCCCTTTCGGCACCGGCCTCGCGACAATCCACCAGGGAACCTCTCTTTGAAGTGTCCGGATCCGCTCCTTGCGCAGGAAATTCAAGCCCTGCTGGAGAAAGGCGCTATAGAACTGGTGCCTGTAGCGGAGAGGTACAAGGGATGGTATTCCCCTTATTTTTTGATTTCCAAGAAAGACGGGGGATTGAGACCCATCATGGACTTGCGCGGTTTGAACAAACTCCTCAGGAAGGACAAGTTCAAGATGGTTACTCTCTCTCAAGTCCTCCAGGCCCTTCAGCTTCAGGACTGGTTGGTGTCACTCGACCTCAAGGATGCTTACTTCCATGTGCCGATCCATCCCAAGCACAAGAAGTACCTGAGGTTCGCGGTTGGCGACTCGCACTTTCAGTTTCGGGTCCTGCCGTTCGGTTTGACCTCCGCCCCGAGGGTTTTCACCAAGCTCATGGTGGTGGTGGCAGCGCATCTCAGGCAAGGGGGGATTCACGTCTACCCCTACCTGGACGATTGGTTGATCAGGGGGAGCTCTCCCGAGCAAGTCCTGGATCATCTGTCCGTCGCCTGCCACTCCCTTCACAGGCTGGGCTTCTCCCTCAATTTAAAGAAGTCCCATTTGACGCCAACACAGAGGCTCCAGTACATCGGAGCAGTGCTCGACACTTCCCTGGGGCAGTGTTTTCCTCCCCAGGTGAGGGCTCTTCACATTCAGCAGATGGTGCACAAGTTTCAGCATGCCCAGACGCTCCCGGCGTTCGAGTTCTTGAGGTTGCTCGGCCTCATGGCATCCTGCATTCTTCTGGTGCCAGAGGCTCGCCTGCGCATGAGATCTTTGCAGTGGGCACTCAAGATGCAATGGTCGCAGTCCTCCGGCAGGATGTCGGACCCGATTCAGGTGCCGCCCTCGGTCGCCCAGGACCTTCTGTGGTGGGCCGTCGAAGGCAACTTGATGAAGGGGGCTCCATTTTGGCTTCCCTGGCCGGAGGTGACGATCGTGACGGATGCATCCCTCACGGGATGGGGGGCTCATGCCAACGAGCTGACAGTCAGCGGTCGTTGGTCTCCGTCGGAGTCCAGACTCCATATCAATCTGTTGGAGCTGAGGGCCGTCAGGCTAGCCCTGAAGGCTTTTCTGCCGACTGTGCGAGGAAGGAATGTCCTGATCCTGACGGACAACACGGCCATGCACTACCTCAACAAAAAGGGGGGGGGCAGGGTCACTTCCTCTGTGCAGGGAGGCGATGCAGCTCGAGTTCTGGGCCATCCAGCAGGAAGTTTCGGTCTCGGCAGTTCATCTGGCCGGAGTCGAAAACGTGACGGCGGACGCTCTGAGCAGGCAGAGCGCGATCTCTCACGAGTGGGAGTTGGCTCAGGAGATTCTCCTGGAGATCTTTGCCCTTTGGGGGACCCCTCAAGTGGATCTCTTCGCCTCCAGTGTCAACCGGAAGTGCGGGAGGTTCTGCTCGCGGGAATTTCCTCCAAGAGGGGCCTTAGGAGACGCGTTCGTGGTGGATTGGTCGTTCCCGCTGCTGTACGCGTTTCCTCCAGTCCCCGTCATCCCGCAAGTGCTGCGGAGGTTGCGGAAGTTCGGTTCCCGGATGATCCTCATTGCTCCGGCGTGGGCTCGGAGGACGTGGTACCCGGACCTTCTCGACTTGTCCATCTGCCCTCCACGTCGTCTTCCCTACCGAGACGATCTGCTCTCACGGGAGGGGGGTCTGGTTCTCCATCCAGAGGTCAGATCCCTCAACCTTCACGCTTGGCTTCTGAAAGGTTGAGGTATAGGGATTGGGACCTCCCTGAAGACGTGATGGAGGTGTTGCTTTCGGCCCGAAGGCCAGCAACTAAGTCTCTGTACCGTTGCCGTTGGCGTAAGTTCTGCGACTGGTGCAGAGTTCGGAATGTGGATCCTTTTGCATGTGACATCCCCATGGTTCTGTCCTTTTTGCTTTCTTTGGCCCACAGGGGCTTGCAAGTGGGTACCATTAAAGGTTACCTGGCAGCGCTGTCCATCTTTAAGCGCTCGTCTGATGAGTGTTCTTACTTTAAGATCCCTTTAATTTCACAGTTTCTGAAAGGGCTCACTAATGTGTTCCCTCCGTCACCTTTCCTGGTGCCCGGTTGGGATTTAAACCTTGTTCTTAGGTTTCTTATGGGTGCTCCGTCTGAGCCTTTACATTCTTGCCCTTTGAGGCTGTTAACTCTGAAAACTGTCTTTTTAGTTGCGGTTACTTCCGCTCGCAGAGTGAGTGAGTTGCAGGCACTTTCAATTAAGCCACCCTTCACTGTATTTCACAAGGACAGGGTTGTCCTTCGAGTTCGTCCTTCTTTTCTTCCGAAGGTAGTGACGGAATTTCATTTAGCCCAGAAGGTTGTTCTTCTGGCATTCTATCCTCCTCCGCATCCTGGTAAGGAAGAGGAGAGGCTCCATAGGCTTGATCCTAGGAGAGCTTTAAGCTTTTATGTTTCACGCATGTCCCGGGTCAGAGTGGACGATCAACTCTTTATTGGTTACGCTGGTAAGCGTTTGGGGCAAGCTGTGACGAAACAGACTTTGTCCCGATGGATTGTTTTGGCCATCTCGGAGTGTTACCGCTTGGCGGGTAAGGACCCACCGGCTGGCTTGCGGGCCCATTCTACCAGGGGCATGGCTGCATCTACTGCCCTGCAGAGGGGTGTTCCTATTCGCAACATCTGTGATGCAGCCACCTGGGCTTCAGTACATACATTTGTACGGCATTATTCCCTCGATTCCATCAGAGGGCAGGATCTGGCCTTTGGCAAGGCGGTCCTTTGCTCTGCTATTTGATTGGCTATTCTAATTTTGTTTATAAATTCTTTCCCTCCTCCTTGCTCTGGTACTGCTTTGGGAGTCTGTCATAAATATGGAATACGTCGGAGGACCCAATCCCCTCGAAGAACAAGTTACTTTCTTACCTGGTAACGTTCTTTCGATGGGATGGTCCAACGACGTATTCCATATCGCTCCCGCCCTGCCTTCCCCGCTGCAGAATTTCTTTTGCGATTGCAGCTTACGTTCCGCAAGGCTTTGTGTCTGACTGGCAGTTGACTTCTGTCACACGTTCTGGGGGAAAAAACTACAACTGAGGCTACAGGCGTCGTGCGTCCTACTTATCACATCGGATGACGTCGGACGTCGGAGGAGGTCCTAGACGTCGGCGTATCGACGTCATCGACGCAGGACGCAGACGCCGGAAAAGTTTCCGAAGCAGCACAGCTGTGGTGATTACCTGTCATAGATATGGAATACGTCGTCGGACCATCCCATCGAAAGAACGTTACCAGGTAAGAAAGTAACTTGTTCTTTTAATCGTATGTCAAACATTGCCATCTAGTTGATTATGTGGGAGTAACACGGCAAATAATAGTGCTTAATCTGCCTGCCCAATAATTTGTTTACCATAGAGTTGATTCATAATACGAATTTGAACTGTAGTTGAAATTATGAAATCAATATTTCGTTGGGGCACCCCCACCCACCAACCCTATCCTGCTCCTCATCCTATAATCAAGATATTTCCCTAACTGACATTAACACATTTTTGAAATTCACTATTTCTATGTGAAAATGTCCCCAGGAAAATGTAGTCATGTGAAAATGTAGTCAGAATCTCAAGTTGATTGTAGATTTGCTGCACCCCATCTAATACTACAAGCGGCTTGTTCTCCACTAGTTGCTTCTGTTCACCGTGCCATGTAGCTCCTGCGTATAGTACGTGTAGCTGATATCTTTGCCTGCTGCTCCCGTGCTTTCTGAAGAGAACTTCCACTTTCCCCACACCTTTACTTTACAAGACTATCTTTCAGAGCAAGAGCTATACTAATAAGCGGAGGGATAACACTTGGGCGCAGGTTGATTCTTGTACTTTTATGCACCCCATGCACAAATGAGACTGGTATTCAAACCTACTGACAGCAAATACAGTCCATGTGAAAGGAGTGACACACAGTGTCCGGGCTACACCTGAACGTAGTGCAATGTTTAACATGCCAGCAATCAGGAGAACTATTTCTGCATCACATACATTCAACATTACCAAGGTCATATGGAAAAATAGCGAAACACAAATAGCAGGCCGCTCAGAACAGATTGGCAACTGCCGGGATTGAGGAAAAGATAAAACGTAGTCTTTCTCTGTATAGCCAATCCAAATGTCCTTCTGTGTGAGAAGCTCACTGCCATTGTGGCTGCATTTAAGAGTGTGCCCAGAAGCGTTGAAGGTACGCCTGTGTGATGGTGGCCATGATCCTGCAAAAGAGATTACCTGTCTCTTTTCTTGGCTTTCTGCATGGGGTGAGCTTAGGGATATGCAAGTTGTGTGTTGCCTGCCCTTTTTGCCTTGTGTAAGGGTGCAGAAGGAGGAGACTGACACACAGGTGGCATGATGGTTGGCTTACCATTTTATTGATAAAATATAGTTGAAGCCTAACCCTCCCTAACTCTAAGAGGGGGTTCCGTGCCTCAACTAAGGAACTAAGGATTCTTTAAGAGTCAACCGCTGTGCATCCAAATGCCTACTCGTCTGCCCCTCACACTTGTAACTAAACTAAAGTGGATCTTCTTGGGCTGGAATAATGGCTCTGTTCTTCCGGAAAACAGATCATAGTCCCAATTTGCAGGTGGAAACTTTACCTGAGAGAATGACTCCCTTTCCCAAACCCGTGCTGGCAGTTCTGCTAGTTTCTGCCCAGGTACTGAGACGAGGAAGAGTAATTGATGTTCCTGGCAACCCTGATACCTGTTTGGGCCTCGCCGACGCTCTCCCGGTGGTGTGTGGCTTGTTCGGGTCTCAACTTGTGTCCTTCTCGGCTTCGCTCGCTTTTCCATATGCTGCGGTGGCTCTGTAACCCTTTTCCTCCTGGTGGCAGCATGTTGGTCCCTGCCCACACCTGCCAGCGGCCTTCAGGTTCTGGGGGCTGTCTTTCGCAGGCTTCCGGCTTGTTTGCTCTCTGTGAACCGAGTGGGAGCTCCTTAGCAGGCCAGTAAGCACCCTGGGGGCCGTCTTCAGATTCTACGGCTTCCCAGCTCTCATGATCGCGGTTACTCCAGTGAGGGCTTCTCTCGCTGCTGGATTTCCCGCTTCAATTTTGTATTAACTTTGGCCAATCAGAATTCTTGAAACGCTAGACTGCTCCATAGTGGTTTGAGGATCACTCTTCATACCTCTGCACCACCTCCTCGCCCCAGTATTTCCCATAGAGCTCTGTCTAGGGTAGACCTGACTCTTCTTAGTCCCTGTACCTATACCATAGATCTCTCTTGGGTCGATTATGTTCTACATCGTCCCAGTACTGTTGCTACTATGTACATCACACCTGTACATGGGATGGCATGGTAAAGGAGGTTTAGGTGAGGGGGATTGAGGTTAAGTATACCGTGTTCTTCCTGGATATTCATCCGTAGGCCCACAAAGGAGGGGTCTCTCCCCATGAGACCCTCCCGCTGAGTACCACCCCCAGGGGTACTATCGGGTAGCAGCTACGCCTCATGGGGAGGGGCTCCCCCTCGGTGAGAAGTGATGACATCCAAGGATTCGTCGCACTTGGTACAGGAAGTTCTCTCTAAATCCTCAATTTCCCTAAAGCTGGTACACCCTTTATTGGCCATTAATAACGGTATGGTTCAACATTGGGTGAGTTCACACCCAAGCTCTCTTTGTCCCTGGGACATCAGTGTGTGTGTTTTTTTAAATTGATGGTGTCCCATTTGCTGTGGTGTGTACCATTAACAACTTAGAAAATGTATCTTCAAATCAAATACTGCCCATGTGGGTTTCTTGGCTTTCAGTGGCACATCCCAATGGAGCAAAGGTATATATTTGTAATCATGCATTCTTAATTTCCCAGCTCAAATTCATTAACTCTTTTGTTGTATATTTTTACGCAATCCAATGTGAGTTTTTTTTATACTTGCCCAGTAGGGCTAGACAAAGAGGGTTATTTACAGGATTGGAAGGAAGAGGGGAAAATGTCGTGCAGTCCAGGAATCTAGCAAGCAGCTATAAAGACAGCCTGGACTGAGCCATGACACAATACTTGTGCCAAACCTCATCCACTTGGGTGCAGTCCCTAGGCTTTGAACCACAACTTATTGTATTTTTCAAAAACAGTAGCAAGCTTACATGTTGACTTGCAGGGCTCAAAATGTCCACCTGCCCCCAGCCATTGGCTAGTGATGATTGACTCTTGCTGAGTAGGAAAGTGTGTGTGTATGCATAGAATTGAAGTGGCAAGTGACTTTTTATGGCTGGCTAGTAGCTTTCAACTTGAAATCTTGTCCCGTGGACTAGTCTTGAAATTGTACATTTTGTAATGATTTATATGCTTGATGGGCTCTCCAACCCACCCCTTCCGGCCCCCTGGCCTAACAGAACCTTCTCAGATAGAGTATAATAGATAAACATCAGTAATACATTGTGCACAACCCCTTCTGTACTCTTATTTCCCAGAAATGTCTGTGTTTGCAGATGAGGATTGCTGGGCAGACACCCCTCGTTGGCTTGTGCTGCTTTAACAGATCTGGTGTCGTTTGGTTCCCAGAACATCTTTCATTTCCCCCTCACCACTCCTAGAGCTATGAGGGAATGATTATTGACCCTCAATTCATATTCCGTGAATTCCTTTCCCGTGGGTTCCAGTGACCTTCTACAGTTAATGGCCTCACATGCATCAGGGAACATTTAAGTCTACTTCTTCTCTTTTTGAGGAAATGGTTCCTCCTAAGACTGCATTCTTGCACATTTTTTGACCTTTCAGCTCACACCTTTTTCTACTCTTCCTTCTCTCTCCTCTTTAACTCCAAGCTCCTAGTATCTCATGATATTCTGTAGTAAAGCATTGTGTAGTTCAGGAATAGTGTGGTGAGGTACTATGCTCCATTCTGACTGGACGGAGACCACGTACGTGTCTCCTTTCGAATCCTTCACCTGCCATATTGGCTGCAGCTGCTACAAGGTTCCGGCCGGTCACGGCTACTCTTCAACAGCTGCATAAGCCTAATCATGGAAATCATCAATTCGGGTCTCACCTCCTATAGTAACACAGATGATGCATATGTTTAACTAACTCAAGCCTCACTAACTCAAGCCTCAATGAAAACCAACCTGATCTTGAAAAAAGCTAACAAACTCCTGATGACCATCAACCGAAAGAAACTCAGCCCAACAAAATCTGAAATCTTGTTTTGCAGCACCAAGACAACACATCCCACAACTGTACTGTCATCAACCAATTTAGGCAGTTACAAACCTTGGATTTCAAATGGTTAATTACCTCACACTGGAACCACAAATTAGTGCAAGCAATATTTAGGAGCTACTTCTTTTAGGTCCATGCATCGCCGTGTGTCTTATTTGTTGTTCCCAAACAGTGCCCAGGCAGTCATGACCCTAGCACTCTGAGGACTCGACAACAAAAACAGTCTGTATGTAGGCCTCATCCTAGACAATTTCCAAAGATTTGAAAATTCTGCTCTCCGGGTGCCATATTGGCTCTCAGTCAAATAAACGTTGAATCTGCCTCACCATCCTCTGTGGGAATTCCCTAAAAATCTGATTGTTCGCCAGTCCTCAAGATGGACAGCGGTGCTGATGCTGTCGCTGCGAAGGTTAGAACCAATTTGGCAGGACAGCCATGTGCCCTCCAGAATGGGCCCATGAGACCATGAGGTTTCTTCGAGTTTGGATTAACACTTTAAATCATTCTCCAGCAGCCAAGTGACTGAACCCCTCTGACATTATGTGCTACCATTGAGGTACCTACCTCCAGTTCAGGGCATCCCACCTCCACTGACAAAACAGACTGCCACATTCGTTACAATGGACTAAGGACAACTAGAAGACAATGAAACCTCACCCACTATAGCAACACCTATACACCAAGGATACCCAGAAACCACAGGTCTGATAAACCTGCTCAGTCCATGATCCTTTTGGCAGAGGTATAGATTTCAAGTTGGAATCTGCTTGCTAGGCAAAGAAAGTCACTCCCACCCTGTATCCTTCACGTGTGCGCAGCACACCATTTCTGACTAACCACAGTCAATTATGACGTCCTAATGCATAGTGTCATGTATACATTTTGATGCCCGATTCTGGAATCCATCTCCCTCTATTCTGGTTACCATTTTCCATTCTGTCTCACACTACACAGCTCACTTTGCCACAAAAAAACTGGGCGGAATACACGGTAGTGTCCTTCACCATTGACCTTTGATTTTTGGAAGGATTTCTTTTTCTTTTTTCCTTTAAATAAACTGTGATGAATCGGCACAATCCGTCCCTTCTCCCCAAAGGGGAGCCACCATTTTGTGGCTAGGAAGGCGAGCCTGCTAAGCAAAACCCCCTCTAGGGGTCTGGGCAAGTGGGACCTCACTGGGAGTGAATTCCCCTTCGGGACAATGACTCCCATTCCGATCAGGAACTCCCAGTTCAAAAGACAATTTCTGCCTATATGGGTTTTGGAAAGACTTTGGTACCTCACGTTATGACACTTCTTTCATTCCTTTGGCTTCGGTCAATGCTGAACATCATCTGAATGCCATAATCAAAGCAGACACATTTCTGTTGTTTATGATGACTTGCATTAGAGCAGAACGGATGGTCAGTCAAGGAGATACCCCTGCAGAGGGAGGAGAGAAATCCCTACGCAGTGGCGAGCCTCTGTAGAGCCATCGCCCTGGAGGGACGGAGCCATGCGAGGCCACAGAACCATTGTTGGCATGGAGGATGAGAGGTCCACTAGCTGGAGGCTGGAAGGCGGTTGTCCTGACTGAGCGAGAGGCTCCAGGCAGGAGAAAGACGAGATGGAAGCACAACCATTTTAGCTGTTGGCGCAAACACAGGAGAGCAGTGGTGGGCCTGGCGCCTGGCAACCAACGAAGAGACCAGAAGAAAGAAGGGAGCCTGGGTCCCTGAGCTCCACATGCAAGAGCATTTACCGCTGAGGCAAACGCCAACAGGTAAGCGAACGCTCCCGAAGTGAGAATGCCAGTGAGGGCTAAGCACTTTAGTTTCCAAGACTGGCAACACCGATGAGGTTTCGGAGACTGGAATTTCACAAACAGAGCGAACCACGACTGGGAAAGCTGACAAAGGTACAAGGGCTTGAGAGAATGGAACGGCTCACACCCTATGTAAAACAGAGCAAACGAGATGCAACAATCCTTTTATACTCAGGCTAGAAAAGCAGACCTAAGTAGGAGAGCCTCAGAGACCTGAACACTTTATACCATGGCTGAAAAAGGTGACGCAAGGTAGGAGAGCTTGAGAGAGTAGACCGTGCTCCTCCGCAATGTAAAATAGAGCCATAGAGATACGAACACTTGATGCCATGGCTAGAAAAGCCGACCAAAGCATGAGAGCCTGAGAGAGCTGAACGGGCACACACAGCCTATGTAAAAAGGAGTGAAAGAGATGCATGGGTTTTATGCCAAAGCTGGGAAAACTGACAAAAGTACAAGGAACCAATCAAATCGGACGTACATGCATCGCCTGTAAAACAGATTGAAAGGGGCATAAATACTCTGCAACAAGTTTGGAAAAGCCAACTAGGTTTGGGAAACCTTGAAGTCCCGAGTGGACAGACGTCCTATGTGTGTATTAAGTTAACTGAGAGTAAGTGTGCCTACCAAGGAGTCACAAGAGTTTGGGGGGTCCAAGTTCCACAAAGGTTAAACATAGAGAATTGTATTACAAGTGGTCATGGGGGGGATTTTGAAAACTTGATAAAAATCTGAGAAAAGTATTCTAAGGGGAAGATAAAACATTTTTGTCTTTTTACTCAACAGAATCTATAAGAAGTCTGTGAACTGCATCATATTTGGAGACTGAAAGTAAGTCCTCTAAATGTTAGGCTAGACAGAAGCCAATGACGGAGGCCATTGCTACAGCCTTTCTATTTGCGTTACGTTTTCTTAATGGTAGGGCCAGTTAGTTGTTCAGACTCGAGACTGATGAGCACCATGTGGTTTAGTTTTTTTAGGCAGGAAACTTCCCCCACAGCTGTCGGGCCAGATAGGCATTTTTCTTATATTTAAATGAACACCCTTGAGAATTATGACCCAGGGGTCCTTCTCCTGGCACGTCACAAAACACAGCAAGCGTATTTATACTGCAGGATGTGCGCCAATGAATCCTAATCATGTTATGCACGAAACGGGAGATTACATCAAATTGTTTTCATCCTGTGTGACATCACTGCGAGTGCGAATTAGTGTTTTGCCAAAGTCACGCATTGCGATTCATCGCACAACGCATACCTTGAAAAAAACACCTCTGCTATTTTGTTTATTATACCGCACAAGTGGAGCGGGGGTGCCCCAAGCTCCCCTTGTATGGGTTAATGGGTTGGGGGCTGCGGTGGTGTTTCCCGCTTCCATTAAAGGATTGCAGGGGATAAATGTCCGGTAATCATTTATCAGTTTAGTGGTAGCCATTTCTCGCTTTAGCGAACGGTACACCCTCTTTTGGTGCTACTGTTTCACCGCCGGCCGGTTGGGTGAGGTCATTTGGCCGCAGCAGCTGATTTGCCCCGCACATTTGGGTGCAGGTGCCTTTCTGGCGCAGGCGATTTGGCGCAAGGGACATTTGGACGTCTAAACTCCCTCACGCCAAAAAAAAAAAAATAATAACATGCACAGCCAGCAGCTCCTGCTATTTCCGGACCTGGAACACGCACAGCTCTTACAATGCACTCTCAACCTGCAGACTCATTTCTCCACCAGAGCACATCTACCCATTCCTCAGTCACAGAAACCCTGATATTCGAGTACTGAAACGCGCACACAGCTCTCAATGCTCTGAATCCCGCATCGCAGCAGACCCTGCTATTTCAATTTCGTTAGGTTCTAGAAGACACCAAAAGTTCTGACAATGCACCTCAGCCTGGCGCGGAGCTCCTAAGATGTTTATGTGCTGAGACCCACACTCCATTCTATGAATGCATCTCCAGTCAGACGCACGCTCGCCAGGGCACATTACTACCAACATGTGTCCCTTTTTGCTGCTCCAGTACTGGTGCACACGAATACCTAAGATGCTCGGCCCACACGGATGCCCCAAGATCACAACGTTTAAAAAACCCTCGGCCCGAATACACTGCCAGCACTGAACTTCGACAATGCACCTCAATCGCGAGCTGACGCAGTGACCCCATCTTTAATAGTGATTCCCACGCCACTTTGCCATTACACCAAACTCCTAAATCCCAGTGCACCCAGGGGCGCCGAGTACGGGGGCTGCGGGGCCCAGCCTCCCATGCCCCGCAGACTGAAGTCGGGGCTGAGGCCCCCCATGCCTGAGAGAAGAGACACAGTATGGATGGCCCCAGGGCAGTTTCTAGCCCATTTGGTGCCCAGGGCGAAACGCTAGGAATGCGCCCCCCCCCCACTCCCACTGCGCGCCATTCACAAACTCAATATAACACTGCTAAACAAATGAAATCGGTTTTATTACATCATGATTCAATAACTTTGTAGGACTAACCTCTACAATAGGACAGTTGGATATGCCTACCATGTTCTATCCTCTGAGAAGATTTGTAAGACCAAGAGTCACAACAGTGGGACACGGGGACCAGTGGGGGCAGGGGACCACTGGGGGCACACACTGGGACACAAGGACCAGTAGGGGCACACACTGGGACATGGGGACCAGTGGGGGCACACATTGGGACACGGGGACCAGTGGGGGCACAACAGTGGGACACGGGGACCCGTGGGGCACACCTTGGGACACAGTGGGACACGGGGACCAGTTGGGGCACACATTGGGACACGGGGACCAGTGGGGGCACACATTGCGACACAGTGGGGCACGGGGACCAGTGGGGGCACACATTGGGACACGGGGACCTGTGGGGGCACACATTGGGACACGGGGACCTGTGGGGGCACACAGTGTGAAAAGGGGACCAGTGGGGCAGAGGACCAGTGGGGGCACACATTGGGGGCACACAGTGGGAAAAGGAGACCAGTGAAAACACACACTCTCATACGTTCACGCTGACACAAACACACACTCTGTACACGCACACTAGAGCAATCGTGCATAGTACGGCTCCGACAGGGAAAACACAAACAAAGGAGTCAAGGACTTAGAAGAACAAAGCATAATAAAATAAACATGGCACCTACCTTCTTTTTGATGAAGTGGTGCACCATGCACACAAACAAATCCGAGCTGCAAAGAAATGTTTCTGCCATCTCGAGCACAGGATACAGCCAGCAGCAAAGGTGGGAAGCCATCAGGAAAGGTGCCTTTTTATGCCCCCACTCCAAGTGGCCCGAAAGTCAAGGGAGGGGGTGGGCTGGGAGCCTGCTCTGACTTCCGTAATGTCACGTAATACATACGTACTACGTGACATTACAGTCAGAAGAGGTAGCGCCAGCTGCCAAACTCTCTGCCCTCAGCAATCGCCGCCACAAACCAGACATGTGAACCCCTCCAGCCAGGGGTAGGGACTGGGGCAATTGCACCCCCCCAGGCAGCTGCCGCCTCGCCCGGGCCAAGAAACGGGCCTGGATGGCCCTTTGTTCCAATCATACTGTGTCTCTCTCTGGCGGCCCGGGTGAAAGCCGGGGAAAAACGATGTTTAGAAATTGTGGGACAGATGGAAAGCAAGAGGCTCTTGCTTTGCATCTGTCCCTCAATTTCTAAAAATCGTTTTGGGTTGGGTATACTTCTACATCTGTGCACCCCTCTTGCCAACAGGGGTGCACAGATGTATAAATACACCCAACCCAAAATGATTTTTAGAAATTGAGAGACAGACCTGTTTTGCATCTGTGCCTCCATTTCTAAAAATCGTTTTGGGTTGGGTGTATTTGTACATCTGTGCACCATTCTTGCCAAGAGGGGTGCACAGATGTAGAGGTACACCCAACCCAGAAGGATTTTTAGAAATGGAGGCACAGATGCAAAGCAAGTCTGTCCTCAATTTCTAAAAATCGTTTTGGGTTTGGTGTATTTGTACATCTGTGCATCCCTCTTGGCAACCAAGAAGGATTTTTAGAAATGGAGGCACAGATGCAAAGCGAGGGAGGAGGCAGGGAGCAGGGGCAGGGAGAGGGCAAATGACTGTTTGCATGTCTCTGAGTGTGCAGGTGGTGAGGGTGAATGCTATGGGCGGGGAGCAGAGTTGTATGAGCCAGCACTTTCTAGTAGAGCTGCCATATTTGAAATGAGGCAATGCTGGTACTCCTCAGTTAGCTCTCTATACTCTTGATGGGATAGTACTGCTGTAACAGGGCTTCTATAAGTGTTGAATCTTCTCAGCGATAGTACTATGCTTTTGTTGAGGCAATGCTAGTTCATCTTAGTGGGGCTGCTATACTTTTGATGGGACAACATCAGCACTTCTCAGTAGCTGCTACACTCTTATTGACAAGGCCCCCGCACTTCTCAACAGATGTATTTCTTTTTATTTTAATTGGTTATTTATTATGCGTGTACCACCCAGAGGTTTCTAACCGTGGACTGAGGGAGCGAACCTGTGTTGCTCTATGTCGTCTTGCTTCCAAGGCGAGCACGTTGCCCCTGAGCTATCCTTCCGATACTCTAAATATCTGAAGTACATTTAATAATACAGAACCAGAACTATTGAGCAAGTCTGTCAGCATCAGAATAACTCAACACTGTTGTGGTTATACAAGAGCTCATATATTTAAAGGGATGGAATTACCCAGAATGTAGAGCACTATTCAATAACCCAAAGTTCTTAAGCATAGTTAATGTGAAAATACTACACCTCTCACAGTTGGGACAGTACTGCCACTTCTCACAGAGGCTTCTACACCTTTTATGGGGCAGCACTGATCCAGCCTACTGCTCACATGCTCAGAATTGTCATTTCTTAGCAGGACTGCAACACTATACCATTGTGTTCTGTATGTTGAGTGCTTCTAAACCACCAATGTGGATTCATGGCTCTCTCCCAGTGTCTAAATAGTAGATCTGTCTACATTCAATTGGCAACAGGCATGTCCGGAGCTGCCTGCTGTCCATAAGCTGCCGCTCAGGATATTGGGAGACGTGATGGGGCAAGGGATAGAAGGCTCGAGCCTGTCGGATAGCAGAATCAGCAGGGTCTGAAAACCTGCTCACTCCTTCTGGAGGGGCCATGGGGCAAAATGAGCCTGATCCCACATACAGGGGGTTGTTACCCCTTTATCTCTCCTGAATGAAAGAATGAACTCTCTCAGACAAAAGTTATCACCCCTGCACACACATTGAATGAATATGGTATGGATCTATAGATCGAGAAAACTGGAGTGACAATTCAGAGTGTTTTAACAGAAATATAATTGTCTTCCCAGATGGGAGACTGGCTCCATTAATATACATGGGGTCACTGAGATGACCAAGAGTGAAACTGTACATTCAGTTGTGAGATTACCAGCAACGGTTGATACTATGCTCCAAGGAGTGAGGTGCCTACTGAATATATCACACTGTTTATAGGTGTGAGACCCATCCTTAATGCTTGCGCAAAGAGCCTTGGCCAGAGTTTCACACTGAAGAAGTGAGCATGTGATCCGGGGTCTGCAGCCCACACACACGCAGGGGATTCCCATGCTCCCACTTGCGAGATTTGCACCAAATTAGTGAGATTGTACTCCAAGGTAGGAGGCACACGCACAGTCTTTGCTCTGACGTTTGACACACTCACAGGAGGGGGCGGCATTTCGTTCTCCCATCCTAGTTGTGTTTCTCTGCCTTTTGAGGGCTACTACAACCTGGATGATTATAGAGGGGTGGAGTAGGGGCAGTGATGGCCTACTGGAATGCAACTCAAAGGTGTAAATCTCCTTCTTACTTGACTTTAGTATATGCAGTACATGCTAGCCAATGTTTCCACTGTTATGCGCTGCGTGCGCCCCCGCCCCTTACCCCCCTGGGAAATTGATAAGTCGGCTCCCCTGAGTGCACCTCCTAATTTGCAGCTCCGGAGACAACAAAGAATCCTGCTAATGCATCCTAACCCTGTTTTCCTCCCGGAAACCCGGATATTCCAAAACTTCGAACGACACACAGCTCTGATAATGAGCCTCAGTCCTGACTTGCAGAGCGCCCTTCTATTTCTCTACTAAAACACACTGCAATAAGTGAACTGTCTTCTTTGTTAAATGATGACGCTGAAGGTAGCATCTTACAATATTAAGTAGCCGAGGTTCGTAGTCGTTCTCTCGAAGCAAAGTATAAACATAGGAGTAAATATAAAGTAGTGCTCCCTCCCCCCACATCCCACAAACGCACACAAAAACCAAGCACTCATTAAATAATGCACGAAAAACACATAGTGGGTACTTTGCATAAATAACCATAAAGGGTGCATACATAGTTTTCCGGCATCCACGAAAAACACATAGTGGGTCCTTGGCAGAAAGAACCATAAAGGGCCGACATCCCTCGCGCCAAAAGATCCCGGCGGCGATGCGTCAAAGTGGTCGCGGCGAATCGTCCCGCGCCGAACTGGCCGCGACAATACGTCCTGCCCTATTAGCGAAAGGTAAATACAATATTAATTGTACAATGTTGCCATCGTGTGGAATTTTACAGTATCGTTATATTTGATTTCTAAAAGCGCGTAATTTCTGTGCTCTTGCCATTTAAGCTCTTTAGTATATCTGAAAATAAACTGGCAGAACAGCTCCAAGCGCATCTATAAACTACATCTAATGTTAGCGTGTTTTCACAGTCCTTTTTTACACGCTCAATGAACATGTACGGCGAAAGCGTTGCGTATGTGCAGCATTATCATGTCATGTGATCAACTTGGTCGCGTTGTTATTGCCCCAAACCACTATGCAGCCTTGTTACCTCGAAGAAACGAGGTAGATTGAATGTAACCATCGGACAGGTGGCGAGATGGTGCACGGTTTGGGGAGCCATTACCCTTATCTACTGTGGCACCAAAAGAGATCACGAACATCTGTCACTAGGTGCAAATGAACAGGGGCCAACAGATATGGAGATGTTCCAACAGGTCCGTGGATGCTGAGACGAAGTTGGATGCAACCTAGGTACACCTCTTAAAGGCGGGGATAGTCCCAAGTCAAGTGCACAGTTCCTTGCCTGTGGGTCCTCTCTTGTGTGTGTCCTGGCAAAGAAGGATAATGAAAACGGCATTTTGATGGTTTTCATGCTGCTGCAGCAATTATTCATTTTCAACAATAGCGCCAGATAAAGAAAATAAATACCCTTGACCGATAGTTGAATGATTCTGAACACTAATTCTAACACAATTGAAGTGATAAAAAGGCCTTTATTAATGTTCAAGCCCAGCTTTTTTCCAAATGCTTTGGTAAGGGAGAGATGACTCAGTTGTGACTATTAATCACTTAAGTAATGGCAATTACTGTGTTTGGCTCTTTGCCAGTTTTGAAAAATATTTCTCTGTTTTATCCAACACCTCCATAATATAACAGGCTGGGGGAGGATGTGTGAAAAGGAGCATCTTCAGGCGAATTCCTGCTTTGTGATTTACCTCTTGGGACATAAATCAGACATGCTTGTATGCCATTTTCAAGGTCCTGTGGTATTTTTCTACTACAGCATCCCGTTTAATGTATGCTTCACCAAGAGATCGTGCAATACATCCAACACGACACACGTGCCTGTTGCCTACAGCACGTCGGCTCCCTGGAGTCATTTCTCTTTTTACCATTATGCAAGCATTGGAAATGTGCAGTTGCCAATGACTCCCTGCTGCTCATGTGTGTTGGATTTATAAAGTGCAAACCTAGCCTGGCCGCAATGGAGCCATGTGCATAGAGATTTCAGGTAGGAAACATACGTTGCTAGGGTGGGCACAGGAAGTCAGGGCATTAGGGCTCGAAAGAGGGAGAAGAGGGGTATGGTTACGTGGCCAGATTTGCAACATGCTCTTCGAGCAATCGGATGTTCAGGTCCTTCCTGAACTGTAGGATGAAGGGGACAGTCTTTTATGCATTCGCAACATTTTCCATAGAAAGGCCCTTATTATGAGTTTGTCGGTATCCCGCCTTACGGGGCACTTGATATCCCGATATTTCCAGGATATTCCAGGTGCCGGCAATGGCGGGAAATTCCCATTCCATGGGACTCTGTGGGGGTAATTGCAGTGTTTTGCCCTGGGGGGTGGGGGGGGCTTTTGAGGGTCAGGCCTGGAGGTAGGGTAGATCCATCGACCGCCCCCCCCCGGAAACTTGTTTCCCGGAACGGTAAAAATACTGGTGCCGGAACGGAATTACTGGCAGCATTCTGACTGAACCCGGCAAACTGTAATGAGGCCCATAGGACCTGTTATAGGAAAATGGCTGTTTTCCTAGATTCTCCTCCTTGCAGCCTCGGGAAGTTGTGGTGTGTTGGCCTCTAGAGACGGTGAGATTCATGACCAGGTACAGTGGTGTTTTGGTTGTTAATGCCTTGTACTGGTATCAGCAGTCTCAGTGATTTGAGAGGTCTCTCTTGCTTTAAGAGAGCCAGTTTACTGCCAGATCTATCTCTCCCCTGACGATTGCACCACACCACCGAAGTGCTCCACCCCACGAGAATTGAGCTCATTATGGCCAGAGCTAAAGAGTTTCCTTGTCATCTAGCAGCATAGCCTTGTAAATGCCTCTGTTCTGTACACCCAGCCCTTCACCCCCAGTATCACCCCATCAAGATCTTCTTCACTGAGCTCACCTGCTGTTTTGTTTGTTTTGTTTTATATTTGACGGGGTTTACAACCTATGGCTCTACAGATGTTTTGGACTATAACTCCCATAATCGCTCACTTCTGACTAGGGGCGATGTGAGTTCTAGTCCAAAACATTGGAGGAGCAAATGATTGCAAACCCCCGATTTCTGAAGTAAGCTAAAGTATTATTATTTTGATGTGTGCCTACTTTAAGGCCCCACAGGGGCATGCACTGCATGCATCTTTATCTCTTTGTGAAAGCACAGACTTCCTTCCTCGTGAACTTAACTTGTGGGCATCTGTTGGAACATGGTTGGCTGCAGCATGTGTTATCCTGCGTTAATATTGCCACTGTTCTTCTCTATGTGTTTGTGTAGCCATGGCCAAAGACACCTTGCGTGAGGCAGGACTACACTTTGACGAGTTGAATAAGCTGCGCATTTTGGACCCAGAAGTCGCACAGCAAACAACAGAACTGAAAGAGGAATGCAGAGACTTTGTGGACAGTAAGTGTGATTTGCCTATGTTAATATTTAGCCCCTGTTTCTCCATTGTTCTTAAGCCTCCGTTCAGCTTGTAATGTGTTTGATCAATCCATAAAACCTGTGTTGGAATTTCTTGGGAGAATATCCTTCATCTGGGGCCAGATTCCCTTTTCTGCCCTCTGTGATGCCATTTGTTTTGTGCTAAATAGTGTTATTTTGCAAAATTACACAGAGCAATATTACACTTGCCAGCAGCACCTGGTGATTTTATTTTTTTATAACAAGGGGCAATTAAATGTTTTCTAATAATGAGCATAAGCGACTGAATATAGTGAGGGCGCCCAAACCATTCATTGAGATTTGTGTGAGCGGGTTCTCGCTTTAAAATAATGGGTTAAAATGGTGCATTTTACAGCACACCTTTTGTGAAATATTGGGTAAAGTGCCTTATAATGAAAAACTGGACTGCAGAGTAATGCATAAAACTTAACGGGGGAGTCCGTGTAGAGTCCAGTCTGCAGCAGTGTGAGCAGGAGAGTGGAGCTGCAGCTACGGTGCACGAACTTTGTTTCCTGTGTAAGGAGTGTGTCTTTAAGGAAAAAAAAGCACAACCACCTTTAAAAACAACAGAAGAGCGCATAGCGCGCGCAGAGTCCAGTCTGCAGCAGTCCGCAGCAGTGACTCGCGTGACTGAAGTCAAGAGGTAAGAGATATCCATGGGTGATAACGGGCCACTGACACGGCTTAAATGAAAACAAGCCCAGAAATCACTAACTCTTTTGCCCGGTAACACTGGATTATGAACTGCATTTAAACAGTGCCAATGGAAGTGAATCTGAAAATGAGTGAACTAAGGCACTGTTTACCCCTTGACGTAACTGAAGGTGGAGTAGATAGTAGTGCGATTGGATTGACATACCCCGCAATTTCTAATGTCCAATGCTTAACGGGCACAATTCCGGATGTGCGAGAGGAGGCGTTTTGCAATTTCACAACAGAAGCAGCGGCGGGCCCCCTAGAAGCTCCCCCTCACGCAGAGCTTGAGCCGGTGTCTGTGTTGGCCTCAGATATTCTGGCAACTGACTCGGCGCAAGCTCAGGCTCTGGTTGTTGTCTCTGAAGCAAAATCTATGGCGAATTCAAATGTTGATATACTTCCAATACCGCAACAATTATATTTGCGAGGCCAAGCAAAGAAAGAAAATGCACGCGTGGACTTTGAGAGTACTGCTGTTTCTAAGAATGAAATGGTTAGCAAGAAAAAGGCTTCTATTGAGCACCACCCCGAACCCACGAACATGCATATCAATAATGTCATTAATGCTAGGGGCAGCATTATTTCAGGCGCTAGTTTGAGTAATGGGGCAAATCATTGGGAACACGATTTAAATAGAGACAATGTGGAATCAGAGGTGATTGAGATAAATGCGGAGGCATTTCAATCTCCCTTTGATGTAACCGACAATGAATTGCTTGCACTTGAAGTACCAAACATAGTGCTAGACACACATCTGTTGAAATTCACTTTTCCATTGGCAGCTAAACAGCATGCAAACTTACGAAAGGAAAGCACGCCTATACAAAAAACTGCAAATGGCTATAAGGATGTTAACCAAATCAAGCCGTTAACCATTGCATGTAATAGAAGTGAGACAAATGTCCCATCCTTATTAAACAGTGGCGATATATCACCCGGAGTCGCAACTGGGAACCTTACCAATGGTTTACATCAGAGTCTCTGTAATGAATTACCATCAAAGGAGATCGATTTGGCAGCGCCAGAAGCACGCTTAACCAGGAGACTCCTAGCCGACTTCGAGGAAATGAAGGAAAGATTAGCTGCAAGCTTGTCACTTGGTACCTCGAGTAATAACAACACTGTGGAAATAGTCACTGGTCAAATTAAAGCAGGCGAACAAGAGTGCATTACTAGTGGCAAAGTGACAAGCTTGAACCAGAAATGTTTCGAGCAGAAGCGTGTTACCGTCAGCCTGGACTCAAATCTGGTGAATGAAACGACGCTATGCCCAAAAAGTCCAGGAAAGCATTTTTACACAAATGCCGATACTAGCTCTAAAACGAAAATCCAGAGGGGATATGCTCCTGACGAGCAAATTCAGCAACGGCCGAAAAGCACTCCAATAAACAGCAGGAGCGACCAGAGCATTTCAAGCAAGGAGAATTGTTGCAGTCCGCAAAGTAAAGACCCAGAATCAAAATCGAACTTATCAGTTGCTGCTGCCATACAGATTCACAATAACGTTTTGGCCGCTACATCACTGGTTTTGATTGCATTTATAAAGCTGTATGAAAGCCTAAATGAATCTTCCCAAAACAATGGAGCAGTAATGAGGCATCTGGACGACAAAATAAACAAAATCGAAACGCAATTTGTGGCCTTTCAATTAAGACAGGAAGCTGAAAACACCCAGTCTGCCGAACACATGAGCAGGCATTTCGAACAGTTGCTGATTGAGCATAAAGGAACCAAACTGCGCTTGGATGAAATGCTTAGCAGCATAAAACAAATGCCAATACAATCATTGGAGAAACGAGCCTCTTTTGCAAGTAATGCCCACGGTGGAATAGACGTAGGGACACAATGCAAAATAGAAGAAGATATATCTGTAATGGACAACTCAAATGACAAAAATACTATAGTCAATGGGTCCAATTCACATGTTCTCATTGACTTAACAGAAAAAAGTGTAAAAACGATGTCCAGGTCGACGACGAAAGGCATGGCCCCTGAAGCAAATGAGATTGGCGACCGCCTAAAACAATCGTCGGCGACAGACATTAAAGATTCGAATGCCGAAATCAGCAAAAGAGGCAGAGAGACGAGTACGATACCGGAGAAGTGTTTAGAGAATCCATCGTGCTCTTCCGCAAAAGCATCGTATGGTATATTTAGCGGTCCCGCAAAAAATATTGAGATTACAGTGAGTAAAGGAAAACTGATCAGAGATAAAAGGTCATGCAAAGAAAAAGCTTGACAAAAAAAAGAACATTCAGGCCTTAACAAAACACAGAAGCAACACAAGGCAATTTATAAGAAATTTGACCGCGCCTGTGAAACCAAAGTCAAATGAAAGCGAAACACTTTGCAGACCAAACAGAAACAATAAAGAGGGAAAAGAGAAAAGAGCCGGACCTGTATGTAAAGCGATTGCTAATCCAAAAAAGCGGATGAGAATTGAATCTGACCAGAGCTCGTCTGCCTCTGGGGACCTATTGGAAGAACTATGCAACCTGTCTACATATTCTGACGACGAAGTTGAGGAACGTCCCCAAGGATCTGCCGTGGACTTTTCGAACATGTCTACAAGTAGTTCAGATTCACCAAGACAGACCAAACCAGAGAAACCTCTCTGAAAGAAAACAAGCCGCCATAAAAATGTAAAAGGAGAGACCTGGGAGAAAGAAAGGACCACTTGTGAGCACCCAACTGAACGGAATAAAGGACTTGCAGATTCCAGCTCCAAGTCAGCAAACAACTTGCGTTCTGTATTGAACCCGAAACATACAACAGCGCATAGCCATAATTCGTTTTCCGAATTACATGAAGCTACTCGAGGTGAACACAAGGCATCCTCCCAAAATATTATGACTGAAAATATATTCAGAAATGAACTAGATGTCAACTTGAACCGCGCAAACATCATGCGTCTACTGCATACAGTACCAGTGCTACGGACCATTAGGTCCGATGACATCCGCATTGTAGAATACTTAACGGAAGATCGAGTAGACTGTGTACTACTCCATATTAACTCCCAAGCGGTACGTAATATGTTATTGACCGCGAAGCAAGATCTCCTGTGCTTAGGGTTTGAGATCTCGCCCAACGACTCAACAGGAAGACAAAGTTCAGTCGCAGCATTGGACTCCAAAAGTGCGAAAGACTCTATAGATCAGCGACGAGAAGACCTGAGGAGACAGCTAAAATCTGTACCATTCCTAAATTCAAAGAATGGGAATGCTGCCGTCAAGTCAACTAAGCATTAGCTCGCGGTAAGTGGAAACTGATGCTGCTGTGACTGTGATTTCGTGGAATACAAGCGGCTTCAGCCATTTATACAATGACTTTCCCGTAGATTTAACCGATAATTTTGCAATTTGTCTCCAGGAAACCTGGATGCATGTGCCACCAGTCAAAGATGGCTACGTAACACTGTTAAATCCAGCAGAAAAAAAACAACAAATGACGCCCATTCTCTGGACTAATCACAATAATAAAGTCAGGAACAAACTGGGAAGTAATTGAAAAAATTAATCCCAACGGTTATGTCCAAGGAACATTACTTCAAACCCTGAATGTTCGCAATAATAAAAAATACCTCTTAATGCTGAACGTGTACTGGAACCCTTTAAAAATCTCGGCTGACGCGTTCACATCTGCTGTAATGAAAATAATAGATAACTATCAAAGGACTTGCTTAGACATTGCAATTATCCTATGTGGAGACCTGAATATCTCCTGGTTTGACGAACACAAGAAGCTTATTGAAGTTAAATCGATAGATGGATGTCCAGGAAATGCAAGAAGATCGCAATGGAGCAAAGAACTAGAAGCTCGTGATTGTATGATGGTAAATGGACATGTGAGAGGTGACATGCCACCAAATTTCACCTGGCAAAATATGGGCTATAAAAAGACCATAGACTACTTCTGGTCATCAAGAAATGTGTTTGTAACAATTAACAAATTACAAATTATACCAACAACAAATGGTGATCATTGCCCATTAGTAATGTCATGGCCGCTAATGTGCAAAAGGAAATCTGACAGTAATAGTCAAGCACTAGAGGTAAACTACGGGCGAAATCGACTAAGAATAAAAGAATATCAAATCATCAAAATGTCAAATGAGATACAGGAGACAAACTATGATATTGCTGATTCATTAGACTACATACCGCTGCTACCAAGTCTGAAAACAGGCTTTTCTGAAAAAAAATCGCCAAAGTAACAACGACCATAAACATAAATGGAGTGTCACTTTGAAAAATCAAAAAAAGCAGCTTAGGAAAGACTTAACCAAATTAAAAAAACAGCATGGAAAGAATGCCTTGAGCAAATTAAAACAGAGAAAACAACACTATCGAAATTGGCTAAAAACCTTTTCCCATCAGAGAGATCAAGAGCGTGGTGAAGAAATGCTTGCATTGATAAAAAAAAAAACACTCAGGAGAAATTTGGAAAATTCTGAATAAGGGAATAGTTAATCAAGATACCTTAATGACAAATGGAGTGGCTGAAAAGGACTGGGTAACGCACTTTAAAAAGGTTTTCACAGGAAAGGAGATGCCACACTCAATAGTAAGTGGAAATGATGACACAGCCTGGGATATAATAGAGACCAGCGAAGATATCCTCATAGCCATATCAAAGCTAAAGACATCAAGAGCTGCCGGCCCAGACGGCATCAGTAACACGTTGCTAAAAGAACACAAACATGCGTGGTCGACATTTATTGAAAAGCTGTTTGTGGCGATGGCAGACAGAAAGCAGGTCCCGAGATAATGGACTGCGGCAATAATAGTACCAGTGTACAAGAAGGGCAGTCGGGACGATCCTGCCAACTACCACCCGATTGCCCTTCTGGACACTATTGGTAAAGTGTTGGCGACATTTCTGCAAAAAAAGCTATCTACATGGGCCAAAGAAGTAGATCTAATGATGTTAGACAAACAGGATTCACAAAGGGCGTGGGAACCGAGAATAACCTAGCCTTGGTGAACCTGTTGAAGCTCGATGCATTAAACAAGGACTACTTATTCATGGCTTTCATTGCTTTGCAGCAAGCATTTGATTCAATAAATCGAAATAAATTATGGGAGAAGTTGGAAAACAGAAACTGTCCGAATGCTTTATTGTTACCTATAAAGGCATTGCATTCCAACACATCAATCAGAGTGAGACTAAATGCAAGTGGAGACCTGTCCAAATCTATCACTACCACCAGAGGGGTGAAACAGGGATGTCCACTTGCAGCTATCCTGTTCAAACTCTACATTGCTGACATCTCCAGAGCCTTAGCAAGTGTCAACTGTTTCCCTCCAAAAATCAACGGCCATCATATAAGTTATGTGATCTATGCCGATGGCATAGTACTGTTTGACAAGACTCGGATAGGGCTACAGCGGCTTTTGTTGAAACTTGAAACCTACATGATCGATAACGATCTGTCAATCAACGTGAAAAAAACAAAATCATGAAGTTTGGCAGCGATCGGGTCGCCAAAAATAAGAACTTTAAATGGCAAATCGATAACAAATTGATTGAGGAAGTCACAGAAATTCGTTATTTAGGAATACTGATGAACACCTCGATACGTGAGTGGAGTTGGGTTCAAGACTTATTCTATCGGACTCGAACGCTTGCCTTACAAGGAGCAAGACTGCATACTTTATATGGAAAATTCTCAGTAACACCGCTCCGCACGTTTTACCTTCAAAAAGTGGTCCCTACAATAACTTTTGGGGCAGAAGCCGGCTGGAATATAGACCAAAAGATCTGGTCTAAAATGGAAGGCTTATTCTGGCACCAAGTCTTGAGGTTACCTAAATATCTCTCAAGGACTATAATACGTCATGAACTGGCCCTGGAAAGTCTTTATGGATCAGTACTATGGAAATCCATGTCCTTGTTACGAAAGATGGAAATATCGAATCCTGAACCAGCATATAAAATATTAAGATCAGGAGGAAAATATCAACACAAAGGTTTGCTCTTAAGATGGGCAGAAAAAGTGAAAGCCATCATGCACAATGCAAATATCACAATGGACTCACTGACGAATCGTCCTCAAATCGCGAGAACTAAGTTGAAAGAGTGGTTATGGATTGATAACCTAGATAAGCATGGAAAGATGCCGACAGCCTTAGATCTTGGACCGACAAAGAATAAAGTGGATAAAATGCCAAAATACCTATGTCAATTTCCCTCGAGATATCATCGTGACAAATTTCTCAGACTAAGAATGAACATACATAACACAAACCAAATGATGGGGATGAGAAAAATGAAGCCTGTCACCGATGAAGCTTGTAGGCATTGCCAAACTCATGTGGAGTCACTAAAACATCTGATAATCGAATGTGTGGCTATAAGCGATTTGAGATCCATCCATTTGAGTAAATTTAAGCCTGCAAACGATATGTTGGAAGATCTGTGGCTCTGGATACTGAGTGGAAGCTCGGTACACCTAACCTGTTCAGTGATACATTTCCTAGACAAAGTCATAAACTGAAAGGATAAGAACTTAAATTGACATTGGAAGTGCTACTAATGAATTGATGTAAAGAGTTGTAATAAAAGTTTGTAAAACTAGATGTTACAAATAAAAAAAATAAAAATAAAAAAAACAACAAAAAAAACTTAACAGATGTCAGGTCACCAATGGCGCACTGGAGCATTTCCAACTTGATGGCTGTGCCCGCACGATATGTTAGAATAGTGCCACTGTAAGAAGACCTGTCATGCTGGCTGTGCTAATATATGTCAGTATTGCCATGCTAAGAACACAATAATTTGGGCTGTGTCCAATTATGGCAGTACTGCTACTGTTAGAAGAAATGTTCATGCTGCTTGTGCAATATTTTCCGATACTAAGAAGTAGCGCATTTTCTTGCAGCCAGTGCTCAGGATTGCCATTTACCAAACACATTTTTCACATACAGTACATTACCTAATTTTCATGCAAAATGGCATATGCGGTTGAATATATATTTTTCATATTATCCCATTGGGAATTACTTAGACACATATATAGCATCATTTGAATTCACTTTAACCAAGAATTAATGTAGACAGACACTTGGCAAATACTACATATATTGTAGCCAGTTCAAAAACAACTTTAAAGAAAAATGCACTCACATAACACTTAAAGCAAATCCTATACATTTAAATCAATAATTTTGAATAATGAAAAAAAGAAATTTTATATGAATCCAGACACAATCTTCACAAAACATCATTAAAAACGGCATCAACGAATACTAACCAGGAATGACAATATTTATAAAGGACAATGTACATATCCTACAATTTATATACAGATATTATAGACCCAAACATTAAACAATAATCGCAATCAAATATTTTCACTTTTTGCATGAAATAAACAATTGTCACGTTTATAACTAGAACAAAATGTATCTTAGGAGCCAATTATTATTTGTTTGAGGAATGATCACGTCTTATTTCAAAATTCGTCTGAAAACGGTGCTCGATTGGTCGACATGCACATTTCGGCATGATGGCAATACATGAGACCAGTATTTCAGCTGAAAAGTATACATAAATATTAATGTTAAGTTGTCACAATTATTCCAATCATTTTAGTGCACTTAACTAACACTTCTGCCTCAAGGGGTAATGGCAAAATTGAGGGTGAATTTATTTTTAGAAAAGTTTAAGTATGCCAGTCAGAGCAGCATAAGTTTCTGTTTTCAGTTATATCTTTAAACCCATGAATGTCAAAAGCCTTTTAGAGCCTCAGTGAGAAAGAATGAATGTAAATTATTTGTACTTCCATTACATAGTCAATTGAGCGGTAAGGTCATGTATGCATCTTGACTTTCCACATTATGTCACAAAGTGAAAGCCCAGTGTGCTGATCAGCATTCAGAACAAATGTCTAACCTTTGTTTCATAACTTAAATTAAACGCTTTAGTGATTTCAGAAAGATGGGACCGTAGGTCATAGAATCTACTTGATAGCAAAGTTTTAGATCAAAAGCACAAGCACGGGGGATGGAGCCCGGTCTGAGGGTGGCACAGAGAGTGCAGATGGTGCCGGGGGTGAAAGAAAAAAAGGCTGGAGACCACTCTCCAAACGTGGATCCCTCGCCTAGGAGCTGGAAACCAGGACCCTACACACAAGCCTGCAGGCACAGAAGGGCAACAAATCTACCGGATTGGTGCTCTACACCTTGATCATGCAAATTTGGATGTGATCCTCATGGCCTGTAATCAAATGTTTCATCACGAGATGGAGGATTTTGCAGGAGACCTCTAAGTAGAAGAGAAAAGGCAGTTCCTTGCTGGAGGCAAAGGTTGTGGCCCATGAGATGCTGGAATCTGCGGCCAGTGTGACACTGTGTTCAGTAAAGCTCTCGACAACAGACAATTTCCAACTTTTTATTAAAAAAATATTTATATTCGAGGCAGTTTGAGTTCCCAGTCTATGGGTGGTTCCTGCACCATCATCAGCTTCATGGTGAGTTCCCACCTACTTAGTCCGAGCTCTATTCCACCCCAATTATCTGTGCAATTGGGTGGCTACAGCCAGGGCACCCTGACTAGTGAGGTGTATCCCTCACCCTGGGTAGACCTAAAGACTCCATCAGGCTCTTCAGTTTCTCCTCACTTGCCTTTCTCCTCCCTTCTCTTACACTTTCTCTTTCTCTCCCTCCAAACATCGTTCCGCTACACATACTTTTTTCTCCCGGTTCTCCTTGTTCTGCCCTCCAACTGTTCTCTGCCCTGTCCCTGTACTCCGCTCCCTGTACTTACCTCTCTATATCGATCTCTTTCCCACTCCGTTCCCTTAATATTACCACAGTTTTTCTCTCTCCTCACCTATCTGAGCCTTCCAACTCCCTTCTATATTTCGCTGCCAACATTGTCCTTGCTTCGATCTTCTACCCTCCTGCCTTGTATAGTCCTCTCTTTCACTCACTCACACACATGCTTAGACCTAGGCTTTCTCATAACTATTCTAATACCTCCCCTCCTACTCCCACCTTCAAAATCAGCCTCTCACTCACTGCTCAGTTGGTACCACCATCTCCAGCCCAAAACCTTACCTTTACTCTCTCAAAGCTCACCTATAGTTTCCTCCACCTCCTTCTCCACCTGCCATACCTTCCTTCCTTGTTACCTGGTCTACCTCCTCTGCTCCCAACTTCACATGCCCTACTGAAACTGCTGTCTTTTTATGGTCCAGCCCTTCCTTCTCAAGATGCCTCCATTGGCCAGTCTCTGCATGAGCGAAATCCCCTGAGGCACAGGCCTTCACCTGGACGTCTTTAAGAAACCTCTCCATTCTCTTGCAAGCTGCCATGTGTGTAGTCAGGGCGTTTGTTCCTAGGGTTATTTCTGTTCTGAGTGGGAATCTGTGTAAATATGGGTTGTGCAGTGTTTCTGGGTCTCTCCTGTTACCCCTGCAGACTCTTGCCCATTCCTGTTTGTTTCATTACTTCCCCACATCTCCTGGGTAGTCCATCCTGGGTTCTTGTGGTAGTTTGGGTTTCTCTTCAGCTGTCCTTTATTCCCTGGACCTGTGATTCTCGCCACATTTCCAAAGGCTCAGGTGCTTAATGAAGTTCGCGTGTTCTAAAGCAGAAGAAAATGTGGCCTGGCCAGAACAGTGGCTGATGGGCATAGGGACAGGGCCACTGTTACCAATAGCACTGCATGTATTCATGCACTCCAGGCAGCTAGGGACTGGGGTCCCTCTCAACTATCCCACACACCCCTGTAGTAGGATGGCCTCTGGCAGTACACTGATAGGCCACCTACCCCAGAATGGGAGACCTGCAGGCCACTGAAAGGTTAATATCTATGGCCTCCCCCTTTTCCAAGTCAACTGCCCCCCTTGGCAAATCTCTACATGAGCTAAATCCCATGAGGTACAGGTCTACACCTGGAAGTCTTTAAGAAGCCTTCTAGCCCTGCCCCTTTTCAGGCTCAATTCTCTTACAAGCAGCCATGTGCGTGGACAGTTCGCTTGTTCCTGAGTTTTCTTCTGTTCTTAGTGGGCCTTTGTGTAAATAGGGGTTGGGCAGTGTTTCTGGGTCTCCCCTGTTCCCTTGCAGGCTCTTACCCATTCCAGTTCTTTGATTACTGCCCCAATTCTACTGGGTAGTCTGACTGGGGTTCTTGTGGAGGATGTTTGGTGTTTCCTTTAGTTTTGGGAATGCCTTCAAAAGTTACTGAAGCTGGGTGCAATAGGGCAGGTCCAATTTAAAAGTCCCTCGCATGCTTGCTTCTCCCATTTCTTTTCCCTCTTCAAAAAGGACAAAGAGGGTTGGCCCGCTATACTTGACCTGTCCAGGTCCAATATATTCCTTTCTATGGAGAGGTTCAAGATGGTCCGTCCAGGGCAGATCCTAAATGGCCTGATGGAGGGGGATTGCTTGTGAACTCCAGATCTGGAGAGTGCTTTATATGCACCTACCAATATGGAAGCCACACAGATTTTCACTTTTCATTCCAGAATTCTCACTGACAGTGTAAATTCTCTTAGGACTAAATTCACCAAGGTGATGGACGCGCTTGTGTCTCATCTGCGTCTACTCTTGGGCGAGAGGCTATAAATGTGGCTCCACCACGTTTGGGGGAGACTCATCTGAATTGTCTGACTGGCACATGTGCTGGCCTTCCTGAACATATGGAGAAGTCAGCATTCCTACCCAGAGGATGCCTTGTATGGGATTGTGCACAAGGCACAATGCCCACAGCCCTCTGTGGAAGAGAGTGGGTCTCATTACGGGTTTGGTCGTAGCCATGCCGTTTTTAGCGGCATAGCTACCCCCAAACTGGCTACCGGGTCCAGGTCCCAAAAATAGGGAATTACCAGGCCATGCTAACTTTTGCAGGCCTGGTAATTCCCATTCTCGGGACCCGGACCCGGTAGATCCCCATTCCCATTTGAGTCCCTATAGGGCTCAATGGGAATGGGGAGGATGCTAACAACGGGCCTGTTAATGACAGGCCCGTTGTTAGCATCCTGGTCTGCTAGCGGGTCCCGCTCTGCACGTCTGGTCTGGCCAGGCGACCGGAGCGGGACCCGCTGCAGACCTCGCAATGTGGCGGCTCGGAATGAACGGTGCCGGTCCCTTACCGGCACTGTTCATTCCGCGTCCGCCTACTGTGTTGTGAGGCCCATCGTGTATCTACTCAGTCTGCCAGCAGTGACTGTAAAGCTCATGTCTGCTGGCAGTACATTTACAATGTCTGCGGTGCCTGAGGCTTCATGCATCTGGTGGTTCCCAATGCCAGGCTGCACATGAGATTGGCACAGCTTGGTATGGCCTCACACTGATCACTGAATAATCAGCCTTGGAAGGAAGGGATTCTAATACCATTCTCCATGTTCCAGCACCCCTCCGTGCCAAGCAGAGCTGCAGGTAAGTGTCCCCAATGGCTTGCTTTCTTTTTTATTCCTCTTTCTGCGCTCCTGCAGCATTATTTTCTGCTCTTTCCCCTTGTGCTGTGGTCCCTTGCTCACCACTCCCACCTCCTGCCCTAAACCCTTGTCGATTGGCTGCTGGCCCCTCACATGACCGGAATGGCCTTGAACACTGTGGGTTTTACCCCTGCGCTCTGCTCGCGCTGGGCCTTTCCAGTGCCCCTTTCCCGCCCCTGCCCGACCCCCATTTGACTGGCAGCCCTACCACTCTTTATTACTATTAAACTACCTCTTCATTACCACCATCCTATTACCATGTGTAGAATATCTGCTGGACCCCATCTTGAAGAAAAATTAGAATATTCTACATCATGACCCAATATTACAGAAGTTATTTCCTACACCACCTATGATGGCATACAGAAGGGTTTCTAATTTGAAAGACAAATTAGTACGAGCCGAGAGACCATAGAAAGAAAAGTAAACCCTTTTTAAGTACAAGAAAGAAGGGGACATTTCCATGTCTGTCATGCAGGCATTGTAACAATATATTAAAGGGGAAGACCATTTCCCATCCACATACCAGTCAGTAGATCTTACTTCATGACTTTGCCACCTGCTTGACATCTAGGGTTATATATATATGATCGAATGCCTGTGTGGCCTTCTATATGTTGGCCAAACGATTAGACCAGTAAAAGAAAGATGGACAGAACACAAGTCCAAAGTGATATGTAAAAACACCAAATCTCTGTTGGCTAGACATTTCAATGAACACATTCACACAATTGCCCAGATGCAGCTCATGGAATTGGAAGTAGTTCAATGCCCCCAAAGAGGAGCTGATTTCAATTCAGGACTGTTACAAAGGGAAACGTATTGGATACATCGATTGGATACTGTGTATCCGAAAGGAATGAATGAGGACTTCAGTCTTAACTTCTGTAGGATACAAATTGCAAATTTTTTAGATTTTATAATTAAACAAAGTTGCTGTTATTCATCAGTTCATTCATTGGTTACCTTTGAGATGGTCCTAAGGGTTATATGAGTCAATTAACAATAGACCTAGTGGTCTCCATACTCGCAACACACTACAATAACCTATTAAATGTTATAGAGCTGTGAGATGATTCCGATGATATGGGGAGCACCTGTGTATGCATAACACTCTTGTTCATGGAGTCATTTTTTCAAATACATATGGAAATGATCTTGTAACACTGTGCACAATTTGCTGTTTAGGAATTACATGTATATAACATTAACCTGTGTCCAGGAGAGAATGTGTCGATTGAAATAAAATACTGATTGTTGTCAAGGCTCCAGCTTCCAGGCTCAGGAGTGGCACGAACCAACCATCCCCTCCCGGGTCTTGGTGCCTGCAAGTTTAGACTTACACAAGCCTTCGTGACCCCGGCGGGGAAAGAGGGTTAGGGTCTCGTTGGTTGGATGGGTTTCCGTACGAAGGGTAACCGGTGAGGAAGGGGAGGTGGACAGGGAAGGGGACATAGGATAACACAATACAACATTTGCACATTCACAATTCCCCCCCACGCCCCACAACGAAGGCTAGAGCCAGAAAGAGACTTATCTCAATGGGTGAGTGCTGGCCTCCTGCCTGCGCACTCTCAGGTCCAGAATCCGGAGCAGTGTTATTGCTGAAAAGAGAGTGGGAATTACCGACTGCGTGTTACCTCACACACTGCACCTTACATTCACACACTCTCACACAAGTGGTTAATTGCACCCTAAACATGCTTTAGGTGCGTCATGCTCAGGTAGTTAGGCACATGCTTTTGCCCTGATTATCCCCTTCACGAGCGGGCTACAGCCGCACGTGGCTCCGCGTCTATTTGTGGCCAAAGTAATTGTTCTACCAAGAGTGTTCCTGCGAAGCTAGAGCTCGTGTTGTGCTTCACACGAATCAAGTTCGCGTATTAACAAGAACGTTCTCTTCCTGTAGGTTAACTCGCAGCAGTTAGTGGGTTAATACATGCACAGCTACGCGCTGCGTGACTCCTAAGACTACGCGTAGTTCGGGTTGCAGAAACTACTGCACTGATAATCAGGACGTTTTCACTTAGCTTTGCCAGAGCAGGGGGACATGAGAATCTTGGGCAGAGCCCCTTGCGCGTGCCCCCGACCGCAGCTGCTGGTAAAATCTCTTGACTCTCTACGATGCGCTACAGGTCTGGTTGGTCTGCCTATGGCTTGCAGCACTTATCTGAATTAGATGAGGGGCCCGGGTGAAGGATGGCTGGGGCGTGGCCCCTCGTTCGCTTGCCCTTGCTCGGAGCTCCAGAGAACGCGTCTTCACTCGTTGCCGTTCTGAGCACAAGCCCTGTGCTCTTGATGATCTTGTGCGCATGCGCGCACGTGCCCCACCCGACGTGGGCGGTGATGAGTAGTTCTTGGCCCGGGGGTGCTTGGGAAATGTTTTTTGTAGGCCGATTCTCCTGCAGAAAGCACATAGGAGCCTTTTGTAAGGCAGGAGCCTACTTACAGAAGCATGTTTCTTGGTGGTGCTGGCTACCAGTAGTCTCTGCCCCTTTCCCAGTGCTAAGCTACCATGATTGTTGCCTTTTCCCATGACAATTGGAAAGAATGTATTGTAATGATAGATGGTGAACCAAGAGTGATTAGTGTGACGTTTTTCTCTAGTGATAGCCGCCTAAACTTAAAGGGGATATCTCCACATTCGGAGTTTAAGCGCATTCCCCTATGTACACTTTATGTACTCCAATTCCCAGCGTTCCAACTGGCAAAGTACATGAAACCAATTTGTTAAGGCTAGAGGCTGGAACAAACCCCTGACTACTATAATCTTTATTTTTGTTTTTGAACAGTTGTAGGTGTGGAGATTGACAATCTCGTTTTGAATATTGAGGTCAGACTAGGCCTGCAGCTGTGGACATACTCATCTGATAGGAATCCTGTTCCCTGACACTTTAGACACACTTGGTTGTTAAATTTGTGTGGTGAATTTAGTATTAGAACTCTTTTTCCGAGCTTGTACTCCATTTCCCATAGTTCCCATTGAGATTCTTTGGAAACGCGGCTGCAAAGTCACTCTCGTTTTCAACAGCTCATGTTGCCATGGCTACTGAGATACAAACCATGCTTTGGTGGCGTGTCGGCTGTATTTGATTTTTATGCATCTGCAGAGGTGTTCCATACTGAATATTGAATAGATCTACCGACACGATTACACGTATACACTTAGGTAAGGCTACATTCTGTAATTAATCCAGACATGTTTAACACGTACGTAATATGCACGTGTTACTTTGGCAGGACTACATTAAATCTGCACCTTGCGGGCTACAGGGATAATTACACAATTGGATGTATTCATAGGCACGTGCAAGTGGTGAATGAACACCACTGTGCATTATCTTCAGCCCATGCTCATTGAACGATTGGAATACTCTTGATCTATCATTTCCTGACTTAAGAAGTGTTAGGTAAGATGAGTACGAGTTTACTATTGGTTATTGAGCTTTATCTTTACACTTTCAGCATAGCATTTAACAATGTACTTCTGCGATACCACACAGGTAGATCCTGTCTTCCAGTACATTGTGTATGATATTGGCTACAAATACAAGGCCAGGAGGGAATCTTGCACCTGGTTGTTCGGTTAGTGATTTGCTCAAATGTTTGGCATTGTAGGGATAATAATCTAACGAGCATGGGGCACCTAAAGAGATGGTATAAATCTTCAAGCATTAGCACAAAGCCTTTTATATCACCTTTGGTTCAGGTTCACCATGATACAAATCAGCACCCTGTACACTCTTTGTTTTTATGGTTATCGGGGACCACTAATTAACCGTTTTTTAATATACATGCGCATTAGGATCACGTATGGACTATATATAATCTCACCTTTTTGTTAAAGTAATTTGTGTATTTCGCTTTCCTCCTCTTTCCTCGAATATCAGTTGTTTTGCTTATCAAATCATTGGAGCTATTTCCTTTTTTATAGTGTCAATTGCTCTTGAAAAAGGGGAACACTATCCCTGAAGCGGTCGAGGACGAACTTTGTATACTGGCCTCCCAGGGGAATTATTTCTGAATAAAATACACTGTGAAGATTACAACATTTGAATCCGGCAATTCATGAATTTTGAATTTTATGTACAGAATGCTAATTGAAAGTGTTGACTGTTTTCAGTACTTAGGTGTGCAGGGCACGGGAGGTTCCATAGATTGGACTCCTATATTTCCACCCCTGTATGGCCCAATAGATGTATTGAGAGTTACCAGTGTGTTGCACCTAGTTGGATTTGAGGGTGGGCAATTGTTTCATACCTCGACTGATTATTGAGGGTAGGAAATGCGTTGCACCTGATTGGATTTTGAAGGTGGGCAATTGTGTCATACGTAGACGGATTATTGGGAGTAGGCAATGTGTTGCACCTAGTTGAATTTGAGGGTGGCAATTGTGTCGTACCTAAATGGACTATTGGGGGTAGGAAATGTATTGCACCTAGATGGATTTGTGGGTGGGAAATTGTGTCGTACCTAGTCGGATTATTTTGAGTAGGAAATATGTTACACCTACTTGAATTTTGAGGGTGGATAATTGTGTCGTACCTAGACAGATTATTGGAGGTATGATATGATATGGCATTTATACTGCGCCAATAGAGGTGTGACGAGGCAAGGGAGGGGAAACGGAGGGAGGACAAAAACAATGATCTTACTAGGCCTAGTGACATTGAGATCGCGCAAGTGCAGAAAATGTGTTGCATTTAAATGGATTTTGAGGGTGGGCAATGCGTTGCACATAGACTATATATATATTTCTGAGGCTTGTGGAATCTGCTTAGATCACATGCTGTGCATAGGCCGACATCTAGTGGAAGCTGCGGAGTATTACAGTTTGTTTTTCGAAAGTCGAAAATGGGCGTCGACACAGGCGTGCCAGTAATACTATCCCTAGTGTGACGTCCACTGTACCCAAGATCCCTCACGCGTGTAGGATCCTCAGATTGTTTTTTTCCGCCATACTGGTCGGAAGCATCTTGCGGAGTTCCCTGGCCTTAGCCATACTTTTGCTGTTATTATAACTATAATTCTTATTCATTCCCTTCCCCACCCCAACGTCGACCCTCAACCTCGACGACGGCTGGAGAAGTCATCGACCGTCGACTGCTGCACGACGGATCTGGGCCTCGGAAGGCCGCTGGCCTCGGCCCGGGCCTAGTAGGCCGCTGGCCTCGGCCCTTACAAGTAGGGAGAGTGGGGGGTGGTACATACTCTTCACTCTTGATATATAGTTACATTTATATATATTCCTACACTTAGCAGCCCGCTGCCTTAAGGTGCGTATGGAGGGTACCCCTTTTCAATTCTGCCCCAAGTGCAATCGCAAATACCCTTGGGTCGACAGGCACGCCACGTGCAATCTCTGCTTGCCGAGGGATCACCCCGAAGCGAACTGCAGAGCGTGTAGTAGGTTTAAACCTAAAACACTTAAGGACCGTTCGACAAAGCGTTGGGCCCACCACGCCAGGCAGGAGGCCATGGCAGCGGAGGGCGCCTTCAGCGATGGCAGCGACGCCGTACTTTCGGACGGCGAGGGCATTACGGCGTCGAAAGACAGCCGACGAGCGCAGGTCCCCGACCTCGGAAGGTCGTCCGGCAGGGCGGCTATGGGGAAGACCCCCGGCGACGCAAGCGCTACACACCTAACACGGAAAGAGGCTAAACACACTAAGACCAACCGGACCTCGACGACGTCGACTTCCCGGAAAGAGGCACAAAAAGAACGGTCCGACTCGGTGTCCTCTGGGCGCTCTCGATCGAGATCGCCTCACGACGCAAGGCAATCATCCACTCTTGCCAAGAGTGCCTCGCTACACACATTAACGGAAGTTCGATCGTCGGGAGACGAAGACGACTTCCACCCCCAGGCCGCGCTCCAAGATACCGAGACCGCGGTTAACACCAGTGAGGCCCCACGCCCGAAGCACACAGATACCTCTCCAGACCCTCGGCGCCAGGCGTCGAAAGTCTCTGGGGCCCCCAAGGGACAGGGAAAACATTTTTCCACGCACGGGGAAGGGGGGAAACAGCGGAAAGCACAGCCTTCCACCCCTGTAAAGCCATCCTCCCACCCTAGGCAGACAAGCAAACACAAGTCTACCCTTGAAAAGTCCCATATATCATCACCTACTAAAGTAATACCCTGTTCCAGGGAATGGTCCAGTGAAGACATAGACAGGGTTATGTCTAGGATGTCTTCCTTGGCTGATTTTTATGATAAGAACCCAGAACATTTTCTTTCATATAACCCTCAAGGGGCCACACCCTCAGGCTCCTCCGATCCTATCCCGCTAAGTAAAAAGCCCCGGGTCGAAAGACCTGAACCATTCGAGGTTCAGCCTTACTCCACTCCATATTCTACTCCACTCCCCAGTTACCAGGGACAAGTTTTCCCTGAAGAGGACCAGGAGTTTGAACTTATGGAAGAACAGACCGGGACAGATTACTATGCAGAGGATGAGGACCTGGAGGAGGGAGAAGATGAGCAGGAAATTTACAGAGTAGATTCCCCAGTACAAAGCGAAGCCCCAGTTACCGACTCTCCAGTTGATAACCAGCCCCTCCTTAACGAGGTTCTCGCTCGAGCAGCGGAACATTTCCACATCGACACCCACGGTGTACAGGAGGAAAGGGACTTCGCGGAGGAGTTTGTAGGAGAGAGGAGACCGGTCGCTCAGACCATCCCTATCCTCAAATCCATCCAACGAAGAATAGATCCTTCCCTGGTGAATCCTCACCTCACCAGAGCTGTCAACCCCAGAATTGAAAAGATTTTCCGGGCAGCCCAGTCTGACCCTCTGTATATAAGGGGACATCTTAAACCAGATTCCCTAGTGGTTACCAACACTAGAAAAAGGGCTGGCACGCCCTTATCTGCATCAGAAGCTCCTCCCGACAAGGAGAGCAAAAAACTTTACGGGTTTGGCAGGAAGGTAGCCTCAACGTCCGCCTACCAAGCAAGGATTGCAAATTCCACCACCCTGTTGGCTAGTTACAACTGCCATCAATGGGAAGAAGTCGCGGCGCTCATTGCCTCTGCGCCAGAACCGTTAAAGGGCCAGCTGGCTCGGATCTCGGCAGAGGGGAGAGCCGTGTCTGGTTGCATTTTAAAAGCAACTTTCGACGCCGCTGATAACGCAGGGAGATTGATAGCAGAAGGTACTGTTATCAAGAGACATGCGTGGTTACGGCAGTCGGGATTCAAGACAGAAACCCAGGCTTCTTTAATAGACAAGCCAGTGGAACCCGACCTATTGTTTGGGAAAGCGGTCGAAGACGCACTTAAAAATGCCAAAGATGAATATGAGACTCTCAAATCCCTTGGCCAGCTTACCAACAAACCCCCTAACCAGAGGGGGAACAGTAATTTTCGTCGCCCACGCGGCCAAAATTCACAAAGAGGCAATTATGCCCAGGGACAGGGTACACAATGGAATAACAACCAGCAGTCTACCCAGAGTTACGGCAGGGGTAACAAGAGAGGTCGTGGAAGAGGCAGAGGCAGCCCCAACAAGGGAGGTGGCACGCCTCCACCAAAACAGTGACGCTCAGTTCAGGGTCCCTTGTCACGCAACCCCAGTAGGGGGACGCATTTCCACCTTCACCCAGGCGTGGGAAGGGATCACCTCAGACAGATGGGTGCTGTCAACAGTATCCGCAGGATATTGTATAGAACTACTGCAGCGTCCCCGGAACCATCCTCCACGACAAAGAGTGCACTCCCTAGAGCATCAAAGGATCCTTCTCGAGGAGATCGCCATTCTGCTAGAAAAGGACGCGATAGAACTCGTCCCAGGACACCAGGTAAACAAGGGTATCTATTCAACCTACTTCCTTGTGCCAAAGAAAGATTTGACAATGCGCCCAGTATTGGATTTACGGCCTGCCAACAAGTATGTCAAGCCCCAAAAATTCCGTATGACCACGCTACAAGAGGTAATACCCCTCCTAAAAAAGGGGGATTACATGGCAACCTTGGATATGAAAGATGCTTATTTTCATATTTCCATGCTCCCAGCGCACAGAAAGTACTTGCGCTTCAAGGTGGACAGTCGCCACTACCAATTCAAGGTACTGCCCTTCGGGATAGCTTCAGCACCAAGGGTATTCACCAAGGTACTGGCGGTGGCGGCGGCACACCTACGCAGGGAGGCAATCCCGGTGTACCCTTATCTGGACGACTGGCTCATAACGGGGGAAACCCCAGGAATTTGCAGATCAAACATTCAGAGGACTATCGACCTCCTCCACGAATTAGGCTTCTCTATCAACGAGAAAAAGTCAAGTCTGGTGCCAAGCACCTCAAAACAGTTTCTAGGGGCTATCCTAGATACTCAGAAAGGATTGACCTTCCCTTCGGAAGAGAGAATTCGGAATATACTTCTGCAAATTCCGCATTATCAGTCAGGTCAACAGATAACAGTACGCAAAGCTATGCGGTTACTGGGCATGATGGCGTCATGCATTTACCTGGTCCCCCACGCGCGTCTGCGCATGCGTCCCATGCAGGAATGGTTGGCGAAACAGTGGTCTCAGGCAAGTGGTCAGTGGGACGATCTAGTGGTCGTTTCGCCAACACTCGTACAAAGCCTACACTGGTGGACAAGAGAGAATCTCGCAAAGGGGAAACCCTTTTACGATCCCGAAGTACAAGCCGTGGTGACTACAGATGCATGCCTGACTGGGTGGGGAGCTCACCTTCTCCACCACACAGCTCAGGGTCTCTGGTCTCACTCAATAGCCAAAAACCACATCAATCTGCTAGAGCTTCTGGCAGTATTCCGAGCGCTGAAGGCGTTCGAGCCCCATCTACTGAACTTGTCGGTGCAGATCAGGACGGACAGCACGACAGCCATGTTCTATCTGAACAAGCAAGGGGGGACTCGTTCGCCAAATCTGTCCAAGCTTGCCCAGAAAATATGGATATGGGCACTCAGACGGAACATCTTCCTGTCATCGCAACATGTTCCAGGGGAGCTCAATTCCCTAGCGGATGCTCTAAGCAGGGACTCCCTCCCAAAAGAACACGAATGGGTCCTTCACAGAGACGTAGTAAAAGATCTCTTCTCTCAGTGGGGTTTCCCCACTATAGACCTATTCGCCACAAGCGAAAACAAACAATGCCCAGGATTTGCATCCAGGTTCCCCCAGCCGGACTCCCAGGGGAATGCCCTGTGGATGAACTGGTCAGGGATGTTTGCGTACGCTTTTCCACCAACTCCTCTCATCAGGAAGGTGGTGTACAAGATGAACAAGGAATCGATGACGCTCATCCTAGTTGCTCCCATGTGGGCGAGACAACCATGGTTTCCACACCTACGCAGGATGGCGGTGTGCGAGCCCATCAGACTCCCAGCCCGGTACAATCTACTGTCCCAGCAACAGGGTCAAACAGTGCATCAGGAACCCAACTCTATGAACCTAGCAGCATGGCTCCTGAAGTCATAGAGTTTGGACATCTCAAATTACCACAGAGGTGTATGGACATTCTAAAGGAGTCCAGGAAACCAAATACAAGGCACTGTTACTTTGATAAGTGGAAAAGATTCGTTATCTGGTGCCAGAATAAACAAATCAACCCGGTTGATTGCACTCCTTCCAACGTTGTGACATACATGCTCCACCTGCTGGATGCAGGGTTGGTTTTTAACTCGCTGAAAGTACACCTGGCAGCCCTCTCGGCTTACACCACATCCCATAACAAGGTCTCGTGGTGGAAAGTACCAGTGGTTAAAGCCTTCATGGAAGGAGTAAAGAGACTTCACCCTCCTATTTCGAACCCACCGCCAGGATGGGACCTCAACGTGGTGCTAGCTAAGCTCATGGGACCCCCATTCGAACCCATGCATAAAAGTAGTCTCAAACACCTGACTTATAAAACGGCCTTCTTAGTAGCCATTACCTCCATAAGAAGGGTCAGGTAAATTCAGGCTCTGTCAGTGCAGGATCCTTTCTTTATTATCCACAAGGACAAACTGGTTTTACGCACACACCCTAGGTTCTCACCTAAATTCATATCCAAGTTCCATGTAAACCAGTCCATCGAGCTTCCGGCTTTCTTCCAAAACCCGCAAAGCTCGGCTGAGGTGAAACTACACACCCTAGATGTGCGTAGGGCGGTCCTATACTATGTTAATAAGACCAGACCGCTAAGGAAAACAGATCAACTGTTTGTCTCCGTAGCTACAGGCAGAGAGGGGGATCGCGTCTCTAAGGGCGCTATCTCGAAGTGGATTATCAACTGTATACAGCTGTGTTACTCTCTTTCTGAGAAGACTCTGCCTTTTACGCCAAGGGCCCACTCTACAAGAGGCATTGGTGCCACTCTGGCTTTCATTGCAAATGTTCCCCTCGACACCATTTGCAAAGCAGCTACTTGGAGCTCTATTCACACTTTTACTCAGCATTACTGCATTGACACTCATTCCAAGACAGATACACAAGTGGGACAAGCGGTTCTAAGACACCTGTTTGCTCATGACCCTTCTCACATCCCACCTCCTTCTTCTGGTACTGCTCGCTAATCTATGCACAGCATGTGATCTAAGCAGATTCCACAAGCCTCAGAAGGGATACATTACTCACCGTAATCGTATTTCTGATGCTTGTATCTGCTTAGATTCACATGCGACCCACCCTTCCTCCCCTCAGAGAGAAGGCGCATGATTACTTGTAGTCTTACCTTTCTGTCTATCTGCTTGGATTATCTGTACTCACGCTACTCCTCATGCTTCCTCATGTCAGAAAAAATACAATCTGAGGATCCTACACGCGTGAGGGATCTTGGGTACAGTGGACGTCACACTAGGGATAGTATTACTGGCACGCCTGTGTCGACGCCCATTTTCGACTTTCGAAAAACAAACTGTAATACTCCGCAGCTTCCACTAGATGTCGGCCTATGCACAGCATGTGAATCTAAGCAGATACAAGCATCAGAAATACGATTACGGTGAGTAATGTATCCCATATATATATATATATATATATATATATATATATATATATATATATATATATATATATATATATACCCTTTGAAAGAATTGCAAAGATTAGCCACGGGTCACATTCAGAAAGAACTGTTAAGACTACCCATGCGTCGCATTCAGATTGCCTTGTGAAGGTTAGCCACACGTCTAATCCAGGAAGAATTGTGAAGATTAGCCATTCATCACATCTAGAATTGTGAACACTAGGCGTGCGTCTCATCTAGGAAGAGTTGGGTGGATTGGCAGTCCGTTACATTTAGAGGGAGTTGTGAAGATTAGCCATGCGTCACAGTTGGGAAGAATTGTAAAGATTAGCCATGCATCAAATTTTATAATGAATTGTGAAGATTAGCCATGTGTTCCATTAAGAAAGAATTGTGAAGATTAGCCATGCGCCACATTTAGGAAGAACTTGAAAGATTAGCCATGCTTAGTGCAAAGATTCTAGGGAACTTTGAATGTAGCTAGAGCACTGGGGCACTCATTAAGTTATAGACAATGCTTTTAAACCTGTCGCACTCCATGCTCATGGAACTTTAGCCAAAGGCACGGCCACAGCCCCGCTCGCATCAGCCTTCATACACCACTCAAAAACACTCCACACAACACCTCTGCCATAAGAATGCAGCTATTGTTCACAACAAAAATTCAAAATATAGCTGCACACATAACTATCCTGCTCTAGCATACCTCCTCTAGACTGCCTCTCGCCACCCATCCACATGCCAGCCTGGCATGGGTGGCTAGCAGGGACTTGGCCTCCACTTCATAACTTCGTATTGGCCGTTATGCCCACACGCATACTAGCACTTCTCTAATGTTCCCATACCTAGACTTATATACAAATGATACAATAAAATACAATGTATCCTTTTCTCAATAATTGGATGGACGAGATGAACCTCGGGATCAGGTTGTTAGTCTCTCCCCATCCTCTTACCAGGATCCTTTTCACAGATTCATCCCTTATGGGCTGGGGGCAGTCCTGGAACAGTGGGAGATGTGCAACTCCTTGGATCCAGAAGATCGACTTCTAAAAAAACCTCTTTATTGCAGTGATGGCCTTCCTTGCTTCACTGTGGAGACACCGTGTTGATCTACACTGACAATACTACTGCAGTGTTCTACCTAACAGAGCAAAGGGAGACGTGGGGATCACTGCCCCTGTTTTTCCTGGACTTGGAGATTTGAGTCTGGTATCTACAGTGTACCCTTTTCCCGAAAGCTTTCCATTTAGCCCGGGAAGAAAACATTAGTGTGGACATCTTGAGCTAACAGTCACGTGCCCCCAACAATTTGGAGCTTTATTGCAATGTGCTGACCCCCATCTATCCTGCTTGGTGCATGACGATTCTGGACTCATTTACCATATGGCACGGCAGTAAATGGCTCTTGAATGCTTTCTGGAGGGTGGGGAGGGGTGCTTGCACTCTCAGAAAGATGCCTTCCTTTTCTCTTGTGACAGTTAAATGCTATATGCTTTCCTGTTTGCCTCTGCTGGTTTTAAATGTCATACACAAAATAAAATTACGAACAGTTGCCTCCTCATTATGATAGCCCCAAACTGGCCAGAGAGAAAGAGAGAGAGAGCAAATCTGGTGTTCAGCCTTGCCGAATCTTAGGTGTCAATCCCGGTGGGGATCGCCCAATTCATCCGGACCTTGTGCATTTTCAGGAGATGATGGTTGTGCACCCAAACCACAATCACTTTCCATAGCAGCGCGGTCCCTGTTTACCTAGTTTCTGGTCACTTGAGGCTCTTGGAAAAGGACATGGAGATCATCAGGGCAGCAAGCAAAGGTTCAACCAGATATTAATAGACCAGAAAATTAGGACACTTCAACTACTGGTGTCTAGAAAACTACAAAAAACCTGGAGGCAGTTTTAGATGGTGTACTCTTTCATTACCTCCTTGGCACATACTATTGCATCTGTTGATTAATTCAGAACTTACTTGGCATCAATCAGGGCCTAACTGAATACTAGGTTAAAAATTGTCTTCTTGGCAAACCCAATTGCGAAAAGCCATTTTAGCGGTCTGCTGAGACTCCAAGAGGCTCCATAGTCGCGGGGACCCTGACGTGCTGGTTTCTATGCTCATGCAAAAACCCTTTAAACCTATGACTTTGGTAGACCATTGATGGGTGGCTCAAAGCCTGCCTTCTTGGTTGCCATAACTGCCATCCACAGAATCGATGAATTGCAAGCACTACGAATCAAATAACTGTCATATTGGCTCACACGACCTACCCCAACCTTTTCCTGAAAATGTACTTTAGTTTTCATATCAATGAGGACATTTCCCTACCACTTTGCTCCCCAACTGGAAGTTCTGGAGCGGAAAGGGCTTTGCACACCTTGGATATGGGAAGGGCCCTAAAACTCTATTTTGAATGGACTAAAAAAATCGGCAAAGGAGCACAATTGTTTGTGACCTTTTAGTGGTCTACACCGAGCTGGGTCTCCATGCTCCTCTTTTGTGGGAACAGCCAACTATGATTGCCTTCCAGACGCATGTTCATTTACTGGATATATAAAAGGCGTCCACTCTGCATTCCTTCTGCAAGCACTAATCTCTTGAATGCAACTTGAGAAATGGTTACGCTTTTGGGCAAGCAGTTTTAAAGGAGCTTATTGCTCAATAAATTTAGAGCTCCTCTTTTCTCTTTTTCTCCTGATGGATGCTTTAAAATCTCATAAGAGTATGGAGGAGATGGGATGAAAGAGTACGAAAAGGTTACTCAACATAGTGACAACAGTACTCTTTCTCCATTATGCTCTTCCTATTACCCTGCTAAAAAGTGTCTAAATCCTGCTTAATAAACAGACTGACAGTTTTGCTGGACTTGTGGCGGGGGGTGGGCTTGATATGACCCTACCAGGCTGGTGCTTGCTGTAAAGCTTTGTTTAAATACTGCTTTGCAACAGGCTCCGTTCCAGTTCCATGGGATACTCCCAGAGTATGGCATAAAGGGGGTCTATGGACTAAAAGTATAGTTGTCACTACATTGAGTAGTAACCTTTTCATTCCTTGCTACATGTGTTTTCCTTCCTTGAAGTGTTATGTGACCTCATGGGTCTGAGTACGTAGCCTAAAGAGTTTCCTGCGCTATGGAGGCTTTCTGGCTTTGTTGAACTTTGTGTGCCTGTTTCCCCTCTATAGGTGCTATTCAACTGTATAGTGTACATACATATTATGTTTTTAAATGTTCTGCTAGAGTCTAAGGGGAAACCGGTGACCAATATCTGTGTGGGATCCTGGGTCCTTGAATATGTCATATTAAAGTGTGTTTATATTGTGTGGTCCCTTCTCTTCCTTTCTCTGAAAGTCTGCATGTATAGTAATTGCCACTAGGTATGGAACTTCATTTTAGGGTCAAGAGTGGGTTTGGTCTTTATTGACCATTACTGTTTGTATAACTACTCTATGCTCTGCTGTGTGCAATGTTTTACCTGAGTAGTAATTTGTATCTGCTAGAAATGCTACATGTGACCTTCTAACACAAGTGTATGTTTTTCCGTATACCAGGAGGGTGTGTTCTTTGAAGGGGACTATTGGGACTAACTGTACTTCCCTGACAGCCTCCCCCACCCCCTCCCTTGAGTAAGCCTGACTGCTCTCCTGCAGCTTCCATGAGAGAGTTTGGTTTTTCCTTTTGGTTGAAGCATGCAGCTTCCATGAGAGAGTTTGGTTTTTCCTTTTGGTTGAAGCACTGTTCTACCCTTAGGTTACACAGACCTCTACTCGTTTTTTTTCTTTTTGCGCATAGTACTAATGAATTTGAGGAACCTATTCCGGTTATTCATCCACACTATACAATCCCCTCGCTCTTCTTTTTGTGGCAGGGTCATGGTTATTGAACCTGTCGGGGCTGGGGAGCGTTGGGGTCGTGGGGGTTTAGATGGGTGGGTGGGGGCTGAGTCAGACCCCTATCATCCGAGGGTAAGTGTCCTACCTATGCAATGCCAGAGCCACACCTATCCCAGAGGAGGTTTGGGGGAGTTGAAGGGGACCCCAGCTCCCCGGTATGCATGGAGCCATTGTACCTCTTTCTTGGACCCAATGCCTATTAGCCTTTGTGATGGCCAGGTCTCTAATAATATTTTAGGTGATTTCTGGGAGGCAACACCATCTAGAGAAGGACTGGGTTACAACTACCACAATGCACCTGGGTCCCACAGACGAGACCAAGCCTGGAACGTGTAGGTTGGGCTGGTTACCTGAATAGGATAGGCTTCCCCATTCAGGAGCCGAATGGGAGAACAAACGCCCACTTCAGACTGCCAGGCGTCCTACAGCAGAGTCTGGAGCAGAAACAGTGGGGCTGAAACCATTATAGAGCAACACAGCGCCAGGGAAGACAAAGGAAAACTCACCATAACTTCTATGGACAATGGGCCTCATTACAAGTTTGGTGGTATCCTGCTGTTAAATCCAACGGGATACGACCAAACTGTACTACCGTTACCGGCACTCGGTCTGGCAAAGGTAATTTGTCTAGGGATAACAGGAGGATGTTTGAGAGAATAGGGACGTGGAGGGGGCTCCTGGATTAAGGAGGTGGGGGCCCCTTTCAAGCTCGAGCTACAGTGACCAGCCCTAGACTTGGGGTCACACTTGCCTCTTTTTGTATCTGTTTTTATAATAAAATTTGAAAGTCTATTCATTTGCCTTGCCATATGGCTTATTGCAGGATTCGAAATTGAGGGGAACTGGGAGCTATTTAGCTCCTGCTTCTAGCATAGTAGATGGAGACTGGTACGCTTGAAACCAACAGCTACCAGGCGCTACTTTTGGCTCCTTGGGCCAACTGGTGCCTTCCAAACATGTAAACGTGACATTAACTTTGAGTATTTGAGAATGTTAATAAAGAACAATTGGAACACATCTAATGTACATTTAAATATAAATGGTTCATACAAAATGGACAAAAAGTTAAAGGAGCATCTCTGCTAGCTCCTGGTTCCTCGCGATAGCTCCTGCCTACAGGGTGATGCTGACACCGAGGAGCTGGTTTCAGCTCCTACTCATCGAATCTCAATTTCAAACCCTGTTATTGAGCACTTTGTTCCATATCATCCATCTGTCGCTTCCACAAAATTACCCTTTCTCTATATGTGATAGTGGAAGGATATGTCACAGTTTCCTCTACCATGTTGATGCACATGTTTACTGTGCATCAACATGAACATTAACTGTACTTTACATGTTTCCCTCTATTTGCTGTTAATGACTACCTACGAACCTTTAAATTGTTCCTCTTCAGAGGGATTTCTGTACACTGGAGAGTGAAAGCATTTGGTGTCTTACTCTCGCCTTCTCTGGTTATTAAGTTCTGATCTATCCTCTCCAAGGATCCCTTGAGGTGTCTTTTAGCATTTTAAAAAACAGGCCACATTATGAGTTTGATGGTACAGTAAAAAGAAGTAGCGGTAATTCCGTTACTGACACTTATTTGGCTGCTACAGAATTACTGCAGTTTTTACAACACTACTTAATTCTGAGTTTGACCTCAAAGAGGAAATCATTGGAATTACCACTGCGAAATTACAGCTCACGGTAATTCCGCCAAAACCTGCATAAAGTCGTAAGGACCCCAAAAATGAGGATTTTTCTCTGCCCTTCCACCACTCATAATCCCGTGGTCAACCCATTTGTTGACCCAATGGCGGTAACAGTATTCGATTTACTGCCAAGCTCGTAGTGAGGCTGTACATCTAAATGCCTGAGAATAACTTTTTAAATCTTCAAAGGTCCTGTTCAACTTACAATGTTTTGCTTTCATTTGTTCTAATTTATTGTGAATGTGTGATCACATTGACTACACAAAAAAACAAACGTGGCAATGTCTGCTTGCCCAATATGACATTCCAAAGCAGCAGAGGGCAACCCGCTACCTTCCAGATGCTTTGTCCTATAACTCACATGATCCCTCGCCATTTAGTGTAAGGGATAGGGCTGATGGAAGTTGTAGGCCGAAACATCAGGAGGACCACAGATTTCCCACTAGTGCTCCAAAGTGTAGCCCTGCTGATTACACGTTGCACCAAATAGTGCTAGTGTGCCACAATGCTATAAACCCTAAACACGCTTACTGATCACAGCACATTTAACAAGTTTGAAAAACATCTGCTTCAGCTCTTACCAGTGAAATCATGGAGCAACCAATTCCTACCGTTTTAAAGAGCGATTCCTTGATACTGTAGATGCTTATAGGAATGTTTGCAATGGTTCCGGTAGCTTGAACCAAGGAAACCAAAGGGAGCAGTGGAACCTTTCACCTTTCGTAGCTCGAACCAGGGGCAAAAGGAAACTGTAACTTTGAGGGAATGAGTGCTAATGCGTCATATGGTAGAGAGAGGGGCTCTAGTCCTAGACTGTGTCGGCAGGTCAAATTTACATGTATGGTGCCCCATCCCGTTTTCTCAAAGGAATGCACGGCAGTGTGCTTTCAGCACTTTATAAAAAAATACTTACAAATGTAAATTGCATGCAGGAGACATGTCACCATTGCCCTTACGTGCAAAGAGGTCCCCTGCATGCAATTTAAGTCATTTACACTATGAAGTACAAACCAATGGTCTAAATGCAGCCGTAATCGCCTGTATGACTTAGTTTATTCACTTTGTAGTGAAAATTGAGTAAATGTCATTTGCCAGTCATGTAGGCAGTTTTTGCAATTAATTCCTTTGGAATCTGACTGCTTTCAGCTGGTTTAAAAAGCAGTAAGATTCCATAAAAAACCAAAGCATTTGCGCTAGCTTGAAAATATCATGCTGGCGTAAATACCTGTGGCTTTGTATGATGAAGGTTGCGGAAAAGGAAAGTTCATTCCGTGCCGCCCCCTCTCCGCTATACAATTAAATAAAATCTGAAACAGCAAAAAAAAAAATGCGTAAAACTTTCACACATACATTTTATAAATGCTTTTTTTATGTTTTGTCATAATAAACATGCCCTCAACTCTAAAATAAATTCTGTAAAAAGGTCACCTAGTATATGTAAAACTTCGAGCTAGCTGTAATACATGATGTTAAGAACATTTGATGTCCACATAAAATCAAACCCTTGTTTGCATGTCAAGATAGTGAACATCATGAGTGTAAACTCATCTTTAAAGGGTAGTTTTTCTGTGTTACACACATGGGCCCTGATTTACAAAGCGATTTTCCCATTGAATAATGCGTTTGAAAATCAATGCCCTTTGTCTTGGAAGCAGACACCGAATTTCTAGTTCATTGGAACAGTAAGGGTGGTCTTTCATTTGGGAATGCGCCATTGCAGTGCCTATTGCCTAATAAGTCACACCTAACAGCACTGCCGAATGTTACATTCAGCTACGATCGGCGCCCACGTCACGTACATGTCAGCCCTTGGCGATTGTATCCCAGGTGGTGCGGGCGGGCGCCACAGCTTCTGGGGGCGTTTCATTTCCTACAATCACGGGAGGCACCAGAGGAGTATCCTGCTAGTGTTCCGTCGTCCTGCTGGATGTTTCCGGGGTCCGGGCTGCGTTGTGCCTGCGTCACGGCACAGCCTTCAAGGCTTCGGTCTCGTGAACCCTCTCCCGACCTGCAGTGTCTCGTTTGCCTGGCAACCACTGCTGCCGCTAACTCGGGCACTATTTAAGGTTGACTATCCCTCAATCCAGTGGGTCTTATCGTCCCATGGTCAGGTCCGCTCCAGTGTCTCTCCATGGTCTTGGGATCTTTCTTCTTGTTCTCTTATCAGCCAGCTTGGTCCTGATTCAGGCTTCTGCAATCCAGCAACCCTGCCCTGGTTAACATCAGCTTGGGACGGAAGGGAGCTGGGTCTCCTGCCTCCATAGACCCCGGTTCATCCAAGAACGACTTGCGACCCAGTGCCTCCAAGAAGAAAGGGAAAGGATCATTGCAGCTAGGACCCCGTAAGGACATGGTTGTAGGTTAAAGATTCGAAAACAAAAGGATTGAATGCAATATGTTCGAGTCAAAAGGACCGAAAAAAAAAACCTGATTTATTTTTTTTGGAGGGGTGGTCCCCCCAGACCCCTGTTTTTTGCCCAAAAACCATTGATTTTACCTATACTAAAACCCCCCCAAAACAATACATAAAAAAAGCATTCAGTCTTTTTTTTCTCGGTCCTTTGACTCAAATGTATTGCATTCGATCCTTTTGTTTTCGAACTAATGACTGGACACCATGCCCCAGTGATCAAGCCCTTGACACTAAGCCCAAAAGGAAAGTAATAACTTGTCTGACGTTAGTCCAGCGCATTACGACTCTGAAGGTCAGCAGATACCATACGAATGGCCCAGAATTTCACTGGGACTGGAGTTTAATTAGCCCAATGTTTTTGCACCCATGGCTCCAACCTAATACACATTTGTTGTGAGTGGGCTGAAACCTCATGCTTGTTGGAGTGGGTGGGCATAAATTACATATTTTCTTTTTGGTCTTTGTTGGCATCTCAGTGAATCTCATGTTCTACAGTCTTTTTGTGTCCTGTGTCACTGTAGTAGCATGGCATGAGGGACTTTGTTTTCCATCAGCTTGTCAACAGTTTATACACAGTATTCACATTCGTTTCTCTGTTGTTTGCATACTAATCAAGGATCGAAATTAAGATTGGATAAACAGGAGCTAAAAGTAGCGCCTGAGTATTGGGAATTTATCAATGAGCAGGAGCTACCCCTGTGGAGCAAGAAGCTAGCACATAGCGTAAGATGCAACTTTTCTTCGTCTTTTTGTTATGGCCTCTTATGCTTGGAGTGTCATAGATGTGTGCCAATGCGTATTTATAGATTGTCTCAAACACACATAGTTAGTGTCACATACGTATGTGTGTTTGTCATCAGTTGTCCTGAGGAGCCAAATGTAGCTTTTGTTGTCAAATTAACCAGGCTCTTCTAGGCTACAAGCAGGAGATAAATAGCTCCCAGCCCCCCTCAATTTCGAACCCTTATGGGTTAATAGCACTATCTATATGAGAGTTACTACATTTCGCCCGTGTAACAGCAACTGAGTTACACACATCCAGTCAATTTGATGCCCACTTGTTTTGAATTACTAGATCTGCCTGATCACAAGATGGCCGCTAATCGATCCACAGCACTCAAATGAGGCTGGTACCACTTTGCTTGGCAACATACATAGCTTTAATTCTGCTGCCATTAGTTCCGCCGGCAGGTGGAAGCCGGCCCACTCACGAAAATGCCTCCGAAGATAAGGCCCCGTTTGCTGCTGTGAACCGAGCCCTGCGACTGATCTTAGTAAGGTGAGCCGATGTTACCCACATCTCACCCGCCCTACTACTACGGTACCATTCCGCTTGTATCTTTAGTAAATGCTCATTTACGTGCACATACTCGCCATCTCACCCCTGGCAAGCTCTAATCCTGTCCACGTGCCCAACCCGACCCAACACTCACTATGGGCCATTTGCGCACCTTCAGCATCGTACGAACTGCTAGCGCCCTACTACCTTCAGCCATCCAACACTGGCCACGGAAACTTGGCCCACACAGCAGTAACTACCATCACTGGAGCTTGCAAGCACATGTCACTCGTTATCCGGTAGCTAACAACACTGTGCCACCAGACTATTCTCACCTACAATGACTTTCGGTCCTTTGTGTAACTTTTGCTTCTTGCCAATCCCCAAAATGCATTGTTTACCCCTTATCTCCTACTATGTTAGCAGCCTACTGTATGACTAGCTATTGTCTCCCATCGCGCCACCAGTTAATGGCACCTCGTGCAAATGTTCTGTCAGCCCACCGCCATACTAGCCAATGCTAGTCACTGCTTGCCATTGTGTTACCTACTGCATTGTTAACCATTGTGCCTCTTGTCTATTGCGCCTATTGTGTTATACGCTATTGCTAGTCGCCGTACCATACTGCTGTATTAGTCAATGCTAACCACTAGCCCATTGTGCTTAAATGCCACTGTTAGCCACTGTGTTCTCAGCCCACTGCTGTATCAATCAATGCTAGCCTCTAGCCCATCGCGCTTCATGCATCTGCTAGCAACTGTGTTCTCAGCCCACTGCCACACCAGCCAACGGTAGCCACAGTGCCATATGCCATCAGTCCACTGCATCACCAGCCACTATTAGCTATTGTGCTACTAGCCCATTGCGACTCCAACCTTTTTCCTACCAGACCCACACATAGTAACCACACATCAAGGCCTATGTCAGCCACCATCCTGCTGCCCACACTCTCAATACTGCTACTAGCAGCCAACTACCACCTGGAAAAATCCCCACACCTTTTCTCCACAATGGATTCACCTTGTACCGAAGGCGCCTACATCCAATTAGGAAAATGCCTAGCCCGCCTATGTTGCACCCGCCACTATCCTATCCCCTGCCATACTCCTTTCCTCAACAAAACAGTGCCTTTCCCTATCATCCTACCTCCCCCTCCCATCTGCTCCTCTACTAAAGACATGATTATACCACAAACCCATACCAAAGACCTCCTTTTAACCGCACTTCCCCCTGACAAACCTACAAGACTTTACCGCCTTTCTACAAGAACAGGGCTGAGGGACGCCTATGCAGCCCTTACCCATCACGTTCAGAAATCCCTGCCCTCAAGCCACTACTCCCCCTTTCACTCACGACCCACCACGGGACTGATGCGAACACATAGACTATCCTCACGCTCACACCTACAAACAATTAAATCACCTATCACCCATCACACTGCTTCCTCTTACACCAAATGACCCTAAAAAGCACATAGTCACCTCGAGCAAGGCCTCTGCCGTTAAAAATGCAACCATACTAAAAGGGGCACTTATAAATGCAAGATCCATCACTGCGCACGCCTTGGATATTGCAGACTTTATTACAACCAGTGATCTAGACTTTTTAGCAGCCACAGAAACCTGGTTAAACACAGCTTCAGGCCCTAAGCTCTCCCTTGCCATCCCCGAGGGGTATACCATCTATAGAAAGGACAGAGATGCATCAAAAGGAGGCGGAGTAGCCGTACTAGCCAAGGATAATCTAAACGTCAGAATCTCTCCTGATCACCCCTTCAGCGCAAGTGAAGTCATCACCTTAAAAATATCTCTGACACCCCCCTGCACACACACTCTGCACATAGTCTACAGGCCCCCTGGTGCCATCTCCACCTTCGAAGACGACATTACGACTCTCATGGCATACAATTTGAAACCTCATTCTAAAGTAATCATCATGGGCGACTTCAACCTAGGTTTGAACGACCCCTCGGACATCTATGCGGACCTCCTAGCTAAATCTATGGAAGCCCAAGGGCTCACACAAAGGATCCACGACCCTAGCCATGAAAAACAATGTACTTTAGATTGGCTAGCAGACATTAACTGTACCACTAACATAAAATCGAACACCCCTACGCCCTGGTCAGACCACAACACTATAATCTTCACCTCCACCATTATCACTAAAAATAAGAACCCTTCATCACTAGCACCTCTGGCTCCCTCTAGAAGCCTCAACAATATGAATAAAGACAACATGCTACCTCTCCTAACACCCTTTTTAGACTCAATGCACCCAAATAATGACCCATCAACTCTGATACGTCAATATAATGAAATCATGTCAGAAGTAATTGAAAAAGTTGTGCCTCTAAAAATAAAAAAATCTAAACGCTCAGCACACACCAATCCTTGGTTTACCCCAGAACTAACAATGCGTGCTGCCAAAAGATCAGCTGAAAATATATATATATATATATATATATATATATATATATATATATATATATATATATATATGGTTGTAAACATCAATGACAGGCTTCCCATTTAAACACTCGTGCATGCAAGTAAGAAGTCCTTCTTTACTTTCCCTTATGTTTCCTTCTCAGACCCAATGTATGTTTCTTTGAGTGACATCTTGGAATGGTAAACAGTATATGCATATATGTCCTGCATCCAATGTGTCACTTCTAAAAATGTTACAAAAACATATTACCTGTGTAACAACTTATGTGGTTTATGTTATAACATGTGGATGCAATTTATGGTACATAGGCAGTACGAAATTAGAAGTAAAATTACGGATCCTGCAACATCTTCGTGCGATTAAAAACAAAGATCCAACCTACCCCCTAGCCAAACATTTTGAGGAAAAACGTAATGGTGATGTCTCCTCGCTCAACTATTATGGCATAGATAAAATCTTACCAAATCCGAGAGGGGGTAATCGAGAACTGAGATTGAGACAAACTGAATGCAAATATATTGTTGATTATCAAACAAAATATCCAGATGGTCACAACAAGGACGAGGAACTCTACACATTTGTGGGAAATTAGAAGTGGTTCCTTGAATTTTGTGATGTTTTTCGAATTATCTGTCTTATGCCTGTACATAAGTATATGAATGCTTTTTCCCAGACTATGAGACCATTGCTGGTCTGGTGTTCCTTGACATATGCTTTCTTTTAACACACTGCTATATACAATAGTCCTTACATTTTTTTAACATGTAGGAGGCTTTTTAAAATCATCACATATATATTTGTTGAAATACGGTTATATTTTTAATCCGTTATAGGCTCTCTTTTTTAGACACTTGGTGAATACATCATTTTTATTGTTTCCTCTCTCCCCTGTCCCCTAAAAAATGCACTAAGCACCTTACCTTAATAGGAATACCATTTTTTTAAACCTTGTTAAAATTGTAAGGGTGCACTAAGTACTTTATCTGTAACCCTTGCCATGCATATAACACAGAATATGTGCTGTGAATAAGCAGAATGTATCCATAAACATCCTAGTTAAGTTATATACAAAATGCACTAAGCACTTTATCCAAATAGGAACACTATTTTTATAACTAGTGTAAACCTTGGCAAGATTGCTATGTGGCACCCAGCACTTTATTTGTATCATTAGTCATTTATATGATAACCCTTGCCATGCATACAACACAGAACATTTGCTGTGAACAAGCAGAATGTATCCATAAACATCCTAGTTAAGTTATATACAAAATGCACTAAGCACTTTATCCAAATAGGAACACCATTTTTATAACCAGTGTAAACCTTGGCAAGATTGCTATATGGTACCTAGCACTTTACTTATATCATTAGTCATTTACATGATATAGAATATTTGCTGCTATTGTACATATTGCACTTTATCCTGCATTGAAGCAACAGTAGAAGGGATGAAATATTGATTATTATGTTGGCTACTGTACTATATTCTTAAGGATGAAAAATAACTATGTTTTACCCCCTGTAATACTGAGAGATAATTGTGTTGTAAAAAAAGCATTTTAATCGATGCTGTCGTGCACTAAGCACTTTATTCAAGATATTAGAGACTTGACAAATTGGAAACATTGGCAGCTATAATGCACTTTGCACTTTTGGTAATGGCATTTAAGATTTTATGCTGTGGTAACTTAAATGGAAATGGCTTATTCTTAAAAGAATGTTTGGTCATATTTTGAAGAATTTGGTAATATATGACCTACAACAGTACAAACGTTTTGAAATGTGTGGAAACACACATGGTCATACTGCACAATGCACCTTATAAATATGGGGATAATATATTAGCCCATGATGGGCTTTTTTTGTAACATTTTAGAAGTGACACATTGGATGCAGGACATATATGCATATACTGTTTACCATTCCAAGATGTCACTCAAAGAAACATACATTGGGTCTGAGAAGGAAATATAAGGGAAAGTAAAGAAGGACTTCTTACTTCCATGCACGAGTGTTTAAATGGGAAGCCTGTCATTGATGTTTACAACCAGACGAAGCCCTTTCGGGTGAAACGCGTAGTTGTTTTTGTTCTCTCCTTTGCAACTTGTCCACCATGCTTTATAAATAAAGGACGTTTGATGGAGATCCTTTTTTGACGTGTTGGATGATGTTTAATGATTCAGGAAGAGTGCCGTCCAGGAAGCGATATTTCGCTTTCCTTTTCCCTTTTCTTTTTGTATTAACGCGACCGACCGCGTATGGGACGGGCACCCATGCACTGCTTAATGTTTTTTGAGCAAACAAACTAAGGATTGAGCGCGTCGCAAACAAGTCGGAAGAAAGTGCTGTTTTTATATATATATATATATATATATATATATATATATATATATATATATATATATATATATATTTTTTTTTTTTTTTTTTTAAACGATTTTTATTATTTTATTCCAAACAACATCCAACAAAACCAAAACAAACTTAACAGTGCATGTCAGTTATTCAGCATCAGATTCCAAGCTGCAGATGATCACTGTTTTCCCATTACCCTCCCCCTTTAACTCGAGCTTATTCACCCATTTCCCCGGCTTCAGTGTCCACAGAGGGTATTTCTTCATCAGTGTTTGTAGAGGAGTTCTGGTCGTTTGGGTATCCTTGGGTGGACGCCTGCAGAGTAGCTACCAGGTGTCTCCAAGCCATTAGGGTTTCCGTTTCATCCTCACCTCCCCTACTAGCTGCCTCATACCATGCCACTGTCTCAGCTTCTGCCCATTTCCGTGGCTCATGCCACCATACATCTAATCTCGGTCTGTGGGTTGCCTTCCTCCCCATGGCAATTCTGCGCTTGGCCAGTATATAGGTCAACCCCCTATCATACAGGCCCATACGGACTCCACATCTAGCTTACTTTCCTTCTCAGCTAGTCGGGTCATGATTTCACTCCAGAATTTACTAGTCTCTGGGCACCTCCAAAACATATGTACCATTCACGCGTTCACCTCCCCACATTTGGGGCATGCCTGTGTTCCAGCGTTAAACCTGGCTATTTTCTGGGGGGTCATGTATGCCCAGTGAGTTATGTATAGCTGGATTTGTTGCAGCCTCGCATTTCTAGATACTTTTTTATGATATCTTTGGGCTCTTTCCCATAACCCTTCATGCATGGGCTCCCCCACTTCATCCTCCCAGTCCTGTCTCAACTGTGTCACTTCCTTGCTCACTCTTGTCATCAGTAGTTCGTAGATACGGGAGACTTCGTGCCCTCCTTCCGAGACATTGTAGATCGTCTCCACGACTTCATCAGGCTGTTTAGTCCGGATCTCTTCTGGCCACGTTTCCTTCACCTTCTGCACTATTCTGATATAAGTGATGTATAGCCCTGGGTGTAGACCAGTTTCTACAGCTATCTCCTCAAATTTAGTTACTTCTCCTTCTCGCCATAGGTCTCCCACTGTGGCTATGCCTACTGGTTCCCAGTGCTTACGGATCGTCTTCCTTAATTGCTTATCTACACCCAGTAATGCCACTAGCGGAATCTGCGGGGAACACTGGGTCAGGTTATCTATAGTAAAGCAGGCTCTGTGCCACATCTCCCATCCTAGTTTCAACAGCCTAGGTCGCTCACCTATTTCAGATTTTGGCACCTATATCATCTCGTTCAAGAAAAACAGGGTGTAATTGGCTTTTAACAGTCTAGATTCTGCTGTGGGGTCCTCTGTCAGCCATTTCGCCACATACTGTAGTTGGCTGGCCATGTAATAGGTCTCAAAGTTGGGCAGTTTTATGCCCGCTTTATCATATGTATTTTGTAATTTGCATAAGGCTGTCCTATTCCTGGAGTTATGCCATATAAAGCCTCTGCACAGGCTTTGTAATTTGCTGAAGAAGTGCCTAGGTATCGCATGGGGGATGTTCACGAAGAAATGTAATAGCCTAGGCGGCGCAACCATTTTCAGTAGCGCCACCCTTCCTATCATAGCCAGGGGGAGTTTTGCCCAGAATTTCATGCTATTCGCCGGGTGTGTTATTGCCCTCTCCGTATTAAACGCATGTTCGTCTTCCACTCTATGGTAAATGTCAACCCCAGGTATCTAAAGGACCTGGTCTCCGAGGGTATCTGTAGTATTGGTACATTTTCCTGTGGGGTCTTTCTATATCTTCCTAGTGGGATCAGGCTCAATTTCATGGGGTTGACTGCAATCCCAGAGAGCGACGCAAATCGCTTCATTACTTCTAGGATATACTGTAGGTTTTCTTCCGGATATCTTAGATATAGCAGTATGTCGTCGGCATATAGTGATATGAGATGGGGTCCTCCCTTCGTACGAATCCCCACCGTTTCATATTGTTGCCTCAGATATATTGCAAGAGGCTCTAGTGCGAGAATGGACAACATCGGAGACCAGGGGCAACCTTGTCTAGTGCCTCTGCTGAGCTCCCATTTGTCCGAGATGTACGCTCATGTCTTAACCCTGGCCAGTGGAGAGCTATAAATCAATTTAACCCATTGCAGATACCCAGGCCCTATTCCGTATTCCTTTAGGGCTGCCATCAGCCAGGGCCATTTGACTGAGTCAAAGGCCTTCACTGCATCTAGTGACGCTATTGCTACTTCTTGTATATCTTCTTCTGATTGCTCTGACGTGGTGTAGCCGCCTAAAATTGTCAGATATGCTTCTATGCGGCACATATCCTGTCTGGTCAGGGTGTATGAGTTTGCCTATAACCTGTCTCCGTCTGTTTGCCAGCGCCGCTGTAAGGATCTTGCTATCTTGATTTAGCATGGATAGTGGTCTATACGACCCGCAGTCCTTGCTGGGTTTGTTGGGCTTAAGGAGCGGGATGATGATTGCCTCTCTGAGGGTTACTGGCAGCCTTCCTGTCTCCCACGCTTCGTTCAGCATCTCCAGCAATGGGGGGGTGGGGGGGGAGTACTTCCGCCCGTACATCTTATAGAACTCGCTAGGGAGTCCGCCTGCCCCTGGGGCCTTCGCGGTAGGTAGTTGCCTTACCACCGCTTCCAGTTCGTCCACCGTGGTTGGAGCATCTAGATTCTCTTTCTTCAGCGCTCAACTTCAGCAAACCTATATCTTCCAGCGTTTCGGCGATCTCACTCCATTCCCCTTCTGCTGTGTCTCCATATAATTGTTGGTAAAACTCGAGAAACCCTATGTTCACTCCCTCTTAGGTATCTAGTATCTGGCTGTTCTTCCCTTTTATTGCCCTGATGGTTTGCCTAGGCACTTCTTTTTTGTACAACCATGCCAGCAGTCTACCAGGCTTGTATCAGGCTCGCATGTTGCCTTTCGGTATATTTTTTATAATTCAGGTTGCTTAGCCTCTCCCAGTGTCCATGGCACTCCCACTGTAGCATACTTATGGTTTCGGCCATCTCCGGGGAGCTGTCTACCTTGTTCATAATTGCCTCTAATTCCCTCTCTGCTTTCTGTAGTTCTCGAGTTATTTCGTCTTGGAGCCCTCTGGATTTTGATATGGCTGCTCCCCTCACCACTACCTTAAACGCCTCCCACAGAGTGCCAGCCGACGCTTCCGGTGTTTTTTTCAAAGTATTCTAGGATGTCCTCTCTTAGGTCTTCTCTAAACACTGCATCTTTCAGCGCCTCAGCTCTGAGTCGCCATGTGGGGATCCTCGCTCTGGGGGGTAGGTATTGCCATGTTAGCATCAGTGGAGAGTGGTCTGAGAGGACCCTCGCTTTATATTCCGCTAGCTCGATCTCACCAGTTATCTCTGTGGAGACGAACATTTAGTCCAGTCTGGCATGCAGGTTTTGTGGAGTCGCATAGTGTGAATAGTGTCTATCTTGTGGGTGGCGCACCCTCCAGATATCTTCCAGTTGAAAAATCCTCTATTAGGTTCTTCAGAGTTTTAGCAGCCGGGGTGGGTTTGCTTTGTTTCCTGTCCGATCTGTCCTTCCCCGGGTCGAGCGTGCAATTAAAATCACCCCCCCATATGACTATACCTCCCAGGTATGGGCTGACTTTACCATACAATGTCTTGAAATAGGCTACAGTATTTTGATTGGGGGCGTATGTGTTGATTATGCACACTTCTTTGTTTTGTGATCAAACCCTTTATCATCACCATCCTCCCATCCGGGTCCACTGTGGACCGTACTAGTTGAAAGGGTACATGCGGAGAGATCCAGGTGATTACTCCCCTTGTGTATGCGGAGTATGTTGCCCCAATAGTGGTGCCTTTCCATTTTCCCTGTATTACCTCTTGTTTATCCTTCGTAAGATGGGTTTCTTGTAGCAGGGCTATGTCAATTTTCTGCCTCCTCAAGTACATCATTCTTTTGTTTCTCTTTAAATAGCTGTTAAGCCCTCTGACGCTCCAAGTCACTATCTTAAGTTCTCCCATTGTCGGCCATACCTTTTCCTTCCTCTATCCCTCCTTACCATCCATATCACGCGCCATAGCGCTTGGGTATAAGCTTGTTTCCCTACTACTACCACTACAAACTCCCCAACTCCCCTCCCTCCCGCCATCCCTCCCGTCCCCAACTGCTGCCCAGCTCCATTCCTGGATCTCAGGCGATCCTGCATTTGGTCCTATCCTGGCAAGCCGGTACTAGGAGCCCAGCAGGGGGTTACCGCACTACCAGCAACCCAACTAACCTATCTACTGGGGTGTGAGTTGGGGTCTCTCTCCCTCCCGCTTAGATGCCTCATCAGTGTTGCACGTCATGTCTAATATCCCCAATCTATAATCAAGTCCCATTGTTACAGTTTGTCCGGCACCTTAGCATCTGGAGCCATCTTCTCGTTACTCTGTGCTGCTCTCCCTCTGTTTCTCTGCTCCCTCCGGGCAATTTTGTGCGTCCAGCCATTCTGTCGCATCCTCCAGAGTCTCGAAAAATATTGCTCGATTCCCGTGAAAGACCTTTGGTCTGGCAGGGTACATTAACATGTATTTGTAGTTGGCTTTGCGCAGTCTCCTTTTAACCGTTCCGAAATGTAGTCGTCTCCTTTGTACCTGAAGTGTATAATCTGGGTATGCAGTGATAGACGCAGACGCCCTTTGTATGGTGCCTCCTTTGCGGAAATATTCCAGGATCCTTTCCCTGTCTCGATAATTTAATATCTTAGCAATAATCGGTCTTGGTGGGACTCCGGGGGGGGGGGGGGTCTCCTTATTAACGCCCTGTGCGCTCTCTCCACTGCGAATCCTTGGGTAAGTGCCCCCCCCCCTCTATCTCTTGCAGCAGCATAGATTCGATATACTCCATGGGGTTCGATTCTTCCTGCCCCTCCGGTAGTCCCACAATATGTATATTGTTCAGTCGTGCGCGCCCTTCCGCTTCTTCCGCTCTGTTTTCCAAGTTGCTTGCTTGTCTCAGTGCGTGGATCTCCAATGTATGCGTTGCACTGGCAGCAGTGTTTGATTTCACATCTTTCTCTAATACGCTTGTTCTTTCCGCCATTGATCTTACGTCTTGTCTCAGTAGGTTAACGTCCACTTGTACTGCATCGATCTTGGCCTCCAATGATTTCTGGAGTGTGGTCATAGCGGCCTCCAGTTTTGTTTCCCATGTCAGTTTTTAGGTCTGCTATGGCCTCTAGGATTTGATGGTTGCCACGTGCAGGAGATGTGTCCCCCCCTGTGCGTTCCTCTCTTTGTTCCTAGCCCCCTCTGTGATTTGCAGTGTCTTTGCGAAGTCCTCCATTGTGGCTTGCTTCCCCTTCGTCTTTGGTGGTTTAGCTGCCATTGTCCCATGTCCTGGTGTTACAGTCCGAGGCAGTCGGGGCCCGGGTATATTATGCCTCCCTTCTTTTGCACAGTGTTAGGTTTTGTCTGGGGGCTGTTACTGAGTTGCCTGAGAGCACAGTGTCCTTCGCTGTGCGTAGGCTTCCTCTTAATCGATGGGGCAATGGTGTCTCTCCAATCCGACTTGCATTGTGCTTCTCGTGGTGTCTGCTTTTTTCAGGTTCTACAGTGGGTTGTGCTACTTGGAGCCCTTTCCGGTAGCAGTGCAGCTGGGTTAAGTGATGTGGTCAGACTCCTGTCGCGTCCTCGCTGGGGTTGTAGCTGACTTATCTGGATCCGTTCTCGTTCCTCTCCGCAACTCCTCCTCTCCAGACAATTCGTGGGGGGGGGAGATTATCACACCTCACCCTCCGCTCTCTAATGTTCTTAGCGCGGGCAACTGGTCTCCTAATGTTCTCGTTTTGAGCTTTATAACTGGGTGCCCTTCCCCAGATGGCACACCAGGTCACATCGCAGGGCAACCCTATACGATCCGTAGATCCGCCTGCAGTGGTGCCTGTTGTTTTTGAGGTGCTTCCCAGTTATGGGTAATGTGCCCAAGTTCGGTTCTGCGTGGTCGCTTGCCCTGCTGTCTGCGAGGGCGGCTCAGGCGCTGTCCAAGTGCCACCATTGCAGGGTGTCGCAGTCACTGAGGGTGCCCACCGTCTTTCCTGCTCCCTCAATTGACCATGGTTTGCACATCACAGGGTCATATTGCTGCTGGGTTGGTTCCCCCAGTTCTGCCATCCAGCTATTCAGGCGGTCTGGGGGCTTCTCTCCCCTCTGACTGCTGTTTTCATTTCTTTTTTATTGTCGTACTTCCATGCGATGAATGTGCCATAAACTTGAGTGGACTCACTGAGCGCTATGACTCATGCTGGGTGCGAGTACTGTTCATTTGTCCAGGGGCCCTCTTTCTGGTGCATTATGTCTGTTTGCACAGGTCTCACTGCTTGGGTCTTTTGTTCTTACATGCAGTTCCCGGTCACAAATCTAATCACATGCAGTAATTGGAGCTGAAGGCTTCCAATGCCCTCAGGTGTGCTGCTACCATGCTGTTCCAGCAGCCTTTGTGTGGCCGCTGCTTGTGCCCCTTCGCTCGGCCCCCCTCTACCTGGCCGGGGCTGCGTGCCGAAGCTCCACCCACTTATCACGGGCCCCCAGCGCCTCAATCCTCCATCGGGGGCCGGTTACCGTGCACTGCATATCCATTCATGTGCGGCGTGCTTTTTTCGGCCGCGTGCAGCATGGGGACTCCAACCACCGCGGCGACCTTCACAGCCGGCTGCTTTCCGGTGGTCCGCAGACGCAATGGACACCGGCCCACAGCATGTGCGCCAGTGTCCACAGGTCTGTTCTTTTTTTCCACACAGCCGGCAGTCCACTTTACTGGGCACCGAGTTCCTTTGTGCCCGTTCCGAGGCCGGCCGCGATTTTCTTGCTGGTATCTCTGTTTTCCTTCGTTGCGGTTTCAGCTGCAGTTGCTTCAATTCGCCTCCGATTTTCGCCGGGGCATGTTCAAACTGTGCCGAGCGGTTCCCCACAGCTATATCTGCCGTTCTGATGATTCGAGCCACATTTATTTCTCCTCGAAGTGCCGGATCATTGGCGGATCTGCGGGAGCCTGCAGAGAAGACGTCCTAGCTCATGGCTGCTAAGCCACGCCCCTGATCAGCTGAAAATAATTGGTGCAAATCGCCAACTATAGAAAATAAAACCTTTTTTCAGGCAATAGCTAATAACTACAAAAAATAAATCCTCTCAGCCAAAAGCGAAGTCTATAATCGGAGAATATCCAATGCTTAATCTAACACTAGAGAATTATTCACCATTCTACGTGAATTAGAATCCCCTGCACCTACCCCGTATCACACAGTCAGACGAACAATGGTGCTCCAACATTCAAAACGCCCTAGCAGATAAAATCTCCCTACTACAAAGAAAAATTGAACAAAAGAAATCTAAACTCTGCCTCAACCAAATCCAGGCATCATCATCACCTCCGAGTGAGTCCAATAAATTAAATTTCAATACATTCTCATTCTCTCCACTTCTGACACCATTAATGTCATCAAAAGCTTAAAACCGCCCAGGGGCAAAGGTGGCATTTGCCCTGCAACCTTGGTAAAAGAATGCACAGTAGAATTTGCACCCTTTGTCACAAGCCTCATGAAACAGCTCATTTGGTTCTAATACAGTACCAAGTGACTTAAAAACAGCTTGGGTTCTACCCTTACTCAAAAAACCAACACTACACCCTAACATCCCTACCAATTTCCGTCCTATCACTACTGTACCGTTTCTACTAAAAATACTCTTATCGTGCAGCCTATCTGCAGATCCCAAAACACTTGGAAGACAATAACCTTTTGGGTCTAAGACATTCCGGCTTTAGACAAGGTCATGGTACAGAGACCGCCCTACTAGATTTGAAAACACAAATGGATCACTACAAAGACAAAGGGGAACTGTGCATCCTCCTCCTCTTAGATCTCTTTGCAGCCTTTGATCTGGTGAATCACACCATTCTCTGCCAACACAATGAGACTGGTTCCCATTTCTCATCAGACTCTATCAAATGGATCAAATAATTTCTTACTAACCGGACTTTGAGGGTCTTCTCAGACAAATCGGCATCCCCTCCAGTCCCTGCGACTTGTGGCGTACCGCAAGACTCCTGTGTGTCACCCACATTATACAACGCCTTCACTCAGCTCCTTTTTTCGACAAACTTGACAACATGGGTATCAAATGTTGCGGACGATACACAAATACTCGTACACATCACTGGATGCCATGACACTGACTCCAAAAACATAAATAAGATCTACTTGGCCATCCAGGCTTCGATGGCGCTCAACGAATTGTGTCTTAACGACGATAAGACTGAGTTAATCCTCATTGGAAACAGAACTAAACTCAGTAACCTTCCCCAAGCTTACAAATCATTTAACATTGGCGGTAACACTATCACAGTCTCCAATGAAATAAAAACATTGGGGGTATACATCAGCTCCTCACTTACATTAAACAGACAAGTTAACGCTGTCGTCTCCTCAGCAGCCTACACCTCCAAACTGATAAGAACCAGCACACAGTTCCTCTCCACTGATAATTCCACCACTCTGGCTAGAGCCTTGATACTATCCAGGATCGACTACTTTAACTCTCTATTTGCAGGAACCAGCCTAAGAAACATCACAAAACTACAGGTCATTAAAAATAACGCTATTAGGGCAGCCCTAAACATTCCTAGCCACGAACATATATCTCATCAGGAGGAAGATCCACTGGCTGCCTGTCCATGACAGAATCAAATTAAAAATTCTCACACTTACTCACAAATGCATGGCAAACAAAGCACCAGTATACCTCGGTAACCTCACCCGCAAAGCACAATCTAACAGACCAACTTGCTCCCCGTACACCAACTTGCTCATCACCCCCAAGTACAGAAGACAAAAAGCTTCCCTACCATAGCTCCTAAACTATAGAATGCCCTCCCCACTCACCTCAGAAATGACACCTCCTTCTGGTCATTCAGAAAAAAATCTCAAAACCCTACTCTTCAGGGCAGACCTACCTCAGTAGCTTCACAGGCCAGATTCAATGCCTAATCCTCTCCTGTATGTAAATGTGTATTGTGCATGTGTTAATATACAATGTAAGGTGTAACGTGTATATATGAAACTATGCAACTATGATGCTAAGCTCCTTCAACTTGTAACTATCTTCCTAAGTTTGTACCAGCGCCTAGTTGCCTTTGGGCTTTGAGCGCTTTATAAATTACTAAATAAAAATATGTGCTTCTTACTCGGCTCATGTGAATGTGATGCACATCTCAACATAATTTGCAATATGACTGCCTCGGTGTCCGGTTAAAGGATCGAATGCAAAAGGTGAGTCAATAGGATCGAGAACAAAAGGTTTGACATTTTTTTTAAATTATATATTTTTGGGGGGTTTTCGTTTAGGTAAAAAAAGTGTTTTTTCCCCCACAAAAACAGGGGTTCGGTGGGGGGAGGGCAAAAAAAAAATGTAAATGTATTTTTTTTTTCGAACCTTTGGTTTTCGGTCCTTTTGATTCGACCCTTTTTTTCATTCGATCCTTTTGATTCGATACTTTGACCTATAACCGACTGCCTCCTTGCAGTTAATTTGTATTGCACATGATGTTCTGTTTTGTGAGTCCCAATTCTATACATTACTTTCTATTTTGTATTTCTGCAAATCATTAGGATGAGTTGATTAGGGATTTATTACGCATGGTATGAGTGCCATATCCAGGATGTTTGGAGGAAGCATAGGTCTGGTTATCTTTGTTTGCAGGCAATCTATTTTAGGAGGTAGCTGAATAGTTTGTCTTTTTCTGTAGGTTTTTCTTAATCTCAGAAATGTAACAACTTGTTTTTCTTCCAGAAATAGGACAATTTCAAAAAAGTCTTGGTGGTTTGATAGAACTTGTCAGTCAAGAAGGGAAATGACAATCTTGTTACTAATTTCATTATTATGGAAAAGGGTGCATGTGTATTTGTGTATGCAACATGTGTATCGGTGTGTGTTTAACGTGTGATGCAAGTAATTAGAGGGTGATGGTTTCAGGGTTTACAGTTGAGGTGAAGATGGGAGTTGCATAGAGAATCTCTTAGCACATTGTGGCGAAGAGAAGGAGGAGTCAGACACACATTGAACATGTCTTGGGATTTTTATTGGAATAATAGCAAAATACCTTACTCGCCTATCGCTACGGGAATGATCCCTAACTAACCAGACTAACCAAGGGTGTTCATCTGTAGTCAAAGGTCCAAATCAAATGCCCACAGTCCAAAGTCCCCTTCTACCGGACCCTACCACTACAACTGATAACTAAGGATGGCCGGAATATATATCTTCTGGCACCTTCCGTTTAGCCGGATTTTCTGGGCTTCGTTTCTTGGTTATTCCAATTGCAACCAGTTCTGGAAATTCCACTAACACAGTAGCGTATATTTATCCGGGGTTACAAATTCTCTTTCACGAGATTTTGCAGCTCGCAGTTGTCATATATATTGTGACGAATCCTTGGATGTCGTTGCTTCTCCCCATGGGGGAGCACCTTCCTATGAGGCCAGGGAGTTAAGGCCGCTACCTGATGGTCCCACTAGGGGTAGTACTCGGCGGGAGGATCTTGGTTGGAGGGAGTCCCCATTGTGGGAGGAGGGACGACTATCCAGCTATAACGCAGAATTCTCCACTCCAAACCCCCTCACCTACGACACCCTTGCCTTATTTCCCCATGTACTTGTAGCCAAAAATCACAAGTACTGGCACGAGGAAGAAGCTAGTTAACCCAAGGGAGAAGTATAGTGTAAATAATGTGACAAAAAAGTGTAGTCTACCCAACAGAGGATTATAGGTCAGGTACTTGGACGATGAGGCAATGCGGAAGCATAAAGAGCACTCCTGAAACCACTAGCACACATTCCAGTGGTTCCCAAATTCCAATTGGTCAAGGCACATTCAAAATATAAGTAGAAAAACAGGAACGTGAGGAGCTGAAATCAAGTCGGCGGTCCAGCGGTGCCAAGCAATGGGTATGCAGTGATGTTATCGAATAGAAAACAAAGAATGCATTTTTAGACGAACCCAAAACATCTATAAAAAAAAAGTAAGAATTTTAGAAAAAAAAAATATATATATATAGTTGGGAATGGGGATAAAGTTTACAAAAAACTTTCTTTTTTTTAGATGTGTTTTCTTCATTCGAAATTCATTTTGTTTTATCATTCGATAAAATCACGTGTAACCAAGCCAGGTGGGTCGGGATGCTAGGCGAGATGGCAAAGAGTCCCCCTATGGTCAGAAGCAGGAAGGCCCTTCTCTCTACTGCAAAGCAACTGACTTACCTGGCGGAGGAAGAGGGACCGCGCAGTCTGCATCGGTAGAGCAGCCCAGAGGCAACCCGCAGTTGCGAAGCTGCCATAGCTGGAACAAAGTCGACAGAAGGCACACCAGGACTGAGAGCGAGTCCTGGGAGGAGCCAAAGCCCACAGCAACGCTCCCTGAAGGTAGGGGACAACACGGGCTGGCCAGTGGGGAAAGAAGAGAGACTAATGGACCAGATAAAAAGGGGCTGAGATACCCTCGAAAAAGGGGCTAAGAGAATAGCCCGGGAGTTGGTCTGTGAGAAAGTAACATGTAAAGCAGTACAGGTCTGGGACCCACACCCATATGGATGAGGAAAGTTCATCAGTCATCTTCATAGTCGCAGTACTTGGAAGGTTATTGAACCAGGTCGGCCACACTACGAGCAGAGAATCCAACGGGTCTGGGTCCCACACCCACAAGACTGGAAGCCAGGTCTATGGTGGTGAAAAGTGTACAAATCGTAGTGGAGGAAGAATAGCTCGGGGGCAACACTTTTGTTTTGGAAGCAAGACAACACAGCGCAACACAAGTTTGATTCCCGATCCCGTGCTTAGGAACCACTCCTGGTATTAAGCGCATTATAAATGAACAGAGGTCAGGGGAAGGGGGTCATTCCCCCTGGTATTGTCAACTGCAAAGGTAGCCTAAGGAAAGGCCAGAGGAAAGGAGACATTCCCCCTAGAGGAACCGAAATTGAGATTGGATAAGCAGAGTTAAAACTAGCTCCTGGGTATCCAACATTAACCAGTGACCAGGAGCTACCACTGGAGAACCAGGAGCTAGTGCATAACGTTCTGCAAATCTAACTTCCACATAAGATGCACAATTATAATTGTGTGCCTTATTTATTACCCATCATGTTTTAAATGTCATCATGCTTTAAAGGTCATATACATATGTCCTAATATTTATTTATAGTTTGTCTTAAATAAACAGAGTTAAATTCATATTGGCTTTTTTGTGGCATCAGTTGGTATGGGGAGCCAAAAGGGACTCCTGGGGTACAGCGTTCTTTCATCGTCAGGCATTTCAAAGCCTGCAGTTTAAACGTGTTTCACAGTTCATTTAATTTCTTTTGGGTGGGGGGGCAGATAAGTGGTTGTGGGGGTTGGGTATAGGTAAAAATAGGTGCAGGACGGGTGGGGTTTGGAGGGGGACCCCACCAAATAAAATAAAAAAAATGGATGAACTGTCAAACACGTTCAATTGCAGGCTTTGAAATGCCTGACGATGAAATGACATGGAACCGACTCCTGGTAGCCGTTGGTGTAAAGCAAACCAGGCTCTTCTAGGCTACAAGCAGGAGCTAAATAGCTCTCAGCTCCCCTCAATTTCGAACGGGCATTGTGAACTGCAAAGTAGGCCTGGAAAAGGGCCAGGGGAAGAGAGGCATTCCCCTGGCATTGTGAAAACACTGAGAGCAGGATACCTGGAGAAGGGAGGCATTCTCCAGGAACCTAATCGTGAAGAAACAGTAAGGAATGTTGATGTTTGAACTGAGAACTTTACTGATTTTTTGGCATTTCAAACTGGAACTTTGTTGTGTGCTTTGCAAAGGGATTGAGGACTGGGGAAGGGAGCCATTCCCTTAGGTAAAGATACCACCTAACAATTTGAACTTTGATCCGTTGTCCAGAAGAAGGGAGCTATTCTTACAGACCAAGAAGATCTACTACCTCTTTAGTTTAGTTACACGCGTAAGGGACAGAAATAGGTTTTCTGACACAGGACAGTGGACTCTTAATTTACAAGGACATCCTGACCTAACCCGTAGTATTTTAGATGAGGTAGGGAAACCCCTCTTAGAGTAGGGAGAGGTAGGTTTTGTCTTTATTTTGGATAATACAAGTGTATGACAACAACCATGCCAACTGTGTGTCAGTCTCTTCCTTCTACACCCTTACAATATCAATAGGTAGGATATCCCAGAGTTTGAGACCTCTCAATATCCTTAATGTCCTTCTGACAGTGTTTCTGTATGTAATCCCTTGCACTTCTTCCTTTTAATTTGAGTCCTTCAGATTCTTTCCATTCGATTGTGTCTGTTTGGGTTCAGTATACCCTTGTTTAAGGTGTAGCACCTCCACTCCTGGGACCTCACCCCTTGTTTCCCCTTACTTTCCATGGGATTGGAATTCAGAGGGTTTCTCAAAGTTTCTTAGTAATAGATTCCAGTTTTCATCAACAGTTATACTTGGAAACTTTTTTGGTGCTTCACAATATATAGGTGTGTACTTTCTCCATGACCCACAGTCAATAGTGCAGTTCCTTTCCTGTAATGCATATAGTCCCTGCTGCTCCACCCTGGCATCTTCACTTGACATGGGTAGATTCACGAAACTTGCCGTCGGACGAATTTGCTTTGACTAGTTTCTGCTTTCTCTGCTCCAGCACGGCATCGTTCTCTGCATCTTGTTATGCCTGCATGCTTGGCGTAGGTCTGCCGACGGGAGGTTTCGTTCCTCCAATTCCTTCTGATTTCGGCATTGTTGATGGAGCCCTGGGCTACCACAGTTTTCCCGCGGTCACACCACCATGTAGGTCGGTCTCCAGGACTCCGTCCTGACAGCGGTTTCCCCACTATTCGTTACGCTGGACCTCCGGCGTCTTTCTCTGTGGTGCCCTCCCTCATGGGTTGCCCTGCTCTGGACTGCTCCACCCCTCGAAGATGTGACTACATCCGAGGGCTTTTCCTGCGTGTGCCTCTCTCTTCCTCTTTCTCTCTCTCTCCCTCTCTTTCTGTCTTTCTCTCTTTCTCTCTCGTTTTATCGCTGTTACATACAAGTCCCTGTTCAAATGGGAGTTCAGTTTTCCTTCAAGTGTAATATTTGATCCAGCATTACCTGAAGCCAATGGAGAGGAGGGCACATTACCAGTTACAGGCAATCCTAAATACGCAGATAGTGTTGCTGGCATAGGGAGTTCCTTGTGGCAATGACAACCCTTGACCCTTTGAGAGGAGTCATTCCCAGTAAGGTCCCGCTTGCCCAGACCCCAATGTAGGGTCTAGCTAAGCAGGCCTACCTCCCTAGCCTTACAGATGTTAGCTCCCCCCTGGGGAGAAGGGAGGGATACTCACGATTCATCACAATATCTATCTGCTAATTACCTGTAACTACGTGTAAAGAACAAATAGACTTTAAATGCCTTTTCCGTATACCTACCTGCTACATAGATACTTCTAGGTGCTTTAAAATAAATTGTAAAATAATGAAATTATGCTGTTTCATGAATTCACTATTCTGTACGAGAAACATTTAACCTTTTTTTCCAAAATGTTAGTTTCATTCTATCATCAAATCAATAGGTCATACATCTTTTCAAATAATACAGAATGGTGTGCGCCCAAGGCAGAAGATTACCCATGTCTTAATCATCCTCTTAGCTGTAATTCACAATACTGTCAAGACCAGGAGAGGGCCCTAAGGCAGACACAGTTTTAGTCCATGTAATGCGTGCAATCCGCTTGTATGCCCCTAGTCTAGTTTGCATGAGCATACAAGGTGTGATCCATTTAACATGTCATCACAACAGCGAAAAAGGTTTCATGTATTGAGGTCTTTGTTGTATATAGGTTGTGCATTTGGATGTCCTTCTATGCATGCTTGTTAATACCTTTTATGTCAGTGCCACTATGGCTTGTGACAGGGTTGTACCATTGCATGTTAGAACTTCATTATGTCATCAGCTATGGAGTGCTAGTGCATTAGAATGTTTTTCTTTGACTGCGAGCAGTTGGACCCTGGACATTGCCTGTGCTGGGGGTCTCTCTCTACGCTGCATAAAATAAAGACAATAAAGCTGACCTGTTATAATGATGGTGTTACCTGCTTTCATCTTTACAGTCTTTCAAGCAACTAATTGTTAAATGTTAAAATATGATTAATTTGATCTTCCTGCATTAAGACTGCTCCAATACCATAATCACTAGCATCCACAAATAGTAACAAGTGTTTACCTTCCTCAAACGTTCTCAAAATGGGTGCATTGGCAATGGCATCTTTAATCCTACAGAACTCCTCCTCCTTACATGAATCATCCCACTTAAAAGTAACACCTTTCCGAGTCAACATCCTCATGTTCCTTGACATATTTGACAGAACTCTAACAAACTTGCCATAAAATTCAACCAGACCAAGAAAGGACAGTGCATCTGCTTTTGATTTTGTTGCTTCCATCCTACAAATGGCTTCTATGGCCTTTTCTTTGGGTTTGACACCTTCCCCCGTGATTTCATGACCCAGATATTCAACTTTGTCAGCTTTGAATATACATTTCTCTAAAGACACTGTATGTAAGACCCACCTCTTTGAATATGTTCAACACTCTTTCTAACCTTTTATCATGTTCTATTTCATCCTTTCCACACACAAGCACATCATCCTGGTAGCACATGGCACCTCTCTCACCTCCTAATAACCTGTGCATTATGCTCTGAAACACACGCTGCTGAAACCAATCCAAACGGCATGCGTACACATCTGAAAAGACCAATTGGAGTAATGAATGCTGTGAGATGCCTGGAGTCAGGATGTAGCTCCACTTGATGATATGCAGATTTTAGATCAATAAGGGAAAACACTTTGGAACCAGACACACCTGCTAATAGATCATCTATCCTGGGTAATGGAAATTTATCAGCTACCACCATTTTATTAAGATGTCTGAGATCAATACATATCCGTAGAGATCCATTACTCTTTTTCACTATTACTATGGGGCTGACCCACTCTGAGGAATCCATCTTCTCTATCACTCCTTCACTTTCCATTCTTGTCAATTCCCCTTCTACATCTTCCCTAAGAGCCAGAGGAATGGTGTGCAACTTAGCAGTTTTAGGAATGGCATCTCTCTTCAATCAAATCTTATGCATAAATCCTTTCAAGCACCCTAACTTATGAGTTGTGACATTGGTTTGCACTCTGGCATCACCCGTGACAGTACTGGAGACAGAATTCTCACTTTCAACTATTAACACCTGATCTGGGTGACTTGCTCCAAGCCGTATCTTCAGTTCTGCCTGATCGCTCCAGGACAAAAGTTCTCCACCTCTATTGGCCACATGGATAGTCCCTGTTGACTTCCTGTCCTTGAATTGCAACTCAGCTTCAAAACAACCTATTATTTCTATAGGCACATCTCCATAAGCATTCGCTCTCACAATGTTCTCCCACAATGTACAACATCCAAATGTATCTCTCCACACATGCACACTTATCAACGTATAATCCGCTCCACTGTCCATGAGCATCGATACAGGCACACCTCTAATTAGCACTGTTGCATATGGTTTCTTTTTCTTGACTTTTCCATCAATGGCATTGACTGAGAACACCACTTCCCTACCAGCATCATCAATTGAATCATAATCATGCTCCACATTGACCTCATGTACTTGACCTGAAGTGGCATTGAAATTCCTCCAACATCTGGCCATGTGTGCCCCAACGCCACACTCATTACATACAATGTTGATTGCATAACACTCTTTGTCAGATTCTATGTGAGACAAACTTCCGCATCTGAAACACCTCCTTGTCGGAGCAATCCTCGGACAACCAGAGTCTCTGCCACCCCTAAATTCATTAGTCTCACTGGGCGGTCCTTTGGCTACCTTCATGGATGACCATTATTGGCCTCATGCTCTGGTGGTGGGACCTTGACGACCCTCAGGTCTCCTGCCCACTTGCCAAGAGCGACGTGAAGTCCCTGCAACACTTCTCTGCATCACTTTCAAAACCCTTTGTATGGCAGCCTCATTGTCATCTGTCTTGGGCTTATCCAGAGATGGATTATCTAACTGAAGAACTTTTATATATTTATCTGTATGTTCTACCATCTTCGCAATCTCAATTGCCCTGTCAAGAGAAGGATTCCTTTCCTTCCATAACTCCTTTCTAATATTGTCATTCGAACACTTGATCATCAATTGATCCCTTATATGCTCATCTTGACAATGGTCAAATCTACATTTAATAGCCAAGCCTCTAAGAGCCGTTATAAACTCCTCAATACACTCTCCAGTTTTCTGTGCCCTCGTTGCAAACTTGTGCCTTTCTAGAATTATATTATCCTCAATACAATAATGTTTATCCAATTACGCTAAAGTCTTCTCATATGGGCCCCCATCAGGAATGTTTGGAGGTTCTGGAAGTTTTTTCACCACTTCCTGCCCTGCAGCACCCAAACAATGAAAAAGAAGTGCCTCTTTGCGCTCATTCGAAAAATTGGGTCCAAATGCTACCAGCACATACTTGTAAAATCCCTCCTTCCAGTCTAAGCAACGCACTCTTGGTTCACCTGGCGTTGGAAGGAAGAATACTGGGGCTGGTATGTTTGCCATGTATCAGCCTGAGCTATGTCACCCCCAGGCGACAAACAAACTCCCAAGTAGCAGTGTTCCCAAAGTGACCAGTAAGCAAATCCCAGACAACTTGTGCAGTTATTCAATTGCTTCTATATATACACCCACCTGGTTTAATTCCAGGTTTAATACCAGGTCCAGAAGCCGGCATCCAACTGCTCAAATACCATAGATACACTCGTGTTCCAATGTAAACAGAATCGCCTCGTAGTTCCGAAACGTAATCAACACGGCGCAAAGATGGCCGCCACGCTCCAAGGTTCTTTACTCTAACAGCGTGCTGACGCAACGCGCTGTCGTATTATCAGGGAATCCAATGCGGAAGGGTATCGCGTTCGGAGATTCACTCACCCAGTCAGCTGTGACGTGCCGATGCATAAACGGGTAACGCAGCGTTCTGTTCAAAGGTAAACATCTGCGGCGGTTGTGTGCAACGGCGAGACATGTAACATCAAAGCATGGGCAAACACAACCTAGTGACAGACCTCGGTGTGGGTCTTCTGCCAATCCTGTCAAAGCCGACTTTTGTAGATCGCCTCACAAGTCCCAAATCAAAGGTTCTGTAGCATCCGTGCAACGCTCCAGGATGCGCATTAGTGGCTCACTCTGCTCCGGGACACAGACCAGGTTCACTGGTGTGCAGTTCCAAATCAACCTGGACACTCTCCTTGTGCTCCTGTGTGCCAAATAGTATCCAAGTGGATGATGAATTACTGCTGTTGCCGGGGGCCGTATCTCCTTGGGCCCAATCCTCGTCGCCAATGTTAATGAGTTCAAGAATACACTCCACAGCAGTCACATTGAGTTGAGAGGTTATTAAGGAATGCTTCCAAGAGAATGGCCCCCAGCACTGAGCCACAAAATCTGCCTCTCTCAACCTCTCTCCCTGGAATCTAGAACTCCTGCTGAATAATCACAGCAAGGATTCCTTTGTAGCTAGGATACAATGCAGGAGATGACAATGATGTTAAAGTTAGACACCTCCTAACAACCATACCTTTTACATATTTTGTAAATGTATTAGCCAAGAGTGGTGTTAGCCTTTCCATGGCTATCCACTTGTGGTTTTCCACTTGTCACTTACTAATTATAGGACTGACTCCTTACAATTTTAGCAACTGTCAATTATGCTGCTGTCACCGGGTGGGTTATTAGAGAAGGAATCAGTTGTTTACTTTGGTGAAAATGGCTTTTTCGTTTTCCAGAAAAGAAAAAAGATTGATTTAGAAAGGCCTCTCTGAGATTGCTCAGCGAGGTCTTTCTAAATCTTAACGGTCTCGCCCCTGCCGCACACGAGTGCACGCAGGGCCTGACAGGCTGACCGAGATGGGCAGGGGAAGACAGGTTTCAGGTAATTGTTTATTATGCTAAGGTGGGATTTCCCTACCTAAAAAAACTAAGGATAGTCTGAGTTAGTAAGTTCAACTTAAAAGTGTGTCTGTGTCCAAAACCTAAACTTGCCCTCACAACTAAAGATAAACAACGTGTAGGTATTTCAGCAACAAACGAAATAGTGTTCCAAATAAAGTACCAAGCTTCTTCCAGTTTAAAGCTTACTTTTCAGCTCCCCTTGCCCAAGTTCAAGGCAGTTCCACAATGTCTCAGGGTTCCCTTCCCCAAACAGACAACACAGTTCCAAAAGGGTCTCGGGGTTCCCTTCCCTAAGAAGACAACACAGTTATGAAACAGCCTCGGGGTTTCCTTCCCCGAGGCGATGGCATAGGTCTAAAAGTCTCAAAATGGTCTTGGGGTTGTCTTTCCCAAGAAGTAAACTTAGTTCAAAAGGGGCCTCGGGTTCCTTCCCCAAGGCGACAACATACTTCTGTAGAGGCCTCAGGATTCTCTTTTCCTCAGGTAGCAGAGCTCACAGGGTCTTAGATTTCCTTTCCCCAAGACATCAGCTTGTCCAGCTTGCCAACTCACAATCAGTTGCAGTCTCTTAATATTCAAAACAGGTCCACTTTACACTCCTTCTGATTCCTTCTGATTCCTTCAGCAATCTCTTTCCTATGTGAAGATCTGTATTTCTCCTTGTTTCTCACAGACAGGGTATCCTTGGTCTAAGCGCAGTTGTCGGACCACACAGTGCACCCATTACAAGTCACACAACCGATAGCCCTAGGCTTTCTTGCCCAAACAGGTATTTTTGGCAATGCGCCTGGTTCACATTCACTTTGGTTTCTCCTTGCCAGTCTCTTGTGTCCTTTCATATAATTCACTCTGTGGTGCTTATTTTCCTTCGCACCATTACTTTCAAACTCTCATTACTTGCTATTCACTTCATTCCATAGGATTCGCTCTTGGTCTCTCAGTATTTATTATGTGTGCTTCAAACATGCCTGCATTTCATTCACAGGCTTATCAAAGATTCTTTAAGTTTGGTATTCAAAATGGCTTAATTTACATTCTTTCACTTATAGTTCAACTTGCTCGTATTGTTAGGTGCAACCTCTCACATTTGGGTTCACTTCTAATTGCACTTCTATTTCTGCTCAATAACATTTGCCCTGTAGTAGCCCCAGGAGCACCCCAGTACGAGAGTCCCCTCTGATGCACTCACAGGTCCTTGGCGGCTCCTCTGGGCATCCTGGGTATCCTCTCTCCTCGCTCGGTGCTCTGTGCACACTTCTCTGTAGCAGGCCTGCACCTCTCGGCCTGGCTTCTCTCCTGCTGGTCTCCCTTCCTGATTGTCGACTCCACCTTGTATGCACCTGCGACCTATTAAGAGGTTGCAGGTGTGAGCCCTTAAGTCCATTTGCCTGACTAAAATTACTGTTGTTCTCTGGACATGCCTGACCCTCGCACCAGTCTTCAGGCCTCTTCCTCGTCTCAATACCCGAGCGGTATAATTACATGTTAGTGTGTACCACTCCTAGTTGCCTCTCCCCTCGTCCCATTGCTAGAATGGAATGTCTGAGGGGAACTATGCACACATCTTGGTGGTTATTGTGTTGTTTTGACCTGATGTTTTCCTGAAACAACATTAGGGGGTGGTTTGTGTTGATCTTCTGTGAATATATTGAGGACATTTTCTTGGATTTTCTTGAAAGGCAGAAAGTGGAAACGGAGGACAATCTCCCATACAGGCTGCTGGAACTGAAGGTCCATCGTGAAATGGAAATGGGGAATACTGTGTCTCATCCACTGACATCCACCTTCCACTCCCCAAGTCCCCTCTACCTAGGTGATCCTCCTCGCTTATCCACCCCCAGGGTCCGGATCCAAAAGCAATGGCCTTTTCCTGGCCACCTCAGCAGAGAATCTTGGGGAAATGGAAGTGAAGATGCCCTCAGGTTCCTCACAGTGAGTATTTGAGACGGGGTTGGGGTGGGACAGGGCAGAGGTTGAAAGATGGTTTGGGGGTGAAACCCCAAATTTCCAAGGGCGGGAGGTGGGGGGAATTGATGTATTTTGACTTTTCAAGGCAACACAAAATTTGCCGAAAATAATCACTTTTCTTTTTGTACAGCCTTTAATATTCGAGATTATCACATAGAAACGTTTATTTTCTGTTCTTTTCATTTTCACATTCTTCTTCAAACTATTACTAAAGGTTACAGTGTGATTGGGGACATGGTAACTCCCTTTGAGTAAAAATTATAATATTGCAACTGTATTCCACTCATGAGTCGTGCATTGATGCATTGTTTTGTTTTTGTTTATCCAATTAAAAAAATCACCTAGAACGCCAAATGCTTTCAAAGTGTTCTCTAAATATTCATTATTAGAGTCCAGTCTTTAAAAACGGAAGATGGAGCAATACATATACTTTTAAATAAACAAATGTGTTTTTCCATATTTCTATGGTCGTATGCCCATTTTAGTGATGCCCACTGTTGAAAAAAACAGACTTTCAAGAATGACAGAATGGGCAAGTTCTGTAGGTTTTTCTTAATCTCTGCAATTTAACTACATGTTTTCCCTCCAGAAATAGGACAATTTCAAAACATTGTTGGTGGTTTGATAGAACTTGTTGATCAGCTTGCAAGAGAAGCAGAAAATGAAAAGATAAAGGTAAGATCTTGCAATCCATGTGATCACCTATGGATCCTTCTCATTTGTGTTGGTGATAAACCTGAGATTTGATTATGATTTTGTTTGTACCAACGTTTATACAGCTTATGTGAGAGTACACTAATTTATACATATGCTTTCCTTAATATTTGTTTGCCCTTTTGATTTTGTACTCAAGATACATTCCCAGTCATCAATTTTCCCCAGTGTTTCTAGTTAGCTACCTTGACTCCAGTAAGCCTAACTGGCCGCCCCTAGGCCGAAGTGCAGCTGAAAATGGCTAGGCGGGTCAGTTCGACGCGGCTTATTTTAGTTTATCCTTGTGTTTTTGGCTTGACATCTTTACTGAGCTCATAAAATGGGGCATAGTGTATCATCAAATGATCATCTTTGAGAACCAAATATACCAAATTGTCAAGCATGTCAATTACCATCCAAGGCGCTGCAGGGACTTCACTTCTTTCTCAAAGGCAGAAACATTTTGCAGCTCCTCTGTTTCTTAGAAAACATCTTGGATCAGGGCTAATAAACTTAGCAAACGAATGCTTCCAGTTCATCCAGTTCCTGTTCAGGAATTTGTTATTGTGTTCCTAGTGAATTAAGTTCCATAAAGGATGTCTCCTTAACTGTAGTGGATGCTTTCTAGGATGAGCTATTACTTTCCCGGATAAGGTACCTGTGCAATCGGATCCGAACAGCATGTTAATTGTATGTAATGCAGAAGACTTCAAGGAGCTGAGTTATGGGAATATCTCTGCATTTGAAATAATGTGCTTTGAAGTATGCACTAAGTAAAACTCAGGGAGGGGTTTTGATATCTGTGTCCTTTGCAGATCTATAGGGCCTCATCCCGAGTTTGAAGGTACTTCATTGGTAAATTTGCTGAATTATCACCAAAATCAGTTACTGTTACCGCTACTCGGTCCCGTGGACTTGCAATGGAATTCAGAGTGGTGGTATGGTGTGTTAGTCCCAATTTGTACAGTAATAGGACTGCACAGGGATTTTGGTGGACTTATTGTGAGCTGTAATTTCACCTTCAGTAAATCTTTTGGTTTTTGCATTAAAGGTGGATTAAAGTGGTGTATTTCCCTCTACACTAATGCTGCAAGTAAATCCTCCACTTCAAGGCCAAACTCGTAGTTTAGGTATGCAGTAAATAAAACTGTCATTCCGTTACAGCCAAAAACCTGGCGATAACTGAATTGCTGCAATTTATGGCTTGCACCGCCAACTTTGTAATGAGGCCATAGAGTTTTGCAGCGCATCTTTCTCCGGCACCGATGGCATGAAGAATTACCTTGATGTTTGCCTTGTCTTGTGTACTACTAAAACTGTCAAAAGAATAATGTGAGGCGGCCATTTGTGTATTCATACCATTACAAAGTCTGTGTTGGTCATTTGTGAACTTGGAATCATTTTCTCAGCTAAGTAACCAGTTAATTCATCTTTGTTCTAAATGTGAAAGTAGCTTCATAGAAACATTAGCTATGCTTGTGATGTCCATGTTGTACTCTTGATTTAGTTTTCTTAGTACGTGCTAAATACAAAGTGTTTTTCATTGTATTTCATTATACTACCAGTATTTCTTTTGAAATGTTTTCATGAATGCGTCTGCTAGATCTTTGCGTGTTTGAATGCTGTATGGCTTATCCAAAGCATGTACATCTGCCATGGCATCCGCAATTGCAATAGATAGGAGTATTTCATGTGGATTTCTGAGATCAGTGGGAGAGAAACGCCGAAAAGCTTCCTGAGAGCTTTATCTTGGACATGATTGGTGAGAAAACTAGGAACTTGCAGAGAGCTATATTTCAGGCATTGGATGAGCCTAGGTTGAAAAATAAATGAGACCTGAAAAGCTTATTAAGCGCCATACCAAGTGCAGGAGACAATGGCCCAGGAATGCGACCCGTGGTTGAAGGGTAAAAATATTGCAATGTGAAAAGTGAAGTCACAAGTCCCAGAACATCTGAAAAAACAGATGGTTGGACCAACCACAGCCCTGTTAGAACAGAATGTAATTCTGAAAGAGAGCGGAACGAACAAATGATTTATAGTTTACTTCATTAACATTTCTGATAAAAAGCAATGTAGATTTTATTAATGGACTTGTGAGTAATTATTTCAATCATGTTTCCTTGTCCTGAATAACCATTTTCCATATGTTGCATTAATCAAAGGCCTGCATATCAATTAAGAGAGAGTATGATATGATAGTTTATTTATATAGCGCCTATACACAATGTGTTTCAAAGCGCTTCAAGGCAAGGGAAGGAACAAGGGAAAATACAATGACATTCTAACAGGCCATGAACAGTAAGGATGTGAAATTAACTATCGGACTCGGCCTGATGACATTTCAGATAGTGCAAGAGCTAAGACATAGATAAGGAAGGGAGGGGGAGAGTGGGAAGGAAAAGGAAACAGACAGGCGACTACCGTACTAGGCCTGACGACATTTCTGGTAGAGCTGGAGAAAAACAAAAGGTGAGGGAGAGGGGTGCAGAAAGGTAGGAGAGGAACAAAACAAGCAACTATCATACTAGGCCTGACGACATTTCAGATAGTGCTGGAAGGGGGTGGGGAGGAAAAAAAATAGTAAGGGGAGAGGGGAGGAGACCGAGGAGGTTGCTATCATACTAGGTCCAGTGACAATTCTGATAGAGTAAGTGCATAGAAGAAAGTAAGGGGAGGAGATAGGAAAAAGGGGAAGGAGGAGATAACAGAGTTAGCAGTCAAAAGAGTGGAGAAGCAAGAGGGGAGTGTGAATACAATTGCAGAAGTCAGTAGTAACACATAATGTTGCAAGCCAGGATACAAGATGAAGATGGGAACAGCATGATTCAGGGCCACCATGAGTACAAGATGCAAAGGAAGTCCAGCATGAGAGTTGAGAAAGGGTGACGCACTGTGAATAAATGAAGTCCATAAAAATCAAATCCAGCATTGGCCAGAAAACGGTGATGGTCAAACCAGAATGGATCAGGACAGACTCCTAATGCAAATATGATAAAGTGCTTCTCTTTCAAACTAATCATGCCACCTCTATTGGGGCAAATACACTTATCTATGCTATTAAACACCATTACAAAAAGTAAAATCAAAGTGAGCTGTGCTTATTTCTAATTTTAACGGAATTGTCCTCAATGTGTTGGGATCAAAAGCACATTTTGTCCTTTTAGTGAGGTGGGCGGAGCTACTATGCAAATTATGCACATTCGTGGCATGTATGCAGGTCATGGGAGTATGAGCAATGCATAACTGACCGTGCAGCCAACTGTGAAAAGTTGCCATCCATGCAAACGTAACTGGTCTCTGATAGCACCCAAATACTGCATGATTCCAATATGATATGATGGGTTATTTATAACGCGCTGGTTTCTAAGCACGGACCCGGGGATCGAACCTGTGTTGCCCGTGTCGTCTTGCTGCCAAGGCGAGCACATTGCCGCTGAGCTATCCTCCCGAGACCAATTATCAGCCCCATGATGTCACATACAAACATAAACAGAAAGGCAAACCACCTGCGGTTCCCTTACCTTGAGCTAGGCTGTCAGCCTGGTCACTGGTTCACTCGGGGACTCGGTGGCCTCCGCCATGAAGACGGAGTGGCGCTCGCCAGGCCCACTGGGCTCAGCCCAGAAGACTGAGCGGTGCTCGGGCTCGCCAGGCCCACTGTCATCGGCCGTCATGACACCTTGATACTCGGCTCGCTGGGCCCTCTGTCCTCGTTCATGAATCCAGCGCCGTGCTCGGGCTCGCTGGGCTCAGCCATGAAGCCGGTGAGGGCAGGGAAGAGCGGCAGGGCGCCCAGCGCCCTCCCCAGTAGTCGAGGATCGAGGCTCAGCACGCGTACCTTCACAGCATCAATAGCGTCATCACACTGTTAAATCAGTAAGTAAGCTCATAAATCAGTTTGGGAAACACTGCGGCAAAGTGGAGAGGGCAGCAGTCCAGACAATCTCAGTCTGTCGAATGAAGAAAGGCCATCAGTCGCTGCATCCACGGCATTAAAAAATAGGATGCTCATGGACCCAAACCACCCCTTCTTATTCCGCTTATACTTCAGTAATCTCTCATCTTTCTGTTGGAAACTCACAACCACCCGAATTCTTGAGACAAGGAACCACATATGGTTATATTTGGGTGGGAACCCCTTAAGATGAAGAGTTCTAGTCAATCATTTTCAGTTTAAACTGGTCCCTATCCACAAAAGAGTTTATAAGATAACTGCATCTTCCCGTCCCTTAACTTTAATCACATCCCTAACCACCAATCTTACACTCAAGCACCATTAGAACATTTGGCAGCTAGGCAATCATTGCTGCCCGTAACACACCAGCATTCATGGACAAACTCTCGGGATTCAGATTACTGAGGAATTGCAGTCACCCATCCCCTTTCAGACACCCACAGGCACACATACATATGTCCTTCGTGAGCACATGGCTGGATGTCGTGTCTGTAAATGGCAATACATGGTCATTTTATTTTACAACACATAAGACTTTGTTTTGCGAGCCAGCAGGACAAAGGCTTGTAGTGAGCCAATGGCTTGATCTCGTGGTGGCTGTATGTTAAATGATGCTGCCACAAACCAGAACCAGGTCAACAGCCTGGGTCAGGATACTGTGCCCGGAGACTAGCAGGCACCTTGCCAGTAGCCACCTCTCATGTGGGCTGCAAGGGTCCCAAAAATGCCACAACATGTGAGCTGCATCCAAAGCGAGATCCCAGTGAGAGCGGATGGAACAGCCATTCTTAATTCAACAGAGGCCACAAGACCCAAATCAAGAGCTGAAGGAGAAGACTGAGGAGACCGAGAATGAAGCTAAGGAAGATCACATCAAAGTGTTGATTGGGTGAGTGGAGGCAAAGCCTGCTAGCAGCCCAATAAAACCGCTTTGACGAAGGGGAAAGGGGTGTGGAGAAGCCAATTGGACAATGACTCTAGAAGAGACTGACGCAGAGAGCCTATCTTGACACTGAGGAGAGAGTGACTTGGAAGTAAATTCAAAATACTGCATAAATAGGAAGGAACAATGAAGTTCACTCTGTGGAAGAGGAGGCATGCAGCATGGACAAGAGACCAGGAAGACTGGAGAAACAGTGCAATACAGACCTGAAAGCAATTGTTTTATTTATTGTGTATTTTCTAGGCGCTTATACAACAAGTACATTGTGTTTCAAAGCGCTGTAAGGTAGGCATGGTATCACAAGTATGGCATGGACACAAGAGAACAGTTTCAAAACCTTTATTATAATAAAATGTTCGGCTGGGCGGAAGAACTCCTATCTAGTCCCATGTGTAAGAAGGGAGTGATCTCAACCATCAACTTAAAGAATACAGTCCTAGTCAAATTAATGCCTGCCCATACTCTAATCCAACAATATGTGAAAAGGGGATGTGTAGTTCAAAACGTAAAATCAGTGTTCAAAGGAAATGTCGGGATGTCCGTGTTCGCCAAGAGTAACTCCCTTCACATCAGAGGGGGTTTTAAAGAGTTCTTTTTGCGTGGCTAGCGTATATAGTTCGCAGGATTTGCACACTTCAAACCACTTGGCACGATTCACAATGTTAGTTTTTCGTTGACATAAATATTTCCACAACAGAATCTTGTCTGGCTTTCCTTGCCTTCATTTCAAATACACAGTTTCTTTGCAGGCTTCCCTTGTCTTAGTTCCAAGCATCAAAAAGGACTTTTTGTAATTTGACACATCTATATTTCAGACCTGACTTCTCAGGCTTCTCATGATGCAGAACTGGCTTTCTCTCTGGTCGTTACAACACAATATCCCAACAGGTCCCTCAGGTTTCCCCTCATCTGAGTCGGGACCTCTCTCTGCTTCCGAACTGTAATGTTCTAAATTTCACTTCCCAATTGTTGTTTTGCTTTCCTGTTGAAGACTTTCGAATATGCAAGGATTTGATATGTACCTCAGGATGACCACTTCGACTCTCACACTTAACACAGCTTATACATGCTCTCCTGGCACCATTGCATTCTGGTAAATGTAGTTGTCTCATAAGTGCTCTAGCACTCTTGGTTCATCTTCTGCCTTCCTGGCACTTTAATAGCCCAATATTCTCTTTCTGGTAAATGCATGGTTCAACATAGACTTCCCTCTGTCAGCCTCTCAATGGTAACCTTTGTGCACTTAAAAAGAATGTTTGCTCTCAGTTCACTACAACTCCCGGAATGCACTTCTTCCTTTGCCTTTTAACTTCAAACTTAAAATGTCCACTTCCAGATCTCTGCCCCTCTTCAGTTACATGCATACCACTGGGTTCCTCTCTCTCTGCCTCACCCAGGTAGTACAACGCTGGCAGCTAGCCCCTCTGGATCTGTGGGCTGAGGTCATGGTCCCACCGCCTGCCCCTCTGATATCCTGGGGTCGGCACTGGCCCCAAGGGAACAAGCAATTCTGGGCCTCACCAGCCAGGTCCTGTCTGTCTGATTCCAATACTTCGGAGGCACGGCTCCTGTGACACGATGCAGCCCTTTGTTCTCACCAGGCCAGCGTTGTAGTACCCGTCCTTCTTTAGATCTCCTTGTCAGCCCCCCAGTCTTTTGGCTTCTCCACTCCAGACAACCTTCCCAGCTCGCTTCTGGTGTTTGGGATTTGAAGAGGGATCCTCTGCCGGTCTCAGCCTTGCAGCCTCCCTCCTGCTCTCCCAACTGCATCTGACTTCTTTCACTCAGCAGCCTCCCTTTATACACCTGTGTGATGTTGATTGTCTGCAGGCTTGTGGTCAGGGTTGGGTCTGCCTGACCTTGCCTGACCTCATTAAGGGAACAGCCTGCTGTCAGAGTGGTGTAGTGTGTCCTCTGTGTCTTGGGGTTGGGGGGGAGGTGGGGGTTGTTGTGTGTTTAAAAATATCCCAAAAAGACAGAGGGGGTGTGCAAATGTGGATAACTGGAAATGGGGGGGATACCATGTCTCGCCTAGGGTATTCCTATGAGAATGACCCTGGACTCCCCTACCCAGGTGACCCTCCCACGCGGTCCACCCCCAGGTTTGGGATTTGAAAGCGACGGCCCTCTGCAGGGAACCCGAATAGAGGATTCTCAGGGTCCAAATAGGAGAATACCCCTAGTTTTCTCACAGCGCCCAAATGGCAGCAAGGAGGGAACATGTCAATGAAACAATATATACAATGGAGGATAAAGACAAACATACTATGCCTTGTGAGTATTCAGAACATGCAAGTGCAGAGAGGGAAGAGGATTGGAGGGAATGGGGGTAGGTTCTGGAATGTCTTTGCTCGTGTGTTCACCTCAGAAACAATTTACCATTTGGACAATTCTTGAGAGTGAGACGGAACTGCACAGAACTAGAACAATACAAGACAAATGCCTTGATATTACAGACAAAGTTGAGGAACAGAGGATACCCCAAGAAATTAATTAATAACATGAGGAAAAGAGTCCAATATATACCGCGTGAAACTCTTCTTTCACCAAAAACAAAGGACCTAACTATGGAACAACAGATGACCTGTGTTACCACATTTTGCCCTGACACCACCCACATTAAGGCCACCATCAAAAAGTTCTGGCCATTGATACAAATTAGCCTCCCAGATGAACCCCTACCTCGGATGGCACTAAAACGGGGAAAAAATCTAAAAGACATACTCACACATTCTAGACTAACTAAAAAATCACAAAGGTCGAATTTGTGGAGCCTAAGAGAGATCACAGGCCACTATCCATGTGGCATCTGCAATGTATGCAAGCTAACGAAAAAAATCACATCTTTTAAAATTGGGAAACAAGACTGGAAAATAAAACATTTTTCCAATTGTAAAACTGCTAATGTGATTTACATTATTGAATGCCCATCCCAAATGCGGTATGAAGTTCAGACGAAACGACCAGTGCATAAACGTATAGGGGAACACAGGTCCCGCATCCGTTGCAGGACACAAACAGCACCCCTGGTCTCCCACTACATTGAACATCAACATGGTGCAGATGACATGAGATGGTGGGTTGTTGATGTCATTACCAACAACACCAACACCACCAACGCCCTTAATCACAAAGAGGCTTGGTGGATTTTTAAATTACAAACCACCACCAAGGGTCTAAATGAAATGGCACCTATGACATTTAACTAAGTATCAGACCTCTCCATTCTGACTCTTTCTTGGAGCCCCCCTGTGTGGATACTTATTTATCAGTCATCCCAGCTCCTCTGAACCACGTCACTCTGCACGTTTATCTTCCAGGTATTTACCACGCAATATTATGGCATTTATATTGACAGAGTTTTCCAACATCTATGGGACCATCATTAGTGTTTCCAGTGCCCACATGTGCATGACCGTTTCCCGTGTCATACACGTTGTCAAAAATTAGCTGAACAGCTTAAATAATGCCATTGGTCACGACTCGGTTCAATAACAGTGACTTTTTTGTAGTTTCCATGACCACCGCGGTGTCCAACATATTTCCGTTGGATACACCATGATTATTCACTTTACGCATGCGCAGAGCCTAACACACTTTTCTGTGACGCATGCGCGCGAGTATCTGGCTGTTCCATGCACATGCGCGTTCACCATTTCCTGTGCATACAGCTCATTTTTAAACACCACTGAATCTGGCTGTAACGAGGCATTTGGTGCCGGTTCGCAGTTGAAATAAACACTCTGCTACTCACGCAGCTACATTTAAGCTGTTCGAAGTTCGTCCAACTACAGGTAACTTAATTTCCTGTCCGCCTAGTGTCCGTACATCTTTCAAGTTAGGGCTTTCTATTATCTCAGGCCACTGGTACACGTGCTATATTTTTTTCTTTCTTGCACAGAACTCCTCCTGCAAGCCGCGGTCACATTACGATTGTTCGCCACATCCAACATATGAATTTAGTAAAGCTCTGCTGAAGATTTACAAGAGCACCGCTTGTACAGAGCCTGCATTATGAATTATACCTACACTATCAGGTAATTTAATTTGCGGTTTTTGCTGTTAGTCTCTAAGGCCCTGCTTTCCCAAAAGAAGTGCCAACCAAAGCGCCTGGTCTTTAGCTTTGGTCTTTCTCAGCACTAGTATTTACCATATTTATATGGTCTTCATCCCCTTTTTTTAATTAGGTATTGCACATGAAGACAACACAAGCCATATTCACACTGGCTACAGAGTCCTCATTTCATCCTCAAATAAAGGAATCTGAATCCTTACCTTCAATCTCATCCCACGCAGGTCAGTCTTGGGTTGGAACATATTTTGATGCTGGTGGGGCACTGTACTTTCTACACCCCTGCCTTTTTAAAATTGTTTTTTAATTTTATATTGTTTGTATGAGATACTAAGATCAGTTTTGCTGCACAACACGACATTGATATTTTTTACATATCATTTTTCCCCATAGGGAGACTGGGTCATTACCCTTGAAAAAGGCGCTTGCCGCCGAAACGTCCTGGGACCACTTACCGCCTGGATTTCAACAGTCTGTCCCCTTTTCTTGTTTGATTAACATCTAGACGTAGGGCCATAGACTTGGTTACCTCCCGCAGAATATTTTGTTATATGTGTATCTGTAAAAAACCTATCTTGGTTATCACCCACGATTTCACGTTTTTTCTCTAATGACAATTTATGAATTAATTGTTGAATTTTCATGTTATATCATCGCAAATCGGAATGGCAACTAATTGAATTATGTTTCCAATTTATTTTTTGCTTTGCTCCTATTTGATTATGTTTGCAATATAAGTGGGCATGTGTTGTTCATATAAAACTATTAAATGTTATGGTTGATTGAATTCATTTCATTCCTTTTCTTTGACATTTTAGTTGAATTAAGCAGCCTAAAAGTCAACTTCATCATTCCACGTGTATTTATTTCTCGTCTAATTATGAGTTCACAAACTTGTTGATACTTAGTATGTCAGAATGGAGCCTATCTCTGCAGTAAATAAAGAAAGCAGGGACTGTTTAATGTAAATGTGGTAGGACGCCCTCCCTTTTGTTCCTATATATTTGCTCGTGTGTGAGCAACATGTGTAAGTGACAAGTATAGTTAGTGCTAGGGAGCGTTGAGCTGCAATACGTGAGTAAGTGCAGGCCTACAGTGGGGTAGGCCGGTGGGTGCCGAGGCAAGTACTCTGTTTACGCAGAGACATAGGTGATTGGGTGTGGGAGGCCAGGGCCCAGAGGACACAAGGGCCCTGGTTACCAATCGTAGCAACTGTAAAGTTAGCAGAGGAGAGACAGAGGAAGTGAAAAGGAAAGTCTTGAGGAGCTTCCGGAATTTGAGGAGGTCCGTCTTAAGGCGAAGTGGAAAGGGAAGGCTGTTCCACTAGAGGAAGCCTGCATAAGCAAGAGATAGTCCTGCGGCCCTCTATTTCGTGAAACGCTTCACACACAGAGAGTTGGTACCAGAGGAATGTAGAAGTCTACAGGGAGAGTATTTAGTGATAGCAAGTTGCAGATAGCGTGGCCCAGGCTCCAGACAGCCTTGTGGATAATGCAGAGGGATTGCAGAGGGGTTGCAGCAACCGGGAGCCAGTGAAGGTTTTAGGTTAGGAGAGATGGGGTCCCTGGGCTTGAGGCCAAGGATAAGTCTTGCTGCGCTATTCTTGATTAGCTGGAGGGGGTCTTAGAGAGGAAGAGGGTAGATTCAAGAGAAGGCTGTTGCAGTAGTCGAGCCTAGAGAAAACCAGAGCTCTGGTAACATTGAGCTTCTGGGGGAAAGTCAGAAAAGGGAGACTTCCTTTGAGAAGGAAAAAGTTGGACTTCGTGGCAACGTCATGGATGTGAGGAAGGAAGGAGAGCGAGGAGTCAAAGATGACTCCAAGGTTTTTGGCTTCGGATGAAGGGGAAGTGGGAAAGCTAATAGAGGATGGCCAGAGTCAGTGGAAGAAATGGGGAGCAGGGGTCCCAATAGGAAGGATCTCGGTGTTGCTGGCATTAAGGCAAAGATCATTGGACGTGCACCTGGACTGGATAGTGGATAGGCAGTCTGGGATAATGGAGGAAGCAAGAGGGTCAGCAGGAAGTTTGAAGAAGAGTTGAGTGTCATCTGCGTATCACTGGAAGTTGGGGGAGACGGAGGAAATGATGCGTGCCAGCGGGGCAAGGTTAATGTTAAAGAGCCAGGGGAGAAGGAGGTAGGTGAGGAGAAGGTGCCCACAATAACCTGGGACAGACGATAAGTTAGGAAGGAGGTCAACCAGTCCAGTGCCCGCTCCGAGATACCCAGGGTATCATGGAGCCGTTTTATTAGGATGGAGTGGTTGACCGTGTCAAAGGCAGAGGAGAGTAGAATGAAGACAGCTGGAGGGTTAGAATCCAGAGGTGCAAGCAGTTCTTCACAGGTGTTCATAAAAGCAGTTTCCGTGCCTCTGGATGCTCGGAATCCAGATTGATGGTCGTGGAGACTGCCAACAAGTTCAGTGTGTGAGGTAATTTGGAGGAACTCCAACTTCTCCAGGAGTTTCCCAAGGAAGGGGATAATAGAAATAGGGCGGTAGTTAGCTGGACAAGTAGGGTCTGCTGAAGGTTTTTTTCAGGAGAGGGCGCACAAGGGAGTGCTTGAGGGAGTAGGGGAAAGATCCAGTAGCAAAAGGGTAGTTGCAGAAATCAGCAAGAACAGGGGCGAGAGAACCAATGTTGTCCTTGATGGTTCTGGAGGAGCAAGGGGCAATCTATTTGGAGGAGACCTTCATAGAGCGGACAACTCTAGTGACCTCTTCAGGTGTGACATGGGAGAAGGAGGAGAGAGAAGTGGAAGGAGGATTTGAGGCAAGGGGTTTGGGGAGGGTTTGGGGGAGAGGGTAGCAAGGGTGTTCAGGCTGTCCAGAGTTTTTGTGGTGAAGTGTGGGGTCAGTGTGTTGCAGAGGGCCGGGGAAGGAACAGACAGGGGAGGAGTAAGGGTTGGCTAGTTCCCTGCAGAGTTCAGCCGAGTTGCTGGATGCACCAGATACCCGTGCCTGAATGTCGGCCCTTTTCTTGGCACGGATGGAGAGTTTCTATTGCCTTTGAAGCAGGCGGCAGACCAATTTTTCAGAGGGTGAGCCTGAGGTTTGCCACTTCCGTTCCTCAGCTCTGCACTTGCGTTTCAGGGCTGCAAATTCGGAGTCGTACCAGGTGTTCCGCTAAGAGGCAGGTTTCAGGTGGATCCTTGTGACTGGGGCAAGAATGTCCAGGGTGTTAGTAATGGCAAGATGGAGGTTGCTGAGAGCGGATTCAGAGGTAGACACAGGGGTGGGGCGAGGGGGGATGAAGGTGGATGAGAAGGCAGCAGATGACACTCGTTTCATCAGACGGATGTTCGAGAACGAGGTTGGCAGGGCTGCAGGAAGTGCGGTCAGAGGGCCGATGGGATCCAGGTAAGAAGAGAGGTGTGATCAGAGGGGAGGTGGGAGTGGTGAAAGACCTGAGTGGGTGAGGGGATCAAGAGTGTGTCCTCCCAAGTAGGTTGGACCAGATGGAAGAATGGAGAGGTAGAGCGAGGTACAAAGGTCAAGGAAGAGGATGGATGCTGTGATAGGAGTCCAAATGGATGTTGAAGTCCCCCAAGAGAAGGAGTTTAGAGGTGGTAGTGAGGAGAAAGGAGCAGAAAGTCAGCCCATTCAGAGTGGAACAGGGTGGAAGTGCCTGGGGGCCTGTAGATAGTGGCAATGGTCAGAGAGGAGGAGCGAGAGATGACCAACTTGCAGACCAGGCTCTCGAAGGAAGAGTAAGGTTGACTGGGTATGGGGGAGGCAGGAACCCACTCGGGGAAGATTAAGGCAACCCCACTGCCAGCACGGTTAGGTCGTGGCTTGGAAAAGATCTTGTAGCCATCGGTGAGAAGGGAGTCAAAAGCAGTGACTGAGCTGGCATTGAACCACGCCTCGGTAAGAGCGAGAATGTCTAGGTCAATGGGCCTCATTAGGAGGCTGGCGGTAGCCGTGCTTGTAATACAGGCACGGCTGCCGCCGGTATTTTATTTTTCCCGGCGGCCAGAAATGGGCAATTACCGGGTAATTGCGGGCTTGCCGGGCCCGTTATTTGCCCATTCCTGGGCGCTGGGAAAAATTCTTCCCCATTCTCATTTGAGCCCAATAGCCCAATAGGGCACAAATGGGAATGGGGAAGCCGGATGCACCGCTATGAACGGTGCCAGTGCATCCGATATGCTGTGCTCGCGGGTACCACTCTGCCCGCCAAGTCAGACCTGGCGGGCAGAAAGGCACCTGTGAGCACAACTCTTAGTTTGCCGGAGAGAGGCTGGAGAGGGAAGGAAGTTAATGAGTGACGGCAGGCGCCGGTCAAAGAGAAGGAGGTTTGGTTGAGGGCCAAGATAATGCCAGTGTGGTAAACATTAATGATACAGCGTGATGATGAGAAGCCCACCAAGAGGACTTCCCACTTGATGCCACCATTAATGGGAGAGGTGGTGAAAATGGAGAGAGTGTAGAGATAAGATGAGGAGTCCATAGGAGTCCATAGATCAGGGGACGGGGAGGTACAAGAAGTAACACACCCACTCACACTCTCTCACACACGTAGGTTTGAAATCCAACAGGACACAAAAATGCAATGCAGAATGTGGGGTGCAAAAAGTTACACACACTCCTAGGTTTGAAATCCAACAGGGCACAAACATGCATTGAAGAAGAGGATTAGGTCAGGCAAAAAGTCGGAGTAAGGAAGAAGTTATGGTTCAGGTTTATTGGTGGACGAGGCAGTGGGAGAGTTCAGCCATCACTCACTTGTCAATGTGGGGGTGGGTAGAGGTGCAAGGGCACAGGTTCGTCTGGGCACCGACTACAGTGGGCGGCTCTGCTCTTCAGGGTTAAGGGAATCAAAAAGGTGGGGGCCCTCCTCGGCCCATACAGGCCTTAGATGTGGGCTGGCTTTCGCCTGCCAGCTCGCCTGATTTGTCCTTTAGATGCTGACTGGCCCAATCATAGGTGACCAGGCTCCAGAGCAGGCCCTCTGTTGGTGATGGAGGCAATTGGCACTCTGTCAACGGGGCTCTCTAATCAACAGGGGTATATATACCCTGATATAGCTGCCTTGAGGATGACAATTTGTCGAAAAAACGTGTCGACTGTGAATTACAAGAAAAATAAATACCACTCTGATATATTGATTTTCTTACCAAATGTATGAAACAAGTGAAGTTACTCTTTTGAGGTTAAGCGCAAACAGTCAGTACAATATCACCATATACAGTAATAAAAAGGAGAGGTTAGAGGGGAATCCCTCTCAGTGCTGACGTTGCGGCTAACCAATCTAACAGACCTACAGTCCAAGCGCACCTGACTTTACGGTTACACCTCCACCCCATCCTACAATTCACATCATTTTGTACATAGCTAATTTTGATGTTGTACTGAATATAATTGACACCTAGCAAAGATATTGACATTGACCATATGGGATTTATTTATGGAATTGACCCTGCCTCCCTCACTGAGCTGTCTCGTGAAATTATAATGGGTTTCTTAATAAGGTGAAACAAGGGGCTGTCTTGCAATGCATAAAAAGATTCAAGCCGGAAGTGGAACTGCTCCAAGAAACCCACATTATAGGTAGGCTTTCCTGTTTTCAGTGAAATCCGAAAAACACACCCGGAAGAAAAAGTGCCTCCTAGGTTTAAACTGAAAAACACTGTTTCCCCGATCCCAGTGGTGCCTTAGTGTGAGCAGGGATGGGAGGAAGTTTGGGTCTGAAGGGGTGGCTGGAGAGGGGGCTTGGCAGACAATAAGAAAAGGACCCTACTCCCCTCCATGTATGCTTGTTTGCTTTCTCCCATTACTTCACCTTCTGTCCCCTGACCTTATTCAAAAACACTGCACATTCAATGTTACATCATTTTCTTTCCCAAAAAAAATTATTTGTATGTGGTCAGAGCTTTTTTGGGGAATTGTAAACAAATGTGAGCCATGTTTGTGGTTGCCGATTCACGCCTTAAAATTGGCTACGATTCCTCGAAATAGCCCTTGACCACTGACGAAGATTTGTATTTACAAAAAATTGTTTCATATGGATTTTTCAGTGTCTGTTTGTGGCCACAAACCCGCTGTGCATCTGTCTGGAGGAAAGCTGAAAAGTGTCCGCTGCTTGTCAGCTTTAAAAGGAAAGCAGTGTTAGGCTTCCATGAATGAGGATTGCGTGAGCCACAATGTCGCGGTCAGCTACCAAACTCCTGTGGATCTCTACAGCAATCTCGCCCAGTGGCCCATCAGAAGCTGGAGGCTCCTTAATTGCTGCTTAGCACTTTCTTTCTGCAGGGGGAGTTTATAAATTAGGAGCGATTTACAAATGATGGCTCATTTAAGGGATCATTGTTTTGGACAAGACGCTTGTAACCTTTCCATTCTCCAGGCCAATATCACACAGAACAGTTTTAAACTAACTACATTCTTTTCAAATGCTCATATTTAACACCAAAGGTGTTTATTTTTGGTAGAATGTAATATTTTCATCACATCATAGATGAACCCTGCATTTGGCAAACACAACCCGGTAACCCTTTCACACATTACATTGTTATGATCCTTTCACAACCCAAAGGTAATTGTTTGCCATTTGCTGAATAGCATTCTGGTATTTGTAGTGTCCCAGTCAAGATGGAGGGTAGTGCCACAATTGTACGCTTTTCCCCCGAACATGGTTCTAAAAGGATTTAAATATTTGTGTGAGTACCTAACTATGGTATGGGTACTTTTCAAGTTATCTTTATAAAGCAGAGCATTGTTGAAAACCAGACATGGAGTTGAGGAGGGGAAATGATGAGAGGACAAGTGAGTCATGAATATTTGCCCAGGATGTGGCCAGAGAGGTTGCAATCCTGGAGACTGGTGCAGTTATTTGTCCCTGATTGTGTCTGCTTTCTGAATATAAGTAAAGGATACATGTGGATAAGCAGTGTACTTTTTTTCCAGAGGGCGGACGCAACCCTTCTCCTTTCTTTAGGTTGGCAAGCTTGCTCAAGTAGTTGGCCACCAGGATTTTACCCAGGTTGTCGCGTATCCACTGCAGACGTTTACCCACAGGAAGGCAAGCACTTGTCTCGTATTGGGATTTTATTTTCCAGGGAAAATTTCCATACAGATTGTTTGGTTCATTACTTTTTTTTAAAAGTCCAATGCACTTTTGTCTTGCACACTTTCTTCTAAGGGGAAGGTCAATTAAACTACATGTGTATATTTCACTTTAAGATACGTTCAATTAATCTACGTAATGTTCATGGGTGCCAGCTTTTTATTTTCGCCATGGGAACAAACGTTGCCAGACAGAGTGCAGCAAGAGAACCGTGCTCATCCCCAGTCAAAACACGTTTTACAGCACATGTTGCAGCAGGAATCGTAAAAAAGCATTATGCTTTACAGGAAGGTATAAACACATAACATCTCAGCAACAATCAGCTAAACTGCTGAGTTGCGTTTCCAACATTCTGCTATAGGATCCCCTGATATTCCTGCACCCTGCAAACAGTTTTGGTCTGCTCACCCCCTCCAACCAAATCTCAAGGAGTACATTAATGAAACTCACTTCTCATTTTGTAGTGAGGAGCACAAACAGTTATTGTCTGCTTGGAATGTATTTCTTTTGGCATCAGAATAATCATTATCTCCACCAAAGCGAGAGCTCCCGGGCAAATTCTTTTTATCACACTATGCCTTATATGCTAACATTAGAAGTCTCTACAATGTGGAAGGTCGTTTTCACAAATCAAAGTATTCATGGGAAGAAAAGAAAGGAAAAGGATGGGCAAAGAGTCCCTGAAAAAGTATTGCATGATTTACTACAATTATTTTGACGTACAGAAATGTTAGATATTACTTGATTAATGCATTCATATTTATTCTCCGGAAAGTGTTCATAGACTTGCGCTGAGACATTACTCTACTTATGCACGCAATTAAACAATAAAATCATATTTGCATGTTTACACTGGAAAAAACGTATCCACGATTTCTTGAAGGAGGCAAAGGGGAAAACACTGATCAACACAGATTCTGAAAATGTTGGAAAACACTGGAAAAACACCACCGGAAGTAAAAAAAAAAAATAAACCCCTAAAACAGGAAACCCTAATTATAGGTGATCCAGAGGAGAAGCTGTCCAACTGAAAATGTCCCTTCCATTCACAGTTATATACACCAGATCAAGTCTGCAAGGTAGATTTATGGAGTGGAAAAGTACACCTACATTGTCATCTACTTTTCTCCCACCTTGCTGCGAGACATATTGGAGGAAGTCCAACATTTGGTATTGGAAGTTCTTCCTGGCATGGCAAAACAGTCAGGGGACTTTGAAGTGGTCAAGTAAATTGAGCTAGATAGATCATGTCTAAGTGGATAGGTATAGAACAAACCCACAGTGTTGCCAGCATTCCTAGATGCTTGCCATCAATTCACCCTCAGAAGTAGTTCATATTGTATTCAGGATCCTATAGGTCATTGTCAAGAATTAACTCTGGATTTCTCCTGGTGGTAGACTTAACCACAATTTCTGGGGTGGGTTATCTCCCAAGTAGCATCTCCGATCACTTCCCCTAACGTTCAAGCTGAAACGACAGGTCCCCAAACCGAAGTGAATATTGCGATTGCATGCTTTCCACTTCATTGGATGTACATGTCATAAAACGCTCAGTGCAACGACTAATGAATACGGTCAGCTTAAAGGAATGGTTTGCCCAAAAATGTTTATTACAAAAATATATAGGCAATATTAAAAAAAAACGATTGCCATTTTTTTTTTTGTTGAAGTCCCTACGTAAAATTTTGAGCAATTCAAGCTCAAAAAAAGCACATGGGGGCATCCATTTTGTGAAATGGATGCCCGCCGCTGTGCTCGTTTTGGCTTTTGCGGCACTAATGAAGGAAAAGCCAGCCAGCTGTAGTAAACAAAAGCTACCACTGGGTGGCTTTTCCTTCATTGGTGCTGTACGCGGAGGACGGGGACCGGGGACTACAGGCAGAAAAGCTGCAGCTGCATCTCGGTAAGTGCTATTTTTTAAATAAAAATAAACACTAGCTGCGTTTTTTTTTTTCTAAGTTTTCCGGGCTGGAGGAGCCCGGAAAACTTAGAAATAAAACCGCAGCTTTAAAAACGTTGTATTTATGTTTGCGGTCGCTTTTGAAGCGACCACAAACATAAATACAAGGTTATTGTGTTTGAAAACGCTGCGGTTTTTCTGAGAAACTCAGAAAGAAAAACCGCAATAGAAAATAGAAACCTGCTGTTTTACCTGCTACTCCATCTGGCACTGGAAGAAAGTTTCTTTTTAAAGAGCTTGGCCTCTTATTTAAAGAAAATGGTGGTAACCCTTGATACTGAAATTGTCCAGGTTTACACAATTAGTTGGAAACCCATATTTCCACGTTGATGGCTCCAAACGCAACCACTAATTGTCAAGAAGGTCCTAAGTCCCTCCATTTTCTAACAATTACTCTTGTTGTTCTTACAGTCCTTGCCCTAAATCTAATAACATTGTTGCGGTTGGGTTGGCTACTGTTCAAGTATCTAATGCTCCATTCTCTGTTTGTACTTTCATGGAATCTAGGGTTCTTGGGAGCAGAAAATAGGCTGTGAATACCATCAATTTGCTCAAGCTAAGCAGTCTGTTAAGCAGCCATCTAAACCATTGAGGACATTCAATCTACCTCAATCTTCACACAAATTGGGTAACAGAGGGACACATTTGACATATGGACCAATTGACTGCGTTGAGAGATACAAATCTAGGCACCTTGATTAACAAAAATGTTCCTGCGTCTCAAACACTGAAGAGTTTCCTTCAGGGACTCAGTTGAGTCTGTGTTGTTCAAAACATTACAACTGGTCGAATGGTAATTAATCTTACTAAACAAGCAGCAAAAATGTAAACTCTTTTGACTAATATTCTGAAGAATACTATAACAAGATCATCAAAGGTGGGAGTTAATTCTGTGTCGGATTTCTCAACGGGTCAGACCTGTCCAAATGAGGTGCTGCATCAGTGAATGTGGCCTCTGAAGTCGTGGTTCAATCTGTATGTTCAACTTGGTCTGTTAAAAATCCTGAGGCCACCCTCAAACTGGGATCAGTGCCACCTGGTTCTGTGAAATTGCATAGGGCGGATCAGTGCTTGGTCGTGCTCTGCCAAATCCATCAGCGATTTATGAAGGGGTTAGCAACCCAAGCGTCTAGTAAGATTCTCACCTCTAATACTGTGTCTGTGATTGACATGAAATCTGCAAGGTCCCAGTTCAAGCTACATCTGCCTCCACCATGCATTCATTTGGTGGTATTGGTGACCAGCATTCCCCACTGAATAGCAACACCATTGAGTATTCTTTGGACCTCGTTACAAGTTTGCCGGTAATATGGTGGTCAATCTGTGGAATTGCTGCCAGACCTGTTTACCGTTATTAAACTATTCTTTGCAGTAAAGTAAAAGGGAGTACTTCCAGCTTTTTGCTTAGGTACATCACGCACTTTCCCTCCGACACTTGTATTATGTCTATGCGGTAATACAGAAGTAAAGTGTCAGTAACTGAATTCTTGCTAGTTTACAAGTTTTTACTGCGCTGCCATATTCATAATGAGGCCCTTTATCTGTAATGTGAATACAAGTTTACATTGGCTCCACTCCAACCACACAGTGCTGTGGGCCGAGTTCTTTTGATGGCTAAAACAGTGTCTTAGATTGGTAATTTGAAGAAAACTCTGCAAGGTGACTGTTGTTTTTTTAGACATTCTACTTGTGTGGACTATATTCTAAAAAATGGTGGTGGCCCCAGTAATATTACTCCAGTACTACAGAGCTTTATTGCCATTGATGTATTCATTTAGCTGCATGTGTGCTACTCCCTCTCTGTTACAAGCCACTCACCCCAAATTCCCCCCAGAGATTCTGTATTGAAATTGCTTGGCAAACGTTTTTATACTAAAATCTCCATTTTGGTAAGTAATTGTTATTTATTTTATTACTTGTAACGCCCGCACGTCTCGCCAATCGGCCTCAGCGCTCACATGAAACAAGACTGAACAGACAACACAAAAGGAAACTGGCAGAAAGAAATAGATCATAAACCAACAAATGCAGGTGCACATCTAGTGTGCTAACTTAGTCAGTAGAATTGAACAGGTGTGTTTTTTAGCTTTCTTAAAGCTAGAGAGAATTTATACCTACCGTAATGCATCCAGTAGCTTATTCCAGAAATTAGGGGCACAAAGATCGAAACTCAAGCCACCAAACTTCTTAAGCTTACACCATGCCTGATGAAGTTTATTTCCATTTGACCTGAGAACCCTAACTATGGGGGCCTCTTGCAAACTTTCCTGAGGATATTTGGGGGTATTGCCTGTCCTGCATTTATGTTCTAATGTTAGGATCTTGTGAGTCACTCTATGTCAAACAGATAGCCAATGAAGCGATCCTCTGGCCTCTGACATATGTGCAGTTTTCTTAAGACCTCTTACTGCTCTGATAGACCCCCTTTTGAATGATTTGCAATGATTGCAAGTTGGTTGTAGATGTGCCCATTAGCAGACCATTACACTAATCGATTTTGGCGTTAATGAGGGCACCCACAAGATGAGCCAAATTCTTTGAAGACAAATGGGGCTTAACCTGCTTAATCAGTTTGGTAGAATAAGCACAGGAAGATCGAAGTTGTGCAACATGATTTTTCATGGTTGGATTAGAATCAAAAATGACCCCCCATGTTTTTACTGTTTGAACCAGTGGAATTTAACATCCTGCAATTTCGAATCGATGGTACAGACTGTTTAGCTATTTTAGATGCCAAGTTGATCCCACTAATAGCTCTGTCTTGCTGTCATTCAGAGCCAGTGAATTAGCAGCTATCCATGTTTGTTCCACCGAGTAGCCATGATTAATGACGAGAGAATCGGAAATCATAAGTTCCAAACAGTTCAAAGACAAGCTGTGTATCATCCGCGTAATTAGTGTATTTCACCCCAACGTTATCCAAAAGATTGAATAACGCACAAATATATATGTTGAACAGTAAGGGGGATAAGCATGATCCCTGTGGTACTCAACATGAAAGAGGGACAGGAGATGCATTAAAGTCTGGGAACGATACCCTTGAGAGTCTAGGACCGAGGATGGACCCAATCCATGCTGTTGCCAGAGCAGTTGGTAAGCTCTGCAAGCCTTTTGAGTAGAAGCTAGTGGTCCACAAGATCAAAGCCGCTGACAAGTCAAGCAGCATAAGCATGGCAGTATGACTGACTTCTATAATTTCGTGAGACTGGCTCTTAGATCAATAAGGGCAGTTTTTGTTCTGTGACACTTCCTGAACGCAGATTGGTGCTGGCCCAGCAGACAATTGTCTTCAATATGATCCTGAAGTTGCAGGTAAACCGTTCTGTCCAAAATATTCAATAAAAAAAAGAACATTGGTGATAGGACGGTAGTCCCCCGCAACCTCTGGATCCAGCAGTAAGTGTGTGACCCATACCTCCTTCAGACACATAGGTATACATGAGGTAAAAAATGAGGAGTTCACTACACAGGCAATTAAAGGTGAGAGACTTGAATGACACTGGCGGGACAAACATCGCCTTTGAATGATGTAGGCTTGAGACTTAAGACGATCTTGAGAATATCCTCCTCAGAGAGCTCATGAAGATTGAATTTAGGACAACGGATATAGTTATTACACAGATCCTCTTCCTCAACAGGTGGCATGACATCACACATTTCATACTGGCGACTCCTGATGATAGTCTCAACTATTTTAGTGAATTCAGCCTGAATGGTTTCACATCACATGTCACTCTTCCAGTATTCATTGCCTTGTTGTTTACTGCCCTCAAGCTATTTGAGGATGGAAAATAATTCCCTGGGCCCTGATTTAACACCCGAGATTCTTTTGATCGTAATCCTCCCTTTTGCTTGAATCACTTTCTTATAAGCTGCTAGCGCATTTGATATGGATTCCTATGCCAAGACTGCTCATAGGACCTTTTCATTTTCCTTTGCCGTATGATATTGCTATTAAACCACTTTTTGTTCTTAAACTCACTTTTTTTTTTTTCCTCGTTCTTTCAGGGGCAAGAGTATCAATTACCTTTGATGAAATGTCCCGCTATTGCTTCACCACAATCTCGACATCAGATGAGAGGGGTACATTCCTAATCAGCGGAGTCATGAGGTTAGCAAATGCCTCGGGAGTGGCCTTTTTTAGATTTCGCGATTCTGAATTAACATGTGATTGAGATCAACCCGATCGAGAGCATTAGGGAGAGATGTATCAAAAGATGGTCTGGCCAGGGGCAAGCAGTGCAGTCAGGGGTAGAAATACACAAATTGTGGGTACATACCCAGTCCAGTATGTTACCATCTCTGTGTGTGAGGACATCAACATGCTGGAAGAAACCGATGGCTGATAAAGCAGAGGCGAATGCAATAGCCTCAGGGATGTGATCGTTAACAAATTATTATGTGCCCAGAGGTTAAAATCACCCAACACCAGCATGTGATTAAGAGGCTTCAAGGAATCGCTCAGGAGGGATACTAGTTGTTCCTCATAGCATCTATATTTATTAGGCGGTCAGTACGCCACAAGAAAGGTAACGGAGGTATTATGGTTAATACTAAGTTTAAGATATTAACATTCACAACTGTGAAGCTCACAAGTATTGGTAATGTGTATTTTCCATGATTCTTAAAACCATAATAGCAACACATCCTCCTTTTGAACTCTTTCGGTCAATTCTATGTATCTTATAACCAGATGGAGTGGCCAGCAATGCTGTATGAGTAGCAGTCTCATGCAGCCAGATTTTGGCAAGAACAAGGCAGTCTAGATTGAAGGTATGTATCATAGCTGCTATTTCTGTTGCATGACAGACTAGAGATCGTGTGTTGAGCAGAACAATATTTGCTTTATTAGGTTTAGAGCAATGTGCTTCTACCTTGCTCTTTCTATAAAGCGCAGAGCTAAGGTTGGGCATCGTAATATTCAAATGGATATTCATCTGCAGAATTGTCTAAGTTAACGCCATGTGTGATAGGTTTGTTCTCTGGCAAGTTAGTACTGCTGCTAGGTAAACCATACAGCCATCTGCACTGAAAACTGGTACCTCTTCTGATTTGTTTCCCCCCCCAGGTCATCATGGGCATAAATGATGGAGGTTGTCCCTAAAAGGTGTGGTGAAGTTGGGCTGTCCAGCTCAATTGAGGTTGAGTTAGTCGTAGTTAGAATAGTCAAAGACATACTGCTCATAGACCAATGTTCAATTTTTTCCAAATACAAAGTCACTGTTGTTTGACAAATGCAATCATTGCTGATTCTTGCAGAGAAATTTCACTAAACTTTTCTGTTTTCCAATCCTTATTTAATGTTCTAAGGGTGATTGGCATAATCCTGCCAACACGTGTTTCTACCTTTTTAGAACACAGGTCTTCCTTAGAGCCAATAAATCACCTTATTTACAATAAGTTAGTCCAACACATTCAACATATTAGGTTAAACAATTCAATCATGTGTATCCAAGTTAAATCAGACCTTTTTATAAATACTGCATAGTAAGTGAATCCGGGATCGTTCCACATCAGGGGGATAAGGCTACTTTTTCAAACATAGGCGGAGAGGAAAAAAGAGATTGTATATATACATCAATATGTCATCATAATTACATCATGTCCCTTTTCCTCCATATTGCATGCATTTAATCCACTGCCATGTGATGTCTTCATTGAACACTGTGTTCAGCGTGCATCAAGCTACGTACGTTTTAGCCACAATATAATCCGATTGCCTATAATAGCGACCAACCATAGTGAATTCCTAACTCCAGCATCTACATTCGCTCCATGCTGTCCTACAATGACTCCTTTCGTGTTTTCTCCATGAGAGAGACTCTATTGGGATGTGATCAAAAAGCCATGCATCTTACTGTTTTAACATGGTGTAAGGTGCATCCTTACCTTTCTCTCATACAGTACTTGAACAAATTGATTTCGGACACCAGTACGCAAGTAATCAATTGATCTATAATAAAAGATATAGTCCTGCTAGATCCCCAACAAATATTTGGGTTTTGATGTTTTCCCACTGTCTTAGGAAATTGTGCGCTCTTCCTGAACCTAAGAGTTACAATAAAAATTATTATGACTAAGTTGGCTACATTTATTTCCTTTCTAAGTCTTTCACAAGAATCCAAGAGGAGGTGATAAACAGCTAGAACTCAGTAAATTGGAAGCCAAAATGATTTGTAAGTATAGAACAGTTTCGACTGGTCTGAATTCTGATCATGAAATGGTTTTTATTTTCTGTAACTATGCTAGGTAATTCACTTTGAGATAGATCCAATATAGCATGGATACATGTCATGCTATTGGTGTCCAGTGTTTGTCGTCGCCCATTTGAGCATGGTGTAATAGAATTATTAACGGTTCTACCATTTGAGCATGGTATATTAGGATTAGTAATGGTTCCATCATCTGTTTTCCTTCGTACAGATGTAAATAGGTTGCTTCTGGAGATTCAGAATCAAACATAGGCTAGTAGTGTGTATGCCATGTATAAAGGAAAGTGCAAACTCACCACGTTTGGAGAATAGTGTGGAGATATCTAATCCAAGAGTGTCTCGGACCTTCTATTATTTAAACGCTCTGAGAGAACAGTGTTTTTAGGTCAAGAAGAAGGTTATCTGTTACTCATGGAGGGTTCATGCATGTGCCCTCAAATCATTCATATTTAATGCTACTAGCTGAATGCAGTAATGTGAATTTGTCATAATACTACTAGCTAAGGTTGGAGATTAGAAGCACAACATTATTTTGTGACTTTTTGTCAAACAATCAAAGGTTGACTAATTAGCATAGGTTGTAACAACCTGGAACCAGTGTGAGCAGAAAGCTCAGAGAGAGAGCAGTGTCTCTCCGTTTAAAATAGGGAATGAGCCCTACTCTGGTTGGACTAAAATGGATTAACCAGTTGCATGAACAAGGTGTGGTTGCTGATAGTTTGTTGGCACTAGCAGCCACACCTATTCAGTGGAGAAGCTTAATTTAAATAGCTTTAAAAGTTGCTAGTTGAATACAATTTAATGTAACAATAGGCAATGATCGATGAATTTGTGATAATGGGCTGCTATTCACTGTAATACACATTCGCGGGCACTTGTGTCTGTCCCCTCACGCATGGTGGTGCAAGGGAGTAGTATCCCCATTTTGCACCTGCCTGGGCTATTGCAATCATTGTAACTAGTGTCTCAATACGTGGGGTGCACCTTCAAGGAGAATCTCTGCACAGCACGAATTAGGTAGGCACCTATTTAAATTCAGAGTGTGCTCGGGCTCGGTTGCATGGAGCAGACCATTGGGGAATTCATGGATCGCACTATTTGAAGCGCAATATAGGTAAGAATGTGTTTCTACTTACTTGTTTCACTTCATTTCTCTTAATGCCCTCAATATCTTGCCAGACCATTGGGTTCTCTCTCCCCCTCCCCGCCTTTTCAAAATCAAGTTAATTATTTAAAGACTTCAAAAGGAAATACATTTAGCCAACTTAGTCAATTTGTATTATGACTTAAGTTCAGGAAGAGTGCACGATTTCCTAAGACAGTGGGAAAACATCAAAACCAAACATTTTTGGGGGGAACTCGCAGGATAAGAAGGTAAGTGGAATAAGCCCTCGGGTGTTTGTTGGTTAAGACTTTTTGAAATGTCTGGTAACAGATTGATCCATATCTTTTATTATAGTACAGTAGTGGGGGGTATTTTGGAATATCAACCATCAATGTCCTTCGCTAGATAAGCAGAGGTGGCAGCTGGACAGTGGAGTAACGAAGTGATAGACCCCCTACTCCGGTAAGTATAAGTAAGTATATAGGGCTCAGGAGGAACCCTGCTCCACTTTAGATCAAGCGCCATACAATAAAGACAGTACAAAAGATTATCAGATTTTCATGAGGTATATTTTCACAGACGGTTGCCCTATAGAGACACGTGTTTCGGCGAATCACTCGCCTTTTTCAATCAGGGCTGATTAGTGAGACAGAGATCAAAAGGAGGGGAAACGGGAAGGATTGTTAGGAGTAATAAAGAAAACATCAAAAAAGGGGAGAAAAAGCAAAAGGAACAAATCATTAGATTTTATATGTATGCAAATTATATTTGTATCGGTATCTTTAAAATACGGAGAAGTTGCTTACCTAGTTGGTGAAAGATAAAGTTCACTTATTCAAATGGTAAATTTCATGGGATCAATCCCGCCTGTGAAGGAGACCACCTCTTGTGAGGTAAGCCATAAACCCTTCACTGTGACACTAATTTGCTTTCCAAATGTATTCGTGCCTGCGTTTTAGTGCACCATAAACAGTATGACACGAAATGCACGTGTACTACGCGTTGTAAGGAAAATAACATTCCCTTACTATTGATTAGCCAAGTTTGACTACTGAGTACGCTTAATTTTTGAACCAAATAACATGATAAAATAATGTACAACGCATTTTGAAATTATTCTTTTGGTGCACAGTGCTCGCTAACAACAGACCAATGTTTAGCTAATATGTCAAATGATTATGCTCACGATTGGGTATAATTCTTTAACAGGCGGGATTGATCCCATGAAATTTACCATTTGAATAAGTGAACTTTATCTTTCACCAACTAGGTAAGCAACTTCTCCTGCTTTTTCTCCCCTTTTTTGATGTTTTCTTTATTACTCCTAACAATCCTTCCCGTTTCCCCTCCTTTTGATCTCTGTCTCACTAATCAGCCCTGATTGAAAAAGGCGAGTGATTCGCCGAAACACGTGTCTCTATAGGGCAACCGTCTGTGAAAATATACCTCATGAAAATCTGATAATCTTTTGTACTGTCTTTATTGTATGGCGCTTGATCTAAAGTGGAGCAGGGTTCCTCCTGAGCCCTATATACTTACTTATCTTTTATTATAGTTCCATATCTTTTATCTTATGATATGGATCTCATAGATCCATATCTTTTATTATAGTTCCGTTGATTGATTTAGGACACCAGTAATTGTTCAAGTACTATATGAAAGTAAGGTTACGATGCACCTCACCAATGTTAAAACAGTAAGATGCATGGCTTTTTGATGACATCCCAATAGTGGCCCTCACGTGCTTCCAAGTCCCGATTCCATGGAAATGGGGACTATCATTTTCCGGCGCCTGACTTCTCGATCCGCTGGGACTTGTAATGTCCCGGTGGCACCGGGAAGTCAGGAACCGGTAAAGTTTTTTTTTTTCTTTTTTTTTTGTGTATACATGTATTTGTGTATGCGATAAGTGGATTGGTACAATTTTTAATGGCGCTTCTGTTTTAAGGTTTCCAATATAGTAGAATGTACATAGTTGTTTTAATAAACAGATATTGATCATTCATGAAATGCTAAAGAGATATATATATTCTCTTACACTTTGTGATTCATGCAATATTAATTCCTGTGTGATTCAAATTCGGTGCAATGAAGTGATGGCATTTGTTTTGGTTATAAAACTAATCACAATCTATACCAACTTTATGCTGGATTGGGATTTAAATATGAATATTGGGAAATGTGATGGCTACGAGGTCGCTATACAAGTTGTTTTTTTTTTCTCGAAAAAGGCTAGAGTGAGTGAAGCGCTATAAGTATCTGGGAATATTATTTTCCAATAAACCATCCAGGTTTGAGCATATTTTTAACTTGGCACTGTTTGTAAAACAAGCCATTTTGGTGATCTTTCACTTTGCTAAATAAAATGGTAGTTGTCAACTAAACCTATACAGAAGATCTATCGGGTTCAAACTGTTTAACTGACCACTTATGGTGTTGGTGCATGAGGGTTTTCAAGAGGTCAACAGTTGGGGGAAAATAACTTCCTAAGAAGATTTATTGAGGGGGTGTCTGTCCACATTGTTTTTTGCTTTCCACTCTGAAGTGGGAGCTCCAAATTTGCAGAGTATTGGAAATGTAAACCCCTGATTGTATGGTGCTTGATATATTTGAATCCAAGAGCTGTTTTTACAAGCAGCATTATCAATCATTTAGTTGCCAGTGATATTTCTTCTATCATATCAAGATTGTTCATGCACCCAGCGGGGTTTGATGAGTCTTTCAAAGCTCTAGTCAAGTCACATTTTCTTTGCTGCCTCCCAATTAGAGGATGTTGTACTTCGCTAGCCCTTAAATCGCTCTTACTCTTTGGTGAATGCAAGTGCCAGAGAATTATTTATCTTGGATAAAAACAAACGGCACTATGGTTCATTGGTTGCAAAATGGTTTCTATATTCTTCTAAATGTGTTGGGCTCCAAATGTGCTGGGTCTAGTGACAATTGTTATACATACTGTCCTTGTTACTCGATGATTCTTGAAACACCCAGCATTTTATGATATTCTGTCCATTGTATAATATTTGTAGGAGAAATGTATTTCCTCTGTGGAGAGAGAGTGGGGTTTTCATCAATGTAGGCCTGTCTTTTTATATTTAGCACATATGGACGATCCTTTTACTTGTTTGCAGTGGCACCCTTCTTATTCACTGCTTTTAGGATCAGGAGACTTATTATCTCGTGATTTGATTATTTTTCTTTTCCTTTTATTGTTACTCTGATTATATATTTGTTTTTGCATGCTTTCATGGATATTTATTATTGTAACCAAATAAAGATGATCGATTGAGAGAGACCGAGAGAGAAGAAAGACATGAAGAGAATGAGAAAGTATTTCTTATTATTATTTATGTGCATATGGTTACAAAACCTTACACATACCAATTCCACAAATCTAAAATACAAAATGAATCAACGTCTTATCTCACCTATATATTAAGTTACCAACTAATTCAATTGTTAACATACATAAATACTTCTATACACTACATTCATTATTTCTCAAGTTCATATTCATTACACAAGCCTCATCCTAAAATGTCATATCCAAATAAAAAACTCATTAATAAATCTTAATGCAGCATATATCATTGATCCCTGTGTTGCATTTAAAATCTCCTTACAGAAATGTACTTGGCCATACAGTCTACGATCTCAAAGACCTCTATTAAAGTGCTTATTTCCGATTAAAAGCCTTTTTGGACATATCGTTCGAAGGTGCTGCAAAGTCTGAATTGACCCCTTGTTCTTACAATATCTACAAAATCTTTTGTCTCTATTGACCCCCTTGCGTGCCCCCTACACCTCCATGGTGGGAAGGAGGTTAAGACGAAATCCCAGAAACAGCCTCCTCCATTTAGGGCAGGGGAATTTCCTAACAAAAGGTTCACTTTTATACAAAGGTTTCTCGTTGAAAAACCTATTTCAGAATAAAACATACTTCATGTTGAACTTGCACGTTTTACACCAGTCATGTTCCCACATAGCCTTTTTTTTGTTTATGGGGCATCAGTATTAAGCTCTCTATCGACCTCTCCAAACCGCTCAACATATGCTCACACTCTTTTTGTCATTTAGAAAAATAAATGGCACTATTATTTTTCATTATAGCATATAGGTTGCAAAATAGCGAGTTCACAGAAGGGATTAACATTTCTCTATAAAAAGCCAGCGTTTCCATTTGATCCGGGCTGCCATATATAAAAGATCAGATTCATAGCGAATAACCGAAGCTGGCACACAATTCGGTAGCCCCAAACCTTTCACCATAATAAACCTTCTAAAATCTGCCAGTCAGCCTCCTGGTAACGGAAGGAACGGATGGAGTTGATGAAACCATGACGGAACGGGTGAAGTGGATAGATTGGACAAAATGGATGGAACGGATGAAGTGGGTGGGAAGGATTGAACTGGTGGATGGAATGGATGGAGTAGATCATGTGGATGGAGGAGATGAGTAGACAGAATGGTTGACTGAACGAGGCAGATAGTTAAACGGATGAAGTAGATGGCACGGATGAAATGAATGGAATGGATAGAACGGATAGAGTGACACTATGGATAAAGTGGATGGTACAGTGAGAATGGGTGGAGCGCATAGAGTGGATGGAACGCATGAAGTGGATGGAACGCATATAGTGGATGGAACCGATAGAACAAATGGAACAGAAGATGAGAATGGAACTGACGAAGTGGACGAATGTGATGAAGTGGACGAAAAACTTCACTGATAAACCACCATATCACACTACTACGCCTACTCTCCCCTATACACCATCATTCAACTACAACACAGCTATACTATGACACATTCGGCTTAGCTGTTCTCATACTAACATGACCCCACTAACACCTCATCACCCTAATAAAAACACAGCTAGCTGAGCACATTCCGGCTAACTTTAGGCATCTCCTCAGGCCTAATGCAGCCAGAACTCAGTCTGAGTGTCCACCCTCCAGACTAAACATATCCAACTGATTTCCTCAGCACCACACCTACCGCTTGAAGCAGCTACCATGCAACAACCACACCAGCTGCACACATATCCGGTGCGCCCACGCACCATACCACACTCTCTCCCTCTACTGACATGAACTATGGTTCCCGAGGGCGTTCAACCTACTAGCGCTTTGAGGTCATACCAATGATACATAAGGCACTATATAAATGCCAATTAACATAACATAGCATAAGTAAAAAGGATGTCAATGTCATAATAGAGCCGGGAGAATTTTACCCCTATAGTAATTAACTAATGGCAACAAGGAAAATCGGCCATGCTTGAGAGTAAACCTTTTCGTTTGGGCTATATAAATCCTACATTTCAAAGGGATTGTGTCCTCCGACGTATTCCTTATCTTTGATATCCATTCCAGCTTGCTGGCCTCGGAAATTTTTTCCCAGTAGAGGGCGCTGCGCGTCGACGTCCCTCGAGTTGGTGTCCCTCGACAGCCTCTGTATCGGCGCTGACGTCATCATGAATACAAATAGACTCGCGCAGCGTCTGTTGCTCAGTTCCATTTTTCCGCGCTTCGTGACCCTCGGAAACGTAACGCTTGGTTCCATTCTTCATAAAAATCTTCTTATTCTTCGAAAATCTAAATTTATAACAATGGCATCTTCATCTGAACCATCGACTCCATGGTCCGGTTTTAAAAAATGTTGCGACTGTGGAAAGAAAATGTCTTTAACGGACCCTCACAGGATCTGTTTGTGGTGCCTGGGATCGGAGCATCACTGTTCGGAGTGTGAGGACTGTATGTCCATGACGGTGAAAGCCTTGAAGGAGCGTAAGGAGAAGTTGGAAAGAGGTAAGGCTTTTAAAACTTCTACCCCTTCAAAAGTTTTTTCGGCTGAGTCGAGGCATTCGTCTCCTCATCGTCAAAAGAAACATTCCCGATCGAGATCTCGAAGCGGTTCCCATCATTCTTCGAGATCGAGACATTCTAAGAAGAGGCGCCATAGATCTCCCTCTTCTTCTTCTAGTTCCCCGGAAAGGGTCACCTGCCCCACGAAACACAGCTCTCCGTCTAAGTGGGAGGAATTCCGTAGAAAAAAAATGCTTAGCGTTTTCGAGAAAGCGGCTTCGACCCCCTTGGAGACATCTAAAGGTGATACCCTGGGTGAAAGACCCGAAAAATCCAAACAGTGCGAGTCGTTGAACCCGGCGAATAAAAATACTCGAGAGCGCCATGAACCCTCGAGTAAAGGCAATAAGACTGCATCATCGAAGATTCCTTCGACACCCAAATCTGCGTCATCGCCATTGCCGAAGGGACCTTCGACGCATAATTCTGCCTCCTCACTGCTGTCTTTGACGCCCTCGTCGACTCCGATGTAGAATAAGTCTACAACTGCCACTACGTCACAGGCACCAGAGGTGTCGAAAGCCCTGACTATGACGTCAAGAGTGCCATCGACAATCTCAACGACGCCGAGTAGGATTCCGATCCTCTCGAGTTCGACGCCTTTTACAGGATTGTCGAAGCCTACAACGTCCACGTCGACAACCACAATGTCTTCTCAGGCAGTAACAACAAATTTGGCTCCTTCTCTAGAAATGGGTTTTACTCCATATCCTAGATTTGATTACTTTAGAGCCTTTTCCTCCATATATGAAGAAGGGGAGGACTCTGACAATGAGAGACCTTTTGGTCTACAAAGGACTACAGTACCCATTCCAGAGGAATTAATCTCTGAAGAAAATGGGTTAAAATACCTACAGGAGTCTCTGCTTGAGGCAAGTGGTATAGATACATCTCCAGAAGTAGAGTTTGCTAGACCAGAACCTGGAGAACATGCTGAGATTGTCACACTTACCTGGGTCTCTGCAGGAGCAATGGAGTCCCCCGGTCCTTCTCCTGTTCTACACCTCCCTTCGGATGGTGGAAGTCTGGCCTGCCAAAAGAGTGAATGGTTAGGGGTGAACTCAAAGGGATTACTACCCTCCTTCTCCTCCCCAACCCACCTAGGATGTCTAAGTGCCCTGATGCATGCCTCACCTTAGTGTTTAATGTAGTGCGCCCTCCATCCTGCTCTTGCAGGGGTGCTATTTCCTGGAAGTTGCTGCTCAATGCACTGCCTTAGCTCCAAGAGTCGTATTACCCAGTTTCTGCACTGGGCCTCCAGTTCAGGCAAGTTCGCAGGTAAGCCCAGGTAAGTGAAAGTCTCAATGTTCGTAACTGCCCAGTTACCTCACTGAGCAATTCTGGTATTTCCGTTCTGCCGTGGTGCTATGTGTCAGTTCACGGCACTGGCCTGTAGCTACTGCGGTAAACGGAGATGACGGAAGAAACTAATGTCTTTTCTCTTTCTTTACAGGTTTCCCTAGGCGGGTCGTAGCTGCACATAATGAAGTTCAGAGGCTTCTGCTGCAGCGACTAATGTCTTTTCTCTTTGCTTGCAGAATACCCGAGGCGGGCCGTAGGTGCGTGGGCTGAAGAACAGCGGTTCCTGATGCCAGCGGTGTTCGAGGTGAGTATGAAATGTTCTGCTACCGAGCGCGTGGCACAGCGATTTGCAGGCGCGCATAACTCACTGCTCTTGGGGTGTGGCTTTCATAGCCAGTAGCCACGCCCAAACACTAGAATGCCTTGTAACTTCCTGGATGCCAGGAAGTTCTTCAGTGTCCATATTGGAGTAGCAGGAAGTGATGCAACAACCAGGAAACTAGTATGCTGTTGCTCTGAGAGATAGTGGTGTCTATTCAGAGTGATTGCTGTGAGTGTCTTGAATGCCAGGCTCTTACCCACTGGGCCCCTACCTGATCTCCCCATCTACTTCCACTTGTCCCTAAAGGGGGTAAGGGTTTGAAGGAGACCCTCTGGCCCGTAATCATGACAAAGATACCTTATAGGGCTCTAATGGCTAGAATAACAATTTATGGGGTGGACTACACCTGCACCTCCTTTTCAGCAAGATGACCTTACTGATATATTAGATAAAGGACCCCAAGAGGATCCCGTTGTCCCTTGTCATGCTGCTCTGCAAAGGAAAATATTTGCAAATTGGGAGACTCCTGAAGTTATCCCTGCAGTAAATAAAAAACTCACTGCTAAATACAGAGCATCAGCTTCAGATCCTGAACATCTAAGCAAACATCCAACTCCAGAGAGTTTAGTTGTGCAGGCAGCGACTTCATCAAACAGTAAGTCGGCATACCCCACTATTCCACAAGACAGAGCTGATAAAAGATTTGACGCCATGTCAAGAAAAGTCTTTTCCGCATGTAGGATGGCGCTTAAATCTATTAACGCCACTTGCACATAGCAAGATTCAGCCACACACTTTGGGAGTGTGCTTCATCTGCGGCTGATTGTCTCCCAGAAGGGGAAGAACGGGAAGCATTCTTAAACATCATCAGGGATGTAAAGGATGCAATGTGTGAGTCCCTTCAAACAGGCATTGACTCTGCTGACCGCATCAGCAGGGTCATGGCGGCAAGTACCACAATCTGCAGCAGATTTGCGTGGTTGCAGAAGTCTGGGTTTGCTCCAGATGTGCAAGCCAGACTTCTGAATATGCCCTTTGACGGCACTTCTCTATTTGGAAAGAAGGCTGATGACAGCCTGGAGAAATTGCAAATATCCAAAGCAGCAGCAAAATCCCTTGGGGCTGCAATCCGGCAAACTCCAAATCGCCCCACAGGTACATCCTGGAGGGGTAAGTCCTTTCGCTTTTACTCTGCATTCGGAAAAGGCAGAGGACAGCCAGCTTAAAGGGGCCAGAGACGATTCACCCGTGGTGGACGGGTTAAAGGTACAAAATCCGTACCAGCAGGTGCTACTTTACCCTCAGCATCTGCGTCAGCCGCTTCTAAACCCCACTGAGGTCTCCCCTCACAAGACACCAGTAGGGGGCAGGTTAACTTAACATCTGGCAGAATGGCAGGCTATTACGTCAGATGCTTGGGCATTGGAGATAGTTGCCCATGGTTACTGTCTGCCTTTCCTACAAACTCCTCATTCATCCACCAGGGAACAACTCTTTGAAGTTTCCAGACCCGCTTCTTATGCAGGAGATTTCAGATCTGCTAGAGAAAGGTGCCATAGAACCGGTACCTGTAGCGAAGAGGAACAAGGGTTGGTATTCCCCTCACTTTCTAGTACCAAAGAAGGACAGAGGATTGAGACCCATCTTGGACTTGCGAGAATTGAACATATTCCTCAGGAAAGACAAGTTCAAGATGGTAACCCTTTCTCAGATCCTTCAGGCCCTCCAGCTTCAGAAGTGGTTGGTATCGCTAGACCTTCAGGATGCTTATTTCCATGTGCCAATCCATCTCAAACACAGGAAATACCTGAGGTTCGCAATTGACAACTCTCATTATCAATTTCGAGTTCTGCCATTTGGGCTGACCTCTGCCCCGAGGGTCTTTACCAAGCTAATTGCGGTTGTGGCTGCAAGTCCAAGGAGGGAAGGGATTCATGTTTACCCCTACTTGGATGACTGGTTGATCAGAGCAGTATCCCCGGAACAAGCTCAGATCCATCTAGATTGTTTGCCATTTCCTTCATGTTTGCCACTTCCTTCCCAAGCTGGGCTTCTCCCTCAACTTAAAGAAGTCACAGATGGTACCATCACAGAGACTCCAGTTCATTGGAGCAGTCCTGGACACATCCCCAGGAAAAGCCTCGCCACCAGAGGTGAGGGCTCAAGATATTCTACAGATGGTCACCAGGTTTCAAAAACATCTACCAGTCTTCGACTTTTTGAGGTTGCTCGGCCTCATGGCATCCTGCATCTTCCTAGTGCCAGAGGCTTGCCTGAGAATGAGATCCCTCCAGTGGGCACTAAGGACCCAGTGGTCACAATTCTCAGGGAGAATGTCAGATCTCCTACTAATTCCGGACAGAGTAGCTCGAGACCTTCATTGGTGGGCCTGCCGGGAGAACATCTTAAAAGGAGAACAGTTTTGGCAACCATGGCCGGAGATAACAGTAGTCACTAATGCTTCACTCACAGGGTGGGGAGCCCATGCCAACGACTTGACCATCAGCAGTCGTTGGTCTCCATTGGAGTCCAGACTACACATCAGCCTATTGGAGCTGAGAGCAATCAGACTAGCGCTGAAAGCTTTCCTGCCATCAGTACAGGAAAAAAAATGTCCTGATAATGACGGACAACACAGTGGCCATGCACTACCTCAACAAAAGAGGAGGCGTAGGGTCACTGCCACTGTGCAGAGAGGCAATGCAGCTCTGGTTTTGGGCAATTCAAGAAGGAATATCTCTATCGGCAGTTCACCTAGCCGGAGAGGTGAACTTGACGGTGGACGCTCTGAGCAGGCAGAACAGTCTCCCACGAGTGGGAACTAGCTCAGGAAGTCCTTCAAGAGATCTTCGCCCTTTGGGGAACCCCTCAAGTGGATCTGTTCGCCACCAGTATCAACAGAAGTGTGATCAGTATTGCTCAAGGGAATTTCCCCCGAGAGGAGCTCTAGGGGACGCGTTCGTAGTGGACTGGGAGTATCCACTTCTGTACGCGTTTCCTCCAGTCCCCGCCATTCCTCAAATGATCAGGAGGTTGAGAAGATTACGGAAATCCATGATCCTAATTGCCCCAGATTGGGCCAGGAGAACGTGGTACCTGGATCTTCTAGACATGTCCATCTGCCCTCCGATTCGTCTTCCGCAGAGAGGATCTTCTCTCGCAGAAGGGAGGTCCGGTTCTCCATCCGGATATCAGAACCCTCAACCTTCACGCCTGGTTTCTGAAAGGTTGAGATACAAGGATTGGGATCTCCCGGATGACGTCATGGAGGTGTTGCTTTCAGCCAGAAGGCCAGCAACAAAGTCTTTATACCGCTGCCGTTGGAACAAATTTTGCAGCTTGTGTAGAGAAAAGAATATTGAACCCTTCGATGGTGTTATCCTTCTTGCTTTACTTAGCAAATTCAGGTCGTCAAGTTGGTACGATCAAGGGCTACCTCGCAGCGCTGTCAATCCTTTAAGCGTACTGCTGAGGAGCCTTCATATTTCAAATTACCTTTTAGTAATTCAATTTCTGAAAGGATTAACTAATGTTTATCCAACAACACCTTTTCAAGTTCCATAGTGGCACCTAAACCTAGTCTTGAAATTCCTAATGGGTACTCCATTCGAACCCCTTCATTCCTGTTCATTAAGGGTCCTCACTCTTTTCTAGTGGCTTTAACTTCTTCCAGAAGAGTGAGCGAATTACAAGCTTTATCTTGCAAACCTCCTCATACAATCTTTCATAAAGATAAGGTTGTTTTACAAGTGAAGCCCAATTTACCCCCAAAGGTGGTCTCAGAATTCCACATTACTCAGAAAATATTTTACCCTCGTTCTATCCTCCTCCCCATCCAGGGAAAGAGGAAGAGAGATTACACAGGCTGGATCCAAGGCGTGCTTTAAGCTTGTACATTAGCAGACTTGCAAGAATCAGACAAACAGACCAATTGTTTGTGGGATATGCAGTGCACAAATTAGGTTTGCCAATTACAAAACAAACATTTCAAGATGGATTATTTTAACTATTATAGAATGCTATAAATTGGCAGGAAAAGAGCCCCCTCAACATCTTAGGGCTCATTCAACCAGGGGTATCGCAGCCTCTTCAGTGCTCCAAAGAGGAGTTCCAATTAAGGACATATGTGCGGCTGCCACATGGTCGTCCGCACACACGTTTACCAAATTGTACAGCCTTGATTCCTCCTCTAGCCAGGAGACAAAATTTAGAAAAGCTGTGTTGCATTCTGTACATCTTTAAAGGGAAACATTTCATTTTACTCCGGCCTCCTCTATATACTACTGCTATGGGAGTCTATCAAAGATAAAGAATACGTCTGAGGACACAATCCCTTCGAAGAACAAGTTACTTACCAAACTGGTAAAGTTCTTTCGATGGGATTTTCCTCCAATGTATTCTTTATCGCCCCCCCCATCCTTCCCTGCAGTAAAAATGTTCCCTTGTAGTTGCAGATGACGCTCCTTCCAGGTTATTAACCAAATTCAAGCAAAGCAAAACTAAACTTCAAAACGGAACGGAGCAACGGACGCTGCGCGAGTCTATTTGTACTCATGATGACATCGGCGCCGATACAGAGGCTGTCGAGCGACACCGACTCGAGGGACGTCGATGCGCAGCGCCCTCTACTGGGGAATAAATTCCGAGGCCAGCAAGCTGGAATGGATTATATCAAAGATAAGGAATACGTCGGAGGAACATGCCATCGAAAGAACCTTACCAGTTTGGTAAGTAACTTGTTCTTCCTTTTTAAAAATTCAAACATGCATTTCTTCGGGCGATTGTATAAAGTACAGCCCAAATACATATACGGTTTAACTATTTTAAGTACTTCCCCATTAATTTTTCAAACAAATGGGGTTCTCTTTTTGCCATTCACACAGATCATGAGCTTTGATTTCTATGAGTTTATCGACAAATCTTGACACTTCATTAATACTGAGAGGGCATCCAAAGAACGCTGAAGGCCTATTGGAGTTTGATGAAAAAAAATGACCAAATCATCCGCATATGCAAGATATTGTAGTCGCATAGAGCACAAGTGCGGTGGAAAGGCATTAACATGCTGAAGATAAACCACCAAGTCGGCCAAGTATAAATTAAAGAGCCACACATTCTTTGTGTACTCCCCTAGAGTATTAACCGACTTTGACATATACCCTTTCCCATCCAGCTGCACCTTAACCTTTGTATCTGTGTGAATGGAAATGAGAATCTCTAAAGTGCATCTGGGATCTTCCAATACTTCAAATGTGTCCATAAGGTAGACCTATTTACCATATCGAATGCTGATGAGCGATCCATAATTAAAAACTAAGAGGTGATAGCTGGAAGGTTTAGAATGAATCTTAACCTCTGGCATTGCTCTGGGCAACCCTCCAGACCATCATTCTTCGCCTGCCATGCCATTACAGAAGGGGAAATACCATATGCAAATCGGGCTTGGTCCCACCCCAAAAGGGGCAGTCCAGCCAAGCTACTCCTCACTGATGATGCCCAACAAGGCTGAAACATGTCTGGGGATGCTTGTGGTCTCGTGCAGAAGGAATGTGACCTAGCAGTTCGGGCTGGACTGCCCCTTTTGAGATAGGACCACGCCTGATTTGCATATGGTTTTTATATGTTTTGCGAGAGATCTATAATTGACAAATATGATGGTCTCCTTTTAAGCTTCTTTGATTTAATCAACGAGGTTAGCAGAAAGTCATTGAATTGTGTACCCAGACCCGCCTAAATCCAGCCTGTTTTTCGTCTATCCTATTTGATTCTTTTATCCAGACATTGAGTTTTCAGAATGACTGCGGCAAAAAAGTTTCTGCTTACATCTAAAAGAGCTGTTGGGGTACAATTACTTGGGGGGCCTCATGTACCCCTTTTTAAAAATGGGAATCGGGATAGCTGCTTTCCATGACTCTGCAATAATCTTAGTTTTGAGAATATTCTGAAATAATGTAAATACAATTTCCGCCCATAGTTTTGGATGACCTTTCAGTACATGATTTGACAGGCCATCTGGGCCCGCAGCCCTAGATGGATTTGCAGCCTGGATCAACTGCTCAATATCTTCACTATCAAAATCCACTATCCAGGGCTGCTTCAAATGAATGGAAGTTATCTTATAGACATCTTCAACAGCCTTGTACATATCTCCCAGATTGCCTAACCACAAGTACTTGGGTATTGTATTTAGCTGTCCACTTTCTTGTGCCCCTGGATCTTCATTCATCAGTTTTCAAAATACCTTTCAATCCCGACTTATAAAACATTGAACATCTTTTCAGCCTCCAGCCTCGTTCTTTGTGACTTCTCAGACAGTTTTTAAATGATTGTCTCAAGTCTTTCATATTTTGCCAATTCCCATTATTACACCTTTTTAGAATTTGCAGCTGTCTTAAGTTCTCTTTTTTTCTCCTGGATCATGCCATCATACAATTGTTTCCTCCCATCATTTCCAGTGAAACCATGAGTTTCTTTTCCCCCACCCTAGTCCTATGATTTTGGACTTAAGAAAGTGAGAAAACCTGGTGTCTGATAGACAATCGGTTTCTTCACCTATACTTAAAGAATTCAAACAGTCACTTAGGTCCCTGTTAAATTGCTCCATAAGCCCAACCCCCCAGATTAGACTGTTGCCTGAGTTGTTAGTAAGCATATTAACCGCCATGGTTTCCTCCCTTAAAGAATGCGCCAACTGCAAAGCCCATCCTAGGAGAGAATGATCACTTCTTACTGTGTCAAAGACGTGAAATTCCCTACATTTGCCGAGCATGGTTTGAGAGGTGAAGACATCTATAGTGGAGGCCGCTGTACCAGATTTCCATGTTTTATTCACTTCATTACCTTCAGCATAGATCAAATTCAACACTGAAGTTTCCATTCCTTCATGATTTATCCATCTTTGCGCATCATTCCTAACCTTCCCTTTTCTTAAACCCCACATCTATCAGGCCGATTCATGGAATAATTAGCGCGGCGCAAGTGGCCAAAAACGTGCGAATCGCAGTGGAATAGCGAAAAATCGCAGTGCAAGTGCGAAAATCGCACGAAAAGCAGCGCACATCGATTCATGGAAGGCCGTGCGCGAGAAAACCATCGGATGTGCGATAAAAAAGTGCGCGGCGCACGTTGGCGCACAGGCCATCTAACTGCGTGCGCCAGGTCACAGCGAAAATCGCACAGGCCACAGCGAAAGTCGCACATAGCGCGGCGCACGCAACAAAAGTAGGCGGAACACGGGGCGTAACACTCGCAATGGGGAACAACTTGCCAAAATGTGGGCGTCACGGGGGAAGTACAGGGCACAAGTGCGCGGAACGCCCACACGCTCGCCTACAACACGTATTCATGGAATAGAATAGGGCAAAAAAGCGCACGCTCAAACCAGCGCACAAACACGACCGCCACAAGAAAGCAGGCGGTAGCGTCTCTGCGCCTGGAACAAATGTGCGCCAACAAATAGCACCTACATACTGCCATGATGAATGTCCTATACTGTGGCCCTCCAGGACAAATGACGTGCAAAGTGGTACCCACAAACACGGACACCCGCTGACAAAAAAAACGTGTGCGTGTATACCGGGCTGCGCGGGAAGTCTCACATGCGATTTGGCAGTGTACGTGGATTTCAGGGGTGCGCGGGAATTTCCACACGCGATTGGGCCGGGTACGTGGATTTCAGGGGTGCGCGGGAATTTCCACATGCGATTTGGCCGGGTACGTGGATTTCAGGGGTGCGCGGGAAGTTCCACACGCGATTTGCCCGGGTACGTGGATTTCAGGGGTGCGCGGGAAGTTCCACACGCGATTTGCCCGGGTACGTGGATTTCAGGGGTGCGCAGGAAGTTCCACACGCAATTTGTCAGGGTACGTGAATTCCAGGGGTTTGCGGGAAGTTCCACACGCGATTTGTCAGGGTACGCGGATTACAGGGGTGCGCGGGAAGTTCCACACGCGATTTAGCCGTGTACGTGGATTCCAGGGATGCGCGGGAAGTTCCACACGCGATTTGCCCGGGTACGTGGATTTCAGGGGTGCGCGGGAAGTTCCACACGCGATTTGGCCGTGTACGTGGATTCCAGGGGTGCGCGGGAAGTTCCACACGCGATTTGGCCGTGTACGTGGATTACAGGGGTGCGCGGGAAGTTCCACGCGCGATAGGCCCAGTGCGAGCAGGGTACGTGTATTTCAGGGGTGCGCGGGAAGTTCCACACGCGATTGGCCCAGTGCGAGCAGGGTACGTGTATTTCAGGGGTGCGCGGGGAGTTCCACACGCGATTTCAGCAGGGTATGTGTATTTCAGGGCTTCTGGGGAGTACTACACGTGAATTGGCCGTGTGGGTCCTCCCAGGTGTACGCTCCACAACCTCCACGGCCCCTGCAAGCAGCCCACACCACGGGGGACTACCCTGCACCCCTGCTCATGTCCCGCAGGCAGCCCATCCACCATGGGCATGCCCCCCAGCCAACCCACATGTCACCTTGCACTACTGATCAACAATGCATGTCTCCCACCACCCCCACCCCCCAGCAGTGCAGGGGCAGCCTCCACCAGGCCCCCACTCATGTCTACCACCACCCCCACCACCCAGCCACCAGGGGCACCCTCCACCAGGCCCCCACTCCACCAGGCCCCCACTCATGTCTCCCACCACCCCCACCACCCAGCCACCAGGGGCACCCTCCACCAGGCCCCCACCCATGTCTCCCACCACCCCCACCCCCCAGCAGTGCAGGGGCACCCTCCACCAGGCCCCCACTCATGTCTCCCACCACCCCCACCCCCCAGCAGTGCAGGGGCAGCCTCCACCAGGCCCCCACTCATGTCTCCCACCACCCCCACCACCCAGCCACCAGGGGCAGCCTCCACCAGGCCCCCACTCATGTCTCCCACCACCCCCACCACCCAGCCACCAGGGGCAGCCTCCACCAGGCCCCCACTCATGTCTCCCACCACCCCCACCCCCCAGCCACCAGGGGCAGCCTCCACCAGGCCCCCACTCATGTCTCCCACCACCCCCACCCCCAGCAGTGCAGGGGCAGCCTCCACCAGGCCCCCACTCATGTCTCCCACCACCCCCACCCCCCAGCAGTGCAGGGGCAGCCTCCACCAGGCACCCACTCATGTCTCCCACCACCCAGCAGTGCAGGGGCAGCCTCCACCAGGCCCCCACCCATGTCTCCCACCACCCCCACCCCCCAGCAGTGCAGGGGCACCCTCCACCAGGCCCCCACTCATGTCTCCCACCACTCCCAGCCACCAGGGGCACCCTCCACCAGGCCTCCACTCATGTCTCCCACCACCCCCACCCCCCAGCCACCAGGGGCAGCCTCCACCAGGCCCCCACTCATGTCTCCCACCACCCCACCCCCCAGCCACCAGGGGCAGCCTCCACCAGGCCCCCACCCATGTCTCCCACCACCCCCACCCCCCAGCAGTGCAGGGGCACCCTCCACCAGGCCCCCACTCATGTCTCCCACCACCCCCATCCACCAGGGGCAGCCTCCACCAGGCCCCCAACCATGTCTCCCACCACCCCCACCCCCCAGCAGTGCAGGGGCAGCCTCCACCAGGCCCCCACTCATGTCTCCCACCACCCCCACCCCCCAGCAGTGCAGGGGCAGCCTCCACCATACCCCCACCCATGTCTCCCACCACCCCCACCACCCAGCAGTGCAGGGGCACCCTCCACCAGGCCCCCACTCATGTCTCACACCACCCCACCACCCAGCCACCAGGGGCACCCTCCACCAGGCCCCCACCCATGTCTCCCACCACCCCCACCCCCCAGCAGTGCAGGGGCAGCCTCCACCAGGCCCACACTCATGTCTCCCACCACCCCCACCACCCAGCCACCAGGGGCACCCTCCACCAGGCCCCCACTCATGTCTCCCACCACCCCCACCCCCCCAGCCACCAGGGGCAGCCTCCACCAGGCCCCCACTCATGTCTCCCAACACCCCCACCCCCCAGCCACCAGGGGCAGCCTCCACCAGGCCCCCACTCATGTCTCCCACCACCCCCACCCCTCAGCAGTGCAGGGGCACCCTCCACCAGGCCCCCACACATGTCTCCCACCACCCCCACCCCCCAGCAGTGCAGGGGCACCCTCAACCAGGCCCCCACTCATGTCTCCCACCACCCCCAGCCACCATGGGCAGCCCCCACCAGGCCCCCACTCATGTCCCCCTGCCACCCCCAGCCACCATGGGCAGCCCCCACCAGGCCCCCACTCATGTCCCCTATCACCCCCACCCCCCAGCAGTGCAGGGGCACCCTCCACCAGGCCCCCACTCATGTCCCCCTGCACCCCCACCCCCCAGCATCCAGGGGCACCCTCCACCAGGCCCCCACTCATGGCCCCTATCACCCCCACCCCCCAGCATCCAGGGGCACCCTCCACCAGGCCCCCACTCATGTCCCCCTGCACCCGCACCCCCCAGCATCCCGGGGCACCCTCCACCAGGCCCCCACTCATGGCCCCTATCACCCCCACCCCCCAGCATCCCGGGGCACCCTCCACCAGGCCCCCACACATGTCTCCCACCACCCCCAACCCCCAGCAGTGCAGGGGCACCCTCCACCAGGCCCCCACTCATGTCTCCCACCACCCCCACCCCCCAGCCACCATGGGCAGCCCCCACCAGGCCCCCACTCATGTCCCCCTGCCACCCCCAGCCACCATGGGCAGCCCCCACCAGGCCCCCACTCATGTCCCCTATCACCCCCACCCCCCACCAGGCCCCCACTCATGTCCCCCTGCACCCCCAGCATCCAGGGGCACCCTCCACCAGGCCCCCACTCATGGCCCCTATCACCCCCACCCCCAGCATCCAGGGGCACCCTCCACCAGGCCCCCACTCATGTCCCCCTGCACCCCCACCCCCCAGCATCCCGGGGCACCCTCCACCAGGCCCCCACTCATGGCCCCTATCACCCCCACCCCCCGCCACCAGGGGCAGCCTCCACCAGGCAACCACTCATGTCTCCCACCACCCCCACCCCCCAGCAGTGCAGGGGCACCCTCCACCAGGCCCCCACTCATGTCTCCCACCACCCCCACCCCCCAGCCACCAGGGGCAGCCCCCACCAGGCCCCCACTCATGTCCCCCTGCCACCCCCACCCCCCAGCCACCATGGGCAGCCCCCACCAGGCCCCCACTCATGTCCCCTATCACCCCCACCCCCCCAGCAGTGCAGGAGCACCCTCCACCAGGCCCCCACTCATGTCCCCCTGCACCCCCACCCCCCAGCATCCAGGGGCACCCTCCACCAGGCCCCCATCATGGCCCCTATCACCCCCACCCCCCTGCCACCAGGGGCAGCCTCCACCAGGCACCCACTCATGTCTCCCACCACCCCCTCCCCCCAGCAGTGCAGGGGCACCCTCCACCAGGCCCCCACTCATGGCCCCTATCCCCCCCACCCCCCCCCCCGCCACCAGGGGCAGCCTCCACCAGGCACCCACTCATGTCTCCCACCCACCCCCAGCATCCAGGGGCACCCTCCACCAGGCCCCCACTCATGTCTCCCACCACCCCCACCCCCCAGCAGTGCAGGGGCAGCCTCCACCAGGCCCCCACTCATGTCTCCCACCACCCCCACCACCCAGCCACCAGGGGCACCCTCCACCAGGCCCCCACCCATGTCTCCCACCACCCCCTCCCCCCAGCAGTGCAGGGGCACCCTCCACCAGGCCCCCACTCATGGCCCCTATCACCCCCACCACCAGGGGCAGCCTCCACCAGGCACCCACTCATGTCTCCCACCCACCCCCACCCCCAGCGTCCAGGGGCACCCTCCACCAGGCCCCCACTCATGTCTCCCACCACCCCCACCCCCCAGCAGTGCAGGGGCAGCCTCCACCAGGCCCCCACTCATGTCTCCCACCCCCCAGCCACCAGGGGCAGCCTCCAACAGGCCCTCACTCATGTCTCCCACGACCCCCACCCCCCAGCCACCAGGGGCAGCCTCCACCAGGCCCCCACTCATGTCTCCCACCACCCCCACCCCCCAGCCACCAGGGGCAGCCTCCTCCAGGCCCCCACTCATGTCTCCCACCACCCCCACCACCCAGCCACCAGGGGCAGCCTCCACCAGGCCCCCACTCATGTCTCCCACCACCCCCACCCCCCAGCAGTGCAGGGGCACCCGCCACCAGGCCCCCACTCATGTCTCCCACCACCCCCACGCCCCAGCAGTGCAGGGGCACCCTCCACCAGGTCCCCACTCATGTCTCCCACCACCCCCACCCCCCAGCCACCAGGGGCAGCCTCCACCAGGCCCCCACTCATGTCTCCCACCACCCCCACCACCCAGCCACCAGGGGCACCCTCCACCAGGCCCCCACCCATGTCTCCCACCACCCCCACCCCCCAGCAGTGCAGGGGCACCCTCCACCAGGCCCCCACTCATGTCTCCCACCACCCCCACCCCCCAGCAGTGCAGGGGCAACCTCCACCAGGCCCCCACTCATGTCTCCCACCACCCCCACCACCCAGCCACCAGGGGCACCCTCCACCAGGCCCGCACCCATGTCTCCCACCACCCCCACCCCCCAGCAGTGCAGGGGCAGCCTCCACCAGGCCCCCACCCATGTCTCCCACCACCCAGCAGTGCAGGGACACCCTCCACCAGGCCCCCACCCATGTCTCCCACCCCCCAGCAGTGCAGGGGCAGCCTCCACCAGGCCCCCACTCATATCTCCCACCACCCAGCCACCAGGGGCAGCCTCCACCAGGCCCCCACTCATGTCTCCCACCACCCCCACCCCCCCAGCCACCAGGGGCAGCCTCCACCAGGCCCCCACCCATGTCTCCCACCCCCCAGCAGTGCAGGGGCACCCTCCACCAGGCCCCCACTCATGTCCCCCTGCACCCCCACCCCCCAGCATCCAGGGGCACCCTCCACCAGGCCCCCACTCATGGCCCCTATCACCCCCACCCCCCCGCCACCAGGGGCAGCCTCCACCAGGCCCCCACTCATGTCTCCCACCACCCCCACCCCCCAGCCACCAGGGGCGGCCTCCACCAGGCCCCCACTCATGTCTCCCACCACCCCCACCCCCCAGCCACCATGGGCAGCCTCCACCAGGTCCTCACAATCCCCAATCATGTGTGTCATGGTCAGCCTCCACAGCCAAAAAGCCCTACCAAGTAACCCATTCACCCACATGGAAAAGGAAATTACATGTTACACCCCCAATGTTCATAAAGCTAATGAACCCATGTCAGTCACACACAATGGTTGCAATTGAATGGGAAAACACCCAACATGACATGCATGAAAGCAATGAGATGATACCACACAGTGAAGTATGAAAACAAAATTGTATTAAAAATAAAAAGAATGCAAATGAAATGAAACAAACAACTATGGGAATGAAAAAAATATAAGCTGCATGTCCGTGTAAAAAAAAAAAAAAAAAAAACACCAAATCCTAATCCAAAATAATGTAGTCCAAAGTCAAATGAAAAAAAAAATCAATCCAATGAAGAACTATGTACAAAACATCCAAGGGTCCATGAGCCCAACTGAACAAAGGAAACCTACAAAAAACCCTAACTAAAATGCAACTATATACAAAAAGTGGAGCAGTGTCCGTCGACTCCAGATCATAAGAACAAAGAAAGGAAACCTAAAACTAAAGAACTATATACAAAGGCGGCGGGCAAGTCCAGCGGCTCACTCTGTGGTGTTCCGGCCCAGGGCATCATCGAACTCCTGTTCGATGTCCCGGAGGCGGTCCTGTTCCATGGCCCCGAGGGTCCGCAGGGTCGACGCCGTGTCCTCCTCCAACCCCCTGCGGATTGCCTCGAGGCACTCGGCCCGCCTCAGGGCCCTCCGCATGGAGTTCTCCGCCCTGAGCATTGTGAGCCGCGCCTCTTCCCCCCGCCGCCGCTCCGCACCTATGGCGTGGCCCAACCGCTGCCACACGGAAGACACTCCCTGTCCTGGGTCCTCCTGCCCTCCGGCCGATGCCTGCCCCTCCGATGTCGAAGGCCCCGAGCCTTCATGGCTCCCACCATGTTGCTGCTGCTGCTCTGCCTCTGCCCGTGCACTGCCTCCTGCTGCCTGCACATCCTCCGCCGGCTGGGGTGCAGTTGTTGATGTGGCCACCCCTGCTGGACGTCCGACTCCCGACTGTGGCAGGGATGCCTCCTCCACCAGCCTGGCCGCACCGTCAGAGACAGCTCCACAGGGCACCCAGGTGACTGATGGGTGGGAAGATGGCACAGAGGACGACTGGGGCGTAGGGGGTCCAGTTGAGGAGGGGGTCGGAGCAAGCCCCATCAGACGGAGGAATCCGGCCTGGGTGACCTGTCCCAGCAGGCTGACGTGGTCAACAAGCCATTCGAGATGACCTGCAGTCTCTCCATGAAAAGACTGCAGGTCACCTCGCATGGCCCGTTGACGCAACGCCACACCAGCCAGGACAGGCTCAACCCGGACCTGGATAGCCACGTCCGCAGGCAGAGGAAGGTCAGTTGACGTCAGCTCATCCCCTGCCTGAAAACGGGTCTGGACGTAGGCATCCCTGCTGGTGCAAGATGATGCAGGGACAGGCTCGGGGACAGGATTGCACACAGGCACCTCCGCGGCCACCTGTGCTGCCTCCTGTCCCTGGTCCTGCACTGCACCACTAGCACCAGGGGGATCCCCACCTCCAGACCCCGTCTCTGGTGCTTGCACGGCCTCCTCCTCCACCAAACCCCCCACCAACCTGGATGACTCCGTGCCATCTTCCCCTGTTGGGCCCTGTGGGGTCCCAGCTGCCCCTTCTGCTGCCGAGGAGTCCAACTCCAACCTCCGCCTCTTGGACCTCCCCCCGGCAGCTGCGGCCTGGGACGCGGCACCGGACTCCTCACTCCCCGACGAGATGACCACACGGGAGGGGAGCCGGGCCTTGCGTCTCCGGCTGGCGGTGGGATCCCCGCCCTCTTCATCAGTTGACGCTGCAGACAGGGAGAAACAAAACACAGGCATCAGGGCACCGTACAATGGACACATACACACATGACAGTTGCACATGAGTGGCATTGGCAAACCTCAGACATGTCATCACAATCCCCAACACACATGTCATTACAACTCGCACACATGAGCCATACCACAGCCATATCGCAACTGCCACCACCATCCCTACACATACAACTGCATGAGCAGCCAAAGGTGAGCCAGACATCACATGCAACACAGGAAGTGCACCACACATGTACACACACCACCACACTTGCATGCATGTGTACACCTCTGCCAAGTGTCGCACTGTTCAGACGGGCATCCATGTCACATCTGCCAATCAGGCTTCCACATACCGCTGTCACATGCATCCATGTTGCATCACTGTTGCACCCTTGTCAAATACACACACATGCACATGTACACAGTGCTCATACATGCAGCCGAAAACAACATACATTCGTGACATCACGGACATGTCTACTTACATACACATTCATCCAAACATGTGTGCACACACAACTGCATTTGGCATGCAAGCCTACACACACCAGCACCATCCATGTCTCACACATCACAGCCCTCGCATGTGTCAGCCCCACGGCCCTGTAGACCCCCACCCATACTCGACCCCATACAAACAGATGTGCAACCTGCACACTACCGAATAATCACCACACGCACTGCTCACAATCAGGATGCATGTACACTTACCGCTCGACTCCAGACGGGTCTGCTTCTCTAGGACCTGGACGTGGAGCGCTGGGGATATGCGTTCCACGACCCTCATCTGTTCTTCCGACAAGTGGCCCCGGCGCCCCTTGGCATCCGCTGCCTTCAAGAGGCGCCGGGCCTTGTTCAGGGTCCTGGACCTGAAGTCCTCCCAGCGCTTCCTGACATGTTGTAAGTCCCGGACTGCCACCCCCTCCGCGTTAATGGCAGTCACGATGTCAGTCCAGATCCTAGTCCGTCCTTCCTTGTCGGCGCGGGAACTTCCAAAGAGGGCATCATACTGCCCCAGGACTTGCTCCACCAGGACACCAACTTCGGTGGCACTGAAGCTGGTGCCCCTCTGCCTCTCTGGCCGGGGGTTGTCAGTGGTCACAGATGGTGTTTGCCCCGACATGACAACCCCAGAGGCAGGAGTGGGTGGGCAACTGGGTCCTGGGGCTGAGCTGTGGAGCGATGGAATCCCAGTCGGGAGTCTTCAGTTCCAGCAGGGGTGGTCACAGCAACAGCACCCCTGGCTGATGTGCAGGCAGCAAATGGCAGTGCACGTGGGCAGCAGGCAGTCAGGCAGCAGCAGATGGCAGGTGGGAGCGTGCTCGGGGCTCTGGGGGGCAGTAGTTCGGCCTTCTGGGCAGGAGCGTGGTCTTCCGTGTGCTTACGCGTGGCCAGCTTGCTACGGAGTGATTTGGCACGTGAAAATCCTGCACGTCAGCGTGAAAATCGAGGAAAGGCCCTTAGCGCGTAAGCGCGTCAGCACGCATACGCGATTCTATTGGACCAAAGGCACTCAGCGCGTAAGCGCGTCAGCACGCATACGCGATTCTATTGGACCAAAGGCCCTCAGCGCGTAAGCGCGTCTGTGACGTGACCCGCACGGGTGTTTCCCACACAGCACGTGATGACAGAGCACACGTGGAAAGACTGCAGGTCAGAGTGTCATCGCGTGTAATTGGACAAAAGTGCGCGTACACGCTATTGGCCTATGTACGTGTATATCAGGGGTGCGCGGGCACTTACACACGCAAGTACGTCAGCGCACCTGTATCCCGTGGTGCGCGGGAATTTCCACACGCTATTGGACTGGGTACTGGATTTCAGGGGTGCGCGGGTCACACGCTCGCCTACAACACGCGCAACGCATACATTTGCGCGCTAACAAAATTACAAGCTCAGACCCAGGATGAACATACCGTTCCTAGCAGCAGTGGGCGTGGGCTACCAAAGGAGGAGGAGGAGGAGGAGGATAGTCAGGGCCAGAATATTCACACCCAGAACCAGCCTTTTCGGGATGCCTGATGACCCGGTGTATGGGAGGTACAGGTTTCCACCACACATAATACTGGACCTGGTGAGTGAGTGGGAGGATGACCTCACATCACCCACCCTGTGCACCCAAGCACTCAGCCCCCTGGAGAAGGTCCTCAATGTACTGCACTTCTTAGCCACTGGATCATTTCAGCGGACAAGTGCCATAGTGGGTGGGGTATCACAGGCCACCCAGTCACGCTGCCTACACCAGGTCTTGAACATCATCACTGCATGCCCATCAGTCCGCAGGCACATATACCTGCCCAGAACACCTGCAGAAAGGCATGCTGCCGCCCTGGATTTTTACGGTGTGGCACGATTCCCCAAAGTGCTAGGTGCCATCGACTGCACCCATGTGGCTCTACGTCCCCCCAGGGCATCAGAGCACATCTATAGGAACCGCAAGCACTGGCATTCCATCAACCTGCAGGTAGTATGTAATGCCAAGGGAATCATCACCTCAGTATATGCCAACTATCCCGGCTCCACCCGCGACAGCTTCATTTACCGAATGTCCACCCTAAGCCGGGACCTAGAAGCTGGGCGGCATGGCGATACATGGCTGCTTGGTGAGTATGAATGCCACTGCACATGCATGCATGTCAGATACTGAGCAAGGTCACAACCCCACCAATGATACCAATCACCACCTCCACAGGGGACAGTGCCTACCCTCTCAGCCCCCACATGATGACGCCAATTTGGAACCCCACCACGCCACCCCAGGTAAGATATAACACAGCCCACATTACAACCCGGGGCATAGTGGAGCGCACATTCGGAGTGCTAAAGTCACGCTTTCGCTCCCTTGACCGTTCTGGCGGGCAGCTGTTGTACGCTCCCCCAGTAGTGTGCAGGATCATAGTGGCAGCATGTGTCCTGCACAACTTTGCAACACACCGGGGCCTGGCCGTGGACATGGTGGTGGCCCCACATCCCCAACCACATGCACAGCCGCTGCGCATGGGAGGGGAAAGGGCACGGGGGGAGGCAGCCCGTACACAGCTAGTGGCTAATTACTTCACATAGTAATCACACCCCTGTGGAGTGCACACTGCCCTGGCACATTCCATCTGACAATCAATGATGACTCAACCTGACACTGATCCTAAATGTCTGGAGAATCAACCGTGAAAACCATATCAGCCTGAGATTGTTCACCTGGAAGTGTTACAATGTGTGCATCCCTACCCACACAGACACCACCAATGCAGTTTTGTGAAGAAACACATCCAAGCTGTCACACCTTGCTCCTTCCAGGCGTAGAGGCAGCACAAACGCAGCTAAAACGCCTCCCTCCCCGTTAGATCGCAGTACCTGGAGATAGACAGCACAGAAAAACCTTGACCCTTCGGGGAAAGAGGGTTAGGGTCCGTTGGTTGGATAGGTAAGGAAGTTAAGAACACCGGAAAAAGGTTTAGGTAGAGGTTCTGGATGGGAAGGGGGATGTCGGGGTTACATGCTCCTCGGCTCCTGTTCCATGAAACTCCGCCCATGCACTCCTGCTCTCACCTCTCACTCTTTTGCTGAATGCTTGAGTTCACCTCGGGCTTTTGTACTGGAGCCCCTAACCAGGACATCACAAGTAACACATTGACTGCAGATCACCCCACATTACAACATGTGGAATTCCAAAACTGCATTCCTTCATGCAGCATCTGTAGCAATTGCCCAACTGCCCTCCCAAACCTGCATTCACTTCATGCAGTACCAAATAGGTCTTGGCCAAAGCAATAAGGTACTTAGCTTCGATTTCAGCATGAGTTTTCTGGCCTTTTCGTGTTGATTGGCCACGTACTTCTCCCCGATTTCCTGTCTCTCTGCAAGAGCAAAACTAGAGTCAATATCTGTGCGCGCTGTGCGCGGGATTGGTTAGTGGGTTCAGAATACCCTGCACGGCGAGAAGCGCCGGTCCGGAGTCATGCGACTTTACTGTTAATCAAAATAAACATGCGGGCGTTGTTAGTTCGAGTCACATGCGTGATTAGGGACGTTTTCAACTTCTAGCGTTCCCTGCAGGAGTTTTGCGCTCCGGCTCGCGGTGGGCTGGTTTGCCTCTGCGCCGCTTCTACTGCGTGACCCCCCTCGGGTATGAAATGCAAGGTAAGGCTTGTACTTATCTCTGCCTTTGTACGCGGGGCCTGGGGTTTGCAGGCATCGGGCGGAATCGCCCCGCGTAAGCTTGCCTCCGGAGCTCCTGAGAACACGTCTTTCCAGGACGCCGATCAGTATTGCGAGCGGCTCCCCACGGGCGCGGCTCGCGCATGCGCGCTGGTGCGGGCGCAGTCAGGGGCGTGGCAGTCATCCTCCGAGCAGGCCCCAGCGGCGAGCGGCCTGCTAGGAAATGAAGTTCGCGGGCTGTTCTCCATCCCTGGACCACGGTCCTACAGAAAGGGTGGAGAACACGCCTGGAGTACTTGGTGGGGCGCTTTCTGGTTGCTTGCCCGCCCCCCAGGTTAACCACAAGGGCATTTACCCCCAGACCAACCCCAGCCCTGACACAAGCAGCTAAAATGAATACCCACTTGCAAAATGCAACAAGAGGACAGTGCCATGTCAGCCAACCCATCCCCAGCACCGCCACACGACACACCGTGCCATGTCATGCCATTTGCAGGTAAACAAAGTAATCCCCACAACATGACACTAGTGTCACAATGTACAGTGTCCCTAATTTAAACTTGCAACACCTGAAATGCTCACAGTAATGCAGGACCAACAACAAACTTGAGCAGGTACTGCCATTAACATGACATCACAAATGTAATAAATTAGTAGTCTCACCACCTGGAAATGCCTGCACTCCCACCACTACCAACTGTGCAGTGTTGGCGCCATGTAGAGTAGTAGGTGCACTGCAGCCAACATGGACCCCATCTCCAAACTAGAGGGCCTTGTGTAGACATGAGGAAGGGACCTGCAAATTGGGAGGTAGCCACAGATGATGAGTTACACATCAATGCAACATGCAGTGTACAACACAACAGCAACATGCACTAGGAATGTATACACAGTATTGACTAGACTACCCACACATGTAGTCGGAGTCCAATGTCACCATGTACGTCAATGTCACTTGGGCACACCCTTTGCAAGCCCATGGAAACGGGAAGCAGGAGGGGTGTGTGTGACTCAAACCCAAGCATCTGAACCAAATACATGACAAGCCTGCATGTGCCCAGCCACAATGCAGCGTATGCCCACAGGAACCACGGAAGGCAACAAATTGTCCCAAAAAAACTGGGAAAAAGTAAATTAGAAAAAAAAAAAAAAAAAAGAAATAAAAAATAAAAATCAAAAATGGCCATTGATGGGCCCGGGGGGGTTTGGGAGGCCACCCAGGAGGTCAGAGGACAGGGTGCACACCAAAACCCACCTGTGTGGATCCTGGGGAAAAAAAACACCTCCATGGGCTCATGGCCCACACGGCTACCCTATTGTGGGAGTATCACTGCTGTCGCTATCATCACCCTGTGCAGCTGCATCCGGAGGTGGTTGCACTATGGGAGGCAGCCCACGCAAGGCCCTAGTCTGCTCCTCCATGGCTGCAAGCATGCGGGTGTGGTAGGTCTGGTTCTGGAGGATGAGTGTGCGGAGGTCCCCATGCAACAACTCACGGGATGCCCGGACCTCCGCCCTTGTTGCCTGCATCTCAGCTGAGAGCGTACGGGTGAGACGCTCCAGCTGCTGTTCTGTCCTTTTGTGTGTTGAAGCCTCAAGCTCAACAAGAGTCGTCCTGAGGTGAAGGAGCTCCTGCCTCAGGGCTTCCCTGTGGCCCTGGGACTCTATGGAGATGGCCTCCTGCAGAGTCGCCAGTGCCGCCCGCCTGTCCCTGTTGGACGCCAACATGTCCTCCCTGTGTGACTGTCAGATGGAGTCGGTTGCCTGCTGTAGTTGCTCCATCAGCCTTTCAGGGGGGACAATGGAAGTGGCCACCCTATCCATGGCCTGAGCCATCATCTCGGATGATGCTGCCTGTTGGGTTGCCATACCGTAAATGGATTGCTCCCATGCGGTATTGCCAGGTGGCGTACGGCCACCACGTCGGCGGGCACCACACCTGTCTGGGGCAAGGCGAAGTGCGCCTTGCTGTGCCGGCACTGCCTGAGGCTGCAGGACTGCATTCCCCCTCTGATCTGCTGGCCCAGGAACAGGATCAGATGTCGCGGAGTGTGACCCTGCATCCGTAACCACCAAAGGCGTAGCTGCCAACACTGACATCCCCATTGAGGGTTCTGACCCTGGTGCAGGTGGGTGGGACAGAACAGAATCCCTCCCTGGAACACTCACCTGCGACGGCACGTAGCTCTCATCATCCGAATCAACACCTGAGTACAGCTCGGGGGAGGTGCAGCCAGAGACACCCCTTGAGAGCACGACCTGCAGCACTTGTGGGTTCTCACCCACCACCACACCACTTCCCTCACTGGTGGTTGGTCGGCCCTCGGACCCCTCCTGGGTCTGCACCATCTCCACAACCCCAGCAGTATCAGGTGCGTCTTCCCCTGCAAAGACATAAAAACAAAGAAATGGAAACGGGCATTAGCACCATGGCACACAATGAGGGCTGAGAAGCAAGAGAACCAGTACTTGATTGACACATGTCCCACATAACTAAAACCCTCCCATGCATGCACCCTCACTGCATATGAAGGGCAGGCAAATGGCACACACTGATGACACCAAGATGGAAGATGAACACATTTTCTGCATGCTGCCTGGCAGTGGCATCACACATTGGCCTGTGATTGCCAGGTGAAACACACATGCCATCACACAGATGGCATGTACCATTGCTATTGAGTGAAGATGGAGAGGAGGGCAGCACCTATTCATTCAGTCCAGTTCCCGCATGTAATAGCTTTTCTAATTCAAACAGGTCAGATTTTTCACCTGGAGCTGCCAGTCCAAAATGGTCCAATTGCACAGGGACATGTGTGAACAAATGATATCCAGGTAACAAAGTCACTCCACTTTACCATAGCCATGTCAGACATGTGACTAGAGGACTGCGAAATGCCTAGTAAAAGTGGTGGAATGCAAACTATCTGCCTGAATGAACAGTGAAAAATAAGCAACAAGGTTGTGGCAAGGTGACACTTCAAGGGCAACTGGCGTGCAGTTGGGCTAGATGTCTACTGTTGGCAGAAGGGATACTGCTATGGCCTAATGCAGCTGCGCAGGATGTATTGCATGAAGCACATGGCTGACCCATACGACTCAGGCGCACACACTCTCACCTGGCACACAAACAGAAGCCCTCACACACACACCATGCACATGGATGACACACACATGCATGTGCACTCACCGGACAATGCCTCGTAATCAGGCAGATCTCCCACGCCTTGGATCTGTTCCTCCGTGACATAGGTCCCAGCGACTGACTCATGTGGAGTGAGTTCCATGTCTACTACTGGAGACCCACCTCCAATCACTAGAGTTGCGGCATGACTTGAGGCCAGCTTACTCTTTGCCCTGCGCTTCAGGTCATTCCAGCGCTTATAGCAATCATTGGCTGTGCGCCTCACGATTCCAAGGGCACTTACGATGTCCGCAACGGTCTGCCAGTGTGCCTGGCGTTGTGCAGGTGTGGTCTTGGATCCTGCAACAATGACCATCTCGTTATCATGTGCGGACACATACTCGACAAGTGCATTCAGTTCGTCATCCGTGAAGCTGGGCTTCCTGGACGGGCCGGACTGTGTAGCCGTGTCTGGGGCATCAGCCTGTGCCGGACGAGCACTCTTCCTCTTCCGCTTGGAAGGTGGTGGTGATCCTGAGTGTCCTGCGCCGCTCTGGACACTATGGGCAGGAGCCCTGGTGGACTCTGTATCAGGAGTGTGGGATTGCACACTCAGCATGGGAGTTGGTGCAGGCATTGGCTCAAGTGTTATGGTGTCAGGGGGAATGTCAGCAGGATGGACTAGGACCGACACTGTCCTGGCTGGGTGTGTGAGAGCTGGGGTGGATGGAGCCGCAGCTGCCCCTGCAGCCTCTCCGCCCTGCCTACTTGGGGTAGCAGATGACCTTACTGCCCCAGATGCACGTGGCATGATGACATCAACGTGCACCAGCGCACGTGTCATAGGCCTGCTGACCTGGAAGTCAGCCATGGAGTCAGCCAGGTCTGGTGCCATAATGGGCTGGTCCAACAAGGGCTGAGCATGGATGGTGTCAGCCACATCAGCCTCAACGGGAGGGGGGGGGGGATTATGGGTGCCCTTGACTGGTCCTCCACACATGGGGGGACAGGCTCACCCTGCAAGTAACGACCACGTCCCCTACCGGATCCACCACGGCCACCACTTGTGGCTCTTCCACCTTTGCCACCCTTACGGAATCCTCGCCTCCCAGCCATGGCACTGATGTTAATGTGCGTATGGGAGTGGCTGTAAACTATTGTCCTGGGCAATTGGGGGTCAAAGGTGTTGGGTACCAGATGGTAATTGTACCCTAGTGCTCTAGCAAGGCTGAATGTAACCCCTGGGGAAAGATGACGCATCACGCTACGCACAGGAGCCCCAAAAAAGGGAGATGACGTGCACGCAACCCCTCCTAGACCACGTGTGCAGAAAGAAAAACCTGCACTACGCTGTGGCACACAGTAACACAAGAATGAACGTATGCGTGTCACACGCAGCCTAGAATGACCTCTGAAGGGGTAGGCTACACACGGGGCAAGCACAGATGTTAGATACGTGCATGACTCACCGTCTGCCAGGTAAAAGAGCGTGAAAAAGGAGCGCGTTTGGTTGGCAACACCCCCGCCAAAAGAAGATTTGTACGCTGTCTGAGGAGACCGGACAACAGTAGAAGGGAACACTGTTTGAGGGAACAGGCCCAGGTAAACCAGTAAAAGAGAAAAAAGAGAAAAAGCTGTCAGAGGTAACGGGGAATACGAACTTGAAACGCAGTGAAGTAAATCGCGTGTGAAACGACAAGAAGTACAGAATTCACCCACTCGCTCTCCACGAAAAGCACGTACAAGGAAATGGTGTTCTACACGTACCTTTTATACAGGCCCACACGTCCAGCGTCACTTACGCGGCGTGTACGCGCTAGGGCCATTTCCACCTATTACACGCTTTGTCACTTCTGCGTGTAGGGCCATTTCCACCAATTACACGCCTTGTCACTGCCGCATGTACGCGCTAGGCCCATTCCCACCAATTACACGCTTTGACACTCGGACGTGTCTTTCATTTTTTTCACACGCAACATTTTCAAACGTGTGCCCAATACAATGTGCACGTGACTTCATAGACGCGCATACGCTGGCGACGCGTTTACGCGCTGAGTGCCTTTGGTCCAATAGAATCGCGTATGCGTGCTCACGCGCTTACGCGCTAAGGGCCTTTCCTCGATTTTCACGCTGACGTGCAGGATTTTCACATGCCAAATCACTCCGTATCAAGCTGGCCACGCGTAAGCACACGGAAGACCACGCTTCTGCCCAGAAGGCCGAACTACTGCCCCCCAGAGCCCCGAGCACGCTGCCATCTGCTGCTGCCTGACTGCCTGCTGCCCACGTGCACTGCCATTTGCTGCCTGCACATCAGCCAGGGGTGCTGTTGCTGTGACCACCCCTGCTGGAACTGAAGACTCCCGACTGGGATTCCATCGCTCCACAGCCCAGCCCCAGGACCCAGTTGCCCACCCACTCCTGCCTCCGGGGTTGTCATGTCGGGGCAAACACCATCTGTGACCACTGACAACCCCCGGCCGGAGAGGCAGAGGGGCACCAGCTTCAGTGCCACCGAAGTTGGTGTCCTGGAGGAGCAAGTCCTGGGGCAGTATGATGCCCTCTTTGGAAGTTCCCGCGCCGACAAGGAAGGACGGACTCGGATCTGGACTGACATCGTGACTGCCATCAACGCGGAGGGGGTGGCAGTCCGGGACTTACAACATGTCAGGAAGCGCTGGGAGGACTTCAGGTCCAGGACCCTGAACAAGGCCCGGCGCCTCTTGAAGGCAGCGGATGCCAAGGGGCGCCGGGGCCACTTGTCGGAAGAACAGATGAGGGTCCTGGAATGCATATCCCCAGCGCTCCACGTCCAGGTCCTAGAGAAGCAGACCCGTCTGGAGTCGAGCGGTGAGTGTACATGCATCCTGATTGTGAGCAGTGCGTGTGGTGATTATTCGGTAGTGTGCAGGTTGCACATCTGTTTGTATGGGGTCGAGTATGGGTGGGGGTCTACAGGGCCGTGGGGCTGACACATGCGAGGGCTGTGATGTGTGAGACATGGATGGTGCTTGTGTGTGTAGGCTTGCATGCCAAATGCAGTTGTGTGTGCACACATGTTTGGATGAATGTGTATGTAAGTAGACATGTCCGTGATGTCACGCATGTATGTTGTTTTCGGCTGCATGTATGAGCACTGTGTACATGTGCATGTGTGTGTATTTGACAAGGGTGCAACAGTGATGCAACATGAATGCATGTGACAGCGGTATGTGGAAGCCTGATTGGCAGATGTGACATGGATGCCCGTCTGAACAGTGCGACACTTGGCAGAGGTGTACACATGCATGCAAGTGTGGTGGTGTGTGTACATGTGTGGTGCACTTCCTGTGTTGCATGTGATGTCTGGCTCACCTTTGGCTGCTCATGCAGTTGTATGTGTAGGGATGGTGGTGGCAGTTGCGATATGGCTGTGGTATGGCTCATGTGTGCGAGTTGTAATGACATGTGTGTTGGGGATTGTGATGACATGTCTGAGGTTTGCCAATGCCACTCATGTGCAACTGTCATGTGTGTATGTGTCCATTGTACGGTGCCCTGATGCCTGTGTTTTGTTTCTCCCTGTCTGCAGCGTCAACTGATGAAGAGGGCGGAGAAGGTGCTGTGGAGCACAGCGGCGGGGATCCCACCGCCAGCCGGAGACGCAAGGCCCGGCTCCCCTCCCGTGTGGTCATCTCGTCGGGGAGTGAGGAGTCCGGTGCCGCGTCCCAGGCCGCAGCTGCCGGGGGGAGGTCCAAGAGGCGGAGGTTGGAGTTGGACTCCTCGGCAGCAGAAGGGGCAGCTGGGACCCCACAGGGCCCAACAGAGGAAGATGGCACGGAGTCATCCAGGTTGGTGGGGGGTTTGGTGGAGGAGGAGGCCGTGCAAGCACCAGAGACGGGGTCTGGAGGTGGGGATCCCACTGGTGCTAGTGGTGCAGTGCAGGACCAGGGACAGGAAGCAGCACAGGCGGCCGCGGAGGTGCCTGTGTGCAATCCTGTCCCCGATCCTGTCCCTGCATCATCTTGCACCAGCAGGGATGCCTACGTCCAGACCCGTTTTCAGGCAGGGGATGAGCTGACGTCAACTGGCCTTCCTCTGCCTGCGGACGTGGCTATCCAGGTCCGGGTTGAGCCTGTCCTGGCTGGTGTGGCGTTGCGTCAACGGGCCATGCGAGGTGACCTGCAGTCTTTTCATGGACAGACTGCACGTCATCTCGAATGGCTCGTTGACCACGTCAGCCTGCTGGGACAGGTCACCCAGGCCGGATTCCTCCATCTGATGGGGCTTGCTCCGACCCCCTCCTCAACTGGACCCCCTATGCGCCAGTCGTCCTCTGTGCCATCTTCCCACCCATCAGTCACCTGGGTGCCCTGTGGAGCTGCCTCTGACGGTGCGGCCAGGCTGGTGGAGGAGGCATCCCTGCCACAGTCGGGAGTCGGACGTCCAGCAGGGGTGGCCACATCAACAACTGCACCCCAGCCGGCGGAGGATGTGCACGCAGCAGGAGGCAGTGCACGGGCAGAGCAGCAGCAGCAGCAACATGGTGGGAGCCATGAAGGCTCGGGGCCTTCGACATCGGAGGGGCAGGCATCGGCCGTAGGGCAGGAGGACCCAGGACAGGGAGTGTCTTCCGTGTGGCAGCGGTTGGGCCACGCCATAGGTGCGAAGCGGCGGCGGGCGGAAGAGGCGCGGCTCACAATGCTCAGGGCGGAGAACTCCATGCGGAGGGCCCTGAGGCAATCCGCAGGGGGTTGGAGGAGGACACGGCGCGGACCCTCGGGGCCATGGAACAGGACCGCCTCCGGGACATCGAACAGGAGTTCGATGATGCCCTGGGCCGGAACACCACAGAGTGAGCCGCTGGACTTGCCCGCCGCCTTTGTATATAGTTCTTTAGTTTTAGGTTTCCTTTCTTTGTTCTTATGATTTGGAGTCGACGGACACTGCTCCACTTTTTGTATATAGTTGCATTTTAGTTAGGGTTTTTTGTAGGTTTCCTTTGTTCAGTTGGGCTCATGGACCCTTGGATGTTTTGTACATAGTTCTTCATTGGATTGATTTTTTTTTTCATTTGACTTTGGACTACATTATTTTGGATTAGGATTTGGTGTTTTTTTTTTTTTTTTTACACGGACATGCAGCTTATATTTTTTTCATTCCCATAGTTGTTTGTTTCATTTCATTTGCATTCTTTTTATTTTTAATACAATTTTGTTTTCATACTTCACTGTGTGGTATCATCTCATTGCTTTCATGCATGTCATGTTGGGTGTTTTCCCATTAAATTGTAACCATTGTGTGTGACGGACATGGGTTCATTAGCTTTATGAACATTGGGGGTGTAACATGTAATTTCCTTTTCCATGTGGGTGAATGGGTTATTTGGTAGGGCTTTTTGGCTGTGGAGGCTGACCATGACGCACATGATTGGGGATTGTGAGGACCTGGTGGAGGCTGCCCATGGTGGCTGGGGGGTGGGGGTGGTGGGAGACATGAGTGGGGGCCTGGTGGAGGCTGCCCCTGGTGGCTGGGGGGTGGGGGTGGTGGGAGACATGAGTGGGGGCCTGGTGGAGGCTGCCCCTGGTGGCGGGGAGGTGGGGGTGATAGGGGCCATGAGTGGGGGCCTGGTGGAGGGTGCCCCTGCACTGCTGGGGGGAGGGGGTGGTGGGAGACATGAGTGGGTGCTTGGTGGAGGCTGCCCCTGGTTACGGGGGGGGGGTGGGGGTGATAGGGGCCATGAGTGGGGGCCTGGTGGAGGGTGCCCCTGGATGCTGGGGGTTGGGGGTGCAGGGGGACATGAGTGGGGGCCTGGTGGAGGGTGCCCCTGCACTGCTGGGGGGTGGGGGTGGTGGGAGACATGGGTGGGGGCCTGGTGGAGGCTGCCCCTGGTGGCTGGGGGGTGGGGGTGGTGGGAGACATGAGTGGGGGCCTGGTGGAGGCTGCCCCTGCACTGCTGGGGGGTGGGGGTGGTGGGAGACATGAGTGGGGCCTGGTGGAGGGTGCCCCTGCACTGCTGGGGGTGGGGGTGGTGGGAGACATGGGTGGGGGCCTGGTGGAGGGTGCCCCTGGTGGTTGGGTGGTGGGAGACATGAGTGGGGGCCTGGTGGAGGCTGCCCCTGGGGGGTGGGGGTGGTGGGAGACATGAGTGGGGGCCTGGTGGAGGGTGCCCCTGCACTGCTGGGGGGTGGGGGTGGTGGGAGACATGGGTGGGGGCCTGGTGGAGGCTGCCCCTGGTGGCTGGGGGGTGGGGGTGGTGGGAGACCTGAGTGGGGGCCTGGTGGAGGCTGCCCCTGGTGGCTGGGGGGTGGGGGTGGTGGGAGACATGAGTGGGGGCCTGGTGGAGGGTGCCCCTGGTGGCTGGGGGGTGGGGGTGGTGGGAGACATGAGTGGGGGCCTGGTGGAGGGTGCCCCTGCACTGCTGGGGGGTGGGGGTGGTGGGAGACATGGGTGGGGGCCTGGTGGAGGCTGCCCCTGCACTGCTGGGGGGTGGGGGGAGACATGAGTGGGGGCCTGGTGGAGGCTGCCCCTGCACTGCTCGGGGGTGGGGGTGGTGGGGGACATGGGTGGGGGCCTGGTGGAGGGTGCCCCTGGATGCTGGGGGGTTGGGGTGCAGGGGGACATGAGTGGGGGCCTGGTGGAGGGTGCCCCTGCACTGCTGGGGGGTGGGGGTGATAGGGGACATGAGTGGGGGCCTGGTGGGGGCTGCCCATGGTGGCTGGGGGGTGGGTGTGGCAGGGGGACATGAGTGGGGGCCTGGTGGGGGCTGCCCCTGGTGGCTGGGGGGTGGGGGTGGTGGGAGACATGAGTGGGGGCCTGGTGGAGGCTGCCCCTGGTGGCTGGGTGGTGGGAGACATGAGTGGGGGCCTGGTGGAGGGTGCCCCTGCACTGCTGGGGGGAGGGGGTGGTGGGAGACATGAGTGGGTGCCTGGTGGAGGCTGCCCCTGGTGGCGGGGGGGTGGGGGTGATAGGGGCCATGAGTGGGGGCCTGGTGGAGGGTGCCCCTGCACTGCTGGGGGGTGGGGGTGATAGGGGACATGAGTGGGGGCCTGGTGGGGGCTGCCCATGGTGGCTGGGGGGTGGGGGTGGCAGGGGGACATGAGTGGGGGCCTGGTGGGGGCTGCCCCTGGGGGGTGGGGGTGGTGGGAGACATGAGTGGGGGCCTGGTGGAGGGTGCCCCTGCACTGCTGGGGGGTGGGGGTGGTGGGAGACATGGGTGGGGGCCTGGTGGAGGGTGCCCCTGGTGGCTGGGTGGTGGGGGTGGTGGGAGACATGAGTGGGGGCCTGGTGGAGGCTGCCCCTGCACTGCTGGGGGGTGGGGGTGGTGGGAGACATGAGTGGGGGCCTGGTGGAGGGTGCCCCTGCACTGCTGGGTGGTGGGGGTGGTGGGAGACATGGGTGGGGGCCTGGTGGGGGCTGCCCCTGCACTGCTGGGGGGTGGGGGTGGTGGGAGACATGAGTGGGGGCCTGGTGGAGGCTGCCCCTGCACTGCTGGGGGGTGGGGGTGGTGAGAGACATGGGTGGGGGCCTGGTGGAGGGTGCCCCTGGGGGGTGGGGGTGGTGGGAGACATGAGTGGGGGCCTGGTGGAGGCTGCCCCTGCACTGCTGGGGGGTGGGGGGGGTGGGAGACATGGGTGGGGGCCTGGTGGAGGGTGCCCCTGGTGGCTGGGGGGTGGGGGTGGTGGGAGACATGAGTGGGGGCCTGGTGGAGGCAGCCCCTGGTGGCTGGGTGGCGGTGGGGGTGGTGGGAGACATGAGTGGGGGCCTGGTGGAAGCTGCCCCTGCACTGCTGGGGGGTGGGGGTGGTGGGAGACATGCATTGTTGATCAGTAGTACAAGGTGACATGTGGGTTGGCTGGGGGGCATGCCCATGGTGGATGGGCTGCCTGCGGGACATGAGCAGGGGTGCAGGGTAGTCCCCCGTGGTGTGGGCTGCCTGCAGGGGCCATGGAGGTTGTGGAGCGTACACCTGGGAGGACCCACACTGCCAATTCACGTGTAGTACTCCCCAGAACCCTTGAAATACACATACCCTGCTGAAATCGCGTGTGGAACTTCCCGCGCACCCCTGAAATACACGTACCCTGCTGAAATCGCGTGTGGAACTTCCCGCGCACCCCTGGAATACACGTACCCTGCTGAAATCGCGTTTGGAACTTACCGCGCACCCCTGAAATACACGTACCCTGCTGAAATCGCGTGTGGAACTTCCCGCACACCCCAGGAATACACGTACCCTGCTGAAATCGCGTGTGGAACTTCCCGCGCACCCCTGGAATACACGTACCCTGCTGAAATCGCGTGTGGAACTTCCCGCGCACCCCTGAAATACACGTACCCTGCTTGCACGGGGCCAATCGCGTGTGGGACTTATCGCGCACCCCTGAAATACACGTACCCTGATGAAATCGCGTGTGGAAGTTCCCGCGCACCCATGGAATACACGTACCCTGCTCGCACTGGCCCATTCGCGTGTGGAACTTCCCGCGCACCCCTGAAATACACGTACCCTGCTGTAATCGCGTGTGGGACTTCCCGTGCACCCATGGAATACACGTACCCTGCTCGCACTGGGACAATCGCGTGTGGAACTTCCCGCACACCCCTGAAATACACGTACCATGATGAACTCGCGTGTGGAACTTCCCGCGCACCCCTGAAATACACGTACCCTGCTTGCACGGGGCCAATCGCGTATGTAACTTCCCGCGCACCCCTGAAATACACGTTCCCCGCTTGGCGTTTGCTGTTTGCCAGCCCGGTGAACTGGTCCAGGGTTAGCGCAGCCCTTTGCGATGATTTAGCGATTTTGATGGCTTTTCCTTGCGCGAGGGCGTTCTTGGGGGCGTTACTGGCGCTGCTGCAGGGTCGCTGTGATTCTCTGCGCCACGGCTGGTTTGGGAGCCTAGAATCCATGAATACGCTGTGCGCGGAAATCGGTTTTAGCGCACGTGCCTGGCGCAGACAATCGCACGTGGACACTCTGCGCCAGCCGCTTGCGACACTTTTCTGCGAAATTCTATGAATTACCCTGTATATATTTTTTCACTTTTACAATTTAGATCACCCACTATGACTACATCTTCACCTCCATCAATACCAAAACATTCTTCCAGTAACTCTGCACCACAGTGTACTAAATCGTAGATATGCTCTACTAGGTGGTTCCAATAAATCTGAATTACCAACAACTCCTTCAGCTCTTGGCCTTCTGGATTACATGTTAGTGTATAACCATCCACAATAGAAGCCTCCTTTTGACATACCTCTTGTAAATTAATTATGTGCATTTTTTTAATAGGTCAATATCCCATCCTGCCGTAAGTAGGTGGTTAAAGGCTCTCAAAAGTATTTCACTGTCTTTAACATGTTATTTTATTTGAAGCAATTATTTGTTATGCGCAAACATGGGCTATTAATATTGGAGTTGAAAAGTGTGCCTTTTATGCATCAAACATAAACACATTTTTTAAATACAAAATTGAACATCTACATTGTCCTTGTGTTCAATTCTTAATCTTTTTTACTGACTATAGTAAAATCAGAATTGTGTTTTTGACATTACATTTTAGTATTCAGGTAAAAAGGAATCTGTTTCCAATGATGTGTTGTGAGATCGACAGAGGCCCCACAAGACAGTTTAGGGTTTTATGAAAACACATTTATTTGCCAAACATAAAAGTAAAAAGGGTATCCAAGGTAGTATGTCTCTGTAAACCCAAGGAAGGGCTCTTTGTCAGGGGTGTCTCCTTGAGGGGAAGTTAAGCAATAGTTTGTGTACAGGATGGTTGTCTCTGAATGAGCCTGTAAAACAAAGTCACTCAGAGTTCCTAAGGGTCCACTGTTCCAAAGGAAGATTCTCTGTCAACATAGGATGGTTCTTCATAGTTAAAAATGACATTGTGTTTGTTTCCAGTCGGTCTCGGGTGAATTTTCAGGCTATCGTCACTCGCAGGGGTCATTTTGCATCAGAATTTCTCCTTTTCTGCACTCATGGCCATTAAGTGTTCATTAATGCTGTTGGTAAACTTGCCAATTCCACGAGATCCAGATTATGGCGAGTGGCTAACTATCGCCTTTCTGAACTGTATGCTTTCTCTGTGGTCTGTGGCCCTGCCAGTATTCGGCCACAGGTCTACAGGCTTTAAATTGTCCCAGCTCCAGTATCTCAATTCATCTCCAAATTAGGTCCCACTGGCTCCGCCTTTTGGCTCACCCTGGTGGTTTGCCCTTGCAGTTTGGCCAATGTTTATGTCGCTCTGGGTCTTACTGTTCCCAATGTCATTTTACCATCCTTTTGCTGATGGCACCATCTTTGCCTCCTCCAACTCCTCTATTTACTCCTGCTTTACTTTCTTCCGGTTCTCCATCTTTCCTCATCCGTTCTGATATTTCCCTCCAAAGTATGGCATCTTTGCCCTGCACTCTGCTCCTTCCTCCAACCTCTTTTGCTGTACCTCACTTTCTCTCTGTGTATACATTTCCACACCTTTTCCAAAGCCCAGACCCTTTTTAAACTTTGGAACTCAGGCTAATGGGGATGGTAGTGCTGTAAGATAGGTAGGCCTATTAAGCACGTTCGAGGATTGGTCCTCTGTGTGGGGCCCGACCCTCAACACAGTGCAGCTAATCCAAAAAATAATTGTTACCGAGTATAAAGGCAAACTGTTTTGTCTCTGAATTTTGTTTGTAAGTTGCACCAGTGAAATATTGACAATATAAGGATTGCGCTTTCTGGCTTTTCTTTGTAGCATGCTGTGCTACTTCACTCCATCAAAGGAGAGTGGCTAATGGGATGCGAGACACTCAGCCCACACTGTGGCTTACAGAGACTAATAGAGCTGAATCATCTCTTAAAGACTGTTCCAGTGGTCACCCTGTCAAGCTTTCAGAATAAATGGTCCCACGGCCTGGAGCCAAAAACCTTTAGCCAGGTGCTGTTCATGCCCTCTTTAAAGAGGACCGCAAATTCTCCAAGTCGACTTATTGGATACATTTAATGTAACCTGCAATACCATTCCCACCAAATCCTTGCCTTTAATTTTGAACTCTGCATTTAACTAGAAGGCCAGCCTGTATGTACCACAAACACAAATCCATTTCTTTATCAGGGGGCACCATTATTTCTACTTGTTTCATGTTCTACTTCAATATATTCTCAGACCAGAGGTAGTCAAAGAGAATTTTCTAAATAGTAGTTGAGGAATTAATTGGGGCCAAAGATGTTTCCATTCTGGATCTCTTTCATGACCTCTCCTATTTCTTTCCTTCTTTTGTCAACTCTAGTTTCTTGCCAGTGCACAACGTCTTGGTAAACATAGTGGCCCCAAAAAGATATCCAGTTCAACATCCATACAATAGCCATCACAAGAATAGAGGGATTGACAGGAGACCACAAAAATCTCTCGCTTTTGCAGGTTTCCAAGTGCAGAGGTACCTGTGTGTTCCGCACCATCAAAAAAACTCTACATCGATATTTCCATTGATGATTTTATGTGTTTTTCACTTAGCAAATGGTTGCATGATTGCCTTGAAATAAAAATTGCATTCAGATTTTCAAAAGTGAAAAGAAATTGAAATGTTACATTTCATTTGTTGTCTAGTGTCTGACCTATTTGTTATTACAGGCCATAGGTGCCAGAAACCTGCTGAAATCTATAGCAAAGCAAAGAGAAGCCCAACAGCAGCAGCTTCAGGCTTTAATAGCTGAAAAGAAAGTGCAACTTGAAAGGTAGGTTAAGTCCAGAAAAGCTCATGATCCAGGATGTAGTGAAGATCAGTAGGTTTAAACTCATTTGGTAGTTAAATTTGTCTTTTACGTAACTGATGATGATAGGTTATTTATAACATGCTTAATACCCAGAGGTTTCTAAGCGCGGACCCGGGGATTTAACCTGTGGTGCTCCGTGTCGTCTTGTTTCCAAGGTGAGCGCGTTGCCCCTGAGCTATCCTCCCTAGCTGCGGTGGGGGTTAATTTTTAAATTTGTTAACGGCTGTTGTGTTTGTTCACTTGTTAGTCAATGATGTGCAAAATATGCAAATGAGCATTCAAATATATAATTTTCATAAACTTCTTTTAGCTGTTTTTGCAACAATAGCACATATCATGAAATTATGTAGGATAAATTACCTCCAGCTATACATTATAAAGATGTTAAAAGCAGGCCACAAAATTGCCACTCTCCGCTAGCCATTAGTGAGTGCTAATTCACTCTTGGGAGTAAGAAATGGTTTGCTGAGTGCATGCAGAGATTTGGAGCAAGTTAGATTTTATGCATGGCTAGTAGCTTGCACATTGGAATGTTTACCCTTTTCACAAGTCCCCTCAAAGTTTTATGAGCAATAAAAATACTATGTTGCGGGCAAAGTGACATTATAAGGTCATAGAACTGTATTGCAATATCATTTTACGTACATGTACGAGTATTTTGTTTCTTATACTAGTGGACTATCAGCCCTTCACAAACTGTCATTTTCTTTTCAAAGTCTTCTCATTTTCTGCCTTTTTACTGCACTTTTCCCTTTTTGCCATCTTATCTCTTCTTTCGTCTTTCAAAAACTTTTGTATCCTTAAATTGTTCATCTTTTGCTCCATATCTATTATTTTCCTGCATTGTCCTTACCCACATGTGTTTTGGTTTTCTGTAGCTATCTTTCTTTTTTCATACCTTCTATGTCACCAGTTTTCTACTATTACTCTTTTTTTCATTATTCCACTCCTTATTCATTACGGCGGCACATTACCCTTTTGCACAGAAAAATCAGTATTTGAAATGTTTCCCATGTGAGGAGTCCGCAATCAGAGGAGGACACAAGGTGTTCATGTCTTCAAACAAAGACATGGATTAAATGAAAAGAGGTTGGGGAAATGCCTTCTAGCTCTATTCTAAAGAGGAATTTTCCTACCTAAAAAGCAAAACTAAGCATCTGTCTGTGTTAGGAAGTCTAACTTATAATCTGTCCTTGTGTCCAAAACGTCCTATCCTGGTCCTCACACTACGAACAAAATAACAAATGGTTCAAGGAAATGTCTGTCTTGATGACAGCAAAAGTGTTCAAAAACTTAAGTTATAACTCCAACGAAAATGTTCTCCAAGGTATTAGACCTCTTTTTGTAGGTTTGCAGATTATCTGGTATACTCTCCTGCCAGAAATCTATACCCAACTTGAATTGCCTGGTATCCTTGGCTGCCAGGTCTTTTTGTATGTTTCTCAGTTCTTTAGTTGCATCAGAATACCATACACCGTGAGGTGCTTGGTATATTTCTCTTGGCTGCATTCAAACACTCTTCTTACTGGTTATTGATTTTGTAATCTTTTGTATTTGCCCACATTATCAATTTCGTACTATTCAAACAATCTGTGTTCTTGCGTTTGTCGGAACGCCCTGCAGTCCCCCTGCTGCTTTGGGCAGACTCACCCGGCTTTACTTGCGTTTCCGATGCTCTTTGTGCCATTGTGGGATGCCTCCTTCATCTGCTTTCCATTGTGAGGTATGCAGGTGTTCTTCCAGCTGCTCTTGCAGCTAGGCAGTGACTCGCCTGCTTCCCATTTCGTTCGGGAAGGAAGACTGCTGTATCAGCGAGGGGTCAGAACTACAGCGCGGCTCCTCTCGTCTCCATGACCCTCTTGGCTCGAAAGTACCTTCTGTTCCTCAGTACCGGGGGCCTTTTCTTTGTTCACGAGTGTTGACCTGGGGCTTAACGTCCTCTCCGGCAAAGCTCTCTTCCATAGTACGTTTTCCATCTTTAAATGTCCTGCATACTGAAGGTATGTCAAAACAACTAGTCTGCATGTGATACTTCGAGTTCCTGTTCCTTTGCAGAAACGCCTTACTCCTCTTACTCGTCCCAGTATCTGAGGGATTAGGGGAGTTGGAGTCCATGGATGGCATTGGATTTGCAACTCTTATCTGGTTTTCCATCGGGTTTACATATAAGAGCATTTCAGAAAAGGGTGTTGTGCATGTGCTAACTCTTAGGTGGTTTATCTTAGGGTTCTCCCATGAAGATACATTAGAAAAATATGGTATGCATGTGTTGTCTCTTAAATGGTTTTTCTTAGGGATTTTTGATAAGGGGATACCTGAACCAAAGGGCGCCATATGTGGATTTTGATGTTTGGATAAAAGGTGGAGTTTCGACCAAAGAAGTTTAGAGAAGAGTTTTCTTCACTTCCTCTACAAGGGGTACCGTTAGCTGACTGTAGGCCATTAAGGTATTTGATGTCAGCTGGTCTTCATGGGTAAGTGTGGAATGCTGCGTCTTCTACAATAGAGTCAAAGCGTTTCTCTGGTAGTTGTCCTCTCTCATGTGTTCATCCCTCATATTTCCACCCCCAGGGTCAGGATAAGGTAGCGGCTGCTGTCGCGTGGCCACATGGGAGAGGATCAGCGCCAGGGAATTTGTGATGACTCCACTGGATTCATCACACCCACTTAAGGCAATGGACACACCACCACCGACACCTTCCTCTGGAAGTCCCTATCTGTCTTTTTTCCCATGCCAGTGAGATTGGAGGCATTAAATGCATGCATGGAATTGTTATTTTTCCTCACCAGCCTGTGTTTTTCTCTCTAGGAAATATTCTCTACCCATTCAGAAGCACACTTGGCCCAATGCCATGAAAAATTGTTTTTTTTCCTTTGGAGATCTTGTTAATGAAGGATCACAGCCTTGAACCCTCGTGCTCTATGTTAGACTGTTTGGATCATTTATGGGATATTTTCTCACTCTGTGACAGACTCCCATTTCATTCACATGGTGAACGGCTTAGGCTCTGGGAGAGGACGTTCCTCCAAATCCTTTTTTCAGTAATTCAAGGAGATGAAGAAGCAGGTAAGTCAACCCCTTTTATCAGCACTACACTCGCTGTGACATCAGGCCGGGGAGGGACTCTTTGGATTCTAGGGAGAGTGTGAGTAATATCCAAAGTTATGCTACAATGCACAAAGGCGATAAAAGGGGTTATGATTGGGGACTCTACCCCCAATGCACTTCACCCTCTGATAAAGGATTTTAGAGGCTCTGGATACTACCGTTTGCAAAACAGTATGTTAATAGCTGGAAGGCTTTGATTTAATCATAACCTCTGATATTGTCCTGGACAACCCTCCATACCATCTTTCAGCTGCCTTGCCATTGAGAAGGGAAAGGCTATATGTATTCAGGCTTGGCCTTCACCCGCAAATGGGGCCGTCCAGCCCAAACTGCTAGGTCATAACCGTTCTCCACGATACCACAAGCAACTCTAAACATGTTTCGGCTTCATTGGGTATCCTCAATGAGATGTAGCGTGGGTCCCATGTCTAGGCATTCCTGTGGCACTCGCGCTGGCATTTGCCAAACTGAAGATTGATAGTTAAAGGTTTTGAATGAATTATAACCTCTGGTATTACATGGGTAACCTTCCAGGTAATGGTTTTTCAGCATGCCTTGCCATTATGGCCTGGCCAGACGCAGATCCTTTGCTCGCTGTGCATAGTGGATCAAGCTTCACCTCACTGATAAGGCTCTAAAAGGCCAAAACATGTCTCGGGTTACTTGTATTCCTGTGCAGGAGGGATGTGGCCCTTCTACTTTTACTTTTTATATGTTCTCCCTGAGTAGAAGAGGGTTTGCCCAAACGTGGGTCCCTTGCTTACTGTACCTAGCAAGTCAAGCTTCACCTCACTGACGAGAGTCAACAAGGCTGAAATATATCTGGGTTTACTTATATTCCTGAGCAGAGGGCACGTGACCTAGCAGTTTCGTCTTCACAACTCCAATTGGCGGCAGGACCAAGACTGATTTGCATGTGGTTGGTCCTCTTTTATGTAAAGGCACAGATAGGCTTAAAATGGGTGCCATTTTCATGAAACCTAGTCCCTGGGGACAGCAGACGATGAGTCCTGAAGTAGAGGAGGTACATGTAGGTCCTTCATTGTCGACCAATGCTGCATAGAAGAAAAACAACTTCTCAGAATAGTGATTTCAGGTTTCCTTGCTCACAGAACAAAGGAGTGTGAACCTTTCTCCTCTTAGTGTAATTTGATTCCCATTACATCAGTGAGAACGGAATCACACTTTACAGCCGCCCCCCATATTCATCTCAAATGTTCAAAAATTAAGGAAATCACAAACTTAAATAGGGAACTTGCTGGTCCTCAGGAGGTCACTGCTTCATTGGTAAATCCAAACCAGCAGTATCATAGGTCCTAGTTCTTCCTGTGGTTCCTCCACTATCTCTCCTCTTCCTCGCCATCACCCTTACCCAGTGCCTTAAGTGGCTCTGCAAATTGAACCGGGGCTCATCTAGGGGTTGTGGCCTAACGGCAGGGGTCCTGCTGGCCCATTAGGCCACGCCCCCTTGACGAGCCCTGGCTCCATAGGCTACTGGCACCCCTGCCAGGCAGCCTTTTGTAGAGATCGGCATCCTCTCCCCATGGGGGAGGGGGTGCTGATCTCTGCATTTATATTCTATAGGCTTGCCTGGCAGGGGACAGCGCCTCGCCTATTCAGCCTTAATGGTGGCGCTGCCCCTCGCCAGCTGGGGAGGGGCAGCGTCACCATTAAGGCTGAAAGGGTGAGGCCACTGGAAGCAGAGGCCTTTTTCTTAAAGACTGAAACTCCTGTGAATCCGTGGGAGCTTCAGTATTTAGAAAGCAAGGCTTCTGCTTCCAGTGGCCTCATGTTTTCTCCATAATGGTGGCGCTGGCCCACAGGCATCTCTTGATTAAAGGGATGCCGGCGCCACCATTATGGCTGAAAGCCATTTTTTTCTGAAGCCTGAAGCTCTCGCACACGAGCGAGAGCTTCAGGCTATAGAAAAAACACCTTTTTGTGTAGTGGCCGAGGCTGCAAGGGGAGATTAGTGGGCCCCGGCAGAGCCCCGCCTCAAAGCGAGATTTCGGAGCCTGCTGGGACCCAGCCCCGGCAGGCCTCGGCCCACTTAAAGCCCTGCCCTTACCTCTTTCAAATCCTCTTAGAGAAGTCTAGTCATCTTCATTTGGGCAGTCCATTTTCTCGTCTGTCTTTGTCATTCTGCTTGCTACAGAATACTGAAGGATATTGTCAGCAGGCTCAGCGAATTGTTGAAGGGGGATTATCACAGTATGCCATCAAGGCATGAGGAATGGAGGGGATATCCCTAAATGGGAAATGGGGATACCATGTCTCATCTAATGATGCCTGTCCTTGCCCCTGAGGGTTGGCTCCCCTCATATGATCCTCCCTCGCATAGCACCTCAGAATCAGATAGTGGCTGTTGTCCCCTGGCCACATGAGGAGAGGCTACCTCCGGGAAAGGAGTGATGACATCATCAGATTCATCACAGCACCCATGCAGAACACCACCTCTTCCACACTGAGTAGTCTGTCTTTGATGTTGTTGAGCCAGTAACACCATGAAATGTGATATATACAACATTGAACTGGTTTTTACAGCCCTTCACCAGGCTGAGTTAGTAGTGCAGGTCTTTACGGTGTCACATTAACAGTGCAATTGGGTGTGGGATGGCATGCGAGACAGGGAGGGGGCAGGAAAGGGGTATGGAGGGGGGGTGCGAGTGCAAACATTGCAGCGCACATGGGGGGTAGGGTTTGGTCCTAGAGACTGGAGCTACAACTCACTGATCATGCACAACGAGGCCGAAACATGTCTGGGGTTGTTTATGGTCTTGTGGAGAAGGGATATGAATAGACAGTTTGTGATGGACTGCCCCTTTTAGGGTGGGACCAATCCTGACTGGCATACAGTATTTCCCAGTTCGTCGTTACCCGCTCCCTCCACCGGACCTGCGGTTGTAGATCTTCTAGTTCGGTGCCGAGCACCTTGCGGCTTCTACAGCGGCTCGAGGCACCATGCTGGGTGCACGTCCTTCTCCACACGCCGCACCTCCAAGGAGGACAGAGGTGAACTAGTCAGAGGTTAAACAGTCTTGGGCAGCTCAGAGAACTGAAGGTATTGGCACATAACCCCAAGGACTGTGTGCAGGGGCTGATGGATCATGCTACAACTCACTACTGACCCACGGGTTGCTGTCATAGCTCCACTAATTCCTGTCCACAATTGTTCCTACTACTGACTGCCCAAACCCTCTACCTCTTCAACACAGAAAACCTTTTTGCTGTATACAAAAGGCACTGTTGTTGGATTTGTCAATGCTTCTTTAGTTTTGGTTACTATGTGATGCTTCAGGAGACTGTGGAGTGCCTCAGTAACAGTAAATGTAAGGATAACTCAGTCAAAGTGAAACTTTCCCAGTATTAGTCTTCAAACCACTAATGAACTGACTAGTAGGCAGCGATATTATTCCACCTACGATAAAGTCAAATAGTTTTCCGACATAGAAAGTGACGAATTATACAACCATGAGAGTTCACACACTTTCTAAGGCAGGATCAGCTGAAGTAACACAAGCGCTTGTCTGAATCTAAGTCAAACCACATGTGGTCGAATGAAACACTGAGCTGCAACGAGGCTGCAGGTGCACAACTATGTGAAATGCCATGTAAACCACGGTCATAGCCCGAAGCATTTTCAAGATGGTGCAGCATGCAGCAAGTACCTTAGAAACCTCAGTTTCAAGCTAGAGGGAAGGACATCAATACAGATATTGAGTAACGCCAAGAAACAATTATTAAAGAGATAGCAAGAGGAAATGGCATCACTGCTAAGTATAACTAATCACAAGAAGCGAGACAAAGCCTGTGGAGTTTGTTTGTTTTGTGTTTGTTTTATTATTTGTAATGCGCACCAGACCCGGGGGTATCGGGCGCAGCATTTACAAGAATGTGCAAAGCTTAGTTAGAATGATACATAGAGTAAAAATACAATACATACACAGGTGGATGAAGAAAAGAGGAACTAAAGGAGGATTACAAATAGTACAAAAATAAAGTTCTTCCCATAGGGATCACAAGTAGGCAGTGCTATATTACATCATAGTGGCAAAAGACGTAAGATCATCCCTGGGAGGAGGTTCCACCACCCAGGTTTACTGGTCGGAAGATTTGAGCCATGTGATAGTGTTGTATCTGAAGTTCTGGTAGGACTGGTCTTCTCTCTGAGTGAGGGAGGCAGGGAGTTCCAGAGTTGGGCTGCTTTAACGGGGAAGCTGCTGCCTCCGATCTTGGGTAGTTTGAATCTGGGAATGGATAAGCAGTTCAGGTTAGCTAGTCCGGATGGTCTTGAGGAGGTTCGTCTGTGGAATCTCCGAGAGGTAGGTAGGTGCGGCATTTAGTGATTTGTGGGTGAGTGACACCGTTTTTAGTAATATTTTATCATTTGTCAAAAGCCAATTATTTTGTCGCCTGCTCTGAGATGTGATCTCGTCTGGCTATGCCGCTCTTAAGGCATTGTTTTGGAGGGTTTGGATTCTCCTGATGATAGATTTATTTGAGCCTATATACAGGGCATTACAATAATCTAAGCGGGACAAAATGAAGGCTCTGGCCAGGATAATGCAACTATTGTTCAGGAGAAAGGGTTTACATGTGTACGCAGTAGTGGATGCTAGTGTGTTAAATTGTTTAGAGAAGGACAAGGTGAAATCGAGAGAGAATCCTAAGGTCTTTACCTCCTTAGCCACCTTGATGAGGTTGCTGTCAAGTATAAAGGAGGAGTATTCAAGGCCTAGTTTTATTTAGGTTGGTGGGGGTACCCAGGATGAGTTCCATTTTATCATCATTCAGGCATAGACTGTGTGTTGCCTGGATTATGAGGTACACTCTGTTCACCAAGGCCAAATCGTTATCATAATCTCCTGAAAGTGGGAGGAGAATCTGAGTATCGTCTGCATAGTTAGTGTAGGTGATACCAAGATGGTCCAGATCATTGTAAAGGGGCTTGGTGAAAATGTTGTACAACGTGGGTGAGACGCAGGACCCCAGGGGGACCCCGCAGGTGATGGGTATAGGGTCTGCCGCTGCCGACTGCAAAAAGACCCTCATTGTTCTGTTACTTAAGAATGACGTAATCCAAGTTGTGGCCTCTATGGAAAAGCGTGCTGCTGAATCGAGATGGCTACATAAGACCTTATGATCCACCAGGTCGAAAGCAGCTGAAAGGTCAAGGAGGAGAAGTAGGGCTGATTTCCCATTATATCTCAGTTCGTCGACTTGGTCCTTCAGATCGATGAGGTTGGTCTCTGTTCCATGTTGTGGACGGAAACCGGATTGTCTGGCTCCTAAGAGGTGATGTGATTCCAAGTATATCTGAATTTGCTTGTAAGCCACTTTGTGTAATATTTTTAAGGGAAAGGGAACTGTCGTGATTGGCCTATAATTAGTTGGTATCTGGGGGTCTAAGGTAGGTTTTTTAATAAAGGAAGCACCCACAAATCTTTGAGGTTAGTAGGGACGGTGCCAGTGGCAAAGGAAGTGTTGATAAGCTTGGAGATAATGGGCGATAGGTCGTGAGCTGCATCCTTGATGAGCTGTGCCGGGCAAAGATCGCCCTGGCAATTATATGGTTTAAGAGACAGAATAATTTTTTCTACCTCGATAATGGACGTTTTAGAGAAGTTAAAGCGGGCAGGTTGGATTTCAGAGGTGTTGGGGGAGGCATTAGGAGTGGATAGAACATTTAAGAATGTTTCTTTGGGCTATTTTGTTTTGAAGGGTAGATACTTTATTGATGAGTGCATGTTGGATGTCTGAGCACCAGTTTTGGTCTTTGCTACAAGTGTCTGGTATTGCGATGGGAGTCTCCAAATCTTTGAGTATGGTGAATAGTTCTTTCATGTTAGAGTTCGCTTGGGAGATACGATTGTCATAGGATTTCTGTTTATTTATTTTATTTTTATTGTTGCATTTGTAGGGCGCACTACAGCCCACAGGCATCGAGGTGCTATGAGAAGACGTAAGAAAACTTGATTATGGGTTACAGAGAGGAGGCCCAACAGAATATTGCTTAGTACAGAATGTTACGTTACAAGATGCTTCCATGTTGTATCGTTGTAACTATTCTTTCCAATGTGTATTCTGCCATGAACAATTCACATCCATGAATGAGTTATGAAACTGCATTATTGAAGAGCAGATCCTGCACCCATGCGATTTCCCTGTGCTTTGGCCACTGTGTATGCATGCTGTTATGCTGTAGCCACTCCTCTGTTTGTTTCAGTTCTCCCCTATGAAGCCACTGAGGTGACCATGCTATCTTGTGGTACATGAACACATTTTACAATAGTAGCAGATTTAGGCATCTGTCCTTAGTCAACATTATTATGTCCATCAACCAATGCTTTTAGTCCAGCAGATGTAGCAGATTTCTTTTTTCTTTTTTGTAAAGAGATGAAATGTTAGTGAGTTTTGATTTATTAGTTTCGGAGGGAAGTAGTCTCCATGAGGCCTCGCAGTTTCTCTTTTGTTGCCTTATGTTTTTTAGGAAGGCTGCGAACCACTTGTTCAAATGATTTTTAGGCTTGCTTGGTCTCAATTTAAGAGGGGCGATCTGATCTAGGGAGGAAGCCATAATTTTATTATACTCGTCAACCAATGTTTCAGAGTTTGTACTATCTGTTAGTGAGTTGAGGGTGGGGAGAATAGCAGGGAGGAGTCTTTCCACCGTAATGTTCTTTTTGTTCCTGGTTAGTGTAGGTGGGGCAATAGTGGCAGGTATGGATAGGGGTCCGTTGGTAGAGAGTGTAAATGAACATAGGTAGTGGTCCGTCCAAGCTAAAGGGGAGATGGAGAGGATGTTGGCCTAGCAGTTGTAGTCTGTCACCCAATCAAGTATTCTCCCTTTGTTGTGAGTGGGAGTTTTGATTCTTTGGGTGAGACCAAGTTCTGATAAGATGTTAGCTGTTGTCGAGGCATGTTTGTCTAAGGGATCATTAAAGCCCAGGTTAAGGTCACCTAGAAGTAATACTTGCGATTAACTTTTAAGGTTGTTAGATGGTATTGTATAGATATCTTCCTCAAATGCCCCAATTGGACCTGGGGGACGGTAAATCAAATGGATATTAAGGGACTGGGAATTAATCAGAGGTAGTTTGACTGAGAAAACTTCACAAGATTGTCACAGGGGGGAGGAACAGTCTCATAGAGAGGCCAGATTTAAAGAAAATGGCTATACCTCCGCCTCTTGTCTATCTTGTCTTAAGATTGTGTAGCCGTCTGGGACTGCTAGCATGAGAATAGGGCCATTTGCAGCATGCAGCCATGTCTCTGTGATAGCGAGAAAGTCTAAATTGTCACTCAGAATCAGATCAGCAATCTCTGTGGTATGTGCTACCAGAGATCTAGCATTTATTAGTGATCCTTTGATGAGCGGGCTAATGAGGGCTGAGGCTGGTAGGTGGGTTGTTGTGCGTCCTTTGCGTTTAAGGTGTTGAGCTGTGCTGTATTTAGTAGTCTTGTTAGATGGCTTGGTGCTAGTAGGAGTTTGGAGTGACCTAGTCTTCTGGAGCGTAATCAGGTTGGGAGTGGACAATGATCTAATGGGAGGTTCATATATTTTGGCCAGTCTGGCTTGGAGTCGGGTATTCCTAGAATCTGTTGTGCAGGGGTTACTTGGGAGTGGGCACTGGGGGTCATTGACCACTGGGGGTCATTGACCACTGGGGTTAGGCTAGTTGGAGTGTTATTGGACAGTGTAGGGTATGTCATGCTGAGGTGTTCACAGGGGGACACTGTGGTGGGTCTAGCCAAGCACAGTAAAGAGCTCAATGTAATTAATGAAATTCGAGCGCTCAAATTAGTGGCTATAGTGATCCTGCTGGACTAAGGTTACAGTATTTCCAGTCAGTAATGGAAAGACCGGTCTGATTAACAAGTTAAGAATGTACTAGCAGATTCGTATATCAATGCTAACGGGAAGGAAAATACCAGCAAAAGAGTGGAGTAAGAGAAGGCTAGGCGTATGATGGCATAGGTCGGATAACACAGGCTGCAAAAGCTAGTCGAATATTATCTTGGCATATATATGTAGTCTTTTGGCTAGATCTGATCAGTGTAGCAAACTGGTCCTCTGATCGTTCCACAAATTGGGTAAATCTATAATTGGCATAACCTTGAACAAAGGCTAGATAGATATTCACATAGGCAAAACAACATGGGCAAAATAGCATAGGCAAGGTAGGCTAGTCTGGTGATAAATTTAGGCAAATAAATCAGATCTTATGGATCGATCGGGTAAGTGTAACAGAATGTGTATCACATAATACATTAAAATAGGCACAATTGTTATCAGCATATGCAGGAAATAATGTAGGCAGTTTACTATGCTTCTTCAGAATAGGCTTGTCTGACCTAGGCCTATGTGCAAACAATAGGCTGTAGGCGGTGCTCGTGAGATTGGAGTAGGCTGTTGTAGTATAGGCCCAAGCTCATTGAAACAAAGGAAAAGGCAGGATTGCTAGACAGTGTAGCACAGTAGGCTGAATGCAAGTAAACGGCAATTAAGTTTTTCGAGGTAAGGCATATTGCGTGGACATTAAGCAAATAGTATGGCGTTATAGTCCTGAGCGTAACGTATTGCAGAGTCAGGTTGCAATATTTACTTATGACAGTGATTAGGTATATCAGGTGGTGGCAGATACTAGTTAATATGAATGGTGGTCATTGGCCGAAAATGCAGGGTGAAAAGAGGCATAGTTAGAGGACACCGCTCCGTATGGGTGTAGACGCTGGGTAATCGGACAATGATACTGAGTGAGGATGTAATGTAGACAGTGTGTACAGACTCACCAGTGGTGCTGGGTATGTTTCGTGTCTCGAGAGGGTTCTGTAGACGTCATGCGCCCAGCTAGGAAAACTGGGGCCTTTGTAGGGGCCTTCGTGTGGCCGCCGGCGCTTCCACCTGCCGGCAGATATGGCCTGATGAAATGGATGCTAGTAACCAATCAACAGCCCCAGGGGTGTAAAAGGGTCTGGGTTAAGTCATTGAGGATCTTGAGTCCGGAGTAAGCAGGGCTACCTGCTGATGTTCCCTGGTTACAAGGGAAGGCTGCTGGAGGGTGGACTCCTGGAGGGACTGCTCCATGGAGGTAGGCCGTGCTTTTCTGGAGAGGCGAGCGCTGTTAAGCCCTGCAAGGCCTGGGCGAGGAAAGGTTGACCTGAAGAGCATCACAGTACCTCTCAACTCCTTGGAGAAACTGGAAAACCAAAGCCTAGGGTTTCCCACCCGTGACCTCTGGTGAAAGGTAATAAGAGGTTCCAAGCTCTGGCAAGCGGGCCCAGGACTATGGGAGAGGCCTGTTGTGAATGCTGAACCCAAGGTCTAGAAGAGGGGCCTACTGTGAGTCATGTAACACAAGGGATAAGAGAGAGCACTGTTGTGAATGCAGTTACCTGGGGCCTGTCTATGAGAGAGTCCTACTTTGAATCCTGTGCACATGATAAAACAAAGACTGAGGAGGAAAGAACGCCGATATAAGCAGAGACGTGAGTCCTGTAACCCAAGGCCTAGGAGACAGGGCTATTTTGAATGTTGAAACCTGAGGCCTACTGTAAATCCTGAACCAAAGGACCTATGAGAGAGAAGACAGAAAAGAAGAAAAACCCTGATACAAGGGGAGATATAGGTCAAAAGATCCATGAGATACCTGGCATGAATTCTAAAATTCAAGGTCATGGAGGGCCCTGTTGGAGACCTTGAGCAGCCTATGGAACACATTAAGGATGGACTTGGAATTTAGCTTTGGCCAAAAAGGTTGCATATCAGTCTCAGCCAGTACATCCTAGAACCAAGAGCACACAAAGCTAGCCTCTGGGCACAAATGCATGTTCTCGACACAGAATGCCTAGAAACGGACATGCACATAAAGATCAAGGTACGTCCGGTCTGCATGCATCATAACACAGCAGGAAAGCCACTTTGCCTTTTCTTTTACTCCTCACTAACCTAACTGACCCCCTTCTTTTTTCAGAGCTTCTAGAGCACCTGCAGACCATGCAAATGAAGTGGCATACCTTTTAAATCTTAATTTAATGATAGAATGTTCATGGCTAGGGATGAGCCTTTCTTGGCTGTATGGAATCGGGATTGGCTTAGGTCATCTTGGTCCTACCGGGACACCCCTTCTGATGTGCTTTGATGATGCAATGGTGGTCAAGCAAGGTTGTAACTGGAAGAAGTTTGTGAGTGGCTTCTGTTCGATGTCTGTTCAGGAGAGTCGGTGTCTCTGCTATTCTACCTTTCTGTAAGGCTTTTGTTTTGATCAGTGCACTGCTGCACGTGAGTGGGGCTCTCGGGTGACGCTCGGGTGGTCCTCACAAATGTCGTCTCTCAATTAACCAAGTTCCAATGCTGTCAATGACTGGCTTGGTGATGCCTGTGGTTGTGGGTTCACAAGTGACTTGTTCCACCGCCCTTTTCTCTGTATTGTGGCGGGTCTGAAGGAGTCAGACACATTAGGGCCATGTTACTTCTCTTTAATGAAATAATATGTAAAAAGGCCTATCTTTCCCTATTACTAAAGGGATCACCCCACCTCTCTAAATCAACCAAGGTGCTCCTCTGTCGCCAGGAAGTCCAAAGGTAACTGTCCTCTGTCCCAAAACCTATCACCATTTTCTTTGGGTCATTTTCTTTTTGCCTTCCTTCCAGCGTCTTTCTCTTCCAATCAGTATCTTGTATCATGGCTTTATTGAGACTCAAATGTCTCGGTTTAGAATACATGCTTCCCTCAGTTCTCTTCCCTAATGGTCTCTTGTGACTTACCTCATGAGCTTCTGTAACTCTTCCCACATACTTTTGAGTGTTTTAGTATCTTTAATGTCAGGCTTATGATGACTTTCCTTGGAATACTGTCTCGCCCTTGTGTCTTTCACCTTATTGTGTTTATATTCTTGAGGGTTAATCTTCCATGGGTTTGTTATGACTTTATGCCAACTATGGTTTCCCCTCTCCTGGGTTCTTGGTACTGAATTGTCTCTTTTCTGATCCTGTTCACTTAACAGTCTCTTTTCATAATACTTGTCACACTGGGGTTCCACCATATATAAATGCCAAATTATTATATACACCCTCCACCAAGGCCTTCATCACGGGGCAGGTGGCAGTTACCCCCAGTCCCATCCCCTGGCCTTCCCCATGTGCAAACTGGCGAGTCAGAAGAAGGATGCAGACTGTGATAATCCATATCACTGAAAGGTTTATTAAACAAAAGGATAACCCTATATTTCCCCATTGTAAGGGAGGCATGGTATCACAAGTAAGACACTGACCCAAAGGATACCATTTCGAAACCTTTAATCCATTTTTGGTGTTTGGAAAAACTCCTGCTTTGTCCTATAGCTATGATGGGAGTAGTCTCTACCATCAAAATAATAAAGAAACACAGTCCTAGTCAGTCACTGTCAAATCAACGATGGCCTATACTAACAACACCTAATGCTGGCCCTATCTCTGATACGAAAAGGGTGTAAAGGGGAATATGAATGCAAAGGAAAATCTGTGTTGTAACATAAAGAATCAATGTGGCTGAGTCACCTCTCCTTCCCACGTTGGACAGTACAGAGTAAGGCGGTGCCCGTACACAGGATGACACACTCTGGCTCAGGTTCTAAAAAAATAAAAAAAATAAAAAGCAGTTCAAAACATGGATCGAGGCTGCTTGCCCTTCTACGGTAAAGTCACTTATTCCAGCTTTCAAAAGTTCTTTCACAGTTCAACAAACGTTCACACAGGTCTCCCTCGATGGGGCTCACACCTTTCAAGGCAAAAAGTTTACCTATGTCTCCCTCGGTCGGGCTCGGACCTTTCAATCTCAGCACTTGCATGGGTTCCCTTCCCCAAGCTTAATACACATTCTTTTAGGGGTTCCCTCCCCTTAATTTATCACACGTTTGGTCTCCCTCAGTCAGGCTCAGACCTTTTTCTGATGTCGAAGACTTTCGAGTGTGCCCAGCTTTGGCTATAGACCTCTGCAGGACCACATTGGCTTTCCTTTTTGCTCAGACTCTTGTGCTATTTGCCTATTTGCAAAGAGCCGACGCGAGGAGACTTGACGAACACTTCTTAGGAGGGATTCAAACCCAATGATTTTTGGATATGGTACCTAATGAACAAGAAATTAGTGTTATTTGATTTGCCCTGATTTCAGAAAGGCACTTGTAGTGCTGAAACACATGTAATCTAAAGGGCACTACCGTACTGTAGCGGTTTCAAACTTCATGTGTTTGCCTAAAGGGCAGCATCAGATTGGTGGTGGTTTCAAATTTTGTGTTTCATGTTTCGAAAACTAAAGATAAAGTTGTTGAAGCACAATGAATTTGTGTGGTGCATTTTTCTGTGTGTGAGGAAACAATCTACTTGCTATTTGCCTAGTGTCTCTTGGTCTGGGTAGTTCAGTATCACAAACACAAAAGTTCAACATTCACCATGTCACTTCCCCTTTTGTCGGGGTTATCCTTGATCATTACGCATTTGTAGAGTTCATTCACTTTGTCGATTTATAACAAAACAGTTCACCTTTCGCAAAGACTTTCGAGTGGGCTACTTCGTTTCCCCAGGCTACTCTGTATCAATGGCTTCACAATTATCAGTAATTAAAAGTTCCCCACAGGTCTGCCTTCCTTCACGTCTCATCCACATGCGTGCAGCCTTCAATTGTGAGATATACTGTTGTACTTTCAATCTTTCCTTAACACACACCAGCCTTTCATGTCGCTCGTCAACACACTGGCTGTGTGCATTCATTTCTTGTCTTTACTGTTTAAATTCACAAGTCAAGGATAATGCCACAGGCATGGCCTCGCCTCCCCAACACTGTTGCTCACTCAGGAAGGACGCGGGCATCCTTGAAACACAATGCAGTCTTCTTGTCTGGGATTTGGCCTTCTCCATGTATCTTTCACAGCTCTTCGGAGGCAACAACCTCCTGCATGGATCTCCTGGGGTTCTCTCCCCTTTCCTGTCACCCCTCTCTCGGTCGCTCTGCTCCAGTAGGTTCGCCTTCGCCCTGGAAGTTCTGCTCCTTCTCATTTTCCACCTTGCTCAGAGTGTTTCTCTATGTTCCGCCTTTTATCCGTGTGGGGAGAGGTAATGGGTATCCGACGTATGCTATTAAAGTCAAGTGCCTAACCCGATTAGCGGACATGTCCAATGAAATGTATAAGGGTTAGCCTCTTTACTCTGTCACCCACTTTCTCGGCCCAGTGTTTGTGTAGAAAGGGGGTGGGGGTGGTTGGGACGTTGGAGGAGCCTATAAAATAGGATGGGTCATGGGTAAGGGAAATAGGGAAATACCGCATCTCACCATCAGTTGCCTCACCCCCACTCCCCGAAGACCCCTCACCCAGGTGAGCCTCCCGCACTGGTCCACCCGCGGGGTCTTGATCCAAAGGCGATGGCCGTGCCCTGGCCACCTGAGAGAGAGAGAGAGAGAGATCCCGGGGAAGTAGCAGGCGAGACACCCTTTGGTTTCTCACACTATGCGATGGGGTTTCCCTACACAACAAAACTAGCATTGGTGCTAGTCAGTCGTCCATGAAAAGCTTAACAGAATCTGTCCACCGTCCGAACAAATCCTTTTTGACCCTGCCACTATTATAATAACTAAAGACGGGATAATTTCTCCCTTCTCCTGACGACTTGTTTCTCAGAAAGTTCAGTTCAAGAAACTATCTTCAAGTAGTTCCTGGTGACTGTTTTTATCAACTCGTACAGTTAAAGGGTTATGTAACTTATTTTTCTTCTCTCTCTGATGACAATTTTACTTAGTTATTCTCCTCTCTTTCCAAGGTAACGGGATCCAGTACTTGGAACTCTACCCTCGAACTCTGTGGTTTTTGTTATATAGTTCATAGTCAGTTGTATTTACTTTTATTCTCTGTTTCAGCCTCTGTTTCAGGCTTTTCGTTTCTGTTATGTCTCTCCTCTTCAATTAGACTTTCCTTATCTTGTCTGATACCAGTATGGACATTCCAGCACTGATTCTCGTTCACTCTTTTATATTGCTGTGTGCTAATTTTTTCTTCGTGACTGGGGCGAGTATGTGCACTCCAATAGTGACTTTCATTGAATCCTTATTTTATCTTGACTGGGATGAGTATGAGCATTCCAATAATGATTCCCGGTCCCCCTCGCGGGTCTCCCGTTTTCCTTGTTACCTGCAGTTCTTAGTGATGACGTCACAGGGATTATTATTGCATGAGATTATCTCACCAGTTGGGTAGGTTGGCTTCTTTTGCTCCTTCTGTTGCCTTTTCTTCATGTCGTTGCATAAGCTGGCTCTTCGGTACATCCTCTACCGGTAGGTTCTGTGTTTGTTGTAGTAGAGTGGTATCGGCATTGTTTATGTGACGCCCTGGTCCACCACAAGCCTGTTGTGGTCATGCCTCCACTCTGCCGTGTCTGTCTCTCTGTCTCTCTCGCTCTCTCTCTCGTGTAAGCGAGCGAACAGATTGATAACTCGTGGGCTTCCTCTCACTGTCTCCAGTCTCCTCCCCACTCATATATTATGTAGCCGTGGGACTTCACTGTTGCAGGTCCGTATTCCATTCTCCCTGTCTGTTTCATCTTCTCTTCTCCTCCACAGGTTATCTTCCTCATCCTAGTAAAAGGTGATTTTTCCTATAAAGGACTAGTCCTGGTTTCTTGCTGACAGTAACACATACTGGTATTTTCTTCACATACTTCTTTACTGGATGGGTTTGAAAAGGTACTGTTGCAAGGTTCTCTAGGGAGTTCCTGACAGGAATGGGAGTTCTTGTCCCCAAACGGGGAGTCTCTCCAGGTGAGGTCCCACTTGCCTCAAACCCTATGGAATGTGTTGCGGACTCATCTCCCTAGCCTCAAGGGGGGGTGCTGAGCCTTTGGGAGAATGGACTAATTCCCACGGCTCGTCATATACCTTTCCCATTAATTCAGTGGCCTCCTCTTCTCCATTAATAGAAACTGACTAAGAAAGTCCACATTTCCTTATTATTGTCCCTTTCAATGTTCCACTGTGAAGCAAAATGGTTGCAAATCCAAGAACCAACTCATGATTCTGGCATTGGTATCTTTTCTTAGTCTGATCCATGTCAAGGGAGAGTGATCTGTAACTAGCCTGAATTTGCTGCCAATCAAATAGTATTTTAAATACAAAAAAGGTAGCAAGCGCCCCTCTCTAGAAAGAACATGGCATGATAACCTGTTCTGTGGTTTTTTCCTACATTGCGAGTCCGCAGCCACCGCTTTTAGCTCACTGTACTTTTCACAAAGGATGAATATTAGTGTATTTTTGCAAAGACCTTGGGGTTGGCCATCCTAAGTCACCTGGGGGAACCCAGACGTGGACCCCTTTCTCACTGTGCTCAGTGAGGCACAGCTCCACCTCACTGATGAGGCCCAACTAGACCGAAATACGTATCTTGAGTTGCTGTTTGCACTCTTTTTCAAAAGTGGTTTGCCAGGCATTTCGGTGCTCGACTGCCCTTGTGGGCGGAACAAAGACTGATATGCAAATGGATATTCCTTCTTTGTGAAAAGTAGAGTGAGCAAAAGCAATGGCTGCAGACTCTCAAAGTGGGTAAAAACCACATAACAGTTTATCATGCCCTGCTCTATGTAAGGAGGGGTGCCTGCTACCCTTTTGGTAGTATTTTAAATGGGTGAAAGCCAGTTTGATCGCGAATGCTTCCAATTTAACACTTTCCCTTGGAAAGAGTTTCCTGCTAGTACATAACACTGGGTGTTCTATGCCATCATGTTCTTGGAAGAGAATAGCCCCTGTTAAGGAAGCGTCTAAAACAAATTCTCTATTGAAGTCTGGTTCGTTCAAGACAGGTTAGTTACATAAGATACTCTTCAGCGCTTCGTCTTCCTTACTCCATAGGAGTTTCTTTTTAAGCTTATCCGTGAGGTTAGCGACTATACTAAAATAGTTTGGTATGAACCTACGGAAATAGCTGGTTAGCAATGGGAAAGCATGAATTTCCCTCTTGGCTTCGGTGCTGGAGTTCGATGGACTGCCTCGACCTTTTCTCTCTGTGGTTTGATTAGGCCGTTTCCTACAATGAAACCAAGGTATTTAACCGCAGACTGTGCTAAATGACATTTTCGAGGGTTGGCAGTTAGACCATATCTTCTCAGAGCCCAGGTAATTTCATATAGATGAAATACATGGTCAAGCCAACTATCACTGTTTATCACAATGTCATCTAAATATGCTCCACAAAATTCTGTGAACGGCTTGAAGACTGTCCATAAGGCTTTGGAATGTGTTAGGTGTGCCATGAGAAACCTACCAGATAAACCGGGAGTAAAGCCTTTGTGTACTCTATAAAAACCCATCTCTAATTACCTGATGTCATACACCTACCAGCATTTAGCCTACTAGCATAGGTTAACCTTATCCGGCATGTAGCCTAACTGTGTAAACTAGCCACATTCTACACTGACCCTGTATGTGTCGGTTAGCCACATTCTGTATCTGATAATTGTGAGGGGTCGGGGTAAGGAGACAGACACAGTGGTGTTTGCTTCTGAATGCTTTGACTTAAATAACAATAGGGGTTGGAAAAATGCCTCACTGGTCCTAACTCTGACAGGTTTCCCTGCCTCAACAAAACAAACTAAGGACACCTTCAGGATCTTGAAAATAATGTTCACAGTCCTGTGTCAAAAACCTATTCTGATCCTCACACCCAAATATTACAAAACTACTATAAGGGAAAAATAAAGTGTCTCTTGGCTGTTTTCTTACAGCCTTTCATCAATAGCCAAGCCACAAAGTTCAAACATCACATGATGGCTACCGACGAAAAATGCTCAGTGACCGGTTTGTCTGAACTGAAACTGCCAACAGCACATAAAAGCTCTCTTGCTCTTCGCCCTCTAAATACCTCTAACAAACCCTGCAACCTTCCGTTTCTTTGCAGACCTGCCAGAGCACCAAGAGACCATGCAAATGTGGCAAGTGCACGGTACGAGACCCATTAAAATTAAGACGAAAGGATTCCAAGCTGGCCGTCGGACTGTGAGGACGCACTCCTCGAGTCCTCCGTGCAGGCAGAGAAAAAGGTGAACACAGCGGCTTATGAAACCCCCTAAGCAAAGCGAAGGGGAAGGCACAGCAGGACGGGGACCGAGCAACCGGACGACATACGCCTGAGCAAGGTGTCCAGTGCAGGCTCACTACATCCAGGCGCGCACCCAGCAGTGAGAGCGAGCTAGCCCCGCTGGAGGCCCCGGAGAGAGGCGGGAAGACCCGAAGCGGCAGCGACCGGCAGATCCACACGCTCGGTCGCGGAGGACCAGCGGAGACACCCCCGCCCCCAAGCAACGAGGCCTCGAGCTCAGTTAGGGGCCAAACCTGAGGTGGCAAAAGAGGATCGGTGCTGGAAGTTCCCCTCCCCCCGTCCTGCAACACACCTAGGCGGTGCGGAGAAGACCGCGAGCTGCCTGCTGGTGGCCTAGGAGGGAGACAGCAGTGACGGGCAGCCTCACACACTCGGTCGAGGACGACCAGCGAAGACATACCCGCCCCCAGACAACAAAGCCCCAAGCCCCGTTGGGGGCCAAACCTGAGGCAGCAAAAGAGGATCGGAGGTGGAAGTTCCCCTCCCCCCGCCCTGCAACATACCTAGTCGGAGCGGAGAAGCCCGCGAGGTGCCCGCTGGAGGCCTCGGAGGGAGACAGCAGTGACGGGCAGCCCCACACGCTCTATCGCGGACGACCAGCGAAGACTCCCCCGCCCCAAGCAACGAAGCCCCGAACCCGGCCACACCAGGGGCAGCGAAAGGAGATCGGAAGTAGGAGCTCCCCTCCCCCCGCCCTTCAGCACGCCTCAGCGGTGCGGAGCCCGCGAAGTGCCGGCTGGAGACTTCGGAGGGAGGCGAGAGGACCCGAGACAGCAGTGACGGGCAGCCCCACACGCTCAGTCACGGCCGACCAGCTGAGACACCCCCGCCTCCAGACAACGAAGCCCCGAGCCAGGCCGCACCAGAGGCAGCGGAGGCTGATCGGAGCTGGGAGTTCGCCTCCCCCCGCCCTGCAGCACACCTCACCGGTGCGGAGGAGCCCGCTAGGAGTCCCCTTCCTCCCCCCGCCCGACAACGCGCCGCGGCGGTGCGGAGGAGCCCACGAGGTGCCGGCGGCCCCTGCAAAAGGAGCTCCAGCGGACCGTTACAGCGGGGTGAGTGACCAGAGGGAGAGACAGCGGTGTGAATGGGAGGAGTGGCGGGCGCTGAGGGAAGGCCCTGGATACGGAATCAGTGAGCTGCGGTGGTGGGGGAGAGGGAGACGCTGCTGAGTTTGGGACCTTCCCCCTCACCCCCCCACGGAAGAACAGGAGCAGACACCGGGCACACCCAACGCCCCATGTTCTAGAGGATTCCCATCTGATCGCGACCTGGGCCCCCCCTCAGGTTGTTGACACCCCTGAAGCCGTGGAAAAGCGAACGCTTGCCCGGAGGAGCGGCAAGGCATAGGAGATCGGATTTGGACCAGAGGGGGGTAGCACATCACGAGGCGCCAGGCAGTGGGTAACCCCATTTCATGATATTACACGTTGTGTTTGGGCCAGAAGTGGTGCTGTGAGCAGAGCACGTTTGGAGTATTTAAAGGTTCCCCCTAAGACTGCGCTACACCAGCAGCCCAGTAGCTGGCCACTGGAACCCTGAGGGGCACGGATGTCTCTGCCTAGGCACCCAAAATGAGCTGTGATCCAGACCCATGACCCACAATCCCGCAATGGACACCTAAAACGGAAGAAGGCAACGGCTGCAACAACAAAACTCGCACTGCCTCAGGCAAACTAACCGCCGACAATAGCTGACTGCCTCAGATGCCAGATACCAAATCCAAAACGGGCCCATCAAGAGCACGGACCCCGGCCAGGCCCCAGGAGGGACAGATTGAGAAGTGCTGGCGACAAAGAGGCCGTACGCAGGCAGACTCGCCCTCTCCTCCCCCAGCACCCCCAAGAAGCACAGGCCCACCCAACTAGCAATATGGCAACCGACAAAGACGAACAGTTAAATTGCTTGAAAGGTATGGAGGCCAGAATGACAAAAGCCTTCCATACTCAAATGGAACAATTTAGGGAGGACCTGAAATTGTCCCTCCAGGAGGTTAACAAGGAAATGGCGGAGATGGGTGAAAGAGTAGACATAGTGGAAAGAGGCCTCTCAAACATCACGGAGGAGACTACTCAAAATAGCCTGCTTCTAGACCAGCTGGCAACCGCAACGAACAACTTGGAACTCCAGGCGGAGGATCTAGAAAACCGCTCAAGAAGATCCAGTATCGGGGTTAAGGGCCTGGCGGAATCAGTACTGGACAAGGACTTAAGAGACACTATGCAACTCTGCTTTAGCAGCCTACTAGCCGATGCCCAACCTGAAACTATAGGCTTCGACAGGGTTCATCGAGTGGGCCGATACGCAACGAACCGGGGTCACGACCCAGAGATGTCTTAATAGCGATGACATCGTATGGTGTGAAGGAAGAGCTGCTACACGCGGCAAGGATGAACGGGGACCCCCCGATCAACGGGTCCCGCATACAGCTATACCAAGACCTCGCCCGGATCACTCTTCATAAAAGGCGGCTAATGCAACCAGTCACGAAAGCCCTTCGGACACACCAAATCAGATATAGATGGTTGCACCCGTTCGGCCTTTCATTCACATGGGAAGGCAAACAGAGGAATATTGGGAACTGTGCAGAAGGTCTAGCTCTCCTACACTTGGAGGACAAACAGCAGGAGGCACCCGAGCGCCCTCGGCGAAACTCATCTGGCCAGTCAAGCAAACCATAGGAATGGTCGACGGGGAGAAGGCAAAGACGAGGAAGAATGGGTAGGACTGGCAGCACCCAACCAGTTCAGGTTTGTGAACCAAAAAGCCCACCGGACCCGAAGGCAGCCAAGCACACAGACAATGAGTGAAGCGCCACCTAAAAGTGAGAAGACCGCAAAATGACTCTGAAGCGCCTGCACGGAGGTAGGTCATTAATCTTGGAAGCAGGGTCAGAGTAAATCTATTCCTGACCATTGTGAACTGGGGGGACCCTAGAAGCCTTACATCAGTTGGTTCAGCAGAGGACCCCATTAGGGGCCCAGGCCTCATACTCTCCCAGGATGGGGCAGGTGGTAAGGGGGTGGAAGGGGGGGGAAGCATTCGAAGATTAGGAAAGCAAGGAACCAAAGAACTATTAGCAAAGATGAGCCACCTCCACAACTGGGTTTAACAGAAAGACAACAGACAGTGAAAAGTTCTGTAGCAGGATACAGGATCCAATATGCCGAACCCCATCTCCTAGAGAGCAATGGTAGAAGTGAACATAATCTCGCTTAACGTCCAGGGACTAAATTCCCCTGCTAAAAGACGATCGATTCTGAGCAGGCTGGAAACCATGCAAACGAAAATAGCGATCCTACAGGAGACACACCTGCTCCAGCAAGATGAAAGAAGGATGCGTAGTAGATCATTCCCTCTCCAGTTTTTCACCTCAAGCTAGTCTAAAACGAAAGGGGTGGCAATCCTATGTAGCTGGGACTTGGGCTTCCACAAACAACATATCATGAAGGATCGGGAAGGCAGATACACTCCCCCCGACAGCTGCAGACCAGCGAAATAGACAGGCCCTGGGAAAACTCTTCAGAGACTTGGAGGTGATAGAGACGTGGCGGTTCTTCCACCCAGAAAGCAGGGTATATACACACTACTCGGCAGTACACAGGGGATATTCTAGAATTGACATGATCCTAGTCTCTTCCACCCTGATCCCCTATATCAAGAAAATAGAAATCGAGGTCCAATACCTCTCAGATCACGCCCCAGTGGTAACCTGCATAGAACTGCAGAAAATAACAAATAGGCCCCGCCCACAATGGAGGCTAAATGAAACAATCCTGAGGGACATAGCGCTCGGAGCACATATGGAGGAAGTCATAAGAAATTACTTCCTGGAAAATGACAATGGAGAGGTGGACTGGCGGGTAGCATGGGATGCGGGCAAAGCAGTTATTAGAGGCGAATTCATAGCTCAAGCAACGCAATACCACAGAGAGAAAGCCCTTACAACGCAGAAATTAGAAGAAGAGGTAAGAAATGCTGAAAAGCTCCATAAGACCCGTCAAACGCCCAGAACCTGGCGAGACCTAAAAAAAAGCTAGATCCAAATTAGAAAACCACATGGCGGACAGAACAGCGCAAATACTGCTAAACACTAAACAATCATATTACATGCACGGGGCGAAAGCGAGCAAATTCTTGGCAGCCAAATTACGCAAACAGAAGGCGCGCAACCACATCACCCGGTTAAGAAATAGTAATGGGGATTTGCAAACGGGAGATAATGAGAAACTAGAAACGATGGTCCACTTTCACAAAAAACAGATGTCTAGTGGGAACCTGAACGCGGCAGAACAAGTGTCCTATCTGTCAGCCATAAAACTGCCACAGATTTCCGAACAGCAAAAAGGACAATTAGGAGCCCCTTTCACAACACAAGAAGTGAGTGACATGATTGCAGCGCTACCTAGAGGAAAGGCACCCGGCCCAGATGGTTTAGGGAACGGGTTCTACAAAGTATTCCTGACGCAGCTGACAACCCCCCTCACTCGCCTTTTCAACTTAATTAGGGATAAGGGAGCGGTCTCAAGGGATATGGGACACTCGGTCACAATCCTTCCCCTAAAGCCGGGGAAAGACCCGGTGGAATGCTCCAGTTACCGCCCCATTGCCCTCCTCAATACTGACGCAAAACTATATGCAAAAATACTCGCAAATCGGTTGGCGATAGTATTGCCTGGGATAATACATACAGACCAGGCGGGCTTCGTACGGGGAAAAGACACTCAGCATAATGTCAGGCGGGTAATTGACATCATAGACTGGGGCACCAGGGGCGTCCAGAAATTCGCTATCGCTGCACTTGATGCCACACGAGCATTCGACAGCATAGACTGGGAGTACATAAGTCTGGTTCTAGAAGGTTTTGGCTGCGGGCCGACATTTACTAAGATGGTTCTTGCTAATTACCAGCATCCTTCTACGCACCTAATTGTAAATGGCTACACATCAGAAAGACTCAATATCCGGAGAGGTACACAGCAGGGGTGTCCCCTCTTCCCTCTTATATTCGCCATGGCAATGGAGCCATTTACCCACAGGATTAGGGAGGACCCAGGTATTAGAGGGGTGCGTACAGGGGAAACCCAACATAAGATTGCCCTATATGCAGACGATATTTTGCTTTACATGGCAGATCCAAAGCACACGTTACCCAGAATAATCAAAGAACTGCAGAAATTCGAAAAAAACATCAGGGTTCACAATAAATTACGCCAAATCCAAAGCACTGAATGTAACCGAGGGTAGAGAGAACATAACTTACCTAGAGGAAAGCTACCCCCTGCAGTGGGAAAAACAGTCCATGGAATACCTAGGAATCCACATCACTAGATCCACTAAAAACCTGCTCAAAGCTAATATCACCCCCCTATGGAAGTGCCTGCAAGGAGACTTGCAGAGATGGGACGTCCAGGAATTAGCATGGTTTGCTAGGATAGCGGCTATAAAAATGACCTTGTTTCCCAGACTACTGTACGTGGTAAGTTCCACCCCGGTGGTGATCCCCCCGGCAATGATCCAGCAACTCCAAAAAGCCGTGTTTAAATTCATCTGGGGGAATAGGAAGCCGAGAATCCAAAAAAAGATCATGATGCGCCCAACACTTATGGGGGGGCTAGGAGTGCCGGATATAGGGAGATACGTCTTAGCGGCCCAATTGGCACCAGCACTGAAATGGGCAGGTAGGGACTCCCTCCCAGGGTGGGGGGAAATAGAACAGTCCGCGACGGACACCACACTATGTATGCTACCATTCCTCAAGCCAAAAGCACGAGAGAGAGGAGGTATCCTATTGCAAGCGACAAAAACGACACTTCACACCTGGGACACGGCGATCCACGGCAGGGGGATCAAACTAGGCCTGGGTCCAATGTCCCCTATAGAAAATAATCCTGATTTTACACCTGGGCTCTAACAAAAGTTCTGGGACGGTTGGCAGGGAGCAGACACAGTGTCCTTACGAGACTTGTACCAGGATGATGCCCCACTTTCCTTTGAACTATGCAAACAAAGATTTGGCATCACCGAGCATCACAGATTTAAATATATACAAGTGCGTCACTGGATCTCACACCCAGAGGTAAAACAGGCTGGATTACGCCCCCCAGTAGGTCTAGAACTCATGATACGGGAGGGGACACAGGAAAAAGGGATCACTAGACTGTACAAGTTACTCGATAAATCGCAAGCAGATGAAACCCTCCAATATATGAAGGACTGGGAGCGGGACATAGGGGAGGAAATCACACAGGAAGAATGGAGTCAAATCTGGAGAAGGGCTCACAAACTATCCAAATCCACAGCAATCAAAGAATCAGCATATAAGATATGCTACCGGTGGTATCTGCCCCCAAGTAGAATACATAAAATGAACCCCACGTATCCTTCAGATTGTTGGCGTCAGTGTGGAGAAAGAGGTGACCTATTCCATATGTGGTGGTCGTGCCCAAGGATAAAAGTGTATTGGAAATAAATACTGAGTCTAATCAAAGACCTAACAGGTGCAGACCTACCACAATCCCCTAAGGTCATTCTGTTGGGGGCAGTGTCAGAAGGAATATACGCAGCTTCAGGGAACAGAGCGGCTCTCATCACCCACCTACTGTCTGCAGCAAGGATGACAGTGGCCCAACGATGGAAGACAGTGGAAGGTCCTACAACCCCATGTTGGTGGATGAAAGTGTGGGGAGTTATGGCGATGGAGAACATTTGCGCCACAAAATCAGGGACATACCTGAAATTCTTAGCCATATGGGATCCACTTCAGGACTATGTGGGGGAAAGGGAGGCTCAATTCTTTAAACCCAGGACTCTAAGAAACATTCATATCAGATAGAGACAGCAGCAGACATGGAGGAGCGATGAGCTCAGGAAACAGCTTTGCTTTGGTTATAACCTTGATTCAGTTTGGTTCAGATAACACTAAGGGAAAGGGGTGGGAAGGGTGGGGACACTCAGGGGGGAAAGTTGGAAGACAATAATAGTCTCGATGCCAAAGTTCAAGTAGGTTAAATAATTTGTTTTCACAGATAATGGTTGTAATACTGCTGTAACCAAAGGCTAACTGTTGTCTTACGTTTAAGAAAAGAACAAAAAAGAAAATAAAGTTGGTTAAAAAAAAAATTAAGACGAAAAGGGAGAACCTTGAATTGAAACAGGCTTTGCAGTGTTGCAAAAGCTGTTTTCCCTCAGCCTGATGGATTTAGGGAGACCTGCTAGTAGCCTTTGGTTAGATCTATCATGGATATTGTGAGTGTGCATAAGTAAGGCATGTGTGTAAGTAAGGCACAGACACAATGGTGGCATGTTTTGGGCAGAAACTTTTATTATATAAAAAAGGGTTGGAAAAATGCATCTCTGTCCCTAAAATTAAGAGGGGTTTCCCTGCCTCTAAGAAAACTAAGTAAATTGTCAGAATGTCCAAAACTATAGTCTCACTGTCGTGTCTCAAAAAACCTACCTCTGTCCCTAACACTAATTACTTAAAACAACTGTGGAAAGATGATCTCTTCCCAAAGTAAAGTGTTCTTTGTAGATCGAACCAACAGAAAAGTTCCCAGTCTCTCGGTTAATCAAAAGTGATACCAATAAAGACATTTTTAAAACTGTAGGACTCCAAGGTTAGAGTTGATAATAATTTCCCTGGATTCCTTTTTGTAGTGTTTCTCTCCTTCTGGGGCCTCTTAGGCTTGTATTTTCCTATACAGTGGTCAGTAGGAAGTTCACAAGAATATGCTCCTTGTATTTCGACTGTTTATTCCACCAGCTTGGCACACTCCTTTTTATCAAGCATAGTATTTGTTTCACCATATATTCTTTACTTATTTTGGGTGCAGGTCCCAGACTCACAATATTTATAACTGCTTGGTTCACTCTCCTGCCAATTAGTTATCCTTTCATGAACTTCTCATTTGGATGTGGCTCCAGACTCGCAATATTCAAACCGGTTTGGTATACTCTCCTGCCAAGCCTACTTCCTCTCATGGACTGTCCCCTCTTTGGGTGCAAGTCCCAGACTCAAAATATTCTGATTGACTTTTTTGGGAAGTGGGGGACTATCGTCCCGGGCCCCCAAGAATTTACAAATGCGGCAGAGGCCTAAGAGTTTGTTTCAGATGCTTGGGGAGGTTATAGGGGGAGGAGGGTGTCGTTAGGTGCTGCATTATGGGGAGGTTAGTGGTAAATTGCACTAGGAATAGAATGCCATCTTAGAAAATAGCAGCCATCTTGAAATCGAGGCCTGGCGCCGCGCTGCAGCCAGGACAGTAGGCCCGGGCACAGAACATAGAGATGCCTGTGTAAATGCAGGGTCGGGCTGCAGACTGGGCAGCAGTGGGAAAGGCCAAATCCGCGGAGATTCATAAACCTCTCATTGTCTCATACGATTGGCACTTGTAACTCAGACCATCAGGGGGCCGAGAGTTCCCTGTAAACAGCTATCCCACGGGAAGGAGGGCACAAATCTCTGACCAGCATCAGTCCAAACCCTAAGTTATAGCGCCCAGATACCCCCATCCCAAGACCCCAGCATTCCAAGGTACCAGCCAGACTCAGACCACCGACCATAAAACTGTTAGATTGCCAATCTATCAGGAAGATCACAGCAGAAAGATAAGTTCACAATGTCCAGGACCCCTGTGATTTGTGATGCAAGGTGCCAGGGGGATAGGGGGGGGGGGGTCACAAACCTAAAACCAGGGTGGGAAGATTTGGGAAGACGCTGACGCGTCTAGGATTGAGCTGAGGTTGCAAGTTAGCTGCAGTACCAGGTCCACATTAGGCCACAGATAGGGAATGTTATGATTTGTGCTTATAATTACCAATTAGGAGCCTGGTGCCCGATGATGTGCAAATAAGAACCCCACGTGGAAGAAGATGGACAGGAAGAGCTGGGACCAATGACCTGGAGCAGGCGGTATATGTATATACTCGCACCAACCAGCTATCTGGATCTGCAACCTATGTAATGTACGTCACCTCTAATGCTGTGTGCCTTTTTATAATTTGTTGCATATACTGTTTTCGTCAGAGAGCTCCGTGGCAGCAGAGTTCTTTGCTGGAGCGACTTTGTTTTTTATGGAAATCAACCTTGTTCTGATGCTTTTGAATCTGCTTAGAATCACATGCTGTATATATAGTCCGACATCTAGTGGAAATCGCAGAGTATTGCACCTTTCTTTCGATGATTGCAAGGGGACGTTCACCTGGGCGTGACTAACACTATTGTGACGTGTAGTGTACCCAAAATCCTCACGCGTCGAGATCCCTCCGTTTTTTTACGCCAACCTAGTTGGTCGCATATGTGGAGCGCGCAAGAGTTAACATTGCTTACTTTGTCCCCACGACCTACGGTCGTCTAGTCTCCCGACTTTTCTTCTTGACTGACTCGTGGGCTTCCTGCCGCTGAAGACATCAACTGTTTGTCGACTGCGTGGCCTCTGCCCTCATGCCCTTACAGTAGAGAGAGGTGGCACCTGGGTTTATTCTTCTCTAAGAATGTATTTCCTTTTACCCTCTCTTCCTCTTCTTGGTCTGGCTGTGTTACCCTCTGCTATGGAGAGGACACCATTTTAAATGTTGCCCGTCGCATAACGGGATGTTTTCTTGGAAGGACACCCATTGCCGTTGCAATTGGTGCCTTCCTCGATGACGAAAAGCGCTCATGCAAGTCCTGCAAGCTTTTTCGACTGAAACGTGGAAGGACAGGCGAACGAATCATGGTGCAGCGTGCACAAAGCAGGCCGAAAGCCATTCCCCCATCGGCGCCGTCGCTTTGAACGAAGAGGTATCCATCGACAGCCATGGCTTCGAATTGGAGGCCATCGACCTTTCGGCAGAGGCTTCAGGCTCCTAAATGCCCATCCCCAGACCCGAAAGACAGGCCACCGGCTCTGTTATGGGGAGTTCACGCCCCGGCGACCAGGGCACCCATGCACCACAAATACCAAAGCACACAACCCCTATGGCCTCTTCGACAGAATCGTCGAAGAAGCGTACAACGCCAACAGGGCCGGCGAAAACTTCAACGCCCTTCGGGCCTCACGGTTCGGCGCCCACCACACAACCGCCTTCGCGGCATGCGACTGGGCTTTCCTCTGGTAAGGGCGTTCATCCTAAAACACATAAAGCCATCGACACACCTTCCAAGGGTGCTCAAGCACCTAAGGCTTCGGTGGAGTCGACGACCATGACGGCGCCATCGGGCGTGTCGTGACCTTCAATTCAGCCGCCGAAAATCTGCAAAAGTCTTGCAGCTATCATCTCGGCAGCTACAGAGCACAAGAGCACCCCCTTTCGTCGAGAGGAGTATTCTGAAGCCCCTCTTGAAGGCCTTATAAGAAAATCTCCCCCTTCTAGGCAGCCTTTTCCACCGCCAGACCCTTCTTCATCCTCCCTATGGACTAGGGAGAGATTTGAACAATATATGGACAGAATGGCCCAATTTATTGACTTTTCTGACAGATGCATTACTCCCAAGAGTCCCATTCCTTATAAACTGCAAACAAATCCAAGTCTCTGCACAGGAACACCAGGAGGATATCTTGGATGTCCCAGAGGACCCATTGCAGGAGGAGACTTATGAGGATAATCCCTTTGCACAGGACACAGCTGACCAAGACCCAGATTGGGATCAAGATCAGACGGGGGATCAGGGCCCTTGGCTATCACCAACGCATACCCTACCCCTGACCCAGACATCATTTGTCTAGATCCCCCTTCTTCACCCCCACAGAGGGATTTATCACCTGTGGACGACCAAATGTTGTTCAATTCAGTTTTAAAAGGAGCAGCCGATAATTTCCAGATCGCAACACATGAGGCAGCTCCAGATGCTGACTTTTAGGATATCCTGAAGGAGAAGCCTCCAACTAGTCAAGCCATCCCCCTACTCAACTAGACGCCTACCCCCCTCCTTATCACCGTCTCTCACACGGGCGGTCAAAAATTATTCTGCCCGTCACCTTCGGACCTAATATACATAAGGGGTCATGCTACACCAGACTCCCTGGTGGTTACTACCACTCGAAAAAGGGCAGCGGTATCGCTGTCCACGGTGGAAGCCCCTCCAGATAAAGATTGTAAGAAACTTTATGCCCTGGGTAAGCGGGTTACTGCCTCTGCAGCCTACTCGACTAGGATCGCAAACAATACTACTCTCCTGGCAAGCTACAGCGATGTCCAATGGGGCCTAGTCCAGGATGGCCTTCAAGAGGTCCCAGAGCGCACCCGATCACACCTGCTGGGGTTCGTGGCAGAGGGCAGACAAGTTACTCACAACAAATTAAAGAACACTCTGGACTCTGCTGAGACTGCTGGACGCACCTTAGCCCAGGGGACTTGGTCTTTTTGAAGAACTCTGGCTTTAAACTCGAAACCCAGGCCTCCCTTATCAATAAACCAGTTGAGGACTGAAACCTTTTTGGGAAAGCTGTTGATGACGCCCTGGAGACTGCGAAGAAAGAGCACGAAACATTAAAGTCGCTCAGCCAGATCACGGCTAAGCCCTTGCACCAGCATGGAGGCTCTAACTCCTGCCGGACCTTTCGTGGACAATCTTTCTCCCGCTCTCCACATGCACAATATGGCTCAGGGAGTACCTCTGGTCCTCCAGCCAAGGGTCTTCTAACAACCAATATCAACAGAGAGGTCTGCGTACAGGGAAGGGAAGAGGCAGGAACTCTGCTTCTAGAGGCTCCCCGGCCTCCACTTCAAAGTGACTCGCTGGTTGATGTCCCCTCCCACTCTTCCTCAGTCGGGGTCGCTTGTCATTCATTCATGCCTGGGAGGGGATCACATCAGACCAGTGGGTGTTAAAGACCGCACCCACATCTACTGCATTGAGTTTCACCGACCACCTCGATACCACCCACCGAAGAGCAGACACCTGTTGCCAGAACACCTGCGCATCCTGCTGGAAGAGGTTCAGGTCCTTCTGGAAAAGGGCGCCATAGAAGTCATCCCCATTCACCAGGGAAACGGGGGTATTTATTCAGTGTACTTCTTTGTACCCAAAAAGGATCTCACCATGTGCTCTGTGTTAGACCTGCGCCCAGTGAACAAGTATGCCAAACCTCAAAAATTCAGGATGACAACACTGCAGGAGGTAATCCCACTGCTGCAGCAGGGGGATTACATGGCCACATTGGACATGAAAGATACATACTTTCATATTTCAATGTTACCAGCGCACAGAAAGTACCTCAGGTTCATGATAGAGAATACCCACTATCAGTTAAGGTTCTCCCCTTCAGCATTGCCTCAGCACCAAGGGTATTCACGAAGATACTGGCGGTAGAAGCTGCTCACCTGCGCAGGCAGTCCATCCCAGTCTATCCTTACCTCGACGACTAGCTCATAACAGGGGATTTGTACGGAACCTGCCAAGTAAATACCCAGAAGACGGTAAACCTTCTCTTCGACCTGGGCTTCTCTGTCAACTAGAATAAATCCAGCATAGACCCCAATTAAGTCAAACAGTTTCTGGGGGCTCTAATTTGGACCAAGACAGCCTCGTCTTTCCCTCCAACAAGAGGGTCAAAAACATGCTGTTCCAGATCCTCACTATTTAGCGAGTCACCAGGTGACCGTACGCAAGGCCATGCGACTGCTAGAGATGATGGCTTCCTGCGTCTACCTAGTTCCTCACGCTAGTCTGCCCATGCGCCCCATGCAAGAGTGGCTCTCCAGCCATTGGTGTCAGGCCAGTGGTTGTCTCGGCAGCCCTCGTTCAGTCTCTGCAGTGGTGGTCATGGGAAAACTTCTGCAGGGGAAAACCTTCACCACCCCCGCAGTGGAAGCCACTCTCACCACAGACGCATCTCTGACGGGGTGGGGGGCTCACCTCCTTCAACAGAAGGCGCACAGTTTGGTCCCCAGCAGTAGCATCCAGTCACATCAACTTAATGGCCCTGAAGACCTTCCAGACGCACCTCCAGGGGAAACCAGTTATAGTCCTTACGGAAAGTACTACGGCCATGTATTACTTAAACAAACTCTGTAGGGCTGTCCAAACTGTCCCAGAACATATGCAAATGGGCTCTCAAACACATGTTCCTCCTTTCACAGCATGTTCCAGGGTAACTCAATCTTCTGGCGGACGTACTCGGCAGAGACTTCCCATAACCCGTAGAGCTCGAGTGGCAGCTACAAGAGGACATTGTACTCAACATCTTCGCAGAATGGGCTTCCCAGAGATCGACTTGTTCGTCACTGTGGAGAACGTCCAATGCCCAGATTACACCTCCAGGTACCCTCAGAACCGCTCCAAGAGGAATGGTCTTTGGATAACATGGTCCGGGAAATGTGTCTACCCTTTGAACCCCGATTCCCCTGCTCAACAGAATAGTGCACAAGATGCACCAAGAACCAGTCAGGATGATTCTTGTGGGCCCGCCAGCCTTGGTTCTCCCATCTCATTTATATATTAATTTATATATTAATAGTACAAACAAATAATGAGAATATCAGGGAGGGGAGACAAACTTACTATGCCTTGTGAGTGTTCAGAACGTGCAAGTGCAGAGGGGGGGGGGTAAGGGATATGTGCTGTGGGGCTAATGGAGAAGTGCTTGGGGGTGAAGTGCTTAAGAAGAGAAGAATGTAAGTGCAACCTCCCGTGAGAGCCTAAGTAAGTGCAGTAAAAAAGACAGCGGCTGGGATGAGAGATATGGGGGGTCAGAGCCAGAGGATACATAAGGTCCCTGCACATCAGACACGCTACTGTATGATTAGCAGGGAAGAGAGGAGGAGAAGGAAGGGGTGAAGCTAAAGGTCTTTAGGCTTTTTGGGAATTTAAGGATGACCTGCTCAAGTCGCATAGGCAGAGGGAGGCTATTTCACAGAAGGGAGCCTATATACCATTATAGTTGCTTTTCAGGTCAGTGGAACACAGACTGAGGTAAGCAATAACTAACTTATTTTAGGATGGCATGCAGCTAACTCAAGGTAAGTAAAACCCATATACTTTTTAAAGGGGCTATCAGCAACTTAAACGTAAGTATAACCTATGGCAGACTTATTCTAGACAGGCTAACAAAGTATGGTGAATGTGAGAAACCTGAAGGTGTCTCACCAACTAGTCCCTGGGCATCTGTCATCGAGGTGGCCAGGACACAGCCATCACTTTTGGATCCAGTTCCTGGGGTGGACCAGTGCGGGAGGATCACCTGGATAAGGGGGTCCTTGGGGAGTTGGACACCGATGGGTGAAACACGGTATCTCCCTGCTTTAAACACCTTTTGCCCATCCTACCACATAGGATATTCCAAAATACTGCCCCCCCAACCCTCTTTCCGACACACAGACTTCAGCACAACACGAAAGACAATGGACTGGCACCAGAGCCGTTTACCTGACATGTCCCAATACAAGGGTCAGGCAAGTGACCAGAATCACACACACCTGACAACCCTTTCCCTTCCCAGCAGGGATAAAAGGTGGAGCACATCATCACCCTATGAGCAGGGCCGCACAACGTGAGAGCTAACTCAGCACGGCAGTTCAAGAGGAGGAGAAAGACGGCACAGACCGAGAGGGTGACAAGGAGAGAAGCGACTTTGCCCTTTCCGACTAAGGCCTGTGAAACCTCTGCAAAAGGAATTATATGTCGGCGAACAAAAGCCAGCGTGTGTTGCAACAGATGTCAATGGTACACGAGATCCATCTCAGCTGATTACCAACCCGGAGAGAGATGCTTGTCTCGGTGGTACCAACCTTGACTCCAAGAAGAAAGAAAGCAAAGCGGTTCATCACTGCCGGTGAGTCGAGGGAAGTAAGAAACCGAACTGTGTTAAACAAAAAGTACCCAACGGCTAAATTGAACTTTGCATAAAAATATTATTGAGGAAAGAGGGGGAAACCAGCAACAGAGGAGTCCGGCACCACGTGGATGCTCACGCAGGAAACTCTGGGCGATTTCCCCGATGGTAGAGACTACCGTAACCAGAAGGCCTTGGGAAAAGGCAGAAGAGGTCAAAGTGGTCATGCAGGGGTCTTGTAAAATTCTCTGTACCATCGAAAGTCTTTGACCGGCAGATGATTGGGAAGCTAAGGGAAATGAATCGTGCTTTGTGAAGTGAGCGTATGAACAGTGTGTTGCAAAGGTTGGGAAGAGTGAACTCAATCGAAGGATGTCCACACTGAATTGTTTAACAGCCATTAAGATTCGTGAAAACAAGAGTGTTGCAAGACAAGGAGAAGTGAACTGTCCCCTTTGTCATTTGTGGTCCGAGCCCAACCAAAGGAGATCCAGAGGTAAAAAGTCATCACCCAAAGTTCATTGAGACAGAACTGTTTAGTTGATTTGTTGAATACAATTTGTGCAAGGTCTACGCCCAGAAGAGGGGGACCCAGGGATGAAGCCTTCACCCATAGTATACGGGGAACAGAACTTTTGTTTGTTTGTTTTGTTGAACACATCGGGTCCTCGAAGGCAAGAGACTTGTATTGAAAAGAGACATGGAGAACCTGATAGCTGGTACGGAACTGTCAAATCGTGCTGGGAAGGCTCGAGTGTGTGCTGTGCTTAGGAGATCAACCTTGTCCCGTACTCAAAATATGAGCTAGGGAGAACCCTGGCAATCACATCCTGACTTATTATTTGTGAACACTTCTTTCTTTATTGAAACCCTATCCCACACTCTTTATGTAATTAGTTGTAAGGAATTGGCAATTTTTAAAAATTGTTTTAGTATAGTCCTTTTTATTTTGACACAACGTCACAAGGACTGCCTTATTTTTCATTTGTTGGTCGGCGCTTGTTCCGAGCCTCCTCCTTAGCTGAGAAGCTGTCACCCCCACCCGCCGGGTACTATTGGACATTAATAAATATGTTCGGGCAGATGTGTAGTTTCCTCGTGAATTGCAGTATACTGTGTGCGCTAGTCGCAATGACTTAAAACACACAATGCCATACTATACTGTCAAATTCGTGCCACGGTTTCATACTTTTAATGGATATCTAATTCAGCAGTGTTATGTAACGTGAGACCTTACAACTACTGAATGCTGGATGAGCAAATAGAAGCAGCAGGAGACATTGAATGAAATGTTATACTGGGAAAAAGAGGGGTGGCCAATGAGGGAGGCTGCTGCCTTCCCCAACGTCGCAGGTAATCAAAACAGCAGAGTTCATGTGGGCTCATGATGACTTAAAGTGCAGCATCTGTGGCCTACTAATTTGCACCATACATTTCCAACCGAAACACAACAGCAGGATTATAAGGTAATTGGGATTTGCAGTTTGGGCACTGACCTTTTCCTTCTAATAATTATTTCGTATTTAGATTATACAATCGGATATATATGGAAATTACCCTACTAGCATATAAGTGATTACGTTTTTGTGCTGACCACAGTTTGCAGAGGTCATTGACAAACTTTGGAAGACATACAAATTAGAAACCATTGAATGGCATGGTATTCAATATATAGAACTTCGTATCTTTTCTAAATATTGTGCATGCATGCCAATTCACAGTCCGACTAGTATACATAGACCCAATATTGTTTACATTCAGTAAACGCTCACTATTTAGCTTTGATTAGAAAGGGAAAATAAAGCATTTTGCCAAACGATTTTTATTAGTGCCCAATGAATCATCTGTCACAGACTCATGTTTGTAAGCTTGCCATGAGATTTTGTCATTAGTATTTCGAATGAATTAAGTTATGCTAGGGGGATACATGTCTTGTTTATGGGACCCTCAGGCCCACAGCTGCCCTTTAATGCAGCAGAATTTGGTTTACGCTGAGTGCGTTAACTGCAGCGTCCCCAATACCAATTAATCTTTTACATTCGGTGGGGCAAGGCACAAGTAAACGAAGTGAACATTAGGCAATTCTGTTTTCTGAAGTGGATGGCTGCTGTCAGATCCAGCAGCTCATTCATTTCATAGAAACAGGGCGCAGTGACAGTCATGGTGCTTGGCGAACGGTTTTCAGGGACAAGAAACCCTTCACAGCAAGCCTATGCTTTTCCGTCCTCTCTGAGCTCTGCTACCATCTATTGGCCAATTATGACAAAATGCACTGGACTACAGCGGGCCCATTTAGTAGTGCCTGCTAACACTGTAAAAAAGATTGCCAGGCAGTGGTTAAGTGCTACCAGGAGCTAATAAGCGCCTAGCAAATTCGAATCCTGCACTGCTGCTGCTTACCTTTTTTGCAGCCACATGATGCCGTATGTCCAGACTCTCTTCCGTGTAAGTGAGCCAGTTCGTAACCCGTGGGCTTCCTCTCGCTATCTCCAGTTTCCTCCCCTCTTATATATTTTGTAGCCGTGGGACTTCCCTGGCACAGTTCCGTATTCCTTTCTCTCTGTGTTTCATCTTCTCTTCTCCGCCACAGGTCATCTTCCTCATCCCAGTAAAAGGATATTTTTACTTAAAGGACTAGTCAGTTTCATGCTGACAAAAACACTTACTGGTATTTTCGCCACATAATTCTTTACTAGATGGGTTTAAAGAGGTATTGTTGGAAGGTTCTCTAGGGAGTTCCTCACATGAACGGGAGTCCTGGTCCCCAAACAGGGAGTTTCTCCTGTGATGTCCCACTTGCCTCAACCCCTAGGTAGGGTGTTGGAGTGGGTTCACCTCCCTAGCCTCACAGGGGGGGCCTCCCCTTGGGGAGAAGGGACGCATTTTTGTGATTCGTCACAAAACCCAATTCGGTACACTCACTCTTTGTACAGAAAGCAAAGCCCTTTGGCCATATTTATTCACATAGCAGACTTTAACGAGCAATAAGGAGGGGCCTTGCAAACAGAAATTCGTAATGTTCCCCACTTGTCTTCCTCTAGCACCACAGACTGAGGCACTTTTTGTTGCTGTGCGTTTGTTACACTGATTCCATGCAATAACATTATGAATTCATCATGAATGATGTTGCCGCCGGTTTATAGTTATTATTTCGAATGTAATAATTTAGAATGCAAAAATGTCAAAAATTATACCGAAAAAAAAAATGTCGAATGTCTTTTTTTTGTTATTTTTTATTTGAAATGGGGGGCTCCCTCCAACCCCCCCCCCCCTTTTTAAAAAAAATGTTAAACTTTTTTTTACTCGCGAAACAAAAAAAAACATGTAAATTAAAAAAATAATACATTCGAGTTTTTTTGGTATTTTCTTTTCGACATTTTTGTGATTCAAAATATTATTTTCGACATTAACTGGATACCGTTGCCACCAACGTTGACCACTGTCACTGACTGCTTACGATGGTAGACGGGCCCTATGGGAAACCAGAATTTTCCTTGGTAGGCTGCTCGAGAAGGGGGCTTGCTTGGGCTGTTCAGTGATGTGGGCGGGGGATGGGTGGGGAGGTGCAGTGTTGCAGTATTTTTCAAAGATGTTCTTGGTGGAGAACCTCCAAAACCCACCAGGAGAGAGTCCAACTCACTTGCTGTTCGTTCTCACTAGGTGACTTGTAGGATTGGCCTGAATATTCTCTACCTCCACCCCTGGTTGCTTTTGGTTACCAGTTCTGGTCATCTGTGGTAAATGGTCATGTGGTGTGTACAGGACTGTGGGTATGTGTCTTCCCTATTACATCAAAAGTACACGATAAATGTACCCTTAAAAAGAACTTGCAGCATTTCAATAAACTATTTTGTCACATGTTTTTTTTCAACGCATGCTCTGTTCCTCTGTTTTAATTGAATGTTCTTTACATTTGTGTGGCAATGTGTGCATTTGTAATGTCCAGAGGCTCCCTGGCCTGTTGGAGGTTTCATCTTAAGTCAAGCCTCTGAAAACTAAGTAGGGCTTTTATAGTCAGCTGCATATCAGACAGAATGTAACATGTAATTGTCTTTTCGACAGCCCTGCCATATGTTGAAATACTCAGGCATATCAGATATCTTTTGATTACCCTAAATGCCAGTCTGCTCACTGATAAAAATGGAAAAGTGGCTTGAGATCCCTCCGTCTGTTTTGTTTTTCAGGTATCGCATAGAGTATGAAGCCTTGTGTAAAGTTGAAGCTGAGCAGAATGAGTTTATCGATCAGTTTATTCTACAGAAATAGCATCAAAAATGACCTAAAGAACCGAAACATTTCCAAAAAGAGTTTACAGACACTGTGACACCCTCAGGATTTCGTGCTCTCATAAGGGCTTTTTTTTTACCTTGACTTCATCCAGTATACCTAGGGTGGCAGCTTTGAATCACTTCACATAGCCCATGAGAAAGGAACCGGTTTGTATGCAATTCTTGGATTATGTCAGTGGGATCCTTGAACAAGCCCATATGTATTGTTTGGACAAAATATTGCTTTACAGAAAGTGAAAATAAAAATGGGTTCACAAGACTTGCAAAAGGGCCCTCAAGTCCCTAAGTTGTCCATGGTGTACGTGCATATTACAAACTGATCCAATGGTAGGCAGTGTACTTTCCATGTGTAACTTGTGTCTTTGGGTTTGGCTGTTAATGTCTCATTGGTGGCATCTTGAGCTGCAGTTTTGTGATTATTCCTTAATGCTAGAAATGGGAGTTTTTTTACGAACACCGGTGTGGCCTTTATTTTTCTTTGTTGCACAAAGTATTGCTCTTAAGAAAGGGAAAACATGAGATGCCACTGAGGAACAACACAGGAAAAAGTGGACACAGTCTGGAGTTTATGCGCAGTCAACCAGGAATGTGTTTGCAAGATCTGAAGTACAGTTTCTTAAAATGGCCTCTGTAAAATGTAACTATACCCAACAAGATCTGCTCCAAATGCAGAAAGATAGCATTGGTGTTTAAAAAATGGATCTGGACATGGGTCACAGAGAGTGGACCTCACCAGAGTGTAGAAAGGCCCGCACCCAGGCTGCAAATGATGTGTGCTCACTTGTGGCTGCTTGTTTTCTAAGCATTTTTCTAATGTGAGATTTTTAAATAGTGTACTGAACATATGACCTGCACCACTCATTGACCATTCCTATCTGAAGTGTAATATACCTTTTTGATCAAATCAGAAAATAAATTATTCTTGTTATTCTTGGTCTCTTGTTTGTGGCTATTGTTTCATTAACCATTTTGGCCCAACTGGAGGATTACTGGATTTGGGGTGGGAGAGGGTTGGTAGAAAGAAAAGTCACAGCCAATGCCACTGGTCATTGTTGCTTAGTTGTAGATATGGACTACTACAGAAGTTTTGCAACCATTGTGAATTTTATTTTGTTTATTGGCTAAACATACTGTTCAACCTTAACAATAATAAAAAGAAAATATACATATCAATGTTATATTACAAAATTCTATAAAAACAATAACATTCAATTCATCATTCACAGTAATCATTTCATTTGTTGATTTCATTCAGTTCTAGCGAATAAAAAAAATACAGAAATGCACAATAATCTATTAACTTCACTGAAACATAATTTCCAAAAACTATACAAATCCAATAATTTCATTTTTCTTTAAAATTTAACAAAAAACATCTATTGATTGGAATTCAATTTGCCGAAGTGAATGACCAAATGTTCAAAATTCTCAATGGCAAATAAATCGCCACAAAAGCGACAATTTATGCTATTTACTGTCTTGTCTTTAAAGCATTTCCTGACTTCACAGGTATTATAAAGATTCCATCTAAATTTAGTGAAATCGTTCTGGCTTTTGGACAAGGAAATAGACTCCAATGCACAGCTAGAAGACCAAAGGCCTTATATTTGTGGCGAAGATGAAGCATGCTTTTGCGGCTATGAAATTCTTTGATTAAAATACACCAATCAAACATATTTTAAACCTATTTGGAGTGATCTTTAAGGTTTCTGTAGTAGAACCTATTTCACAGAATATTTGATCGCACAGAGAACCAAAATTACAAACGTCATTCTCTAGTTTTAACAGCAAAATATTGTTCAGGTCATCGTATATCAAGTCTGGACAAGGAGCCAAAATGTTGTAATAAAAAGATAACCACTTCCATCTAACCATCGATTTGATTCCACAGATACCAAGTTTGTATAAAATTGCAGACTTAGGGACTGCATTAGGTATTCCCAAGATGCTTCTCCATATTTTACTCGACATTTGTTGCAGACTAGGGAGAATCCATATTGGGTATACCTCCACTCCGTAAGTGAATTTTGGAATCGCTGTTGAATTGTAGTATTTCACTAGAGGGGGCCAAGGAGAATTTACAATATTTATTTTTTATATAAATCATCTTTCTGATCAACTGATCAGTTCAATAGGTACAATGTATTATCATACCATCTATGTTAAGAGTTCCAGAGATGTAAAACCCTAAGTAAATGAGACTCTTCACCTTCTGTAGTGTTATGCCACTCAAGAACCAATTTCTTTGGAAAGTCAAAATCTTTGTTTTCTCTGCGTTAATCCTTAAATTGATTTTGTTAGCATACCCCCTCAAAAACTGTGATTGCCCTTTGTAAACCAACCACAGTAGTGTAGTGTTGAACAAAAGGAAGTCATCAGCATATGCTGTCCAAACTACCTTCAAGTGCCCTATTTTAGAGAAGCTAAGGCTGTACTGCCATTCTCTTCCCCCACGTCCAATACAAATGTTGAAAAGACAAGGTGCTAAAATACAGCCCTGTCTTAAACCATTATCAACAGAGATTGCCTTATTCATAACCCCTGCCTTGTTTACCCTGACCTGAATCGATGTTGAATCATGCAATCCAATTATCAGTTTTAATAAGCCCTGTGGAATACCCCGATTATGTAATTACCACCATAAAAGAATCCTACTCACCAAATCAAAAGCTGCACTCAAATCAATTGAGGCAACGTGTATAGTTTTGTACTGACCTTCCCTAACTGAATCTTGAAGGAACTTTAAGATGTAACCATGTATTGTTGTTCCATGGCTTTTACTAAATCCTGTCTGCCATTTTCTTTATCTCTCCACTTCCTTTGCCCAAGTTTCAAGGTGTTTCAGCAAGATCGCTGCAAAGATCTTACTGTCAGCATCTATAATAGAAATTGGGCGGTAGTTCTTGGGATCACGACGAGGACCACACTTGTATATCGGTATAATATAAGACATGCTCCATGTTGGGGGGAAAAAGGCCCTTTCTTGACAATGGGCCTCATTAGGAGTTTGGAGGTAGCCTTGCTGTTCTTACCGGCATGGCTACCCCCAAACCGGGTCTGGGTCCCAAAAATAGGGAATTACTGGGCCATGCCGACTTTAGCGGGCCCGGTAATTCCCATTCTCGGGACCCGGACCCGGTACATCCCCATTCGAGCCCCCATAGGGCTCAATGGGAATGGGAGGATGCTAACAACGGGCCCGTTAATGACGGGCCCGTTGTTAGCATCCTCCAGAGCGGGACCCGCTGCAGACCTCGTAATGTGGCGGCCCTGAATGAACGGTGCTGGTCCCTTACCGGCACCGTTCATTCCGCGGCCGCCAGCCTCGTAATGAGGCCCAATGTCCTTAACTAGAATAATGGCCCATGCCTTTGCATTTTGTTTAAATAGTTTATTTGATAATTTATTAGGACCAGGTGCCTTTGACTGACTGGCTCTTGTGAGAACATCAAAAATGGTTTAAGGTGCGAAGTCAATCCAATAGCTACATTTTTCCTTTAATGCTACTAGATAATCAGGAAAGGAAGGTGCCAGAGTACAGTGCTGCAAAATGACTAACCCACTGAGGTTCAGATACTGAATTAATCTGGGCTCCTTGATTTAAATGATTGCATGTATTCACCAGATTCCAAAAATCAGTGATGTTTTGCTAGCGAGCATCATCTCAGCATCTTGTTACTTGAGCCTACATTTTTAGCCCCATGTTATCCGTCTTGATTCTACCTGTGACCCGATATGTTGCCCAATGCACCACTGTCATGTTCTATCTTCTAGACTCCTTTATTTCTTCATATTCAAATCTTTATTGGGTACATCACATAAAAATTGCAAACCAACAAAACCTTTAGGGCCTCATCACGGGTTTGGCGGTATCCTGGCTGTAATACCGCCCAACTGTAATAGCGTTAGCACCCACCGGTCCGGCGGTATTACCGCCGAATCACAGTTGGGCACAAGCGGTAAATCCCCATTCCCCATTGGGTCCATTGGATCCAATGGGGCATTTTTGCCGCTAATACCACGCACTAATACAGCCAACGGTAATACCACCGAAAACAGGCCGCTAAACAGGATTTTCACCTCAGAAAAAAGCTGGAGGTAAAACAACCCATTTAGCCCCCGACTTGTGATATCTCCAGCCCTTAAATGCAGCTGTAATACAGTTTCTCCAGCATGGGGTCTGGCATGAATTCACATGTCGTCAGGCTGGGAATCCTCAGTAAAAGAAAAAACTTTCACTTTCGTTTATAAACTGTTTTTTTCTCCTATAAACCAATCACTGAGCTCTGGGTCATACTGTCCCCAGCCAATGACTGCCCTCTCTCTAAGCCCCTCCCGCACGTTCAAGTGTTGGGAGTTCTTGCGCTTCACTCTTCGAGCTTTCTATATTTTTCGCGCTTTTTTGATAGTAAATCCATATTCTTGTTCCATCAAGCCTGTGTGCTCCATCATCTACTCATCCAATTAACGGGGACCAATTATTTTGGCAACTTTCATCGCCCCTCAAGGGCAACATCAAGTTTTTCTTCTTGGAAGCTTCCAGAAGACCTTCAGGCCTACACTGTGCCGGACCATGTCAGAGGAGAAGGAGGACAGCGCTTCCCTCTTCATGCTCTGCTCTCGGTTTGAGGAATGTTTTCACGGACGACAAGCATTCCCGGGGCCTGTATTGCTTACACCCAACGCACAAGGAAGAAGATTGTGAGATCTGCCATGGCTTCTCCAAGCGCACGATGAAGGATCGATACGTCTGGCTGTCGATGTGGCTTAAGTCCAGGGCCTCTACGCCGGGTGGCTCACAGGGGCAGGCCGCATCCAGATCCAGCCAGCCAGAGCGGGCTTCTAAGTCCTTTGAGGGTGCTCCATCCATGGGCGCCCAAGACAAGGGCAAGCACTGTGTGTCCGCTTCCGCCGGGGTCGCTGCGCAAGCGGGTCCCGCAATGGTCAGGGCGCGTGCATCGTCGGTCTGCTTAGGTTTTCAGCCATCGTTCCAGCTCTTCGTCCAAGAGGAACTCCGCTACCCCAGGAAAGCATCAGGAGAGACTGGAGAAGGCCAAGCAGGGCAATATGGCCCACTTGCCCGTGAAGGCCTAGGTCAAATCGTCGTCCTCGATCGAGTTGGTGGTGGCCTCCCTTTCAAAGGTAAAAGGGGCTGACCCACTCCAGGGTGCCCCCGTGGTGGCCAGAGTGACTCTTCCGGCCAGGTGGGAGTCCTCGTTCAAGCTAGTAGAAAAGACTCTGGAGAAAAGGATGCCAGACCTCAACCCAAGATGACCCTTCAGGACCCGAAGAAAGGGGAGGGGTGCAGAGAACAACTCCAGGGCACAGACATTTCATCGTCCGAAGAAGAGATCCGTTCCGTCCACACCATCCCGGAGGAGAGTGGTGACCGCAACGAGAACATCAAGGAGATGCCCAGCGACCCTGCCATGCCCCCACCCCCAGGTACCTCCTAGAGACCTGTCACAGGTTATTCTTTTAACCCTCCACACGCTGGTGTCAGAGATTCACAAGAGGATCCTGACGGCGCCACCAGTTTGACCTCTTTGACACCGGGACAACCACTGTCAAAGAAAAGGAGGAGACACACTGCGCCTCCATTCCAACCGTCACTGCCCTCCGCCCCTAGGGGGACGGAGACAGACACAGCGACAACGGTCACCGACGACGAAGGGCCTCTCTGCCGGAAGAAGTGGGCTCTTTCCATTCCATGATCGCCCGTGAGTCGGAGCTCTTCCAGCGCATTCCAGAAGAGAAGGAAAGCTTCCTGTACCAGCGGCAAGAGGCGAAGAGGAAGACCGTGCTGTCGGTACCGCTCCTGGATGACATCTGGGATGAGGGGCTGGCGCTGCTGAGGAACCCCGCTTCAGCCCAGCAAAGAGATACTGACTTGAAATGACGTAACGGGTGCTGGAGTCTGCGCCCAAGTGTCTGCGGTCTCAGCCATGGCCGGACTCAGTGGTCTCGGCGGCCGCCAGGAATAAGTCGTCAAACTCCTAGTCTTCTTCATCTCCACTACCGGACAATAAGGGGAAGAAATTGTATTCCATGGGTAGAAAGATAATCTACTTGGTGGTGACGACGGTCAAGGCGGCCAACGCCTTGGCAATCGTGGCCAGATACGACAGGGAGCTTTGGTACAAGATGGCTCCACTCCTGGATTTTCTCCCCGAGGACAAGTGGGTCGAGGCTTTGGAGATCCTTCAGGAAGGCGAGGTGGCGTCGGACCATGCCATCACTGAGGCCCTGGACATCACGGACACAGGTTTCCGCCAGATGGGAAACGGGGTTTACATTCGTCGTCGTGGCTGGTTCAAGGCCACCAACTTTTGGCAGGAGGTCCAGACGAGGGTCCTGGACATGCACAACCTCTTCGGGAAGGCAGTCTATGAATACCTTCAGGCCATCAAGACTGACACGGAGATGGCCCGTGCCTTGGGCACACTGCAGCAGCATAGTCAGTCCTTTCGGTCCTCAGGAAGGAAGTCTGGCAGGTCTTCAAGGGGCTTTGGAGGGGGTTCTTCCACTTAACGTGAACCCTCCTGTTCCATGACCCAGGGAGCCAATAGGGGTCGCTCCAAAGCCTTCGGAGGTGGCTGCCATTGTCGTCAAGGCTCCCAAGTTGGCGTGCCGTCCTCCAAACAGGACTGAACTGGCCAAGACATCGGGCCCACACGCTAAGTTCACCAGCCGGCCTCCCACCGGGGTGCAGGGGTGGGGGCCCGATGTCTTGGCCATCTGGACGCTCTCGCCCACGGACACACTTTGGAATTTCAACTGAAGTGTCCGCGAATACCACTGGTGGCCCGATAGGAACAACACATCCCTCAGCTGCTGCTGGAAGTTCGGGCCATGTTAAGAAAAGGGGCGATAGAGCTGGTTCCAAAGCGACTCCGGAGCACTAGAGTTTACTCATGATTCTTTCTCTTAAGAAAGAAGACTGGGGGCTGGAGGCCCATTCTCGACCTACGACGACTCAACAAGTACATAAAGTCCCAGAAGTTCAGGATGGTCACGCTGCAGCAATTGCTCGACCAGCTCTAGGAGGGAGACTTTCTGTCATTGTTGGAATTAGAGGACGCGTACTTCCATGTCCCCATACAGGAAAAGCATTGCAAGTTCCTGCGCTTCGCCGTACAAGGGAAGCATTGCCAGTTCTAGGTTCTTCCCTTCGGACTGTCCAAGGCATAAATTAGTTTTCAAAAATTGATTAGCAGAATTTGCTAATTAAAATATTTTTTATTAGCAAGCAAACTTATTTGATTAGCATTGTTGTACTTCTCTTTTAAATGTCACCAGAAGTTGGCTTTACCCCAAGACATACAATTAGCAGAAATACAGCATTTCTATGTACCTCTGAAGTAATACATTAGTGCAATGAGGGTCTGTAAAATGTAAAGGTTCACTGCATGAATGCACCAAATAAAATATATCTGATTTAAATTTAAAAAAAAAAGCTCTGAAAACATTTTTCAGTTCAAGGTTCTGTGCAGCAGGGTCATGCAGCTGTCAGTGGTGCATAGGGCAGTGTCACAATCAAATTGTCAACAAGAACCCAATAAAGACGTAATTGTGCGTGTGCCATTTTTTATTTTATCAAGGTTCATTTAACTAGTGTTTGGCATAAAACAGTCACAAGCAACTGTGCAAGATGAAGACGGCAGGCACAAGGAGTTTGTGACAAATTGGGTACATTAGTTATCTTATTCTGCAGAACCAAATGCCCAGATGCCAGTCTCTTGGTATGCCCAGGTCAGTGAGGCCCTGATGCAGCACCTACCAGTTACTATTGCCGTAAAGTCTCATCTGCGAGACAAACGGGCCCAAGTTAACGTAATCATCCATTTCTGGTCTGGCTATTTGCAAGTCAGCAAACACTGAGATGAATTAAAAGATCACAATAATTGATCTAAAGATTGAGTGCCGTCCCAGACACCTAAAAGCCAACAGAAAAATCATCAGGCTGCCCAAGAGGTCGGAAATCTCTTCTCTAAGCCTATGGCACACAAGCACTGCATTTTGTGACGCCACAGCATTGTGTGAAGTACTGAGTGGCAAGTTAGCAGCTAATTGTGCCCATCAGGCCACCAACACTGCCTAAGGATAAATAATGCACATTTCTGTTCTTGTCAGCACACTGGTGTGGCTGGGTTGGGTGAAATGATTTGCCCAGGATCACACAGTTTGGTTAAGCAGTGAAGCCAGAATTTGCCAGCAATTTAAGGAACTTACCTCATGCCTTCCAAGCTCCAATTAGTACACATATTTGGTTTGTGTTTCAAGAACCACAAAAAGGTTGCTTATTTGCAAAGAACACAAATCACTCGAAGCAACCACCTTTGGGGGGAGTATTTTCACCACCCTGAAAATAAGACTACAAGTGACAGCCCCCCACCAATAACACAACCTGCTTGCAAAAGGCCTTTTATATATTGTTCCAATCTCGTGAAGCGCTGCCCATGGCACCAAACATGTGTTTCTTTAGTATAAAAAGATGGGCTATGTTTTTCTTACCTCTCGGGTAACTTTATCAAAGTAAGTGTGAAGGTCCACTCTTGCCTGTTATCTTCCTCTACAGACACATTCCAATGTCTTCAAGACAAAGAGCAACTGATTACCCACAGCAATGTGCTTAAGTGGCTGGTTATATTTGTCCCACCGGAACAGGTAGGAGAAATATTACTCCCAGCCACTTGCTAACAACGAGCCCTGAAATCTGGGACAGCGTCGGGGCCTTTCAACCTTTTCAGTTGATAAGGGCCATGTGCCTCAGGGATGTCCCCTGCAGCTGCCCCATGTTGCCAGTTTGCAGTATTATATAATAACATAGCAATATATTTATCTGTATATACTTTTGTTCTGGGGCTTAATGCCTTAGAAGCTGCATTTGCAGCAGCCCTTGCGGCCGTCTCTTCCCTTGGGGTATACAGAAGTGTTATCACCTTTTTGCCTTTTCACACTGGTTCCTCCACAGCAGGCACTTGCGGACATAGGATTTATAGCTTTCAGTGGGTATTATTGTTTCAGCTTCCTGCTGCCTGGCCGTTTAGTGATAATCAGCGTCTGTTAACCCCTCGATGATTTCTTTGTCGTTTCATTGGGTAAAATTGATGTGACCTCTCCTGTGATTTCATCATATGCTACTTAATGTTTTTGAAACTGGTCCCAGTCTTATATCAGATTATCCAGATGGATGGCAGTGCGCTTTAAAACTGCAGTTACCTGCCATACAAAGACGTTCCAAAATGGATCAGGGTGCACTGGAACCCTGGCTTTCGGGTCTTGTGATTAAAGGTGCCACAAGCGCTTTAATCGCGAGACTGAAGCAATATTTAAAGGCCTTCTGCAGCACCATGCTGTTATTAGTGCGGGGCCAGAGTGCTTAGAAAGGGGCAATTATTTCCACCCACTTTCTAAGCACCCAGGCCCGCACTAATAACAGCATGTTGCTGCAGATGGCCTTTAAATATTCCTTCAGTCTCGTGATTAAGGTGCCACAAGCACTTTAATCACGAGACTGAAAGCCAAGGTTCCAGTGCACCCTGATCCATTTTGGAACGTGTTCGTGATAGAACGTTTTTGATGTTCTGTGCACCTGTTTGATGTTCTGTGCACATACTGGGTGCAACATTGTGCTCTCTGTTCCACCCCTGTGTACAAGGGGAGGAGAGATCAAAAGAGCCAATATGATTTTCTCTGATGCAAATAGCCCAATGCTCTAGCAGTGTCAGTATCTGATTTTAGGGTATTGTAGGCAGCATCAATTTTCTTTCCAAATAAATCATCAGCCTTAAAGTGCATAGGCCAACAATCTGTACAACGTAGTCATCCTTGCCTGAGCAAAACAGCACCCCTAGACATTTGTCTCCAGTCTCATCTATGTCCAGTGCAATATTTAGGGTGTTGTTGGACGCTTAATGCCCTTCTTTCAGAATATCAAGGTCTTCTTAGCATTTGTCATTGAGGTGTTCCAGCAAAGGCATTATCTGGTCACATCACCCTGCCGTAACTAGCCTGGATGGTTGAATCCTTTATGGCCAAGACCGAATCCACCTTCCTAACTTTAACAGGCGGCCCATCAGGCCATCATAGCCTGCTTGCAGAGGTCAGTGGAAATAATCTTTCAGTCTCGTGATTAAATCGCTTGTGCCACCTTTCTTTAATCACAAGACTGAAAGAAAATGTAATAGGTCTTCTCTAGCAGGCTGTGTTATTAGTGCGGGCCTGGGTGCTTTGAAAGTGGCAGTAAATATTTCTCCCACCCATCCAGGGGAAGAGGGGTCTGTGAGTGGAGCTGGGGTGCTCCTGCTGTATTCTCTTCTCCACGTGACATGATGACGCTGCACCCGGGCTGGGCTCATACATTGATGCAATGTATCTAGCCCAGCCCGGGAGCTTCTGCCTGCACACTGTCAGTGCACTGTCAGAGCTTAAATAAAAAGGCACAGTTATCTGTGCCTTCAAGCTCTGCGCTTGGTGCCATAAATCATATCGCAGTTGCTGCGACATGATTTCTAAATTAAAAGGCAAACCAGCGGTATTGTATCGCAAATTGCAATGCAATACCGCTTATTTTATGCCATTGAATGTCAACACCCAGAGTCTTCACCAAGTGCCGGCGCATCTACGACTACAGGGAAGGCATGTGTATCCTTACCTTGACAACTGGCTCATCCGGGCCAAGTCAAGGGACATCGCAGCCGATCACACGGCGAGGACCGTCCGGCTGCTAGCGGACCTGGGGTTCTCAGTGAATTATGCAAAGTCCTGCTTGACTCCATCGCAGGACGCACTGTTTCTGGGACTCGGGCTCAACACCGTGTTCTGCCTGGCGGCGCCATCGGAGGAGAGGATTGCGGCCCTCTTGGCAAGGTGCAACGGCTGTTGGCACTGAAGATCGCCATAGTGAGGACCATCAAGTCCCTGCTCAGCATGATGTCGTCATGTATATACCTCATCCGGCTCTGCAAATTGCGGATGCGCCCGCTGCAGGAATTCCTGGATGCCCATTGTGTCCAGGTGTCCGGAGGCTTCCAGGACAGAATTGCACTCGACGGGGATTTCCGTGGAGTGATAAGGTGGTGGGGCGTGCGCTCCAACATCGCCAGAGGCACCGACTTTCAGAGCCCCCCGTACCAGGAGACGGTCACGACGGACGCTTCCCTGGAAGGAGGAGAGCCCACACTGGATGAATTCACGCCGGAGGCCTGTGTCCCCTGGAGGAGATGATGCTACACATCAATGTACTGGAACTACAGGCAGTGTTTTGGGCCCGCAGGTCATTTCTGCCATCCCTCAATGGCAAAGTGATGAGGGTCTTCAAGGACAATACCACCATAATGTTTTGCATCCGGAAGCAGGGGGGCACCATATCCCCAGCACCTCTCCAAAGAGGTGCAGGACTTGTGGCACTGGGCTGTTGCCCAGGGGATGTTCCTCGTTCCGTTTCACCTAGCGGGAGTAAAGAACACCGTTGCCGACTCTCTCAGCAGGGAGCTGCGCTCTTGCCACGACTGGGAGCATCGGCAGGATCAAGTGGACAACCTTTTCCTCAAATGGGGCAGTCCCTAGATCGATCTGTTTCCAACGGGCACGAACACCAAGTGCTGGAGGTTCGCCAGCAGGTTCCCCCAGAAGGGGAGCATGGGGGACGCATTCTCCTTCTCAAGGCCTGTTTTTATACGCCTTCCCTCCATTGCCACTACTACTTCGAGTCATCAGTCAACTCAGACGGTACCGGTGTAGGATGGTCTTCGTCGCACCAGCATGGCCAATGCAGATCTAGAACCTGACCTTTTCAGTATGTCAGTTTTCTACTAGTTCAGCCACTTGCCCCAAGCCATGTCCTTAGCACCAACCAAGTTTCAGAGGTTGATGGACTCACTGTTCAAGAAATAAACGTATCAGAGATGCTGGTCATTTGGATATCATCATTAAGTTTGGATGCACCCTAGAAGAGTGCAGCCAGAGACTGCTACCTGCAGATTCAGGGCTTGAAAGGCTGTTTGGAAAACGGATCGTTTTGTCGGAGACATATTGTTTCTGCCAAAAGGACAGTCCTGAAAAGGTGAGGCTCTTACAAGTTGGCCACAACCCAGGAGTTTGAAGGAGATGCAGAGTAATTTGGGTTCCCTGAACTACTATCGACAGTTTGTGTCACGATTCTCTAAAATCACCAGTCCACCAACAAGTATTATCACTAACAACACAGAGAAAATGTAAGGCACCTATGAGTCAGGGCCATGTGCCACATCAGTCCAGTGAGCTGTTCAGGAAGTGGTAGACCACTGCATAGAGTTGGGCCGATGGACCTAGTGTGTATGGATTTCTTAACTGTGGAAATGCAATCGGAACAAAACACATATGTTACGATAGATTATTTGGAGTTTCTGTATTCTATCGGAAACTACAGTAAATCTAGATCATGTACATTTTAACTAATACTAAGCAATCACAAGCCATTTTTTTGTGACCTAAGACATAAAATACATACATAATATTAACATAATCCCCCTATTTCAATTGCAAGCACAGTATTCTTATAATTACAAACAAATGATGCAGAAAGTCGTAGAAATACATACATACAAATTAACATAATCCCCCTATTTCAATAGCAAGCACAGTATTCTTATAATTACAAACAAATGATGCAGAAAGTCGCAGGCATTACTCTGTGGGGTTAGGCAGTGCAGTTCCTTTCACAAACAATACGCAATAAAAAAAGTAAAAAAGAACAAATTAAGTATGTGCCACAGAATCTACTTCTATGCATAAGGAGATTAAAAACACTTAAGGAAATAGTGATATTCTTTTTGAGTGAACCAGAATAACTGTTCTCTATAGCTACATTTAGCCTCAGAGGGTCACAATATCCCACCCAACTAAAACAACACATTGACACCCTTTGTTCTGGCCACAAATTTAGCATTTATGTAGCGCTACGAAACCTCGGGTATCTGAGCGCTGCTTATTAATACCCACAGGTGTGTGGTGCTCATTTATCGACCTCGGAAGGATGAACCGCTGAGTTTGGCCCAGCCAGGATTCGAACCTGAATCAGCAGGCTCTGCATAGATGTCAAAGCGAGTGCTCTACTCGCTGTGCTATCGGACCGGCCTACACCGGTCACCCTGACATTGACACCCTGTGTTCTGGCCACAAAAAAAGGGATTCAGGAGTTGCTTTTGTCTCCCCATTTAATTGTCAACCAGGCAGATATGATATGCATACAAATAGATTCTGCTATGAATACATATGTGATTATGTTTTACTTGTATTCCGTATTATTTGTGAAATTAATTGCACTTACGAACCGCCCTATATAAATGGTTATAACTTTGTGTATATATAATAAAAGGTCTGTATCCGCAGTTGAAATTGTGGACACTGAAGCCCTTGAAGAGGGCAACCCTGCTATCCCTACAGATGACGAGACTGCTCAATCGACAGATCACTGGGAAAACACAGAAGCAGCACATACAAAACCATACGTAAAGCCAGCATTGTAAACACAAAATAGACGTAATTCAGAACTATTCACTAGGGCATGCAGTGATTCCTGTCCTGTCGTGCTCTTTCAGGTAAAAGGTGGGGGACTAGTAATGTTTGAGAGGCACCTCTATTACCATATACACGTAAGGTAATTCAAGCCTGATCAAAAGTGAGTATATTTCCTTGCAGGTAATGCTGGAATTGTTGGACAATATGCACTGAACTTATGTTGTAGCGTTTGCATGAACGTCGGGAAGGACTATTCCCATACTGCATCCCATATAGATCTGTCCCTCGAGTGGGCAGTGGAAGGACCGTGCTTCTGGGTCAGAATGTTGGGTTTTGATCTGGAGGACAAGAGCAACAGTTAAGAGGAGAGGATGGTGAATGCAGGTTGAGCTGCTCCTTTCCAGTCAATGTACAACTTGGCGGTCCTTTCAGCAAGTAGGGATCACGGTTATCTGCCGCTAGGCTTGAGGGCCCCACGAAGGCAACACTGCACAGGTGTTAATTCTCACACCTCTGCAAACCCAGTCTCTTAGGGGCTGAGGCTGCTGATGGCGCAGCCACCATATCCAATAGTCAGCCCTCACTTCCATATGTGATTGTCTTGTCTAGGTCAGCCATGGGTGCTAGGAAGTGCTGCTTCTGTGTTTTCCCAGTGAAATGTCGATTGAGCAGTCTCGTCATCTGCAAGGATAGCAAGGTTGTCCTCTTCAAGGGCTCCATTATCCACCATTTCAACGCCAGGCACAGACCTTTTATTACAAATATATACTCGGTTATAATCATATATATGGGGGGGTTCGGAAGTGAAATTCATTTCACAAATAATGCACAATACAAGTTAAACCTAATGTAATAAGTACTCGTAGCAGAATCTAGTTGTATGCATATCATATATGCCTGGTTGACAATTAAATGGGGGAGACAAAAGCAACTCCTGAATCACTTTTTCGTTGCCAGAACACAGCATGTCAATGTCAGGGTGACCATGCGAGCCGGTCCGATAGCACATTGAGTAGAGCGCTCGCTTTGACATCTAGGGCCTGCTGATGCAGGTTTGAATCCCGGCAGGGCCAAACTCAGGTTCATCGTTACAAGGTCGATAAATGAGCACCACACATTGTGGGTAATAATAAGCAGCGCTCAGATACCTGAGGTTTTGTAGCGCTACATAAATGCTAAATTATTTATTATTATTATTCTTCAGAGCATCAAAAATGTTTGGAGGACTGCCTGCGGCTTTGCCACGAGTGATGGCTTTCCTGACAATTATCAGAAATCCATCAATTGCGCAACGTCTTTGCAGGGCTGAAGACTTCACTTTTTGGTAAGTGCTCTATTTCAGGCACTCTGTGAAGGTAGGTGGTAAGACCTCTAGAGTGACGCTTCGTTGATCAGTCTCCTAGCCCAGCCTGCAGGTAAGCTTCCTCTCAGGACTGGCTGAGGCGAGTGGCGTTAAAATTAAAGAAACGCACAGCAACAAAGAACTATTAGTGAAAAGCCAGCCAAAGATTTCTCTGGTGTCCCATTTGTTTTACTCACTGGCCCAATTGGCTAATTGTTTAGCCCCATAGTCCCATGAACTTCGGCTTTCTTGTGGCATTCCATATTGCTTGCAGCCTCAGTGGGGGCAAGTAGACTTAACGCTATGAAGAATAGATAATTACTTGAGTAAGGGGGTGGGGGTTAAAGAAAATAGAAATAATTTCATGCATTATCAGAGCTCACTGTTCTGTATTGCTCTAGGTCCATGTTTTAATATCACCACACTTCTGAAAACATAATTGTGTCCTGATGTTTATTTACTGGACGTTTTATTTTAGATTGATGTTCTTTTAAAGGAATTCCAAAGGTATGTCCCATCGCCTCAGGTGGAGGCGAACTAAAGGATGCTGAACACAATCTAAGAAGCTCTCTTAGCTTGGGGACTAAATCTGTGGCAATCAATGTTTTCGTCCAATGTGTGAGTGCAGAGGATATCAAAGACATTAAGAAGTCCACCTTCTGCCCAGGGAACTCTGCCCATCTATAATAGTTAAGGAACCTGCCTATGCGATAGCCCTGCTACTCTGTAAAATCATGAACCGTTCTTATTCAGGCGTCACACCCGAAACCATCAAAAAGGGCATGGGCCACTCCACAACTGAAAAAGCCATTCTTAGACTCCACTTTTTCTGCCAACTATAGCCCAGTATCTAATGTCCCTTTTTAGTGGAACATATTGGATAAAGTAGCAATGATCCAATTTGGATTTCACGTGAATGTATGCCCAACCACCAAAGGTGGGGGCCCAATTAAGAATGACCAGACATGGCATATTGAAAACTCATCCTAGGACAGGACTGGGAGGATAGCTCAGGGGCAATGTGTTTGTCTTGGAAGCAAATTAACGCAAAGCAGCAGGTTTGAACACCAGTCCCATGCTTAAGAGATTTGGCTTGGGTGTTATGCACATTGGGAAAGATTGTGCGTGGAGTAGTATCCACGCCTGGACCTCCCCTCCTCCCCCCCTCCCCGACAGCCTACACGTGTGTTTTTACTATGGGTTTTCTATATTTTCAATGTATTGCATGACTTCTCATTTTCCCAAATGTATTTTGTATCTTCCACTGTATGTGACTGCTCTGTATGTGACTGTATATTGTGGGGGTTGCGGAGGGGACGTAGGGTGGGCTGTTCCCTGCATACTGTTGTGCCTCGTAGAAGGTGCTCACAGCTGATGCTGCTTTAAAAGTTTTAAAGCATTTTCCCAGCGGGGCAGACATGGGGATTGCTCTTCCCTGCAGACTGTTTGTGCCTGAAGGGAAGGTGGAAGGTGCTCACAACTGATGCTGCTTTACAAAATTTAAAGCATTTTCCCAGCGAAGTGGGGTGGTCTAGCGGGGAGACCAGGCTTTTGGGAGAGGTAATTGAAAGTAAGCCTGTGTAGCGCTTTAATGCTACTGATCTGGCAAAGCCAGCTCACCACTAAGACCTACACTAAGGCCTTTGTCCCGGTCTGGCCCTGGGGAGATCCGAGGGAGGCTGTGGGCTCCATGGGCATTCACTCTTCATCCATCTCATTTCCCGTTGTCCACAGCCTGCAAGGTCCCTTACACCATCTGCATAATTTTGCCGGCATGAAGATTGAGAGCCCTGCAGCTGCTGATTGAAGGCTCTGTGCCTTCCAACATGGCCGCCACCATGTTTCATCATCCGCAGCTCGAGTGCTACACCAACATTGTGGCTGATGCTGGATTGGCCACCCACTTGTTTTTCTTGGCCAATCAGGGTGCACTGTCAGGGGAAACCGGATCTCTACTAAGGCCTACACACTAAGCGCTTTGTCCCTGACTGGCCTGTCTAGCTTGGATGGCGAGCCATGCCGCAGCCACCCCGCCCCGTCCCGCCCAGCCCTTTTCCACATCTCTTCCTCCTGTCGCAATGTGGATTATTTACCTTCAACTGCCCGTTTGCTGCCTTCTACTTACCAGTCCTCTATGCAGCGTAGCAGTAAGCCTCGGCACCACCTGTCCACTCTCTGCACCCCACGCCCCTTATTCTAGCAAACTTTCCTTTGTTGATTCGCTCTGTGAGCCTGTGACTTCACTCATATCCGGCCAGCTGGAACTTTTTACCGGATTGTGCCCGACTGTCCCTGCAGACCCCACAGTCCTCATCTTGACTTACTTTCACCACCCTGCTCACTACAAACTTTTTCATGCATCATCCTATTGCTGCAACTTGGATTTGTTCACCTTCCACTGACTGTGCTCTGCCTCTGCAGCTTCTGAACTGCTCTTTCCCTTCAGTGCCTGATCCTTTGGCATGTCATTGCTTTCCTGTTTTTTTTTTTCTTTAATTGTGCTGCTTTTTGCTTTTATTTCTTGTCATTTGTTTCCTTTTCTGCCTATTCTCTCCTCTTTACCCCTGGCTTTTGTTCTCCGCTCTCTAATTTGCTGTGTATTTTGAAATGTTACCTACTAATTTATTCTACTTTGCCGCTTTTGGCTTACCTTCTCTGTGCTCTTTGTTGCAGAATCCACACTGTGTGGTTGCTTCCTCCTCACATCCCCCCTCTTGTTTTAGCACTTGCACGCTCTGATTTACTCCATGGCTTAGTTTAGCGTTATTTTTGTGTCACTTCCCCCTCCCCTCCTTGCATTTACGTTGACAGCACTTGCACTTTCCAAATCGTCTCACGACCTAGCCAGAATGTTTTTGTTTGTTTCTTCCCTTCGAATGGAATGTGTCCTCCAACATATTCCTCATCATTAACATGTAATGTCCACAGATCGGCTGCTTCGGAATTTGTTTTCAGCAGAGGGCGCCCTGCGTCTTTGGCGTCGGGTCGATGTCCCTCGAATGCCTCCGTCGAGGGTGACGTCATCGGATGTTATAAGTAGCACGCACGGCACCCATAGCCTCAGTTCCGTTTGTTCCACAAACATGTTTGCTTCGTAAAACTCGGTGCGCCTTGTGCTTACTGTGAAGTTCTGATTATGTCTTCATCTTCTACCTAGACAACCCCAAAGTCTGGCTTTAAGAAGTGTCGTGACTGCAGCTCCAAGATGTCGATCACAGATCTGCATCTCATTTGTCTCTGGTGTCTCGGTGAGAGCCACAATATTGATGACTTCTCAAAGTGTCAGTCGTGGACTGCTAAGGCCTTGCAGGAACGTAAGGGGAAACTGAAGGTGGGAAAGGTATCCAACCCTCGTAAACCCTGGTCTACTGGACTTTCGACCGACAAGTAGAGGGGTGACTCTCCTCGGGGGAAGAAGTCCAAGCGGTCACGCTCTAGGAGTGGTTCCCCCCACTCGTCCTCGTTGAGATGTTCCAGGAAGCGGCACCATCAGCGCCTTCCTCTTCGTCAGATGCCTCTCCAAGGAGGGTGGTATGCCCATCCAAGTTTTCGACCGCGGCGGAGAGGGATGCTTTCCGTGTAGCAATGATGAAAATGTTTGATAAACATGGCACTGTTCCGCCCGCGCCTTCTGTCAAAGCCAGCAAGGAACGTTCTCGGCCGGATACTTGCGTGCCTTCGAGCCCGGGTAAACGGCGTGATAAACAGTGGGAGCGTTCGCTGCCCTGTTCGGACAAGGCATCGAAAGATCACTCGAGACGCGCCAAGTCAAGGTCTTAGTCTCTGGCAAAACCTTCGACACCCTTGAAGGCATCGACACCATCGGATGCGCCTGTCAGGTCCTCAACCTCGGTCGGGCCCTCGATGCCATCCGAGCCAATTTTGCCAGTGAATGTCCCTGTGCAAGTGGACCCTCCGAGGAAGGCTACTGCTAAGTCTTTAAGGCCTGTAGCTGATAAAAGTTTCACTCCTCTCCCGAGGAAGGATATTTTTTTAGATTCTTCACTGACATTTATGAGGAGGAGGAACAATCCAATGAGGATGGTGTTCCTTTTGGTCTCCTGTATGGCACCTCTAATGCTCCCGATTGCCACATTTCAGAGAGGAGTCGGATGTAGGATCTTTGTCAAACCTTGCACAATGGCAGTGGTATTGACACTTCCCCTGAGCTAGAGTTCAGCAAGCCAGACCCAGGGGAGCATGCCAACTCCTCATATCGAAGGTTTGTGTCTAGATATGTGGAGTCTGGGCTGGGAAAGGGGGGTTGGACCACAGGCTTCCTCCTGCACCTGTTACTCAAAACGACTAATAATAGTCAAGTCCCACTTCACACAACCTCAGAGGACTACTGAATATTGTCACTCTAAACTATACAACTTCATATAAGAAACAATTTCTTATTGCACACATGACATGTTTTGTGTTTCACATGAGGTACATTTATTCAAAATACATTTTATACAAGGCCTCCTGTGCACTTTGAGCAAGATGATCTTACGGATATTTTGGTTCAGGGTTCGTCTACCGAACCCGTGTTGTTGCATATGGCTCTGCAGAAAAGGGTGGCTGCAAATTGGGACGCCCTGGAGGCTACTCCGGCGGTGTTCAAGTCTCTGATGAAGAAATACCGCCTATCCAGTAGCGACCCCGGCTACCTGTCCGCCCACCACACTCGAGAGAGTTTGGTGGTCCCGGCAGCTACGGCTACCTCGAAGCAGGCGCCATACCCTACACTCCCTCCTGATAGGGACGATAAGCTTATAGATGGATGGGCACGCAAGGTGTTTTCTGCTGGGAGTATGACATTAAAATCAGCCAGCTCTACGTGTGCCTTAGCAGAGTTTTCAAACACTCTGTGGAATTGCATTTAGTTAGCGGCTGATCATATTCCCGAAGGGAAAGAAAGGGATGGCTTGCTGGCTATTATTCAGGATGGCAAGGATGCCATGTGTGAATACCTTCAGTCTGGGTCGGCCACTGTGGCTTTTGCAAGCAGGTCCATGGCTACAAGCACCGTGATGTGCATGTTTGCGTGGTTGAGGAAGTTGGGTTTTGCCCCACATTTGCAGGCTTGTCTTCTCAACATGTCCTTTGACGGGTCTCATCTATTTGGCAGCAAAACCGACGAGTGCCTTGAGAAGTTGCAAACCCCGAAAGCAGCTGCCAAGTCTTTGGGTGCTGCTGTTAGACACCCTCAGCCTTTTCGTCCTAGGGGACAACAATAGAGGGGTGGATCCTCACTTCTACTCCTCATTTGGAAGGGTGAGAGGAATGGCCATTCAAAGGGACCGATGTAAGTTTCCACATGGTGACCGAGGTAGGGGTGCCAAAGCCGCTCAAGCAGCAGCATCTTTGCCATCAGGCACTGCAGCAGCTGCTTCAAAACCGCTCTGAAGCCTTGAGTCACAGTTCACCGGTGGGGGGCAGGCTGCCTCAGCATCTGTGAGTGGGGAGCCATTATTTCAGATGTATGGGCTCTGGAAACAAAAGCCCACGGCTACTGCCTTCCTTTTCTACGACGGACTCACGACAATTCACCAGGGAAGCACTCTTTGAAGATTCTGGATCCGCTCCTTGTGCACGAAATATTGACCATGCTGGAGAAAGGCGCTGTAGAACCAGCACCTGTGGCGGAGAGGAACAAGGGTTGGTATTCCCCATATTTCTTGATTCCCAAGAAGGACGGGGGACTGAGACCCATCTTGGACTTAAGGTGCTTGAACATGTTCCTCAGGAAAGACAAGTTCAAGATGGTCACTCTTTCTCAGATCCTTCAGGCCCTCCAGCTTCAGAATTGGTTGGTGTCATTGGACCTGCAGAATGCTTATTTTCATGTGCCAATCCATCTTACGCACAGGAAATATGAGGGTCACAGTTGGCGGCTCGCACTATCAGTTTCGGATCCTGCCATTCGGGTTGACCTCCGCTCTGAAGGTCTTCACCAAGCTCATGGTGGTGGTGAAAGCGCATCTCAGGAGAGGGGCGGGGGGTTCACATCTACCCCTACCTGGATGATTGGCTGATCAGGGCGTGTTCTCCCGAACAGGCCTTGGATCATCTCAGGGTCACCTGCCACTGCCTTCACAAATTGGGCTTCTCCCTCAATTTCAAAAAGTCACATATGACACCTACCACCGCTCACAGCTTTTCTACTGAGGGAGACGCCTGAAGGGGATGATTGAAGTTCAGTGAGGGCTGTAACCATGCCCCAACGCCTCCGCAGGACTAGGTGAGCGTAACACGTCCTTGGGGAAGTGCTCGCCACCCAAGGTGAGGGCTCAACACATTCTACAGATGGTCACCAAGTTTCAGCATCCCCAGAGTCTTCCAGCTTTCAAATTCTTAAGGCTGCTCAGCCTCATTGCGTCTTGCATTTTTCTGGTGCCAGAGGCCCGACTGAGAATGAGATTCCTTCAATGGGCTCTCAGGACGCAATGGTCTCAGTTCTCAGGCAGGATGTCAGATCTCTGTCGGATTCCATTTGGGTCTCACATGATCTTCTGTGGTGGGCCTGCAAAGGAAATCTCAAAAGGAGAGCCTTTTTGGCAACCGTGGCCGGAGGTAACCATAGTGACGGGCGCTTCCCTCATGGGGTGGGGAAGCTCACACCAACGATCTGACCATCAGCAGTCATTGGTTTCCATCGGAGTCCAAACTACACATCAATCTTTTGGAGCTGAGAGTGATCAGGCTAGCACTGAAGGCTTTCCTGCCGTCTATATGGGGGAAGACTGTCCTGATCATGACGGCCAACTCGGTGGCTATGCATTACCTCAACAAAAGAGGAGGTGTAGGGTCGCTGACCCTATGCAGAGAGGTGATGCAGCTCTGGTTCTGGCCAATTCAAGAGGGAATCTCCCAAACGGCAGTGCATCTAGCCAGAGTGGAGAACATGGCGGCGGATGCTCTGATCAGGCGTAGAGCGGTCTCCCACGAGTGGGAGATAGCTCAGGAAGTCCTTCAGGAGATCTTCACCCTTTGGGGTACCCCGCAGGTAGACCTGTTTGTGACCGGTGCCAACCGGAAGTGTGAGAGGTACTGCTCAAGGGAATTTTCTCCGAGAGGAGCTCTAGGAGACGCGTTCGTCGTGGATTGGTCGTTCCTGCTTTTGTAAGAGTTTCCTGCGATCCCCGTCATTCCTCAAGTTCTAAGGAGGTTGCGGAGGTTCGGGTCTCACATGATCCTCATTGCTCCGGATTGGGCCAAGAGAGCGTGGTACCCGGACCTTCTAGACATGTCCATCTGTCCACCAATGCGTCTTCCCCAAAGAGTGGATCTTCTCTCGCAAGAGGAAGGTCGGGTTCTCCATCCAGAGGTCAAGAATCTCAACCTTCACGCATGGTTTCTGAAAGGTTGAGATATAAGGATTGGGACCTTCCGGATGGCGTAATGGAGGTGTTGCTTTCGGCCAGGTGTCCAGCAACAAAGTCCTTGTACCATTGCCATATGTTTTGCAACTGGTGCAGAGGAAAGAATGTTGATATTGTTCAGTGTTTAATTCCTGAGGTTCTCCCCCTTCTTGCTTTCTTTAGCCCACAGAATTCAAGTGGGAACCATTAAGGGTTACCTAGCAGCACTCTCCATATTTAAGCGATCATCCAAAAAATGCTCTTATTTTAAGATTTCACTGATCACTCAGTTTCTAAAAGGACTCACGAATGTGTTCCCGCCATCGCCTTTTCAGGTGCCAGTCTCTTAAAGTTTTTGATGGGTGCTCCATTTGAACCTTTGCACTCCTGTCCATTGAGTTGGTTAACCTTTAAGACTGTTTTCCTGTTACAATAATATCTGCTAGAAGAGTGAGCGAGTTGCAGGCACTTTCTTCTAAGCCACCCTTTGCTATGTTCCAGAAGGACAGAGTTGTATTGAGAGTCTGTCCTTCCTTCCTCCCTAAAGTAGTCTCTGACTTTCACTTAAGTCAGAAGGTTGTGCTACCCGCCTTCTATCCTCCTCCACATCCTAGTAAGGAAGAGGAACAGCTGCATATTTTGGACCCGAGGAGAGCGTTAAGCTTCTATCTTTCTAGGCTGTCCAAGGTCAGAGTGGACAACCAGCTTTTTGTGGGGTACGCTGGCCACAGATTGGGCCAGGCAGTTTCTAAGCAGACCTTGTCTCGGTGGATCATTCTCACTATTTCTGAATGCTATAGACTAGCTGGCAAAGACCCGCCTGAGGGCTTGCGGGCTCACTCCACCAGGGGCATAGCTACATTGATAGCCCTACAGAGGGGTGTTCCTGTAAAGAACATCTGTGATGCTGCGACGTGGTCTTCCATACACATTTAAGCATTATTGCCTGGAAAATACATATGTTCAGTATGTGGCCTTTGGGAAGGCTGTACTTTACTCTGCCATTGTTGCAGCTTTCGTTCCAACAAGGTTGAAGGCAGTCAACCCTAGTTGTGGGCACTTGGCCTAAATGCTGAGACGAGGGAAAAAAACATGAACTTCGGCTATGGTCGCCGTGCGTGCATCGACGGAGGCCTTTGAGGGACATCGACTAGATGCAGGGCACCCTCTACCGAAAAAAAGTCCTAAGCAGCCGAGCTGTGGATATTGGATGTCAAAGATGAGGAATATGTTGGAGGAACATCCAGTCGAAAGAACGTTACCAGTTGGTAAGTAACTTGTTTCCTGCATAGCCTGCAGCTCACAACAGAGCATTGAACATGCCAATGGAGTTAGAGCAAGGTTTGGTGTGTGTGGCCTTAAGGGGATGGGGGAGTCGGACTCTGGTCACCCCTTCAGCTGTCAGGTGTTTTCCCCCGAGCACAAAGTTTTTGAATGTCGCAATGGATTGTAAATGAGCTAAACTTTGGAATTGTTATTTGCTGATTTTGATCAAGCAGTAGAATGTTTCCTTTTTAGGTTTATTGTACGTGTTGCTTTCTAAAGGCCGTTATTTTGGCCATGATTTGATATTATTTCACTGGAATATAAACCGTATTTTTTTTTTTTTTTTGGCGGTCTACCTTGCACTTTTATATGTAATTTTGCAGGTATTTGCGAATGCTTTATTTCTTATTTTATTGGATACTGCACGTCTGCACCACGCATTCTGTAACAAAGAAAAAGGTGCATATTGATCTTTGGCCAATTTGTTTAAGTACCTATGTCGGGCCATATGGCCGTGAACTCACACACAGAGTGCAGCATGTAGTGTAAATACCTGTAACTACCATTATGTTAGCTTAGTATTCTGGCACTTGGTCACTCTATATCTTATACTGTTTGTCATCTGCATTTTTGCACTTGCCATATTGTGCACAGTGCATAGTACGTAGCTGGAGAATTTATAATTTGTATTATTGTATTTAGTAACTTTGATCTAAGACGCCTTATACTTGCACCTTTGCACTCTGCATATTTGCACTTGCAATATATCGTACCTCATTTTCACTTTGTATTTTACGATATTAGATACCTTAGTGTCATTCTGCTAACGTGTCAACAAGGTTGTAAAACGCGTAGTTTAATTCAAAACGCTGCTGCTATAACCTGGAGAATTAACTGTGGGATTTCCTGTCTGATCCAATGTCTAAAAAGAAGGCAACAGAAGTATTTCCAAGAGAAGGCTCGAAGAACATTTTTGAAATGTGTCAGCCCATAAAGGTGATTAATGTTTTAATCACTGAAATGAAGGACCACCTATTTGATATTGAGGGCAGGCAAGACACCTCTACAAAGAGAGCCACGAAATCTAATTGTAGTGCCTCTAATGTAGATGTATCAATGAATTCAGTGGATTCAGTGATTCCAGGTAGCATAAAGCCAGCCACGATGGGTGGACCTTGAGCCAAAGGTAAGCCGGCTGGGCTACTTAAGGAATCTCTGGATGTTTGAGACCCCAAAAAGGGCAGACCAAAAGCGGGCGGGGGAGTGAACTATCTGCTACCTGTAGGGATTATGAATATGGAGTCCGGTAGTATGCCATGTGTAATGGGAGTGTTTCCGCTGATAGTGCCCCTGATAGAACCATGGGTTCAACTTGAAGCAAGGTTTCTAAACTTGTACAATGACACGGATAGGATTAATTTAATGTAGAATGGATTATTTTATTTTAACATGAAACCAAATTACCTGAACAGCTCATCTGTTCTTTATCCAATGCAACTTTGACTCCGGTGTTCCACACAGTGAAGAGTCTCAGGCCCAGAAAACAACCTTTTACGGATCATCTATCATAATAACCGCATTGGTAAGGCAACTGAGCATTATTTATGTAACGAATAAAGTTATTTAAAAAAAAAAAAAATCTCAAGTACAGCACAACTGTGACAAATCTTTCCTTATGTAAACGCAAAGGGGGAGATTTATGTCAAGTGGTTGAATGAATTCTGAAGTGTACAACAAAATGGCTGAACGCATAAGTAGAAATGGCAATGATTCCTGTTTGGTATAGTGTACTGTTTTTTTTGTCTTCTATTGTAAAACTTCCATAAAGAATGTTTACAAAACAAAATGTCAATTTAACAGTGAGTTCCACAGCACACAAGGGCATAAGAATGTGTTAATTCTGCACAAAATCCTAAAAGACTAATTTTTATTGCCAGGACGTGTAGCGTACGAGGCTTCCAATGAGCAAACTTTGCTAGCTTTATGTGCGTGGTTTGGGGATAAGCCTGGCATGCCATTAAAATTGCATGGCAGTAAATCACGTTAATAACAGCATGTGGATTTAAATCTGGATAAGTCCGTTTTTCAGACCTACAATCTGATAACAGTACCAGTGTTACCTTGTACACTCCATTGAGATTTTGCCAATTGTATGACCTTTACCGTCTGCAACTGTATATTGAGCAGGGGATCGAGAATTTTATTTGCTCTGCTTTCTGAGTACCTTATACACCTGGGACAATGAGAGAGCGAGGCTGAAGCTCCACGCCAGGAAACCATGTTAGATTCTAAATAAGCAGAGTAGCGATGACATCCACAAAAGGAAGTGCATGGGTTGCATGTGAACCCGCGAAAGATACCAACGCTGGGGAACTATAGTTACAGATAACTAATTCGTCTCCACTGTTGGATCTTTCATTGAGTGACATACTTAGACTCAAGGGCAGTAGACCACCGTAAGGGTCTAGTAGCAGAGGCAGGACTTGCCTTAAATGAACAGATGTCAGGGCACCACCGGACTCACTGCCGTGGTCATTATCAGAAGTCCACAAAATAGTGTCTGGTCAAGGTGTCTGAAGTCATCCATGTGACAACCTTACAGATGGCTAACGGGCCTCCCCCTCCGCTCCCTGTAGGAATCCACTGCAGCCATCCCTTGTATGGAAAGATCCATAACAGTCCGTAGTCCTAGATTGGTCTTTTCTCAAAATAGCCAAACCCAGGAGTACCGCCCCATAATCCCCATCCAGGTGTTTGAGAAACTGTCTAGTCCTGCTGGGTGTTTGTTAGCAGCCATACACCAAAAAAGGTCTCTCCAAGCTTCCTTTTTGGCAGAGAGGAGTCCGGGCCTCAAATGTATGCCTAGGCCAAGGATGGGGACTCTTCCCTGCAGGTAACAGGAGACTTCAGGTTTCTCTCCATCTCCATCCATTAGAACAGATAATAGACAAGAGCGTGGGGGTTCTTTGATGCCAGGAAAAGGATCACCTCCAACCAATCTTTTTTACAATAGGTTCTATGTGGGTCTCCCCCTGGCATTGCTCAGTCTTTTGGTCCAATTATTAGAGGAAAGCATTCCTGCTTCAGAGGTTGTCCCCCATTGAAACGTTTCAATGGTTCTCTTCCCAGAGTCACTCACTATCTCCTGTAGACCATACATTCCTGGGCAGGTTTCTGCTTGTGACCACACGCTTGGTAGAATCCATTCGGTGGAACCAGCTCTCATGTTGGAGCTCCCAGCTTTGTCTCAGAAGGGCCCGTATTTCCCAGAGGTGAGAGAGGCTGAAGGGTTCTGGAGGTGCTGGGCTGGGCACTTCAGTGCTTACCTATCCCCTGGACCTGATTAGCTCACCCAAGCCTGTCTCACTTTCTGTCCTGCCGAATCTACACTCACTATTACCTGGGTACCTGCTTCTAAATACTAGAGCTGTTCCTTGAACTGTTTGTGGGCTAACCTCCTAGCTGTTTCATCAGAACATCATTCCTCCTCCCCCTTTCCCGAAAAACCTTATAGTTCAAACTTGTCTTGCCTAGCTCTTAAGACCTTGTACCTCCACGGAATCTGCGGCCAGCTTCCCATATTCACTCCTCCACTAATTCTAAATTGGTTCTCCTCATCATTGATGTTCCTCTACTTCACTCAGTCTTATCCTCCTGTGCCATCATCCCCACTCTACTCCTGCCACCTGAGCTCCACTCTACTCCTGCCACCTCAGCTCCTTCTGTTCTTTAACCCCTCCTTCATGCTGTTTTCCGTGCATCTCCATCACCCGCTACACCTACAGGTCTATCCACACCTCCATCTATACCTTTGTTTCTCTCTTCCCCTTCTTAACCTTCCGATCTTTCACTACCCCTTCCTGCACCTACTCCAGCATCCCCCAGCTTGCCACTATTGTTCTCCAAACACCCTTAACATTTTCTGCATTTACCTAGAGTCCAGAATGCTCTTCTGGTCCAGTCTTAGTAATATGGATTGCGGTTATGGCCAGACATGGGATTCGTAGGCCAGTGAGACCTCCGGTGTGTTCCCCTCTGTTCATCCTGCTTTGCCCCACAGACCGAACCTATAAGCCAGTGTGCCATATTGTATTCTTTCTCTCTACATATCTATGTAATTGCAGACGCTGACAAGGAACATTGGCAGCTTCAAATCACTGACTGCAGCAGCTGCCGGAACAGTGACCAGCTGGGCCTCTATTTTGGTAATATTAGTTTCATCCCCCTCTCGTTGTCTGTTTTAACTGCAGCATAGCAATCCACGGTAATGGTCATTGATCTATTGGGGGCAACTTGAAAGTGCCAGTAGCAGGAAAAGTGTTGCGTGCCCCAATCACCCACTGCCGTGGGGTGGCAGGGGAGAAACGGGATCCTCCCCATTCTGCCCCCAGATGCCACATTACATTGCTGGTTGTGTAACACAGCCCAAGTCACTCCACACACAAACGCACCCTACAAACCAGGCAGGGGACCACGTCACAGTTCAGATTCCTGCAGCCAGAAGACCTTTCAACAGAATTCACCTGCTTGTCCATAAATGAAGGGACAACAAACCTGTTGAGGGTGATGGTGCCTTCCCAGTAGCAGAAGGTTTGTATCCACTGACAGTTGAGCCCCTTATATACCACCCTAATGTTTAATCTGCAATGCAGGAAAAGATAGATGCAGGAGGCCATCACCCCCAAGAGGGAATTGAAGCTTCCTATAGTGGTGTATTTAGGACCTGAAGACTTGAGCCTTGGCAATAATGATTTGTATGCATTTCTCAGATCGATTGTTCAGCTTTGCAGAGGATCAATCGTAGTGCCAACAAAAAAACAACAAAAAACATCTCTGAGATGGAATCAACTGGGTCTTTCTGGCACTGATAGAAAAACATAACTTGCTTAGAAGTTATTTTGAAATGGTCTGTGATGCCCGCAGAAGCCTGATCTTTCACCAGTTGTCTAGGAGGGTTAGATGTCTGGGTGCTGCCTCCACAAGTAAACAAAGGAAGGGTTTGAAGAGCACACTAACCGTATTTAGAGAAGATGCGCATTAAAGATCTATAGATGTTGGGCGTGGAAGTTGAAAACTAACCATATTGGCCCTTGAGGAAGGCATCAACATGGTTTATGTGCGAAACATATTGTAGCAAAATAGACACAACTTAACATGTACTATGTCATTCTATGTTATCTGTTCACCATTTGTCCTGGCATACTCTAGTTTTTTGTATTTCTTGTAAATCCGTATTTAATCTTGAGGTGATAGTTGGTATGTTTTCTTATGCAGTTATTAATGATATGCTTTAATGTGCCGTATACTAATCTTGTGATGAATGTATGTAGTATGCTAGTCATGAATTGTAAGAAACTCAATTTTGAGTAATATATTTTATTCTTATAGTTAGTTTAATTGAATATACAGTTTTGTACTGTACCCCTTGTCTGAGCTTACAGGATTAGTCTTTGTATGATTTGAAGAGAAGTCTAGGTTGATGTACAAATTGATAAGTAAATCTAAAGTGCCTTGGTGGTATAATGTGTTTCTTCTGCGGGGCATATAAAGCACGAGTTTTCCGTAGGTGGGTGGGCCGCTGCTGCCAGGTACTTTGTGAAAATTTGTGGTGCCAAGTTGAGACTGAAACAGTGGGACATGGAAGTGGTATTGTAGCCCTCTGAGGTGAAGCAAAAAAAACACCTTTGAGCAAGAATGTGTATATGGCAGTCGAAGGTCCATCGTAGAAAGGTGATCATTGGTCAATATTCATGGAGCCACTAGTTTTGCTGTCATCTTGAATTTGGATTTCTTAATATGTGTTGAGGTTCAATACAGAGCACAATTCGCCATTCTTTTTTAGCAACAGGAAGTCCCTGGAGTAGAAACACAGCCCCTTCTGATGAGAGATAAGGGGGTCCACTGTGCACTTTATAGCAACACATGGGCCTTTGCAGGATATGGAAATGGTTGTGCAGGGCCACCTGGAAGAATGTTGGTGAACTCCAGGCAGTGTCCCTGCTGACATTATCGGGAGCAGTACCTGGCCAAACAGATCTCTCACCACTCAGTGGTATGGCAAGAGCTCTTGACTCGACCCCACCCCCCAAAAAACACATACATATATATAAATCCATCAGACTAGTATTGGTATCTTCTGATGTAAGAGTACAGAAAGGGTCTATAGCAAGACTGGTATAATATTGCGGAGAATAATCCTACAAACTGGGATCCCTGAGAAGGGTGAAAGGGCTGATCCTCTCTCAGGTGCCCATCAGCCTGGCTACATCTGTATTGGTGTTAATGCCCTTCGGTTTCTCGTCCATGTCCTTTCCAAATAAGTCTTGCCCATCACAGGACATCTATCATTCGTGCATGGACATTGGAGCAGAAATCTGTGGCCTTCATCCACTCTTGATAAACTACATGGCTCTGTGTGCCAGCTGCATCAAACCCGCACAGAAAGCATTATCCATGGCTTAATCAACAGCATATTCTGTGGCCAGCGCGCCTTCCTTGACAATGGCCGTCCCTTCTTCCAGATTGCTTTTAGGAAGATGTTCGAGGAGTTGTGACATTTGTGTCTTGTGGTAATAGCTAGGGCATTCAGAGCACATACTGTTGGGGAACCTGTTGCCGAGTATGAACCCATCAGGGCACTTGTGGTCAATAATGCCCATAGTTGCCAATTTACATCCCTATTTCTTTTTTATTCAAAATGTTTTGGTTTATCACACCTTTACAAAACTTTAGAATTTCATGAACAATACAAATGTATACTAAAAATAATGTATGATAAGCAAAGCTTTCTTCAAGTACAATTTCATAACATTAACACATTTAACATTAGATAATAAACATAAAAGAGAAACCAAAGAATATCATATACCCCAGACAGGAGAACACAATTCAGCAGTATCATTTAAAATCACATATAGATGAAGGAAAGCTATACCACACTCGTAAAGAGTACCAACTAAAAGTACATATGACATACGATATATCTTTTTAGCAGGGTAACAAGTGTACTGTATACATGTGATCTGAGCTGATTTAGACTTAAATGTTCCACTCTGATGTAAATGTTAATGTATTGAATTGTTTGTGAACTTTGATTATTTTATTCTGTGTTAAAAGCACAACTGTACTGTAGCAAAATAAATAAATAAAAATTACATATCAAAAGCAATCCTGAGAAACAAATAAATATTTAAAAGCAAAGTCTAGAAAACATTAACATTTCTCATCATTCCCCGAGGATCAAGAGTAAAGACGGTTTGATCCTTGCCCACACTATGGATAAAACCTCAGTTCAAGGTAGCTTGCATACATTTTTCCTTTTTCAATAACTGCACTCCCACAAATGGATATACAAACAAACAGCATGTCAACCAGGCTCATATACCCCACATTTAGGTTACATTACATACATTTTTTATGAAAGACAACGCTTAACTTTAGTGACATTTTGGGGGTAATTCATAGAAATCAGCGCACAAGTGGCGCAAGCGGCTGGCGCACAGTGTGCGGCAGTCTGCGCCAGCCCCGTGCGCCAAAACCCATTTCAGCGCACAGCGTATTCATGGATTTCAACATCCATAACCAGCCGAGGCGCAGAGACCCTGCAGCAGCGCCAGTTACGCCCCCAACCCCGACCCGTGTGCCATGAAGAGTGCACCAATCCAGTACATGGCGCAAAGGCCAGTGGACCAGCATACAGCTCCCCCAGACATGAAAACGCGTGTAAAACTCCCCGCGCACGCCCCAGAATATACATACCCTGCTCGCGCTAGGCCAATAGCGTGTAAAACTTCACACGCACCCCTAGGGATACACATACCCCGCTCGCGCTAGGCCAATAGCGTGTAAAACTCCCCGCGCACGCCCCAGAATACACTTACCCCGCTCGCGCCAGCGAAATCGCATGTAAAATGTGGGAAAAGTCCTCCCTGTGGAGTGGGCTGCCTGCGGGGCATGGCCAGGGTGGAAGGGCTGCCTGTGGGGCATGGGGAGGGTGGATGGGCTGCCTGCGTGAATTTTGGGGCGTGCACGTGTAGTTTCACACGCTATTGGCCTAGCACAAGCGGGGTACGTGTATTCTGTGGGGTGTTTTACACGCTCTTGGCCTAGCGCGAGTGGGGTATGTGTATTCCTAGGGATGCGTGTGAAGTTTTACACGCGATTTTGCAGTGTGCGCCCTCCCAGGGGTGCCCCCCCCTGCCCATGCCCTGCAGGCAGCCCACATCACAGGGGACCAGCCTACACCCCTGGGCATGCCCCGCAGGCAGCCCAAATGGCACTGTGCACTTGGGAGCCCTGACTCATGTCCCCCACCCCACCCCCAGTGACGGGCACCTGCCAGCAGGCCCCGACTCACGTCCCCCACCCAACACGTCATCACAATCCAGACCCATGGCCCTTAAGGCCACCCAGATCCCACCCCACGCCACCCCAGTCCAAACGCCCAACCAAACATTCCATCCACTCCACAATGAAATATCCATGTCATGATAGATCCCATATAACCAGTATGCCCATGAGTACATGTCCGTCAGACCCACACAATGGCAACACATGAATGGGAAAACCTACATTGTGATATGCACGAAAACAATGAGAGAAGACCACACAAATGAAGTAAATACAAAATGTATCATATAAAAACAGAATGAATAAAACTAAATCACACAAGAAAAAATAATAAACAATATCCAGGATTTGCAAAATGATGGGGTAGAAATGAATGCAGAAATCAATAAAATCCAAAGTAGAATGGCTCTAATGGGTCAGTCCATCAAACAAAAATCTGAGTTTAAAAAAAGCAAAGCATTCAACTGTGGGTCCAAGTAAAATGAATGCAGATCCAAACCTATTTACAAATGAACATCCAAGGGTCCATGAGCCCAACAATCCAAACGAAAACTTAGAAAAAAACCTACCTAATGAATAACTATATACAAAAAGGCGGGGCATAGGCCATGCACCCCAAAGGAAAAAAAAATAAAGGAAACCTACAACTACATAACTATTTACAAAGGCGGCGGTCTAGTCCCACGGCTCACTGTTTGATGTTCCGGCCCAGGGCATCATCGAACTCCATGTCGATGTTCCGGAGGCGGGCCTGTTCCCTGGACTCGTTTCCTCGAGGCCCTCCACCCGCCTCAAAGCCAGGTGCATGGAGTTCTCTGCACTGAGCATCCTGAGACGTGCCCTCTCCACCCGCCGCCTCTCCGCATCTATCTGCTGGCCCAACCGCTGCCACACAGAAGACACTCCCAGTCCTGGGTCCTCCTGCCCCTCGGCTGATGCCTGCCCCCGAGGTGTGGATGGCCCCCGAGCCATGATGCCTCCCACGCTGAGCCTGCTGCTGCCTCCGACGCAACTGCCTCTGCCACCACGACAACATCCGGGCTGATGGAATCCCCCGGCGCCGTCGTGCACGTACCCTGCCCGATGATGCCGGCACATTCTCCATCGGCTGGGGTCCAGTTGGTGGGGTGGCCACCCCTGCTGGACCTCCGACTCCTGACTGCGGCAGGGATGTGATCTCCACCTGGCTGGCTGCGTTGGTTGGGGCCGATCCACATGGGGCCCTGGTGGCATCTGGGCCGGAAGACGGCAGGGAGAACGACTGGCGTATAGTGTGCACAGAGGAGGAGAGGGCGGCAAGGCTGGCCGACACATGGAGGAAACCCCCGACCATGGCTGCTCCCAAATGGGTCACGTTGGCACACAGCTCTTCGTGATGACATGCGTGGTCCCCCCAGGAACCACACACGTCATCACGAATGTCACGTGTGCGCAACGCGACACCAATCACGACAGACTCCATCCGGTCACGGGTCCCCTCGTCCGCAGGTAGAGGAGTGCCAGATGACGTGGACCTCCCCCCTACCTGCGGATGGGCCTGGGACGGGGCATCCCTGCTGGTGCATGGTGATGCAGTCACAGTGTCAGGGAGAGAGACATGCACAGGCACCTCCGCGGCGACCTGTGCTGCATCCTGCCCCTGCCCCTGGACTGCACTACTTGCACCAGTGGTACCATCCCCACCAGGCCCCATGTCCGGCTCTGTAGCGGCCTCCTCCTCCTCTATACACACCACTGACCTGGATGGCTCCACACAGTCTTCCGCCGTAGCAAGCCCTTGTGGGGGCTCATTCCTCCCTTCCGCTACAGCCGTAGTGGCAGACGCAGCACCAGTACCCTCGCTCCAGGATGATGGAATTTCCTGGAAGGGTGATTGGGCCTTGCATCGCCGGCCAGTGGAGGCATCCTTGCCGCTTTCTTCCACAATGCCGTCTCCGCCCTCTTCTTCAATCGCTGCTGTGTAAAGGGAGACATTGAACACAAGCATCTGGGTACTGTACAATAGTCCCCTAGACAGGAAGCAATAGCAGATGAGTGGCACTGTCAATCGTCACTTCCATCATGTCTCACAACAACACATGGGTCAGTGCAGGCAACACACATGCAGGAACCGGCATGGCTCATGCAACTAACATTTGCATCCATGTCCACCACACTGTAGATACATCCAATGGTGGCCTGAAACTCACATGCATCATGGGACATGCTGATCACATACACACGCATGACCGGAGGGCATGCATCTGGCCCCGTATGCCCACAGACACAGTGGATACAAGGATGAGTAGGCTGTATCAGTGATTTGACACATCGCCACAGACATGTGTCATTCACCCATGGCACGCACACTACTCATACACACGGACATGCACTTCATGCATGTCCATGACAGCAGCACACATCTATCGCACCACAAACATGTCATGGTACAGACATGCATATATGTCTGCATTCCGCATGCTGCTCAGCATGATGCATTGTAACACATACACCATCCATGTGGGTCACGCCTGACTAGACTTCCATGCAGCACCATCATTTCCCTGCACACACACACACACATCCATACATGACCCATGTGACACATGCAGCCGAGTAGCTAACTACCACCACGCTTCAACATGCACTGTTTCAAACGTGAATGCATGGGCACTTACCGCTCGACTCCAGACGGGCCTGCATCATGAGGGTCTGGTGGTGAAGTACTGGGTGAGTGCGCTCCAGGACCCTCATCTGCTGGGTGGCAAGCTGGGCCCTGTGCCCCACTGCTTCCAAGGGACACTGGGCCTTTTTGAGGGTCCTGGATTTGTCTTCCCAGCGCTTCCAGACATGTTTGATGTCGCGGGGTGCCACCCCCTCTGCATTAATGGCACCCACTATGTCCTCCCAGATCCTCTCCCGTCCTTCCTTGTCGGCATGCGATGGTGTGAAGAGGGCATCATAATGCCCCTGAACTTGCTCCACCAGGATACCAACTTCCTTATCGCTGAAGCTGGTAGCCCTCTGCCTCTCTGGCTGGGGGTCGCCAGTGGTCTCTGATGGCGATCCCCGAGGCAGGTGTGGGTGGGCAATTGGGTCCTGGGGCTGGCCTGTGGAGTGATGGAACACCAGTTGTGAGTCTTTTGTTCCAGCAGGGGTGGTCACAGCAGCTGGACCCCTGCAGATAGCAGATGTGCAGGCACCAAATGGCAGGGCACGGTGGCAGCACATAGGCAGCAGCAGTTGGCTTGTGGGAGGCTGCTCAGGGCTCTGGGGGGGCAGGAAAATGGCCTTCTGGGCAGGAGCGTGGTCTTCCGTGTATTGTCGCGTGGCCAGCTTGATACGGAGTGATTTGGCACATGAAAAAACTGCATGTCAACGTGTAATTCGAGGAAAGACCCTTAACGCATATGTGACATAACACGCACGGGCGTTTCACTGGCACGGGTTGAGGGTCCCACGTGGGTTTCCATCACTCTGTACGTGCTTTTCGTGGGAAGCTGTGCGTGTGTTTTCTAGGCGTTGGGGTTCACACGGGATTACTCCACAGCGGGTGGGTGTTGGCTCTGCGTTCTTCTACACGCAAGGCAGACGGTGAGTCGCATACGCTGTTTTTCCCAATGCGGGTGTCCATGTTTGTCGCGTACCCCTTATTTTATGGGCATACTAGCCTGCGTGTTGAACGCGTACATATTTTTTGTGTTCCTGGCTGCCACAGCATACTGAGTGTGTTTTTTTATCATGCACGTGGGCAACAGGGGTCGTCTATCTCTTTTTCTTGCTTTTCTGGGATGTCTGTGTGTTGCGTGACACATCTTTTCTCCTAGGGGACCACAGAATGGGACATTCATCGTAGCTGTATATACGTGTTTTTTGTGTGCGCACATTTTTGTAATGAGCAGGGACGCTACCGCCTGCCTTCATGTGGCAGACGTTTTTAGGCCTGTCCGTGTGTTTGGCCGTGCGCGGGTTTCCCCTATTCGTTTCCATGAATACGTATTGTTCGTGTGCGTGTGGGCGTTCCGTGTATTTCCCTGCAGTACTTCCCCAGGTACGCCTTCTTTTCTACACGTTGTTCCCCATGCCACGCGTTCCGCCCCGTGTTCCGCCCACTTTTTGGTGTGTGCGCTAAAGTTGTGCGCTTTCGCTGTGCGCAACGCGTACGGTGTTCAGGATGTTGCAATGACGTGTGCACCCATGTGTGCCACACACGGATTTGGCGCACATCCCAAGGGAAACACACGCAAGGCCTTCCATGAATCGCATGCGTGTGCATGCGCCTGCTTTTTCACGCTTGCGGCAGCTTGCGCCAAGATTTTCGGCGCACATTTGTTCCATGAATCGGCCCCTGAGTCTCCATGTAGCACAGACAACCAGAGCTGATCTCTAAACACTTGTGTCCTGAACAAAATGGGCAAAATAAAGCAATCGAGCCGATAACAAGGTGGGCCACACAATTAACAGATGAAAGGATTCCACCTCCCCAGAATTCATACAGAATCTTCAACTCCCGTGACCACGGACCCATTGATATCTACTGATGTGGATTTTGTGCATACATTAAAACGAAAATGCATTATGTTGTTTCATACACCTCTATTCGGGTATTTCATCAGGTAAGTCTCCATGGCCGGATACCATTTGAATGGGGGGGCGGGGAGGGGAACTACCTGAAAATATAATTTGAACTCCCAAGATTTCATTGTTTGTACACCAATCGTGAGCTATAATTATTTTATCTTACAAGGATTGTGTATAAGCGTATGCATGGATGAACCCAAGTGGAACAAAATCTCAGCACCTTCCATGCATAAATCTTTAGCAAAACCTTCTGATTCATATTCACCCAGCAAGCTATAGAGACTCTTTGGGGGACAATACACATTTTCTCAGTAATGACTTTTCCACTGCATGATACTGCCTATGGACTGAAGTCCCATTTCATACCTGATTAATTGGATCGTAACACATTTAGGTAAATGAAAGAGAACCACTCTCCATACAAGACCTTCCACAACTTTCAAATATGGAAGAATCAATAACAGAAAGAATTCCAAGCCGTAACACAGCCTCAGCAGTACTTTTATTCTATAGTACTCCCTGCAAGGAGTCAAGGTAAATTTACCAAATTTCCAATCGATAGACTTCATCTGTCTTGCTGATGTTACTGGTTTGTTTCAGGCAATTACGGTAAAATATTTTAGACAATGCTGGAAATGGGATACCCTAGATATTGCATGGTGCTTTTGCTCACTAGGACCTTATTTTCATATTTCCAGCGAAACCTAGAACAAGCTGAGTGCCTTTGCAAAATCACATTATTACTGTTTTAAAACAATTATTTTTTAGCTCCAAACCCTCTGTGTAAAGGCCAAACGCATTAATCAGTTTCTGGAGTCCAGTCGGCGTACAGTCCATCAGCATAGGCCACCCACTGAACTCTAAAAGACCCTATTTTGGTAGATAAAAGACCACATTGATCCAGAGCCTTTCCTGCGTCTGCCACATTCAGGTTTAACAAGGTGGGCGCTAGTATACACCCCTGGTGAAGCCCCTTATGCGTGAATAGACTAGCTGACATCAAACCATCGGAATTGAGTCTAACCTTCATCTGTGTGTTATTGTGTAAATGGACAATAATACTCAACAAACCCTTGGGAATACCCAAGTCCGAGAGTTTTTTCCACAGCAGCGTTATATTAACCATATCGAAAGACATGGACAAATCCATGCAAGCCACAAAAACAGGTAGCGCGTGAGGGTGACATGGGTTCCTCTGAAAAAAAGTGAGCAGAAAACCCCATAATCCTTTCCCATGTTTCTCCTAAAGCCCATTTGTCGATTGTCGAATATTTTATTGGAGTCACACCAGCTCTGTATGTGCTCCAACAATAGGGAGGCAAAATCTTAGATTCTACATCCATTATAGCCATTGGCATGTAGTTCAATGGGCATAGCCTACACCCTTTGATAAAAATGGTAATGACATACAATGTTTGCCATGAGGAGGGGACAGACCTTCTCAGAGTAAAGTCCATGAAATAGACATATAATAGTTTGGCCCATAGGCTCACATCTTGCTTCAAGATCATATAGGACAAGTTATTAGGACCTGCTGCTTTGGAGGCTTTGGATTTCATGATAATTCTGGTAATATTATCAATGGAGATGTCCAGAGACCATTCCCAACCATCCACCATGGGAGTTTCAACAGCCAAAACAGGAGCCTTATACTCTCAAAGTGTTTTAACCATTTAACCTCAGCAATGGGATTATCAACTGCACTTGTTGAACCTCTGTGCAGTGTACTAGTTCCCAAAAGTTGTGAGTATGTTATCCCTTATGTGAAGCCAACATCTGTTCGCTATCCCTTTGATATAAAACATACCAATGGTATTTCAGCAAATTCTTAAAGGTTTCTCTAGCTTTCGTTACCAGAGATTTGCATGTAGAACTCAAGCCCCCTCTTTTGTGTATGTTACGAAGTTCTTCTTGGAGAACCGCTTTGCTTTCTTTCACCTGAGTATCCTGTGCGTGCTTATGTTTGGGAACAACTGCCCTATTATATTGATTCCATCAAGACAGCCTTGCCATGTTTGTCTCTCAGTATGCCGAAAAGTTACCAGTGGAATAAGTCATCTTTTTTTTCTCCAAGGTATAAGAGCTAAAATCGGGCAGCATAGTGGCATTCAATTTGAGGGTCAGGGCAGAGGACCATTTTAATCTATTCCCACTGACGTTGAATTCCAAGTTAACTAATGCATGGGTGGAATAGGGCACCAACTCAGATTCAAACAGAGCATTGAGTGATCACTGTGATGTGATGGGCATATCCTAAAATCAGTTATCCTAACAAACAATAGTTTGGAAAGAAATATACAGTCAGTTGTGGAGCCTGAGCCCCTCACCTGCCAGGTAGGGCTGTCATCCACACCCACTTCTAGCCCCCATACCTCTGCAAAATTCAACCAGTGAGCCCCCCCCCAATTTAGTTTCCTTAATTGAGGGGCAGTAAACGTGTCCATAAAGGCTTATAGCCCCACCATATCCATGGAGGCCTCCTCACAGGGGCGGACTGCCCTATCGGACATTCTGCCCCCGGCATAATGCAATTTGTACTTGGGATGCCTGGAGCCAGTTTTACAAGCCACCCTCTGGCCGGTTTGGAATATAACATTATTTCTGTGATTAAGTAACTTAAGTTACTTTAAGTAACATAATGTTACTTATTGCTCTGAGTTGCTCGCCGCCGCACAGCGGATGCGATGCTGCACAAATTCTTCAAAGAAAGTGTTAACTTTCTTTGATGAATGCACACAATAGCTAAGGCCGTGCTGGGCACTGTGTGTCCCTAGTCATCTGCCGCTGTGGCGCCAGGAGGCAGCCACACTTTGATTAAACAACTAATTGTAACAAAGTGTCCTGGGGGGGTTGGGAGGGAGTGAACTGAGAGCTTGCCTCCTGCTGTGGCTGGTTCCTGTGTTGTGTGCATGTTTGTTTTGGGGGAGGGTGGCCTGCCTAGAGTAGAGTCCTCCTTGCTCTGAGCCTCGGGGCAGAGGCCAGGCAACTGCCAGGCGCCTGCTGTTGCTATGTGGCTTGGCAGCCAATCATGTGAGCAGGCCGCATGCGCATGTGGTGTGTTGTCTGGGGGCAGTCAGTCACTCACAATGACAACCCCCGCGCCTGCACATTTTGGGAAGCAAGGAACAAACTGTTGACATGGAGTAGCAGCCTGCAAGCCTCTGGCTCTCTGGCTGTGGTAAAGCATGTGCAAATTGCAAGTTTAACAACAACAACAAGGCCTCTATTCAGAGCTGCAGCAGGCCGACAACAGCCTGCACCTGGCCCAACCCAGCCCTGCCTGCAGCCTAGTCGAGGTGGACAGCAGAGGACATTATTTGTGCACGCACACGGGCCGACGGGATCACACACAGTAAGTAAAGATAAAAACATAAAATGAAGGGGCTGGTGCCCGCGAGGTCATCATTCCTTTAGAGCATTTTTCTCTCTGGAAGACTGGACTGGGCTTGTAGACCGTCTGCAAGCCCAGTCCTTGACGCACGTCCACTCCATACAGAGACCCCTGCTGTAAAGCGACTTACATTAACTAGCGATTGATTTAAAGCCGCCGCCACCATCTGAAACCTCTTTAAAATGAATAGAAATGTCCCGGGTACTCCTTGAAACAGACAGATGTGCTGAGGATCAAAGGGCGAAAGAAAGCAGAGCACCCAACCATGCCCTTGACCCGTTGTAGCAATGATTTTTTTAGAAGTCACTGTAGGGGGGCGTGGCCAAGCGCTGATGGGGACGAACGCCTTATTCTGTGCCCCCGGTCCGGTGCTATTATAAATTATAAAATTGTGTGTGTTTATATAAACAGAAGCCATACAAAGCTTACCGGCTCTCTCTGAAGGTCTCCAGGTGAGGAATGTGAGGCGCACTGAGTGTTTCTCTCACCCTGTGATGAAAGATTAACTGTGCTGCGCGTCTCCATAGGTGCGGCATAAAGCAGCGAGGTTGCGCCGGAAAATACCTGCTATGTTCTGTCAGCTGGCTGGCTGACACGGAAATGATATTCCACAACAAGGGCCCAGCTTTAAATTAAAAGGTACAGCGTCATAATAAAAGTACTTTTGTGCATATGGCTGCCAGAATATTTCAAATATAAATATATTTGCCCACAATTAGGCTGGTAATCATTTTTGACAGTAACTGAAGAAAATAAACTCTTTTTGGAACACATTACTTGAAGTTTGATACATGCTTCCTGAACTTTACACATGAAGGAGAACTATATGGCTTTTGCTTAAAATTATAATGAAGGAATTTAGTATTCTTCTTGTATGGATGCCTGAAGTGTAATTGGGTGACGCAGTTTCTTTTGGCTCACAGGTACATGAATTTTTTTTTTTTTTTTTTAACACAGAAAAAGGCTATACCACTGTGATTAGCATAGGAATGTGCTCATGGCAAAAACAAATTAAAGAAAATTCCTTCTAACAAAGTGGCACCCTTCATTTTATTTTAAGAGGCGTGTTTTAATTGACTCATCACTAATTAAGCTTCAGGCAGAAGCTTGGTATACACCCAACATTACATATCCTGCCTCAGTATGGAGTAAAAAAAAAAAAAGGGATTTCCAAGGATTTGCCATCAACGTCCGCTAGCAATGCTCCCAAAAGACAAAAAAGTGACTCTCCCACACCTAAGGATGACACACAATACCCGGTTATGGAAGCGACGACAGCTAAACTGCAATTGCTAGATGACAAAAGGTCCTCATTTGAATCAAGAATAAACAAATTTGAAAGAAGGGTTAGCAACGCTGAAGATGTTGCAGGAAAGGTGATGTCTCTTGAAAACACATTTATATCCTTTCAGAAGCAAGCAGAACCTTTGGAAAATAGAAATAGGAGGAATAATATACAAATCGTTGGTCTTCCAGACACTATTGAAAATAACAACCCGATTGAATTCCTATATTACATGCTTCCTCTACTTCTGGATCTCCCTGCATCCTTGCAACTTAATATCCAAAAATTCCATCGTGCTGGACTTAAAATACTGTCTCGGAATGGTCCCAGAACTTTAATCTTTACCTTACTCGACTACACGCACGTCATACTCATTATGGACAAGGCAAACCAGAAAAGGCTACTTACATGGGAAGGCACCAAATTCTTTATAACTCAGGATGTTTCCAATGCCACTGCAGCAAGAAGGAAAGTGTTATTGGCGTTTGGACCAGCGCTGAAGCAGCTCAATGTCCGATATGGGATTATCCATCCAGCATCTCTAAAGGTCACTCTCAATGGATATATGTTCACCTTTCAAAATGCAATTGACTTACACAATTTTATCCAGCGCCACAGAGGAGACGAGATGGACACCACCAGACCGCCACCTATATGAAGTGGAATATGTGCACAAGATGTTTTCCATAACATGACCTTGTTGCTGGGAATGTGCACGTGGTAGGCTCATATAGATCTTGTTCTCCACCCCTACTACTTATTGACTTCTCTTAGACATGGTTTGGAGTGGCTGTTTCGCCGTTAGCCACTACTCCGTTCTACACTAGTTGGTTTGTATCGAAATTGCAAAATTCCATGTTCTTCTTTTTGCCCTTCCCTCTCCCCTGTGTCCTTCAATTTACCAGTGCATTACTATTGACTATAAGTTTGTATATATTATTTGTTTTATTTGTAAAGCGCAGCCAGGCCAATAGGCATCCGGGCGCATTATTTCAGTATAGGTTTCAGAAAGTTACAGTTAAATACATTAGATAAAAAGATGATACATACGTGTTGCAGGTACATAAGTAATACAGTTACATACAGAGCATAGAAGAGGATACAGTTAAATAATAAAGTAGGGTGTTTACAGTAATAACAGTGGGGCATAAGACAGACCTAAGTTCACGGATGTTAAAGTGTTATTGTATCCAAATCCTGAATCCAGCGCTTAGTTTTGCGCTTCAATAAGTGGAAGGCAGGTTCAGATCTGAGGGCATCAGGGAGTGTGTTCCATAACTTTGATGCCCGTACAGGGAAGCTAGCACCACCCGAGTTATGGAGTTTGAATCTCTGTATGGACATTGTGTTTGCTTGTGCCGCTCTGTGTGGTCTTGAGGACGTATGGGAGGTCAGTTGGTTAAAAAGGTAGATTGGAGCGAGGTTAGCCCTAGCTTTGTGTGTTAGGGCAAGAGTTTTGAGAGATATTCTATGCTCTACAGGGAGTCAGCGCAGGTTATGCCTGGTCTCGGAGATGAACAAGTTACTTACCAACTGTAACGTTCTTTCGACTGGATGTTCCTCCCACGTATTCCTCATCTTGTGATAAATCATTATCTCCAGCTTTGCTGCTTCGGAAAAAAAAAATTCTCGACAGAGGGCGCTGTGCTCGAGGTCGTGGCGTCGATTGTCCCTCGACGTACTCTGTACTGTGTCGACGTCACCGATGGTATAAATAGCTCGAGCCGCGCCAGTTGCTTCAGTTCTATTTTTTCGATGATATATATATATATATATATATATATGAGGAACACCGAGGCGTGTCCTATGACCGATACATTCTTTGTGAGAGGAAAGTGTAAGAAAATGTAAACTGTACTGTGGGGTAGGATGGGAGGGTCGATGAGGAATACGTGGGAGGAACATCCAGTCGAAAGAACGTTACAGTTGGTAAGTAACTTGTTCTTCGAATGGATTGTGTCCTCCCACGTATTCCTCATCTTGTGATAGGCTCCCATAGCAGTATCATTTTTTTGGAGGTGGGAGTATCCATTTCAGTTTTCGTGGACAGAATGCAGAACTGCCTTTGCAAATAAACCCTCGTTAGAGGAGGCAGTGTCCAAACAATAATGTTTAAAGTATGTATTGTTTTCCAGGTTGCAGCTGCACAAATTTCTGCTGCCAGGACTCCCCTCTTTAGAGCCGCAGAAGTAGCCATTCCCCTTGTAGAATGGGCATGAAGCCCATCTGGTGTTCTTTTCCCGCTAGTCTGTAGCATTCAACTATGGCTAATATGATCCAGCGGGAAATGGTCTGTTTTGTTACAGATAAGCCTAATTTTTGACCAGTGTAACCCACAAACAGTTGGTCATCTTGTCTAAATTTTGCCATCCTAGAGATGTAAAAACTAAGAACCCTCTTGGGATCTAATCTGTGTAATCTCTCGTCTTCTTTGCCCAGACGAGGAGGAGGATAAAATGTAGGGAGTACTATTTTTTGTGACAAATGGAAGTCCGAGACTACTTTTGGCAAAAATGAAGGTTTAACTTTAAGGACTACCTTATCTTTATAAAAAAAATAGTATATGGTGGTTTGCATGAGAGAGCCTGAAGTTCGCTAACCCTGCGGGCTGATGATAGGGCCACAAGGAGGACAGTTTTTCGAGTCAAAAGCCTCAATGGACATGAGTGCAGGGGCTCAAAAAGGTATGCAAGTCAAGAATTTTAATACTAAATTTAAGTCCAGTGCAGGGGCTCAAAAAGGTATGCAAGTCAAGAATTTTAATACTAAATTTAAGTCCCAGGTTGGTACTTGAGGGAATACATTAGTGAGCCCCTTTAAGAATTGAATTATTAACGGTATTTTGAAATATGAAACCTCTTCCGAGGAGCGCTTCAAAATGGACAGCGCAGCAAGGTATCCTTTGATTGTTCCTATCTGGAGCCCCAGATTAGCTAGATGTAGTAGAAAGGAAAGCACCATTGGGGTGCCACACTGAAAAGGGTCCACATCCTTGTCTTTGCACCAGTTACTAAACCTATTCCAGCGACATCGGTACAAAGACTTTGTTGCTGGTCTTCTGGCCGAAAGCAAGATTTCCATTACGTCATCCGGAAGATCCCAATCCTTGTATCTCAACCTCTCAGAAACCATACGTGAAGGTTGACTGTCTTGACCTCTGGATGGAGAACCCGACCTTCCTCTTGCGAGAGAAGATCCTCTCTTTTCGGAAGACGTAATGGAGGGCAGATGGACATGCCTAGAAGGTCCGGGTACCACGTTCTCCTGGCCCAATCCGGGGCAATTAGGATCATGGTTTTCCTGAACTTTCTCAACCTCCTGATTACTTGAGGAATCACGGGGACTGGGGGAAAACGCGTACAGCAGTGGAAACTTCCACTCCACTACGAATGCGTCTCCCAGAGCTCCTCTTTGAGGAAATTCCCTTGAGCAGTACTGATCGCACTTCCGGTTGATCGCGGTGGTGAACAGATCCACTTGAGGGGTTCCCCAAAGGGCGAAGATCTCAAGAAGGACTTCCTGAGCCAGCTCCCACTCATGAGAGACCATGCTTTGCCTGCTCAGAGCATCTGCCGCCGGGTTCTTCTCTCCGGCTAGGTGAATTGCCGACAGAGAGATTCCTTCTCGTATTGCCCAGAACCAGAGCTGCATTGCCTCTCTGCACAGTGGCAGTGACCGTACACCACCTCTCTTGTTGAGATAGTACATGGCCACTGTATTGTCCGTCATTATCAGGACATTCTTTCCCTGTACAGAGGGCAGAAAGGCCTGCAGAGCTAGTCTGATTGCCCTCAGCTCTAATAGGTTGATGTGCAGTTTGGACTCCGATGGAGACCAACGACCGCTGATTGTCAGATCGTTGGTGTGTGCTCCCCACCCCGTGAGTAAGGCGTCAGTCACTACCGTTATCTCCGGCCATGGTTGCCAAAAAGACTCTCCCTTGAGAATGTTGTTGTTGCAAGCCCACCATAGAAGATCCTGAGCAACTGCGCTCGGGACTTGCAGAAGATCCGACATATTTCCTGAGAACCGGGACCACTGAGTTCTGAGTGCCCATTGAAGGGATCTCATTCTCAACCTGGTCTCTGGTACTAGGAAAATGCAGGATGCCATGAGGCCGAGCAACCTTAGAAAATCGAAGGCCGGTAGATGTTAGGCATTCTGAAACTTCGTTACCATCTGCTGGATGTGGAGAGCTCTCACTTCGGGAGGCGAGGCTTTTCCTGATGACGTGTACAAGACTGCTCCAATAAACTGGAGCTTCTGGGATGGTATCATGGGGGACTTCTTGAAATTGAGAGAGAAGCCCAGTTTGGGGAGGAAGTGGCAGGTGATCGAAAGATGTTCCTGAGCTTGTTCTGGAGAACTTGCTCTGATCAACCAGTCGTCCAGGTAGGGATATATGTGAATACCTCCTCTCCTGAGACTTCCTGCCACAACCGCCAACAGTTTGGTGAAAACCCTCGGGGCGGAGGTCAACCCGAATGGCAGAACTCGAAACTGATAATGAGAATTGCCAATCGCGAACCTCAGGTACTTTCTGTGCTTTGGATGGATTTACATGAAAGTAAGCATCCTGAAGGTCCAATCTACCAACCAATCTTGGAGTTGGAGAGCCTGAAGGATCTGAGAAAGAGTCGCCATCTTGAACTTGTCCTTCCTGAGGAACTTGTTCAAGTTTCTCAAGTCCAAGATGGGTCTCAGTCCTCTGTCCTTTTTTGTAATGAGAAAATATGGGGAGTACCAACCCCTGTTCCTCTCCGCTACAGGTACCAGTTCTATGGCACCTTTCTCTAGCAGGGTTAAAATTTCCTGCAACAGGAGCGGATCTGGAATTTTGGCGGAGTTGGCTCCCGGTGGATGATTCTGAGGCCTTTTTAGAAAGGGGAGACAGTAACCTTGGGCTACTGTTTCCAGTGCCCAAGCATCTGAGGTAATGCCCTGCCATTCCTCAGATGTTGAGAGATCCTGCCTCCCACTGGTGTTTTGTGTAATAAGGTCTCAGAGGGATTTGGAGGCGGCTGCAGGAGTGGCTGAGGGTACAGATGCCGCTCCTGAGGCTGATTTTGCACCTCTTCCTCGTGCTCCACGCGGGAAGTTTCTTTTGCCCCTTTGAGAAGCCTGTCCTCTTCCTCTACCAAAAGAGGAGTAGTATCGAAAAGAACGACCCCTCCAGGAAGATGAGCTGGAATAGGGTTTTAGAGGCTGGCGCAAAGAGGCGCGAAGTGATTTAGCTGCCGCTTTCGAGGTCTGAAGTTTTTCTAGGCTTTCATCAGCCTTTCTGCCAAAGAGGCTCGAGCCATCAAAGGGCATGTTGAGGAGTCTAGCTTGCACGTCCGGTGTAAATCCCGACTTCCTCAACCACGCAAATCTGCATAGCACAACGCTTGCAGCCATGGATCTGCTGATACTATCAGCAGTATCCAGTCCAGACTGGAGACATTCCCCCATTGCCTCCTTCCCGTCTTTAACTATATTCAGGAAGCCTTCCCTTTCCTCGCCTTCCGGAATATGATCAGCCGCCGCCGAAATACAGTCCCACAGGGTATGGGTAAACCTGGCTAGGGTACAGGTGACATTTGCTGATTTAAGTGCCATACTGCCTGACGTGAAAACTTTACGTGCCCAGGCATCAATTTTTTTATCCTCTCTATCTGGAGGGCTACTTGGATAAGCAGTTTGTTTTGAAGTAGATGCTGCCTGAATGACTAAACTCTCTGGAGTCGGATGTTTATTCAAATATTCAGGATCCGTTCCAGCTGGTCTATATTTCCTTGGAAAAGTGCTATCTGCAGCAGCAATAGTTTCTGGTTTCTCCCAGTTTTTCTCCAAAGTCCTTTGAAGGGCCCTGTCAAAAGGGAGAACAGGATCTTTCTGAGGTCCCTTGACACTAATATCCGTCATGTCATCTTGTTCAAAAATGGGTGAAGTATTACCCCAACCCATATATTCAACTACCCTGGTCATAAGACCCCTGTACCCAGCATCTGCATGCTCTGCAGGATCAGGTTTGGCAAACTCTAATTCTGGGGATGTGTCGACTCCACTGGCAGAATGTAGAGTATCACTCAGGTCTCTCATTCTAGATTCCTGGTCAATAAGTTCTTCAGGAACTTGTCTTGTACCATAAGCAACTCCCAAGGAGTAACCTCGTCTTCTTCTGAAGCAGACTCTTCATAGATTGCTGACATAGATTTGAAAAAGTCTGATCTGGGCAAAAGAGTGAATCTCCTTTCTTCCTCTTCCATCTGCTTCGAAGGAAATGGCAAATCCCTCAAAGTTTTTCGAGGGTGTCTTCGAAGTTTTCGAAGATGACTTCGATAATGGCGTTGATGGCGCATTTGGCTTTGGCGTCGAAATTATCGATGAAGTTGTCGAAGTCTTCGACGACTTGTGTTTCTTGGCCGGCACTGGAGAGGTGCTCGACTCTCGAAGATTCTTCGACGGTTTTACATCGACTCGAGGTTTTTTGTATTCCTCGATGCTACTGGTCTTGGCCATAGTAGCCTTGGACTTCCCTTTGTCGTCCAATGGAGCGACTTTAGGGGTATGGCTTTTTCGAGGTTCTTTCGAGGGGGTCGAGGCCGCATTCTCGAAAACCTCCATCATCTTTTTGCGGAATTCTTCCCACTTACTGGGAGAATCCGATTTAGTCGGACAACGAATTTCTTCGGTCGACTCTGAAGAAGAAGATGATTAGGGAGATCTATGTCTCCTCTTCATTTTTTTCGATGACGATGAAGAGTGTCTCGATCTACTCCTACATCGAGATCTCTTCGAGTGCCTATGGCGATCCGATTCCTTAGAATCAGTCGCTTTATTATGTCTTTTTGACGAAACCTTTTTTGAGGCCTCCCTCCCCACCGACAGTTTACCTCTCCTCTCACGAAGAGCTTTTACGGTCATCGATTGGCAGGACCCGCAGTCGTCGGTTCGGTGACTGGAACCGAGACACCAGAGACAAATCCGGTGGGGATCGGTGATCACCATCTTAGATCCACAATCTGCACACTTTTTAAACCCAGTTCTGGGTGTTGAAGGTGTCAAAGATGACAACATTTTCTTCACAGAAAATAGAAGCGCGCCGCTCTCAATAGAGAAGCGATCGGAAAAACGGAACTGAAGCAACGAGCGCGGCTCGAGCTATTTATACCATCAGTGACGTCGACAGAGTACGGAGTACGTCGAGGGACAATCGATGCCACGACCTCGAGCACAGCGCCCTCTGCGGAGAACATTTTTTTCCGAAGCAGCGAAGCTGGAGATAACGATTTTTCTGATGTTTGTTAATCTGCTTAGAATCACATGCTGTGCATAGGTCCGACATCCAGTGGTCACTGCGGAGTATTGCATTTTGTTTTTCGTAGTCGAAAAGGGGACGTCGACAAGGCGTGTATGAAACACTATCCCTATAGTGACGTGCGTTGTACCCACAATCCCTCACGCGTCGAGGTCCCTCAGATTGTTTTTTTCCGCCCAGCTACTGGTCGCCTTTACGCGGAGCTCCTCGAGAGACATTGCAGATTCATCTCCTCGACCTTTGGTCGTTTTCTTATTAATATATAACACCTAGATCCCTCCCTTGACGCAGTTGTGAAGCTGTTTCTCCGCCGAGCAAGATCTTCGACGGAGGGGACGAGCGGAGGAGATCCTTCGACGTTGCCGAACACGTGGCCTGGCCTCGCAGGCCAAATACAGTAGGGAGAGTGGGGTCGTGGGACATCTCTGTTTCCTTTCTGAGGATGCCTTTCCCTTTCCCCTTCCCCTTCCTTTCCCTTGGGGTCGTTATCACGATTTACTGCCTCAGCTATGGAGAGGACACCCTTTAGGTTTTGCCCGCGTTGCAAGGGCAAGTTCACTTGGAAGGACAAGCATTCACGGTGTAACCGCTGCTTGCCCCTCGATCACAAGGAGGAGGGTTGCACGGCTTGTCGGCTTCTTAAGCCAAAGACTCTAAAAGACCGTAGGGTCAAGAGGTGGGCAGCCTACGCTATGTCGAAGGCTGATTCCTCACCCGCCGCTGCTACCACCGACAGTGACGAGGAACGTGATAACACGACCTCCGCTATGGAAGTGGTAGACCCCTCTAAAGAGCGCTCGCGTTCTTCGTCGTCTGTCCCCGACGGGCTCGGCTCACGCCCTGCTTATGGGGATGAACACCCCGGCGACACTGACGCACACAATACCACCCATAAGCACACAACCCACGGCTCTTCTTCGTCGAAGAAAGCATCAGCGCCCAAGGAGACGCAGGTTCCACCGGCGGCCTCCTCGGACCGTTCAGGTTCGAAGCCCCTCTCGCAACCGCAGCCGCGACCAGCGACTGGGCTTTCGGCAAATAAGGGCGCCGCCCCCAAACCATCGGCCGACGCGCACCAGCAGAGAGCGCACGCCGCCGTAGAACGATCGACACCCGTAACGTCGAAACCACAGCCCTCCTCTGACAAACTAGTCGCAGAGAGCTTGGCGAGGATCGTTGTAGCCGATGCCCAGAAGTGTACGCCGAAAGACACGTCGAGCGCTACACAAAAGTCGAAAGACATGCCGAAAAGGCCCGAAGAAAGACAGGGACTACCCCCGTCAGTCGGGGGGACCCCCAGCACACCGGAAGGCTTTTCTGACTGCGACGGGACACTTTCCTCGACGTTATGGGAGAGGTTGAGCCGTTTTCAGGCGGAAGACACTAATTTTCCCCCGCTAGACCGCTCAGGGGTACCCCATGAGACCATGGAAAGGCTCCATCTCTGCATGGAGAGGATGGAGAGGTTTATGAAGACCCAGAACCCTCCCACTCCCAAGAGAACAAGAGAAGGGCCTCAGGAGGACCCCAGGGCTAAATATCTGAGACTATTCAACCCCTCCCAGCAGGACATGAAAAAGGTTTCATCAAAAGGTGTCGCCTCAGATTTCCTCACTGGTGAGGAGCAATACTTGGAGGAGGAGGATGAATTTGTGGACGATGAAGAGGGACAGAACCAGGAGGAAGGTCTGGAAGACAGCCCAGACATGGTAGGAGAAGGCTTCGGAGAAAATCTAGAAGAAGGGCCTTCACATCCCTGGCAATCCCCATCAGTATATTCGGACACTGATGTCCTGAACCTAAATCCTCCTGACAATTCACCTGTTAGGAACACGTCTCCCATAGACGATCAGCCCACATTCAATGCCCTGTTGCGCAGAGCAGCAGCACATTTCGAACTGGACACTGGGGAGATCTCTCCTGAAATAGACTTTGTGGAAAGAGTAATTAAGGAGAAACCCCCGGTCAGCCAGACCATTCCCCTCCTCGCTTCAGTGAAGAGAAGAATCATCCCTTCGCTATCCACGCCCGCACTAATCAGAGGAGTTAATCCAAGAATTGAAAAACTTTTCACTCCTTCACCCTCAGACCCGCTGTACATCAGGGGACATTCTATTCCTGACTCCCTTGTAGTAACTAATACAAGGAAGAGGGCAGTGGTGCCACTGTCCACCAGCGAGGCACCACCTGACAAGGAGGGCAAGGGATTATATGCCCTTGGAAAGAGAGTCACATCCTCGGCTGCCTTTTCTGCAAGAATTGCGAACAACAATTCCTTGCTAGCTAGCTACGCGGACGCGCAGTGGGCCAAACTGCGCAAAGACGCCGAAGAAGCGCCGGAACCGCTACGGACACGCCTGCTATCAACTATTGGCGAAGGAACCCAGGTCAACCAGAGCATTGTGAAGAACTCTCTGGATGCTGCAGAGACTGCGGGACGTTCCCTGGTTCAGGGAATACTCCTAAAACGCCATGTATGGCTGCGTAACTCAGGGTTCAAACCGGAGACACAGGCGTCTTTAATAAATAAACCTATTGAAGACTCAAACCGCTTCGGGAAAGCGGTGGATGAGGCTCTGGAGATGGCTAAAAAAGAGTTCGATACTATCAAAACTCTTGACCAGATCTCTAAGCCCACTACCAGACGCGGCTATGGCAACAAACGCTTTTTTCGTGGCCAACGCCAACAGAATCAGCAGCAACAGTACCCTGCCACCAATTACCAGACCAATAGTGGGCAGTACAGCCAAAGAGGCCAGCGCCGTGGCAAAGGGAGAGGTCGGGGGTCCACCCCCAGACGCTCCCAAGCCCCCAACAACACCAAGAGACGCGAAGATTCGCGTCCCCTCCCATGCAACACCGGTCAGGGGCCGGCTAACATCCTTTCTTCCAGCATGGGAGGGAATAACGCTGGGTACTTTCCACCGTAGCCCACGGATACTGCATCGAATTCAACGGTTCCCAAACATACAGACCCCCGAGGGGACGACGCATGACACCAGAACACCTTGCCATCCTCCTCCAAGAAGTAGACCAACTGCTGGAAAAAGGAGCCATAGAAGTCGTGCCTCTATCTCAGGTAACGGAAGGTATTTATTCAGTGTACTTCCTTGTACCCAAAAAGGATCTAACCATGCGCCCTGTATTAGATCTGCGCCCAGCGAACAAGTTTGTCAAACCCCAGAAGTTTCGTATGGTGACCTTACAGGAAGTGATCAACCTGCTATCACAAGGAGATTACATGACAACACTAGACATGAAAGATGCATACTTTCATATTTTAATGTTGCCAGCGCACAGAAAATACCTCAGGTTCATGATAGAGGGCAAACACTACCAGTTCAGAGTGCTACCCTTCGGCATAGCATCCGCAACAAGGGTATTCACGAAGGTACTGGCAGTGGCAGCGGCCCACCTGCGCAGGTTGTCCATCCCAGTTTACCCTTACCTCGACGACTGGCTCATAACAGGGGATTTTTACGAAACATGCTTCTCCAAAACCCAAAAGACTGTAGACCTTTTGTTCCAGCTGGGCTTCTCCATCAACGAAAAGAAGTCCAGCCTAGACCCCAGCCAGATCAAACAATTCCTAGGGGCTCTAATTCAAACAAAGGACGGCCTCGTCTTCGCCTCCAACGAGAGGGTCCAAAACATGCTGTTTCAGATCCCTCAATATGTGGCCGGTCGAGAGGTGACGGTACGCAAAGCAATGCGCTTGCTAGGAATGATGGCGTCGTGTATTTATTTGGTACCTCACGCGCGCCTGCGCATGCGCCCAATGCAAGAGTGGCTCAACAGCCAGTGGTGTCAGGCCAGCGGACTATGGGACGATCTAGTGGTGGTCTCGCAGGCCTTGGTTCTCTCGCTACGGTGGTGGACAAAGGAAAACCTGGTAAGAGGGAAACCCTTTGCCACACCCGCGGCGGAAGCCACTCTAACCACAGACGCATCCCTCACAGGATGGGGGGCTCACCTATCCCATCAGACTGCTCACGGAGTGTGGACTCCGAATGTAGCATCCAAACACATAAATCTACTGGAGCTACTAGCTGTGTTCAAGGCGCTAAAAGCCTTCCAGGAACACCTACAAGGCAAAACAGTGATGGTCCTTACAGACAGCACCACAGCCATGTACTACATCAACAAGCAGGGGGGCACCCACTCTCCAGGACTGTCCAAACTGGCCCAAAATATATGGAAGTGGGCTCTCAAACAAAACATGTTCCTACTGTCACAACATGTACCAGGGGAACTCAATCTGCTGGCAGACAAACTCAGCAGAGATTTCTCCCTGCCCGAAGAGTACGAATGGCGACTGCACGAAGACATCGTCTTCGACGTCTTCACGCAATGGGGATTCCCAGAAATAGACCTGTTCGCAACCCTGGAGAACTCACAATGCCAAAGTTACGCCTCCAGGTACCCCCAGAACCAATCCAAGGGGAACGGTCTGTCGATTCAATGGTCAGGGAAATTTGTTTACGCTTTTCCCCCCCGACTCCCCTTCTCAACAAGGTGGTGCACAAGATGCACCAGGAACAAGTGACCATGATACTGGTGGCCCCAATGTGGGCCCGACAGCCATGGTTCGCTCACTTGATGGAGATGTCTCTATCTCCCCCAGTGAAACTCCCCTGCCCGTACAACATGCTGTCACAAGACAAGGGCAGGACTCTGCATCCATGCCCCCAGAACATGAACTTAGCAGCCTGGCTCCTGAGATCATAGAATTTGGACATCTACAGTTCCCGCATAGATGCATGGACATCCTCAGGGAAGCCAGAAAACCTAACACTTGACACTGCTATTCTAGCAAGTGGAAGAGATTTGTCATTCTGGTGCAGAGGAAAGAGCATCAACCCGATTGACTGCTCTCCCACACATTGTTCTATACCTGACCCATTTATTGGATTCAGGTCTAGTGTTCAATTCCATTAAAGTCCACCTAGCGGCACTTTCTGCATACACCACTTCCCAACTCAAAGTGTTGTGGTGGAAGATCCCTGTTATAAAGGCCTTCATGGAGGGAGTAAAGAGAATACACCCCCCGATAGCTGACCCAGCTCCCGGATGGGACCTTAACGTGGTACTTACCAGACTCATGGGCTCACCATTTGAACCCATGCACAAAGCATCTCTTAAAGACCTCACTCTTAAGACTGCTTTTCTAATAGCTATCACCTCCATCAGGAGAGTAAGTGAACTACAGGCTCTTTCTGTTCTAGACCCTTTCGTTACAGTTCACAGAGATAAGGTGGTTCTACGCACGCACCCAAGGTTTGCACCGAAATTCATCTCAGAATTCCACGTAAACCAGTCTATAGAACTACCAACGTTCTTTCAAAATCCTTCCAACTTGGGAGAAAAAAGTCTGCACACACTAGATGTGCGCAGGGCGGTCATGTTCTACATGGAAAGAACCAGACCACTGAGGAAGACCAATCAGTTCTTCGTCTCGGTGGCAGCAGGAAGAGAAGGGGATGCAGTTTCAAAGTCCACTATTTCTAGATGGATTGTTCAATGCATCACTCTCTGCTATACTCTTGCTAAGAGAGAACTGCCCTTTAAGCCAAGAGCACACTCTACTCGAGGCACAGGGGCGTCCATAGCATTCATTGCAAATGTTCCCCTTGAGTCCATCTGCAAGGCGGCTACCTGGAGTTCTGTGCACACCTTTACAAAACACTACTGTCTAGCTGCACACTCGAGATCTGACTCCCAGGTGGGACAGGCAGTATTAAGACATCTTTTCTCTACTGTTCCTTCTCATAACCCACCGCCAACTCCGGGTACTGCTCACTAGTCTATGCACAGCATGTGATTCTAAGCAGATTAACAAACATCAGAAGACAATGCATTACTTACCGTAAAAGCATTTCTGATGGTTGTATCTGCTTAGATTCACATGCGCCCACCCTTCCTCCCCGCTCGGATGGAAGGAACATAGACTTCCTTTTATATCCCTCTTTTCTGTACTCACTCACGTCTAGAAGGCTCCCTCAGGGCAGAAAAATACAAACAGAGGGACCTCGACGCGTGAGGGATTGTGGGTACAACGCACGTCACTATAGGGATAGTGTTTCATACACGCCTTGTCGACGTCCCCTTTTCGACTACGAAAAACAAAATGCAATACTCCGCAGTGACCACTGGATGTCGGACCTATGCACAGCATGTGAATCTAAGCAGATACAACCATCAGAAATGCTTTTACGGTAAGTAATGCATTGTCATCACAAGACGAGGAATACGTGGGAGGACACAATCCATTCGAAATGCGACTTCTTGGGTATATTAAGGGCAGCCCTGATGGCATTATTCTGAATTACTTGTAACTTGTTGATGTTTTTGTGGCTAGTACCTAGATAGAGGGCGTTATAATAATCAATTTTGGACAGGAGTAAAGTTCTAGCAAGTGTAATGCAGTTAGGTGTGGAGATGAATGGCCTGCAGGTGGTGATTAGTTTTCAAGTATATGCGGATGATGTAGCTACCACATTAGTTTGTTTGGAGAAGGATAAGGTGGCGTCGAGGTAGATGGCAAGAGTTTTAGTGTTGTTAGAGAGGGTAATGGAGTTGCCATCTATAATAAATTATTTGAAGGCAGTGTTTAGTTTTTTAATTTAGCATGTGTACCAAGAATGAGCAGCTCAGTTTTTTCATCGTTAAGACAAAGACCATGCTGTGCCATCCATTCTTGTATCACTGAGTATATTTCGTTAAGGGTTTTGCTGTCAATTGCGTAGTCACCAGAGATAGGAATGAGTATCTGGGTGTCGTCCGCATAGTTAGTATGCGTGACACCCAGATAGTCAAGGATATCAAATAGGGGCTTTGTGAAGACATTATAGAGAGTGGGGGACACACATGAGCCTTGCGGAACCCCACAAGGTACCGGGGAAGGTTCAGCAGAAGCAGTGGGAGAGAAGACCCCTCACAGTTCTGTTCGCCAAGAAAGAGCCGATCCAAGAGGTGGCTCAGTCGAAGAAATGTGCTGCAGATTTAAGATGGTGGCGTAGATTTTGGTGGTTGACCAAATCAAAAGCTGCTGACAGATTGAGCAGTAAGAGGAGTGCTAGTTTACCATTGTCTTTTAGTACTTGAATTTGAGTGATGAGATCTATCAAGGCGGTTTCCGTGCTGTGCTTTGGTCGGAAACCAGATTACCTAAGTCACAGTAGATTGTTAGATTCTAGGTATGCCTGTATTTGCAGGTAGACTGCTCTATCCAATATTTTTAGAAGAAAGGGTACCGTTGTTATAAGTCTATAATTAGACGGTTTGGTTAAGTCAAGGGTCAGTTTTTTAAGTAGGGGAATGACCCAAGCATCTTTTAAGTTGTTACTGTCACTGTTACCTATGACACTTAACATAGCCACATGGAACGTCAAAGGGCTATATAATCCTGTTAAGCAGAGGAAAATTCTCTCACAGATCAATAGAGCTAAGCCATCCATTGCATGCTTGCAAGAATCTCACCTCTCGTATGAGAATGACACATCCATGATCAACAAAATCTATCCAATTATAAAAACATGGATGGCCTCCCACGGCCTTTGTCTTAACAATGACAAACGGTGCTCCTTATTGTTGGGTCCCCAAAAAAACGGGCTAAACTGTCCACGCAATACAAATCCATTCTCATTGACGGAATCCCCATCAAAGTCTCTCACGCGGTTAAAACTCTAGGTTTCTACCTCGACTCAGGTCTTAACCTTAACAAACAAATCAGCGCCACAGCAACCGTCACTAACTACACTTGCAAACTGATAAACGCTTGCAAACCCTTCCTGTCCACGGCAAGCTGCATCACAATTGCCAGAGCACTAATCCTCTCCAAAGTAGACTATTGCAATGCCTTATACCTAGGCACCAGCAAACGCAATACCTCTAAACTACAAACTATCCATAATAATGCCCTTCGGGCAGCGCTTGGCATACCCAAGTTGCAACATATCTCACACGTGAGAGGTGACACCAACTGGCTCTCCGTTAATGACAGAATCAAACTCAAAACATTCAACCTCACGCTCAAATGCTTGTCCAACAAGGCCCCTCCGTACCTAACGGACAGATTCTCCAAACACACTTCCACATGTCCCATCAGAAAAGCCCAAGCCAATAGCCTCAATACCCAAGTTCAAACTCATAAAAACTGGAGGCGCCAGTTTCCCAGTCTTAGCATCACAATTGTGGAATTCCATCCTTGACCCACTCAGAGCCATATCCCCCTTCCAGTGCTTCAAATCCAAGGTAAAGAAATGGCTGCACTCCCTAGACCATTGATTAGACTACACCCAATGCATAGACTACCCAATGTATATACTGCCTTGTAAATTCCTTTATATATTGCTGCTCAACTGTATATAACACCCTGTATGTTCCTTGTATTGTTATGTATATTTCCTTACTGTCATATGCAACTTTGTAACCTGATCTGCGTCCAGATGCCTCCGGGCCCGGTGCGCACTATAAACGAATAAACAATTACAATAAGAATGGAGTTTTTACTCTTATTAATAAACATCTTCAATGCAAGGTCTTATCTATAGAGTCGGATGATGTAGGAAGATTGGTCTTGGTTAAACTCCTCATTGATTCCATAGAATACTCCATTTTAAACATATATGGCCACACCAATGCTGACCCTACTTTCTGGACTCAGTTAAGAAATAATATTTTCAAATCCTGCCCTAATAACCTCATTGTATGTGGAGATTGTAATGAGAAAATAGACCCCCTTCTTGATGATAAGAAATCCAATGTACGTTTTAAAACTACTAAATCACATCTACAATTTGCCAACTTTGTCTTTGAATTAGGCCTTATTGATGCATGGCGTATCATTAATCCCTCAGACATGGTCTACACCTTCTACTCCCCTCCTCATAACTCATTTTCAAGGATTGTCTTTGTAACCAAATCTCTGACTAACTGTTTTTAGATGCCAAGATAGAGGGTATTACCTTGTCAGATCATGCTTCTGTTCATATCAAACTATCCAATGCACAAAATATACATCAACATAACAGATGGACATTCAGTTCATCTCTTTTGAAAGACTAACAATTTGTGAAATGTATCCATCAACAGCATATAAATTGTTTCACCGAAAACTCTCCTGCTGATACATCCGTACATAATAACTGGGACTGTTACAAAGCGATATTAAGAGGACACATTATATCCTATACTGCCACTAAAAAGAAAAAAACTCAAAAAAGAAACAAGATATTTGTAAACATATCAAATCCTTACAATCAGAAGACATTTGGACTAATGATGCCCCTATTCTCCAAAGAATAATTAACTTAGAATACAGTACAATAAATTAGCTACAGAATACTGTGCCAATCTTTTAAAGTAAAAATCCAAGGTTTATCAATTTTCTAATAAATCCGGCAAATCGTTAGCATCAAATCAAAAAAAGATAAAGCAAAGATTACTGTTATTAAATATCATTATGGCAATAGAATCTTGACTGATAAGGATATTTTACAAGTCTTCTCAAACTTTTTATCAAAAGTTATACTCATCTGAAGCACTGCCCAACAGTACCCATGCAGCGGACTTCCTTAAGCATATTAATTGCAGCTTGTATATAAATTCCAATATTCAATTACTAAATGCTCCCATATCTGCGAGTGAGATATATAGAGCTATTAATGACCTAAAAAAGACCAAGTCCCAGATTTATTAATTTTATTTATTTGCATTTTTAAAGCGGTCACAGAGCCTGGGGGCATTGAGGCGCTGTTACAGGAATGTCTTCGTTGCGTATTTATAGCGCCTTAATACCCATAGGTTTCTAAGCGCGGACCCAGGGATCGAACCTGTGTTGCTTTGTGTCGTCTTGTTTCCAATGCGAGCACGTTGCCGCTGAGCTATCCTTCTGGGACAGATGGGTTCTCAATTGATTATTTCGCACATTTCAAGGATATACTGGTTCCTAGGCTTAATGAATTACGTACTTCCTTCATTGCTGATGAAAAGAACACTGGATCTTTCTCTGAAGCAATACTTATTGTATTCCGTAAACCCAACAAAGACGCTGAATTACCTCAAAATTATAGACCCATATCCTTAAAACCTATTGTAAAGTGTTTGGCAAAATCCTAGTCAAAAGACGTATCCCCTTCCTTCCAAATTTAATTAAACTGACCAGGTGGGCTATGTCAAAGGCAGACTATCTTCAGCCAATATTAGACTCTTTACGAACATTCTTAACGTCTTTTGAAATTCTCCTAATCCATATACGGCAATAGCACTAGATGCTGAAACAGCCTTCGATAGGGTAGAATGGACCTTTATGTTTGAAGCTCTTCCTTGGCATGGAATCCCCGATCCATTTATATCTATGGTCAAAGTACTCTACTCTAATCCACAACATCAGTTTTTATAAATAATGAAATATCCCCCTTTTTTCCTCTCCATAGAGGTACTTGCCAGGGTTGTCCTCTTTCTCCCCTTCTGTTTATTCTGGCATTGGAACCCTTTCTAGAAGCAATAAGACGGGTTGATAATATACTCTCAGCAGCTTTCGACTTGCTCGACCACCGGAAGCTCCGAGAGGCCATAGACACTGCGGGAAACTGCTCCCAGGAAGCCATTGATTGGATATCCTCATTCCTGCAAGATAGACAATCCAAAATAGTCTGGGGTAATCACTCCTCAGCACCTAAATCAGTAGATTGTGGTGTCCCACAAGGGGCTAGCTTCTCCCCACTATTAATTTGTATCTACGCTGCCCATGCACACTACTGACTCACCTCGGCATATTCACTGGGAGCTGAAGCACAAGTCGTTTACATGAAAAAAACTGCCAGTACTATCAGAAACTACTGAGAAAAATTAGACCCTACTAAACAAACAAAACAGCATCACAATTGCTAGGGCTATTATTCTCTCACGGTTAGACTACGGAAATGCACTGTTGCTGGGTGCCAGCAATAAATGCCTAAAACAATTTCAAGTGATCATGAGCAACGCTGTCAGGACTATCTCCGGAAAAACATGGAGGGAACATATCACTGACGAACGAAGGAACCTACACTGGCTAGCCATAAAGGAACGCACTACATTCAAATCACTAACTATGGTCCATCACTGTCTTTATGGACTGGCTCCAAGATACCTGAACAAACACTTCAAGTGATATGAACCAAATCGTAATCTAAAATCAGCAAACAAAGGCACAATTCAAGCCATACAAACCAAAAAAGCTAATGGCTTAGGCCGAGCCTTCACAGCCAAATCAACAACTATATGGAATACTCTGCCTTTGACTCTCAGAACTGAACCAAACCTCAACTCCTTTAAAAAGAAATTGAAAACCTTACTCTTCAAATAAACCCATCATCTATATACTAGATCTTCAAACCACAGGTCTATATGGAATGCGCTCTGATGCCGCGGGCTGCAGTGCTATACAAACAAATAAATACAAAATAAAATATAAATACTTGGTATTCAGTACTAAGGTATTAAGATTAAAACAGCTGCTTATGCAGATGATGTACTACTTTTATTGAATATTATGGATACGGGTCTACACCATCTTACACCTATTATTACACAATTCCCTCTGGCGTCAGGGTACAAGCTTGATGCAGACAAATCAGTGATTCTACCACTCAACTTACATTGCACCAAACATCACATTTCAAGTTCTGGAATGAGATGGTGCCCAACAGGTAATAAGTATCTAGGTATTCATATAACGTCCTCAACCAACAATATTATTAAACAAAATACAGCAAATATTCTAACTAGGGTGAAGGAATTCACAAATACATGGGTCCCCCTTTTCCTATTGTGGTTGGGTAGACTTGAAGCTGTTAGAATGATGATTTCACCTATTATACTCTATTCTCTATATATACTCCATATTCCTATCCCTGCTTCTTTCTTTAAATTGTTAGACTCTTATATCCTCAAATTTCGCTGCGGGAAATAGGAGCTGAGAACTGAAGGAGGAGTTGGCTTCCCGAATTATTTAAAAAATAAAAAATAAAAAAATAAATTTAAATTAAAAAAAAAAAACGCACTCATCCTTTGTTCTATGACAGGTTCAGTTGTGGTTCATTCCCACTAATCCTAATGTGCCCAACTGGTTTCTTATAGAGAGAGCGATGGTCTCCCCCATGTTCTTATGGGTTGTCCATACATAAAAAATAACAAATGCTTCACTAGTATTAATGTTTTTATTATGTAAAATGTATGCCCTATTTATTTATCTATTTATTTCTATTCTACTTACCTTGTACTGCACTTTTCCCTTCCACTTACCCCTGCACTTGCGCGGTCTGAATGACACCTGGCCTAGTAGGATCGTTGTCTGTTCTCCCCCTGTTCCCCCCTCCCTGCCTCGTCGCGCCTTGAAACACTTGTGTATAGGCGCGTTACAAATGCCATATCATATATCATGTACCTCCGATCATACTTCTTCTCGTTAAGTACACAAAGATCCCAGTTTATATCAAAGTATACTTGTTTGAATCCCCTGATAAAGATCAACAAGGGAACTGTATGTTGGAGACCATTTTTATCTCTTTGTATTAAATATGTAGGACAGCTATTCGTTCAGGGTATGCACCTCACATTTAATGAGTTCATAACTAAATTTCATGTAATAGTGTCTTTTCTACAGCAATATGTAAGTTTAATAGATGCTATCATAGAAAATTATAATCTGTTAATTTATAATGCAAACATTTATCAAGGTCAAAGATTACTTCATCTATCTAACCCCAATGTTACAGCTTCCATGTTCTACAAAGCCTGTTCTTCCACGTCAACTGATGGAGTTCCTTGGAATGTCAAAACGATTGGCGCCAAGACTGCTCACTAAATGACTCCCAATGGGTATGGCCCTCTATGTGGACTAATATATCTAAAGCGATTGTCTCAGCAAGTTTACTTCAAACATTGTATTTCTTCCAACATAGGACCTTTATCACTCTACTAATACTTTTCAGGGGTGGACTCTCCCTAGATGACAAATGTTGGAGCTGCCTTTGTACTCGGGGGTCTTTCAAACATATTGCTTTTGAATGTATTCATGTCAAAGGATTCTGGGAAAGGGCTTGGGAGCGTATTTTTCAGCTACAGTTGGATTTCTCCTTTACTGTTCTGTTTCATGGTAGCAAAGTTATCCAACCTGCCATTGATAAGAATAAATGTTACCTGTTTGATCGCTTCATTGCCATAGAAATCCTGACTATTACTTCGAACTTGAAAGATCTCAAAAGGTGTACATTTCAAATGATGGTGGAATTCAGTATGCAACATCCATAGAATGGAAAAATGCAATGCTATGTCGCCACAATTGCAGCACAAGCATGAGTTAAAATGGCAATCATTTCTAGATGGAATATGCAATGCCTAGTTAATGGAAAAGATTATTTTCACTGGTACTATATACCGTAATAATTAATGTCCCTTCCCTCCATTCATGTTAATCTTGTTGTTTGTACTTATAGTTTATCATAATTGCCTCATACAACTATGAGTTCACTTTTAATTTGCATTTAATGCATTAGGGTATAGCATTTATGTCCTTCATGAGGTTTCTATAGTGTTTAAATATGATGTAGATGAACATCTTGCTCTAGCAAGTACGCAGTGTTTCTTTTGATCTTTATATGCTGTTCTACTTATTGTATGAACCTTGTATACTTACTGATCTTAATAAAAAAATATTTAAACACAAAAAGAAGTCACTAGGAATGCTGCTAAGAGGACACAGTTTATTTTGCAGTTTGGCAATGTACTTTTGTTCCCTTGTTACTAGAATTCATAGGGCTACTGGTAAATCTAAAAATATATTTATTTGTTCAAAATGCGCCTTTATTAAGTTAACTGACTGAACAAGAAAATAAATCCCAACACCTGCTAGCAGAGCGAGTATGACTGAAATGACACACCCAGAGAGCAAAATGCCCAATGTACACATACTTCAATGGAACATGACATTATGAAAACAGCCTTTTTGACAGACTGCAATGTCCCAGTAACAATCTATATATCTTAAAAAAAAAAAATGCACCCTAAAACCCCATTTCCTTATCTTTCACAACATTTCTAACAGTGAATACGCTAAAGTGTACGGATGGCAGCGTTCAATTATTCGTTTGATCCAACACATCTAGTACACTGTCTGTTCCATTTTGTACAGTTCAAGAAATCATGCTCAGTCTAGTTTCTTTTTCAAAACAATTAAGTTGCATTGTGTGGCTGGCGCTGCCCATTTCTGTAACTCTCTCTCTACGATTTTGCAGTACATGGAAGCACGTGAAAACGGCCTAAACACCTCCACAAATCAGGGCATTTTATGTTCATTTTGCCCACTCCACACAGTTCTGGCCTACCACAGCCAATGTGATGCACCCTTCTTCCACCACTACTGCTACAAGTGCCAACTGCGTGTTGGAGGATCTGAGAGTTGATGGCAATGCGAACTTTGCAGGCATAGAATCCCCGTCTATCGCCGCTCAGCATGTGAGTGCGCTTTACAGATGGAAATGCCCCCGAAACTGCAGCTACATGCAGTTCACTGCAGTTTTTGCTCAATCCTGTGCACAAGACTGTAAATATGGAGCCAGAAAGTGCATTTATTTATTATCCTAATTATGTAAATTTTTTAAGTGTACTCCCTTAACAGCGCAAAGCTCAGAAGCATCATTGAGACACAAAGTTTACATATTGAATCTGCTGCTCTTATGATGCAGCCATCTGTGTGCCAGCAACAGAGCTTCACCAACTGAAAGCACATGTTTAAATAAAAACGCTCTTCAAGGTTCATGCATTCCCACCCAAATTCCTTTATGCATTACGGAGCGATCTGCCCGATGGGTGGGTGGATGAATGAATGGATGGATGGACAGACAGCATAGGTTGGGGTATATATTAATGGATGGATGGATGGATGGATGGATGGATGGATGGATGGATGGATGGATGGATGGATGGATGGGAGTTGGGCGAGCTGGAGGTTTGTGACAAAGAATCTCCATATCAGAGTTTATTACACAACTTTATTGCATGTCTTACATTACTGAAAGTACAGTAGGTTCACATAGATTTTTCGGGTTGGCATTATCTTGCATTTTGGGACTTATAGTTTACTATTCAGGATGTGAAAATTAAAGCTACAATTCTTTTGGCTTAACATGTTGCTATAAGGATTTACATGTCATGTGGCTCGATTATGCCATTTCTGTTTTTTGTAAGTAAACTCTATAAAACATTAATACTGAAGGCCTTGAAATCCGAACTATTTGCACCCAGTCAAGCTTGGAAGGTATGTGATCAAATTTGAAGAGTGGCACTTTGCTGTTCAGCTAAAGTTTGTGATCCTCCTAATCCATTTCCCCCACCCCCTCCACCAGCTGTTCGGCCATCCTACTCCCTCCTTTTTGGATGCATCCAGAGTACCACTAGTTTCTTTTTTCCACTTCCACAACTGCACACATCACAGTCCCCAATATTGTACAACACATTCAAACCCACTCCTTTTCATGTATAGCCTGTACTTGCGGGGGTGAGTTTTCGGATTTCCTTGGGGTACCCGGTGGCACCAATGGAGAGGGGTAGATTCAGACAGCGTGGGCCAGCCCAGGTACTCACACCCAAAACATGGGGTGCATCTGTGATTCTTCTGTAAGGGCAAGTGATGCCTGTGCGACATAACCTAGTTTGTCAGCAGGCGCTTTCACCCACTAGATTATCATACCGGTGCAGGCTATCAAGTATACCCTGTTCTTTTAGGAGCTATGCCCTGCAAGTTCAGAGAGTTGTGAGATCACCAGCGGTACCAGGTGGCATCAACGAAGTGAGGTAGATGTTTTCAGTGTGTGCCAGGTACTCAAGCCCAGCTTACAGTATGTGAGATGCCTCTGTACGGCAGATCACAACTGATACCATAACGTGCCTCCACAGATTTCTGCAGCAGGCGTAGTAGCCCATCTGGTTATCTTACCTGATGGGAACTCCCGACCAGAGAGCCACTGAGGCTGCCGTGGCTCTCTTGGAATGTGCTCTGGGATTTGATTGTAATGGCCTGTTGGCCTTTGCATGGCAGAAAGATATTGTAGATACCACCCATCTTGAGATGCCCTGTTCCAAAATGGATCTACCTTTGTTGGATGGGTCAAAGGCTACGAAGTGTGGTTTAGAGGAGCTAACCGATTTCGTGCGATCCAAGTAATATTTCAGTGCCCTCTTAACATCTAATGAGTGCAGTGTCTTTTCTGCTGGAGAAGAGGCATTTGGAAAAAAATGTGGTAGAGTGATGGTTACATTTTTATGAAATTCAGACTGAACCGTATGAATTAAATGTGAGTTCGTACAGAGGACCACCTTGTCCCTCATGAATCGAACGTAAGAAGGATCAATAACCAAGGCTTGGAGTTCTGAAACCAGTCATGAAGACGTAGTGGCCACCAAAAAAGCCATCTTCCAAGTGAGAAACTTGATATGGGTTGTTAACATGGGTTCTATTGGAGGCTCCATAAGACTTGCCAGAACCAGGTTGAGGCTCCATACAGGTGGAATCCTTTTCTTTGGAGGAAAGGTTCAGAAGAGGCCCGTCAAGAAATGTTTAATCAGCCTGTCGCTGTGGAGATGAGATGATGTTCTTTTATGTGTAAATCTGCAGATCACCAACAAGTGCACCTTGATAGAGGGACCGACAGACCTTCTGTAGCTAATAGCAATAGATACGGCAGGAGATGAGGAGATGCTGAGGTGTTACAGCTAGCGGCTGCAGATTAGGTTGTTGTGCACACTATGCACAACATGTTTTCCATTTTCTGCCATATGAGATGTTGGTGGATGGGGCTCTTGCTGCTGCCAGGATGAGACGGCAGTTTAGACCTTCGAATTCAGAGTGGTCAGGAGCCATGCTGGCAATTTGAGGGAGCCTGGATTGTGATGAAGGACTATCCCCTGTTTTGGGACAGGAGATTCGGCTGGTATCCCAGAAGAATTGGATTGTTCACTGCCAGCTGAAGCAGGTCGGAGAACCAGGTCTGCCTGGGCCAGAACAGGGCCACCAGGATTATCCTGCAAGGAGCCTTGCTAATCATTTGTATGGGTTTCCTTATCAGAGGAAAGGGGGGGAAACGTGTAGGCGAACATCCCGTTCCAAGGGAAGGAGTATGCGTCCCCTCGGGAGTCTGGATGTGGAACCCTGCTGGCGAACTGCTGACATGGCTTGTTTTATGGGCGTGGTGAAAAGGTCCACAAGGGGGAAGGGCCCATTTTGAGAAGATTCTGGCTACCTGGGTGCTGTGCAGTTGCCACCCATGTGTCTGTGAGGAGTCGCTGCTGAGGGTATCTGCTTGCTTGTTCTGCATCCGTGGTAGATGGAAGGCTTGGATCTGAATGTTTTGGCGGATGGCCCAGTGCAATTTGGTTTGTGCCTCCTGAGATAAGTCCTCTGAACACGTTCCACCTTGCTTCTGTAGGTAAAACATTGTGATTGTGTTGTCAGTGAGGACATGTACCACCAGGTTCTTGATGAAGGGGAGAAAGGATTTGAGAGCCCAGTGAACTGCCCGTAACACTGACATTGATCTGTAGTAAGGTTTCTGCAGGTGACCAGAGGCCTTTGACCTGCTGCTAGTGTAAATGAGCACCCCATCCCACCTGGGAGGCATCGGCCACAATGGGGAGTTGGAAATTTGACTCCACCAGGGGCATTCTTTTTGTGATGTTGATGGGGTGTGTCCCACATTTCAGAGTGTCTGCCAACAGCAGGGAGATGAACACCCTGTCCGACCAGGAACCCTGGATTTGGGACCATCTTGTTGCAAGGATTTTTTGCACTGGGCTCATGTGTAGGCGACAGTGGGGAATCAGAGGGATGCAAGTGGACATGGTTCCAAGAAGGGTCATGTAAGAGCCGACTGTAAATAGCTTGAGAGGTGTAAAAGAGCCCGCAAGAGACAGTAATCTTTTGACTCTTTCTGCCGAAGGTTTGCCAGATTGCAGTTTGTAAGGAATTGTGCCCCGGGAAGACCAAGCTCTTTGAGGGTATTAAGCAGGATTTCTTGTAGTTTATGGTAAAGCCCAATTGTCGCAGCAGTATCCGTTTTATTGAGAGACAACAAAGCCTGTTGGTACGTTGACCCCCAAACTAACCAATCATCCAAGTATGAGTAAACGTGATGGGCTTGCTTCCGGAGGAAGCCTGCTTCTGGCGCGAGGCACTTGGTGAATGTCCTGGGCGCCGATTTTAGGCCGAAAGGTAGAACCTGAAAATTGGTAATGGCTTTCGCCCACTACAAACCTGAGGTATTTCCGGTGCTTTAGGTGTATTGGTATATGAAAGTATGCCTCTTTGAGGTCCAGAGCCGCAAGGAATTCTTGCGGTTGTACTTCTTTGATCACCTCTTGGAGTGTTACCATCTTGAATTTTTGTTTTCTGAAGTTTCTGTTTAATAACCAAAGGTCTAGATTCAGGCACCACCTTGCATCAGGTTTTTTGACTACAAAGAACCTTGAATACAGCCCCTTTCCCTTTGCTGAAAGAGGTACCTTCTTGATGGCTCTTTTCCTTATCATGCAACGTATCTCACGTCATAAAACGTGAAGATGTGAGTGAAATACCTTTATTGAGGGGAATTGGGAACTTGAGGCTTGAACTCCAACAAGTGGCCATACAGGATAGCATCTAGTACCCATCTGTCTGCAGTTATAGATTGCCACTCGAAGTGGAATTACACATTTCCCCCTATTTGACTGTCCTTGTGGCAGTCATTGCTGTGTTTTGTTCTGCTGACCTCTTTGGGAGGAAGAAGTTCCACACTTTCTTTGTCCCGGGTAATTTCTGTTGCGTTGGGTAGATTGGTAGTTGCGCTTGTAACCTTGTGAATAATATGTGAATCTACTCTAGCCCTTGGCTCTAGAGGCAGATAATTTTGGGTTTCCTGAGACTCCATGAAAGGAACGAAACTGGCGAAAGGATCTCCTGCTTTGTAGAGTTGTAAGCAATTCAGCCGTGTCTGATTCGGCTTTCATGGACTTCGGGGCTTCGTCTATCTTGTCGCCAAATAGAGTTTCACCTTTGCATGGCATATTCACCACCTTGTGCTGCACCTCTTGGCGAAAGCCTGTACAGCGGAGCCACGCCTGGCATCTGAGAACTACCCCATTGCCTAACTGTTTAAAGCCAGTTTCGGGCTAGGTCCACCATAATATTGGTGCTGTGGTTTGATGCCTCTTCTCCCTCTCGCACCAATACCATAGCTTCCTTTCTTTGTTGTTCCAGTAGGTGGTCTAGCAGAGGGGCTAAATGATGCCACATTTCATGATCGTATCGTGCAACAATGGCTAGGGAATTTGCGGCTTTCAACATAATGTGCCACCCAGTCTCAGTCCTCAGGCACATCAAAAGCCATATCCCCTTCTTTTGGGGGATCATTCGGTCCTAGCAATCCTCTGGGCCTTGCAATTTCACAGGGAAGGAGTATGTGCCCCTTCTGTGACTGACCTTACTGCGAAAGGTGGGGTAGCCAATCATGCCAGGTGTCACCACCGGCTGTCTAATGCTGGGCCGGGTGTGTGGGGAGGATTTCCTTAATATCTCCACCTTTCCACAGACAGAGGGCAGTGGCACGTCACAAGGGGCTAATATGGGGTGCTGTCACTTTAGAGGGACCTAAGTTATACTGATCACAAATGCCCCACGTCATGTAGTACTTTCAAACCAGTCCCTGCATGCAGAAGCAATCTGAATTAGTGCAGCCCTTAGAAAAATGCACGTGGATTTAGAGCACAAGAGGAACACACTGCTCACTATAATAACAGGCAGCTTATCACAGTGAACAGGCCATGGAATAAAGGCAGCATGGCCTCTGAGCAGCTGAAAACACGCACCGGGTGCAGTTCACTCAGTGCAAGGCTGTCAGCAGAGTCAATATCCAACATAGCAAACCGAGTACTTAATCAATCAGTCTATGATGCTGCAGTGCGCAACTCTGGCCAGTTTGTTAGAGTAGAGTTATAGTACTAAGCACAGCCAGCTAATCTACCAGTCCAATACACACAGCTGAATCTTGTTTAGGAATTAAAGCCTAAATCACTGCTGCATGATATGATATATGATATAGCATTTATAACGCACCTATACACAAGTGTTTCATCTGGGACATAAAAGGGGAGGCAGACACCTAGGTTGGGGATGTGTTTATAGAAGAAGCAGGAGTGCGTTTGGGGAAAAGCAAGTAAGGAGTACCTTCAAGTGAGAGGAAGGAGGGTGAAGAGGGTAGAGGAGGCGCCTTAGTGAGGAAGGAGGAGGAGGGGAAATAAATTGAGATGTGGGAAGGAACATCAGTGGAAGGAATTTGGAAATAGAGAGCAATGTGAGGTGTCAAAAATGGGAGATGGTCACAGAGGTATCGCTTTCTCAATGTTTGCCATTTATTAAAGTAAAAGGGGTGAGATAAATACCTCTCTTTCTCCATCTTAACAAGGATGGCCCTACCCAACAAAGTAAAACTAAGGAAAGCAGATCTAGTGTCCAAAATGTCTCTGACCCTCGCACTAATACAACAAAATTATATAAGGAATAATTTCTCTATTTCAGTTCCACAGACAGGATGACAGTTGAAACTTATATAATTAGCAGGTACTCCTTGCAACCAGGGTTGGACTGCCTTCCCCTGGATCAATTCAGGAGTATTTGTGATAAAGTTGTGATTCACCAAAGTTCTTTTCAGTTCAACACAACATGTCTTTTCCTTCCACTTGGCAAAGTAATGAACAAGTTACTTACCTGTAACTCCTGTTCTCCAGCATGGGTCTGGCATGTATTCACATGCTCATGAATATTCCCTGTCATCAGGCTTGGGAATCCTATGTAAAAGAAAAAACACTTTAGCTTGAAAACTGTATTTCTCCTATAAACCAATCACTATCCTTTGGGTCATACTGCCCCCGTCCAATGACAGTCCTCTCCCTAAGCTCCACCCCTGGAGGCCATCTTCAGATCTGTTAGCACATAAGGTAGCAGTATGAACTAAAAGGCACAGAGGAGACGGCGGTAGGCTTCGGCTGTGAATCCATGTCAGACCCATGCTGAAGAACAGGAGTTACAGGTATTTAACTTGTTCCTTCTCCAGCATGGGGCCTGGCATGGATTCACATGATAATGAATAAAGATTACACAGCAGTACACATACACAACCACGGCAGGTGGCAGGGCTCAACAGAAGTAAAAACACTCACCCCTGGAACACACTCACCTCCAAGGCTCAACAGAAGTAAAAACACTCACCCCTGGAACAGGCTCGCCTCAAGTGAACAGGTTGTGTAGCACTGCTTGGCCAACCCAGACCTGCTCCCTGGAATCCCTGTCGATGCAGTAGAACCTTGTGAAGGTGTCCCTGGACCTCCACATAGCAGCCCTGCAGATGTCGAACAGGGGCACACCAGAGAGAACTGCAGTCGTTGCTGCCATGGCTCAGGTGGAATGGGTGCTCAACTGGCCTGGAAGGGGTCTGTTAGCCAGCCGATTACAGTGCATGATGCAGCCAAAGAGCCATCTGGAGATGGAAGCCTTCGACAAGGCCTTCACATGATTCATAGGTCCAAAATTGATCAACATTTTAGAAGTATTCCATTGGAAGTATTCCTAAACCCAGGGCTGGACTGGGAACCAAAAGTGGCCCTGGAAATATTTTTCAAAGTGGCCCCATATTTCTCTGAATGCGTGAGTACAGCGCGTGAGCCCAACCCTTCTATGATAGGAATTGGGAGTATCCCTCACGAAAATGGTGAATACAATTAGTCAAAGGTTACTTTAAAACAAAACATGGCTATATTTCTTATACAGTGCTTAACACCGACACCAAGGCATTTCAAAGCGCTATGGGGGAGAAAAGGAATGATAGGTGAGGAGAAGTGGGATGTACGAAGTTCCATTTGTGCTGGAATATTGTGGGTAGCACTGCAGCACGCGCAGTGGCCCTCTGTGATATGGACATCATCATGGCCTGCCTCTAAGAGGTCCCCATCCCTTTACAGTGTCCCACTTTCCACAACCCAGATGCTCCAGATGGAGGGGTGTGTCTGCATTCAACCGTACACACAGCACATCCCTTCCAAACCACACCACAAAGATTCCCAGAATGACTCGTGCAGCACAAGCATCAGCATTACCGATTCCACACACTAACACGGTACACAGAAACAAAGCAAAGCTCACAGAAACACAGCGATACTCATAGAAACAATGCACAACTCACAGAAACACATCGGTACTCATTGAAACACTTCACACCCTACGGGAACACATCACACCTCACAGAAAGACAGAACAGCTCACAGAAACACATCACACCTTACAGACACGCAGCACACCCCACAGAAATAAGTGGTCACTCAGAAACAAATCACAGCTCACAGAAACACATTGATGCTATAGAAACAATGCATACATTAGAGAAATACGTCACATTTAATAGACGGAGAAGAAAACCCACAGAGCCAGCCTCGCCAGACTGTGTATCCGGCACAAGCTGAGACTTAATAGCTAGCATTGCAGCTTCGTCTGCGTTATTCTACTAGTACAGGGACACGGGTTCCAATGTGTGCAGGCTGCCCGGGGCTTTCCCGCCTGCCCATACCCACATGCGGACATGTGAGAGACTACTCACAGCTTCTTCAATTTCAAGCCCTGCACCCCACCCCCCACGGGCCTGCTGGTTAAAAGTGGCTCCTGCTCCACAGTACTGCATGTGTGCACAGATCACTCTCAAGCACCTCACTGCGTGGCTGAACAGAACACTATTTACATCTCTTTTCACGTAGAACAATGGCTCAGTCACAGTACACTGGCGGTGAACAATACTGCCTGCGTGCACAACTGCCTGTCCCTGCTGCACAGCACTGTCTAGGTCCTGGTAGCCCTGGATTAGTACAGCACTGCTCTGGTGCAGTGTAGACTCTCCTCTGTACAGCACTGGCTGGGAGAACTATATAGTCTCCCAATAGCTTCACACTGAATACTAGTATGCACAGTATCCTTACCATGCACAGCACTGTCTGGGTGCACACGCACCCGTTCACACTGAATATTAACCCATCCACGAACATCAACCTCACAGCAGGGATCAGTATAAAGATCTGATGAGCAGGACCTGAGAGCAAGGTCTGGTGTGGGCTCGTGCACAGTGAGCCCAAACCTGGCCTCCACCTGAGATGCAAACTATAACTCTGCATATATATGACCCATTATGCTTTGGATGTTTTCTAGGTGGGATTTTCTAATGCTCCTTTATTCACATTTACTCAGTGTGAATGCTAAATGTATGTGTCGGTATGGCACCAGTTGTCCAGGGGAGTCAAAGGTAGTGCTTGGCAGCTGTTGGTGTCAGGCTAACAAGCATATAGTGTGCTTCAGACAGGGGCTAAATAACGCCCCCTCGTGTCCCCCCAGCAATGTTGATTCCTGCTTTCTTGCAGCACCTTTTCCCTGCAATGCACTGCAAATAGGGCACCATGACTCTCCCCGAGGATCACTGTCTTGGATGGGCGTGCCGTAATTTCTCCCTGGACCATACTGCATGGACGCACGACACACCACCTGTGTGCCCAGATCAACCTGCACAACACTGCATGGGTACACTATCCACACACAGCACTAGCTGGGTCCGGAACCATCCTAGCTTAGAGCAATGCATGGGTAAACTACCCTCAAGCAGTACTGGCTGGGTCCTCGGTATGTTTTTGGTGTACATCATTGCATGGGTGCACTGCTCACACACAGCTCTGTCTGAGTACTCGGTACTTCCTTGGCGCACAGCACTGCAGGAGTACACTGCTCTGATGCAACAATGTCTGGGTCCTCAGTGTTTGCTAGCTGTAAAGCACTGCACAAGTAAACTACATGCACTCAGGGCTGCCTGGGTCCTCTGTACTTTCTTGGTTTACTGCATCGATGTGCTCTACCTGCACGCAGCATTGCATAGGCCTTCATCACTATCTTGGGGTACAACACTGCATGGGTACACTACCCACACACAGCACTGCTGCATGAGTCCTCAGTATGTTCTTGGTTCACAACATTTTTTTGGTGCACTGATCTTATGCAGCACCGCCTGTCTTTGCTTGGCCTATAGCACTGCACATGCACTCTACAAGCAGGCAGGACTGCCTGAGTCCTCTGCACTTTATTGGTTTATAGCACTTCGAGGGTACACTACCAGCACACAGTAAAGCATGGGTCCTAAGCACTATTTCGGGGTACAGCAGTGCATGTGCAGACAACCTGCACAAAGCACTGCCTGGGTTCTCAGTAATGTATGGGTGTGCAGCACTGCATGAGTACACTACCCATATATAGTTACAATGCCTTAGTCAATGGCACCTTATTGGTGTACATCCCTGCATGGGTACACTACCTGTGCACAACACTTCCTGAGCCCTCTGTGCTTTCCTGATGCACAGCACTGCATGCGCACACTACCTGCAAACAACATTGACTGGTACTCTTTATTTTCCTAGCGTACAACACTGAATGGGTAAACAATCTGCAAACAGCACTACCCGGGTCCTCGGCACTTTCTTGGTGCACAGAATGATCCAAATGGCAGTACAGATAGAAAAGATGCCCAGCCCAGGCTATCTGCAAAACCACACCCTCCGGCAGCAAACCAGGTCACCCGAGAAAAACACTCCTAATAGCAACCCAGAGCCCAGACCGTACAGTGAGAAGACATGGGAGAGATGGGGCTGGGGTGGGGGATCAGCCCCTGTCGTTCACCACCTCCATATATTCACACTGACATCCGCCCGTCATTCCTTTGAAGTAGCAAGAGGAGGCACCAGGAAACCTTCCATGCAACTGGAAAGATTGAAACACTTGCAGCAATGTATCTTGCAGCTCACTGCTTTGTGCCTATATGGATGGACGCCATACACCCTAACTTTAGGACCCAAGCCCACCAAGGGTCGGTCGTACTCCTATAATTTAACTTATATGGATGGATGGAAGGATTGATTGATTTCGTGGGTGGACAGACAGAAAGGTAGATGGATGGGACTGGCAGATGGATGAGCTTGGACGGTTGGACAGCTGGACATACGGGTATATGGTTAGAACATACTGGAAAGGACATCGCCTTTGATCGAGACTGGAGACGGGACAAGCAGCAGCAAACAATTTCACAGCTCCGCGGAGGCGGACTCGGCAGAGCCCTGCATGTAGATTACATAGCCCAAAATAAAAAAAGAAAACATATTTAGCAATCATTCTCACCTCCTCACCGGAAATCAAATGGCAGTGCCGGCCTAAGCACGCTGCTCGCCTCATCGTCACCAGCAGAAGAGTCAGCACCACCACTGAGTCGCTTGGGCTACGATGCGTCTACGCTATGCGCATCATGTGATACAAGCACAATAGTCTGCATTTTAGGGTTGCAAGGCACGTGCGGTTTGTGTGCCCCTCACAAATGCGCAGGCGTGAGCAAGCTAGGTGGCCCCAGGCCGAAAATAAATGCACCAGCCACAGCCAGTGTGTTTAGCGAACCATCCAGACTGGCCTGGATGCTCACTCGTAATTATGTATCCTTCCACCCCAAGCAAGAAAAGAGGCCCTAGGCCCCGAGGCCTACCGGGGAAAGTCCCGGTGTCCTGGTGGGCCAATCCAGCACTGGCAAAACCCCTTCATGCGTGCCACGTAAAACTTCAAAGCCCGAGCAATGTCCAGCGACTGCAAGGCCCTCTCTGCTGGTGATGACTGATTCAGGAACAAGACTGGCAACACCAAAGGCTCATTGAGGTCGAACTCCGACGGCACCTTTGGCAAAAGGTGGGGTGTGTACACAGTACTACCCTTGAAGTGTGGAAGGACAAGTACGGCTGCTTGCAAGACAGGGCCTGGATCTCCCCAACCGCGTGGCCGATGTGATCACCACGAGGCAAACAGTCTTCCACGAGAGAAACTTGAGCGGGGCTTGATGCATCGGCTCTATGGGCGCCCCCATGAATTTAGTCAAGACCACATTAAGTTCTCTAGCTGGGGCAGGAGACTTCACTGGAGGAAAAGTCCTCAAGCGGCCTTTGAAAAGTCCTTGACGAGTCTGTGCGACCACAGGGAAGGCCTACCCGGTGTCCTGGTTTAACTGTTATGGCAGCCAGGTGCACCAGATAGACTTGGCCAGTCCAGCCTTGGCCAGGAAAAGCAGGTAAGGTAGGATCTGCAGGGCTGTGATATGCAGAGGGGTAATCTTCTGAGCCCGGCACCACACAGAGAAACACTTACACTTATGGCCGTAGCACATCAACATTGAAGAGGCTCTGGCATTGGCCAGGATGTCCTTACACTCCACAGGTAAAGAATAATGTCTGAATTAAAGGGCAGCAGGAGCCAGGCCCTGGGGTTCAGCGATGCGGAGTCATGGTGCAGAATCGCCCCTCCCTCTCTGGAGAGCAGGTTGGGAAGTAGTGGCAACCTGATGGACTAAGCCGCCCACAGATATAGCAGGTGTGGATACTAGATTTGTTGTGGCCATACCGGAGCGGTGAGTATCATTCTGCAGTGACACTGAGTGTGTTGATCACTTCTAGCAGGAGTGGGAACGGAGGAAAAGCGTACAGGAAAGATTCCCTCCAACTTGAATGAGAAGGCATCCCCCATTCTCATCGGCTGAGGGAACCTACTGCTAACTTCTGACACTTGGAATACTTTGCTGTCATGACAAGGTCGATCTGGGGTTGACCCCATTCATGGAATAGTAGTTCCACTTGAGACGAAGCTCCAACTTGTAGCAAGAATTTAGCTTCCTGCTGAGCTAGTCTGTGATGGCCTAATTGGTGCCTGCTAGGTGAAAAGGGACGAGAAACATGTCCCGACGAACGGCCCAATGCCACAATTCCTGGGCCTCCCTGGAGAGAGCCGGAGAGAGTGTCCCGCCCTGCTTCCAGATGTAGAACATGGTGTAGTGTTGTCCATGAAGATCCTTACCACCTTGCCCCATAGCGATGGCAGGAAGGTCTTGAGGGCCCAGAAGACGCCCGAAGCTCCAGGACGTTGATGCAAAGGATCTTTTATTCTGGCAGCCAGATGCCTCTGGTGTGCAACTGTCCGGTGTGAGCTCCCCAACCTTCCAGAGAAGCATCTGTGGCTACTGTTGTCCTGGTAAGGAAGGACTTGGAATGGGGCCCCTTGCGTGAGATGTGAGCACACGCCCCACCACTGTAGTGCTCATCGGAACTCCTTGTTGAGGGCAATCTTGTCTGTCCAGGATCCCGACACTTGCAGCCACCTTGCATCCAAAAACTCCTAGAGAGGCCTCATCTGCAGTCTGCAAAGGAGGACCATAATGATGCAGGAGGACATCGTGGCCAGCAGCGACTTGACAGCTCGCAACGTGGCTGGCCGTGCTGATGACAGGCGCTGAACCTTTCCTAGGATGGCTATCACCCTCTCTTCCGAGGGAGACGTCAAACAAGTTACTGGGCCTCATTACACGAACGGCGGTAAGGGTTAACGGTCACCGTTAATGGTACCGGTGACCGTTAACCCTTACCGCCTTACTACGAGGTCCCTTTGCGGGTTGGAGACTTTAACGCCTGCTTTTTGCAGGCGTTAAAAACCAACCCGCAAAGGGACCAGGGAGCTAATTACGGTACCGCAATTTGCGGTGCCGTAATTAGCACCTTCCCCATTCCCATTATGCCCTATGGGGCAAAAATGGCAATGGGGAATGGCAATGGGGGAAGGGGGAATTACCGCCCCACCAACCTTGGAATAGGGCGGTAATTCCCCTTTCCTCCAAGGCGGTGCCGGTATTTTACCGGCATGGACCAAGGTGCTAATAGCACCTTGGTCCACCGCCGTCCGTGTAATGATGCCCACTGTGTTGTGTCAGGCTCCCAGACACAGCGTTCTACGATGGCTCCAAGCAAGACTTCAGATAATTTATGGAGAATCCCAGATCCGTCAGCGCTTCTCGCCGTGTGCTGCCTCACCAGAGCATGGGAGCAGTATCGGACAAGCCAATCATCCGGGTAAGGGTATACATGGATGCTCTCGAGACGAAGATGCGCCGCCTGGACCGCAAACTGCAGAAACTTGCAGTGCTTCTGGTACATGGGGACGTGGAAGTAGGTGTCCTCCAGATCCAGCGATGCCAGGCGATGCCAGAAAGTCGCCTTCCTCCAGTTGGCTTGCATGTGCTGCAACGTGAACATCCTGAATTTCTGTGACTTAAAGTACTTGAGGTGCCTCAGGTCCAGGATCGGCCTCCACCGTTCTGACTTCTTTCAGGAGGCGCTGGGGACGAACTCCATCGACATGGCAGGAACCTCCTGCAGCTGCTGCGCCAGGTGCTGTTCTTATCGAGCCACTGGGGGAATACAAGGACACCTGCATTGGAACTCCAATGTGTGCCCCTGTTTGAGAGCGTCCAGCACCCATCTATCAGTGGTAATGGTCCTTCCACGTGCTGAAGAACCTCGCCAGCCAGCCTCCCATATGGGTGCACAAGTGGAGGCCCGAGTCCACGGCCGGTTCAGGCCTGTTTCGGGGTCAGAGCTCTGCCCTGTGATCGGCGTGGATGCTGTCCTTCGCTGCTGTATGCCTGTGAGCGACCTCTCTAGGCCTAGAGTCGAGGAGCAGGAAGGCTGCTGATAAGTCGTGGTATATCCCTTGGAGGACCTGCCGGGCTTTCTTCTCAAGGAACAAAAGGAAGACGACTGACGTTGTTGCAGGGTACCCAGTGAACGTGCCATTTCAGCATCTGTCTTGATCATTTGCAGAGACTTGTCGATCTTACCAAATCTGTTCTCTCCATCAAATGGCATGTCCAACACTTAGGACTGAACGTCCAGTCTGAATTTGGTGGCTTTTAGTCATTCCTTCTGATAAAGAGACACTATGCTGCCCATTTGACAGAACCCGGCGTCTATGATGTCCACTGCCACTGTGATGGCATGGTTCGAAGCCACTTCCCCCTGCTGGAACAGCGCCAGAGCTTCTACCTTCTTGTCTTCAGGTAAGAAGTCCAAAATAGGGCCCATTGTATACCCTAGTTCCCGATCATAGCGGGACAAAATGGCCAAAGCATTAACGGTCTTAACGGTGCTGGCAGCAGTATAGGTTATCCCTTTTTCTGCTAGCATCCAGCTTCTTCCCCTCCTGGTCCGGAGGCACCATGTACGAGGATGATGGGTTTGCAGAGAGTTTCCTGGCCGCGGCTGAGACCACAGAGTCGGGTGAAGGCTGGGACCTCAGGCACTTAGGGGGCAGATTTCTTCTCGAGCCTGTCCCACTTGGGTGGAGCAGTGCTCAGATTCTTAATTAGGGCCAGGCCCTCATCCCAGATATCGTCCAGCAAGGGTACGAACGTGATGGACTTCCGTCTGGACTAGCGACGTTGGTAAAGGAATCCTTCCTTTTCGTCTCCTCTGGCACCAGTTTGAAAAGTTCAGAGGCCCTGGATATCATCGCGTGGAAGGGGACAACCTCATCTGGCAGAGAGGTCCTGTGCAGTTCATCCGCACCCACTGGTTCCCCGTCAGCTGGTACAAAGTCATCGGCTTAAATCGGAGTCAGTCGCCGGAGCCACTGTATCTGCGCCAGTGCGCATGGCAGGATCTCCAGTCGGGCTCAAGTCACGAGGTGGTGGCGGCGGTGTCGGATGACTCCTTGAACCAGCAGAGTCCTTTGACCTGCGCTTGTGCCAGGAAGGGCTTCTGGGAAGCGGTCTTGGGGGCTCAGACAGCACAGGGCCCGGTGTGGGCAGCAGTCTCTGTTGAATCTCTGATAAAAGTGTGTCCAGCGTGGTCAGAATGTCCAAAGACATGTCTCTGGGCTGAGGCATGGAAGGAATGAGAGGTGGAGGCTCTGGACTAGTGCGCCTCGTCTGGCAAGGTGGAGGACCGGGCTCGACTTGTGGTGACCCACCTACAGACACGGTTTGCTGACCCCCTTCCTTGTCCGAATAATAGTCTTCAGGCAGATTGTAGTCGCCCTCATAGGAGCTCGTATATATCTGTACTGGTCTTTCCGGGGCAGCCCATGGTTGTGTACCCTTCTTAGGGTCCATAGGAGTTTTACCCTTTCCCCTCTCTGGAGCCTTCTGGGGAGTAGCAGCTGCTGTCCCCATTCCAGGGGCTGTCGCCAGAGCCACTGCAGCTGCTTCACACTGTGGCAGTAGGGAACCCGTGGGGCGGCTGTCGCCGTTACTGTGTACAACACCTTTGTGGCCAGCCCCCCCTTTTATGAAGTAGTGGTCATCGACAGGGTGAAAGCAGGTGACTTAATTGACGTGGTTGTGACCTTTGATGACGAAATTGTTTAGGCCGGTTGAGCTGCCGATGCAGTCAGTGTCGCAAAGGAGGGCAGCGAAGGGCCACCTTTGTATCTCTCCTTCGTTGCCTTGCCCACCGATGGTAAGCTAATTGCAGCCTTACCTTCATGAGATCACCCAAGGGTGGGGATGGGGGAGGAGGGGTCGGTGGGTACATCCTAAAAGGATCTCTACCTCTTTTCTGAGGGAGTTTGTTCATGTGACCGGCTGGTCCTGGGGGAAGCGTGACCATGCTCAGAGGGCTTCCTCGATTTGAACCACACTACCAGCCTGTTGCAATCCTTCGTCAGACCTTGCATCCCTCCTCCTCCTCATGGTCCGGTTGCAGGCAATACAGACATTTATGGTGTCGATCTTCGACATACAGGCTCCTCAATCCACATTTCGCACAGAGTTTGAAGAAGCATGGTGGAAAGGCGCAAAGCTGGCCCAAGGCCTGGTCTTGTCGGAACTCGAAAGATCCGCGATGTAGTGATCTTTGCTGACAGCGGGACACCTCTGCCGGTAGTCAACCTCCGGTCGAACAATTAGACAACATTTTGTCAAAAAAAATAACTAAAATATGCAGAAAACTTGAATTATGAAATAATATCTCAGAGAGCACAAAGAGGACTCCAACACTGAAGCGTGGAGTAAAAATCTGAAGATGGTCTCCAGCGGTGGAGCTTAGGGAGAGGACAGTCATTGGACAGGGGCAGTATGACCCAAAGGACAGTGATTGGTTTAGGGGTGAAATACAGTTTAAAATAAACAAAGTGTTTTTGCTTTTACCAAGTATTTCCAGCCTGACGACGGGGTACGTTCATGAGCATGTGAATCCATACCAGACCCCATGTCGGGTAAATGTCTCTTTCACAAACACTTGTTCGAAAATCAAAACTGTTGCCGAGTCAGTCGGCGTCACCGAGGGGGGCAGCGGAGGGCCACCTTTGGATCTCTCCTTCGTTGCCTGGTCCACCGATGGTAAGCAGAGTTTTAAAGGAGTCAGGGACTTTCTCTTAGAGCGAGCGCCCTTCACTGGTAGGCTCACCGTAGGAGTGGTTGGTGACAGCGACAGTCATTCCCGAGCTGGGACCTGCAGCAGCGGCAAACCCAGTGGGATCAACTACATGCAGCTTTGCCTTCTTGTGGACCCCCGAGGGTGGGGTGTCCTCCAAGGATCTCTACCTCTTTTCTGAGGGAGTTAGTTCATGGGACCTGCCGGTCCTGGGGGAAGCATGACCATGCCCAGAAGCAGAGTCAGAGGCCTTGCCCGATTTGAACCACACTGCCAGCCTGTTGTAATCCTTCTTTGTCAGACCTTGCATCCCTCCTCCTCATGGTCCAGATGCAGGCAATACAGACATTTATGGTGTCAATCTTCAACGTACAGGCTCCTCAATCCACATTTCGCACACAGAGTTTGAAGAGGCATGGTGGAAAGGCGCAAAGCAGGCCCAAGGCCGGGCCTTCTCGAAAGATCTGCAATGTAGTGATCTTTGCCGACAGAGGGTCCCTACTGCCGGTAGTTAACCTCTGGTCGAGAAATTAGACAAAAATCGGTCAAAAAACATTACTAAAATATGCAGAAATCTTGAAATATGAAATAATAGCTCAGAGAGCACAAAGAGGACTCCAACACTGAAGCGTTCAGTAATAATCTGAAGATGGCCTCCAGAGGTGGAGCTTAAGGAGAGGACAATCATTGGACAGGGGCAGTATGACCCAAATGACAGTGATAGTTTATCTTAAACTGTATTTCACCCCTAAACCAAAGTGTTTTTGCTTTTACCGAGTATTTCCAACCTAACGATAGGGAACGTTCATGAGCATGTGAATCCATGCCAGACCCTGTGGTAGGGAGATGTCTCTTTCACAAACACTTGTTCGAAAAGCAAAACTGTTGTAATTCTCCACAGTATCCTTCTTGATAAGGCAAATGTCTCACTTTCAAAACACAAGTTCATAAACCAAAGCAATTGTTTTCTTCAGGATTCAAAACAAGTATTGGCACATCAGAGTTATTCTTCAATAGGAACACTTGTCAGAATAGCAGAGCAACTACCTTTCATGATACCAAATGATAATTAGCGTCAACAAGTTCTTTCCACCACACTTTTCTGCCACAACTACACTTCTTCAAATTATCCTCTTCTTTCCTGGTATACTCACCTACCAGGACTAACTACTAATGGTCCCTTTCCTGGTTCACTCTCCTGCCAGGAAGATGAACCCCTACAACTACAAGTGATTTCAGTGGGAATATTTGTTCCAGAGTTCTCCCCACCAGTATCCCTCGTGAAGTGGGCTGAGCAATGGCTGCCTCTTTTTATAGTCTCAGGGTTCCTGGCACTGTGGGTTACAGGTTTCCCCAAGTTGGTATCCCAAAGAAGGAGGATTGCGCCGAGGTTGTCTCCTTACTGCTTTTTTATAGCCCTTTGGCTGTTGACAATATAGGAAACAAGTCTCCCGCAATTGGTGTCCCATAAAAGGAGCGTTGCACCCTTGCTGTTTCTGCACTTTGTGTCTGGCATTCAAATGCATTGGGTACGGCCCAATGTCCTGCTCAGAGCACCCCGTGTCACCTTCAGTATCAGGCCAACTCACTGGTCTTCTGTGGCGTCTCTGCTGCTTCTGCGGCAGACCTTCTGTGTTCCACTGCCTCTGCTGCCAGCTCCCATTTAACTTGCACAGTCCACAGTACATGGCTGTACATTGGGGCTCTGAAATCTCTGTAGGCTCTCTGCTTCCACTTTTTCGCATAAGCAGTTCATGTCGTGTTGGGAGCCAGTCTCCCATACGGCTGGGCTTCCCTTCCTGTAACCGTCCACGATGCAGATTCCCGCCACGCTCTCTCTGCAACACTGCACACCTTCTTGTTCTGCATCGGCTTCAGCTCGCGTTCCTTCTCGGCAAACCCTGCATTCCTAACTGCTGCTGCTGCCTCTGCTACTCCGTCAGCATCTCCTCTCAGCTGTAACGTGTTCTTGGATTTAAATGTCCCACTCAGGTGCCTCACACTACAATCAGACGGTTCATTATGTTCATTGGCACCTTTCATCCTCATTGACTGAGTCCTCCTTCCTTGTCCCAATGCCACAGGCATTATGGATCTTGAAGTCCATAATGGATTGTGCAGTTTCATTTACTTGCTCAATTTCACAGTAGGCCATCAATACTTCAGGGGGGGAATCATGAGTGGAAGATGCAACCAATTTCTCCCAGTGTGGGTCTCCCCGCCATGGGATCCTCTTGCATTACACCATCCACACGGTCAGGATGAGATAGCAGCTGCCTTCCCCTGGCCACATGAGATGAAGTCCATACCAGGGTCTCTGTGATTATCTCACTAAATTCATCACAGCAAGGTAGAAAAGAAGGGGCGAGTGAGGCAACCCCTGAGTCTAAAGCATGCAAGTGTGGTAGGAAGGGAGGAAAGAGAACTTGGAAACACATCACAGAGGGGCATCATGACAAGTAAAGTACAAATTACTTACCGCTTGTAATGTTCTTTCGACAGCAGTCTCGAAGATGGGAAAGGCACGAGCATTAACAGATAGGAAGATGTCAATCACGGAAATTCTCTCCTGATAGAGGGGTAGGACGGGAAGGGCAATGAGGAATATGAGGGAGGAACAACCAGTCGAAGGAACATTACCAGCGGTAAGTAATTTGTTCTTCGAATGGATTGTGTCCTCCCATGTATTCCTCATATTTGATAGACTCCCATAGCAGGGTCTTGTAGGAGGTGAGAAAGAGAATTGATTTCATCTTCACAAGATAACTTTTCTGTCTAAGGCTGCTCGGCACATCACAAGTTGTTCAATCCTTGGGAACCACATTACCCATAAAACTTGTAGTCCCCGCAAGCATTTCTCATCACGTCAGGCGAGTAAGCGCCGGCGCATAGGGGCCAGTTTCTTCCAAGTATTTAAACGGCTTCTGACCGCGAACCACATTGATTTTGGTATTGTTAACTTGTTAGACATTTTAGGAGTGCTGCTATTTACTATTATAGCATTTTAAATCTCTGGATTTTCTCGTGTATCTCATTGTTCTTAATATTGTATTTTAGCGGTGTGCAGTCATAATGTCGACATCAATAATGTCGACAGTCAAAATGTCGACAAATTAATGTCGAAAAACAATAATGTCGACAAACAAAAATGTCGACATTATTCGATATTTTTTCGACATTAATTTAGTGTATGCATAAATAAATAAATAAATATATATATGATGTGTTGAGTATGAGGGGTGGTTGGGGGGGTGTGGGGGGGTGGCAGGGGGGTGTTGGGTGAGGGGGGGTTGGGGGGGGGACCCCCCCATAGTAAATACAATTTTTATTTATTTAATTATTGAATAAATAAATAAATAAATAATTGGTATGTGTTGAGTATGAGGGGTGAAAGGGTGGTTGGGGGGGTGTGGGGGGGCGGCAGGGGGGTGTTGGGTGAGGGGGGGTTGGGGGGGGGACCCCCCCATAGTAAATACAATTTTTATTTATTTAATTATTAAATAAATAAATAAATAAATAAATAAATAATTGGTATGTGTTGAGTATGAGGGGTGAAAGGGTGGTTGGGGGGTGTGGGGGGGGGGGGTGGCAGGGGGGTGTTGGGTGAGGTGTTGATAGTTTTAAGGGTTTATAGTCATAATGTCAAAAAAAAAAATGTCGACATTTTTTTTTCGACATTATGACTTTTTACATTAAAAGTATAGAATGTCGACATTATTATTTTCGACATTATTTTTTCGACATTTTTGTCTGTCGACATTTTTTTGTCGACATTATGACTATAAACCGTATTTAGCATGTTCTTGTTTTTAGCATTGCTCCCAGACTCACTTCAGAATGCAGTTTTAATTTTCTTTAGTGGGGTTAAACTGATCCTCAGTTAACGTTGTGTATTATTTCTGTTTAAGGCTGCTCGGCACATCACAAGCCGTTCAATCCTTGGGAACACTATTACCCATAAAACTTGTGATCCCGGTGCATATTTCTCATCACGTCAGGCGCGTAAGGGCCGGCACATAGGGGCTGGTTTGTTCCGGGGCTGCCTGCGTGCCCTACTCTCTGTGTGTGCTCTTGTCTCAGAGGTAAGAGTTCCGGTATAATTCTTCCAATCATGCCTGTCGCACAAAATTGTTCAGCTTGCGCAAACCTTGTTCTGTCCATTCAAACGAGGAGACAGTCAAGGTTGGCGATAATGCGTAGTGAGAATGTTGAGGCAGCCTGCCTGCCTACTCTTTCACATATTAAGCCTCCAACACACACAGTTCTCCTCTTTAGCCACGGATGAGCAAGTGGACATTTCCACCACAGTGGACTCCGCAACTAACACTAAAAATACATTACAATTTGTTGAGCAGGAGTTGAGGCCCCTACATTTTGAGTCTTCTCCTACCTTGTCCTCTAGTGTTTTAGCCTCATCTGAAAGGGGCAAGCAGGATGTGCTGACATTTCGAGCTGGGCTCTTGAACACCCGCTCCCTGCGCAAACGCAGGGTTGAGATTTTAGATCTTCTGGGTTCCTCAAAGTTGGATATTTTGGCATTAACAGAATCCTGGCTAGACCAAGCTCTTCCAACGGAAGTGCTTTTGGCCACTTCCCATTGTCACTCACTTATACGGGCTGACCGCGTCTCGAGCAGGGTTGGGAGCGTTGCATTCTTTTTAAATATATCTTTACAATTTCATACTGTGCCTCATGTGCCTCTTGATGACTGTGAAAGGCAGGTCGTTAAAATTAGAATGTCAGATAATACCTCGCTGACTCTTGTTGTTCTCTATAGGCCCCAAAGGGCTCTTCCGGCAAAACTCTATTCAAATCCCAGGAGAGAAATAGGCATGCGCAACTTGAAAACTCTCACTCCAGAAAATGTTGTTCCACTTCTCACGAAGACGTTAGGTCCTCTTCAGGAATTTGAGAGTGCGGATGATATAGCGCATCACATAACCAAATCACTTACTGATGTGACCAACTTGTTGGCGCCTCTCAGGCTCTGAAGCATCAAATCTGAAGCCATAAAAAAACATGGTTCAATGAGGATATTATCTCCATTAGACTGATAAAATGCACTGCGGAGCGTGACTGGCACAAAAACCCTTCAGTTTCCACATTAGCCTCCTATAAGTCCCTTGTCAAACAATATAAGGAGGGTATTATAAAAGCCAAGTGTGACACATATAACTGCAGAATTCAGAGTGTCAAATCCAACACTAAAGAATGATGTTCTATTCTTAGCGAGTTTAAGAGCAAACGCCCCCACCAGCATCTCTTCCCGTAAAAGATAAACTGTGTTGTCAGGCCATCCACGAGGTCTTCACTAATAAGGTCATCAAGCATCAAACAAATACTCTGCAGGTCACGGACCTATGCTCGCCACAGGAGATGCTGCTGTAGCTTATAAAGATGTGGTTTCCTCTCAGCCTGAACCTCTTGTTTTTGACTTCACCCCATGCACCAAATTATTCGTATCACAAACTATTGCTGCCATGAAGCCCACCTCTCGCCATAGCGATGCCTGTCCGGTGAGCTTTTTCATAAAATGTTGAGAAAATTTAAGTCCATGGGTCGCCATGTTCATTAACCTATCGTTCCTTGAAGGTAGTGTCCCCCCCTTTTTAAAGGAGGCTTGGGTAACTCCCCTCCCAAAAATGGAATAATTGGAGCCCTTAATTCCAGATAACTATCGGCCCATTACAAATGTGCCATTTTTGTTGAACATCTTGGATAAAGTCGCACATTTGCAATTCCAAAGTTACTTTGAAGCTCATGACATCTTGCTTCACTGCCAAGCTTTGGCACTGAGGCGGCAATGCTGGATCTCAATGCCAATTTACTTCAGAACATGGATCAAGGGCTCTTATCAGCTTTGATGCTTTTAGATTTATCTTCAGCATTTGATCTCACTGAGCGACTTCAGTCAGTTGCAGGCTGTTTGCCAAAAGCCATGCTCTGGATCTCTTCTTTTCTGGGTCCTAGGACTACACGAGTAGGTGCACGCAATGTCTTCTCTGCTCCCTCATCCGTCATCTATGTTGTGCCTCAGGTGTCATGCATCGCCCCAATGCTGTTTAACATCTGCATGATTCCATTTTTGATCGTGTTACTTGGCTTGGGTGTATTAGTGGCAAATTACGCATATGACACCCAAGTTATCATCATACTATCAGGCTTATTTATTGCGGACTCGGACATTTTGAATAGGATCCATGTGTGCATGGCCATAAACTCCCTGGTCCTTAACGCAAGCAAAACTGATCATCTTATTGTTGCTTCCAGCCAAAAGCTGAGATCTCTGCCACGAGAGTATGCAGAGTTTTCAATTATGGCCACGCCCATTGCAGTGAACCAAAGTAAAAACTCTTGGTGTGGCCCTGGATGCAGAACTCTCTATGTGTCAACATGTGGCCGCTGTAAGATCCTCTTGTGGTTTGATAAACTAATTACTACATAACATACAACCTTTTCTTACACAGGAGAATCTGGCGACATTAGCTTCAGTACTCAAACACTCGTTTGGATTACTGCAACAGCCTGTGCAGAAGATGCGCTGTTTCGGCCATAGTCGCACTCCAGGTCACCCAGAATGGTGCAGTACGGGCTGTTGCAGGTCTGGCCAGGCGCTCTCATGTCACTGCCTCCAGAAGGGGCTTACACTGGTTACTAGTGAAACATTGTATAACCCACAAAATCCAAACACTAACACATAAATGTGTGGTGAATGCTGCCCCTGAATATCTCAAAGCACGCATCCAGCCATATGCCCCTAGTCGCTCTCTCAGGTCACAGCAGAATCAGACTGTTTCAACCAAGATTTAAGATGCGGGCAGGTGGGCACAGTTTTAACGCCCAAGGTCCCTGTGCCTGGAGGTTATAGAGTATTGTAGAATGTATGATTATAGAACCCGCATGTGTAATACTAGTCTAGAATGTGGAGTTCCGGATGTTCTTCTTGAGAGGTTTTCCCTAGAGTGCTGTTTGTGCTCCGGGGGCTCTACATTAAAACCTTATATTCAACATACTTTATGCCTCTGTCATTTATTACATTTGGCAACGAGGATTTTGCAGATTGAGTCCCCGGAGCAAGAACTTCAAGTGCTGTGAGTTTAGCTGGAGGCGGTACACCTTGCCATCCTGTGTCGGGCGGTTACTTCATCAACAATAACTGCCGCAGGGGGGCGAACAGTGGGAATTCCTGCCCGCAATGTGCTTGCAGACGAGTGTGGTGTGCGAGGTGAGCTGGCGAGTGATATCTAAAGATAGCAGGAACATTTTTAAAGAGTATACATACGCGCATTCAGACGCGAGCGACCAGCGTCTTACAAATCTTCAACGGCCTCATCATTCGAGTAAGGGACTCTGCAGCATGCTATGGCGTGACTGCCATCTTTGAGGAACTAGCATATGTTGTGATGTAACCATAGTAACCCGGTTACGGAGCGCATTCATATGCGCATCGGCTGTTGAGCTGAAGGATTTCGTATAGCCTGCACAGAGTGGGTTACGCAGACTATTTGGAGCAACGTTTGTCACGTTTATAACATTTATACCGACTATACAGACAATAATGGACACAGAAATGGAAGATTAGAGAATAGTAAACACGCTTCTTCTGGAAAGCTGTGATTAATAGCCAATGTTGACAAGCTTATTGTTGAAGCTCAAAGATGATCTTTATAGTACAGTATGCAACTTTGTGGGTTTGGACCTGCATCTAAAGCAACACTGCAGTAAATACCACGTAAAAAAAACAATTTAAAACAAAACTTTTTTTTTAAAACTTGGTCATCTGAAGGAGACGGTTGAACTGTGCTACCTCAGATAACTAGCACAACTGAGGGTTCATTCAGAATTGTTTAGTAATACCATCCACGTTGAGGCTGCACCCTAGCACCTCCAAGAACACACATAGTCCCTCCTTATTTGGTATCAATCTGTGGAACTGTAGCCACACAATACAAGTTAGCAAACAACGATAGTGTCGTATTAATATCCCGACATCATGCAGCATGTCACAGCACCTGTGCAATTCCTTCCATGCCCTGGTAATCCTACGTGTCTGTGGGAATAATGGATTGATGGCTTCCAGGTGTACCTGAGGGCTATTGGTGGCAATAAATACAATGATGACTTCAAGAAAGCCACATTACTGAACTGTGTTGGGGCTGAAGCATTAAGGATTTTTAGAACACTTCCTGAGTTGGATGATGCTGAGGGTGGTTCTGGTGACAATAACCGCAAGTTTGAAAGTGCTCTAGGGAAGCTCGCCAAGCACTTCGGCAACAAAACCAATGTTGTATTGGAGAGGTACACATTTTTTTCTAGACAACAACTAAAGTGTGAGTCAATTGATGCGTATATGGCATCTCTCAGAGGATTTATGTCCACATGCAATTTCACCGGTGTGGGCGAAGAGTATTTGAGGCACCAGCTGGTATTGAATGTTGCCGACTCACGCATACAACAGAGGTTGTGGCAAACCAACAATCCATCATTGGAGCAGACAATGGAGATAGCCAGGAGCATGGAACTTGGCGATCGCTGCATGAAAGAAAGGTTTGAAAAGACTGAGGATAGAGAAATCAAACTGATTCAAGAGAAACCCAAAGAGGATTTGGAGGAATCTTTGGTGGCAATGGTAAGGGAAATGACCACCAACAATTCAAGGGCAAGTTCTAGAAGGGGTAGGGACACAGGATATGGCAACCAATATCAGAACCGTTGTCAGAAATGCGGATGGTACAGACACAATGACAGCGATAAAGAAGGTCCCTCAGCAGCTGTTAAGTGCTACAAATGTGGTCATGCAGCACATTTTGCTAAGGTCTGCAAAAATATGCATGGTAGGATGGGCAGAGGCAACAGATACCCCTCCAGCAGAATGCCGAGAGGCTCTGTAAGAGCCATTGAAGAGAATAATGGTCAGGACGGCATGCTGTCAATCGAGGAAATACACATGTACAGATACTCACTGTCTCACCCATACAATAATCTAGGGGGCCTTGGGTGAACATGCAGATAAACGGTATATCTGTACCCGTCATGGTGGACACCGGATCCCTGTACACTATGGTGGACGTCAAAACTTTTGTTGAGGTATTATCTGGCAAGATGCAGGAAATACAGTGTACTGGGGTGACGGCAACTTTGTACGGAAAGACCCCCATAGATATAATTGGTTGCACATGGATCAAGTTAAAGTTCCAGTATAGGGAAACATACTGCAGACTGTACATAGCTAAAGACGGCTCATCTGTAGTAGGTTGGGAGGAACAAGGTGCTCTGCGAGTCAGAATTCACCCAGGAGAAGAGGTTCCCACCCTGAGTGTATTGAAGGACCATAGTGACATTAAAGCTGCACTAGCCAAACAATTTGCCAGAGTGTTTAGCGGGAATATTGGACTTTTAGAAGGTTTTCAGCACAGGATAGTCCTCAAGAAAGGTGCCATGCCCATAGCGCACAAGGTTCGAGGTGTCCCAATTGGCACAAAGGAGGCGTTGAGAAAAGAACTTGCACGCCTTTGTGAGCAGAGCATAATAGAGCCCATAGAAAGCTCAGAAGGGCTCGCCCCAATAGTGTTAGTGAAAAAACCTAATGGCACCATAAGGATGTGCGTGGACTTGAGAGACCGCAATAGAAACATTTGGATAGACAGGCATCCTCTCCCAAATATAAATGAATTATTAACAACAATGAAACCAGCCAAGTTTTTTAGTACTTTAGACTTGTCTTCGGCTTACCATCAGATTGCATTAGAAGAGGGGTCCAAGAGTCTCACACCATTTGTCACTCCTTTAGGTGCATTCATGTTCAAGAGAATGCCTTTTGGCCTTGCTTCAGCTGCGGCAGTGTTTCAAAGGCTGATGTCGGATCTATTTGGAGGCCTGGAAGGTGTACACTGCTTCCAAGACGACATTCTGATTTCTGCCAGCACCGAAGAGGGACATGATGCAAAACTAATGGGAGTTTTACAAGTAATTCAGAAAAGTGGTTTGACTTTAAAACTGGAAAATGTAAAATCAAATGTGACAAAGTGTCGTATCTGGGACACTCAATTGATGCCCGGGGTATTAGTCCTAAGGAAGAACTAATGAACACCATTTTGGGCATAGCTGAACCAGAGAATAAAAGAAGTTCCTTAGGAATGACAGAATATTATTCTAAATTTGTGGAGGACTACACGAGTAAAACCAGAAACATGAGAGATCTCATTAAGAAATCAGCAAAATATGTATGGTCAGAAGAATGCAAGAATGAATTTGAACAAATAAAGATCACCATCAATCAAGCACCAACATTGGGGATGTTTGACTGCAAGGCAACAACAATTTCAGTAGATGCTAGTAAAGTCGGCTTGGGAGGGGTGCTGGAACAACTTCAGAACAAAAATATGGTAACCATTGCATTTGCATCAAGAGTTTTGAGAGGGGCTGAATTGAATTACTCCACTATCGAAAGGGAAGCTCTAGGTGTAAAAGCAAAAAGAGAATATCGAGGCTGAGTACCCCAAAAGGAAATACACCAAACGCGGGTTTACAAAGATACACAGATCTTTATTCTATAACTGAACAGTTTCAAAGGACAAAGTACCAGATAGCTATCAGGCCCTCAGTACATCACAGCAAATACCAGCCCTGTTCGGTGTGAGTAGTGAGTGGGACTGTACATCAGAATGTTCGTACTTTTATACAATTCTTAACAGCCCAGCCCATTTGCAGGTTAACCATTTCTCAGGCTAGGGGTTCATGCCGAGTTCGTTTCCAATTTATTCATCTATAGCATATGGATTATTCGTAATACATACTCCAATAGGTTACAATGGCAACAGTGTGTCTTTGGATTCAACGTTAAGCCTTTGTACATATTCTATACAATATAGTTTAAACAAGTGTTCACATTCCGCATTTGAACAGTATTGTGCTTAATATATGTTCGCGGATTAGTATCGTTGGCACAGGTAATTCTTGATCTACAGGTCAATGAAGGACAAGGTCTCATTACATGACCCTAACATTTGGCCTACAGGCAGTTTAGGCATTAACTTACACTTAGGGGTCACGATGGCCATGTTACAAACAGAAGAACACTGTCCACCATTTTAGAACACAGGGTGACTTTGGAGTGAGAATCAAAATGGTGGATGAACCTAAAATGGTGGCTAAATCGATCTAAGGTCAGAACCTTGCAACGCGGATTTCTTCGCAGAGCGACTGGGCTTAGGCCAATTTATACAATAAGGAAGGCACAGTATGATTTTCTGTCTAACAAACCCTCCTTTTGGCCCAAGCCAAGCGCTAAACTACTTCTAGTCACTTTACGAGTAATTCCACGTCTCAGTGTCCATACACCCTGAATCACTAGCGGAGATGTCAATTGCCATAAGATCAGTTACTAAGATTTCTTTCAGCACGTATTCTTTGGAGGTCTTCTTTGGGGCGTATACCTTGCATTCTAATGTACCCATCGCCTGTGCGCAACATCCCCTTAGCATCGCACACATACCAGGAAGACATTGTATACAACAACAAAGAAACAACAGAATCCCCAAAATAATTAGCAAGAATGAAAGTAGTTTACATCCCCAAGATCGCAAGAAGTCCCAGAACCAAGCGCTAAGATCCCACTTTCCCTCGGGAACATGCACTTCTGTACTTAGGACATGCAGATTCGGTATTGCCTTGAAGATAGTTGGGGAGGAATCTGGCACGAAAACACAGCAAGCGGACCCCACTAATTTACATACCCCTCCACGTTCAGCCTGGATGACATCTAATGCCATCCGGTTCTGAAGTGCTACAAACCTTATTGCTTTCTGTTCTAGAGTCAAATTATAGAGTATGTCAGTGTTCCGGTTGATGGTCCTCTCCAGTACTCTCGCTAGTTTCCTGATATCTTCAGATTTTATTATTTGCCCCCAGAATGGCACAAAGGATTTAGCTACATCACCCAGAACTTGTGCTGCAGTATCACCATTCTCGTCCCGCCGTGGACGAGCCTTTGAAATTTCTACAGTACTGGCTATGAATACCCCGGGTAACAGAATCCCTAGATAAAAAGTTCCCTGCCAATCCCTGGGTAACCATGGAAATGCTACATTACCGCAAACAAAATAGACAAGTTCACCTACATACAAAGGTCTTTCCTCACTAGTCAAGTTCGCAATGTTGGCGCAATCTTTAAAATCATCCATTGACTGAGTACCATTCCTCTGTATGCAGAAAGAAACTGAATCGGTGCTATGATTAACAGTGTAGGAAAGAGGCGTGGCATCCTTATTGCCTATAGGAGCCATCTTGAAAGAGATCAAAGATTGAAAAGGACGAGACAGTCTATCAGAAGGCCTAATAGAAGCAATGTTAAGCTTACTCCTATTTGCAAAGAGCGAGCATCCCAAGGGAGTCAGAACACGTTTTTCAATATGGTTCAAATTAGTCCCATTGAAGTTCCCCGAGATGCTATTGTTCCAGCGGCCAAAGAATAGTGTTCTGAGAGAAGCATAGCATGCCATTGTCAAGGGTAAAGGATGAATATACCAACCTAGCCCCTTATCCCCGTGTTGCGGTAGATGTGAACAGACCCAACAATTAGATTTCTTAAAAATAGCATGTGTAGCATTCATGATGAGTAATAATGTATTATGATATCTCTGTCTGAGAGTCTCTAGGAGATAGTGTGCAGATGCACGAAAGGAGTAGAAACAGTAGGTACATTTTCAGTCGGCAACACATTCTCAAGCGGATGTACCTCTTCTAGATACCAGAAACCTAAGACAATGACTATTGTAAAACCAATTAACATTATCACAAAACAGCAGTACATTTTCGGGGCCCACATAATGGATTGTCAATTTTCGCAGCTGGTCACATGTTCTCTTATCAGTTCTGTACGAGCGGAAGCGGTTGCAGGCATTGTAGTCTTCAAACGAGTGCTCCAATGTTATTTGGTGGTGACCTCCTGGCCGAGCATTTTCTTAGTCCTTCCACAAACCCTAGCCAACAGAATCCCCTTACGAACAATTGATCGGGCCAAAAAGACCAGCCCTTCGATGCTTTTTCCTCGATCGCACAGCTGAACCGTGCAGTAAGTCTTTCCTCGGACGCAGATCATGCCTTGTGATCCCTGGTACTGAGTGATCCGTGAACAACGTGTCGTCACTTCCCACTGGTCAGAGACACAATTAGGGACTACTTCCGGAAACAAAATGGTTGGAGAGTGTGGAGATGAAATGGCTGTTTCCCCAGACCTCACTGGATCAGGGAGTCTCCGACGCACTGTCGATGCTGGTTCCTGCTTCGGGATCGTTGGTTACAGCATTGGTGAGGGGTTCTGCTTCTTCTGTATTGTGTGGCACTGGGTGTGGAATCCTCTTGGTATGTGCTGCATGAATCCAATTCTTCTGGCCTGCTACCCGCACCACAGTCTGTGTGACCACCAGAACTTGGAAGGGGCCCCGCCAACGAGGTGCAAGGCAAGAAGATCGCTCAAATGATTTCACGAGGATCCACTCCCCAGGTCGTATGCTGTGACCGGGACCCTCGTATCGTACAGGTAAAGCCTCTCGCACCTGGTGATAAATCAAATACAAGTTTTTAGTCAACTAGCTACAGTAGTCAGAAACAAGTACATTTTCAACGTCTCGCAAAGAACAACACTTCGGAAAATTCCAAATATTAGCTGGCCTCCCCATAACCACCTCAAAGGGAGAGAGCCAGTCTTAGTTTGAGGGGTTGTTCGCATGAATAACAACACGATCGGTAAAGGTGTCCAGCCATTGTAGTTTGGCGCCGGCACACGTCTTAGCGAGCTTGTTCTTGATGATGCCGTTGTGTCTTTCCACTAGTCCAGCACTCTGAGCGTGTCTGGCCGAATGGAACCATTATTGATCTGTAAGCCCACGCATATCTGCAGAATTGCAGCAGCGATAAAGTGTGGACCATTGTCCGACCAGATGACTCTTGGTAACCCAAATCTCGGGAAATTTTCCTTTAACATAGTCTTTGCAGTAGTCATAGCTGTAGCACCTTTGACAGGAAAAGCCTCAGCCCATTTGCTAAAAGCACAGATAACGACTAACACATATTTGAAATTGTTGCAATGTTCCATCTCAATAAAATCAAAATGAATGACCTCAAAGGGGACAGAAGGTGGACCAAAACTGCCCCAAGGAGTTGATGTGCCCTTTCCCACATTATGCTGTAAACAGATCATGCATTCTTGAACAAAGCGTTCAGCTACTTTAGAGATTTTGTCATTTACCCATACTTTTTGCAACATTTTAGTGATTTTACGAGCACATATATGTGTGGGACCATGAGCCATAACAACCATCATCATAATATATGCGCCAGGATGTAACCACTTCCCTTCAACTCTGTCCACCCAACACCCATCACCATCAAGTTTCCCCAAGCCCTCAGCCTATTTTCTAGATTCTTCTACCGTGGAATCGGCTTGGATATCCCTTATGGAATCAATTCCCTCATCCAAAGTACAGACATTTGTGGCTTCCCTTGAAGTATACATTTTTGAAGAGAGATCGGTGGCAGTCTGTTTGGCTATCTGGTCAGCAAAAGCGTTCCCTTTTCCTACATCATCTACAATTTTCTGATGCGCTGCACATTTTATGATAGCTAGCTGAATAGGGAGTGTAAGCGCTGAGTGTAGCCGTACTATCAAGGAGCCATGCTGGATTTTCGTACCATGTGAAGTCAAGAACCCTCTTTCTGACCAAAGTCTCCCAAAGTTGTGAACCACCCCAAAGGCATACTGACTGTCAGTATATATGTTTACTATAAGCCCTTCGGACAGTTCACAGGCTCGGGTCAATGCTATAATCTCTGTGGCCTGCACAGAGTTATGCGTGATTCTCTTGGTTTCCACGACCGTGCTCAATGTAGTGATTGCATAAGCAGCTGTGGATGTACCATCCGGGAGTTTGAAGCAGGAGCCGTCGCAAAACAGCTCCCCTTGTGGATTGTTCAAAGGAGTATCTTTCAGATTGATTCTACCCTTTGCCTCTTGTTCGGTAATGTAAAGGCAATCATGTGACTCTTCGTCACTGCAAGCAGTACCTTGCGGGAAAGGTAAAAGTTCAGCCGGATTAAGAACACAACACCTCTTAATTTGTATGTGCGGCGCAAACAAGATCAATTAATATCTTGTTAATCGTGTAGAGGTCAGGTGTTGCGTTTGAGTCCTGTTCAGTAGAACATCTACAGTGTGAGGTACGATCAGGGTTAAAGCATGGCCTAAGACCATTCCCTCGATCTGTTTTACAGATGCAGCAGCAGCAGCGGCGCCAACAGCTCGCAAACATCTTGGCAAAGCGCATGCGACAGGATCAAGGGCGGAAGAAAAGTAGCCGCACAGCCTATTCTTCCCTCCATGTTCGTGCGTTAACACAGCCAAAGCACATACAACACAAAGGCCTTTTCATAGTTTGGTGTGCCCACAACTGGTGCCCAGCACAATGCAGTCTTGAGCAAATCAAATGCACACTGGTGTACCAAGTCCCACTGCAATGTCGAAGAAATGCCCTTTTTCGTCAAAGCCAACATTGGTTTGATCACTAGTGAGAAGTTGGGGATCCACTGCCTACAGTAAGAAGCCATTCCTATCAAGGCTCTAACTTCCTTCTGCGTATTTGGGACAGACATGCTAGAAATAAGTTTTATCTGTTCAGGCGTCAACCTTCTTCCCTCCTTTGACAGGAGATAGCCTAAATAGGCGACCTCCTGACAACAATATTGACATTTTTTAAGCAAAGCTTTATGTCCATGTTTAGCCAAGTGAATAAGTAACACAGTGCCCTCCTTACAAGCGCTCTCTGAGTCAGCAGCTAAAAGCAAGTCATCAACATATTGAAGCAGTGTACAAGTAGAGGGCAACTCAAGGGTATCAAGCTGCTCTTTCAAAGCCCTACAATAGATGCTTGGACTTTCCGTGTAACCCTGTGGTGCACGAGTGAAAGTAAACGAGCGTCCCCCTAAGGTGAACGCAAACAAGTATCTGCTGTCTTTGTGTATTGGAATACTAAAGAAAGCATTCTTCAGATCCACAACACTAAAGTAAGTAGCTGAAGCCGGGATCATAGTTAATATTGTCGTCACATCAGGCACAATTGGAAATTGTGGAGCAACGATCTTATTGATGGCACGCAAATCAATTATGAAACGAAAGGGAATTGCATTATCGCCTTTTTTGTACACGGGAAAAAAAAATCAGACTATTGCACAATCTACCTGCAATTTCCTCAACCCCCCCCTCGATGCACAAAATCGGAGACGATGCATTTCAAAGCTTGCTCACCATCAACCGAAATCTTATACTGTGGAATACGTGGCAGCTTTACTCCATGTTTCAAGACAATTTTAACAGGTTCAATCTGTAAAACACTGACATCATTATCGTCAATAGCCCACTAACACTCCGGAACATCACTGAATTCCGGCGGCAAAGGTCTGGTCAAGAATTGAGAGACAGAAAGTTGCTGTGGTGAAATCGTCAAACACACTCCATCAGAAGAACAATGAATTACCCCATTTAATTCCTTCAACAGATTCAACCCCAACACATTCTCTCCACAATTCGTAGTCAAAAGGAATGGACAATGGTCCATAAAGGGACCCAAAGAAATAGATACCGGTGAAGAAACCGGACAAACAACTGGTGTGCCAGAAAACCCTACAAAAATATTTGTTTGCCCCGACAGTGGGATGTTTGGAACCCGAGATTGATCAATGGAACACTTCTGTGCCCCTGTATCTATCCAAAATAGATGTTTCCTATTTCCCACTAACATTTCAACATAGGGACCTTTCTGATTAACGGGAATAGGCATTGGTTCCAAACCCTGCTTCGGGCAATCCTAGCGAAACAGAATGTCATCGAAAGGAAGTTCTTAAGAGAGGTAAGCAGCAGAAGGATGATCGAAAATATTTCTATTGTCCACACTCGATGCCCGATTGTCCTGCGAAAAAAGGTTGCTGTGAATCCTGTGAAAACTGACCTCTACCAGGACCCCCCCTACACGTGGGCGGCCTCTGGATCGTCTACCCATATTCCCAAATGTGTTATTTTACCTCTGTCGGAGGATCTGGCATTGTGCATGCCAATGAACCTCTTGTCTACAATAAGCACACTGGTTAATGTTTACAGGACCCAAGGACGCATTACCCTTTGGAACATGCTGACCTCTAATTTGCGTACTATCCCCTCTACGGCCTCTAACAATTTGCTGCAATAGTACTTTTGTCTTCAAATCACCTTTTCTCTTTTCAACTCTTTCCTTTTCATTATTGACACGATTCTCGTAGTACTGAGCCATGTGCAGAACTTCTGATTGAGATTTCGCTTGCCAAGCGCTCTCAAAGGACATCATTTGCCACTGGATGTCGGCCAGCAATCCACGCACAAATTTGTCCACGAATAATCTTTTCCCAGACTCTGTGCCTAAGTCTTGACCACTGAAATCTGAAAATACCTGTTCGAATCGATTAAAGAACTTGGTAGCACCCTCAGACTTCCCTTGGACACAGGCAGTAAGCTTGTCCCAAATAATTCTCTTTTCGGGAATTATAGTTTTCAATTTCATAAATATTCTGTCAGGCAAAGTTAGTATCACCTGAGGCGGTCTTTCACCAGCTGGCCTTTCTCCATCAAGCCTAACCATGTTAGTCCATGTATCTCCTAACCCTGGTATATCATCTATAGTTCTAATCTGCTTCCAAAAATCAACATGCAGGAGTACGGGAAATAACAAATCAATAGCACTTAAAGTGAATACCGACGATTGCAAAACAGACTATTTCTTTGTAGAACCCTGTCGGATTCTTCCTAATGTCGGGAATAGACTCTTTAATGGTGTTCACTTCCTGTCTCGAGAACGGGACATGAACAAACTGCAACACATAATGTGCAGGAATATCCTGAGTTGGCGTACCCGCTACAACGTTAGCAGGAATCTCTACTTTTGGGACAATTGTCGGAGGAACCTCTCTCATAGGCAACTGAGAAGTAGGCAACTCCGAACGCTTACTAAGCAACAGAGCCAAATCGAGCACTAAAGCAGCCGAAGAAGTGTCAAACGAAAAAGCTCTCTTGTAAATATTCAATAACTCTGCGGGACAACTAATCTTTCTTTTTACACACTCATCCTGTAGGTAGTCTACCATTACCTGTATCACTTTCCTCTGCATTTCTGGCGTATACCAACTCTACGTGTCACACTTCAATGGGGAGTTATCGACGTGTCTGAGATCCATCTACGCGTCTTTCGTGCAAATCCGCGTTTCCTCAGTTATCGATTTACGACAAGCAAAGAACCGTTTCTGTACAAACATAACGTCCAAACTATCACCATCTTCATCTTCATTCCGTAACCTTTCCGGCTCCCTTCTATACTCAAGGACCCTCTCAACATGCTCTTGCACTTTCTCCACAGTATCTCTAGAGAATGCTAAAATATTCAGATTCCTCAATCCTTGTGGGAGATCTGTATCATTTAACCTGTCCCACATTACACATAAATGAATCCCTAATCCCTCAATAAAAACGTTTTTCTCAGGAAAATTGTCTATATTGGAAAGTGTGCAAAAACATCAGCTCGTTCACCCTTCTCCATGCAACGCTTGGCCCATGCAGGTAACTCATGTTTTTTCTCTGAAGACACAGTGTTACGAGCGACAGCCCTCGATCCCGCTTCCCGAACTACTACAAGCGGTGTAGAACCACTTGGAAGAGGGAGAGTAGGCAAGTTTTGAACATCAGGGAACAGAGGTGATATTACTGGTACAGCAGGCAAAGGTGGAGGAGCAACAACAAGAGGAGGAACAGCAGCCGGAGGAAGAGGAACAACAGGAGGAGCAGAAGGAGTTATAGGAGGAGGAACAACAGCAAGAAGAGGACCATACGGAGGTGGCGCAGTGGCACCAGGCCTTCGTTCATTTAATAATTTATTGATAAGTTCATCAGAAACATGAGTCTTTAGAAGGATAGATTGTCTGGATGCCAAGTGAGAAAGCCCTCTCCATATTCCTTACTGACTCAAGACTGTTTATTTTGGTCATATAACAACACTTTTTCGGCATTTGTCATATGGCGACGCGCATGCTTTTCCCTACTCTTGAGCTGCTGCAAAGCTTCTTTCTTCCAATTCTGTAAAACATCAAATGCTGCAGGTCTAGCCTTTTCTTCAATAATATAGATTCTAAGTATTCAATACGAGGGATTTCAAAACTACCATTGATTGGCCACTGAAGTTCGGAAGCATGTCTAGTTTGTCTGTGCCAAATATCATTAAGTACTATACTACCAATGCCATGCTTACAGTACATAGTATATTTCAGCGACCCCTCCATTGGTGCCGGTCGGCCAAATTCCAAAGATTGTCTGTCCTTGCGGAATAGTGCCCTGAAGCAGGCAGACAATTTCCCATGCATATCAAAATACTGGTGTTACCTGGTCAATAATTGAACTCGTGAGTGCAATGCGCCAAAACAAATGATCACGATACTCAAATCTGCCCGCTTCGATATATGGACCCTTGTCAAGATGCCGACTCGGTCCGTGTGCTCACTGTCCAGGGATCGGGCCGTGCAGCGCTGCTGAGGTGTCGCGTCTCATCCAAGAAAGGGGCCCCCTTTTACACCGCCCGATCCCGGTCTGATAGCCACGTCAACCTTCAACGAGCTGGCATCAATCTTAAGGGTCCCTATTTGGGCACCATCTGTAAAAGCAAAGAGAATATCGAGGCTGAGTAGCCCAAAAGGAAATACACCAAATGCGGGTTTACAAAGATACAGAGATCTTTATTCTATAACTGAACAGTTTCAAAGGACAAAGTGCACATTCAGCATTTGAACAGTATTGTGCTTAATATATGTTCGCGGATTAGTATCGTTGGCACAGGTAATCCTTGATCTACAGGTCAACGAAGGACAAGGTCTCATTACATGACCCTAACATTTGGCCTACGGGCAGTTTAGGCATTAACTTACACTTAGGGGTCAAGACAGCCATGTTACAAACAGAAGAACACTGTCCACCATTTTAGAACACAGGGTGACTTGAGAATCAAAATGGCGGATGAACCTAAAATGGCGGTTAAATTGACCTAAGGTCAGAACCTTGCAACGTGGATTTCTTCGCAGAGCGACTGGGCTTAAGCCAATATATACAATAAGGAAGGCACAATATGATTTTCCGTCTAACATAGGAGTGAAGTGGATTTTAGAACATTTTAGAAATCTAATATGGGGTCTACCAGTCAACCTCAAGACTGATCACAAACCACTGGTCCATGTTCTACAGTCTAAGGCACCTCACTTGATATCACAGAGAACTAGGAGGTGGTTTCTAAATATAATGCAGTATAATCTTCACATATGTCATACGCCAGGCACCCAAAACAAAGGTAGCTGATTGATTTTTCCAGATTGCCAATTGGCCAGGGAACTGGGATCGAGTCCATAGATGAAGATATCATAGCCACTGTGAACCCAGGCATTGCAAAGGAAGAATGGAAAAACATGACTGACAGATCCAGAACAAGTAGGGATCATTAAAGCCATAGCTTGTGATTGGAAAGAATATGAACAAAACCTGGGAAATTTTGTGCAAATCAAGGAGGAGTGATCAATGGATCAGGAACACATTTATAGAGGGGATCGAATAATTTCTCCTGTGCAAGTAAGAGGCAAATTACTTGCTTTGGCGCATGAAGGACATCTGGGAAGGAGTGAGGAGTAACTATTGGTGGCCGAACATGTGGAGAGAAGCAGAAAAAACTTAAGAATTGCACTGCATGTGCCACAAGTGATAAGTCTAAGATCTTGAGAAAAACACCACTGCAACCAGTAGAGGTTCCCGGCAGTGTATGGTCTAAATTGGCAATTGATTTCATGGGGCATACGAAAATCTTGACCCGGTTAAAATATACATCATAGTCCTTGTAGACTACACCTCTAAGTGGGTGGAGTGGGGAGTGTCTGAAGGAAGTGTTACTACTGAAAAGATTCTGAATTTCTTAACTGAAGTTTTCAACTGGGAAGGTGTCGTGATGCCTACCCCCAGGCATCCGGACCAAGCCCATCAGCCCCAGGAGCAGGCATCTAGACATTTAGTGAAACCTCAGCAGCCCCGGCTAGGGGCTATCTGGGTTCAGTCCTGGTGCCTTAGGCGCCAGGCTCATAGTAGGAATCAGTCCTGGCGCGTAAGGCACCAGGCTCATAGTCATTACTTACCTCAGGCAGACCATGCTGCAAATTATTCCAATCCAACATGAAGCCTGAAAGGGACTATTTTTCTACAGGGACTATTTTTTACTCGGGTGTGGTTCTACGGACTTCTTACCTGGGACTACTTTTGAGGCTATTTAAACCACACCCGACCAGCAACACACGCTTCGCGTTATTCTGCATCCAGCAGCGTAAACACTCACTGTGCCTGCAGCCTTCATCCAGTCTTCTGCCACGCCCACCTCGAATACGGAGCTCCTAAAACAAAGAGGAAAGAAAGGGACAAGGTTAGAAAACAAACTTATTCCTGTTTCCACACCTGATTCTGGATCCATCTTGTCTCCGGACCTGTTAAGAACATTATTTCTGCATGCGCCGCACCTCCAGCTGCAGCGCCGCGCCATACTCACCAGTCTTCACAGCATCCTTCGGGTCGGCGCTGCCTCCATTTCTTCGCCGAACTTCGGCACCTAGGAGACAAAAGAAAACCACAAGGTGAGCCGAGAGAACCAACAAATATAATTCTTACCACCATAGACTTACCTGATTTACCACCGGAGGCATCCTTTTGTGACTCTCCATATTTTCACGTGCCGCATCTGTAAAGAGAGACAAAACAACATGTTTTCCTCGTGCAACATTTACCGGACAGCGCCGGTTAATACAGACTCTTACCTGAGCGCCACCAGCTGCCACAAGAGCATCTTTTCACGAGCCAGCTGCAAGACAAGAAAGGAAGGGGGGGGAACAAGAGTGCACATCGGACATATTGAACTCTATGAACTTAATACTTAGTGGTCCACACCAGGAACCTCAGAGTCAATACTCTCCGGAACTCTCCCGAGCCTTCAAACCAGTGAAGTAACTGGAATCGACGCGCCCCTGCAAATCCACGCAGGATAGAGAGCTCATCTTTCAAGAATATAAGGTGAGATTGCTGTGAGGGCATTTCGGAGGTGATTAGTTGGGGAGGACTGTGGGGGTGCCATTGCTTGAATCCACAAGTGGCTAAATCCATCTCTTCACTTGCAGGAGAATATTTCTACGGGTTAAGCAGACAAGATTAGGAGGGCAGATCCAGTCAGTCATCGCTGCACTACGCATCACGTGGGTGGAGACCGCAGCTGTCCGGTCCGACCGATGCCCCTGTGGGAGCCAGGTGAGCGTAACAGAAGGTGACCCCAAGGAGTTGGTATCTGACAATGGGTCTCAATTTACTTCGTTATAATTTCAGGGATTCTTGATAGATAGAGCTATTGACCACATAACAACCTCGCTGTACCATACCATTGCCAACAGACTTGTAGAAAGGATGAATACATTTGTAAAGAGTGTGATTCAGCTGGCCATATCTAATTCTCTTCCATGGAGAGAAACACTCAAAGCAACTCTGTGTGCTTATAGGTCTACACCACATTCTACCACGGATGTTGAACCATTCACCATGATGTGTGGCAGGGTAGCATCCAATCGATTGAGACCTGCCTGGATGTTCATGGACACAGGTGAGGCAAGATTGGATGTCGACCAAATATTAAGGAGTGTAAAAGAGAAACAGACAAAATACAAACATTATTATGATCGCAGGAATGGAGTGAAGGAAAAGGTCATCAAAGAAGGAGACTTGGTGTGCATCAGAGAGCCCAGGAAAACACTCAAAGGTGAATCCAGATTTAGATCGCCACAGAGTTAAGAATTGTCAGGGCAAATCGGTGGTTTTGGAAGATGGGAAAAGATGGTCTGCTGATGAAGTAGTGAGAGTAGAGCATGATTTCAATAGACAAAGCACAAGTAAAGACAACAACACATGGCCACCTGGCCATTTGAACAAAGACACTTTCATGAGATTGAGCACCGATGAAGACTATAACATAGGAATGTTTGACCACATGAACAAGGATGCTGTAAATAGTCACCATGATGGAAAAAGTTCTAAAGAGGGGACTATCAAAAAGGAACCGGAAAATTATCCAAAACTTTAACATTCACTATGTCTACTTCTAGTAGTGGCCAACCACTTGGTCCCATGTATCCTTTTACAAATTTTCAATAGAATTGTGAACTGCACCTCATTTCCCTTTTTCGCCCCTTTCCTTTGCTAAACTTTTCTTCACCCCATCCCAAATCTTTCTTTCTTTTCATATAAGGGACGGAGATGTTATAGAGTATTGTAGAATGTATGATTATAGAACCCGCATGTGTAATACTAGTCTAGAATGTGGAGTTCCGAATGTTCTTCTTGAGAGGTTTTCCCTAGAGTGCGGTTTGTGCTCCGGGGGCTCTACATTAAAAGCTTGTATTCAACATACTTTATGCCTCTGCCATCTATTACACTGGAATGCACTTCCACTTAGTATTAGATTGATTGACACACCCTCAAAGTTCAAGAAGGCGCTGAAAACCTTCCTCTAACATTCCACCTGATTAGTACCATCTCTCTCTGTGGTCTGCTTCCTCCGACTCCTGAGTTCCGTCCCTGGCCTTCTTAGAGCATTATTCTGTCCTTTTTGTTATGTTTGTCTATTTTTCTGTTTGCGCCCTGTGGCCTGTGGGCTTTTGTCGCGATGGAACAAAAATTCTAAATAAATACATTTCAGATTCACACTGTGTAACACAGCCATTCCCAATCTGGTTTCCTAGCCCGATAGGGAATCCAAGCAATAATGCTTTGTGAAGATATGCAACGAAGCCCAGGTGGCAACATTGCAAATACCTTGCACCAGCACCCCCTCTGAAGGGTGGAGGAAGTGGCTATTCCTCTAGTTGAATTCCTGCCTTCAGGAATGTCTTTTTCAGCCAGATTGTAGTCCTCAGAAATGCATAGGATTGTCCAGCGAGACAGCATTTGTTTTGTAACCGCCTGTATCAACCTATGGCTCGAATAGCCAACAAAAAGTTGATCATCCCGTCTCAATTTAGAGAGCCTATTAATATAAAAACGTAACACTCTCTTAGGGTCCAGTCTGGAAGTCTTTCCTCCTCTTTAGATGGGTGAGGAGGGTAGAAAGCAGGCAAAACTATTTTCTGTGCCAAATGGAATTTTGACACCACCTGAAGAAGAAACGAGAGGCGGACCTTAAAAATAACCTTGTCTTTTATAAAAGACTGTAAATCTAACCCTGCGTGCAAAGGTAATGCCTGTCAAACACACTGTTTTTAAGGCAAGCAATACATTTACTTCCTTCCTCTCTAACAAACCCTCCCAAGTGCAAATGGGTCCTTTTCTGCCCCTCCACCTCTCGCTCTACCTGTGGCATCCCTTGGGCTCCCTATTGCCATGGCTCTTCAACATCTACTTGGCCCCTCTGATCTCCACCTACTCCCCTCATTTGCAGAGTTATGCAGAATACACACAGCTCTCTTTCGGTCTGCCTTCCCCTACCACCACCTCCTCCCTCATACCCGATTGCTATTCAGGCATGGTGCTCTGCCACTTATCTGTGCCTCAATGCCAGCAAGACAGTTCCCCCTCATTGGGACACCTGCTCCTAGTTTCCCACTCACTCTCTAGCCTGACTCCTTGAGTCCCCTACCCCTCACCCACTTGAGGCAAAAAACCTTGGGATCATCTTTGATTCCTCTCTCCTGCTCCTGCTCCTCCTCCTCCTCCTCCTCCTCCCCACACATCACAGACCTTGCCAAGAAGTCCAACTTTCAGCTTCATCTCCTCAGGGGCATTCTTCCTTTCCTCACCTTCCCCCAGAAGCGCAATGTCTCCAGAGACCTGGTTCTCTCCCTAGGCTGGACTATTGCAATAGCCTCTTCCTCAGCCTTCCTCTTGCCCCCCTTCTCCCCCTTCAACTAATTCAGAATACAACTGCAAGACTTATCCTTTGCCTCAAGCCCAAGGACCACATCTCTCCAGCCCTAAAATCTCTCCACTGGCTCCCGGTGACTGCAAGGATCAAATTCAAGACCCTCTGCATCATCCACAAGCTATCTGGGTCCTGGGACCTCTCTACATCCAGCTTTATCTACCTAAATACCTCCCAGCCAGAGCCTTTCAGTCTTCTGGTACTAACTCTCTGCAGGTCAAACGTTTCTTGAAGCAGAGTGTGGGCGGTAGATCCCGCTCCTCGGCTAACGGTGCCCTCTGGAACAGGCCCCCTTCAGACTTGGACCAGATCTTCTTAAGTTCCGGAAACTTCAGAAGACCTTCCTTTTCTCCTCTTCCTTCTCTCTCCTGCTCCCATGCTAAACTCTCCACCTGCTTCTGGACTGCGGCATGTTCCCTTCAGAGTCATACAAGAGCCAGACCACCCTCCACCAGCATCCTCCTGTCCACTGCACTCACTCCTCCTCCTCCTCCTCCTCCTCCTCTTCCTTCTCCTCTTCCTCCTCCTCCTCCTCCTCCTCTCCTCCCCTCCCCCTCCTCCCTTCCTTGCTCCCTGGGCCCTACGAGTACTTATTGCCTCCACCCATGGGGGCACCTCACCTCTGCACTTCTTCTACCCCTCTCCACCTGCACTTACCAATTTGTTCATGCACTTGCATGGTAGGATTGTCACAAGACCAATATAACCATTTATTTGTTGTATTCTTATGATTTCTCAAGTCCTACCTCCCCTTTTGTTTGTCTTGTGGTGCCTGGAAACACCGGTGTATAGGCACCACACAAATATCCAATAAATAAACAAGAGGACAGGAATGCAAAGGCTCAAAAAGAGCACCCCTGAGGAAATTCAAGACTAGGTTAAGATTGCAGACCGGCACGATAAAGGGAGTCGGCGGGAAAATATTTGTTAATCCCTTCAAAAATTCAATGACAATAGGGACCTTTAACCCTGTTCTGGCGAGTGCTTCAAAAAGGACAGCGCAGTCAGATAACCGTTGGCCGTAGAAACGTGCAGTCCCTGATGGGTTTGATGCAAAAGAAAAGTATACACAGATGGTGTGTCACAAGTGAATGGGTCAATTCCTTTTCTACACAGCTGCAAAACGTGTTCCTACGGCAGCGGTATAGAGATTTTGTCGTTGGCCTTCTGGCCTAAAGCAACACCGCAATCACGTCTTCCAGAAGGTCCCAATCATTGTACCTTAACTTCTCAGAAACCAGGCATGAAGGTTGAGAGCCCTGATTTCCGGATGAAGAATGTAGCCTCCCCTTCTTGCTAGAGCAAGTCCTCTCTTTGGGGAAGACTAATTGGAGGGGAGATGGCCATCTCTAGAAATTCTGGGTACCATGTACTCCGGGGCAATCATGATCACAGATTTCTCAAACTTTCTCAACCGCCTGAGAACATGAGGAATTACAGAAACTGGCAGAAACGCATATAAGAGTGGAAAATCCCAATCCACCACAAACGTATCTCCCAGAGCTCCTCTCTGAGAAAATTCCCTGGAGCAGAACAGGTCACACTTCCTGTTGACACTGGATTGGGTGTGAAGAAGTGTGAGTTCCTGTGTGTAATTGAGTACAGTATAGTTTGATGTAGGTTAACTTGATTTTTTCTTGTGTGACCCTAGATAGTGATTGCTCATTCATCTTGAATGTGGAACCCGAACCTAGGTGGTTCCTCCACTCTCACTTTCCCTGTGTATTTTGTTCTTGAGTTTTCCCCCCCTGTCTACTTTTTGTAATTTGTATTGTGTCGCTGAATATTAACAGCTTTTAGAAGGCATTTATTTTTAACCATTGTTAATGAATTAAATAAAATATATTTGTTGAAATCTTCCTCAATGTGTATGGCACAGTGGTAATCTTGCTGGTTGACTCCCAATTTTGGGGTCCTTATAACCCCTTATTTTGATAATTGATCCAGCACGAGGTTATTGTCACTTCACTGTCCACCAAACCCTTTGCTTAGTATATATAGGTTTACCTAAGTTAGGGGGCGAGTTTGGTGGAGCAGTATAAATACTTTGTTCCCCCTACCTCTGTGTGTCAGATCACACTTCCTGTTGACACTGGACGCAAACAGATCCACTTGAGGGGTTCCCCAAAGGAAGATCTCTTGAATGACTTCCTGAGCTAACTCCCACTCGTGGGAGATTGTGCACAGCATACTCAGAGCATCCGTGGGCGTGTTCTCTTCTCCAGCTAGGTGAACCGCCAATAGAGGGAGATTCCTTGCAGCAGTGCCCAAAACCAATGCTGCATTGCCTCTCTGCATAAGGATAGTGGCCATTCACCACCTCTCTTGTTGAGGTAATGCATGGCCACTGTGTTGTCCTTCTTTATCAGGATGTTCTTCCCTCGCAGAGAGGGTAGAAAGGCCATCCGCGCTAATCTGATCACCCTCAGCTCCAAAAAGTTCAAGGGCAGTTTGGGCTCTACTGATACCAGCATCCGCTGATCGTGTGATCGCTTGTTATACCCCCCGCCCCCAGCCTTAGAGGAAGGCATCTGTAACCACTGTAATCTCTGGCCATGGTTGCCAAAAAAGATTCCCCTTTCAACATTCTCCTTGCACGCCCACTACAGGCGATCCTGCGTGACCTTGCTCAGGATCTGAACCAAGTCTGTTATTTTGATGGAGAACTGCAACCATTGGGATCTGAAGGCCCACTGCAGGGATCTCACCCTCAGAAAGGCCTGTGGCACTGGAAAACTGCAGGATGCCATGAGACCCAGCAACCTGAGACAATCGAAGGCCCGAAGACGTTGGGCACTCTGAAATGTGTCTACCATCTAGCCCTCACCTCCGGTGGTGAAGCTTTCCCCCCAGAGGAAGTGTCCAGGACTGCTCCAATAAATTGCCGCTTTTGGGAAGGCGTCATGTGAGACTTCTTGAAATTGCGGGAGAAGCCCAGTCTGTGGAGAGTGTGGCAGGTGCTGTCTAGATGCTGTAGAGCCTGTTTGGGTGAACGGGATCTGATCAGCCAATCGTCTAGGTAGGGGTAGATGTGAATCCCTCCACTCCTTAGATTCGCTGCCACCACTGCCATCAACGTTATGAAAACCCTCAGGGTGAAGGTTAGCCCTAAAGGCAGAACTCAAAACTGATAGCAAGAACTGCTAATGGCGAATCTCAGGTACTTTGTGCTTGTGATGTACTTGCACATGGAAATAAGCATCCTGAAGATCCAATGACACCATCTAATCCTGGAGCAGAAGGGCCTAGAGGATCTGCGAGAGAGTGACCATTTTGAACTTGTCCTTCCTGAGGAACTTGTTCAAGCATCAAGTCCAAGATGGGTTGCAACCCTCTGTCCTTTTTCAAAATCGGAATGTACGGAGAGTACCAGCCTTGATTTCTTTCTGCTGCAGGTACTGGTTCAATTGCACCTTTCTCGAACCTCCTTTAAGAGGAGCAGGTCTGGTTCTTTCAAGGACTAGCCTCTTTGTCAACAGTACAACAGCACAAAGAGGACTCCAACACTGAAGCGTGCAGTAATAATCTGAAGATGGCCTCCAGAGGTGGAGCTTAAGGAGAGGACAATCATTGGACAGGGGCAGGGACAGGGGCAGTATGACCCAAATGACAGTGATAGTTTATCTTAAACTGTATTTCACCCCTAAACCAAAGTGTTTTTGCTTTTACCGAGTATTTCCAACCTAACGACAGGGAACGTTCATGAGCATGTGAATCCATGCCAGACCCTGTGGTAGGGAGATGTCTCTTTCACAAACACTTGTTCGAAAAGCAAAACTGTTGTAATTCTCCACAGTATCCTTTTTGATAAGGCAAATGTCTCTCTTTCAAAACACAAGTTCACAAAACACCAAAGCAATTGTTTTCTTTAGGATTCAAAACAAGTATTGTTACATCCCAGTTATTCTTCAATAACTTGTCAGAATAGCAGAGCAACTACTTTCGATGATACCAGTTTGTCAAAATGATAATTAGCGTCAACAAGTTCTTTCCACCACACTTTTCTGCCTCAATAACACTTCTTCAAATTATCCTCTTCTTTCCTGATATATGCGCCTGCCAGGACTAACTACTAATGGTCCCTTTCCTGGATCACTCTCCTGCCAGGAAGATGAACCCCTACAACTACAAGTGATTTCAGTGGCAATATTTGTTCCAGAGTTCTCCCCACCAGTATCCCTCGTGAGGTGGGCTGAGCAATGGCTGCCTCTTTTTAATAGTCTCCGGGTTCGTGGCAATGTGGGTTACAGGTTCCCCCAAGTTGGTGTCCCAAAGAAGGAGGATTGCACCCAGGTTGCCTCCTTGCTCCTTTTTGATAGCCCCTTGGCTGTTGACAATATTGGAAACAAGTCTCCCTCAATTGGTGTCCCATAAAAGGGGAGTTGTGCCCTTTTCACTTCTCTGCTACTTCTTCAGAGGCTGTTGGCAAAAGTGGGTTACAGGTCTCCCCAATTGGTGTCCCTGAAGAGGGGAGTTGCACCCTTGCTACTTCTGCACTGTGTGTGTCTGGTTTTCAAATGTATTGGGGTACCGCCCAATCCATCTCAGAGCACCCTGTGTCACTGTCATGGGTATCAGGCAGGTAGTTGGGGCAAGCTGGGTGGAGGCTTGGCAGGCCTGGCATAGGCACACAAAGAACCCATAACAAATCCCTCCTTTCATTCCTTCCCAGTGTTTGTAGTAACTTCCTAGTTACCACTTCCTGTTGCCAAACAGGAAGTGCATGATAATTCATGCGCTCTCTAGTGTTTGGGTGTGGCTGGCTATATAAGCCACACCCAAGATTCTTCCAGTGCTTCGTGTTGCTTACTGTGAGCTGTATCAGCAACACACTTGCCGTGCTCTGGATCAGCCAGCATCCGCTTACCTGCTCCGGATCATCCTGCTTCGGCTTACCTGCTCTGGATCATCCTGCTTCTGCTTACCTGCTCCGGATCATCCTGCTTCTGCTTACCTGCTCCGGATCATCCTACTTCTGTTCACCCGCCCTGGATCATTCTTTTTCAGCTTACCTGGTGCTTACTCCATGCCGCAGCCATCTCCAGTCAAGAGGGGACTTCTACACCGGCACCTGTAAGAACAAAGAAGAACTGCGTTGACACGCGCACACCAGTAACGCTGCGCATACTCACCGAGTCTTCCCGCAACGCTAGAATCCATGTTAGTTGTACGAGCGCACAAACCCCTGTGAAAGAAAGAAGAGACTTCATTGCGCTCGCCCCAATAACGCTGACACCTATTTCACTGCGTTCTCTGTCTCTACACGGTGCATTCTTACCAAAAGCCTCCGTGCAAACTTACCTAACCACCAAGTCTCCAGTGGTGCTGAACCCGGACTCGAGGCACTAATACCACATAATTTCTCCTGCAAGGGAAAAGGGAGAGACATTACCAGGCGCGCTTGAATTGAAGGCGGTGCGCAAACCTACCAGCAGCTAGCTTCTACACGCAGCGCTACTCACCCACAAAAATACAGGCAAACAAAGACAATACAGACAATTTTGGACATTCAACATTCTGCGCGCAATGTTCACTTGTGGGAAGGACTTTCTAGCCAGTGAAGTAACTGGCGTCTTGAACTCTCGGCCTCGCTGTGACGGCATAAAACAGCGTTTGGCATCTGAACTCAGCCTACAGACATTGGCACCAATCACATGAGTGAATTGCGCCCCTGCGAATGTAGGATGGAGTGCACACCCTACTAAAGATCAAGGTAAGCCCATAGGGGGACATAACAGCACACAGTAAAGAGAAGGGAAGGGCCCAGGGGAATCAGGAGAATTCAGGTCCGAGTGTACACCTTGTATTTTACAGGTATTCCTCCGGGTGAAACAGGGGAAGTGAAGACTCTGGGTCAAGGGAGGCTCGTCCATCGCTCCTGCAGAGACACAAGTGAGTGTGACAGTCACCTTCAGTATCCGGCCAACTCACTGGTCTTCTGTGGCGTCTCCGCTGCTTCTGCGGCAGACCTTCTGTGTTCCGCTGCCTCTGCTGCCAGCTCCTATGTCTGTCTACACAGCTGTACATTGGGGCTCTGAAAGCTACGTAGGGTCTCTGCTTCCACTTCTTCACCGAAGCAGTTTATGTCGTGTTGGGAGGTAGTCTCCCATACGGCTGGGCTTCCCTTCCTGTAGCCATCCACATAGGCATTATGCATTCTAAAGTCCATAATGGATTGTGCAGTTTCATTTATTTGCTCAATTTTACAGAAGGCCATCAATACTTCAGGGAGAACAAGGGAATCATGAGTGGAAGATGCAACCAATTTCTCCCGGCGTGGATCTTCCCCCGTGTGATCCTCTCACATAATACCACCCCCAGGTTCAGGATGAGATAGCGGCTGCCTTCCCCTGGCCAGATGAGATGAAGCCCATACCAAGGTCTCAGTGATTATCTTACTAAATTCATCACAGATAGGAGGAAAAGAAGGGGAGAGTGAAGCAACCCCCCCCCCTCAAAGTCTAAAGCATGCAAGTCTGGTAGGAAGGGAGTAAAGAGAACTTGGCAACACATCACGGAAGGGCATCATGAAAAGGGAAGTACAAATTACTTACCGCTTGTAATGTTCTTGTGACTGGATGTTCCTCCCACGTATTCCTCATCTTTTATATACTCTGATATCCTGCTTAAAGCTCAAAAACGATTCATAGCAGAGCATGCCGTGCGTCGGTACTGACTTAGTGTCCCTCGACGGCCTCCATCCGTCTTGAGTAGGATGTTGGCATCAGTATAAATGCCACGCACCATGCCCGTTGCATCAGTTCGTTTTTTCCCCTCACCCGCACAGCAGTCTCGAAGATGGGAAAGGCATGAGCATTAACAGATAGGAAGATGTCAATCATGGAAATTCTCTCGTGATAGAGGGGTAGGACGGGAGGGACCATGAGGCATTTAAGGGAGGAACAACCAGTCGAAATAACATTACCAGGGGTAAGTAATTTGTTCTTCGAATGGATTCTGTCCTCCCATGTAGTCCTCATATTTGATAGACTCCCATAGCAGGGCCTGATAGGAGGTGAGAATGATTATTTTGTCTTCAAAAGTTAACTTTTCTGTCTAAGGCTGCTCTGCACATCACGATCTGTTCAATCCTTGGGAACCACATTACCCATAAAATTTGTAGTCCCCGCGCATATTCCTCATGACACCAGGCGCGTAAGCGCTTGCGCGTAGGGGCCGGTTTGTTCCAAGTATTTAAACGGCTTCCGACTGCGAACGACATTGATTTTCATATTGTGAACTTTTTCAAAAATTTAGGAGTGCTGCTATTTACTATTAGAGCGTTTTAAATCTCGGGATATTTCTCGTGTATCTCATTGTTTTGAATATTGTATTTAGCAGCGTCTTTTTTTAGCATTGCTCCCAGACTCACTTCAGAATGCAGTTTTAATTTTCCTTTGTGGGGTTATACTGACCCTCAGTTAACGTTGTGTATTAAACTTGTATTCACAAGTTAACTTTTCCGTTTAAGGGTGCATGGCACATCACAAACCTTTCAATTCTTGGGAACACCATTATCCATAAAACTTGTAGTCCCTGTGCATATTTCTCATCACATCAGGCGCGTAAGCGCCAGCACGTAGGGGCCGATTTGTTCCGGTTGGTTTCCGGGCATGCCTACGTGCCCTACTCTGTGTGTGCTCTTGTCTCGGAGGTAAGCATTCTGGTATAATTGTTCCAATCATGCCGTTCGTACCAAATTGCTCTGCTCGCGCAAACCTTGTTTTGTCCATTCAAATGAGGAGACAGTCAAGGTTGGCGATGATGCGTAGTGAGAATGTTGAGGCAGCTTGCCCGCCTACTCTTAACGTATTAAGCCTCTAACACACACGGATTTCTACTATTTAGCCACAGATGCGCAAGCGGACATTTTCACCACAGTGGTGTCTTCTCAGGCTTACTCCTTTGCAACGAACACTAAAAATACATTACAATTTGTTGAGCAGAGGTTGAGGACTCTCCATTTTGAGGATTCTCCTACCTTGTCCTCTGGTGTATTTGCCTTATCTGAAAGGGGCAAGCAGGATGTGCTGACACTCCGAGCTGGGCTCTTGAACACGCGCTCCCTGCACAAACACAGGGTTGAGATTTTAGATCTTCTGGGTTCTTCCAAGTTGGATATTTTGGCATTAACAGAGTCCTGGCTAGACCAAGCTCTTCCGACATAAGTGCTTTTGGCCACTTCCCGTTGTCACTTTCTTATACGGGTGGACCGTGTCTCGGGCAGGGGTGGGGCATAGCACTTTAAATAAATATTTACAATTTCATACTGTGCCTCATGAGCCCCCTGAAGACTGTGAAAGCCTGGTCGTTAAAATTAGAATGTCAGATAATACCTCGCCGACTCTTGTTGTTCTCTATACGCCCCCAAGGGTTCTGCTGCTCTTTGAGGAGCAACTTTTAAATCTTCTAAATTCCCTTACTAAGCCTCAGTCACCGGTACTAGTTATGGACGACTTTAATCTTTGGTACAATGTATTAACAGATGCTACCACTAGAGCACTTGTAGAAGCCTGCAATTCCATTGAGTATACACAAATCGTGGATAGTCCCACACATAGTGCAGGCCATAATCTGAACTCACCAGCTCTCTCTGACCTATTTAGTTATCACACCCTGTATTTGGTCGGACCACTGGTTGCTAACATTTGACATTATTCACCCAGCTCTTCCAACAAAACTCTATTCCAATCCCAGGAGAGAAATAGGCATGCGCAACTTGAAAACCCTTACTCCAGAAAGTGTAGTTCCACTTCTCACGAAGACGTTGGGTCCTCTTGAGGAATTTGAGAGTGCGGATGATATAGCACATCACATAACCAAATCACTCACTGATGTGACCAACTTGTTGGCCCCTCTCAGGCTCTGAACCATTAAATCTGAAGCCATAAACAAAAGCATGGTTCAATGGGGATATTATCTCCATTAGACAGATAAAACGCGCTGCAGAGCGTGACTGGCACAAACACCCATCTGTTTCCATATTAGCCTCCTATAAGACCCTGGTTAACAATATAAGGAGGCTATTATAATAGCCATGTCCGACACATATGCACAAAATTCAGAGTAGCTCTAAAGAATTACTTTCTATTCTTAGCGAGTTTAAGAGCAAACCCCCCTCAGCCCCCCAGTGTCTCTTCCCGTAAAAAGATTAACTGTGGTGTCAGGCCATCCACAGTGTCTTCACTTAGAACCATCAAGGACCACATTGACACCCTTGCTCCGACCCTTGCTGATTTTTGCAACCACTCCTTTGCCTCAGGATCCTTCCCCTTCCCTCTGAAGCACACCCTTGTGCATCCTCTTCTCAAGAAACCCACAGCCATTCCTTCTTGTCCAGCTAACTATCGCCCAATTTCCATTACTCCCTTTCTGGGCAATCTCCTGGAAAAGTTGTCCATCTCTCAGCTTAACCTTCATTCAAATTCTGTGGCTGTATCCATGACCACCAGTCTGGCTTCAGAGCTGGCAGAAGCATGGAAACTACTCTCCTGAATATCCGTGAAGATGTGCTCTCCAACCTTGACTCGAATATTCCCTCTCTCCTCATCCTCCTCGATCTCTCTTCGGCCTTCGACTGGGTCAACCATACCATCCTGCTCAACCGTCTCCGTGATAACCAGGGTCCATGTCCAACGTGGGTCCTTCCTATCATCCATCTTCCTCTCTACCTGTGGTGTTCCCCAGGGGTCTAACCTCTCACCCTGGCTCTTCAACCAATACCTGGCAACTCTCTCACTGCATTGCCATTTTCTGCTAAAATTTCCAGTGCTACGCTGACGACAACTCATTTTCAGGCTGCCCTCGGCCACCTCCTCTCCCTCTCTCATCTCCGATTGTCTAACTGCCATTCAAGATTGGTGTGTCGCCAATGATCTTTGTCTGCATGCCAGCATGACGGAAATCCTCATCGGCACACCTTCACCATCTTTTCCCCTCACTCTCTGGCCGGCCTTCCTTGGCCCTCCTCCTAGCCCCCCCTGCGAGGCTAAGAACTTCGGGGCCATCTTTGACTGCACACTTTCCTTCTCCACCCACATCTCTGATGTCTCTAAAAAGTCAAACTTCCTACTGCACCTCCTCAGAAGTACTCTGCCTTTCCTCTCCTTCCCCCAGAAGCTGATGGTCTCCCAAGCTCTAGTTCTCTCTAGGTTGGACTATTGTAACAGCCTCTTTCTAAATCTACCTGCCTCTACTCTACGCCCTCTGCAACTAATCCAGAACAGGACTGTGAGACTTGTCCTTGGCCTCAAGCCCTGGGATCATATCTCTCCAGCTCTGAAATCCCTCCATTGGCTCCCAGTGGATGCATGGATTAAATTCAAAACCCTCTGCATTGTCCATAAGGCTTTCTGGGGCCTGGATCCAAAATACCTTCAGCTATCCCTCCGCAAATACCTCCCCTCTCAAGCTCTTTGCTCCTCTAACTCCTTCAGGGTCAGTCGTTTTTCAAAGAAACGAGCTGGGGGTAGAGCCAAAGTCAAGGAACTGCTTAGCACCCAACAATAATCAGGCCAAGGCACTTAACTATACCCAACGTGTCCATTACCCTACTTATGTATTTGTAACCTAATCTATTATCTGCTCCCTCACTGAAATGTATGTTCTTGGGGGAAAACAAGACTGTAACTGGCCTGCCATAATCTACTATGCTTCTCCCTGGACCACTCTGTAACCAGGTCCTTCGAACCACACTGTAATGTATCATACTCACATGCTTGTATGTGCAACAATCTGTAACCACTGTTATTTAAAGAATTAGCGCCCAGTTACCCGAGGGTTCGGTAGCGCTTTACAAATAAACAAACTAAACTAATCTAATCTCTGTCTTCGGTTGGGGCATCCCTCTGGAACAGCCTCCCTGCCACTCTAAAATTTGAAGAGAACCATCTCTGGTTCCGGAAGCACCTCAAGACCTTCCTTTTTTCTTCTGCTTTCACTTCGCCTCTCTCCTGCTGATCTGTTCTCTCTTGGCACCGTGCACCTGGCCACCCTCTGTCCTCCGGGCCCAGGTACTTGCTCACTCCGACACCCTCCCGCACTGGCTCTGTATCTGTATCTGTACCCATACAGCACCCCCCCCCCCCATTTTTCTTCCTGCACTCATCAGACCTACCCTGCCTGCTGCCTTAAACCCAGCACTTGCTAATTGCTGGCTGCACTACCACTGTTTGTTGTCTTTATTATTTATTATTATTTATCCGTTTCTCCTTTGCTTTGTACTTTCCATTTCTCCCCCCTTCTTGCACTTTTACCCTCGCCCTCACGCTTGCGTGTTCTCAATGTCACTGGGCCTAGTAAGATCGTTGTTTTGTTCTCCCCTATTCCCCTCCCTTGCCTTGTCGCACTCTGAAACACTTGTGTACGAGCGCGATAGAAATAAAATATCAAAGAAGTTCATCATGCATCAAACGAATACTCTGCAGGACAGGGACCTGTGCTCGCCACAGGAGATAGCTGCTGTAGCTTATAAACATGTGATTTCCTCTCAGCCTGAACCCCTCATTTTTGACCTCACCCCATGCACCAAATTATTCGTTTCAAACTATTGCTGCCATGAAGCCCACCTCTTGCCATAGCGATGCCTGTCCGGCGAGCTTGTTCATAAAATGTCGCAAAACTTTAAGCCCATGGGTCACCAAGTTCATTAACCTATTGTTTCTTGAAGGTGGTGCCCCCCCCCCTTTTGTAAAGGAGGCTTCAGTAACTCCCCCCCCCCCTAAAAAAGGAATCATTGGACCCCTTAATTCCAGATAACTATCAGCCCATTACAAATGTGCCATTCTTGGATAAAGTAGCACATTTGCAATTCCAAAATTACGTTGAGGCTCATGACATCTTGCTTCCTTGCCAATCTGGATTTAGGAAAGGCTTTGGCACTGAGACATCAATGCTGGATCTCAAGGCCAATTTACTTGAGAACATGGATCAAGGGCTCTTATGAGCTTTGATGCTTTTAGATTTATCTTCAGCACTTGATCTCGTACATCATGACCTACTCGCTGAGCGACTTCAGTCAGTTGCGGGCTGTTCGCCAAAAGCCGTGCCCTGGATCTCTTCTTTTCTGGGTCCTAGGACTACACGTGTAGGTGCAGGCGATGTTTCCTCTGCTCCCTCCTCTGTCATCTGTGGTGTGCCTCAGGGGTCTTGCATCGCCCCGATGCAGTTTAACATCTGCATGATTCCCTTTTTGCTCCTGTTACTTGGCTTGGGTGTATTAGTGGCTAATTACGCAGACGCCACGCAAGTTATCAAACTATGAGGCTTATATCTTGCGGACTCAGAAATTTTGAATACTATCTACAGGACCATCCATGTGTGGATGGCCATAAACTCCATGGTCCTTAAAGCAAGCAAACCTGAGCTGCTTTTTGTTGCTCCGAGCCAAAAGCGGAAATCTCTGCCACAAGAGTATGCAGAGTTTTCAATTATGGACACGTCCAATGTAGTGAAACAAAAAGAAAAAAAACTCTTGGGTGTGACCCTGGATGCTAAACTCCCTATGTGTCAACATGTGGCCGCTCAAAGATCCTCTTGTGGTTTGACAAACAAATTACTACATAACATACAACCTTTTCTTACAAAGGGGAATCTGATCACATTAGCTTCAGTACTCAAAAACTTGTTTGGATTACTGCAGCAGCCTGCTCAGCAGATGCTGTTTCGGCCATAGCCACACTTCAGGTCACCCAAAATGGTGCACTAAAGGCTGTTGCAGGTCTGGCCAGACGCTCTCATGTCACTGCCGCCAGAAGGGGCTTACACTGGTTGCCAGTAAAACATTGCATAACCCACAAAATACAAACACATAAATGTGTGGTGAAAGCTGCCCTGAATATCTCAAAGCGCGCATCCAGCCATATGCCCCTAGTCGCTCTCTCAGGTCACAGCAGCATCATAGACCGTTTCAACTAAGGTTTAAGATGATGAGGGCAGGTGTGTGCAGTTTTAACGCCCAAGGTCCCTGTGCCTGGAATGCACTTCCACTTAGTATTAGATTGATACACCCTCAAAGTTAAAGAAGGCGATGAAAGCGTTCCTCTAACATTCCACCTGATTAGCACCATCTCTCTCTGTGGTCTGCTTCCTCAGACTCAGTCCCTGGCCTTCTTAGCACATTGTTCTATACTTTTTGTTAGGTTTGTTTCTCTATTTTTCTGTTTGCGTGTCCTGAGGCCTTGTGGCACAATGGAACACAAATTCTAAATAAATACATTTCAGATTCACACTAAAACCTTTCAAAATCTGGTTTCCTAGCCCAATAGGGAATCCAAGCAATAATGCTTTGTGAAGATAAGCAACGAAGCCCAGGTGGCGGCATTGCAAATACCTTGCACCAGCACCCCCCCTCTGAAGGGTGGAGGAAGTGGCTATTCCTCTAGTTGAATTCCTGCCTTCAGGAATTTCTTTTCCAGCCAGATTGTTGATCATCCCATCTCAATTTAGAGAGCCTATTAATATAAAAACGTAACGCTCACTTAGGGTCCAGTCTTAAGTCTGTCCTCCTCTTTAGATGTGTGAGGAGGGTAGAAAGCAGGCAAAACTATTTTCTGTGCCAAATGGAATTTTGACACCACCTGAAGAAGAAACAAGAGGCGGGCCCTCAAATCAACCATGTCTTTATAAAAGACTGTAAAGCTAACCCTACGAGCAGAGGTAACGGCTGTTAAAAACACTGTTTTTAAGGAAAGCAATACATTTACTTCTTTCCTCTCTAACAGACCATCCCAAGTGCAAATGGGTCCTTTTCTCCCCTCCACCTCCCTCTCTACCTGTGGCATCCCTCATGGCTCTATCCTTTTGCCATGGCTCTCAGATCTCCACCTACTCCTCTAAGTTCCAGTGTTCTGCAGATTATACACACACCCGTCTTTCCGTCTGCCTTCCCCTATTACCACCTCCTCCCTCATAGCCAATTGCTATTGAGGCATGGTGCTCTGTCAATGATCTGTGCCTCAATGCCAGCAAGACAGAGTTCCTCCTCCTTGGGACACCTGCTCCTAGTTTCCCACTCACTCTCTAGCCAGACTCCTTGGGTCCCCTACCCCTCACCCACTTTCGAGGCAAAAAACCTTGGGATCATCTTTGACTCCTCTCTCTCCACACATCACAGACCTTGCCAAGAAGTCCAACTTTCAGATTCATCTCCCCAGAGGCATTCTTCCTTTCCTCACCTTCCCCCAGAAGTTCAATGTCTCCATAGCCCTGGTTCTCTCTAGGCTTGACTACTGCAATAGCTTCTTCCTCAACCTTGCTCTTACCTCCCTTCTCCCCTTCAAATAATTCAGAATAGGACTATAAGACTCGTCTTTGGCCTCAAGGCCAGGGACCGCATCTCTCCACCCCTAATATCTCCCCACTGGCTCACGGTGACTGCAAGGATCAAATTCAAGACCCTCTGCATCATCCACAAGCTATCTGGGGCCTGGGACCTCTCTACATCCAGCTTTATCTACCGAAATAGCTTCCAGCCAGAGTCCTTCGGTCTTCTGGTACTAGCTCTCTGCAGGTCAAACCTTTCTTGAAGCAGAGTGTGGGAGGTAGATCCCGCTGCTCGGCTAACGCCGCCCTCTGGAACAGCCCCCTTCAGACTTGAACCGGATCTTCTTAAGTTCCTGAAACTGAAGACCTTCCTTGTCTCCTCTTCCTTCCCTCTCCCCCTCCCATGCTAAACTCTCCACCTGCTGCTGGACTGCGGCCGGTCACTTCAGAGTCATACAAGAGCCAGACCCCCCTCAGTCAGCATCCCCTGCCAGCTCTTGCCCTTGGTCTCCCTTTCCCGGACTATGGCAACTTAATCCTCCTGTCCACTGCACTTACTCCTCCCCCTCCCCTCTTCCTTGCCCTGGCACTTGCTGCATTGGTCCTACCAGTATTTACTGCCTCCACCCATGGGGGCACCCCACCTCTGCACTTCTTCTAGCCCCTCTGCACTTACCACCTTGTTCATGCACGGTAATATTGCCACAAGACCAATATAACCATTTCTTTGTTGTATTCTTATGATTTCCATGTCCTGCCTCCCCTTTTGTCTGTCTTGTGGTGCCTGGAAACACCTGTGTATAGGCGCCATAAATAGCCAATAAATACGAGGACAGGAACACAAGGCTCAAAAGGAGCACCCATGAGGAAATTGAAGACTAGTTTAAGATTGCAGACCGGCACGATAAAGGGAGTCGGCGGGAAAATATTAGTTAATCCCTTCAAAAATGTAATGAAAATAGGGACCTTGAAATAGGAACCACAGCCAGATATCCCTTGGCTGTAGAAACTTGCAGTCCCCGATGGGTTTGATGCAAAAGAAAAGAAAAAACAGATGGTGTGTCACAAGTGAATGGGTCAATTCCTTTATCTCTACACCAGCTGCAAAACGTCTTCCTGCGGCAGCGGTATAGAGATTTTGTTGTTGGCCTTCTGGCCTAAAGCAACACCAACATCACGTCTTCCAGAAGGTCCCAATCCTTGTACCGTAACTTCTCAGAAACCAGGCGTGAAGGTTGAGGGCCTCGATTTATGGGTGAAGAATGTGACCCCCCTGGCTCCCTCTTGCGAGAGAAAGTACTTTCTTTGGGGAAGACTAATTGGAGGGCAGATGGCCATCTCTAGAAATTCCAGGTACCACGTTCTCCGGGGCAATCATGATCAAAGATTTCTCAAACTTTCTCAACAGCCTGAGAACATGAGGAATTACGGAAACTGCCAGAAACGCGTATAAAAGTTGAAAATCCCAATCCACCACAAAAGCATCTCCCAGAGCTCCTCTCTGAGAAAGATCCCTGGAGCAGAACAGGTCACACTTCCTGTTGACACTGGACGCAAACAGATCCACTTGAGGTGTTCCCCAAAGGAAGATTTCTTAAAGGACTTCCTGGGCTAACTCCCACTCATGCGAGATTGTGCCCTGCCTGCTCAGAGCATCCGCTGCCGTGTTCTCTTCTCCGGCTAGGTGAATGGCCGATAGAGAGATTCCTTCCTGCAGTGCCCAAAACCAGTGCTGCATTGCCTCTCTGCACAACGGTAGTGGCCCTACACCACCTCTCTTGTTGAGGTAATGCATGGCCACTGTGTTGTCCTTCATTATCAGGACGTTCTTCCCTCACATAGAGGGCAGATAGGCCATCAGCGCTAATCTGATCACCCTCTGCTCCAAAGGGTTGAAGAGCAGTTTGCAAATGACTAATACCAGCGTCCGCTGATCGTTGGTATACCCCTATACCCCCCCCCCCCCCCCAACCTGAGAGGAAGGCATCTGTAACCACCATAATCTCTGGCCATGGTTGCCAAAAAGGTTCCCCTTTCAACATATTATACTTGCAGGCCCACTACAGGAGGCCCTGCGTGACCATGCTCAGGATCTGAACCAGGTCTGTTATTTTGCCGGAGAACTGCAACCATTGGGATCTGAAGGCCCACTGCAGGGATCTCATCCTCAGACAGGCCTGTGGCACTGGAGAAATGCAGGATGCCATGACATGCAGCAAAGGAAATCGAAGGCCCGAAGACGTTGGGCACTCTGAAATGTGTTTACCATCTGTGAAATGTGAACAGCCCTTACCTCACGTGGCGAAGCTTTCTCCCCCAGAGGAAGTGTCCAGGACTGCTCCAATAAATTTCAGCTTTTGGGGAGGTGTCATGTGGGACTTCTTGAAATTGAGGGAGAAGCCCAGTCTGTGGAGATTGTGGCAGGTGCCGTCTAGATGCTGTAGAGCCTGTTTGGGTGAACGGGCTCTGATCAGCCAATCGTCTAGGTAGGGGTAGATGTGAATCCCTCGCCTCCTTAGATTCGCTGCCACCACTGCCATCAACTTGGTGAAAACCCTCAGGGCGGAGGTCAGCCCTAAAGGCAGAACTCAAAACAGATAGCAAGAACTGCTAATGGCGAATCTCAGGTCCTTTCTGTGCTTATTATGTACTTGTACATGGAAATAAGCATCCTGAAGATCCAATAACACCATCTAATCCTGGAGCTGAAGGGCCTAGAGGATCTCTGAGGGAGTGACCATTGTGAACTTGTCCTCCCTGAGGAACTTTTTCAAGCATCAGGTCCAAGATGGGATGCAACCCTCTGTCCTTTTCCAGAATCAGAAAGTACGGAGAGTACCAGCCTTGATTTCTTTCTGCTGCAGGTACTGGTTCCACTGCACCTTTCTCAAACCTCCTTTAAGAGGAGCAGGTCTGCTTCTTTCAAGGACTAGCATCTTTGGCGACAGTTTGGAGGCTTTTCAGAAAAGAGAGGCAGTACCCATGGCCAACTGGCTGCAGAGCCCAAACATCAGAAATAATACTTCACCACTCGTCCAGATGCTGAGTTAACCCCCCACCCACTGTCTTGTGATTTAAGATCTTAACACAATTTTGAAGCAGCTGAGGTTGCTGATGGCAAAGGGGCAGAGGGTGTAGCAGTGCCTCTGCCTGCACGTCCTCGGGAGCAAAGAAACTGTCTCCTTTGTCCCCTCTGAGAAAACTGACCTGTTCTTCCGATGGAGGAATACAAAACAAAATGACAGACCCTCCAATCTTGAGAGGAAGAAACAGCAGATCGGCCCTGCTGTGGCTCCAGAATAGCAGCCGGGGAGATTTTTTTGCAGCTGCCTCAGAGGATTGCAGCTTCTCTAAGCTTGTATCTGCCTTGGGTCCAAATAGTTGCCCAACTGAGAACAGTACAGGCAGGAGCAACTCTCACAATTCACTGTGTCAAAGTCTGATTGTAATGACTGACACATGGCATCCTTCCCATCTTGTATGATGCTCAGAAAGCCATTTCTCTCCTCCCACTCAGGGACATGTGCCGACATAGCAACCACCTCCAACAAGGTATAAGTGAACTTGGCTAAGGCACAGGTGGCGTTGACCCCCTTCAGAGCCAGGATCTGTGTGATTTGGCCATGGCAGAATTGTTTACGGCGGAATTGACCATAGTCAATTTGGCTGCGAATGTAATTTTACTGTGGCCAAACTCTGCAAATCTGTTCCCCCTACCCCCAATACATCACCCCATCCGCCCACTTACCTTTTCCCAGCCGCCACCTCTCTTGACCCTGCGGCATCAGTTCCGTCCCTCAACACAGTCCAGATTAGATGCTACGGGTCCCCTTTTCTTTTTTCTAGACCCCCACCTCCACTCATAAGGAAGCGGGGGACACCCCCGCAAGGCCGTAAATGCCAAACATGGGGCATGGGGGACACCCCCACACCCCATGTTCGGCATTTATTACCCAATTTGATCAGATGGTACTGGCCGAATTCAGTCAGATGTACCATTTGATCAGTACAATTCTATCAAATTGGGTAATACACAGAGCCATGCTCCCAGCTGAGAAAATCCTCTTGCCCAGGGTGTCCACCCTTTTATCATCTTTGTCTGGTGGGGCATGCTGCCTGTTGGAAGCAGAGGGGGCTGCCTATACAACCAAGCTTTCTGGACTTGGACGTTCAATGGAGGAAGACCTGTATCTTTTCGCAAAGTCCTTATTCACTGCATGGGTGGAGTCTGGTTTTCTCCAATTTTCCAGGACTCTTTTCTTAACTGCTGTATGGAATGGGAGTATGGGGTCCTTAAGCGGTCCCTTATCCAGTATGTCAGTTAGGTCATCCTGCTCATACTACACAGCAGCTCTACCCCAGCCCAAATAATGACGACTTTAGACATAATTGATCTGTAGGATTCATCCACATGCCCAGATCCCTCAGGTGTGCCAAATTCCACTTTGGGGGGGGGGGGGGGGGGGGGAGTGTTACGTCGACTAGCATCTCTAAGTGCGTTTACCAGGTCCCTCATCCTAGATTCCTCAGAGATTAGCTCTTTTGGGACTCCAGGAGTGCCGTAATCCAGACCAAACCCAAAAACAATTCTCTCCTCCTCCTCCTCCTCCTCCTCCTCCTCCTCCTCCTCCTCCTCGATAGAGCACATAGACTTACGTCTTTCCTTGTCTGCGGTTTAAAACCCTTTGATGAGCTTCAGGAAGATGTCGAATGTTTCTAAACGGCAACCATCATGCCCAAGGTAAAAAAGAGGAAGGGAATAGTTTACCTGTAACTCCATTTCTCCAGCACTGGTATCTTTCATGGATTCACATGCTTAGAATATTCCCCGTCGACAGACTGGGAACCCTCGCTACACTTATAAAGCCGTTTCCCATAGGAAAACTTCAGACACTTTTGTGTCCTATCTACGTTGTTTTTGTGGCCTCCCGTGCATGCCCCACGAGGACGTAGCTGTATAAATGCCCCGTCCCCGCGGCTCCCTTCAGATTTTGACCCCTCCAAAGCAGAATGGGGTGAAAACCTAGTTATACAAGTAGACTGCATTCCGGGGAGGACGGCGGGCGCATGTGAATCCATGAAAGATACCAATGCTGGAGAAATGGAGTTACAGGTAAGAAACTATTCCCTTCTCCAGCATTGGATCTTTCATGGATTCACATGTTTAGAATAGAATATACAGCAGTGATCCTGAAAAGGGGAGGTGTGAATGCAATCCGGCACCCTCCTAAGCATACCGAACCATGCTTACGTAAAAACTGCCAATTTATAAATACGCAAAAGTACATGCACATTAATATATATATATAATACACGTCCATATATACATATGCTAAAATAAGTACAGACCCCTTCTGAAAAGGGCTTACCTTATTGAAACAGATGGCGTAAAACTGCTCTTCCCATTTGTATCTCGTCCGCATGCTGCCGTTCGAGGCAGTAATGGCGGGTAAACGTGTGAGGCACTGACCATGCCGCCGCCTGGCAAATGTCTGCCAGCAGGATTCCTGCCCACAACACCGTCGAAGACGAAGTTGCCCTCGTGGAATGAGCTCTCGGACGCCCTTGTAGCAGTTTTCCCGCTTTGGAATGACAGAAGGCAATCGTGGACGAGACCCATCGGGCCAGTCCCTGCTTTGAAATTACTTTTCCTCTAGCCGATGGACCATATGCAATGAAGAGTTGCTGCGTAGATCTAAGTTGTTGAGTCCGATGAAGGTAAAATTTTAGAGCTCTCTTCACGTCCAAGATATGGAGGAATTTTTCCGCAGCCGATGAGGGGGTCGCGAAAAAGGTAGGCAGGACAATGGACGAGTGTTTATGATAAGCCGTAGGAACTTTTGGAATGAAACGAGGATTAGTTGACAGAACCACTTTGTCTTTAAAGAACCTTAGGTACGGCGGGTCTACGACCAATGCTTGCAATTCTGAGAGCCGGCTAGCTGATGTTATAGCTATTAGAAAAGCCAATTTCCATGACAAGAACTTCATCGACGATGTGGACATTGGTTCAAAGGGTGCTTTCATTAACCCTGCTAGCACCACATTAAGAATCCACGTTGGTGGAAAAAGTTTAACCGGCGGGAATGTTCGGAACAGACCCCTCATGAAGTGTTTCACCAGCCTGTCACTAAACAAGGGAGACGACTGCCTCCTCCTCGTGAACTTAGAGATGGCCGCCAGGTGTACCTTTATTGATGAAAAAGTTAATCTGCTCTTCGCCAGGTGGAGCAGATACGGTAGAAGTTGCTCTGGAGTTACCCTTAGAGGTTGCACTCCCAGCTGTCCTTGACACCATGTACAGAACCTTCTCCACTTACACGCGTACGGCTTGTTGGTGGAAGGGGCCCGTGCTGCTTGCAGGATTCTCCAACAATCCGACGAAATGCTCAAGGCACCAAATTCCGAAAAGTCAGGTGCCAAGCTGTGAGATTGAGACTGTCTGGATTGTGATGCCACACTGTTCCTTCGTCCCGGGACAGGAGATAGGGAACCTTCGGGAACGTTATCAGTTGATCTACTGACAGGTGAAGCAGGTCGGAAAACCACGGCTGCCTCGGCCAACACGGTGCCACTAGGATGACCCGGCACCTGTACCTGCGTATCCACTGCAGAGTTCGCCTTATAAGAGAGAACGGAGATAAGGTGTAGAGGAACTTGTCCGTCCACGGGAAGGAGAACGCTTCCCCCAGAGAACCTTCCTGTGGCCATCTGCTGGCATACATCTCGCACTTCTTGTTCCTCTTCGTTGCGAAGAGATCCAGCGGAGGCCGTCCCCATTTCTCGAAGACCTTCGACAACTGAACGCTGTCTATCTTCCATTCGTGTATTTGGTCCATTTTTCTGCTGAGTGAGTCCGCTTGCTCATTCCTTACTCCCGGGAGATGATGAGCTACGATGGATATATTGTGTTTCAGAGCCCAATGCCACACCTGTGCCTCGGTGGAAAGGGTTCTGGACCGCGTGCCCCCTTGTTTCCTTAAGTAAAACATCGCTGTTGTGTTGTCTGTCGCAATTCTCACTATGGACCCGCTGATGTGCGGCAGGAAAGACTTCAAGGCCCAGCGCACTGCTCTCAGTTCCAGAACGTTGATGTGCAAGAGTGACTCCCTCCGGGACCAACAACCTTGCGTTTGTAGAGTGCCCATGTGTGCTCCCCAGCTTGTCAGGGATGCGTCCGTCACTATGGTTAGCCGAAACTCCGGCTCCTGTAGGTGTACCCCTCTGGATAGATTCTGAAAGCTCTGCCACCACTGAAGAGCTAGTAGGAGCTCGTCGTCGTTGACGGTCAGCTTGTCCGACCAGAGCCCTTGGGCCTGCGTCCACCGGTCCACCAGAAACTCTTGAACCTGCCTCATGAACAGGCGGCAGTTGCCCACTAGAGGAATGCAGGATGCCATAGCACCCAGAATCTACACATTTTATCACTGATAGTCTGGTATTGATTCTCAGCCGACCTGCCAATCGATTGAGTTTGGTGATTCTGTCGAGGGATGGCTTCACTAACCCTGACTGGATCTCAAATTGCGCGCCCAGGAACACCAAGCTTCTCGACGGCGTCAACGAAGATTTCTCGAAGTTTACCGCAAACCCCAGCCGTTGTAAGAGTTGCATGGTGGCCTGCAGACTTGTGTGAGTCGACATCGGGGAGGACCCCCTCACCAACGAGTCGTCGAGATACGGGTACACATGATGATCTTGCCTTCTCAGCCAGGCTGCCACGGGGGCCAAACATTTTGTGAACGTTCTGCGAGAGGATTTCAGCCCAAAAGGAAGTACTGTGAACTGGTAGTGAATCCGTCCTACCACAAACCTTAGGAACTTTCTGTGTCGCCGACACATTGGTATGTGGAAGTACGCGTCCTGCAGGTCCAGAAACGCCAGAAAGTCCCCTTCCTGAACTGACCGGATCACTTCCTGGAGCGTGAGCATCTTGAATTTTAACGTCTTGTCTAGAATGGGACGACATTTTCAGTTTGGTTTTTTCACCACGAAGTATCGGGAATAAACCCCTTGACCCTTCTGCGATGACGGAACCAATTCTATAGCACTTTTTTGTAGCATAAGTGCTACTTCCTGCTGCAACGCGCTCAGATGGGGTTGCGCTACAAACACCAGTGGAATGTGTGGAGGGTTGCTTTTGAATTGCAGGGAATGTCCGTATCTTACTGTGTCCAACACCCACTGATCCGTTGTTATTTGCTCCCATTCGTCGATGCAGCACGATACTCTGCCTCCCAGAACATTCCGATGCCCGTCATTGTTGGTCCTTGGTCTGCTCATCTCTCGTTGACGAGTAACCTGTTCTCTTCCTGGGGGTCTAGTAGTCCCGGTGCCGTTTTGCCGCTTGAGAAGCCCGTCTGTATCCCTGGGAGGGGTATGCCAGCCTACTGAAGGATCTGTCTCTCGATGCCGAGAATCTGGAGTTTCCCGATGCTCCGCTAAAGGGACGAAAAGACCTGAAACTTCGACCACTCTGGAGGGCACCCAAGGAACGCGCCGTGTCAGAGTCTTCCTTCATGCCCTTCAGGGCCTCGTCCACCTTCATCCAGCACCTTGTATTGCACCTCTGGTCTAAAGTTGGTGCATTTTAGCCATGCTTGCCTTCGGAGACCCACACCGTTATTCACCTGTTTAAACCCTGATTCTGCAAGATCCACTGTGATGTTTATGGCATGATTGGAGGCCTCTTCACCTTCCCTGACAAGTAACATCGCCGCCTTACGATGTTCTTCCGGAAGATGCTCCAGCATAGGTGCCAGTCGGTGCCACATCTCTGTTGTATTTGGCTACTATAGCCTGGCCGCTTTCACTGTGGTTGCTCCTACCGACAGCACTTTTTTGCCAAAGGCATCCTGTCTTCTTGTCTCACTTTCCGGCGGGGGAGTGGGTGGGGTGGAGGGTGTTGTGCACTTGTGCTGAGCCCTCGCCTTTCTCACTGCTGCTGCTGACACCACCGAGTCAGGGGTTGGTTGGGAGGACAGACACTTGTGGGTAGCTTCTGGGGCCTTACATTTTTTCTCCAGGTGACCTTTTATTGCCGGTTCCGAGAAAGGGTGACGCATGGTCTGTAACCCCTCCTGCCACACATGATCCAGGATGGGTACCGGGAACACCGACCACCTTCTCTTTTCCATGTGATCAAAAAGAAAGCAGTCCTTTTTCTACTCTTCCTGGGCCAACCCGAATTCTGTACACGCTTTGGCCATCATGGCGTGAAATGACCCAATGTCGTCCGGGGGAGACGGCTGAGCCGGGCTTCTCTGGGTTTCTAATTCCACCTGAGACTCCCAGGTTGGATCCCTGGAGGGGGAAAGCGAGACATCCGATAAGGTTCTCCTGTCCGAGTCCGAATCCATCAGTTCTCCCTCCTCGTGGCGTACAGCTGAGAGGTCTTCACCCGCTGGCACTGCCGTGTGGGTTGACAGAGGTGACCGACGAGACGGGCCCGGTTTGTCGATTGCCGACCTGGCCGGAGTTGCTTGAGGTAGCCTCTCGTCCAGTGTCTTCAGCAATGTTTGTAACGTGGATAAAACCTCCAGTGACAAGAGTGACTGCGGATTGAGAAGAGGGGTAGACCCGAGAATGCTGGCTCCCCCAGAGAGAGGACTGGTAATTCCTCAAAACCCAAGGTCTGCAGGGCCAGCTACTCTCACATCCTTATATCCCCGAGGACACAGACAAGGCCGCCTCTTGCTGCAGTAGGGTCTCCGGCAAAACCGGGTCGAATACTTCTGGTCGCCAGGCCTCTTGTGGAATCTCCGTCGACGAGGCTAAAGCCGGCCCCGTCGTCACCGTCTGCGGCCCAAGAAAAGCTGAGACCAATTGTGTCAGTGGCAGAGAAGGGGTCGACGACTGCCCTGCCGTCGATGACAGTGGTGGTGGTCGTGTAGGTCCCTGAGGCGTTCCCGCCTTTTCTGAACTTGACCTACGCTTCTCGACTCGAGGTCGATCTATGGTGATCACCCGAGGAGGATTTGGACTTTTCCTTTCTGTCTTTCTTCGTCGAAGAGGAGGATGACGAGGCTTTCTTCGACGAGGACTCCTTAGAATGGCTTCTTGATGATTCCTTCTCTGCCGGTCGTGATTTCTTGACCGGGGTTCCAACGATGTCGAGCAGCGCGGGGCCCCTGAAGATTTTGATGCTGAGGCCACGTTGCGCGTGGAGCCTACCTCCGAAGGCGGGTATGCCCCCGCTCCATCGTTTAACCATGCCACTAGTCGTCGACTTCGATCTTTAAGAGTCTTCTGGGAGAAGCCCTTACATATGTCGCACTTGTCTGCCGAATGATGAGGGTGTAGACAATATATGCAATCCATATGCCTGTCCCACTCATACACTTTCTTCAACCTGCACGTAGCGCACGGGCGGAAACAGCACTTTTCCCGACATCAGGACAAAACTTAACAGCACAACCTAGACAAAATAGTAGACTACACAAGGTGCTCCCACTACTTTGGAGACAGTTGAAATCTGAAGGGAGCCGCGGGGCATTTATACCGCTACGTCCTAGTGGGGCATGCATGGGCAGCCCAAAAACGGCGTAGATAATACACAAAAGTGTCAGAGGTTTTCCTATGGGAAACGGCTTTATATGTGTACCGAGGGTTCCCAGTCTGTTGACGGGGAATATTCTAAGCATGAGAATCCATGAAAGATCCAATGCTGGAGAAATATTTAAACCAGATAACAACCAGCATTTCCAAAAAAGGGCTATTTCAAATGAAAGAGGAAACCACTTTCTGAAAGAGAGAAACTTGAATAAAAGACATTAACAGCAGTTAACTGATGTAATAGAAACACAAAGGTGGCAGGAGAGAAGCCATCCTTGTGGGGGGGTATCAAGGAGGAGAGAAATATAACCTGCATGGCGTGCAGAAAACAAATCAGTGGTACAAACGGCATCAAGTGGTGTTGTATCCTTGTAGAAGTTGTGAATCTCAATGTTGCTGAAAGTCAAAGATTTTGCTAATGTTTGAAGTAAGCCTCACCACAGAGTACTTGTGGTAGTATTTATCCTGACATGCGTTTACACCAGGAAAGGGATTGTTAGTGGTAATTCTGGCAGGTTAGTGGACCAGGAAGAAAATATTGAAGTACTGCATTGTGGTGAAAGGTGTGGTGGAAAGAAAGTAGCAAAACCACTGTATTTGATGAGCTGTGGCAAAACCATCCTGATAAAATCAGTGTAGTAGTGGTGGTCTTTTCCAAAGAGGAGAAGTTATATTGAAATATTCACTGGAAGAATGAAGGCAAATACTTTTTAGTTTGAAAGACGACAGGTTGTGGAAAACTTTAGTGTAATGAACCTTGTTAGCAGAACTTGACTATTGAAAGGAACTTGACTAATTGGAACTTTTATCCTATATCAATCATGGGGAAGGCGATCCAACCCTGTATACAAGGATACTTGGTTATAAAGTTAATGTTTAAGCATAATTGTAAACATTTTTTTAAAATGAACAGCCATATAATACCTGTATGATGATGTTGTATGTGTAAGTGTGAGGAACAGATACCTTTTGATGTTAGAGCCCTTTCCGTTAGGTTAGGGAAAGTGAAGCATTTGTCACACCCTTATAATTTAATAAAAAAGGCTACTTGTGAAAAACCTATCAAGTTGTCCACCTCGCATTTCTGACCCTTCACAACACTCACTGTAATTCTTCGGCCTTGATAATACCAAACACTAGCCACGTTTTCTCCTTTTGCTACACAGCTGCTTCCATAACAGCAAGACATCCACAGTTGCCAAATCATGGTGCCGCCCCATCCCCAAGAGAAGTAAGTTGAAGAAGGAAGGAATGCCAAGAAAGTAGGAAGATCAAGATAGAAGTGTACAGGACAATTCCACCCAAGACTGAGCGATTCTGCTTTTGTTTACAAAGCCAGTAGGAAGGAGCCAGGACCTGGGCTTGTCAAGAGACCAAGAACTTGTGTTGCCAAGGGAATTTGCAGCAGCAGTCACCTGGATATGGAATCGAGGCAGAACCCTAATTATTTTGGGGAAAGGCATCCAGACATTTGATTTAGATATAATTTACAACCCTTTTTTGAATTGACCCAAAAGTGTAATGATCTAAGAAAGATATGTTCTGTCCTATTGATTCATCCGGTCCCATTTTCTGACACTTCTTCCTTTGGGTACTGCCAGCAGTGCTCATAGTGCCGCTCCTGAAGTGAAGACAAAATAGAACATGGAGGTTCCAACACAAATAGATATTTCTCCGCTGCAGCAGATGCACCAGACTAGTAGGGACTTTAGTCACAGTCCCCTCAGGATTTCATCCATTTACCTTTTCATGGATTCAAGGAGTGGTTGAAATGAGTCAGTGTCATTCCCTTCCGAGCAGGACACCAATAGTCCTTCAAGAACAAGTTCAATTCCATCCTCTGAAAATTGAGAGAGCTGTTAAAATGACATCCGCTACTCTTCCGTAATGGCTAACCGGTAAAACGGATCAAATGAACATAATGAGGGAGGTGGTCTATAAGTGAAAGGTCTTTCCTCACTGTTCTACGTATACTAAGCACTTGAATCTATGAAAGATCCACCGCTGGGGAATCTATGTGCATGTGACATTTGGGACGATAAAGCAAATTGAGTTTGGGCAATAGTTGAGCAAATCCCAATGTCACACAGAGAAATTATCTTTAAAACGAATGTCAGTACCTTCACCAAACATCCATGAATTTGGCAGTCTGGAGGTGATTGTGCACCATGCTGCTACTTTTGGTTAGGGCTGCTTTTTTTGGCAAAGGACGAAGAAAACAGATTTATGTAACATCTATGTCAATATTGTGGTTATCAACATACAGTGCGCCTCATCCACAACCTCTGTTTTACCTTGTTACGACCAGGTCCTGGGCATTACTCCAAAGGTCCAAACAAGTTATGGCAAAGATGAAGTAGCAAAAACAGGGTAGCCAGTTCAGACTAGAGATAAATAGCTTTGCATCCTCAGAGTTTAGAAATCTGGTAAGAAATGTTCATCTTTATTTAATGCCCTTGAGTACATGTCAGAGAAAGCAAGGTTAAAAAAGAATAACAATTAAATACAACGTTACAACATTCACACCAGGCAAATTTATCTTTTGTTCCCACCCCACGTCAATGTGCAAGTTAGTTTCAAGGAGCCGCACGTCAAGCTGAACAATTCACACATTTAAAAAGTCACCCAGGATGCAAAAGACAAAGGCTACATACAAATCTTGGGACAGTAAAATCGTTTCTTTTAACTTCTACACGATTAGAAACAGGCGTGCATACAAACAAACCACACCAAGACCAGCGAAAGCAGCAGCACAACTCTCCTTTGTATCTCCTCAAAGGCAAATGTGTTTTCTTAGTCTTTATTTTAAATTAGTTCTGGACCAAAGGCCACTTTTTACACCACCCCAAACAAGGACAAAGCCAGTCTGAAATTGGGAATCATCGTGGTCTGCCTTATTTGGGCTCAGAATGGTTTGATCCATACAAAATTGTTCCTCCGCTGCCTCCCCCTCCCTCCAAAAACCATAGCAGACTATCCTAACAGTGCAATATAGACAATACTATAACAGAAACAAGAAGCCTGAGGTCAGTGAACATATATTCCTTACAGTTTTTTTAGCTGTAATACATTTGTACTCTAAACATCACTTATTGTGGGGTCAAGGGCACAGAAATTGTGAGAGACCGGGTTTCAAATGAGTTCACATGAAAAGGGGCAAATCTAGCCAGAAGAATCACTTGGGGCAATGCCTTTCCACATCATCCACCAGCAGGTTGTGGAGTACAATGCCCAGTGGAAATCTGCAAAAGGGGTTCCGACTCCACGTTGGACTGTCTGCTGCTTTCTTTCTGTGAACCACAACATGTTACACTGGATGCAGGGATACAAGACGGAAGCTTATATTATGCTAGGTGGCATTTTTAAAACACTCATAATCCTCCCCAATAGTGCAGGGGTGGTGAATCTGTAGGCAAAGACGGTATGGCAATCCATTGTCCATTAGCTTGGGAGGATTAACAAAGGTTTTATTCATTTTCTATGTTTGCCACTATCTCAAGAAAGAGCCATCTGATCACTGCATACATCTCAAACCCTGGATATCTTGTGAGGTAAGACACTCGCACACCAGCAAACCTCAGCTTGGATGTTCACTACCAAGAGAAGGCCGCCTGCGGTACACATGCCGGCAGGTCCCGGACATTCAGACAGAACCAATTCACACCTGTGTCACCAGTCTGCTTTTTATTCAAGCACAATATCAATTGCGTGGCAATGTACACTTGCAATAATGGTGACATTATTTTGGAAATGAGGGACATGGTCTTTGCAGCCTACAGTTTCACAACTACTGAACTTTCTATTTGCAAGAAGGAAAAAGATTGCTGTGTTCAGAGTCAGGTGTCTAACCTGAAGGCCAGTCAACAGCTGAAACACAGTAAGGGCTCATTAGTTTGGGCTATTAGGTGGTGCTTAAACTATTGCATTGGAGTATAGATAGGAGGGAATTGTGATTTCAGGAGGGACAGAAAGCTTATGGGCATTGTATGGAGTTGAACACACCCAAAGGCCACCCATGGCCATGCTAACCTCTATGGCCCCGTCCCACCCAAAACACAACTTTGAGGGATCTTTAAGCTAGCTCCATCATGCATTAATATCAAGCTTTGTTCTGTATAGGGTCGGAAAGTTATTCCTACAGACACCCTCGAGATAATGGCTTAATTGCAGCTGTATATGAGATCCTGATGTAATAATGTATTAACCAAGCATGTCTTCAGCCACTTAATTTATAAGCAAAACATGTGAACTTGCAACTGTTCCCTGCACTAAAGTCATGTTAAAAATAAACCAACAGTGTTGACTTGTACATAGGTTTTTGATAGGCAACTGCCAGCCACTGCCATCATATGCCCATGTTTTCATGCCATTTTCCAACTTTTGCCATCTTATGGCCAGGAACTACCATTATGGGAGTGCTTGTTCGATGCCTTTGCCATGCCTACACAAAAGCCAGAACTGTTTCATTTGCCATTGCACGCTTTGAGTGTGGTGGCAGCGGTAAAAACATGCAGGATTTTAAATATCACTTGTTTTTAGTAAACCACCTAATTATGAGTGATGATCACATGGGAATATTTACTGCAAGGAAAGGACTGTGTGAGGTAAATTAATATCCCATAAGAGCCAGACTCCCAATATTCTTTCATTACCACCATACCCGAAAGGATGCCCCAAGTCGCTCTTTTCTGTTCACCTGTAAGCCGACTAAACATTGATTTTTAGAGCTGTGTTGTACTAAAGAACCAAAGCAACGCCTGGTACATTATCCAAGCATCCAACGTTTGGGGCTTCTACAATACTCTCCAAAATACCCAATAAAAGCCTTAGGTACAACCTCAGAACTTCAAATATTTCAGCAAATAAATATTCGTTTTATTTGTATGCCCCGTGGCTGTAAAATAAAAAAAGGTACAAGATTTGGAGGAAAGCAAAGGAATCATTGTTTGGGCAATTGTGCTTACTCTTGAGTGCTGGCTCGTACAGCGGGGGCCCTGGCACTAGTGCACACACGATAAGCACGCCACCAGTGTACGTGCCCAGTGATGGTGCCCATCTGATTTGCATAGAAGTTACCTCTTTTGACAAATTTGCCAGCAGGTTGTTGCTTTCGAATTATTTGGATTGTTTCGTTTCTATGGCATTTGTTATTTTACTGTGGGCTTCTCCAGGTTGTTGGCCTGTGTGTACTAGTAAGCAAATCAGCGGCACAGAACGGCTCACAACTGAAGAACATCATTCCCAAACCCATACAGGACTACAATAGTGTGGCAACACTAACAAAAAAGCACATTGATCTACATTCCCATCCGACACACATTTCCCATGTTATGTGTTCTTCTGTTCAAGAGTCATCGTTTCAACCACGTAAACGATCAGGACAAGATCCACTGAATGCGCCTAGAATGTTGAACATTGCTCAGTTCATGGGAACTTACTCAAAGTATTTCAAACAGTGCTCTATACGGGGTGATGGGCTCTTCGTGGGCAACGGATCTAATACTGACCTCAAGTTACCCAGGGTAATGCACGAGAATGCCATCCAGTCTTGGTTTTATTTCCATCAACAGTCTGACATGGCATGGGGTAACTTGGGAGCTATGGCTACCTTCGAGAGTGTGTGCCCGGATCGTCATAACAGTGCACCTTTAGAGGCATGTGTACACAATACTTTACAAAAGGGCTTGCTGCACATGCACATCACATGGACTACAAGTCCCAGAATTAAAAAAATAAAATTGTTTAAAAAAAACAGGATCTGAGGACATTCTGAATGTGGCTGGGTAAACATTGGAAGCTCTGGCTAGCTTCAAGGAACTGTGCGGGAACATGCACTTCTTATGCGTAAGTGTGCAGTCTTTCGGCCAACGTGCCCCTCATACATGTGTAACTGTTACCTTGTAGGGAATGTGTACACAGCACTTCAGATTTGCTTCGGTGCAACGTGTGTTCACCAAGCACATCAACTACTGTCTGATGATCACCACATTCTTCACTCTGAGGTCGTGGGGAGACCACACTCTTGGAAATACCTACAAAAATGAAAATGAAAAAAAAGTTTGGGGCCATCTCAGTTCAAGCCTTCAACTGTAGAACTCGGCACCAAGGGAACATTGCCATATGAAGTAGATAACATGGCCGCGTGAAGTTGTGCAATGCAAACAAACGTGGCCGTGCGGTAGAGTCTACCCTGCTTTAGACTCCGGAAATGCAAAGGAACGTCCCAACACTGCAGACCAATAACATAACATGCCACACAGCCAGCAATGGAAACCGTTGCATTGCTTGTGAGCATGTGAAAAGTGTCTTTCTGCATGTGTTCAAGTGAGGTAGATTGTTTGACACGGTACTGCAGCAGTCTGTGTTTAATCATATATGGAGCGACTGCTTGGTTGACACTCCACTGACAGCGTGCAACTGCCCGTCTTGTGCCGACAGCATGTGAATGTGGCTAGGTTGCTGTGACCACCTGCGGGTACCACTGTGAACGGTCAGCACAAAGTGCACTAGCTGACGTGGTGTGCTGCTTAGACTAACGTTGCACATGTCTGGGTTAAAACGGCTACATTCGGCGAGTGTTGCAGCATCACAGGGCAGCGGGCTCTTCGGGGAGAAAAGCAGCAACTTACCAAGGCTGCTCTGGGAAGGTGCTCACACGAATCAGAGTTTGCCTAACAGAGGAGATGTGCTGGTCATCCGTGTGGAGCAGCAAAGGGAAAGCTGATGGGCTGTGCAATGGTTAAAAGTGGTCTAGTCGAGTGCAGGAGCCGGGGGCAAGTGGATACAACTGGGGAGTAGCTCAGAGTGGTCTATCCGAGTGCAGGAGCCGGGGGCAAGTGGATACAACTGGGGAGTAGCTCAGAGTGGTCTATCCAGGGGCAAGTGGATAAACTGTGGAGTAGTTCAGAGTGGTCTAGCCGAGTGCGCAGGAGCCTGGGGCAAGTGGATACAACTGTGGAGTGGTCTATCCGAGTGTAGGCGAGCTGATAAAACGGTGGAGTAGCTCCAATTTGTGAGTTAGGTCTGTCCTAGCCTTCACCATTCCAATCCTACACACGCAAAGGAACGCAATAGTTACTTTGCTTACCCCCAGCCCCCAGGAAAAAATAACATGTATTGCATGTTAGCAGCGAGTAGGAGTGACCATCTCTCGTATGGGATGAAGACGCACACAGGGGATGCCTTCTAGACATACTAATAATTAAGAGCTTGACAAATGCAGTGCAGACATTATAGGCACGGAGAGGCATGCTGTGATCTTCCTGCTAACGCCTCATGCGCACCTGGGTGGATCGCGAGGGGGCAGGGAATTGTTAGTTCCACTTAAGTGAGCGGGTGCTGAAGGGAAGAGGCAGGTATTTAGTGCATTCCTGAAGTCAAGGTGGTATTCTGTGCCGCAGATAGTTAATAGGAGCGAGTTCCAGGTGGTGGGTGCTAGGACAGAGAAGGAGGAAATCCCAAGTCCAAGTGAATTTTGTCACTGGGATGACAAGGAGTGCTGAGCCTGATCTGAGGTTTCTGTTAGGCCTGTCGCAAGTACATTATTCTTCAGGTATTCTGGACCTTAGTTGTAGAAGGCTCAATGGGTGATGCACATTGCCTCGAAGGTGGACCTCCGACCAATCAGAAGACAGTGGAGGACAAGTAGGGCGAGGGTATGTGATCTCTGGGGCAGCAGTGTTTGTACTCATTGGTGTTTTCTTATCTGCGATGCAGGGGCCCTAGGAATAGGGCGTTAGCATAGTCTATAACGTGAAAGGAGGATAGCAAAGACTCTAGAAAGGTTGGGTAAGAAAAAAGGTGGCACAGGAGGCGTATGTGTAGTTAACAGGATTTTATCACAGAGTTGATCGATGTGCTAAAAATAAGTATGCCTAGTGTGCATCCAAGATTTTTTACTGTGTTGGATGTCCGGAGCACACAGGGAGGGTAGCCAGGGGCTGGGTTGAGGGAAGAGGGCGGTCTTCCCACAGAGTATGGTTTTGTTTTTCCTGGATTGATTAGGTGGTGTTTGGCTGTCATCCAGGGCTCGATCTCGGAGACAAGATGCTGAATCGGGGGAGACAGACACAGGGCTGTTTGGGATTTTGAAAATGATTTTGGTGTTGTCTGCGTAATTGTAGCATGAAAGACTGTGGGATGGATTAAAAACAGGAAGCAGGCTTAGGTACAGGTCAAAGAGGAGCGGAGAAAGAGGCAACCTGTGGCATTAAGTAGGTGACTGGGCAGGGGGCTGAAGAGAGCAGAGGCAAGTGTAGAGGAAGGAGCATATCAAGTTCAGAGCTCAAAAACTGATGCTGAGGGTGTGTAGTCTCCTGGCGAGGTTGGGATGGTACCGAGAGGTCCAGTACGATTAGGTTGGCAGACCCTTCTGCATCAGAGTGTTTTAAGATCTTCCCATAAGGAAATCAGGCAAGGTTCAGTTCCACATGAAGGTCTGAAGCTATATTGGGCGGGGTCCAGAACCTTGTTTGATTCTGCAAAGAGGCATGGTTGTGAGTATGCTGCTCAGTCAACAAATTTGCTATATAGCGGTGGTTTGAGATGGATCTGTAGATGGTCGGCACAAGAGAGGTCTTTTTGAGGAGAGGTTTGATGTAGAAGTTTTTAAAGTTCTGCTGGGCAAGTGCCAGAGGTGAGTGTTTAGTTGACAATAGATCTTGCTTAGGATCTCCTTTAGCAGTGAGGGGGGGTGGGGGGTGAGGGAGGGGTCCGCAGGGGATCCGGAGGCTTGTCTGAGTGATAGTAGCTCGTGGAATTCTGGTGGGAGGGTGGAGAGGTGGACTGGGTTCTGATGTTGAAGGCAAGGTAGGCAGAGAGGGAGTGGGGAGGAGATGGGATTTTCGAGAGGACGTAGTTGTGTCTCTCTTGCGGTATGTTGTAGAAGTGTTCTGAAAGGGAGTCACATACGGATTGGGTGTGGCTGGGAAGGTTGGTGGTGCCGGCAGGGACATTGAATTTACCTAAGAGCTTGAAGAATTCCCTCGATGGGTGCCAGGCTTTGCAGATTCTGTTCCAATGGTAGGATTTATTTGGTTTTGCGTATTTCTGTGCGATAAACCTAGATCTGGGAGGCATAGGTCGTTCTGCTGGTTGGCGAAGGGTCTGCGTGCCATCTTTGCTCCAGGATATGGTTCAAGAGTTTGTTTCTTGAGGGCTGGAGTGAACCATCTGGGTGAATGGCTTTGTCTTTTGGAGAAAGATCTGATAGGGGAGAGGGAGCAGAGTGCCCCTGAAAGCCAGTGATCGAAGTTGGAATGGTGATCTGACCAGAGGAGAGGGGGTGGAGGTCAGAGTCACTTTGATTTCTTTCCAGAGGCGGCATTGGCTGGGTGGCCCCAGCGGTGCACGTGGGTCCACTAAGAGGGTGAAAAGGATGGCAGTGTGGCGAGACCAGATGAGCAAGCATAGTGGTGAGGAGATATGGAGAAGGAACAAGTTACTTACCTGTAACTCCTGTTCTCCAGCATGGGTCTGGCATGGATTCACATGCTCATGAATATTCCGTCAGGCTGGAAATCCTCGGTAAAAGAAAAAAAATCAGTTTCAGTTTCATTTCTTAACTGTCTTTCTACTAATAAACAATCACTGGTCTCTGGGTCATACTGCCCCCAGCCAATGACTGCCCTCTACCTAACCCCCTCCTCTAGCAGCCATCTTCAGATTTGGTAGCACGTAAAGTGGCAGTAGGACCAAGAGAAGAGCCGCAGAGGGGTCGGAGGGAAGGTTTGCATGTGAATCCATGCCAGACCCATGCTGGAGAACAGTTACAGGCAAGTAACTTGTTCCTTCGCCAGCATGGGGTCTGGCATGGATTCACATGCTCATGAATACAAGAATACATAGCAGTACACACATGCACAACCACGGGAGGTGGAAAGGCTCAACATTAAGCATTTCAACCACTCAACATTAAGCATCTCTTACCTCCTCACCAGGCTCACCTTCAGGCGAACAGGTTGCGCAGCACTGCCTGGCCGACACTGGATTCCTCCCTGGAATCCCAGTCAACGCAGTAGAATCTCGTGAAGGTGTGCGTCGACCTCCACGTAACAGCCATGCAGATGTCCAGCAGGGGCACACCAGACAGGAACGCCGTGGTAGCGGTGATCGTTCCAGTTGAATGGGCTCTCGGACGGCCGGGCAACTGTCGGTTTGCCAACCGGTGACAGTGCATGATGCAGCCGGAGAGCCATCTGGAAATGGAAGCCTTCGAGAGGGTCTTCCCTTGGTTCACAAGTCCAAAGTTCACAAACAGCTGTGATGTCTTCCGAAAACTCTTTGTGCGGTCCACGTACAACTTCAGCGGTCTAGCCACATCCAGCAAGTGCAAAGTCCTCTCAGCCGGCAACGAATGAGACGGGACGAAAACGGCGAAGCAAATCGCGCCACTGTGTCCAGTCTGGCTCCCGGGAACAGGGCGTCTTGCGATGGTACCAAGTGGGATTTCGCGAAGTTGACAGAGAATCCCAAATCCGTGAGCAGTTGGACGATCTTCGCTGTGTGATCTTGACATTGCTTGGATGAGCCAATCGTCCAGGTAGGGGTAGACGTGGATCCCCTTCACGTGCAGCTGCGCCCCAATGGTGCTAGGCACTTGGTGAACCCCCTGGGTGCTGACTTCAATCCGAAGGGAAGCGCCTTGAACTGATAGTGGCGCCCTTGGACCACAAATCGTAGGAATTTTTGATGTCCTTTTAGAATGGGGATGTCGAAGTAGGCATCCTCCAAGTCCAGCGACAATAGGCAGTCGCCTTCCTCCAGCCGTCCCAGCACGTGCTGGAGGGTGACCATCTGGAATTTCTGGAACTTGATGTACTTGTTTAGATGACGAAGGTCCAGGATGGGTTGCCAACCGCCAGTCTTCTTCCAGACGAGAAGTACCGCAAGTACACTCCGGACCCCCGGAGCCTCTTTGGGACGAGTTCGATGGCTCCCTTTCTTAGCATCGCTAGTACCTCCAGAAGCAGTTGAGGGACGTGGTTTTTCATCCTAGCCACGGGTGGAATAAGGGGACACCTTTTTTGCAATTCCAGAGTGTGCCCGCGGGCCAGGGCATCCACCACCCAACGGTCGGTGGAGATGGACTCCCATACGCTGACGAATTTCGCCAGCCGGCCTCCCACCGGGGTGCTCGGGTGGGGGGCCCGACGCCACGGCCGGTTCAATCCTGTTTCATTGCAGCCTTGCCGCCTTGGCCTCCTTGGCAACGACGGGAACCTCCAGTCTTGCCGCGTCCTCTGTAGGCTTCCTGCGTGAGGAGCGGGCCACTTGGCGGTACGACGAGGAACCGCTGCCAAATCCTTTGGAGGCACCTTGCTTGCCTCCTGAGTTCCGAAAGGACGGCCGTCGTTTAAGAACGCCCAAGGCCCGAGCCATCTCGGTGTCCGCCTTGATGGCCTGCAGTGACTCGTCCACTGTCTTGCCAAACAGGTTGTTCCCGTCGAAGGGCATGTTCAGAACCCTGGTCTGCACGTCCTGGCAGAAATCGGTGGCCTTCAGCCAACCGCACAGGCGAAGGCAAATGCTGTTGCCCACCTGGTGAAACCCGGTGTCAGCGTTGTGGCCACTGTTATGGTGTGGTCCAAAGCCACCTCGCCTTCCTGTAGGATTTCCAGGGCCTCAGCCTTCTTGTCGTCCGGGAGGAAGTCCAGGAGCGGAGGGAGCGATCTTGAACCACAGCTCCCTGTCATAGCGTGCCACTGTCGGAAGGGCGTTGGCGGCTTTAATCATCGTCGCTGCCGACGAGATTACCCGTCGTCCCATGGCGTCCAGTTTCTTCCCCTCGCCATCCGGGGGGGGGGGGGGAGATGTAGTAGTTGAGGCCATCGCTCCCGCCGATTTCTTCTTGGCTGCCGCGGAGACCACTGAATCCGGGGACGGCTGTGCTCTGAGGCACATAGAGGCAGAGTTCGGGACCCGATACTTCTCGTACCGGTCTCTCTTAGCGGGAGCCATGGCCGGGTTCTTCAGGAGTGCCAACTCCTTGACCCAGATGTCGTCCAGTAACGGGGCTGAGAGGACAGTCTTCCTCTTGGCCTCCAGTCGTTGGTAGAGGAAGCCCTCCTGTTCTTCGGGGCAGAGCTGGAAGAGCTCAGATGCCCTGGCGATCATGGCGTGGAAGGAGCCAATTTCGACAGGGCGGGGGGGGGGGCACGGGAGGTGTTGATGGGAGGTCCATCCCGTCGTCACCACCGTCGTCGTCTGTCCCTGTTGTCGTTGTTCCCGTCTCATCCCTCGGAGGAGGGGATGGGGTGAAGGCTGGAAGGAGGGAGGAGGATGGACTTGTCTCCGCTTGTTAGGTGGGCTCCCCGACGGTCCAGGCTCCGCTGGGTCATTGGTGGGGGGTAAGGGCATCCTTGTCCTCATCTCCATACACAGGGCCTGTATAGCCATCAAGATAGCTCCTGAATCGTCCCCTGGTACCGGCTGCGACGGGACCGACAGCTGGGGCGCGCGGCCCTCCATGGCCCATCTTCCTTGTCGGCTCCCCCGTTGCTCTCTTAGTCGGCCTCGTCGGGATCCTTCCTGGTGGCCCTGGATTCGTCAGACTTCTTGTCCAGTATCCTTTGGACGCTAGCCAACTCACCCTCAGAGGTGGTATCCGTGTCCGTTATGGCTACCGTGCCCCTCTCTTTCTCCTGCTGGGGTTTCACAGGGGTCTTCTCAATAGGCAGAAAAGAAGATTCCCTCCGGGGTGGCAGGGAAATTCTAACCCCTGGACCCGTTTCCACTGGGGAAGCCTCCGTAGGTTTTTCGCCAGGGCCGCCACGACTCCTTCACTCCTTAGCCGGGTGAATCAGGGCCTTCACGACCTTGGGTGTGCCTAAGGCCTTCACCTTGGGGGGGAGGGGGGGGGTGGTCACCGCCTCGCTCTCCCTTGGCTGTCTCCGTCGGGATCGACCGGGGCTTCTCTGGAAGCTTACCCGGGTTCTCTGACTTCCTCTTCACCGAGCCAGAGCGTTGGCTCGTGGTTGATGGCGTCTGTGATAATGTGCCCTGCCTGGCAGCCGAAGAGCCCGACCGATCGGCGCTCCCGGTGCCCGCGGACTCGTGGTGCTTTGCCTTTTGTTGGGCCTCCCTCAAAGGTCTTAGAAGACCGCTCTGACTTCTTCCTCTTCTCACCTGCTGTTGGGCTCTTCCCCTCCAGCCAGTTGGTGAGCCGAGTACTACGATCCTTCATTGTCCGTTTGGACATGTTCTTACAAAACGCACAGTCCTTCTCCACGTGCGATTTGTCGTCGTGAAGGCAGTAGAGGCACCGCGAGTACTCCATGTCCACGCGCGGTAGGCCTCAAAGATCTTCTGGAATCCTCCAAAAAGTGGAAACTCGATGAAAAGATGCCCTTGAGGGGCATTGAAAATTCCGAAAACGGGTCCCTGTTGATCGGAAGTAGAATCGGTGGAGCTTGAGGCTCGATTGACCGAAAATAGAAGAGTAAACTCTTAGAAAAAACGCAAAACACAGTAAAAGCTCGAGAGCTACAGCACGAGGACTCCCAACACTTGAACGCGTGGTAAAAATCTGAAGATGGCTGTTAGAGGAAGGGCTTAGGTAGAAGGCAGTCATTGGCTGGGGGCAGTATGACCCAGAGACCAGGGATTGGTTATTAGTAGAAAGACAGTTCTGAAACTGATTTTTTCTTTTACCGAGGATTCCCAGCCTGACGACGGGGAATATTCAGGAGCATGTGAATCCATGCCAGACCCCATGCTGGAGAACCGAAGATTGCATCTAGGGTGTGACCAGCAAAGTGGTTGAGACTGCCTATGTTAAATAGGTTTTCTACTTTGTCAAGTAGTGATTGAGTAATAGGGTTATGTGGCATGTACAACCAGATGTTGACATCCCCTAATACTGTGAGGTGGGAGACCATGATGGCTGCTATGGAGTCACTTAGGGATTCCGCAAAGCACCTATTGTATCCCGGGGATCGATCGATAAGCAAGAAGCTGGGAGTGTAGGGAGGCGAGTAGGAATTTACCAGGAAGGATTCACAGTCTGTGAGGAGGGCATTTTTGTCCGAATGGGAGGTAAGAAGGGAGGCTTTGTGAAGGATGGTGATGCCGCCTGCCCTGCTGGCCCTTTGTAGCCTGGTGGAAAGGCTTTGTGTGCCATAGGTTGGAAGTCTTGAGAGAACCAGGTTTCTGTGATGAATCGGATGTCGGGGAGTTATGATGGGATTAGGTTTTATATATTGTGAGAGTTTTTAGCAACGGATCTGGGAGGCAATATGAAAGTGCAGCAAATATAGCCTTGTCAAGGATCAATGTGGAAAAGCTATATATATATGGAGTGCTCTGGGAGACAATGTGCGAGTGTGGTTCATACAGACCATGGCGAAGAATCACAGTGGTGAACCTATATGGGGTGCAATCTGGCGAGTATGACGGAAAATAACCAGGATAGTGGACAAAGTAGTAAGCCCAAAATGGGAACGCTTGGGAGGCAGAATGCAGGTGTGGAGCATTGCAACAATGATGCAACCTGGTAGCAGATCTACATTAGGGGAACTCACAGTTACTCCCTTTGTGGATCACGAAAGGATGAGGTGCTAAATCTGCTCTGCCGAGCTGCCAACCTAAGACTGCAGATTGCACAGCTCTGCGGTGCATCAAACCCCCGTTCTGGAGCCTATGAGATACTACCACTGCTTGTATGATGAGCTTGCAGATGGGCCAAAACAAATCCAATAACGGAACCAGACCTATTCTCAGAGATGGCTCCTATTCACAATGCCTGGAAACCTGGCACCATCTAGGAGAAAAGAGAACACAAAACTAGATATAGGGGTATGATGAGGTCATCATTATGAGACTTACCAGTCCTGTCTCGTTGGTCAGGTGGTTGGTGTAGGACCTTCGAATTTAACAGAAAGAAAGGAAATCATTAGGTATTTTGTCAATTCGGATATTTTTGGAAATAGCAACTTGGGGGATGTGGGCAGTTAAAATATAGCAGAAGAACCCTGTTTTAACACTGCCCTTAAAGTTTATACATCTTGTAACTTCCCTTCGCAATGCAGCCCTCTAGGATCGATAGTGGTATAAACCAGGTGTAAAGACCAACCTGAAAACTGCATGTATTCCTTTCAAAAACCTGCAGTCCATCCTTTTGACTTGGATGTTCCAAACTACAGGGGCGGGTGAAGCCCTGCTCAAGGTAGACTACCAACCACCACCTGAGAAGCATTCTCACGTCTACATTGAAGAGTTTCACTTTCCCTAAATGGATTTCTAAAGCGTAATCTTTACTCTCCACTGTGACAAACCTAAGGTATTCGTCCCTTCTCCCCAAGTGGGCGCCGTCTCCTTTGAGGCAAGGGAGGTGAGCCGCTCTCCAAGACCCTCCCTAGGTGTCTGCGCAAGTAGCACCTCAAAACCCAAAAGGGAAATAAAGAGACTGGAGACAAATTGCCTGAGAGGAAGGGATACAGTATTATAAGCCAAGAAAGAAAGACTGGAGAAAACACGAACCAAAGCTTCGTTTTAAGAAATATGATACAGTACCAAGAGAGTACGAGAATAGAAGAGACATCACACCAAATAAAGATCCCAGGAGAGCGACATTATACAAGGGGATCAAGCACCATGTAATCTAATCAAGGGTGAATTGAGAGACTTTATAACAAGAGACAAGTGTGTGCAAGAGTATGTAAAGACTCATTGGCCACACCATATCATTAAAGAAAGCCCCGAAGCCAGGAGTATTGCCCAAGAATGAAAAGAGCTCATGTAAGAGATAGCCAGGCATTAGTGAAGATTATAAAAAGAGGAAACAGGTGAAACAGACATTTCATCCAGAGACTATTAAAGAAATCACCAACCCAAGAGAATAAGTATCTTGGATGAGTAAAAGTTATTTATCCTAGTGTAGGGAGTCAGGTACAGTTAGGTTTGGATTGAGGACATTTTTATTTTAGGACTTCCTGATGACCAACGAGCACCCTTAGTTCTTTTTGATCGTTAGGGCGACCTCTTTAGTGATAAGGAAAGTTAAGCTGCATCTATATAATTTCATTAAAAACCACTTAAATGTCCAACTCCTTCTTCCGACCCGCCACACCACTCACCTTGATGTTTTCTAGAGGACTGGCTGCCGCCCGCTCACACACTGTCCCCCATTTAGAGATTATTAGGCATGCCCTAAAACCCAATTTTGATCTGGCGGTCCAAAACATAAGACATACAGCCAATGTCATCAATGTTTGCATCAGCTGTCTGTGCAAATTAAGAAGAGGTGCTATCTCCAGGTTTATTAATGTGAAAGTGTAGGTCAGTGGTGCAGTTTTAAAAAGATAACATTGGCCGTGGAGAGCAGCAGGAAGGCGTGGGATTAATGGATTTAATGTCAAAGGTGTTCATCTGTGTGAACTGGAAATTAAGGGGCAGGAACAGAAGGTGCACATGTAAGAAGAGCTAGAGGGGTGTAGTACTGAGAACCACAGGGGTGTCCTCAGTGCCAATGGCCCTGTTCCACACTTACGCTGCAGTCACGGAGCAAGAGCTACCCGATCACTCCCAGTGATATCCACCTCCTTCCATCCTCTCTTAGCTACAGTATGCAATGTGTGCGGAAAAAGCAGATGGAGAGGTAAGAGGCATACCGCATGCCCTGGATTGCACAAGTAAAAGAGAAAGGGTGCCCAAGTCCTTTAACTGTGCGTCAGCCACTTAATTTGTGACTGTGGTAAAAAAGTACTTGGATGCAAACAAAAAAATCCTTTGGAATCTAAATGAGTTAAGTACATAAGTCTCAATGCCCATGTTTATTACGCATGCCACGTGTTTCGCTCTTCAGACCTTCCTCAGGGATTTACACAGGAGTGATAACATTACAGTGAATAATGCAGCAACAGTCGAGTGAATGATTGTATAATCTATTAAAAGAACGCGTGAAGATGACCACATTTTGGATACACTACATAGACTTTGCATCGAACACAGTGCTGATCCCTTTCGACATACAATTCTGATCCTGAAACCTGTTATCAGGTGGTTGTGGTGGTTTCTTAGTTTTGGGCGTGTTTAAAGCCCACTCCTTCAGATAATTGGACTATTTTATCTTAGAAATCTTCTGCACGATGACTCCGGGTTACAATAAATTGCAGCAAAAATATAGCCGATGTCTTGGTTGGGGCAGTGTGCATGAAGTCTATAAGCGGAGGCACTTTAGCACTCTGCAAATGAGGCGTGCAGTTTGGTAAAATGTAGTAGTGGCTCCCTACCAAGGCATCTGCTATATTTTTGCTTTAGGAGATATTTTCGACAATTTACAGACAATTACTTAATCCATTTTCAACTTAATGCAGCCCATGCCATTGAAGCATGTGCAAATTATTGGAATGTGAAACTGTTATTTCATCTCTCCATCACAAATTAGCAAGTGTTTAGCGCATAGTTAAAGGACTCCTTAACAGTATATATTGAGATCGCAACCAATATGAAGAGACTGCCTGCACGTTCACATCTATGCATAGAAAATAAACATTTGCCAAAATTGTCGATACCCAAAATGAAGGCACAAGCAAGGTGGTCTGAGTGCACGTTTTCACAAAGGAGGTCCCACTCGTTGGGTTTAACTATCACAGGCATACAGTTAGAACCAGGTCAAAAATGCATGAAGCCTTTAAGCATAGCACTAAGTAACAAAAGTCACGATAAACACCACGAGTGATGCCAGCAAAGTAAAATTTAAAAGGGTCATTTTGGGAGCATTTTCTCTGAAGCACTGAAGCTAAAAGTGTGCGTCAAATATTGGGAACGTGTGCATGACCACAGCTTCTACTTGTGCCTGAATTATGGTGTGAAATATCTTAATGAAAGGGGTGCCCGTGTCTGAGTGGGGTGCAGATGATTATGGAAAAGATGGATTTGCCCAGAAAATCATGACACCTAAACAGGAGGCCTTTTCTCCACCACAGTGACAAAGCAAAAGCTCGAGCTTTTTTCTTTAGGTGAAGACGGTAATCGAGTCCAGCGCACACAGCGTGTCATATAGATCCGCATTTATAAATGGCATACGCAGGAGTAGACAAGGAATCCATACGGTATCTCAATGGCCAACCAGTAGGACACAAGTATAGACTATGCTGGGTCAGTCAACAAGGCTGACTTTCATTTCATGTTAATTACTAACCCAGCCCCCCCCCCGCCCCCACCATCTGACGCCTAACGGACAATTGCTACATAAAGGGTCTAAGAGTTAGGAAGATACTACCTTTTCCATTCCCTGATGTGCAACATTAGACAACCCTGAAAACTCATAGCCTAGATATACCCATTAGATGCGAAAAAGCAGCTTTGGTGCAAGAGTTCCTTCTTGTATAGAGAAAATGGGGAAAGACCATGTGAATTCTTGAAGCCTCCGACAGGACACCACAATGGAATGGGACTGTGGTCTGGGGGTAATACAGGAAAAGCACAACTGACAAAGTGAAAAAACAGTAACGGAAAGGCTGTGATCCGACATTGAGAACTATTGTGCACGGACATGGAGGTCCTGGCCTCTATAGAATCTGGCTGGAGAGGGCTATTGTTGGGCTCTGTGCCCCTTTTGATGCACATCTGCTTGCAGGAAATGCCATTTCAGATCCCTGGCCAATACAATCCACGCAGAGTGGGCTAGTCCACGGCCGATTGGCTGGTTCTATGCATGCCTGCATGCAGAAAACGCCAAATGGGATCCTTAGCCTAATGGGGCAACTATTGGGGCCTCTGTGTGGCTTGACTGAAGCATGCCTACAGGAGACCAATATCAAATAAATGCCTGATGCAGACAGATTACATGGGACCAGGACAATGTGGACTACTTGGTGCTAGGCATACATTGTTGCAGGAGATCTCATTGAAAATTGTGGCAATAATGAAGCAACACCACAAGTAGATGGTGAAAATCTTTCTAGCAATTGCATTTCACCCAGTGGGCAAAACCATACAACTGTGTTTTTCTAGTGCATTAACTTTAAACAATACTTTGAAAAATATGTGTATGTTTGTGTTGGTCCGGTTGGTGGGTAGCGGGTATTCGTCGGGTTCATATTTACCTTACATTTTACATTTTCACAGAAAAAATATATTTGCAGCTTCTAGGTAACAGTAGCTGCAAAAATGGCTTGATAAAAAAAAAATACAACCAATGAAAAAAACAAAGTGCTGGTGTGAGTGGTCTGTGGTTAAAGGTGCGGATTTAGCAGAATTTGCTGTTTTGAGGTTTGTGCACGCATTCCATGCATCATGCCATATTTTGGAACCTGGACATGTTTGCCTTGTAGCATTGTTCCCTTCGCCCAAGCTACTGTTCCATAAGCTGTACGCTACCCTCTTCTTGCGCTAATGTTCACAACATTATGGTGGCGTCATCACACAAGTGAAGTGTACAACCGAGAAAGGCATCTCTCATGGGATATTGGATGGAAATATCCCAGAAACAAAACTAAGTCAGTCTGCTTGGATCAATTATGCCCCCACAAACTAGACAAGCTCAGCTATCCAACACAGAATCAAGCGCCCGGAGATCCCTTCTAAAGAAGATCCGCTCAGAGTAAGAGTTGATGTTTACAGGTGTCTTGGGCTAGGAGTGAGGTTAGCAAATACATGGATGAGTTGCAACAAGAAAATATTAAAATGTTTTTTTTTTTTTTTTAAAAGGCTCAAAGTGCCTGCAGAGCCAGAAGAGTGGGCATTCATGCCAATCTGATGGACAACTGAAAGGTTTTGATGAACCTGAATCAATTAAGGATTAGAATATCGCCTTTATAGTTTTTTTTATTATTAGCATAGAACCTTTTTGAATACTTTATAACAAAAATCACAGTGATTTTACGATGGTTGACGGAAATTTGATTATATCTGAAGGGGAAGTAGCTTGCAATGTTATATTATATATAGATTTCTATAAAACTATAGAGTGATCAGATTTGTTTGTATTTGTTTGTTGTACCCTGGTCCACCAAACCATCTGTGTACTGTCATCTCATATAATGTTTTTTTTTTTTTTTAAATAGGATGGTGTGTTATTGTTGTTCGGCTCTGCCTCCCACCCAGAACCAGTCACCCCTGTCCTGCAGCGTGCATCTGGCCTGCAGTCTCTACAGCTCTCATACAGGGTGCCCTTGCTAGGCAATATCTTGGCAGGAGGCCAGCCACATGAACTCTACAAAGCAGCAACAGGTCAACGATGGGGACGAAAACCAAGTCTTCGGCGGACCCACATCATATTTCATCAAGTACATTTAAAACCTTGAGGCGGAGAGAGAATAAAAAGGCGGTCGCGACCAACTCCAGTTACATTCAGTCTCCTTTGAGTGGCCACATGCAAGCGGGCTTACACCCTTTTTTCCAAGCGCTTGCTCGGCTGGCCAGATTTACTCCGCTAATGGCAAAGGTCGATCAACACCCTTTTTCACCAGCCCTGCCACTCCACCCCACTGTCGTCTTCTCCACTCTGACGTTCTCCCCCACCTGCCGAGGATCAAACCATCAGAGACTCCTGGAGGATGAACGTCACTCCTTGGCATTAGAATTCATTGGAATGTATGGAGATTTAGCAATGTCATCTGCTGGAGACCATTTACCTATTTTATATTCACTGTATGTGTCCTTGCCAGCAAATGTCTTGTTCAGGCCAGCTTCAATGTGCTAACAGGAAATGGGGGCATGGTTACCATAGTTACCGGGTTTAAGACTGTCTGTCCAACTAACTGTTGGTGATGCACCACTTGGGTCCCAACAGCTGGCTTTGCAATGACGGCCTGCTGGCTGAGGTTTGCGGTTCCGTTGATTTGCGGATGAGAAATGGTGTGAGCGATGTGGCTCATCACTGGCTGGCTGACAGCCATTGGCTGCGGATAGATGGCGGGAAGCTGTTGGCCCATGTGGGCCATGTGGTTGATTGTTGCTGGGTGCACAGTGATGTGGCCGATGGGCTGGCTGGTGGAGCCGAGCTGCACAGGACTTGAGGTGGACGGAGCAATGTGAGCGATGTGCTTGGCGTGGTGCCCCGGGAGCACATGGTTCAAAGTCTGAATGACAGAGGCATGCGTGGTGGCTGTGTGGGCAATCACTGTGGACTGCACTGTCGATGCCGCCATCATATGAGTCTGTGCTGGCGTCATGGGTTGAGGTTGGACCAGCCCCTGGGCTGAAATATGCGGTGGTGGTGGTGGTGGGTGAGGCGGCGTACGCTTCTGATGAAGGGACACGTGCGGAGGTAGTACGGCGGGAAGGATGGAGGTACCACTGTAAGGTGCCGCTTTCAAAAGCTCTGGGTGCTGGCGATGTGCGGCGACCTTTGGTATGGAGTTCACGGACCCGTCCTCTTCCATGTCCTCATCAATGTTGTCTTCACCCTCTGAAATGGAAAGAAATCGACATTAGACATGGGTCACCAGAGGCGCACTCACATATTCGGAATCCCTGCAGCACAAACAAACAGGCGGACAGAGACCAGAGCACGGGTTTACAATATGACAACCCTGCTAAACCCGTGACCTGCCCATATTTCTGAAATGCAGAATGTAAAAAATAAGTCTTGATATAGTATTGGCAACGCACCTTTCCTAATAAAGTAACATAGCTGAGATAGCCCTTCTACATGGATGCCCACCTACCCATTGCTTTAAGGTCAGGTGTCAGAAGAAGCAGGTCAAGCCTTTGCCAACTTCCCGTCAATGGAGACACGTAGATGATTGTGTAAATGGCGGCTTACTCTCGGCCCTTAAACGGTGTTTAGAACCATTACTACAGCATTAGTAGCAGCCACGGACAATTACGGTCACCCCTCGCGAGGAAGTCAATGAAATATAGGGGCTTCCTTTGTAGAACCACGTGTGAAACTGTCCATGATGAGCTAACCTCGGAAGGAGTACAACCAACCCAACCCTCTTTCCTAGTGCTGAAGCAAGGAACAGAGCAGCTCTACTGCAGGCCACGCGCTTATCCGTTTTGGCTTAAGTGGAGTAGCATAGAACGATAAGCTGCCAAGCAGCTTCACTGTATCAGAAAACGAGCACCACCTAGATCGAAGCAGGGGCAGGTGCGTGCTTCCTAGATGAATCGAAAGATGGTAAGATTTCATGTTACAACTTGCGACAGAGAACACATGAACCCTTGCATAGAATGGAACTTCCTCCTCCGAGTTGGGCATGGGGCATGGAAATGCTCTCGAAGAGGCAGCTCAGAGCTGCTCCATAGGTCGCTCTTCAACCACACTTTAGTGACGATGTTATCTCAAAGCCGGGACGTTCAGACCGCAAAATGGCTCCAATATGCCTCACGGAAGTGAGCAGAGGTTTGCGAGCATATAAACATGCATGCACGCACGCCCCCACAACACTCCACCCCACCCAATTCCCCGAATCTGATTACAGCTTTGGCATCTAGAACCAGTGGGACCAGTTCTGCAGAATAGAGGCCACACAAGAGATGGTCTTATTTGTTGCCTGTATTACGCAGAACAAGTCCCACATGCCCCCACATGCCCAAGTCTCAGTCGCCAGGGACGCAACGAAACCAAAATTTGAGGGGGCTGAGGGGCGAGAGGGGGCTAACCGTTCAATTGTTCGGAGATGCGTATTTGTGTGTGGGGGGGAGAACCTAACTTCTTTGCGCATTCTAACGAGACTATTCTAGTGCAGCTTCAATGTTACAAGCAGTTAACTCTCTCCTTTAAGTCTGACAGCCCCCACCTAAGGATTGCTATGAGAATGAGTGGTCTCCTGCCCCTCTTTGCCCTTTCAATCACTCCGCTTGCATTCCAGTAGAGAGACACATCACGATTTCAATTGGCTACAAAATCAAGTATACAAGTGCATGTGTTAACTGTTAGTAATTGCAGGGCCTTGGTTAACAGCGTAGCCCAGGTGCCGTTTTAACATCTGTGTCCTGTCCTGTCCGGCCACGGCTCTGTAGGTCAGCCAGGTCGAGTCAACATAGCCCAAAATTTCAGAGGGCAGGGGGGCTGAATCTGAAGCCCGCGCTGCGTGTCACACTGGGGTTCTGGCAGGCATGACCCTACACTGCTCTTTAAGCGTGCTGTCATCGCTTGAAAGCTCAAAGGGGGAAGGTAGAGATTGGTTGTGGAGGTCTTGCTTGCCTTTCCAGCTAGATTGCTGTCACTTTACAAATTAGATGGCCAACATTAGATGGCCAACACGACGAGCTGATGTAGAAGCGCTGCGCGCTGAAGGAAGCCCCCCTGTGGGCATACATACTCTTGATGCAAACATGGAAAAGAAGAAACAATCCACACCAAAGGAATTTGTAGACATTTCAGACGAAAGAATCTCATCATGATACGGAGGTCGTGGGCCGCAGAGTTGTGAGATTCCTTGAGTGTGCTCTTTCAGCTCCTGTATCCTCCAAACAATGTCATCAAGTATAATTTATTGAGAAAAGTTCCAGCCGCTGGCCAGCAGGTGGCAGAAGAAGCAAGTACGTGGTATCAGTGAAGGCATTCCCGCAAAATTCTAGCAACATGCACCAAAGCAGTATTCACAAGGGTGAGGGTTGTTGGAGGTAGAGTCATGGTCTCATGAGGGGTTGGGGTAATCTATGTCTCCGCACTCAACTCTAGTGGGTTAGTTATGTGTAATGTGGACACTTTGGCTCACACGGTCCAAAAAGACAAAAGTACTCCATCAAAGCTTGCTTGCAAACACCCTCCTTTGCATAGAAAGTGTAGAGTATTCTGTGAGGGTAGGGACCACTGGATGTCTGTTTCAAGTCTTCTGGGGAGGTACTTCAGGTAAGTAATTTAAAAAAATGGGTGCGGGGGAGAGCAAATGGTAAGAAAGCCTGAGAGGGAAAAGTCAAATGAATTAAAAAAAATACCAGGTACGAAACCAGCGCAGGCTGTTCCGTGCATGCTGCGCCGGACATGGCAGGGCAGAGGACGCAGGCGGACACAGGCCTGCGGAGCACGAGTTGCAGGAGACTTAAAGAAGAAGGAAGCAGGGAGGGCTCCCGATGACCTGGAAGGAAGTGAATACCAGGGAGGAGGCTAGGAACTTCAGATATTAGTGGATTTGGAGCAAGAAGGCATCACCAGAAAGCACGAGAACATTTGGTTGCGACTTGTGTTCATGAGGTCAAGCATCCCGAGAAAAAATGATCAGCGACCCGGAAGTGGGTCTAAGAAGCTGCAGCATTCGCAGTGAGAAGGACCACCACGCAAGACGTTGAGGCGATAAGCGTCATGTGGCCTTCGATGCCCAGAGTCCCCATGACGACCAGGAGCCTTGGTGTGTTCGGTTTATGACATCTACGATGAAAGGGGGATTTTATTTCAAATTCTTCAAACTTTTTAGCAGAACAGCTAGTTGTCTGCAAATTGAACATCTTGCGGCAGTACCCAAACTACACTGTAAGCCAATGTCGGTGTGTCAGAGAGGGTGCAGCGGGGACTGTGATGCAAAGCAACACCTTCAATCCCCATCTTGAAACTGGAGAGTTTGTGCAAAAATCATATGAGGTTGGGGGGGCAGAGTAAGCTGCGCATGAAAAGGCCAATGTTTAAAAAATTTTAAAAAATAAAGCACCAGCTTAGAAGCAATACATTCATTACCTGTAACTCCTTCTCCAGCATTGGATCGTTCATGGATACATATGCTGTGAATATTCCCTGTCGTTAGGCTCGGAATCCTCGGTAACAGAGCAGTTCAAACTTAAAACGGAATGTTTGTCCCTTTTACTTTGGGTTATACTTCCCACAGCCAATTGGAAAGGCTCCCTTAGCAGCACCCCTGGTGGCCATCTTCAGGTTTTGCCACTGTGCACGCGAGTGGCAGCATCAGCCAAGGAAAACCAGCGGGAGGGTTGCATGTGAATCTATGAAACAGGAGTTACAGCTAAGCAACTTAACACTTCTCCAGCACTGGATTTTTCATAGATTCACATACTGTGAATAGATTACAAAGCAGTTTATAACCATAAAAAAGGGAGCGGGGGGAGAGGCAAGCTCCTTGAAGCAAACTTACCACTGGAGACATTGCTAACCTCATGCAAACTGATTACGAAGGATAGGCTGCCCAACTTTCGACTCTGTCCCAGAATCTGTCGACAAAGTAGAACCTGGTAAACGTGTGCACCACCCTCCAAGTGGCTGCCCTGCAAATATCCAGCAGTGGAATCCCACAGAGGAATTCAGTGGTGGCAGCTACTGCTCTGGTGTAATGAGCTCTGGGGCCTGCCAGGAAGAGGCCGGCAAGCTTGCTGGTAGACGAATGAGATGCATGCAAAGCTCCACCTCTAAGAATAGAAGTGGAGGGAGATTGCCCGCTTCATAAAGGCCCAATGTTCCGAAAAGCTGGGAGGTGTGCTGAAAGGATTTCGTACGGGCAACGTAATACGAGATCCCACGCTACGTCCAAGGCCTGCAATGAAAGCACAGCTGGTAAGGTAGGAGAGCCGAAGAATACTGCAACAACACAGGCTCATTGAGGTAAAATGTGAACAACACCGTAATCATAAACTAGGTTTAGTGCACACTATGACCTTGGAACTGTGAAAAGTCAGGTGGGGTTCCTTAAACGGAAAATGCTTGAATCTCACCAACTCTACAGGCAGATGTTATGGCCACTAAAAAAATCAGTTTTCCAAGAGAGCTACTTGAGAGAGGCTTTGTGCATAGGCTCAAAGGGTGGTTTCATGAGCTTGGATAGGACAACGTTAAGCTTCCATGCTGGGGCTGGTCGTTTGGCAGGTGGAAAAGACCGGAACAGGCCTCGTAGAAACTCCTTTACTAGCATTTGAGACCAGAGGGAAGTAGAGGGAAGTAGAGCCAGGCGAGCGATTACACCTGGAGATAGCAGCCAGGTGTACCTTAATGGAGGAGTGGGCTAACCCTGTGTGCGCCAGAGACAACAAATGTGAAAGTATGTCTTGTGGCTGAATGGTCTGGGGCTGTAATTTGCAGGCTTTGTACCAGACTTTAAACCGCTTCCATCTGCGCTTATAACATGCCAATGTGAATGGAGCCCTGGCACGAGCCAGGACGTCTTGGCAGTCTAGGTAGTGGGATAGATCTCAATTCTTGGATCACAGGAGCCAGACCGTCTGATTGAGCTACGCTGGGCTATGATGGAGCAGAGTGTCATCCGTATAACACTGAAAGTTGGAGCAGAGAGCAGCAATGCAGTGGGCGAGGGGTGCCAGGTATTGGTTGAAAAGCCAGGGAGAGAGGTGGGGAATACCGCAAGAGGAGAGTAAGATAGAGGAAAGGAAAGACCCAAGTTGGACCTGGGAGAGTCGTTGGAGAGAAAGGAGGTCAGTCAGGCCAGGGTCTGTTCAGTGATACCCAGGTTATTCTGGAGGCGGTTGAGCGGGATGGCCTGGTTGACTGTGTCAAAGGCAGAAGAGAAAGGACAGAGGAGATTAGAGTCTAGGTTTGAGAGCAGTTCTTCACAGATGTTCAGGAGAGCAGTTTCCGTGCTTTTGGCTGCTCTGAAGCCCATGGAGACATCCAACAGAATCCGTGTGAAGATTAAGATGGGAGATGGCCAGCTTTTCCAGGAGTTGGCCCAGGAAAGGAGTGATAGAGATTGGGAAATAGCCAGGCAGAGTGGGTCGAATGTGGGTTTCTTGAGAAGAGAGTGCTTTAGAGGGGAGGGGAAGGTTCCAGTGGCAAAGGAGTGGTTGCAGAAGTCAACCAGGACAGGAGTGAGTGTGTCAATATGGTCCTAGATGGTTTTGGACGAACAGGGAAGAACCTGTTTTGAAGGGACTTTCATATATCAGACTTGTCTAGAAATCTCGTCAGCGAGAACAGGGGAAAGGAAGAGAACAAGGGAAGAGTGGTGGCTGCAGGGGGGTCAGCGGTAGCCAAGAGAAAGGTGGGAAGAGGAGGAGGGATAGAGAGGGTGGACAGGATGTCATGTTATTTTTTTAGATGAAATGAGAAGCCAGGGACGAGCAGAGGGCCTGGGAAGGGAAAGGAGAAGTACAGACTGCAGCAGGATTGGCCAGCTCCTTCCAGAATTTAAAGAGTTCAGCTGAGTTGTTAGATGCCGCAGAGAAGCAGGTTTGGGTGCGAGCTCTCTTCTTAGTGAGGACAGAGTCGATATTGCCTTTGGAGCAGGTGGCAGGCCAATTTGTCAGAGGATGTGCAAGATGCCCACCATTTCCCCTCAGCCACCCTAAACATGCGTTTAAGGGTGATGATGTCAGAGTCGTACTAGGAGTTGCAATGGCCTTTGGATTCAGAAAAATCCTCATGAGAGGGGCAAGGACATTGAGAGTATTGGAGATCGTGTGGAGCTTGGAAAGGGCAGTATCAGGAGAGAGCAAGAAAATCTGAACAACTATCTCTGCCACGCAAGACTAAATAACTGCCTCTGCCACGCAGTGGCCACTAAACATCGAAATAGTCTGAAGATGCTGATCACCTGTGACACTAGCCAGATGGGTGGGAACGCATAAAGACGTGTCGCCTCCCCTGAAAACGCAACAGTGTGCCCAGGCTCTGGGGATTCGGAAATCTGCTGGTGAAAGACTTGCACCTCTTGTTGTACGCTGCATAGATGTCTATTTCTGGCGTCCCCCAATGCTGCAACAGGCAAGTTGAGCACTTTGTAGTTCCCACTCGTGGCAAGAACAGAGCTCCGTGCTGAGGGAGTATGCAATGGTGTTTTGGATCCGTTGTAGGTGAAAAGGAAGTATAAATATCTGGTGCGGCAATGCCCAATGCCAATAGTGACTGTGCCTCTGCCGATAGCTGTGGGGACCTCGTCCCTCGCCGACTGCAGATGGAGAACATCGTGGTGGTGGTGTCCGTAAAGATTTGCACCACCTTTCCGTAAAGTAGTGGGAGGAAGGGTTTGAGGGCCCAGAAAACAGCCCTCGGTTTCAGGAGATCGATATGAAGAAGTTTCTCCTCCGTATATGAGACCCCTGGCATGCAGGTCTTGCAAGTGTGCTCCCCAGCCCCCTAGGGAAGCATCCGTGGCAACGGTAGCCTGGTTTTTTGGCAGCTAAAAGGGAGTGCCCTCGACAAGGTGGGCTCTGGGGGACCAAGAGCGAAGACGGTCTCTGAATTGCTATGTGAGCAGGATGCAATCTTCCCATGACCCAGAGACCTGCACCCACTGTGCGTCTAGTAACTCTTTCAGGGCGCATGTGTTGCTTGCAATGACTGAGTAGGAGAATGCACAACATCGTGCCCAACAGGGACTTGCAGTTGCGGAATCGGACTGAGTGACGTGGAGAGTTGTTGCACCTTGAAAAGGAGGGTTATCACCCGTTCCTCTGATGATGTCACTATGCAGGAGTGTGTTGAGCGCTGCCCCTAGGTAAAACGCTTGCTGCACTGGAACGAGGCAAGAGTGAAGTTGATTGAGAAGCCGAGGGATTGCAGACAGATTGCAGACAGTGAATGGTGGATGCTCGTTAGGCTCACCTGGTCTCTGCGGAGGTGTTGATGCACGGTTGCAGCCCTCCCGGGGGTGAGGTTGCTCGGGTCCGACTTCGCCCTCTGCGCTTTTGTGGTGACTGGTGGTAATAGGTGATGCTGCTCGGGACTGCTCCTGCGTGGAGAATAGGGGGTGTGAGTATGCCAGCTTGTGCGCCTGATTCCCTTCCAGACCCCTTCTCCCAGACCGTGGTACCCGTGGGATGCGCTGTCCCTGGAAAGCTCACCTGTTGATTAGTTTTGGCAGGCTCTCTGTCCTGCTGCTTCTGGCAGGGTCGCTTTTATGATCTGGATCGAGTTCCTTCACTGGTCCCTTGCACGTGGTAGTCAGCCCTGCTGCGACTAAGCCACTATCCTGTTTGCCTTGGTCTTTCCTCATCTGTTTTTGTTGTATTGTAAAGTTTGTTGTCTTGTATTGCTGTCCGTTCCACTTTTGATGTTCTCTCTTTTGCTTTCTTCCCTTGCAAGTCATGTTGCCGGCCCGCCGGAGGTTGCGGAGCTCGAGGCGACAGCCATAGGGAATGAGGAACAAAGCTGCAGCGGTACAGTAGCTGGTAAATTGTTAACTTAGGGGGCGCGTGGGGTTCAAATGCGGCACGGCCCTAGGACAGATTTTCTAACCAGGTCTTTCTTTCTTCTTCACAGGGCCCGAGTTTGTGGATGCAGAGTGCGGTGCTGCGGCGTCGGGATCAAGATCACTGGATATCAGGAGATGAGTCTGCAGATGAAGCGATTAAGCACCGGTTTCCTGGTGGTGAGTATGCAGGAGAACGCCTGGTTTCAAAAGGTAAGTAAACTGGTCCAAGCGGCGGTGAGCATCACGTTGCGCGTGAGTGCACAGTAATGCGAAGCACCAGCCTTAAGGATGGAGCAGCTTATATAGCTGAGCTTCCGAAGCCACGCTCACCAGGTTCAGCCTGCCTGCCACACCCTGCCACACCCAATGAGCCAGCACATGAGGATGTTCGCTGGAATAGAAGCTTTCAGCTCCTGGAAAGTTCTTGTAAAATAAAAGCACTCCTGCACTGAAATAACTTGTTCCTGCTCATATCTCTATATGAGCCTGGCACCAAAGGCGCCAGGACTGAGTCCAGCCAGGGCCCGTGTTTATAGGTCTCAAAGGGACATAAGTGAGTCAAGTGACACATTGCCCCATCACTAGATTGTTACGCTCACCTGATATCCCCGGGGGCGTCTGGAAGGCTCTGAGATCTGGAGCCATGGATGCGTAGTTGCCCAGTGCTGAATAATGAATCTTAGTTATTTGTAGGGTGAGCTATCCGTCCTGCGTTTCTTGTGCAGGGGCGCTTGTCGTTTGTTTGCGAGCTGCTCGAGTTGTTTCACTGGTGCAGTACGACTTCCTTATGCCCAGGCCTGCTGTGACCCCGAATCTGCTGGTAGGAAGGTAGGTTTGTTAATTGTAAGTCTTTGTTCTGTTTATGGTGGGAATTTGTTAATGTCTTTATCTCTTTTTCAGGTGCGAAGGTCTTGATGCTGGCGTGCTGGATGGAGAGGCACGTTTTCTAGGCAACAGAAAGCTCGCAGCGCCTTTATTGTCTTTTAAAGTTATCCTGTGTTTTCTTCTCCTCCTCGCAGGCTGCTGTGGTGCTGCGAGTGGATGAGAGCGCGATGAAAAACAGGCCCCCAGAAACCTTTAAGTTAAGTACAGCGCTGTGCGGTTGTTTAATATTGAAAGCGAACCTGAACATGTCTTTTCCTTTGCAGATGTTGCTGTGGTGCTCCGGATGGAAGTGTGGCGTAGTGCGATTGAATTCAGGTAAGACTGATGGAAATCGATGTTTTGGAAGCGCGCGTTCTAATATTGTTTTTCCCTTTCTCGTTATTGCAGGTCGCAATGTTCGAACAGCAGCTGTGGTAGCGGTTCATCGGAAGTCCTTAAGCTAGTACTCACAGGTGAGTGATGTTTCTTCGTCTCTTGGTTTCCACAGGTGCAGTCAAGTCGAGATGCTGAGTGCTGGATGGTGTTTTCTCAGGCAGAATAATCTTGTTCTTGCAGGATTACAGGAAGATGCTGAAGACCAGGAGCTGGACACGGTGAGCGTTACGCTGCGGGTTGCAGAATAACTCGAAGCGTGTTCTGCAGTCAGGATGTGGTTTATATAGCCCAGGCAAAGTAGTACCAGGGAAAGTAGTTCTAGACCTGCCAAACCCAAAACACTAGACCGCATAGCTTGGTTCTTAGAACTAGACTGTGTGGGTGCTTCCATGTTGGACTTAAAGGCCCAGGTACATAAATGGGACCTAGTTCGAACAGCCCTTCCTTCCTACAAATGAGCCTGGTGCCAAAGGCGCCAGGACTGGCTCCAGGAGCCCGTTTTGGCTCTCAGGGTTCTGGTGGGAGCCTGCTTGTGGCACAACTTGTGCCCCCTCACAGTGGTCATGACAAGATGGTGTGGTTTTTGTGTTCTAGGGCCTGTGGCCATGACAATGCTGTGCTTTTTCCCACAGTGGGAAGATGGTGCTCGTACCAACCAGCCGTCGAGATATGGATAGACGTGGATGCCCCGCTAGGCATAAACACCTATAGGTCTGACCGAAGGCAGAGCTTTGAACTGATAATGCATTCTGGCCACCACAAACCACAGGTAGCGGTGGAATGAGTGACATATAGGAATGTGAAAGTATGCGTCTTCCAAGTCGAGGGACACTAGGAAATCCCCTTGTTGCAACTGAGACGAGTCCTGCTGCAACCTCACCAAACTAAAGGTTTGCGCTTTCAGGAATTTGTTGAGCACTCAGCTCTAAGATGGACCTCCAACCCCCCCCAGACTTTTTTCTTTGCAAGAAGTACCTTAAGTGTACTCTGGATCCCTGCTAAGCGGACGGGATAGTCTCTAGTTCTCCCTTCGGCTGCATTACTTGGACATCCCATTGCAGCAGATGGTGAAGCTTCTCTGCTTTGCCCATAGGAGGAATGTTTAGTGGTGCCTTTATACATTTCAGCCAATGTCCATGCTGGAGTAGGGAGAGCACCCATTTATCAGAGGTGATTATTGTCTTAAGTACTTGTCAGCCGACGCGCACACAGGTGTCCTGTATGAAGAAGACTAGAAGGTGGGGCGTCCTGCTGAAGCGGGATTTCCCCATCTGAGAGGACTGGTGCTTTTGTTGCAGTCTGCCAAGAGAACGGGTGGCGTCAGTCTTCATGGATTGCAGCGTTGCATCCACTTTTTTGCCAAAAAGATCCACGCCATTGAATGGCATGTCCACCACCATAGATTGCACCTCATGCTGGAAGTTAGTCGCCTTGAGCCAACCTTGTCTCCGCAGTACAGCTCTGTTTCCAAGTTGATGAAACCCTGTGTCCGCAATAGCCAGGGATACTGTGATGGCGTGGTCTGATGCTGCTTCACCCTTGTTTAAGATTTCCATTGCTTCCTACCACTTATCTTCAGGGAGAAACTCCAGACGAGAGCCCGGCTTGAACCATAGCTCACGTCATATCTGGCAAGAATGGCCATGGCATTAGCCGCCTTGATGGTGGTATTGGCGGCGTGGTGAGGACTTTACAAAATGCATCTAACCGTTTTTCCTTGTCTGGAGGGACGGAACATGATGAGGAGGAATTAGCAGATAGCTTACGGGCTGCTGCAGAAAACACAGAATCGGTCGTGGGTTGTGTGCATAGGCAGACAGGAGCAGAGTCAGGGACCTTGTATTTCTTGTTGAATCTGTCCTTTTTTGCAGGCGGTGTGGAGAAATGAGCCATGGTGAGGAGACCATCACCCCAAATATTGTCCAGGAGTGGCATGGACAAGATGGACTTTCTATGCGGTTCCCTCTGCTGGTGCAGGAGACTTTCTTCTGCTTTTCCGGCGAAAGATGAAACATTTCGGCAGCCCCGCCCATGAGGACGTTGAAAGACCCCATATCTCTTCAGGAGGAACCCCTGACAGGGAACTCGTCCAATTCACCATCTGCCGGTATGATATCGTCATACTCATCCATGTCAGTTGTGTAGACAGAAGCAATATCATCTAGTGGATCCTGATCAGTGCCTGTGTCAGTATACTGTAGAGGTCGCTGGTCCTCCCTAGTAGGGAGTGGGGCAGCAGGGATACCACTGGGCCCAACCAGCAGCTGTTTCGGCTACAATGGCAGCAGTGGTGCCAGTAACCTCTGTTGTAGTGAGACGATCCCTGTCCCCAACAGGTGTAGGTGGTGCTGGCGAGGATCTCTTGTCTGGGGCTGGCTTTCTCCTGGGGATGTGGTGTCTGTGGCCTTCCTGATGGCTGTGTGACTCTGGGTGGGGGCACATCTTAAGGTGTAGAACTGGAAGGAGACATTACAGCTTCTGCCTCATCTCAGGAAAAAGGCTGGGGATCCAACTGGTGGGAATGACCACTTGGGAGCAGCTGGACCCACTAACTGGTGGTTGTAGCTGTGCGGAGCTCCTTACCCCAACCAGACGGTGTGAAGGGCGTGGTAGGGCCGCCAGTGCAGAGTTGTGCAATAGGAGGGGACGGTCTCTCACCCGGTGCCATAGGAAGTGGTGTGGGCGCACAGAGGAATTATTGTAGGTGTGGACGGTTTTTCGTCTGTCAACGGTGGAAGCTTCATTGACGGGTTCACGAACATTGACGAGGTGGTCTTCGTAGTTGTCGACGAGGTAGGTTTTGTCGTTGATGGGGACGAGACCATCTTTGGGAACCTCAACAGTGTAAGAAATTGTAGCAATGTGGGTGAGGATGCCCTGTGGCAGACATACCCTTATCCCATGGGGACTACGAGAAAGGGCCACCGACCTTGGATGCAGACAGTACTTGAGATTTTTCTGAAGGCTTCCTCGGCCTGTCCTTGGATGGATCTTTGCGTGGCTTTTTAATGCTCCTGGAAAACACGTTGTGCGTTCTTGTCCTCTTACTGGAGGCGTTTCGCTAGGTAGGGCTACCCTGCCTGAATGAAGCATGACTGTACCGAAGCAGAGTCAGGAGGCCCCCACAGTGTCTTCGAGCCACGCGACCAACCTTTGGTGATGGACCCGGAGGGTTTTGTTGGAGAAGGATTGGCAAATGTCACAATCCTTTATGACATGGTGCTGGTGCAGGCAGTATAGACCGTCATTGTGAAGATAATTGACAAAGACGTTCTTCAAACCACATTGGAAGCAGGCCATGAGAAGGCTTTTTACATTAGTTTGAGCCATAGAGTAAGCCCAAAACACAGAGAAACGTCTGAGAACGGGAATCCGCAAGCGGCGAAGGCTGGGCAATGAAGGAAACCGTTCCTGCTTGCGAAGAGTGCAACATTGTCGAAAAGTGATTTTAAAGCCGGAAATTGAAGATTATAATCCATTTCTTTGGTAATACAGAGAGATTTTTGAGGACTCCCAACACAAACAAGAATCTCAAGATGGCCACCAAGGGTGGAGCTAAGGGAGCCTTCCAATTGGCTGTGGGCAGTATGTCCCAAATTGACTATATCCTCGAGCACAAAAGTGACAAATTCAGTTTAAATTTAAACTGCTCTATGTTTCCGAGGATTCCCAGCCGAACGGCGGGGAATAGTCACAGCATGTGAATCTATGAACGATCCAATGCTGGAGAATAGTTACTTTTATAATGCTAGCTTTGTGTAACAATAACCAATTTATTCTGTATCCATGGAAACAAATAAGAGATTCTTAAAACAAATATTGATGCTATGTACTTCTTTTAAGATCGCTGAAGGATAACACATTGTGTCAGATATTTGTAGTTTACTCTAAAATGTTTTACATAGTTTTTACTTTGATGTTGAAATCAGCATGTGAAAACTAAGATTTTTTAGATAATTGATCTCGATTATATAATGTATTTTCATTGTGGGTTGTTATTTTAGGATTGATTTGTATTATTTTTTAAATGCTTTTATGGGATTACTTCCCGAAATAAAGTGTGTGTCAAGACCCACTTGGTGTGATACAGGTACAAGCATTGCCCTACAATCACATTTAACTGATAACAAAACAGATGGCACAGGATTAAATTAAAATGAAAACTGCTGCATTTCTGCAGGTGCTTAACACCTCTAGTGGTCAAACCGGTTATTTGTAGCAGACTCGCCTACCATAGAGAGCCATGGAAAGTACGCCTTGCCCTGGGTGTCTCCTAGACATGGGAAAGGCTCGAATCCCGGAAGCACAACCACACCCAAGTGCAGTGTTATGTAATGTTTCTCTTGAGATTCACAGAACATTCAGGGCGTGGGAGTTAACACACATATTGCATTTTATACTAGAAAACATTCCCAGTGAAAATTAATTCATGTGGCAATAAAAGTGGGCTGGAAAATCATACTGCATCCTATATTGGAGACATACTTGCAAAGTCAAAATTCCATTCTATCAGCAAAGCACTTCAGCTTCAGAAATACACACGTGCGATAGGAGACAAGCAGTCAAAAAAAGCAGACACAAACTCCTTCACAGCCAAGTCGAAGGCACATTTAGGAAAATGTGTTGGCGACACAGAAGCGATAAAGGGGTACATGGTTGGGAAAGGGGGCTGGGCTCTATATCGTCTTCATCAACAGGCAAGAAGGGTAAGCTCATAAATCAGTCTCCTAATTGAAAGTCAACATCCAGGTGGTCTTTGGGACGATAAGAATACGTTGCCCTCTATGGGAAATCTAGACCAACGAGGATGGCCTTCAGCTTCTTCTGCCGAGAGGCCTCATAGTAGTCTCAAGTGTGAATTAAGTTTGCTCCAAAGTTTAGGACCAATCATACTTCGCGTTTTGCCATCTATTTTTGCTCTTTGGTCGGTCGTGTTGGTTTTGCGCGTCGTGATGTTTATTCCTAGGGTTTGCGAGGGTACAATGTTGTTAAATGAAGTGGTTTTTTAAAAAAAAATTTCATTGACGACTCATGTGCAGAGCCATGAAATACTATTTGCAGACCTCAAAATGGCCACCATCCTTTTGGAATGCATGGCCTCCTTGATGAAAATACATCAAAAGTAACTAGAAATTGTGGGAGTGGGACCAATTTACATGAGCCATTTGCAGTTTATTCTGATAAAATAAAAATGGTTGGCCATGTTTCGAAAAAAATGACAAAATATTTAAAAAAATAAAAAGTAACTAGGAATAATGCAGAGGGTATTGCGTTGGTTTTCCGACATGATTTTTTCAAAGTCAAATTACTATGAAAGAATATAGGGGGATGGGTAAGGGGTTAAAAGGGTTGGGGAGAGGTATGGGGTAGGGGTAATACCATTGGGAAAGCGGGGGCGGGGGTATTTTTGTTTTAAAGAATAAAAACTGAGTTTTTTCATAGTAATTTTGTTGGTAAAAATTACTTTGAAAAAACGTTGGCAAAGGGACATAGAACGAATGCAGAGAAATATAAAAACAAAGCACTAAGCCTTAGTACAGAGCTGGCAAGTGAAGGAGTAAGATCGCCAAAGACCAGCTCAGCACCACAGAGAACGAAGACCGAGCACAATGCCCGAATACCCTGTAATTTAAGAACAGTTAAAGGTTACAGGGGCCCTATGATTAAGAGATCATAGAGCTTACTAAGCATACCTCACACTGGGAGACTGCAGACCAGACTGGAGAGAAACATTTTACTGACATGTCAAGATGCAAGCTGTGCTTTAATCCCAGAGGTATTGATACTAGTCGATTAGGGCAACCCATAACTGTAGGTCATCAATATAACAGTAATAGTCAGTTGACCCATCCCGAAACCATATTTTAATCAACCATACCATTTCTAGTTCCAGTCAAGTAGGACCTATAGGCTTTACTCCAACCCTGCCTGACAAAGTTAGAAAAAGGAGCTAAACATTGGCTGTGTCCCAAACGTATTCTGTTGGTCAATCAAAGCACAGGACAATCCATCTGAAAATGGACTGTTTGGCAACTGCCTTTTCGTTACTAGAGAAGATAGCCCCAAATAAAAGTGGTTGTTAACCATTGTAATCCTTCAACTTGAAGACATAGAAGCTACAACACATGGGGGAACGTTCCCACCATCTTGGCTGGCCGAATTAGAAAAGTGAACACCTCGATAAGAATCTTCTGAGCATGGTGAACCTCCATGACGCCTCTGGAATAAAGGAGACTGTTAAAGCAGAATTCCACTTCGAGTTATTTTCGCCCAACTTTGAGAGAACCCCTCAGTCACCCTCGGGAGTGACTCCCTGAAGCTCCTGACTGTGCCCGCACCACCTAAATCCAGAAGTATAATCTTCTTGGCTGCCGAGCCCCTGAAGATAACGGACAACTGCACCTTATTCACCTTTCACATACTCTGGCATGGGCTCTTGACCTGGGAACCACCAAATCCTCGAACTCTTTTCGCCCAAGGATCTTGGGGCCCCTCATGCACGGATTTATCCTCTCTGGAACCCGAGATGGTTGGAAAACATGCACAATGATCACCTCTGAAAACCGCAAAACACACCTGCTGCAGAACTGTCTTTTGGACCTAGGGTATTGCTACTGAATCTCTGGTGGAGTCCTTACTTCACCCGAATCTTCATTGCCAGGTTCCCTCTTCATCACTAATGGCCTCCTGTCGCCTAAACTCCACCAGGACGCTAGAAACGGTTCCTTTAGACACTTTTTTAAAAGGTACATTTTCCTGCTAAGGACTGGGTCCATGGCCTCTTTCCCAAACTTTATCTGGCCTAAATAGGAAGCGTTTTACTTCCCTGTAATTGCATTTTCCTTTCTTCAAAAGGCTCTCCATTTAACTCTTGGATACTGGATCTACTCATCTGTTACAGCGTTTAATTTATTAAACGAAGTTCACTTAACTGCCCGTGTAAGATTTTCTCTCTTGTCTTTTCTTACCTAAAGATTATATTTTTTATAAAATAGTGTGGGGACATTCTATCACTGGACATTGGTGAAAAGTGTGCAGCATGGGCTGCTCTGCCACGCTACCACGTGGAGTGCCTACCACTTGGAGAGTCGGGTGAAGGTTGAGGGATACCATGGTACCCAATTAAGGAAGACATACCTAAAACACTGACCACAGAGCTTAAGGAACATCTCCCCAACAGTGACCGCAATCCCAAAGTAACCTTTTAAATGAGGTGCGCCAGAGGACAATAATGTTGGGCTCAAAAGAGGCACCATAAGAAATGTCAAAGACAGAACCGTAAAAGGTTTCTGAGCAAAGGAATTGATACTTTCTGAAACAATACTACAATCAGAATTACACCAAGGTAACCTTGCTCGGTTGTTCTTTTAAAAGTGGATATAGCTGCAAAATAGCATTTAACTGCTAATGTCGCAAACAGAAATTCCATACTAGCAACTGTGGGACACAACAATGGGTCAATATCCAAACAGCAGAAAACACTTTCCATCTGAGGGGCGTGAATCACCTGATCAGTCGGGCATGACGGCTCAGGTTCAGCAGGTTCGGATGATGGAAATGGCCTTGCGCTTGCGACAGAAAGATCCGGTCTCAGGTGGAGCTTCCACAGAGGACAAGCCAACTAGTTCTGAACGCCATGCAATCCACACCAGGTCTGGCACTAAATAAACCATTCTCGTCCTGTACCCCTGTAACTGTTTCAGGACAGGAATTAAGAGGAATAGGTGGGCAGGCATATACAAGGGAGGCGTGCCAGTGCCTAACTGGGGCATCCTACAGAGCCCTAATTATTACCAAGAACGGCGCTTAGTTTTAAGGCACTAAGAACTAACTTTAGAGTTCCTGCTGCACATCACAACAACTTTTATTTAGGTAAGGTTTTGCATTGTTGTCTATTAGAATGCAGGGAAGCAATACTGCACGAGCAGGCCTGCTCATTGCCAGAGGCAAGAAACGGATGAGAAACCTTGTGTTCCGCCGAGTGAACTCAGGAGAACGGACGGCTGACCACATCCATCCGAAGTCAAACGAGAGCAGGATTGGCAAAAGGGATTCCCATGCAGCATAGTGGACAGCACATATTGCAGAGCATGCCCTGGTGAGTAGGATGTGTGGGCATCAGAGGGTGGCACCACGATCTGCTTTCATCATTCTTGCCAATATGCCTACACCTCAGTGGCAAGTCATGGAATCTTTAGCACTCGCAGGGTTCCATCTAGAAGGTGGATGTGCGGCTGGGTGAGATGTGATCAGATTTGGGGTATTTACTTTGCTTTACATCTTTGAAGAAGAATAAAGAAATGGCTGGGAACAAAGTTCTTTTGAAGAGATTCCTCTTTATTACAGTGGCAGTGAGGGGGTGGCGGTGTAGGCGCTTTTTGGTCTATGGAAGCACAAGCAGCAAGAGTAGGTCTGTAACAGGAACGTTTCGAGCATAGATATGCTACGTATTGCTTGAGCTAGGTGGGAAGGACTTCAGCAGGCATCTACATACGCAAGGGGATGCGGCACGAGGAGGGCCAGCGCACTGGACCAATTTTAGAGCAAGCGCCTTCCTTCCCTTTTCTGAACACCACACCAGGCCTCATCTTGTACACGCCAGTGATGCTAGCGATGCATGTGTCTTTTGGAGGAGGATGCCGATTCATCAGGAATACTTTCCCTGTCTGGAGGAGAATGGCTATACCAATACATCGTGGGTATGTCCCACATCTGGAGGATGCTAGTTCACCAGGAGGTGATTACACCCCCCCCCAAACCCCTCAGCTGGGGTACACCTGTCTTTTCAGGATATCACCGTCATACGCCACGCAGACTTTGTCGAGAGGATGATGTGACCCTCAGGGGTACTTTTCAAGGCATGAGGCCGATGGTGTGCTCAGTGTATCGTAGACCCCACTTTTCCACTTGCACACCCCCGGTTACCCCTCTTCTACACAATCTGCAGTCTTCGGCATGTTTTCGTGGATTCTGCAGGTCGTTGAACAGTTTCCCGAATTCCCCCTTCACAAACGCAGTGCATCATACAATGCATCATATCAAAGGAAAACACAATTAAAAATGATTACGAAAACATTTTAAGTAAAACCGTATGCATCTTAAAAAGGTTGCTCAGCAATTTTCCTTGATATATGATATGGCATTTATAACGTGCCTATACACAAGTGTTTCGAGGCAAGGGAGGGGGGAACAGAGGGAAGACAGACAGCAATCCTACAAGGCCAGGTGTCATTCCGATCGTGCATGGGAAGGGGGGGAGAGGGGGAGGGGCTAGTGCAGTACATGGGATAATAGAATAAATAACAGTAAGTAAAAGTACGGCCAGCTGGTGGCAAGTGTAAGGGTAAGAGCAGACATCCGGTGTCAAGTGCTGGTAGTGGGACTGTAGGGATACAGAGACAGTCCCCCAAGTGCAGGGGTTGCCAGGTAATCAGTGCAGTTTCAGCCAGGAGTTCAGCAGATGAGAGGAGGAGAAAAAGAAGAAGCAAAGAGCAAGGTTTTGAGGTGCTTCCGGAACCGGAGATGATTCGGCAGGGAGGCTGTTTCAGAGGGAGGCCCCAGCCGAAGAGAGATGTACCACCAACTCGTTGCTTGGAGAAGTGACTGACGCTGAGGGAGTTGGAGGTGGATGAGCAAAGAGCTCGAGAAGAAAGATATTTAGGAAGAGAGAGTTGAAGGTATTGAGGCCCCATGAGAGTGTGGAGTCAAAGATGACACCGAGGTTTTTAGCCTCACAGGTGGGCGTTGGAAGAGGGCCAAGAGAGGCCAGCCAGAGAGTGACCGGAAAGGAGGGAGTGGGTGTGCCGATGAGGAGAATCTCAGTCTTACTGGCATTAAGGCAGAGATCATTGGCGGCACACCACCCCTGGTTGGTGGACAGACAGAGAGGGAGAAGGTGGCAGAGGGTAGCCTGAAAATGAGCAGAGAGTCATTTGCATAGCACTGGAAGTTTGGGCAGAGCGCGTCAATGCGATGGGGAAGAAGGACCAGGTATTGGTTAAACAGCCAGGGAGAGAGGTTAGACCCCTGGGGAACACCACAGGTAGAGATAGATAGTAGAGGAAGGACCCAAGTTGAACCTGGGAGGGTCTATCAGAGAGGAAAGAAGTCAGCCACGTCAGGGCCTGACCGGTGATAACCAGGGTATCACGGAGACAATTGAGCAGGATGGCATGGTTAACCATGTCAATGGCAGAAGAGAGATCAAGTAAGATGAGGACACAGGGGGTGTTGGAGTCAAGGTTTGAGAGCAGGTCTTCACGGATGTTCAGGTGAGCAGTTTCTGTGCTTCTGGTAGCTCTGAAGCCAGACTGATGATCTTGGAGACAACCAACAGATTCAGTGTGATGATTGAGCTGGGAGATGGCCAGCTTTTCCAGGAGTTTGCCCAGGAAAGGAGTGATGGAGATTGGGTGATAGTTAGCCGGGCAAGACAGGTCAGCAGAGGGTTTCTTTAGAAGAGGGTGCACAAGGGAATGCTTCAAGGGGAAAAGGGAAGACTACAGTGGCGAAGGAGTGGTTGCAGAAGTCGGCCAGAGCCGGAGCAGGGTGTTAACGTGGTACTTGATGGTTTTGGAGGAGCTTGGATGAACCTGTTTCGATTAGACATTCATAGATCGGACATGTCTGGAAACCTTGTCTGGTGAGAACAGGGGAAAGGCAGTGAGGGGGGAGGAGAGGTGGCCGAGAAAGGGCCAGAGGAAGAGCAGGGAGCAGAGGGAGGAAGGGTAGAGGAGGAGAGAGAGGGGCAAGAACATCGAGAGTATCGGATATAGCAGAGTGGAGCATGGAAAGGGCTGTGTCAGGGTGTGTGTCAGCCAAAGGGGGAAGGGGGTGAGAAAATGGTGGCGAAAGCCTCAACTGACAAACACTTCATGGGTCAGATGACCGAGCAGGTGGGTGGCAGTGCAGGAGTTGGCTTGGCTTGGGGGGTAGAGAGAGTGAGCTAGGAGGAAAGGAGAAAGTGATCACTCCAGGACAGAGGAGTGGTGAGAGGGGTAGAAAGGAGGTGGTCTGAGGAGATCAGAACATCCAGGGTGTGCCCTGCAGAGTGAGTCGGGGCAGAGGGGAGACTAGAGAGTGAGAGAGAGTCGCAAAAGAGTCCAGAGGAAGGACAGGAAGCATCCAGGTGGATGTTGAAGTTTCCAAGAAGGAGGAGTTGAGTGGTCGACACCAGGAGGGAAGAAGAGAGGTCCGCCCACTCGGAGAGGAAGGAGGAGATCTGACCAGGTGGCCGATAAGATAGCCACAGTAAGGGAATGGCTAGGAGAGAGAGAGAGAGAGAGCCTGCAGACGAGGCTTTCGAAAGAGTAGGCCTGCATAGGAATGACAGAGGCAGGAATCCACTATGGGAAGATCAGGGCTAGACCCCCTCCGGAACGGTTGGATCTGGGCATGGAGAGGATCTTGAAGCAGTCAGGGACGAGTGTCAAAGCTTATAACAGAGCTGGCCGTGAACCATGTCTCGGTGAGACCAAAGACATCGTGGTCAAGTTCCTCCAGAAGGCGGCAGATGTCAGAGGAGTGTTTGACAGCTGAGCAAGCGTTTAGAGTGGCGATATGGGGAAGGTTGCCGTACTTCAGAGACTTCCAGGGAGGGGTACAAATCAGAGGTACGCCCTGCGGATGTGTAGAAGAAGCCTGAGTGGGGGCAGAAAAGGAAGGAGGGGGCAAGGTAGCCAAGGAGGAGGCAGCAGAGGCAGGCGAGGAAGCCATGGAGGGGTAGAGGGGACAGCAGGAGAAGAAAGGAAATTGATGAGACGTGGGAAGCATCTATCGAAAAGGAGAAGGTTGGCCTGAGGGCCTTGGACCAAGAAGGTACCATTTACATGGACATTAATGATGACCTTAGAGGAGAGGAAGGAGGCAGGAGGGCTTCCCACCGGGTGCCACCAGTAATAGGAGAAGAAGAGAAAGGAGAGAGCACAAAGATCATATGAAGAGTCCATAGGCCTGGTGAGGGAACAACAAAGAGGAGGTCAGTGAGAGTTTCCTTGGAAGAGGCACTGGTATAGGTGTCAGCGTTAGGGAGGCCTGGGTTGGACACTAAGATGTCCTTTATAAACTTCTTCCTACCAGATTTGGAGGAGTGCAGGAGTCGATAGAGAAGCAGTTGGAAATGATGGGAGAGACAGTGAGCACCAAAGAGTAGGTAGGGGGAGAAGAGAAGAGGAAGGGAGTGGGAAGGGGAGAACACTAGCGAAGGACACAGGGCAGAATGCAAGCAGACGAGAAAAGTTGACAATGAGCAAGATAACTGACGCTAAGATTTAAATATATTTACACAATGCAATTTACAAACAGGAGAAAACACACCTACGTTTGAGAGTCCTGAATAGTGGGGAAAAGGCCTAGGTTTCACAATGCAATTTTAAATACTTACACAATGCAATTTTCAAACGGGAGAAAAACACACCTAGATTAAAGGGTTAACTATAAGGACAGGATTGCAGGGTAAAGGAGGGCCTCTACCTTACACGGGCCACTCCTACCTTCCTAGTAATTGTTACAATGCATTTGTTTACCTGGAGTCATGGGCAAGGACCTTTCTATTGTTTAAGTTCAGTAGTCTTCCAAAGTCTCTACCCGCCACCAAACTTTACTATTCCATTTCAAATTCGTATCTACTATCACACAAAAGGAGAAAAACGTGGCATGCAATACAAATTGCAGGAAGGCAAGCAGAAGTGTAATGGTAGTAGTTAAAATTCGTATGGGCTAACTGGACAGCCTTTCAGAATTCTTGCCGTCCGCTCCTGGAGGAGGACACTGCATTGCAGGTTTGCTGCTTATGCTTCAGAAAAGACTGCAACAGACTGCATGAGGCGACCGCGTACCTGATGCAGTGGAGGTAGAAGCTTGGTCATCCTCGGGCTGGACTGTCTGGCGAATGATCCGGTCGATTTCCAGGATGTCCATCCACTGGCTCAGCTCGTTCTTGAGATCCTCCAGCCGTTGCTGGGTGGCGATCTTCTCCCGTGCGAGGCGCTCCATCTCATGCTCGTACTCCTTCTCCTTTCGCTTCAGTGTCTAAAGAAGGAGACGTGCGACAGTTCAGAAAACGCAACCAACTGAGGAGACATGCAACATATCAGAAATCGCAACCATCTGAGGAGACCTGCGACAGATCAGAAAACGCAACCATCTGAGGAGACCTGCGACAGATCAGAAATCGCAACCATCTGAGGAGACCTGCGACAGATCAGAAATCGCAACCATCTGAGGAGACCTGCGACAGATCAGAAATCGCAACCATCTGAGGAGACCTGCGACAGATCAGAAATCGCAACCATCTGAGGAGACCTGCGACAGATCAGAAATCGCAACCATCTGAATTTAATTTAAATGCTCGTCCTTTGTAATCTTCTGCCCATACCCATGATATTTCTTTACACAGGCCACCACTGCCGGAAATCGCACCACATCCATCAATACAAAATGGAGCAAACAACTTCGTAATCATATCCCCGACAAAAAGGAGCACATTACCTTTCAATTCTGTTTAAAACTGATCTGCAGTTTTAACATTCTGTATCTAATGTTTAATATTTCATCTCTTCTGCCCATTTTCGGCGAAAAACGTTCCTTTGTATCTTACTTTCAACATTTTTGTAAGCATTCGGCTGTCCTCCATTTTGTGAGAGGCTTTCAAGTCCTTAAATATGAAGCGACATCAAAGGAGAAGTGCACTCTGCATAATCAAAGGGCCATGTAAAAGGTTGCACTTTTTTTTTTTACCTCCGACCAAGTTCACTTAGCTACTAATCCTGCCCCATCAACAGTAGCACTAGTAGTATTTAGTATTAGTAGTAAGCAACGGTATTCATTTTCCACCAACTGCCACTTATACTAGCAAAAGTAGCACAACTCGTATTACTTCCATTATCAGTAGTATCATTAACTTTAGTAAAAAAATCAATCATGACAGAGTACTGCTACTAATACTATACCAGTAATACTGGTACCACTAGTAGTAGTAGTACCGGTGCTATGTCTGGTGCTGTTAGCACATAAACTGCTATTGCTACTAAGAGTAGCAATGCTATTTGCAGTAGTAACAGGATCAGTACTACTATTAAGTGTAGCAGCACTACTACTACGTTGTATTAGGGTTACTACTACCACCAGTGGGTGTACCATTACCACTACCATTATTCATATTGTATCTTCCTTTTTTCTCTTTTCAAAATGTTCTTATGGTGAGTTTATTTTAAATTGCATCATTTTCAGTGAAGATATATTATGTACTTTATGGAAATGCACAAAGTCCAAATCTAGCTTTTGATCATACTACCACCATTGGTGGCAGCAGTATAGGTACTACGAACAGACGCAGTAACACTATTACCAGTTGTAGTAGTGCTACTGATAGTATTACTAGGACTACTGTTCCTGACATTAGTACGATTTCTACCATTACAGCTTGTAATACTTCCATTAGTAGCACACCAATATTAGTAGTAATACTCCTAAAGTAGTCTCAGTAATAATATGTGCAGTGCTAATACTATTATTAGTGTTAGAAGCAATAGTAGCAGTGTCATTATTGCCATTTGTGATAGTGCAGGTAGTATTACTGGTAGTGGTGGTAGTTCTATTACTAGTAATGCTAAGCCTATGAAATCTACTAGTGGAAGCAGCAGCAGTGCCTACTACTTCTGATGTTCACAGTACTACTGTTGGTAGTATTACTAGGAGTAGCACAAACTCTGCGAGTACTAACATTGATTGGGAAGGATTAGTAGGCAAGTAAACGTGTGGGGTGAGAGAAGATAAAATGCAACCTGTTACTTTGCTCCTTTGCTGGGTAATGGACCTGCAGACTGCACTTTGTCTGCTGCTTTCATGCCACTTGCTCTTGGAGGGCTTAAAAGCAGCTCACAAAATAGACAGCTGGACAACCAAAGCAACAAAAATAAATGTAATATAAAGGGTGGCGTTTTGTTTGTTTTAAATTTGACAAACTTTAACATTTAGCACAGCTCGTTTCCCAAACCAATGCTTGATAAAATCATCCAGTCCCGTTTTTCTGGATTTTCAGGGAATTGTAGTTCTAAAATTGAAATCGAAACGGCAACTACAAGGCCCAGAATTCCATGGAAAAAGACCAGGGCTGGATGGTGATCTCACACATGGAATTGGGAAACTGAAGAGATTGGAGTTGGGAACTATGTGAACACTGCATGTCCCCTTTAACAACTCGTGGCACCATTCTGCAGAGGCAGGAGACTCGAGTGTGGCACTTCTGCCGGATTGCACCATTCACCGCATTCAGTGGCAAGTCACAGAGCTCGGCTGGACCCCAGATTCCTGAGACTTATCAATGCCTTTGTTAAATCTGTGTTTATCTCCACTGACCACAAATACAAACATAGCACTTGTCGCTACCAATGTATTTCTTTGAACTGCATCCGATTCTTCCTGTTGTGGAAACAGTGGGCATTATCTGTCGGGATGCACCCTCTCCCCTGTGGAGAAAGCTTTCAGATTCCCCGCATGGAGCGGGAAACTGCATGCGGAAACTCCCGGTCAGAGTTTCCTCACTGAGCTCCTGCATTGCGCGGGAAATCTGACAATAGGGCGGATATGCCGAAAAGCACTACACACAAGACAATAACTAGTGCATTCCTGCAAGAACTGGAGGGGAAAGGGAACAGCTAAAAGTGAGGAGAAAAAGTCACGCCACTGTATTAGTTTCAGCCATGGTGGTGCTTAATCCACAACTTGTGGGTGATGTTTGGTTATTTACTGGCCCATTTACTATCCATGAGCATGCCAATACCTAGGGCCATTTCCCCCACACACATCCTACTGGGATGCCTTTGAGCTAGCAAAGCAGTTACAGCAAACTGTGTGCTGCTTAGGGTCTACTAGGGTTACTTGAACGCAGCCCTGTGATGGTTAATCTCTTAACTGTTTGCTTTGACAATATTTGCTTTTTTTAAAACTATATATTCTTTTTTACAAACGGTGCTGGTGGCTGTGTTGATTAAGGGACGTCTATAACCGGCAGCTTACCCAACAGACAGTGGCGTTGCTAGGGGGGGTTGGGGTGCTGGCCCCCTTGTGCCCCCCTTACCTAAGGCGAGCAGTGACTGTGTTCTCTGTTCTTGGTGTTATCTGTGACACTCACTGAGGCAAATGTCTGCTTATCACACTGCAAATACTCTCCTTTTGTCTCAAAGCTAGCAGTGATCTTGGTATGCATTCTGGCATAGGTATGAACCCGAGTACGAGCCACTTCTCAGGTGGTCCTGCCCGGCTTCTGCACAGCGACCTCCATAGTGTGCAGAGCAGCTTGTAGCCCCTCCCATAAGAATGTAGGGGATGAAACTGCTAACGATGGGCCATTAGTCAATGAATGGTTTTGCGCCTGCATTCTGATGAGGGGAGGGTCATTGGGGTGTGGGTAGTTGGTGTGCACAAAAGCCTCTCGTGACGTCACACATTACCTTTCATAGGTGGACCCCCCCACTTTGGTCTGTGGCGCCCCCTACTTTTGCCTTTGGCCCCTTCTGTGCCCCACCTATATTTGATTCCTGGCGACACCAATGCCAACGGATCCATCTTAATTGCAGAATTCCAGAAAGGCATTACAATAAATAGTCTACGTGATTGTGTCTGCTGCCCCTACACGGTTGAATATCCAGTGTGATCAATATGATGAGGTTCCATCGCGTGTGTAACAGGAGCCTGCACCAAACACCATTTCTAAACAGTCGTCTCAAGCCAGGTCTCCATATGACCCAATGTGTGGGATGGCGATAATTCAACCAGAACCACGACTAGAAAGCCAAATGGATTCTGGCAGGTGTTCCACTGATTCTATGTCAGGACTGACTTGCCTACTTCCCCGGAAACCCTGCATTATGAACTTGTATGCATTAATGGCCCCTTAACACCAACACGCCAAATGCTTCTGCCTCTTCTGTAGTTAACGAGTGCCAATGTTAGACAGTGGTGTAACACGAAATGTGGGGCGGCGGTCCCAGCGAGAACTCCTGATGGGGGGAGGGGTGGGGCGGGCCCTTATGCTCCGCCCAAACATAGTTTTACCCCGCTCACCAAATTAGACCACACCTAACACCATATGCCCCACCCATACACATTTGCTCCACTCTTAGATGTACACTCCACTCATAGCCTCACGGAGGACCCAACCGCATAGCGCTTTCTCAGACAACAAAGATAGATGCATGGTCATCACATCGCAAGATACTCACACTATTTGCCAACAATTGCCATTATGTGCACAGGAGGTAGCTGTTTGCCAGCTATTGTCAAATTATGTGACATCGTATGTAAAGCATTATTTATCAAATACCTGGTACTGCCTTAAAAGTCCCATCTGCTCACAGCGTTGCCAGGTTTTGCCATGGAAAAAGCCCAGGCCACCCCTGCCAGATATGCACACATAACATCAGACTACTTGGATCAAATGCCCAGGCACTGAAATCATCTCCAGTGATATGCTGAGTTAGCGTAGCTGTGTACAATTACTATTATTTCAGCTTGCAGGGAAGTGTGTGGTTCCTCAATTAGCACGGTAGTTTTGGATTCCAGTAAGGCCGTTCAGCCCTGAAATTAAAAATGATGACATGGCACGATAGGATATCCAAAACGAGTTCCATGCGTTTTAACCTGGGTCTGGCTCGGTGGACTAATATATCCTGTGACTGCAGGGATCTGTGTTTTGCCTTTTGCCTCAAAAATACGGCTGCATGGCTTTTGATTGCTTTTTTAATTGGTTTAGAAAGGGAAACGCTGCATTGCACCTACACGCCCTCCAACTAATATTGCCTAACACTAAGAACATCTACATTTTTTGGGGGATATTGAAGTAGAAAAATGTGATTTAAAAAAGTATTCTATCGATACAAAAAAAAGATTCCTCCTATTGTAGTATATTCCTGTTTCCTGTTTGTGCGTATTTATAACGCGCTTAATACCCAGAGGTTTTTAAGCGCGGACCCGGGGGTCGAACCTGTGTTGCTTAGTGTCGTCTTGTTTCCAAGGCGAGCACGTTGCGGCTGAGCTATCCTCCCAGTGTGCATCAAAAACATCAACACATGGCAGTGCAGTTGTAGTTACCAATAGAGTGTACAGGCAAGGCCTGTCCTCACCTATTCCTAGTTGTGACAATCCAGGAAAATACACTGCCTCCCACTTCCAAGACACGTGTGCTACAGTAATAGCTGGTATTACAGATACAAAACATATCCACTTGTGATAGTACTCACTCACTAGATTTTAATTTCAGGCACCAACTGCTCAGATCACAGGCAGACTATATTTTATGCCAATTTACCATCAGCCGCTACAATGTTTAGAACGCTTAGCAGCAAAGGTTGACAGGTCATACCCATCTGTCACAACATGTGCTTTAAGTGGGACGGGGCTAGCCAGGGGCAAACCGGCAGTCTCAAAAAAGGGCTTGCGAGCCGTGGCCCTGCTGGGGCCCACCCCCGACGAGCCCCAGCCATGCTGACACTTGGGCCAGCAATGTGGAAAGTGGAACGAGCTGCGAGTCTGGAGCGAGGCCGGCCGGGTCCCTACCATGCTGGTGTTTTAACAGCGAGACTCTAGGGGAACTTGATGGGATGCCAGAGTTGTGGCGGGAGCCGATACAGAAGAGTGCGCAAGTAGTAACTGGGGGTGATCTGACTGGGCGAGTGGCAGCTTCAGACTGGGCACATGAGAGGAACTTCAAGGGAGCAGCGGAGGTTGGGTCGGGTTTTCGTTTTTGCCAATGGAGGACTCCTCTGGGTCTAGTAATTCTGGATCTGAGTGTCAGTCAGTTTGTCAGTCAGTTCCTGCTAAAAAGAGGGTTAAGCCACGGATTGTGACTATGTGCCGGTCTCCTGTGGATCGGGTGGGGGCTGTCCATGGTGTCGTGTCTTCGAGTTACTCTGTGTTGGAGCATGTGGAGGCGGAGCCTCGTTGTTCTGAGGTGGAGGGTGCTGCGGGCGGTGATGTAGTGGGTGTGGTGTCTGGCGTCGGGTCGTGTGTGCAGAGTAATGGGTTGGTGCATCAGAGGAGAAAGCTTTTGTGGTTCTTGTGGCCAGTGCTGTGGAGGGTCAGAAATTCAGGCAGGTGGGCCCGATTGGAATTGCGATTTCAGTGGAGGAGTGGGCTTGTTCGCCTCAGTCTATCCTAAGGTGGATGGGGGTAAGCTTTTGGTTTGCTGTGTGTCATTTGAGCAGCAGGAGATCGTGTTGCATTTACGCAAGGTGGTGGGGATTCTGGTGGTGTTCTGTACCACCTGTTCGGGTGGCTGGTGGTGAGGGGGTGGTCTATGATGTTCCGGCTAGTACCGATTTGGGCTTTTTGGTGTCTGAGCTTAGGGGTGTTGGTGTGGTTGGGTGCGTAATTTGGGTCCTAGGAATGGGGATGGGGTAGTGGTTTCAACTGTCTTGGTGTCGTTTCAGTCTGTTTTTTGAGGATTGGTTATGAGAGGTTCCAGATGGCAAAGTATGTACCCCCTCTTTTGCAATGTTTTCGGTGTCATAAGTTAGGTCATATGGCCGGTGTCTGTAGAGGTGAGCATTGGTGTGCGAAGTGGTCGGTGGCCACGATGTCAAGGTGTGTTTAAGTGAGACGGTACCTGTTTGTAGGAACTGTGGTGGGGATCACTGTTATATTTAAGGGGTGTCCTGTGTATGTCTGTGAGGTTCAGGTGCAGTCCGAGAGTGTCTCACAATTTGTCTTATGCAGAGGCAGTTGCGCGGTTGCCAGCTGCTGGTGTGGATCGGGTTGAGAAGGTTTGTCTGGATGTGGATGGGCTCTTGCCCCCTTCGGTTGTTCCTGTGGATGGTGTTGTGCAGCCACTGGTGGTGGGTGACTTGTTGGTGATGATGAAGGAGAAGTTTGTGTTGTTTATGATTGAGGTTATTAATTGTTCTTTTCAAAACGCAGAGCAAGACTGAGAAAATGATGATTATAGTTAGGGCAGCTGAGAAGTTTTGGGGCATTGTTGGCTTCACGAGGGAGTATTTGAATGAAGTGTTGTGTAGGGGTGTGAGGTGTGGTGGCTGTATTATGGTGAGGGTCTCCTGGTGGTGGCGGTTTGTAGTTGTGGTTGGTCTGTATCTGCATTAATGGGAAGTTTGGGGAGCATCATCCATTTAGATGGAAATCACTGGCTCCTGGTCTCTGGGAGTCACCCCAAGAAGAAGAAGACTTGAGGCAGTCTGTGTAGCCAAAGCACTGCCGTTACAGAGGCTGCCTGCAAGTGTCAGCACTTCAGATTAGAAAAAAGAAAAAGGCATTGCTGCCTTTTCTTTTTTCTAAACCCAAGTGTTAGCACCTGCAAGCAGCCTGTATAACTGCAGCACTTCAGCTAGACGGGCTGCTTGATGTCTCTGTTCTCAGAAACAGGAGGGCTGAACTACCCAGCTCTCCTTTTGTTTCCAAGTAAATAGTCATCACGCAGCATACAGCACCTTGGCTTCATGCTGCTTGACGACTTTACTCGAAAACAAAAGGAGAGCTGGCCAGTCCAGCCCTCCTCCCATTTCTGAGTACAGAGCCATCAGGAGCAGGCATCCCTTTCATTCAAGGAACCTGTGGTTAAAAAGTTGCACCACAGGGCTCCTTTAATGAAAGGGCTGCCTGCTGCTTCGCAAGCTGGGGCACACTGGTGTCACACCTTTGGTGCGCCCAGCCCCTTTTGTTTAAAAGGAGGGGCTGAGTGCATCAACTCTAATAATGCCAGTGCGCCCCAGGTCTACTCCTTTCACCAGCCCCACCCCCCACTTAGGCGAGGGAGTGCTCTCCTTAGGGGGCGTGGCCTAGGTACTTACACCCTCCCCACCCCCTGATTTCTAATTCCACTTAAAGCATTGGTCACAGCATTCCCTCGCCTACCCTACCACCCACCCAATAAAGGCACAGTTACTTTACACATGCATCATCTATCACGCTGTACCAAGTGCTCCTTATTGCAATACAGAGCAAATCATCAGAAGGGGACGTCATTCTTACCTAGTTCGTCCCCCCCCCTTTTCTGCAAAGACAGGCAGCAGCGACTAGAGGCGTTCCGTGGTGTCAGTGTGCGGCTAGACTGAGCTGGGCAGGGCTTGCTTTTTGCCCCACCTACGCGCATGCATGCGTGCGCTGGTGCGAGTCAAGCTTGTGCCTGCCACCACAGCCCACCTTAATGGTGCGTTCACCTTGCCAGCAGTGCGGGCGGTAGACACAGCAACACCGTGCATGGACGGAGAGGCAAAATGCATCGCTGTGTGTAACACAACCCCCACTACGTCATTGATGCTCGAGCACTCCACTCCAGACGCGTGCAAGAAGAGCAGCCAGGCGCAGGCGGGCCTGCTCAGTGCTTTCATCGTGCCAATGCTTTCCACGACTATACTCGTAGGCATTCCGGGTTTAGCCACCTACTAATCCCTGAGACGGGGCAATGAACGCAACCAGAAGGGTGTAGACATGCCATCATTGTTATTGTGCATACGTGCGCGGCTTGGTGCACATAATCCGGTACGAGAAAATGCCAAGCTGTTTTCACAAGTAGAGGCTTGCGTTCCCTCGCAGTCTGCCTACCAGGTACCAGCAGCTCTGCCATTTCCTGTACCTCGCCAGCATCTACCCTCCAAAGCGAGCGGCCTCCTCCTCCCCCAACTCCCCCCCCCTCCCCCACGCAGCCACCTCCTTACCTCTCCACCTTCAAGGCCAGTGACAAGGGCCATCCTGGTTAGCGTAAAGGGGCTCTGCTCTGTCCATCAGAGCACCACGTTGCATCAAAGAAAAGGGTTTACCAAACACACCATTGGCACCATCATCTGGAGATCGGGGCCTATAGCAACAGTAACCGGGAGGGTGGGGGCTGCCACTTCCGGTAAAGGGACTAACTTGTGTTAAGGGGCCCTTGCAGCTGCGCTCTAGCTCCAAGCATGTGTGGAAGACCATTCTGTCGGTGTTGGCCCTCCAGCACGGTCACCACCTCATTATCAAAACTCATCAGAAGGCACACAGAGGATTATGCCCACAATGCACTGGAATCCCGAAATGAAAGCTATGGGCAGAAGAGACGAGAAAGCACAATATTGGACACTATGGGGCTTACCGTTTATGAGCAATAGGGCTTACAAATAAATGCTCAAAATTATGAGTAGGTTGCCCCATCCAACCCGCTCTCTTGTGCAAACGATTTAGGGCATGGCTTGATTAGGAAAGAAATTCGAAAAAAACCCAGTCTCTATATTAAGAAACGTGCACAGCGCCTTAGACTTCCCATATGGCACATGCAGAGACTCGGCCCATACATGAAAAATCCAATGGAGCAAGTAAGTTGCTATGACAGTCCATGGCTGGTCAATTCGGATTAGAACCCAATGCAAACGGAGGGCGGGGGGTGAGGGGGGTGGTGGAATAGTGTGGGCGTTTCAGGCCGTGCAAAGTCAAAGCCTGCATGTGAAGAAATGCATGCCCCCAAAATAAGAGTTCTCAAACTACAGTTTCAACATCACTACTAGAAAGCAAAAGCATCTGTGAGATTACACAAGCAAGAGTTTTCAATCGAAAAATTATTATTCGGACCTAAATTGCACTATAGCGACTGGCTGCCCTTGACGAGGTTTAGCCGAATAGGATTAACTACTGGGAAACGCCAAGCAACTAGGAGTGCCTGGGCGATGGAGCCCTGTAATAAAGACATCAAAAGCAACACAGGTTCCAAGCTGTGAAGACCATTTTCTGTCTCTGGAGTCACACCCTACTATGGGATGGAGATTGGTAAACCGCCGAGCTGCGGCACTACGGGTCACATGATCACGGGTCACATGATCACGGGTCTCTGATCACGGGTCTCAGTTCGTCATTTAATTGGAGTTGCTGTGTTCTACACTACTTGATGTTTTGTCAACAGTGCAATAAGGGGACCATATAGAAGGGACTCTATGGAAGGTTGAGTCTGGGCACAGGCCTGCTCTCCAGCAAGGCAACACATGCAAGACACACTGACTTATTTGTTGCGCACCAACACCCCACAGAATCAGGGTGAAAAAAAAAAACACTTGAGGCAAAATGTCAAAGACGGGACAAAGCATATTGGCCCAACAGAAAGAACTGTTTGAGCAAGAAAAACGATACAAAAATAAAGTGTTCAGAAGCTTCCGAAATAAAAGCAAAAGCTTTCCTGGCGGAGGTTCAGAGGCAAAGAGTTCTAAGCAGAAGTGGCCAGTCCTGGGAAAGACCTTACATTTCCATTGGTCCCTCTAATTCTGGGACAACAAAAGGAGGCTAGTATTGGTGGACTGTAGGACTCTTTTGGGCTCATATCTAGTTGATATGGCATGTAAGTTACATTAATGTATTTAAATATCAGTGACACAGAGGGTGTGGTAAACACGAGAACTCGGGCTGGCTTGGAATGCAGAGATGGGACTGGAAGAAAAAGAGTGCAATACTTAGCATGCATCCTACTTCAGTCGTTCTCAAAGATAGATTAGCCACCGCTTTACTTCGGAAGTTCACCTCCTGAGAGTAGCCTCTAGCGGCCTGTATTGATCCTGGAATACCAGTACTGGCAGTGATCCGATTTAAAGGCTGTTGCTGTGGTCGTTGGCACTGGAACCGCAAGCTTTCTTCGCTCAACCATTAGTCATCTGTGACAGCGGCCTATACTGGGCAAACACTTGGCAAACACTTGGCAACCGCTCAAATTCCTATACAGATTCCACGTCACAAAGCTTTCAGCCTGTCAGTTCACGTGGTGTCTACAGATGGCGGTTGTACAAAGGCCCCGTAGGCAGGCATTCCAAACCACACAAAGGAGCAACGCGCCTAACAGGATAAGCTAGGTTGGGACAAGGGAATGTTTAGGGTCCTGGAAGCACCACCCCGAACTTCGTTGTCAGAACAGAGGCGGCCGAGTCCCTTCCTGAAGCAAGCACTGGCCCACTGACTCCCATGGCACTGCGGCAAGCTCAGTCTCTAATGGCTACCCAACTACAAAAATAGAAAACCCCAAACTTCATAAAGAATACTCCTGTCTAACCATTTGAAAAGAGATTATATATATATGACAATGCATTACTTACCGTAAAAGCATTTCTGATGGTTGTATCTGCTTAGATTCACATGCTGTGCATAGGTCCGACATCCAGTGGTCACTGCGGAGTATTGCATTTTGTTTTTCGTAGTCGAAAAGGGGACGTCGACAAGGCGTGTCTGTAACACTATCCCTATAGTGACGTGCGTTGTACCCCCAATCCCTCACGCGTCGAGGTCCCTCTGTTTGTATTTTTCTGCCCTGAGGGAGCCTTCTATACGTGAGTGAGTACAGAAAAGAGAGAAATATAGGAAAGGATGTCTATGTTCCTTCCATCCGAGCGGGGAGGAAGGGTGGGCGCATGTGAATCTAAGCAGATACAACCATCAGAAATGCTTTAACGGTAAGTAATGCATTGTCTTCTGATGTTTGTTAATCTGCTTAGAATCACATGCTGTGCATAGACTAGCGAGCAGTACCCGGAGTTGGCGGTGGGTTATGAGAAGGAACAGTAGAGAAAAGATGTCTTAATACTGCTTGTCCCACCTGGGAGTCAGATCTAGAGTGTGCATCTAGACAGTAGTGTTTTGTAAAGGTGTGCACAGAACTCCAGGTACCCGCTTTGCAGATGGACTCAAGGGGAACATTTGCAATGAATGCTATGGAAGCCCCAGTGCCTCGAGTGGAATGTGCTCTTGGCTTGAAGGGTAGTTCTCTCTTAGCAAGAGTGTAACAGAGAGTGATGCATTGTACAATCCATCTAGATATAGTGGACTTCGAGACTGCATCTCCTTCTCTTCCTGCTGCCACCGAGACAAAGAACTGATTAGTCTTTCTCAGTGTTCTGGTTCTTTCCATGTAGAACATGACAGCTCTGCGTACATCTAGTGTATGCAGACTTTTTTCTCCCAAGCTGGAAGGGTTTTGAAAGAACGTTGGTAGTTCTATAGATTGGTTTACATGAAATTTCGAGATGAATTTTGGTGCAAACCTTGGGTGTGTGCGAAGAACCACCTTATCCTTGTGAACTGTTACGAAGGGGTCTAGTACAGAAAGAGCCTGTAGTTCACTTACTCTCCTAATGGAGGTGATAGCTATTAGGAAAGCAGCCTTAAGAGTGAGGTTTTTAAGAGTTGCCTTGTGCATGGGTTCGAAAGGAGTGCCCATGAGTCTGGAAAGTACCACCTTTAAGTCCCATCCGGGAGCTGGATTAGCTATCGGGGGGTGTATTCTCTTTACCCCTTCTATGAAGGCCTTGATAACTGGTATCTTCCACCACGACACTTTAAGTTGGGAAGTGGTGTATGCAGAAAGTGCCGCTAGGTGGACTTTAATGGAATTAAACACTAGACCTGAATCCAGTAAATGGGTCAAGTACAGAATAATGTTAGTGGCAGAGCAGTCAACCGGGTTGATGTTCTTACTTCTACACCAGATGACAAATCTTTTCCACTTGCTAGAATAGCAGTGGCGAGTATTAGGTTTTCTGGCTTCCCTGAGGATGTCCATACATCTTTGATGGAGATGTAAATGTCCAAATTCTATGATCTCAGGAGCCAGGCTGCTAAATTCATGGTCTGAGGGCATGGATGCAGTGTCCTGCCCTTGTCTTGTGACAGCATGTTGTACGGGCAGGGAAGTTTCATTGGGGGAGATAGGGACATCTCCATCAAGTGAGCGAACCATGGCTGCCGGGCCCACATTGGGGCCACTAGTATCATGGTAACCTGCTCTTGGTGCATCTTGTGCACCACTTTGTTGAGGAGGGGAGTCGGGGGGAAAGGCGTAAACAAATTTCCCTGACCATTGCATCGACAGACCGTTCCCCTTGGACTGGTTTTGGGGGTACCTGGAGGCGTAACTTTGGCATTGTGAGTTCTCCAGGGTTGCGAACAGGTCTATTTCCGGGAAACCCCATTGCGTGAAGACGTCGAAGACGATGTCTTCGTGCAATTGCCATTCGTACTCTTTGGGCAGGGGGAAGTCTCTGCTGAGTTTGTCTGCTAGCAGATTGAGTTCCCCTGGTACATGTTGTGATAGTAGGAACATGTTGCGTTTGAGAGCCCACTTCCATATATTCTGGGACAGCTTGGACAGTTCTGGAGAGTGAGTGCCCCCTTGCTTGTTGAGGTAGTACATGGCTGTGGTGCTGTCTGTGAGGACCATCACTGTCTTTCCTTGTAAGTGATCCTGAAAGGCTTTCAGTGCTTTGAACACCGCTAGTAGTTCCAGAAGGTTTATATGCTTGGATGCTAAACTCGGAGTCCACACTCCGTGAGCAGTCTGATGGGATAGGTGAGCCCCCCATCCTGTAAGGGATGCATCTGTGGTTAGAGTGGCTTCCACTGCGGGTGTGGCAAAAGTCTTCCCTAATAACAGGTTTTCCTTTGTCCACCACCGTAGCGAGAGAACCAAGGCCTGCGAGACCACCACTAGATCGTCCCATTGTCCGCTGGCCTGACACCACTGGCTGTAAAGCCACTCTTGCATTGGGCGCATGCGCAAGCGCGTGTGAGGTACCAAATAAATACATGACGCCATCATCCCTAGCAAGCGCATTGCTTTGCGTACTGTCACCTCTCGACCTGCCACATAACAGGGGATCTGAAACAGCATGTTTTGGACCCTCTCGTTGGAGGGGAAGACGAGGCCGTCCCTTGTTCGAATTAGAGCCCCTAGGAATTGTTTGATTTGGCTGGGGTCTAAGCTGGACTTCTTTTCGTTGATGGAGAAGCCCATTTGGGACAAAAGGTCTACGGTCTTTTGGGTATTGGAGAAGCATGTTTCGTAAGAATCCCCTGTTATTAGCCAGTCGTCGAGGTAAGGGTATACCGGGATGGATAACCTGCGCAGGTGGGCCGCTGCCACTGCCAGTACTTTCGTAAATACCCTTGGTGCAGATGCTATCCCGAAGGGTAGTACTCTGAACTGGTAGTGTTTGTTCTCTATCTTGAACCTGAGGTATTTTCTGTGCGCTGGCAACATTAAAATATGAAAGTATGCATCTTTCATGTCTAGTGTTGTCATGCAATCCCCCTGTGATAACAGTGGGATTACTTCCTGCAAGGTCACCATACGAAACCTTTGGGGTTTGACAAACTTGTTCGCTGGACGCAGATCTAATACAGGGCGCATGGTTAAATCCTTTTTGGGTACAAGGAAGTACACTGAATAAATACCTTCCGTTACCTGAGATAGGGGGACAGCCTCTATAGCTTCTTTTTTCAGTAGCTCTTCTACTTCTTGAAGAAGAATAGTGAGGTGTTCCGGTGTCATGCGTCGGTTCCGTGGGGGTCTGTATTTCGGGGAACCGTTGAATTCGATGCAGTATCCGTGGGCTATGGTGGATAATACCCAGCGGTCTGACGTTATTCCCTCCCATGCTGAAAGGAACGATGTTAGCCGGCCCCCGACCGGTGATGCATGGGAGGGGACCCGAATCTTCGGGTCATTTGTTGGTATTGGGCGTGGGGCCTTTGGGACTGGAGCCGCGCCCTCTTCCTTTGCCACGACGTTGGCCTCTTTGACTGAACTGGGTGTTTTGGTTAGAGGGCCAGTTGGTAGCAGAGTAAAATTGCTGTTGACTTTGTTGCTGGCGTTGGCCACGAAAGGAGCGTCTATTGCCATAGCTGCGTCTGTTAGGTGGCCTAGAAATTTGGTCAAGAGTCTTGATGGTATCAAACTCCTTCTTCGCATGTTCTAGGGCCTCATCAACTGCTTTTCCAAACAGATGTGTTTGTTCTATGGGTTTATTTATCAGGGAAGCCTGTGTTTCCGGCTTAAAACCCGAATTGCGCAACCAGACATGGCGTTTGAGAAGTATTCCCTGAACCAGGGAACGGCCAGCTGTCTCTGCGGCATCTAAGGAGTTCTTTACGATGCCCTGGTTTACAAGAGTTCCCTCTGATATTATAGCTAGCAGGCGTGAACGCAGGGGTTCTGGTGCGTCCTCTGCTTCGCTGCGCAGCTTGCTCCACTGTGCATCTGCGTAGCTAGCTAGCAGGGAATTGTTATTTGCAATCCTGGTTGAGAAGGCGGCGGAGGTCGTGATTCTCTTCCCAAGTGCATAGAGCTTCTTGCCCTCTTTGTCAGGTGGTGCCTCACTAGTAGATAGTGGTACCCCCGCTCTTTTTCTTGTATTAGTCACTACAAGGGAGTCTGGAATAGAATGTCCCCTGATGTACAAAGGGTCAGAGGACGAAGGGCTGAAGAGCTTTTCTATCCGAGGGTTGACCCCTCTGACTAAGGCCGGATTGGAAAGGGAAGGAGTTATTCTTCTCCTTATAGAAGCCATGAGCGGAATAGACTGACTGACCGGGGCTTTTTCTTTAATAACTCTTTCTACAAAGTCTATGTCCGGAAGAGTCTCCCCTGTGTCTATTTCAAAATGCGCTGCTGCCTTGCGCAACAGTGCATTGAGTGAAGGTTGGTCATCTATGGGGGAGGTGTTTCCAATAGGTGAGTCCTTGGGAGGAGAAGGCTGAAAGACATCAGGGTCTGAGTGCACTGATGGGGATTGCCAAGGCTGCACTGATGGGGAGTGCCAGGGCTGTGAAGTAGCTGTATCCTCTTCAAAAGCTCCTGCACTAGTGTAAGGGTCTTCTTCAAACCTCTCTTCCTCATGTTCTTCCTCTCCACCCAAACACTCCTCATCTTCCTGGAGGTATTGCTCCTCTTCAGTGAGGTCATATGCGTCTGTAGAAGGGGGAAACAGCCTAGGAATCTTGACCCTAGGGTCATCCTGGGTCCATTCTCTTGGTCTTTTGGGTGTGGGTGGGTTTTGGCTACCCAAAAACCTTTCCATTTTTTCCATACAAGAATGGAGTCTTTCAAGGGTCTCATGGGGAACCCCTGAATAGTCTAGAGGGGGGAAATCAGTGTTTTCACCTTCAAAACGCTTAGAACGCTCCCACAACGTCGACGAAAGGTTTCCGTCGCCCTCAGAAAAGCCCTCCGGTAGTTCAGAAGTGCCCTTAGATGAAGGGGGCAGTTCCTGGCTACTTTTGTGCTTTTTCGGCGTTTCTATATCTTTTGGTTAGTAGAGGGTTCTGGAGTCGACGTTGCCTGCGTTACGCGTTGTTTCTCGACGGCCGCTCTATGGAGCGTTACGTCGGATGTTTTTGAGGTAGCGCTTGTGTTAGATGAAAGCCCAATCGCTGGTCGCGGCTGCGTTTGCGGGTGGGGCTTGAGACCCTTAAGGTCTGAGGTAGACGCCGGAGTGCCCTGTGTCCCCTTCGGCGCTGATGGATCCTTCGTCCTCGACGAAGAAGAGCCGTGGGTTGTGTGCTTAGGCCTATGGGGTCTGTGTGCGTCCTTGTCGCCGGGGTGTTCATCCCCATAAGCAGGGCGTGAGCCGAGCCCGTCGGGGCCGGGGACGGACGTCGAGGAGCGCGAGCGCTCCTTCTGGGGGTTAATGACTTCCGTAACGGACGTCGAGTTATCACCCTCCTCGTCACTTTCTGTAACAGCGGCAGCGGGTGAGGAAACTGACTTCGACATAGCGTAGTCCGCCCACCTCTTAACTTTCCGTTCTTTAAGAGTTCTTGGTTTCAAGAGCTTACAGGCCGCGCAGCTGTCCTCTTTATGATCGAGGGGCAAGCAACGATTACAGAGCTTGTGTTTGTCCTTCCAAGTGTATTTGCCCCTACAGCGTGGGCAAAACTTAAAAGGTGTCCTCTCCATAGCTGAGACAATAAAAACTGGTGATAACAAACCCAAGGGAAAGATAGGGGAGAAAGAAAGACATTCTCGACGAGAAGATAAAAGTTCGAACCCCCACTCTCCCTACTGTATGTTGGCCGGCGAGGCCTGGCCACGTGTTCGGCAGCGCCGAAGGATCTCCTCCGTCTCTTCCCCTCCGTCGAAAACTTGCTCGGCGGAGAAACAGCTTCACAGCTAACGTCGAGGGGAGGGATCTTTAACAATAAGTATATATAAAGGACCGAGGTCCGTAGTAAGTATTTAGCAATGTCCCTCTAGGAGCTCCGCGGAAGGCGACCATAAGCTGGGCGGAAAAAAACAATCTGAGGGACCTCGACGCGTGAGGGATTGGGGGTACAACACACGTCACTATAGGGATAGTGTTACAGACACGCCTTGTCGACGTCCCCTTTTCGACTACGAAAAACAAAATGCAATACTCCGCAGTGACCACTGGATGTCGGACCTATGCACAGCATGCGATTCTAAGCAGATTAACAAACATCAGAAATATATATACATATATATATATATACATACATACATACACACACACACACACACACACACACACGAGGTATTCATACAACTGGAACATTCTTGAAGCCAATCAAAAAGATCTGTCATCTTACAAAATATAGAGTGATCTCCTACCCATTTCCTTTCTAAAGCCAGGAGCAACTCTTTCAATGCTCACGCTGTTAGGCAGGCATAAAACGCCCCTTGCCGCTTCAGTCTACATCCACACCGCGCACCATTTCTTGCTCGCCAATAGTAATTTACCATTAGCCAGTGGCTACTGGCGAGTGCACATTTTGAGGCCTGCACCAATTCGCGGTTCTCATTCCGAAACTGTATTGGCTCCACTGCATGTCCTGCGTTTCTTCTGAGCAAAGAGAATACATTAGAGGTGAGCGTAGGTGTCTCTATGCACCACCCTCCCCCTTCAGCAAAGAGCCGTCGGATATTGAGCTCCAAATAGTCGTTCTGTCCTGCTGGCTGTGCCTATTAGGGAGCATGTGTTACACCGATCGCTCTATTCAGAAGGGTTTAGTTCCACCATAACTTTGGTGGGGTTTGGTAAACATGCCCCAATGCTCCAGTCACATTGACGTCACAATGCACCACAATGATGATCTCCAACGGGGGTGAAAACATGTATCTGGTAGTCTGCATCCTTGAGCACTTCCGATCTGATGTCGATAAGAGGTATGTATAAAATAGCCCTGCCCATACATTAATGAGCGAGACTATCAAATCCACGGGCATGAACATTAACATCGCGAAGCAAGATGGGCAGGAAGTAGGGTGTGACATACAAGGAGTGCTGTTAACACTCGAGCATCAGGATGCGAGGACTGGTTGAAAGATATAATTTTAGCAGCCCTGCTTTGATAACTGGGTGTAGTTGAATGCTCCTGTGATCCAACATAATTTGAATGAAATGCATCCAACATGTGTGTAGATAACGAGTGCGCACATTAGGAAACCTGCCTAGCAAGGAGTGTGGGTAAAGTATGCAGCTCAATGACAATATATATTCATTTGGGGGGCAGGGGGGACATATCAGTAGATTTATGTTGTTGCCCGTGTGAACTGTATGCATATCTATGCGTCTGTTCAATGCTGCTTGCCCAGCACCAGTGCAGGTACTGCAGGAGAACATGATCTTTTGCCGATAGATAAATCTTCGTTTAAAGAGGCCAAATGAAACCGTTGCTCTGGAAACCACTAGTGTGGGTCTCCTTGGAAACCAGCCCGGGCGTGTTTGTGTGCTGAATATGAAGTGAGCACTGGGCCTTTCTGAGCAAGGCATGCCTCGTCATAAACGCTGTCAAGACTTGTCAGCGTGCGAGACACAGACACACACACACACGTGTGTATAAAAATACCTACCAGCACACCCAGTTAAAAAAAACCCTAACGGGATTGATATGTATGGCAATAAATGCACACAAAGACACGCTAGCAAAGGTACACAAATAAAATGAACATGGGCACCCAACAAATGAGGCTCAAAATAACATAAGTTAAGAGGGTTCGTGAAATATAGGCTAAACACCTGTATAAATAGAGGTAAGAGCAGACACACTTGAATTCAGTCCAGTTGGTACATGTGCCGTCAGACACAAACACACACAGACACACCCAACACTCTGGAAATGTGCATTCACAGGGAGGTTTGGCTGCCCGGGTGCTCACAAAAGGCAAGGAGAAACGGTAAGGCCCTGCCCTAAGGAGTGGCTAATCACGCGGTTAGAGCCAGAAAAGGTATGCAGAGCTGTGAATAAGAAAGAAATGCGCATACAATTACATCTGCACAATCGGGTTTTGATATACTTGACATTAAAACGTTAACGGCGTGTTTTTGTGTGCATGATTGTGGAAGACCTGAAGCTCTAAGGGGAGAGGATGGATCGAATGCTGTTCCCTCGGGTTGAGCTCTTCTGCTCGATGAGCAGGAGAGGGATCTAGGGGCTTGCAGGCGGCTCTTTTCTTAGGGCAAATAGTTTGGGTGTGTTGCTCAGCACACCAGCGGTTCATCAGGTCTAGGATTAGGGGCAACCCTAGCGAGACCAGGCAAGGCTGTGATTCTTTTGACACAGTTTAAACAACTGCTGTTTGCTTTGTGGGACTTGGACAGAAGAGAACTACCCTACTCCCAAAGGTGCATGACGTGGGATGCATGGGGGGGGCAAGAAGGTTACGGTGCTTGTGGGTCACAATGTAAGGTTGAGATGGTACCAAGGTGCTTGCGGCTTTGGGCACAGGGGCAAATCTGAGGGAGTGGAGAGATAATCTGGAGGACTGGTGTGGATAATCACTGTGTTGGTTGTTAGAGGTTTCATTGGTGTCGGTTTACTTCAGGAATTAGGAGTCACTTTATCCAGAAAAATCAGACCCAGTCTTCTCAGATTAGGATCAGTGGTGCGTCCGAACACTACGCCTTTGAGCCGAACACAAAGAGTTTAGGGGACATCTAAGGCCCGGGCAGAACGCTTCTGTTACCAACCTCAATCACCTCTCACACGTCCTGCTCTTGGATTAGACCGCCTTCTGGAGTTGGCTTGGCAGTTCCTAGACATATTATCATCAGGTATTTGCCTCCAATACCATAAATATGAACAACGGATGTTTAAGCCTATATATCTACCAGGCAGGATTGCAATTTTCCAATGCTCCAAAACTGCATTAGAATGCCTAATGCACATATTCATTCAACACATACTCTTCCGTCGCCTTTCTTTAAATTTGAAAGATCGACCATATATTTGGAACCAACACACACCCGTACAAATACAAGCATCTCGCCCTGCCCAACTCCCTCCCTGAGCATGCAAACTTATTTCCCAATTGTGTTTCCGTCTTACTTCACCCTTACTCGGGCTCTTCTTCTCACAAAACTAAAAGTCTGATTACCACAGGGAGAGGACAAAATAAGCCACACACCAGGAACCGGCACTCTGAAACTACCACAGTGGCGATTACAAAAGTATAGTAATAAAACAAACAATGACATGGTGGCCCTTTGCCCACAAACTTGGACGTCTTTGTGTGGTATTAATTGCAGCAAATAACACAGAAGATCACAAGCGCCTAAAGGGCAGGCGATTTAACAATATTTCGTACACACGACAATGCTCAATCTTCCATGACCTTACCCCAATTGGTGCGAAGGCTGAAGGAAAATATGTGCACCAACCAAATCACAAGACTGAGTAAATCAAATGCACACGTCTTCTATTCCTACACCAGATATTCGTGGCATATGGATTGGTACACTGCTCCGATACACATTAAAGCAGGTGTGGGCTTCCTGCAAGAAGCCAGTGGATGACAGAGCATACACATCAAGAATCCCGGGTTTTAATTAGAGTAACAGTAGTCTCTTAAAAGCAAGAAAACCACGAGAACCTATTTGCCAAGAAATCTTAATCATTTCATAAAACTGGGGAAAAAACTTGTGTTCCTCGGTCCCATTATATGCAAAATGTAAGAGTGAACGGAAATCGGGCTTCCACAATCATTAAGCAGTATAAAAACGAAATATTCATGGAGCAAAAAGTACACAAACACACATGCAGACCTGCTCAAGCGGATACCATTCCTGTGCTATCACCTTAACATGAAGTGTAGGCACTGTGCCCGGTTACACACGGTGGAATATCATTTATGGGGGGGGATTTGCTTTTTGCCACATCACACTACTTGGGCCGTCACTGACACGGATGTTTTGAGGCTGGAATCCGGTGTTCACAAAGGGCTTGGTGTCATTCAGACAGTCAGAAATGTGCTGCAAAGCAAATGTTGGTAGGGGGTCTCATGCTTTGCCTTCAGGTATTGTCCCGTTAGCTCCTGATGCTGCCAGAAGGGGAAGGAAAGGATGCCATGAATATGGAAGGAGCGCCTAATGTGACCTTGAAACGTGAACCAGTGAAGTCCTAAAGTAACAATGGGCTTGCCTTGCTGCAGTGTTCTCTGCAGCAACGGTACCGAATTACGAGTCTGCAGAGAACCCTAATAGATTCCCTGTAAGGGCTCAAGGGAGTCCCGGGAAAAACCATCACGAGGTGTCAAAACATGCTCTGGTATACTGACCTCAGCCAGAATGTCTCACTGTTCTCTGGAGTGAGGCTCCGATAGCACCACACAGCAAGCGTTAGTACTGCTACTGGCCAAGGATGTGGCAAGTGTAGCCAACAGTCATATCACGTGCTTAAAGAACAAATTGAAGGGGTCCAGCAGATTAAAGTTGTTTAATCCTCCAAGTCCTTGATGACCAGAGTAGACCTGGTGACTAGGAATTATACGGCATAGTGTAGCCAATTTCCTGAGAGCCTGAACCGAAAGTATGTTGCAGGGAGCACTATCTGGCAAAGATGCCGATGTTGGCGATACTAGAGCCACCAATTCACGGGGTCTCCCCATGGCAGGTCAGTCCCTAGGTCTTAGCAGCTGAACCAGTGGAACACAAATGGAATCGCAAGGAAGATGGTAGACCAGATTAAAAAAGTAGTCCTCACTCCCCGCCCAAACAGTTCTACGGGCACTGGAGTAGGAAAGGTGATAAGGGGACCAAGAAATGTACATTGGACGAGGCAAGCTTTTGTACGGGCTGATATTTTTCTATGCTTTGCAATAAATTCTGCATTTACGGTAACTAGTGTTGAGATATCGAAAACGTAAAGAGATATTGAGCCGCCACAGTCTTGATTCAGCTGAACAAGGAGAAATTCAAAGGCCCCCAAGAATGATTCAAATATCCAATGTAGACGCAAGAGAGCACAATACTGTACATTAGTACCAGGCTTGGCAAAAACAAAAAAACAAAAACTCTGGTTGGCTTGATTCCTAGCCTTGCAGGGTGGTAATCCTGATCACGCAACGGCATGCAGCTCGCTCCCATCTCCGACAGCATTTTCGTTCCGGAATGGCCGCCCTGGAAAGGTAATCCCTTCTCCCCTTCCATGGTGGCCATTTTCTTTGTTTATTATGGCCGCCACAGAAAGAGAAAATTGACTACGTTTTCTGTCCATGGCAGCCATTTTGCTAAACTTATTTTATTTTTTCCAGCTGAGAAACGCAACGCGTCTCGCAGCCGGGAAAAAAATCATTAGTACCCCGGTCTAGGGGGCCAGGGTACTAATGGCAATAAGTCCCTCGACTTCGGGCCATTACCGCCTACGCTAATGCCCCCGGGCCCTTCGTTAAGGCCCTCGCATACTGCCACATTGTGTGCAGCTGGGTTCATTTCATATGGGCCTAGAACCAGATTTTTGACTCTGTTGACTTGTTCCACAGAGAGACAAACACCAATCAATTTTCCTTGTGCAGGAGGTGGTATCACCAAAATGTTCATAGTTTGAAACTCTGTTTAAAGATGGAAGACTTCCATGGACCCATAGATGAGTTTCTTGCTAGGCAGGCTGCGTAAAGAGGAGACTCATTGAATGGAGGAACTAAAGAAGAAACACATTAGATGTAAGAACGATCTCAATACCTTCAGGGCACAGATCTCTTTCTTTATTACAGACAACCTCCAACTGATGGCTCCAATAGGCATACGGTTCGTAGGAGGGTTTAAAAGACTCACATGTTTCACCTGTCCGGAGGGAAATCTGCAACTTTTGATTCCCTTCTTTTTTTAAAGTTGGAAGGAATATGAACAGTCTAGATGCAAGCTTTTCCCTCCTAAAAGAACAACCCGCACCCCATAGACTGTAATAAGCCCATGTTCTTGGCCCATATCTCAGTACAAGTGATTTTCATGAAATTGCACACATATCTAGGATTTATGGCAATGCCCTGTGCCCCAAAGTAAATGGACCAACCCGTTTGTGCAGAGTTGCTCCCATAAAATAGAAAAATATCACCATCTTGTTCACCAGTTTACCACCAAACACCAACTTATTTGCCCTAGTCCTTACCTTATGTAAAACACAGCTGGGTTGTCTGTCCATAAACGTTTTGTTTGCTGGTGGACTGCCCGCAGTTTAACTGCTTGGGCCCCCGTTTTGACCGTTCATTAAAAGCAGCGGCCTGAGCAAGTTTTGTCCCCCACCGACAATGTTAAAGATGCGGGGGACAACCCCGAATCCGAAAATACGGAACATGGAGAGCAGGGGGTGGGGGTTTTGAGGGGGGGGGTCACCCCTACATACCCGGCTCTTCATTTTTGGTATTTTAGAATTCAAATAGATTGAAAAATTCAAACTAATGCTAGTGACCGAATTCAGTCAAATCTACCATTCGTTCAAATTTTTTCGATCAATTTGGGCAATACCTAAAATACATCTAGCTCTCTTGTACATGTCCTAGATGTACTGCCTTGCTACCCCGGATATATGTACTCTCACAAATACAGATGTTTTAATTGCCTGCTACATTGCAACACTAGAAGTGTCCCTCCCCCAACCTCCAGTCACACACGCCCAAATGCTTAAGTCTTTACTGATAGCAAAGACCCCTACTTCCCAATGGTACTGCTGTTTCAGTCCCATGAACCATCTCCCATGAGTTTCCCCACTTGGCAAAGCCATCCTCTTGCTCATGTCACATCTGATCACATTATTATGCATTTTCTATTGGTAAACCTTGAACCCATATAACTATAAACCTAAACGCTAATGGCTTCTCCACCTGCATGACCCTTTCACAGGGAATGTATTGTTGACTGACCCCAAAGGCCTAAAGATCTCTTCCTTTAACTGCTCTGCCTCAGCCACCCTAATCCCTCTTTTATAACCCACCGGGCGAAAAGGATGCTGTAGCTTCTTTCCTCACGCAAGCCCCAAAAGCATGCCCATTATAGGTTTCAAATAGAGTCCTCTTGTGGTTACACACCTACGTTACCACTCAAAAGATCTGATGTCTGCATTTGAAAACGTTACATCGCTGTGAACAATAGTTCTCCAGCCGAGGTAACCCTCAGGCTCATTCTCTTAAGAAAAAATCTAAACAAGAAAATAATGCACAAAGGAGTGCTAGTACAACAAAATAAGACCTTATTTCATTTTGTCGATCGAGAGCTCCACAAATCCACAGCATAAAAGCAGACATCTCTACTTCATTTTGCAGCTTTCTTGAACCATCCGGGGTCCCTTGGGAATCGGGTGAAGATGCCTTTGTTCAAGAATTATTGTTGCAGGTAAGCAACCTTTTTTCTCCAGATAAAAAGATACCTAGTCAACATTTTCCTTGAAGGCCACCATACTGTGACAAACACCAGTTGGTCACCAGAAAACAAAGCACCAAAGAACATCCACCTAAGCACCTTGGTCCACTTTACTTCAGGTCAGACCTTTATAGTCCAGACTCGCTGCTTGGAACGGATGTAGAGTCCGAAGCACTCTCAGAATTACCTTCCTAGACAATGTGGTTTTGGCTATTACGAACAGTACATCTTTTTATTCTGAACGTTTTTCTAACACTGGAGCTTGCCAGTCCACAAGCAGCTTGATTGTAGTGTGTTCCTCTGACCCTTGCTTTGGCTTTTCCCTCTATGGTGCCCATCTTCGTATTACTAGCGCATCTTGCTCCGATTGGTCCTTCTTGCAAACCGAGTAAACAACTTGCAGGTCACTCCAAACTGGCTCAAAGGGCATTCATTTTAAGGGCAGAGTCCTTGGGCCAAGTGCAGCTTTTCTCCAGCATGCACAGGGTTTCTTTGCATCCTCCTCTTTCTTTTCAATACACTTGCTGTGCGAGGTCAGCTGCCGCAGTGCTGCTTTTCTCAGCTGTGGCTCATCAGGTGTTGTTTCTGCTCAGCAACTCCAAAGCGCTATCGATGCTACAAAGGTTTCTGGCCTTTTGCTTTTTTAACACCCCGTGGCTCTGTGGACCCAGCTAGATCGTCATAAATATACGAACAAGAATGTGCACCTTTCCACCACTGCAGATGGTCCAATGTTGGCACATTGCCACTCTACGCGTGCAGAGTACCTGCCATGCGAAACTCCATTGTGTCTAAATCTCTGCCGCCGACTCCATCTCGGTCATTGGGATTACATCTCTCCAGCTCTAAAAAATATCAACACTGGGTACTTCGAGCACCGGCCATCGGTTCAAGCTGTGCAGCATCTCACTGAGATGCAGCATCAGAGCGAAATCCCATCTTCTGAAATGAAAACTCAATCTCTCTAAATCTTACCTGGAGTAGCCATTTCAACATGTGAAAAAACGGTCACAAGGTGTTGGGGAGCATATGGGTCTAATTGAATCCGTTAACCCCTTTCCCAACGCCAACCAAATTCTTCCAGCAACTTACACCTTGCTCCTAGTATTGAGTCCTTTGACCTGTAATTCGGGCCAGAAGTAACCCAACAAACTAATTGGTACCCACCAAAAGTATCTGTAAACATGACCGATGGAATCGGCTTCCCAATCTTATTGAAGGATTTCAAGCTCATGATGTAAATTGGTCCATAAACAGCCACAAACTCAAGGTACACCGTGCACTTCCACCAATCCATGCAGCAATCACCTTGAACTCACATCCATTCAACTTCAACACCACCTCCTCAAAATATTCACTAGGACAGCTTCCTTAACAACACTCCCCTTTTCAATGGGAAACACTGGAACCTTCCGCACAGTGAACACTTTTTGTGAATGTGTAAGCTCTTGGAATTTGCCACAAGGGGAATGGCTCTACATGTGTAACATACTCTACTTACTTTACTATTGCCTTATTCTCCGAAGTCTTCCTTTCCACACAATACTTCAACATCCCTTGCAGACTGCAAGCTGCATTATATTTCTGTGACCAGGCCAGTACCCTGGCACTGTCAAGATGGGGTGAGAGCCCCTTTCAAGTAAGGTTAAGACGTGGCGAAACCCAGAGCCTGTTCTAGTTCCAGGGCACCTAGAAAAAGAGACCCAAATTCCTGCCTCTACCCTTTTGCAAGTATGCATCTTTGCAGACCCCATCTCTAGCCATGCCTCAAAAGCTCACCAGTATTTATCTTTACTTGCAGACAACCCCAACGTGAGAACAAAGCACAGAATGGCCAAGGACAGGACCAGCTTCAGCAATCCATGCTTCGAGCGGCTGAGAGGAACATAGAACCACCACCACAGCCTGCAGACCTGAGCGCAGCCACATTGGCTCGGGAGACAGAAACAGCTGATGCAGCCGAGCTCCGGAGCAGTGAAGCAACCCAAGTTGCAAGTTTGCCAGAGTTCACTGGCAAGCCCTCCAAGACTCAAAAAGACATGCTAAAGCACCAGGGACATTGCATACAACTTACCGGACTGGTCCGGGAGAATGGACCCCAGAATAAGAACTGCTGCAGTAAATTTGTTATGCTGCCATGTACATTACGCAGCAAGTCAGTATGGAGACAGTGGGTAGGGCTTAGACCCCCTTTTCAAAGCTTTTCCATGCACATCCCGGGTGGGAAGAGCAGTTCTTATCGGATAGACAAAAGTGACTGATTCCCTAGGAGGGAGGAGCACTTGAGGGAGGAACAGGAAGCAGGGAATGTGGATTTTTAAGGTGAGGTCAGAGGCTGTGGATGACCAAGAGAAAGCAGGAGGAAGAAAGGAGCAGCATCTTGTGGAAAGAGACTATTGAAGCAGGTGGGGTATTGGTTTAGGAGTGAAAGTGGTTCTGCATTATGAGCGTGTGCTTGTGTGGCAAGTGACTAGATAAAAGTAGTGGAAGGAGTGAATGTGAAATGAGTGATAACGCTGAGAGAAGGATGTTTGAATAGAAGTGGGAGAAGTAATTCAAGAGGAGTTTAGTGGGGTGAGAAGCAGAGTAGTAGAGGCATGGCTCCAGGTAAGATTTTGTGGTGGGAGTATTTTAACTCCCTATTTTTAAACTCTGAGAGTAAATGTGATTTTAAGAGAGTACAAATGACTTTTCTCTTTGCAAGAGTAAAATGTATGCGACATCCAGCCGACGTGTGCAAAAACTGTAAGGAAATCATTACTATGTGGCAGCTTTCTGCATTGTGACAGAATACACCTTAGTTATTTCTTTAAGGTCTGGCCATTGATATCTTCTGTATATATTGAAATGTTGAAATCACAAAAACCTAGCCAATTATATAGTAAAGCAAACATGAATTGTATTGTGTGTTTTGAGTTTCGATAGCAGAATTGTCTTTTGATGTTTAATGAAAGTCCTCATTTCCTGGAGGTATTACTACCTAATGCTATCCCAATGTTATGATACAACAGTTCAGAGAGGCAAGGACTCTATGCTAAATTCGATATCTAATCTAATGGTCAAATGGTTATTTATATAGCGCTTTTGGCAAAGAGCTGTACATAGAACATATTTTATCACCAAACCAAAGCCGGTACTCCTTTATCGACCTCGAAAGAATGAAAGGCTGAGTTGGCCTTGCCAGGATGTGAACCTGCAACCTACAGATCACGCAAAGATTGTAGCAACGAGCGCCCAACCGGCTGAGCTATCTTATTGGCGAACATCCTTCAGAGGACGGGTAACTGAGTATCGACTGAGGTATAATAATCACAGTACCTAGTGTTGGATGAACCATTTATGAAGCGCTACATAAAGTTAAATACCTATCCAGATCATCACAGGCACTATGTTTTGCTGAGTTTCTATTTTAATTACCAATGTAACTTTCATTAGTTTGTTTTTTAATAGGGCTTGCGCTTCCTTGAGAGTGAGGTTTTGGATGTTTTAATTGTCTTGCAGAAAGACCTGCGATTGGTGTAATGACAATCTCTCACCCTTGAGCAAAGATTCTGCTGCCACTGACCATTTATAGTAATGTACCCCATTGACTGCAAGGTTAAATGGATGTAAACTAGACTGTGCATAGTCATCATTTTACACACTGTTTTTATAATTGAGAGTGTAAATTAAATTATACGTGTAAAAATGATGTGTCTCCACAGGATTATGCACACAGCACCGAACTCTGAAAACTACAATTGTGCAATACTGGTTTAGTTTTTCCATTTTATTAGTTAAACAATCCTATAATTCTAGGAAAATAAATATGCCCAGTACTTCTGTTTGCTCCATGAGCATCAACATAGCAGAAGCTGAATGGAAAGAAACCATTCCTTTTATCAGTGTGCATTCTTTTTTTTTTTTTTAAAAGGCTTCAGAGAAATACATTCTGTTTCAGAGATGGCTTGCAATTACATCCATGTAGATACAAATTGAAAGAAGCCTTCTGGTTTCTGTCAAGTAACCTGACCTTTGCACTGCCCTCTGCTCTAAACCTGTGTGTAAATGTACACAGGAAAATAATAAAGCTGTCGTATTTACAAGATTTTCATGAGTAAAAGGCATCGTACGCACCTTATCTGGAGGTCTGGTAGGTGGAGAGAAGTTGTGGAAGGAGGAGAGTAGTACCGTGAGAAGAGTAGTAAAAGGGTGTGGGGAGGGGGGAGGGGGGAGTGGTAACATCAAAGTGTGTAGGCAAGGAACAGGAGGTGTGAAAGATCTGAGTGATGGAGAACTGGCAGGAGGAGTAAAGCAGAGGGAGTGCTAGTAAGAGTAGAGCAGAAGAGGTAAATTGGTGTGAACGAATTAGCCTGAACACCATAGAACAAGTGCAAGGCACTTCCACAACTCCCCTTCGATACTAATCTTGGGTAGGGAGAGTTAAGAAGTCCCACAGGGAGGATAAGATAGATATTTTAGGGAGGCACCACTAGTAGAAAGCAGTGATTTAGACTGCACGGGTTACCATTCGGTAACACTAACCAGAGATTGAGGACAACTGGGTTAGGGAGAAGGGTTTGCGGGCAGACTAGCGAGAAGGTCCTAGACCCCACACAAATTTTATTTTTAATTTACAAAAAAATGCTATAAAAGCCCTGTTTCAAAGACTCTACATTTCTGTGCCATTTTTCGGCACGTTTACTAGCTAGGTGTTTTGCAAATTGCCACTCTTGGCATTTAATTATGATTGTTACAATGAATCAACTAGTTGTAAACATTACGGTTTTAATAATGCATAATCCTAGATCTCGAACATGCTGCTCTGGTAAATTCTCATTTGCATATTTCTGCCAATACACGGAATACAGAAATGGCTATTTCCGTTAATAATGCTGTTGCAGCTTTGAATAAAATGCATGTCTTTATATTATATATCGCTAGGTTACACCATAAATTAGTCTCATTTATTTGGTTGTTTTGTAACGCTTATGGCTGTCCCTTTTATGGGCACGTTGCAGCAGTCTCTTGCATCTTGCTCCTACTATGCCAAGTGGAAAACTACTCGTGCTTCCTCTTGTGAGGCGTCTAAAAGCAAACACAAATCTTCTGTCTGGGCAAACCATTATTTTCAACAATGACCAAATAGTTGATGGTCTTTCTCTGCCACATCTTCTGTTTTTTGCTGGTGGTGCCCTGGCATGTGGCTATAAAATTGATTCAGTGGGGACATTTTGACTGTGGAAGCAAATAAAAGTAAATACAAAGTTTGGCAAAACCAATCAATTTTCACAAAGTTTCCTGTCTCGCACTGACCTCCAACCTCCCCCCACACCCCAGGCATCAAACTAAAACAGCAAGACCACTTAGAATGAGGGCGGTCTATGAGCGCTTGTAGTAGGCGTTCACTATTTTGATAAAGACGTTGGCTTTAAATCTATCATGAAGTCAATTCTTCTCAGCGTCTCCTCCGTACATCAGGTGGTATGCAAATTAAAAGTACAGCCCAATAGGTGCACTTTGTGATGCAATGGATGTTTTACACAAAGGGTAGTGAAGCAGTGCTTGCCAGCCTCTCGGTCGATCCTGCATACTGCGCCTGCAGTTTCTGAAGCAGCTGCGAGGGCCTGCATGCAAAAATGGCTGAAAAGGTAGAAATCGCTGCGCCGTTGGCAGTGGTGTTAATCGTCCAGGCAACTTGCACATGCGCCACTGTACTTGAGACGTGGCATGAGCCATCCTCTAAAGTCGACTACAAAATGTCTGTGCACAGATACTGCAGTGTTGCTGTGCCACTGGCTGTAGACCGCACTGTGCTTAGTACCAGGATCTGAGCTAGATAGGTGAAGGCATCAGGAGAGGAGCCATACCAACACAATACCAGAAAACGGAGTGCACAAAGATTTATTGGTGGCTTGTACGGCGCTTGATGTACAGAGTGACGCTTTTGTGCGACACAGAATAACATAGCTATTTACTATGTCTGCGGCAGCATAGCAAATGAAACTACCTCTTGGGAAACCCTGGCTCCAACTGCACAGCCAACACCCTCCACCCACGCGTCCAAAACTGCCTAAACATCACCCTCCACCCACCAATCCAAAATCTATCGTCTGAGATAATACTCCACATTAGCAATAGCGGTGCACCCATTAAGATTGCTTGGTTTGTGGCCTTCACCCAATAGTAAACACTTGCAATGTGAACAGCTCAGCGCTTTGTCTTTCGTGGTCTGCCTCCTATAGAAATTCCATCTCGTATCGTGTTCCGCACCAGTCCTCTTCTGCAGGCCAAAATGAAGAGCAGCTCCTGCTAGGACCTCCAGACGTCATAGTCCCGTTGGGCAATCTTACATTTTAGAGTGAAAAAAGGAATGCGTTCTGCACAACCTATTTTCTTCTCTCTCTAAAAAGGACCTTTGTGCCCTGGACATTATCCCCAGGTACAAATTTGGATTTGCATTTATTGTAGACCAGGGTGCTATTTTAAACCGAAATGATGTACAAATAAAGGCAACAGCAGAGGCAGTCCATTGGGTAAGGCGTCTTTACATTGTTGAATTAAATAAGGTATACTGAGTAACGAAGGGTTAAGAGTGGGAACATGTACTTAAGGCAGTAACTTGAAGACGTACATTTTTAACATTGAAAGCCTGAGGCCAGTATTTACAGATTTAAAATCACAAAGTACTACTGAGAGCAGAAAGCACGAGAGGTAATATGGGAGCATGTTTTGATGGGAAGAAGCATAGGGGGCACCTTTCATCACTTCCAAACGCGTTTGAGCCTCCGTATGAAGATTTTCACTAAAGCGATGGATTTGACAGTCAGGGGAGAGCATTCCAATGGAATGGAGCAAGTAGAGGGAGAACAAAAACAAATCTCATGCATGGGGGCGTGACTGATAGGCTGTAGAGAGACTTGGAGCGAAGAGTATGAAAGGGAGAGTATAGTGAGATGTAGTCAGCAAAGCAGTGTGATGCGTGGAGATTATGAATTGGTATAGGAGTGGCAGCCATCCAGCATGGTTATAGTAGGTAGAGGTGGAGAAGACATTAGGTGTGTGACAGGCTGCACTAGGATGGTAACTGGTTACCTCCCTCGTTGAAGGCCCTTGCTACCTACTGGTCTATTAACTTGGGCAGCAAGCCATTGCTACCTGGTACACACAACCTTATTGCACAACTACAACATACCCACATTAAGTTCATCTACCTGTGTTAACTGTGATAGGCCATGAACGAGCCATACCCAAATCAGAACGCTTCTGCCGGATGTGTAAGAACAAGGCCTTACCCGAAACTGCGAGACATGTTATTATGCTATGCCCTAGATTGAGCCCAACCTATATGAAGCATTATAGTAGTTATGTCCATAAGTTGGACCATATTAAGTCGAAAGATTTCTGGTATATGTGTACTAATACTTTGAATGCAAGTTTACATCTGGCTCTATATAGAGTATGGTACAGGGTTAAGGAAAAACTTGAAGTATAGCTATATCTCCCCTTATTAAAGTTCTATGAAGGAACTATATGGGACTGACGTTTAGTAACCCCTGCGCTCAGGGCGGGGGATAATATGACCGTGGGTGATTGATTGATATATTACTCTCTACCTTTGTACCTTTCCCTCTACCATTCCATTCTCAGTTTAGGTATATGCTGAATTAAAGATGGTGAACTCTTTTTTTTATCTTTATCAGTAAGAAATGAGTTATCAGATGAAGATATTTTGGATTCTCAGATTATGAAATTTGAATACGATGATTAAGAAAAGGAACAAGTTACTTACCTGTAACTGTTGTTCTCCAGCATGGGTCTGGCATGGATTCACATGCTCATGAATATTCCCCGTCGTCAAGCTGGGAATCCTCGGTAAAGAAAAATCAGTATCAGTTTCGTTTCTGATCTGTCTTTCGTAGTAGTAACCAATCACTGATCTCTGCATCATACTGACCACAGCCAATGACTGCCATCTCCCTAAGACCCGCCTCTGGCAGCCATCTTCAGATTTGGTAGCACGTGAAGTGGCAGTATGACCAAGTGAAGAGCCACAGAGGGGTAGGCGGGAGGGTTTGCATGTGAATCCATGCCAGACCCATGCTGGAGAACAAAAGTTACAGGTAAGTAACTTGTTCCTTCTCCAGCATGGGGTCTGGCATGGATTCACATGCTCATGAATAAAAGAATACATAGCAGTACACACATGCACAACCACGGGAGGTGGCAAAGGCTCAACATTAAGCATTACATACAAACTCAACATTAAGCAATTCTTACCTCCTCACCAGGCTCACCTTAGGCGAACAGGTTGCGCAGCACTGCTTGGCCGACCCTGGACACCTCCCTGGAATCCCGATCGACGCAGTAGAATTTTGTGAAGGTGTGCGTCGACCTCCACGTAGCAGCCCTGCAGATGTCCAGCAAGGGCACACCAGATAGGAACGCCGTGGTAGCTGCGATCGCTCTGGTGGAATGGGCTCTCGGACGGCCAGGCAGCGGTCAGTTTGCCAACCGATGGCAGTACATGATACAGCCGAAGAGCCATCTGGAAATGGAAGCCTTCGAGAGAGCCTTCCCCTGATTGACAGGTCCAAAGTTCACAAAAAGTTGTGACGTCTTCCGAAAACACTTCGTGCGGTCCACGTAGAACTTCAGCGCTCTAGCCACATCCAGCGAGTGCAAAGTCCTTTCAGCCGACGACGAAGGCAACGGGAAGAAAACAGGCAACACCAAGGGTTTGTTGAGGTGGAAGTCCGACGGCACCTTGGGCATGAAGGAGGGGTGCTTCCTGAGCACTACCCTCGTGTCGTGAAAAGTCAAGTATGGGGGCTTGCAGGAAAGGGCCTGGATCTCTCCCACTCTTCGTGCGGAGGTGATGGCCACAAGAAACACTGTTTTCCACGACAAGAACTTCAACGGAGCCGAGTGCAGAGGCTCGAACGGAGGTCCCATGAGCTTGGTCAGCACCACGTTGAGCTCCCACGCCGGGGCCGGAGCCTTCACCGGCGGGAACGATCTGAACAGTCCCTTCATGAATTCTTTCACCAGACGATGAGACCACAAAGACGTCCGCCCCGTGGTTCTGGTGTATCGGGAGATCGCAGCAAGATGAATCTTGATGGACGCGTGCGCCAGTCCAGCCTTGGCCAGCGTCAGAAGGTACGGCAGTACCTGGGTGGCCGTAATCCGTAGAGGGTTAATCTTCTGTTCGTGGCACCAGACAGAGAACCTCTTCCATTTGTGTCCATAGCATTTAAGAGTTGAGGATGCCCTGGCCTTTGCAAGAACCTCTCTGCAGTCGGCCGGTATGTCGTATCCTCCAAACTCTAACGCTGCAGGAGCCAGGCCTGCAAGTTCAGCGACTTCGGGTCGTGATGGAGGATGGCGCCTCCTTCCCTGGAGAGAAGATCCGCGACCACTGGCAGTTTGATTGACGGGGACGCTGACAAGTCCAGAAGGTCAGGGAACCATATCTGCCTCGGCCACGCAGGTGCGACGAGGATCATCCTGCACCGTGACCTCTTGAGCTGGTTGATGAGCCGGATCAGCAGCGGCAATGGAGGGAACGCATATAGGAACGGGCCCTCCCAGGGGAACGAGAAAGCATCGCCCATGCTCTTCGGCTGGGGAAACCTGCTGGCGAACCTCCGGCACTTGGAGATCGTCGCCGTCGCGAACAGGTCGATCTGGGGTGTGCCCCACCGTCGGAAGAGGCGGTCCACTAGATCCTGTCATAGTTCCCACTCGTGGCACGAGCGCAGCTCTCTGCTGAGCGAGTCGGCGATGGTGTTTTTTATTCCTGCCAGATGAAACGGCACCAGAAACATCCCTTGGGCGACGGCCCAATGCCACAGATCCTGCGCCTCCTTGGACAGGGCTGGGGATCTGGTACCGCCCTGCTTCCTGATGTAGAACATGGTGGTGGTGTTGTCGGTGAAGATCCTCACCACCTTGCCCTTGAGGGACGGAAGAAAGGACCTGAGGGCCCAAAACACTGCACAGAGTTCCAGGACGTTGATATGGAGGGACCTCTCCGCAGGCAGCCAAAGACCCCTCGCGTGCAGGTTTTCGGTGTGCGCTCCCCACCCCTCCAGGGAGCCATCCGTGGTCACTGTCTTCTGGTGGCCTGGGGTCTGGAAGTCCATGCCCTCCGTCAAATCCGCACGGGTGCCCCACCACCGGATCGCTTGTCGGAAACTCACGTCGAGTGTGATCCTCTCCTCGAAGCTGCCTGTCGCCTGGATCCAGCGCGCGTCCAGGAACTCCTGCAACGGGCGCATCCGGAGCTTGCACAGGCGGATGAGATAAATGCAAGAAGACATCATTCCGAGGAGGGACTTGATGGACCTCACCCTGGCCGCGTCCGCAACCAGCATCCGCTGCACCTTGCCCAAGATGGCCCTCATCCTTTCCTCCGATGGAGAGGCCAGAAGCGACACTGTGTCGAGCTTCGCTCCCAGAAACAGTGCGTCTTGCGCGGGCACCAGGTGGGACTTGGCGTAGTTTATGGAGAATCCCAGGTCCCCGAGTAGTTGGACGGTCCTTGCCGTGTGCTCCACGGCGAGCTCCTTCGCCTTTGCTCGGATGAGCCAGTCGTCCAGGTAGGGGTAGACGTGGATCCCCTCTAGGCGCAGCCGCGCCGCCACCGGTGCGAGGCACTTGGTGAACACCCTGGGTGCCGACCTCAATCCGAAGGGAAGGGCTCTGAACTGGTAGTGACACCCTTGGACCACGAATCTGAGAAACTTTCGGTGTCCCTTTAGGATGGGGATATGGAAGTAGGCATCCTCCAAATCCAACGACGACAGGAAATCGCCCTCCTCCAGTTGGCCCAGGACGTGTTGGAGGGTGACCATCCGGAACTTCTGTGCCTTGATGAATTTGTTCAGTCGTTGTAGGTCCAGGATGGGACGCCATCCTCCCGTCGTCTTCTTCACGAGGAAGTATCTTGAGTAAACTCCGGAGCCCCGAAGCCTCTTTGGGACGAGCTCGATGGCGCCCTTCCTGAGCATCGCCCTTACCTCCAATAGAAGTTGAGGGACGTGATGTTCCTTCCTGGCCACAGGGGGGACGCGCGGGCACCTCTTTAGAAACTCGAGCGCGTGACCCTGAGCCAGGGCGTCCAGCACCCAACGGTCGGTGGAGATGGACTCCCACACGCTGACGGCTGACGAAGCTCGCCAGCCGGCCTCCCACCGGGGTGCTTCGGTGGGGGCCCGACCCCACGGCCGGTTCAGTCCTGCTTCGACGAGGCTTTGCCGCCTTGTCCTCCTTGGCGACGACGGCGGGGTCCGCCCGACTTGCCTCGTCCCCTGTAGGCTTCCTGTGATGACGAACGGGCCGCTTGACGATAGGTGGAAAATCCGCCGTTGGAACCTTTGGAGGCACCCTGTTTGCCTCCGCCACTCCGAAAGGGCGGCCGTCGTTGCTGGAGAACACCAAGAGCCCGGGCCGTCTCTGTGTCCGCCTTGATGGCTTGTAGGGAATCGTCCACTGTTTTCCCAAACAGGTTGCTCCCGTCGAACGGCATGTCCAAGACTCTGGTCTGCACGTCCTGACGGAAGTCAGTAGCCTTGAGCCATCCACGCCGCCTAAGGCACGCGCCGTTGCCCAACTGGCGAAATCCAGTGTCAGCGATGTCCGTCGCTATAGTAATGGCGTGGTCCGACGCCACTTCTCCTTCCTGCAAGATCTCTAGGGCCTCCGCCCTCTTGTCGTCTGGTAGGAAGTCCAGCAGGGGGGCGAGTTTGTACCGCAACTCCCTGTCGTAGCGGGCTACGATAGCCAAGGCGTTGGCAGCCTTAATCGTCGTCGCTGCCGATGAGATGACTCTGCGTCCCATCGTGTCCAATTTCTTTCCCTCGCCGTCCGGCGGGGAGGTTGACGTAGAGGCCACGCCCCCCCCGCTTTCTTCCTGGCCGCCGCAGGGACGACCAAGTCCAGGGTCGGCTGTGCACGAAGGCACAAGGGGGCCGCGTCCGGGACCCGGTACTTCTTCTCGTACCGATCCCTTCTAGCCGGCGTTGTGGATGGGTTCTTGAGGAGGGAGAGACCCTCATCCCAGATATCGTCCTGTAGAGGTACAGCGAGGACTGTCTTCCTCTTGGTCTCGCGCCGTCGATAAAGGAAACCTTCCTTCTTCTCTTCCGGGCAGAGCTGGAAAAGCTCGGATGCCCTGGCGATCATGGCGTGAAACGATCCAATCTCGTCGGGCGGGGAAGCCCGGGTGGGAGGTGATGACGGGAGATCCTCGTCGTAAACCTTGTTGTCTGTACCCGTCGCGGCCGTGTCAGTCCCCGTATCATCCCCACGTGTCGTGGACGGGGAGGAGGGCTGAGCAGGGCGCGATGGTTGAAAAGGAGGTGGAGGATGAATCCTCTCTTAAGAGGGGGGCTCCCAGAAGGGCCTGGCTCCGGGTCCCCCGTCGGGAGCGGTTCCTCCGTCAGGAGCGGTTCCTCCGTTGGTGGTAACGGCAGTCTCGTCCTTATCTCCGAGCATAAGGACTGTATAGCCAACAAAATGGCCACCGAGTTGTCTTGCGGCACTGGTTGAGGGCGTTCCGACGGGCGATCAGGAGCCCCGTCGGCACCCTCGACGTTCTCGTCGTCTCCCACGTCGGGGTCCCTCCCGACAGGATGGTCTTCTTCCACGCCAGCGCCGTGGCCTAAGACTTTGATCAGCTCCTCCTCAGAGGAGGAGGCCGAATCCACGACGACCTCCTGCCCCCCCTTTTTCTTCTCCGTCGGAGGTTTCACGGGGGTCCTGTCGATGGGCATGAAAGAGGACTCCCTCCGCGGTGGCAGGGAGATTCTGGGCCCCGAGGTCACCACCACTGGTGTAGCCTCCACAGGCTGAGCCAGGGCCGCCGCGACTGTCTCGATAGAGGCCTTGGCCGGATGGATCAAGGCTTTCACCACCTTAGGTGCGCTCACCGCCTTCTCCTTGGGGGGAGGGTCACCACCTTGCTCCCCCTCCGATGGGGCCTTCGAGCACGACCGGGATCTCTCCAGGAGCTTCGCCGGGTGCGCGGCCTTCCTCTTACCCGAGCCAGAGCGTTGGCTCGTGGTTGATGGCGCCGGGGAGGGTGCGCCCTGCCTGGCGACCCGTAGAGCCTGACCGTTCGGCGCTCCCGGTGACAGCGGACTCACAGTGCTTGGCCTTCTGTTGGACCCCCGTCGCCGGGGCGCCCTCAAAGGTCTTAGAAGACCGCTCGGACTTCTTATTCTTCTCGCCTGACGGGCTCTTTCCTTCCAGCCAGTTGGCGAGACACTGATGGTGGTCCTTCATGGTCCGCTCCGACATATCGCCGCAAAACGCACAGTCCTTCTCCACGTGCGTCTTGTCTTCATGCAGGCAGTAAAGGCAAAGGGAGTGTTCGTCCTCCTTAAAGACATTCTGAAGCTGGCATCCAGGGCAGACCCTGAACAGCTTTCTGGGCGTCGAGCTTCCCTTCTCCTGGGCCTTGCTCAACAAGGGCCTGAGAAACTTCTGGAGTCCTCCAAAAGCGTGGCTCGATGAAATCTTCACCCTTGAGGGGCGTAGAAGAATCCGACACGGGTCCCCGTTGATCGGATAAGAAACGGTGGAGCTTGAGGCTCTTTTGACCGAAAAAGAGAAAATTTTCCTAAGAAAAAGCGCGAAAAAAGCACTAACGCTCGAGAGCAATAGCACGAGGATCCCAACACTTGAACGTGCGGTAAAAATCTGAAGATGGCTGCCAGAGGCGGGGCTTAGGGAGATGGCAGTCATTGGCTGTGGTCAGTATGACGCAGAGATCAGTGATTGGTTACTACTACGAAAGACAGATCAGAAACGAAACTGATACTGATTTTTCTTTACCGAGGATTCCCAGCCTGACGACGGGGAATATTCATGAGCATGTGAATCCATGCCAGACCCCATGCTGGAGAATGTTTATTTATTTCATTTGTGTAATTGTTTGTTTAATTATGATGAATTATGTGTAAAGTTTTTGTTTATAAAACTGTATCACATTAAATTAAATCAACTACAGCCCTTATCTGGAGATCTGCACTTGGGCAGTAAAAAAAACAAAGAAGAAATCCAATGTGGATAGCCACGTCCCCTGCACACTTTCTAGACGGCCAAGATAGGCCTTTTGAACATTTTTTTGTACATTTTTTGAAATATAATATTGATAACTTTCAATCAATTCTGTAGAAAATGTCCATTTATGATTCAGTTGAAACTTTGTTTTATAAAAAACAATTTTTGCTTTTTATTTGTCTTTTGGTGAGCCCAACGCGTTTCGAGTATAAAAAACTCTTCATCAGGGGTGGCATTTTTCAACAAATTAAAGTCTACAAAAGAAAATACATATATACTTCAATTAGTTTGAACTTAAAGCAGTTTTTACACAATTTTGAAAAACATATCAAACTTTTAGATCAATTTTAACAAATAAATTGTTTACAAGGCAGTCAGCCTAGTCTATAGGGCAACATCCCATTTTTCAGTACTCATTTTAAATCCATCTCCCACAGGGCTACAAGCTATAGGATTTCATCAGAAACCAACAATTAAGGTTGATATGCAAATGACCTAAGTCTAGTATGGGCGTATAGTTTCTTATTAAATTTCGAATGTGGGTTAATGTGCCTTATGTATCCATAGTTGTGGTACACAGAATTGGAGAACGTGGTATAATATCTTAAGCAACTGTGAGTATACGAAGGAAGTGATGAGAGAAACAGGCTAGGAGAGGTGGGAAATTTAATAAGAAACTATACGCCCATACTAGACTTAGGTCATTTGCATATCAACCTTAATTGTTGGTTTTTGATGAAATCCTATAGCTTGTAGCCCTGTGGGAGATGGATTTAAAATGAGTACTGAAAAATGGGATGTTGCCCTATAGATTAGGCTGACTGCCTTGTAAACAATTTATTTGTTAAAATTGATCTAAAAGTTTGATATGATGTTTTTCAAAATTATGTAAAAACTGCTTTAAGTTCAAACTAATTGAAGTATATATGTATTTTCTTTTGTAGACTTTAATTTGTTGAAAAATGCCGCCCCTGATGAAGAGTTTTTTATACTCGAAACGCGTTGGGCTCACCAAAAGATAAATAAAAAGCAAAAATTGTTTTTTATAAAACAGAAAGTTTCAACTGAATAATTTATGGACATTTTCTACAGAATTGATTGAAAGTTATCAATATTGTATTTCAAAAAATTTACAAAAAATGTTCAAAAGGCCCATCTTGGCCATCTAGAAAGTGTGCAGGGGACGTGGCGATCCACATTGATTTCTTCTTTGTTTTTTGTATATAACCAGCCTAGGTACCAAGGCTGTGTCTTTCTCCCCAGCACCTCGAATTTTTTACTAAAGATTACCATTCTGTTTAAACCTAACTAAATTACATTCAAATTGGTGTGCAAGTGTACTTACCTGTGTTGGTCTGCACTTGGGCAGTATGCAGCACCCAACAACTGAGGAGTACTGATAAATACAGTACATCCACAGACCCCCCCCCCAACATGTCTGGTTTCTATGTGGTACAGCAACATTGTGGCCAAGTACAGTGCATCGAAATTCTTAGTGGAAGATGTACTACGTCTTTAGTTGGGGAAGGGAGTGCTTGAGCATAGAAAGCAATCATACTCCTACTCTTCCCCCCATCCACACGTCCATCAATTCACATCACTGACTTCAGCAGAGGCCCCTTGGAGGTGGTTTACTCTAGTAACAGTATGATCTAGACCTACAGTCAGCTACCAAAAATCATCCTGCTTGACTGAAGAAAATAGACATTACAAAATGGCTTATTCCAAAAATGTTTTCCATTTGACTGAACAAACTTTGTCTACCTGATTTACATCTCAAATTCCCCAAAGTGGAGGACCTCACATTTCCCAGAAATACCTTAAAGAACTACTTTGGATGGCCTTTTGCAAAGTACCTAGAACAGGTGCATTCATTATAAAGTTGATCGAACAATTCAACTGTACAACTATGTCACCCAGAAATCAATTTCCAAGACGTGGGTGTATAACTTACATTATACAAACTGGTTTTCAAATTAGGGTGAGCTGGTTTTCCAAACTGGACAAAACCAGCAGCTAAGACTCAAAATACAGGCACGTCATTTGGGGTCACACATGCAACCCCTGAGGTCTCTCTCCCTTGCTGCCCCTAAACAAATGTAAAACATGTTTTTCTTTTTAAATTGAAGCTCCTGGGCTGTGGCCACTGCCATGTGGCTCATTGTTTCTGGAGTGGCTGGCTTTCTTGTTCAGGCCTCAAAAAATAAAAAAATAAAAAGGGGGTGAGTCACTGATAAGGTCTGTTCTTAAACACCACAAATTCACAATGCAGACAAAAAGCATTTAGAGTAGAATGAGCATCCATTTCGGACTATGTATTTTGCTTTTCGCAAGTTGCAGTTATAGCATGTTTGGTTCTACCGTTGTCTCTGTTACAATCATCGCAAGACATTCCATCTCGATGTCCTCAACACTTGACAAAATCCTTGTGCCTCAAAGCTTGTGTAGTGTAGAAATGTTTGACCATAGCACATAAAGTGGCCCTTGATTTCATTGTGCCACAATTAATGCTTTATTGCAATGTGTCCATCTTTCCTCTCCATGGCATGCTGTTCAGGGTGTTTGCATGTATGAGGTAATGAATGCCCAGAGTACGGGATGCTGTGCGAGTGCGCTGCTTTCCCTGCACTACTCTAAATTCTTTAATACACAGTTATGAACCCTCCCAATGGTATGTATTTTGCCAACCCCTGAAGCCTGAAAAGTAGATCCACGCATGCTCGACATGTGGACAACTTTGCAATAGACCTGCAGATGAACTGACCTGCTGGTAAATCAGTTACCAGTTTAAGGTGTCCACTACAGAGTGTAATTTCCTTTCTGACTTTGAGAACAGACATGTAATTGCTCATTTTAATATAGCTGGCAAGATGGCAGCAGTGAGCGCTTAACCCACTGAGCTATGTGTGTGAGATCTGCAGGTTCGAATCCCCGTCAAGGCCAACTCCGTCTTTAATCCTTCTAAGGTTGATACATTAGTACCAACACAGGTTGGGTGATATTGTATGTATATTTGTTTTATATAAAACGCTTAAGTGTAGTGCTATATAATAACATCATTTTTTTTGTGTTTAATTGTATTACAATTTTTACAAAATCATTCTCTTGGCTAGAGATTTGAAGGAGAATGTAGTATATTTCTGTTTTGTGCCATTAAAATTCTCTTCCATCCGTGTTTTCTTCTTTAAAATTAACGGTTTTCTGTTTGTTCCCAACTGATTTGTCTTCCAGCGCTAGTCTTTCAAGAAACTTGGCTGTTGCCACGGTCAGGGTGGTGGATTTTCCACTCATTAACCTGTTCACCACTCTTCTTCACTTGTGGTAAGATGTTTTAGTCTATGTGGTTGCAGGTAAATTGTTCTGAATTTGTCTGTAACCGGACAGTGAAGGAGTAGATGTTGCACTGTTTCGGTCTCCGAGGTATTACAGTATCTACAGTTTTTATCTTGCGCCTGCTTTCTGAGGAATAAAATTTCTTTCGTCTTCAAGACGTTCAAGCGTGCTCTTAGGAACACATCATTATCATTTGGCCATGGACATCTGCTTGCATTCACAGCAATTTGGTAATATGGGCCTATACACACTGATCTTAACGATACATATGGTGATCCATTCTATTATAAAATGTATTTCACATTACAGTGATGTGATATAAACATATTTTTCGTTGTGTACTTAGGAACAATGCTATGTGATGCCACTTCCTGTTTTGTCAAGGGGTGAAAGGTTATGTTCCATCACTTCTCGTTATGTCACTTCAGGGTATGGTCAAATGACGTCACTACCTGTGATGTCAGAGGTCAAGGATCATATGATGTCCCTTTCCGCTCCCCCTGGCATTTTGGTGAAATGACGTCCCTGTCAAAATATATGCTGTATCATAATGGCTAAATCTGCATCATAATGGGGATATAAGAGCTGTATTTCATTAGGATTTGAGGTACCTTCGCCTCTGCCAAATGTCTATTCCACTCCGCCCATTTTAGAAGCATTTTAAATAATTTGAATACGTTTAGTGAGCTGTGTTCTTTTTCTACAGCGTAGAAGAGTACGGCAGAGGTGTGAATTTTTTTGCCAATGTTACCTAGTTGAAGGGTGTACACCTCTCACTTGTATGCCTGCCTCTCTGAGCTATCCTTCATGTCAACAATCACTCCAACACTTTGTTTGCCCTGATTATTCTAAGGTCTGCCAGTCAAACCTGAAACATTGTATTTCAAATCATGGATTAAGGATGTTGGACGATTTCTACTCAGGGCCGAGAGGGAGGTCTGCTTGATTGCCTGGCATTCCTGATGGCCCAACATTTGTTTTATTGAATTTCAATTACTTGGAATACACAACTGCTTTTATGTACTTTATAATGAAACCATTTGTTGTATATTAATTATGTATGTACTGATTTTACTATTTTTGTTTGCTCTTATGGCCCATGTGCCGAAATAAAATCATATAGCTGCAATTTCTATTCCATCACTCACCACAACGATTTCTTCGAATTTTTCAATTTGTTCTGCTTCACCAGCAAATCTCGAATGACGGTAAGAAAAAAAAAATATGTTTACAATGCATTTCCTTAGCTCGAGGTTTTCCTTGCAACTGCAACATGACATGCGTTCACTTTACCAATAAAGTTCTCTGATGGCTATAAATTGTATGTCAACAAATAGCCGTTTTCCAGCTTTAACCATGAAAAATATCACTTGAAAGGCACGTACTGCGCCAGCATTTCTATGTCCGAGGGTGGTCAATAAACGATTGCTTTAACGGGTGTGAAAAAATCGTAGATATTTTTTGAAACGCCAAGGCGAGACTGAAAAAGCACTAAAATATATATATATCAAACACTCAAATATCCTCATTCGGCATTATTAACAAATACTATGAAGGTCCCATTTCCCAGACCGAGAATGCAGTACCAAAACCAGAACTGGATCAGATAGTAAGTACACACGATTGGCATTGTACAAGTCGCCGTTCTTTTGAGCGCCCGTTATTAATCTCAGTACGATATAAGTGCCTTTATTTGCTCTCCAGTAATGGCTTCAGTCAAAGAACCGCTGGCAGTTAGCGCTCCGCCTAGACTTCGCGCCATTCCCTCGCCTGAGACAACACCCGCCCGCCTCATCTTCCACCCCCCTCTTAGGGAGAACGAGCACGACACGCCGCAGACACTGCCAGTCACGCGGCTGCTATGAAGAGCTGACGTCAGTGGCTCGTGCTAGCCATGTGCTCTGTGTGCACGTGGTTCTCACAGTCTGACGTGCTGAGGGACGTGACTAGGAACCGTTGGGGGAAGAGATGCGCGCCTACTCAGTTTGTCGGGTTTTCGCGGGCGCGCGGCGCATTGGGTTCTCGAGCGCGAGCGCGGCGTTTGAAGAGCTGCTAAGTCTGACTACGACCGAGACGGAAGCCCAGGCCGTACAAGAATGACAACAGGGTAATCAGTTCAAACACATCACTGGGTTCGTATATTTAGATGGACGTAAAACAAATAGCGCGCGCACATAAAGCAAACGAAAATACAAAGTAAGGTTATGTTCATGTGCAACAACTAGCTTGCACACTTATTTTAACTTTTTAAAAGCAACACGGCACGACAATGAACGTTTTGGTATGGCTAGGAGTGACCAGATTTAAAAAGTAAAAAACCGGGACTGGGTAAGTAACAAAGGTAGGAATAACGCTTGAAAGTAGCTGTCAAGGCACTACACTTCTGTAGCGTTTGGAGAAGGGAGGTTGAGTGTTACTGTTCAAAGAAACACATTATAATTATTAATGTATCACAAACACACACTATCTTAAGTTGTAAAATGCAGCATTTCTTCTGTGTGAGATTGTGCATTCCTGCCCGCCAGCTATGAAGACCTACAAAAACCGGGACCACTGCTGTTTCCGACAGGAACATAATCTTGAGAAAGGGGTACAAAGTACTAAATACCAGGGCAAAACTGGGACATCTGGTCACCCTGGGCTACGGTGACCAGAACAAAAAAACAAAACTGTTGAGGCCATAGACATATAAATAGGATTAAAGTAAACAGAAAAAGAACTATGATAAAACGAGTCCAACTTCTATGCCGCTGGCCTGTTAGGGGGAGAGGGGTGTTCACAGGCACACTCTGCTCATTGGAGAAGAGCAGCAAGGGAAGGGGGAGGAAATGGGGGTGTGAAAAGCCTAAACGCGCTGCAAGAGTCACGCCGGCACCCGATTTCGGGATTTCTGTATCGGTTCATGGCAAAAACCGGGACCGTAGCCACCCACCCATCCAATCCCGGGACGGGTTTATTAAATTCAAAATCTCTCGGGACCCTGGGATGGATGGCTATTTCCTGAGACTGTACCGGGACATTAAAAGAAAATTGACAACCAGAGGGAAAACATTTTTTTGCTCCAGTGATTGTAAGAGAAACATGAAGAGTCTGCAAATAGATGCTGCAGGTGTGCTTGCAAATCACTATTTAAAAGAGAAAACCTCTGATGGATAAACAAGTACACAATCATGTTGGCGAAAATAGCACAATAATAATAGATTTGAGTTGGGGCAGCCCCCAGAAGGCTTTTTTTTTCTTTTAAGGAAATTGGATGGGTTAAAGAATCTGAAGGAAAGGACTTCAGAAATGAATCCTTTACAAGAACTCAAAGTTGCTGTAGTATTTTCACCAAAAGTTAGAGGATAACATATACCCAGCAATATTACCCTCAACAAATCCTCAATGGCGCTGGAGGAAGAAAGAGAAGACCTAAAATTTTGAAAAATTGGAAAGATTTAGCACCATCTTTAAGACTCGAGCCTTGTTACTTACATGGAAGGGCTCTTCGTTCACTGCATCTTCCGAATGCACCATTAATGTCCATCACAATGGCACTATCATGGCCCAGGGCTCTCAGCCCAACCTTCTCCGCCTTTCTTCCCTTTTAAACTTCCCAGCCTCGCTTCCACCCCTCGTTCCCTCATTCACCCCCCTCCCCGGGGTTGCATCGCACCTCTGTACCTCCCCTCGCAAATCTTTTTAAGGGGGTCACCAGCTACACGTGGCTACCCTCAACTCTCGCCCTGCCATTAAACACTACTCATCTGTCACCTCGAAGATCTTGACATCTTTACCCTCACCGAGACATGGTTCAAGGCCAGCTCTGTCTTGACACTCTTCTTCCTGAGGGCTACAAGATCATGTCCAACCCCAGAACCTCCCCATTTTGCGTTGGAGTGGCTCTGATCTTCCCCGAGTAGGTTCCTGCCTCCATCATCCCCACTCCTCCTTTGAAAGCCTAGTCTGCAGGCTGGCTGTCTCCCCTTCTTTCTCTGCGACTCTTGCCACCACCGACAGAGCCCTGGGCCTTCCACCATTTTTCTCCCTGAATGCGCCAACCTCTCCTCTCTTCTTGCCTCCTCCCCCAAACCTATCTTCCCTCAGTGACTTCAACATCCATCTCGACTCCCCTGATGTTGCCAGCACCCTCTTCCGCGACCTCTGCAACACTCCCACTCACTATCCTCCCCTCTGGCCCAACTCGCTCTGCAGGGCACACCCTGGATGCCCTCATCTCGACAGACATCCCTCTTTCCAACCACCTCACCACTCCTCTTTCCTGGTCAGACCACTCTCTCTGCTCTTAGTTCCTTGACGTCCCCATTCTCCTTCCCCTGCACTGCCAGTCACCTTCTCCATCATTCGACCGATGAAGCATGTGTGTCAGTTTTTGCATTTGCATCCTCCTTCATCCCTCCCCCTCTTCGTACTCACCCCTGACTATCCTCACTAAACACCATCTCTCTATCACCAACACCATGGACATCCTTGCCCCCGTCATGAGGGTCTGCATGAAGCCTGCCACCAAAAGCAACCCTTGGGTTGATTATCTGACTTAGTTGCTTTGAAACTAAAGTGCAGAGCGACAGAGCAGAAGTGGCAGTCATGTAGCTCATGCTCTGACAAACTAAACTGGCCTGCCGCCTACTCCAAAGGCAATACCGTCTTTCCATCTGCTCCAAAAAAGAGCTCATGTCCAAGCTCGCAACTCGAGCCACAAATACGGCTGAACTCTTTAAAATCTGAAAGTAACTCGCCAATCCTACCAGAGTCTCCTCTTTTCCTTCTCCCTCCCAGGATTTATGCTCCGCATTGGCCTCACACTTCCTCCAAAACTATTGTCTGTGATCTGCTCCCTCCTTCTCTCCCATTGTACCAGATGAGATCTCTAGAGTTGTCCGCTCTACGAAAGTCTCCTCTAAACAGGTGCTACCCTGCTCCCCCAGAACCATCAAGGACAACATCGACAATCTCGCCCATGCCTTGGCTGACCTCTGCAACCACTCTTGCCACAGGCCCTTTCCCTCAGCCCCTCAAGCACTCAATTCTCTTCTAAAAAAAAATAAAAAGCCATATGCTGACCACCTCTTGCCCAGCTAACTATCGACCATCCCTATCACCCCTTTCTTGGGCAAACTCCTGGAGAAGCTGGTCACCCCCCACCATCCCCCCAACTGTCCCTCCACACCGAATTGCCTCCATGACCACCAGTTCGGTTTCAGGGCAGCCAGAGGCACTGAAACTGCTCTCCTGAATACCCAACAAGACCTCTCAAATCTGCCAACTCTCTTTCTGTTCTCATCCTCCTCGATCTCTCATCTGCTTTTGACACTGTCAATCACTCCATCCTTATAAACAGTCTCTGTGATGCCCTAGGAATTACAGGCAGGGTACTGGCGTGGCTCACCTCTTTCCTCTCCAACAGTCCCTCCCAAGTTCAAATAGTTCCTCTTCTCTCCTCCACTTCACTCTCTACCTGTGGTGGCCCTCGGGGCTCGACCCTATAACCATGGCTCTTCAATATCTACCTGGCCCCTCTAGGCCACCTAATCTCCACCTACTCTGACTACCAGTTTTACGCAGACCACACACAGCTCTCTTTCCAGCTGCCTTCCCCTACCTCCTCCTCCTGCCTTACACCTGACTGCCTGAGTGCTGTTCAGGCACGGTGCTCTGCTAATTATCTCTGCCTTAATGCCAGCAAGACTGAGAACCTTCTTATTGGGACACCTGCTCCAAGTTTCCCCCTCATTCTCTGGCCAGACTCCTTGGGCCCCGTCCCCTCACCCGCTTGTGAGGCACAAAACCCTGGGGATCATCTTTGACTGCTCTCTCTCCTTCTCTCCACACATTACAGGCCTTGCCAAGAAGTCCAAGTTTCAGCTTCATCTGCTTAAGAGTATTCTACCTTTCCTCACCTTCCCCAAGAAGCTCAATATCTCCAGAACTCTGGTTCTCTCTAGGCTTGACTCAGCAGCCTCTTTTCTCAACCTTCCTCTTTCCACCCTTCGCCCACTCCAACTAATCCAGAATAAGACTGTAAGACTTATCCTTGGCCTCAAGCCCAGGGACTGCATCTCTCCAGCCCTTAAGTCTCTACACTGACTCCCAGTGTCTGCAAGGATCAAATTCAAAACCTTTGCATCATCCACACGGCTGTCTGGGACCGTTCTACATCCAGCACTCCCTCCCTAAATACCACCCAGACAGATTCTGTCTGTCTTCTGGCTCCAACTCTCTGCAGGTCAAATGTTTCTCCAAGCAGAGAATAGGAGGTAGATCCCTCTCCTCAGCTGGCGCCTCCCTCTGGAACAGCCTCCCTCTCCCCCTCAGACTTGAGCTGGATCTTCTTCAATTCTGTAAAAATCTAAACACCTTCCTTTTCTCTGCTTCCTCCCTCTCCCCCTCCCCTGCTAAGCTCTCCACCTGCCACTGTGACTGGGGCCTGGTCCCTTCAGAGTCACACAGGGATCAGACCCCTACCAGTCCTTCCCAACATCCTTCGCCAGCACTTACCCTTTGGCTCCCTTTCCCCGACTATCCCAACCCACTCCTCACGTCCTCTGCACTCCCCCCCCCTCTTTCCCCCTGGCACTTGCTGCCTTGGCCTATCAGCACTCGACCCCCCCTGCACTTCTCCCTCTACCCCCTTGCACTTACCCCCCCTGCCCCCTTGCACTTATCACCTTGTTCAAGCACTTGCACGGTAGGATTGTCACAAGGCCAATATGACCGCCTCTTTGTTCTCGTTATTGTTTTCCTTGTGTTATCCGATCCCCTCGTCCCCCTTATTGTCTTGTGGCGCCTGGAAACACTTGTGTGTAGGCGCCATACAAATGTCCAATAACCAAAAGAAATAAACTGATCCATGTGATCACACATGCATGTTCCCTATTGGCCCTTTGTAGCAAAACATATGGAACACGTGGCAACTGCAGAGTTGTAAAACCACATGGAAGTCAACAATACCCTGTACCTTGGGCAAGCAACATTTTTGCCCGCAAAGCAAATAGTGTGGAATTCACACTGGATTCCGCCCAAACGCAAAATCAGCATTACTTTTCCTCCACCACAATGCAGTGTTTATTTTCCATGTTAGTTTCGCGTCGCGCTATGATAAACTTCGCACAGGTCTTTATTTTTTTATCTGTACTTGTTTCGTACAGCGACACAAGAAACTTTATGCAGTTTTTCGATTCATGATTGGTTCGCATAGCAGCACGAGAAACTTTGCACAGGTTTTTTTAAAAAATCCATGCTAGTTTCGTGCAGCAGCACGTGGAACTTCCTCCCAGCATTGTTAGATTCTTGGTTCGTTCGCACAGCGGCACGAGGATCTTCATGCAGCTTTTTGTTACTGTACGAGAAACTCTGTTCCGCTCTTTTTGATTTGTGCTGGGTTCGCGCAGTAGCACGAGAAATTTTGCATGGCTCGTTTCAGGTCACGAGATGGCATGAGAAACTTTGCGCCGATATGCAGGGGTAGCATATTTCGGTCAAACAGATCAAACTTTTATTTCGCAGCGGGCAGAACAAAATGTTACAATTTCACCCAGCCCTACCTGTGTCCACATCAAGCAGGCTTCTGTGCCATGCAAAGCATGGACTCTGTGGTTGTCAATATGACTGATGACCCCAGATCCCAATGTTGGAACTGTGGTACTTCTGGATTTGTGTACAGCCTTTGACACAGTCAACTGTCAAATACTACTGATTGGTTTAGTCCACAGTGGAATGAAAAAGGTGCAGAATTGGGTAAAACCTAAGTTCACGACCTGTGAACCACTTACTGAAAAGGTATCACAGTGGTACAGAAAAAAAACACACGTTGTATGCCAAAAACTAAGATTGTGGTAGCTGGTGCATCAGTTGACTGCTGGGCACATCAAATCTGGCCCCAGACACTGGGACCTCGCCCACACCCGCTACAACACCAAAATCTAGGCGTACAAATGGGCTCTAACCCAACACTATATACTAAATCCCATCAAGTCTTCAAGGTGGATTTTCACTTCTCAAGACTCCTGGGAAGGACTGTCCCATAGCAAACATTCCAAAACAAATTCGAATCAACTAGCAGTAGTGATGTAGAGTACAGATCATGTGAACAGTATCCTCTTCGGACTTCCCTTGTATTTTATCTGAAGACTCCAGTGGTTATGAAATGCATCTGCTTGAATGTTAACATAAGCATAACCAAGTGCTGCACTGACTAACAGCGTTACTATGTGTAAGCTTATGTCATTTTGCAAGACCCACAAAGTGTACTAGAACACTGACCTGGTCTTAATCAGGGAGAAGTTCCAGCAATAACCCGCGCTGTAACTTATGTTTCCAAACCGGCATATAGCTTCACTGTTCGGCAGAAGTCGTTTTACTGCGCAGGCCATTATCAATGGAAATTATCGCTAACAAGACCTAAACACAGTACAATACCATCTGGTAATCAGGAGATCCACGAAAAGCCTTCTGGATCCATAGTATTGGAGTTGTAACGACTGAGTAAGTTGCTTACCTGTAACTCCAGTTCTCCAGCATTGGTTATCTTTGATTCCCATGCTTTCAATATTCCCAGTTGTCGGGCTGGGAATCCTCAGTTACATTTTTTCTATTTTATTAAAAGGAAGAAACAAGTGCGTTGTGTAGCCCATTACCCTCCTCATGGTTGCTTTTAGTCCCACCAAATGGGACATCGAGTGTCTAGCTCCTCCCCTGGAGCCGCTCTTCAGATTCTAACCAATGTGTGCTGACTAGTATGTTTGAAATTTGGGGTTTACCTCCGGGTGGATAGAGGACACATGTGAATCTATGAAAGATATCAATGCTGTGAATGGAATATTCCGACGTCTGAGATTTAGGTAAAGGCCCACCTCACTGGAACAGACGAAGGATGGCTCTCCCCACTCTTGCGTCTGCTGTATGTTGCCCTTCTAGACTGTAATGTTTCATTAACGTGTGCGGCACTGCACAGGTGGCCGCCTGACAAATGTCTGTCAATGAAATTCCAACCCACAGTGCCACTGTGGCTCTTGTGGAATGTGCATGAACTGCACTTGTTAGCAGTTTGTTTGCCTTTGTATGACAAAAGAGATCGCTTATGGAGATCCCTTGCTTTGAGATTGCTTTCCCTTTATTTGACGGTCCGAAAGCTAGAAATAGTTGCATGGAGTTACTGAACAACTTTGTACTATCCAGATAATACTTAATTGCTCTTTTCACGTCTATGGAGGGCAAGCAATTTCTGCAAAGAATGGAGGCAATGTAATGGTTGAGTTTTTGTGAAAGTTAAAACTTTGGGGATGAGGGGAGGGGGGTGGGCATGAGGTTGGTGCTCAGTCACTATCACTTCCGAACCGCAAGTACGACTCATTTACTGCCAGTGTCTGCAATTCTGATACCCTTCTGGAGGATGTGATAGCTACCAAGAAGGATACCTGCCATGATGCATACTTGAGATCATCAGTAGCCAACGGCTGGAAGGGTGCCCTCATGAGCCCCGCTAGGACCATGTTTAAACTCCATTCTGGTAGGTGAGAATTACCAAAACAGGCCTCGCAGGAAATGTTTAACAAGCCTGTAGCTAAACAGAGGCGTATTTCCGCTCTTCCTGGTGTACCTAGAGATGGCAGCCAGGTGTATTTTGATTGATGAGTGGGAGGGGCCTCCTTTTGTATGGGAGGAGCTGTTCCAGGCAAACAGTGGTTGGACATGTAGCACACACATTTACAGAACCGCTTCCAGTTGATCTTATATGAGCGGTTGGCGGGGAGGCTCTTGCCACGCTAATAATGTCCTTACATTCCTATGGTATGGTTAGGTGCACAAATTATGTGACATTAGGAGCCATGCTGTTAACTTCAGGGACTTCGGGTCGGGGTGCAGCACTTTGCCATGTAGTCCTGTAGACTGATTGGTTGGTCCTTAGACAGTTGGAGGTCTGAATACCATGTTTGGCGTGGCCAGGTTGGTACAATTAGGATTAATCGACAGGGATACGCTCTGATCATCTGCAGATTACTGGTATTGGGGGAAATGCATAGGCAAATAGGTTCGTCCATGGGATGGTGAAGGCGTTCCCCATCGAACCTTCCTGTGGAATTGTTTGCGAACTGTGCACACTTCTTGTTCTGTCTGGTGGCAAACAAGTCTATCTGCGGGTGTCCCCATCGTGTGAACACTAGAGTTGACTGTCTAATAGGTCCCACTCGGCAATGCGTTGATGCTCTGCAGAGGCGGTCTGCCACTGACTTTTGGATCCCTGGGAGATGGTGTGCCTGTAGAAATATGTGCCCAGAGCCATACTCGCTGGACTTTCTAAGATAGGGTTGCTGATCTTGTCCCACATAGTTTCCTAATAGAATACATTGCAGTTGTATTGTCTGTGAGAACTCTCATTGTGGATCCCTGCAACACGCTTCAAAGCTGCATCTCATCATCACCACCCAGATGGCCACCCATTTCCTCAAGCACAAGCCTTACAAACCGGATAGCTCATAGGCCCCGTACTCCCCCGAGAAACAAATCCAGCCTCATCTCCTGGATTAAAGAACTCACCAGACAACCCACACATATCCCTCTCCACACATGTCGAATCCCTTGGCTTCACCATCAACCTCCACCTTTCTTTCACACACCACATAGCATGCTGTCACTGAAACATGAAATCTAAAACTATGCCTCCTATGCATGATCAGACATGCCATTCCACCCCCTTATCCGCCAACTACTTCCACACCTTAGTCCAAGAACTGGTTCTGGCCAAGCTGGACTACAGAAATGCTCTACTCATTCGACTCCCCAACAGCACCCTTGCCCGACCCGCCTGCTGCACACCATACAAAATGCACCAGTGAGGCTCATGCTCCACCTACACAAACATTCACACATTACCCCAGCTCTCGCCCAGCTCCACTAGCTTCCCATACACCAGTGAATTGCCTTCAAAAGACTGCATTGTATTTAAAGCCATGCATCTCCAAACCCCATTTTACCTTCACAACAAACTCAATCCCATCACCCACACAAACACCAGACAAACGAGCCAGCTTCTTCTACACATTCCACTGTGCAAACTAACATGCACACACAATAAGCATTTACTCAGTGGGCACCCAGAGCTTGGAACACCCTACCACTTCACATCCACACTCCACCCTCAAACAACTTTCAGAAAAAGCGTCAAAACGTTCACGTTTCCCCAAACTTAATCCAGTCCCTTCGCCTGCTACCGCTTGTCTATCTTAATCTTCCTATCCTGAAAACATTTTGTAACTCCTGTTTCACATCCTTATTTAGTCTTGTATGGAGCTCTGTACGGCCAGTACTCGTTCTCATTAGAGGGGCTCCCAAACCTGCTGATGGTACTCTTGTTCATAGGAGATTTGCCTAGCATGTCAGTGCTGGACTGTCCTTGTGTGTGGGACCATACCGATAAGCAAATGGTTATTTCTCCTCTGTGTAGGGTGCAGTGATCTAAAACGTGGTTGTAGACACTCCCGAGTGGAAGAAATGCCATACTACAGGGTATTTGACCCATGTTCGTTCCTAGTAGAGGGGCTCCCACAGTCTTGTTTAATATAAACTACACACCACTTTACAGTTAACAGTTTTATATAACCATGCAATTAGAACTGACACGGGTGAAAAGAAAAATGGTTAGACATGCCGAGTGAAAATCAATCATCATGATAGGTTTACTTGTATAATCACATACAAAAATATTGTAAAAAGATGATTAGTCTAAAATTATTGCAAATGTTACAATAGGTATTTTCGTTCATCCAAACCTTTCCCAATTTCTAGAATAAAAAAACATTTAATTATAAAGTATTACCTCTAAAGCTTAAGTCAGTAACTTTATTCAGCCGTAGGGCCATCAAAGTACAACATATAGATGGCACATAACTCATATACAATTACAATAACTCAAATAGCCGTTGGGGCCGTGACAGGGTAGTATGTACAATGGTAGCCGCCCCCGGACCTATTCTGGTATCAGTCAATTGGCCATCTGGACAGCCACCCCACTTCCATTGGTAGCACCCCCAGATCTTTTCCCTGGTGGGACTACATTATCTCCGGAGTGCAAGGGTGCTGGCACCTGGTTCCACTGGGGGAAACCTTGTGGAAATGTGGGAAGGCACCGATGTCAATCCTACTACGTAATGATAAGTACTGTCTCGTAGCAATTCCCAGTATACCATTGGCCAGTCTTTGTTCCCAGAGTTCAATGCAAATGGAGTCAAAGGAGCACCCCCCGTTGTAATAAGTTCTTGTGCAGTTTACGATATCGTCTCGGATTAGGGAACAGCATCCACATGCCGTTCGGAGCCAATGAGTACACTTGTTGATTAACGAGTCCCTGGATTCGGGCTAGTCACAAGCATCTTTGGGGACTATGCAAAAATACCCCATAACATCCAGAGTACTACCAAGAAAGTGGTTGATCTCCTTTACAAGCGGATAGCATCGCCTGTGAGCTTGATAGGGCTATGGAGCTGTGCCTTGATTCTACCAGGGCAGGTATTTTCCTCTTGGGTTGATTGAACACAGGAAAACCTTGTGGAGGGATTGCAGGGGGACAAGCGGGGGGAGCAGGCCGTATGTGCCGTTGCAGTCATGGCTGCGATACTGGAGTTGGGGAGTGGAGACAAGGATGGAGTGATTCGGCTAACAGTTCAAATGTGCCCCCCTGCCCCCATTGCAGCTCATCACCTTGTCTGCTGGAGTCCTTGTCTGCTCTTCTTTGGTGGGGAGTGCGCTGCAGGACATGGGGGGCTCCCTCTACCCGCAGGCGACACCCTGCAGGAGCACAAAACTTGCGCCCTTGTCCCATGGGCTTCACCCGGCAGGCCCGGACTGGGGGAGAGAACAGTGTTTGTGGCGTGGCCTCCGGCGCTCCTGGATGTGGCGGCCCTCCTATGCCAGAAAGCAGAATGCAGTTGCGGGAGCACAACACCAACGCCCTTGTCCCACGGGCTTAAGAAGACATTCCCTATCCAGATAGTTCAAGTACCAATGTTGTAAAGAGGTAGTTCACAGGCAAGTACCTGGCTCGGTGTTTAGGAATTTCAAAAGTCCTCTTGCAACAAGACTTGGCTAAAGCAACAAGTAACTTTACAAGGCCCCCCAAACACACTTTACTCAAGAAGTGGGCTTTACAAAAGGAAGGGGGTAAACCCCCACAATTCTAGCTCACAAGGAATCAGCATTTTATCGCCCACGGTTAAGTAAGGGTAGTTTATAGGGACTGGACTATTGTTGGGATGGAAATGAGCCTATTTTACCCCTCCCCCCCGCCCAGGCGCTTTCAGGTAAGGCGAACACCATATGAGGTGATGTAGTGTATAAGGGGGGAGCAATCTGCACTATTAGGCAACATGTAGAGGCACTGTAGTGCCAACAGTAGATGCACGGCACTAGAAAACCCATAGCACCTGACCCCATTTTGTATTAGGCCTAACTTAAATAAGCTTGCAGGATAGCGCTGTTCACGAACCCTGCTCACTAGGCCCAATCTCATTCGCAGAGCCCCTTTTCCACAGAAGTCCACTTCCCGCTCGTCCCTCCAGTGTTTTGAATATTTAGTATCTTCGAAAGGAATGCACTCTGCAAGAGCGTGAAACAATAGGCTCCGCGCTGCGTACAATCAGCTCCACTAAACTGCCAGTAGGCCTCCAACACCCACCCAGCCAGTCCGGAGCCAGCCCCGCACCACTAACTTGACAACCCCACCTTTGCATTCCCCAATATGTGCATAACATCCCTGGCCCAACACAAATTAAGTGTCTAGGGAAGATCTAAGAATGCACGGCTGTATTTTTCCAAGCATGAAAACACATCTCTTGTAACACGAGGTACAGGTAGGGATAAATTAAAGATCAAACCCCCGGGTGGAGACCTTGAGTGCGGAAACTACAGTATCAACGAAGCCCTGAATGTGTGTGTCAGAGTGACTATTTTATCCTCCCTTCCCCCAGCACCATTTCCTGTGCCGAACAGGTGACTGCCACGATGATATAATAGCCAGGCTTAGCATGTTTAGTTTAGAAAGAAACAATGTAGTAATGTGTGCCCTGACCTTCACCGGGAGGATGAGCCCAGCCGACCCACATGGATCCTTACCGATGGGAAATAACCAACCAATTACAGCCTGGCATCCCCTATGGAGCAGGCCCATGTGTAGGATGCCTCCAATCAGTGGCACCAATTAGTACTGTATGTAATGACCATTTTCAGGCTTTTAAGCCCCTGTTTGTAGCAGGGTGGGACCGCTCTCGAGCAACAGAGTCCTTTGCTGATATTTGTATTCTGTACAAGTAAACCTTGTTATCCTTGCACCGCTATATCCTGGCCTATTTCCCTAGCGGGTTGTCTTTATTCTGCAATGTGAGTAAAAAGGGACTTGCCTTCACTATATGCCCAATGAATCCCTATGGTGAGGGGAGGGGGGCACCAAAAGTGATAAGTACAGTCGGCCCACAATCTCAGATTCATGAACATGCCACCCACAGGTAAGTAGGAATCACTGTGGCCAACTACTTACATCTTTGTTATAATATAAGTAGTGACCATTTGCACTACACCCTTATAATTCAAACAAATCTATTAAATACAAAATCAAAGTAGAAATTCTTTAATAGGTTGCCGCGAACACATGTTTCAACTGCTGCTAACAGGTCTTCTTCAGGGGGTTTTATTTATGGAACTAAAGGAAGCTAACTCAAATCCTTTATCTTCAGTATCTTGCTTTTTTCTCAAATTCAAGTGTCATCAATTCCTTAATTGTCTAGTCCAGTCTTGTAATTGAGTCTTTTCTAACTGATGAATTGGTACATTCAAACTTAATTATTTGTTTGTTTGCTTGTTAGGCGCTTATACAATAAGGACACTGTTTCAAATCGCCCACAGGGCAGGGAGGGAGCAAGGTTGGGAAATACAATTAAACACAATATTTAAGGGCAGTGGGGGGGAAGTGAGAGGGACGAACCTACTATGCCTTGTGAGTGTTCGGAAAGTGAAAGTGCAGAAGGAAGAATGAAGAGGGGGAAGCACTGGGGAGTCCGAGCTCGTGGGTGAGCCACAGATGAAGTGCTAGGAATGTTGAGTGCTACATGGATTGGGGCCACAGGAGGTGTAAGTGCGAAAACTTCAAAGTGGAAGGTGTGCAGATGCAAGTGTGGTAGATAAGATAGGAGCTGGGCAGAATTGGTGTGGGAGGTCAGGGCCCCCAAGGGTGCACAAGTGCCCAGGACACCAATTCAGCAACTGTGGGATTAGCAAAGGAGAGAAGAAGAGACGTAGGAGGAAAAGAGAAAAAGTCTTAAAGAGCGTCCGGAATTTGAGGAGATCCTGCTCAAGGCTCAGGTCGAGGTTGGGAGCACGCAGAGGAGAGTGAACAACCCCCTGCCCTCTGTTTAGCTATACACTTTACAAACAAAGAGTTTGTGCCAGAGGAACGTAGTGATCTAGAGGGAGAACATTTAGTGAGATAAAGTTAAAGCTAATGTGGTCCCCGGGCCCAGACAGCCTTGTGGATGATGCAGAGGGATTTGAATTTAATCCATGCAGCAACCAGGAGCCAGTGAAGACTTTTTAGTGCAGGAGAGATGCGGTTCCCTGGGCGTAAAGCCAAGGATAAGTCTTGCTGCCCAATTCTGGATTAGCTGGAGGGGTCGCAGAGTGAAGATGGTACATTCAGGAGGAGGCTGTTGCACCAGGGCTTGGGTCACATTGACTCTCTGAGGTTAAGTGAGAAAAGGTAAGATTCCTTTGAGAAGGAAGAGCTGAAAGTGGGACTTCTTGGCAATGTCCCAAGCGTGAGGGAAGAAGGAGAGAGGAGTTGATCACGCCAAGGTTTCTGGCTTCAGTTGAAGGCGCAGGGGGGAGGGGCCCAAGGAGGAAGGTCAGTGAGGGAGAGAAGGAGGGAGCACGGGTCTCAATGGGAAGGATCTCAGTTTTACAGGCGTTGAGGCAGAGATTGTTGGAGGCGCACAAGGATTGGATGGCAGATAGGCAGTCAGGGATGATGGAGGGTGCAAGAGTTCCACATACATCATCTAGCTGTTGCACGTCTTCTTCCACTACTTGTAAAACTAGGCCGGCGTTCTAGTCCTGATGTGGCCAATGAATAGGCCTCCTATCGCCTCTACTCATGGTAATCTAGGATGTTGTCCTAGTCCCAAACCACCAATGTGATGGCCTCCTAAATAGGACCTTTCCATTTGGTTTGAGTTTTAGCCTGTTTGTGGTCCTTTATGCGTCCATGCCTGCAAGTTAATGTCTGGGTGGTTTATTGGATTGTTCTCAGATTCGTACCCTAATTGTGAGTCATTCACATACTTGTAACAAATGATGCCATATCCGTTGATGACGAATAGGGAACAAGTTAATTACCTGTAACTGTTGTTCTCCAGCATGGGTCTGGCATGGATTCAAATGCTCATGAATATTCCCCGTAGTCAGGCTGGGAATCCTTGGTAAAGAAAAATATCAGTTTTGTTTCTGATCTGTCTTTCTTAGTAGTAACCAATCACTGATCTCTGGGTCATACTGCCCCCAGCCGATGACGGCCCTCTCCCTAAACCCCGCCTCTGGCAGCCATCCTCAGATTTGGTAGCACGCCAAGTGGCAGTATGACCAAGTGAAGAGCCGCAGAGGGGTAGGTGGGAGGGTTCGCATGTGAATCCATGTCAGACTCATGCTGGAGAACAACAGTTACAGGTAAGTAACTTGTTCCTTCTCCAGCATGGGGTCTGGCATGGATTCACATGTTCATGAATAAAAGAATACATAGCAGTATACACATGCACACCCACGGGAGGTGGCAAAGGCTCAACATTAAGCATTACATACAAACTCAACATTAAGCAATTCTTACCTCCTCACCAGGCTCACCTTAGGCGAACAGGTTGCGCAGCACTGCTTGGCCGACCCTGGACTCCTCCCTGGAGTCCCGATCGACGCAGTAGAATCTTGTGAAGGTGTGCGTCGACCTCCACATAGCAGCCCTGCAGATGTCCAGCAGGGGCACACCAGATAGGAACGCCGTGGTAGCAGCGATTACTCTGGTCGAATGGGCTCTCGAACGGCGGGGCAGCGGTCGGTTTGCCAACCGGTGGCAGTGCATGATGCAGCCGGAGAGCCATCTGGAAATGGAAGTCTTCGAGAGAGCCTTCCCTTGATTCACAGACCCAAAGTTCACAAACAGTTGTGACGTCTTCTGAAAACTCTTCTTGCGGTCCACGTAGAACTTCAGCGCTGTAGCTACATCCAGCGAGTGCAAAGTCCTCTCGGCCGGCGTCTAAGGCGACGGGAAGAAAACCGGTAACACAAAGGGCTCGTTGAGGTGGAAGTCCGACGGCACTTTGGGCATGAAGGAGGGGTGTGTCCTCAGCACCACCCTCGTGTCATGAAAAGTCAAGTATGGAGGCTTGCAAGATGGGGCCTGGATCTCTCCCACTCGTCGTGCGGAGGTGATGGCCACGAGGAACGCTGTCTTCCATGACAGGAACTTCAAAGGCGACGAATGCATAGGCTCGAATGGACCCCCCCCCCCAAATGAGCCTGGTCAGCACCACATTAAGCTCCCACGCCGGGGCAGGAGCCTTCACCGGCAGGAATTATCGGAAGTGTCCCTTCACCAGGCGATGAGACCACAAGGACGCCCGTCCCGTAGTCCTGGTATATCGGGAGATGGCAGCCAGATGTATTTTGGTGGAGGCGTGAGCCAGTCCAGCTTTGGCCAGCGACAGTAGGTACGGCAGTACTTGAGGGGCCGTAATCCGCAGAGGGTTAATCTTCTGTGAACGGCACCAGACCGAGAACCTCTTCCATTTATGACCGTAACACTTGAGAGTTGAGGACGCCCTGGCCTTTGCAAGAACCTCTCTGCAATCAGCCGGTATATCGTACCCTCCAAACTCTAGTGCTACAGGAGCCAGGTCTGCATGTTCAGCGACTGTGGGTCGTGATGGAGAATGACGCCTCCTTCTCTGGAGAGAAGATCCGCGTCCACCGGCAGCTTGAGTGGTGGGGACGTTGACAAGTCCAGAAGGTCCGGGAACCAGATCTGCCTCGGCCACGCCGGTGCGCCGAGGATCATCCTGCACCTGGACTTCTTCAGCTGGTTGATGAGGCGGAGCAGCAGCGGCAACGGAGGGAACGCGTATATAAACAGGCCGTCCCAGGGGAACGAGAAAGCATCGCCCATGCTCCTCGGCGGTGGGAACCTACTGGCGAACCTTGGAGTGCGTCGCCGTTGCGAACAGGTCGATCTGGGGTTTGCCCCATCGTTGGTAGAGTCGATCCACTTGATCCTGGTGCAGTTCCCACTCGTGGCACGAGCGCAGCTCCCTGCTGAGTGAGCAAGCAATGGTGTTTTTTATTCCTGCCAAGTGGAAGGGAACCAGAAACATCCCCTGGGCGACGGCCCAGTGCCACAGATCCTGGGCCTCCTTGGATAGGGTTGGGGATCTGGTGACCCCTTGCTTCTGTATGTAGAACATTGTGGTGGTGTTGTCGGTGAAGATCCTCACCACCTTGTCCTTGAGGGACGGAAGGAACGACTTGAGAGCCCAGAACACTGCTCGGAGCTCCAGAATGTTGATGTGGAGAGACCACTCCTCCGGGAGCCAAAGGCCTCTTGCGTGGAGATCTCCGGTGTGGGCCCCCCAACCCTCCAGAGAGGCGTCCGTCGTCACCGTCTCCTGAAACACCAGGGTTTGAAAGTCCGTGCCTGTAGTGAGGTGACCACGGGTGCCCCACCATAGGATCGCCCGACGGAACTCCTTGTCGAGAAGGATCCTGTCCTCGAAACAGCCCGTCGCCTGAAACCAGCTGGCGTCAAGGAACTCCTGTAGCGGACGCATCCGAAGTCTGCAAAGGGGTACAAGATAGATGCATGAGGACATCATCCCGAGAAGGGACGTGATGGACCTCACCCTGGCCACGTCCGTGGCTAACAGGCGCCGCACCTTGCCCAGGATGGTCTTGGTCCTCTCCTCTGAAGGGGGGCCAATTGCCCCACTGTATCGAGTTTCGCTCCCAGAAAGAGTGCTACTTGCGATGGAACCAGGTGGGATTTGGGGTAGTTGATGGCAAACCCCAGCTCCGTGAGCAACCGGACAGTCCTCACCGTGTGTTCGACGGCGAGTTCCCTTGTCCTTGCCTGGATTAGCCAGTCGTCCAGGTAGGCCGACTTTAATCCGAACGGTAGGGCCCTAAATCGGTAGTGGCGTCCCTGAACCACGAACCTGAGGAACTTCCTGTGCCTTTTTAGAATGGGGATGTGGAAGTAAGCATCCTCCAGGTCCAACGACGAAAGGAAGTCACCTTCCTCCAGCTGTCCCAGCACGTGCTGGAGGGTGACCATCCTGAATTTCTGCGCCTTGATGTATTTGTTTAACCGACGCAGGTCTAGGATGGGGCGCCAACCGCCTGTCTTCTTTCTGACGAGGAAGTACCTTGAGTACACTCCGGAGCCCCGGAGCCTTCTGGGGACGAGCTCGATGGCACCTTTCTTGAGCATCGCCCTTACCTCCAACAGCAGTTGAGGGACGTGATTCTCCTTCCTGGCCACGGGAGGAATGCAAGGGCACTTCTTTTGGAAATCCAGTGAGTGCCCGTTGGCCAGGGTGTCCAACACCCAACGGTCGGTGGAGAGGGACTCCCACACGCTGACGAACTTCGTCAGCCGGCCTCCCACCGGGGTGCTTCGGTGGGGACCCGACAACACGGCCGGGTCAGTCCTGCTTGGAGGCGGCATTGCCGCCTTGGCCTCCTTGGTGACGACGGCGGGATCCCCCTTGCTTGCCGCGACCTCTGTAGGCCTCCTGGGAAGAGGAGCGGGCCGCCTGGCAGTAAGTGGAAGAGCCACCGCTGGATCCTTTGGAGGCACCCTGTCTGCCTCTGGAACGCCGAAAGGGCCGTCGCTGTTGAAGCACCCCCAGGGCCCGGGCCGTCTCTGAGTCGGTCTTGATGGCCTGTAGGGACTCATCCACCGCCTTACCAAAAAGGTTGTTGTCGTCGAACGGCATGTCCAACACCCTGGTCTGGACGTCCTGGCGAAAGTCTGTCGCCTTGAGCCATCCTCGCCATCGGAGGCAAACTCCGTTGCCCAGTTGGCGAAATCCAGTATCGGCAATGTCCGTTGCCACCATTATGGCGTGATCCAACGCCGCCTCGCCTTCTTGCAGAATTTCTAGGGCCTCGGCCCTTTTGTCATCAGGCAGGAAGTCTAGCAGGAGAGCTATCTTGAACCAGAGATCCCTGTCGTAGCGGGCCACGATCGCTAAGGCATTGGCCGCCTTAATCGTCGTCGCCGCCGCCGACATGACGACTCGTCGTCCCATAGAGTCCAACTTCTTGCCCTCGCTGTCCGGCGGGGAAGTGGAAGTTGAAGCCGCCGCACCTGCTGCCTTCTTCTTAGCCGCTGCCGAGACGACAGAGTCCGGCGTGGGCTGAAGGGGGCGGCATCGGGGACTCGGTACTTCTTCTCGTACCTGTCGTGGAAGGGTTCTTGAGGACAGCAAGCCCCTCGTCGAGTAAAGGCACCGCGAGGACTGTCTTCCTCTTGGCCTCTCGTCGTTGGTACAGAAACCCCTCCTTTTTCTGTTCTTCAGGGCAGAGCTGGAAGAGCTCGGATGCCCTGGTTATGGCGTGGAAAGAGCCAATTTCGTCGGCTAAAGACGCCTGCGGGGGGGGCGGGGTGACGACGGGACGTCCGCTGTGTCATCGCCGCCGTCATCGTCCGCCCCAGTCGCTGTATCCTTCGCCGTATCCTCTCTAGGGTCCGGCGAGGGAGATGAGGGGTCCACCGGCCTCGCAGGCACAAAGGGCGGAGCGGGGTGGACTCTCCTCCGCTTGTTCGGAGGGCTTCCCGACGGGCCTGGTTCTGGATCCTCCGTCGGGGTGCGTGGTAATCTTGTCCTTATCTCGGTGCATAAGGATTGGATTGCCAACAAAATGGCCGCCGAGCTATCCTGGGGCTCGGGCAATGGCTGCGACAGACGGGATGGCCGCTCCACTGGGCCCTGTTCGTCGTCGTTGCTATCTTCGATCACGTCAGCAGGGACCACCCCCTGGGATCGAACCTTCTCGAACCTCTTGTTGAGGCCTATGAACCTCTCGTTGAGGCCTACGGACCTCTCGTTGAGGCCTACGGACCTCTCGTTGAGGCCTACGGACCTTTCGTTGAGGCCCTTCTCGGTTTCCACCAGTTCCTCCTCAGAGGCTGATTCCGAGTCTGTAATGGCCACCGCCCCCCCCCCCCCTCTTTTTCAGCCGGGGGATTCACGGGGGTCTTAGCGATGGGCTGGAAAGAGGAATCCCTCCGCGGTGGCAGGGATACTCTGGGCCCGGAGAGCGTTTCCACAGGCGTAGTCTCAGCCGGCTTCGCCAGGGTCGCAGCGACCACTTCGGTAGAGGCCTTTGCCGGGTGGATCAAAGCCCTCACCACCTTAGGTGCGTCCTGGGCCTTCGCCTGGGTGGGGAGGGTCCGCGCCTCGCTCCCCCTTCGAGATCGACCAGGTCCGCTCCAACAGCCTACCCGGGTTCTCGGACTTCCTCTTCCCCGAACCAGACGATGGCTCGTGGTCAAACGTGCCGGGGAAGTAGCGCCCTGCTGGTCAACCGAAGAGCCTGACCTTTCGGCGCTCCCGGTGCCTGTGGACTCGCGGTGCTTGGCCTTCTGTTGGGCCCCCGTCGCCAGGGCGCCCTCACAGGACTTAGAAGCCCGCTCAGACGACTTCTTCGCCTTCTCACCTGCTGTGCCCTACTCCAGCCAGGCGGCGAGGCGGGAACGACAATCTTGTTTGGTCCGTTCCGAAAGGTTCTTGCAGAACGCACAGTCTTTCTCCATGTGCGTCTTGTCCTCATGAAGGCAGTAGAGACATCGCGAATGCTCGTCCTCCTTGAAAACGTTCTGTAATCCACATCAAGGGCAGCACCTGAACAGCTTGGATCCGGGCGTCGAGCTTCCCTTGTCCTGGGCCATGTCCGTTGAGGTAGGCCGCAGATCTTCCGGAATCCTCCAAGAAGTGTAAACTCGACGAAAACTTCACCCTTGAGGGGCGTAGAAGAATTGCGAAACGGCTCCCCGTTATCGGAAGTAGAAACGGTGGAGCTTGAGGCTCGATTAAACCGAAAAATTTAGAAAATCTCCTGAAAAAACATGAAAACGCAGTAAAAAAACTCGAGAGCTAAACACGAGGACCCCCAACACTTGAGCGTGCGGTAAAAATCTGAGGATGGTGCCAGAGGCGGGGCTTAGGGAGAGGGCAGTCATTGGCTGGGGGCAGTATGACCCAGAGATCAGTGATTGCTTACTACTAAGAAAGACAGATCAGAAACGAAACTGATACTGATTTTTTCTTTACCGAGGATTCCCAGCCTGATGGCGGGGAATATTCATGAGCATGTGAATCCATGCCCCCCATGCTGGAGAATAGGAGCGATATGTAGACTTGAATAGAAGAGGTTTGTGTATGTATCACTGAGGCCCATCCTAGGTGTTCAAGGCTGGGTTCATAGGGGCACATCATGGTGGTTTTGGTTCTACAACGTAGAGCTGTTCCCAATGTCTTCTAGGCTTTTTAGAAGGATTGTGTGACAGAATGTGTCAAACACAGCAGATCTGTCCAGTAGACTGAGGTCGCTCTGAGGTTTCATCTGCATTGTTTTTAGTGTGTCCAAGATAGAGTCAAGTGCTGATTCTGTACACCTGGAGGATGGAAGTTTTTGTTTTCGATGAAATACCCGAGTAGATCATACATGAATTTTTCCCATAGTTTGCTGATGAAAGAGGTGTTAGAGATTGGGCGGTAACTGGCTGGATCTTTCTAGTCCACTTCGAGTAGAGGTTTGATGTAAGCACATTTCAGTGGTACATGGATACTTACAGTGTGGATGTGATCATTGAGGAAGGATACAAAATTAGGTGCTAGTTCAGTATGTTTTAAGATGGGTTTGTAACAGTTGAGAGGAAACCGATCATCTGGAGATCCAGTTGGGTTGTATGACTCAATGCTAAAAAGTAGGTTCTCTGCAGTGAGAAGTAGGACATTTGTGACATTTAAGTGCGAGTGTACTAGGTGTTCCTCAATGTCGATGTTGTTGAAATGTGCTGCAGTTAGAGTCAGAATGGGAGAAGTGTTGGAGGCTGTCAGGTGGTTTTTCAATTCTTGGATGATCTTAAAACATTTGCTTTTGGCTGTGTCGTGCCGAATCAATGCATTTGGACAAGTGTGCTTTCATTGCATGGATGGCGTCTGCCCTGTAAAAGCACAATTGTTAAGCAAATTTGCTAGTTTGGAGTTTATTTGCCCTCCAGAGTTGCTCAAATTTGTGATTTTCCATTTTCATGCAGTTTAGCTTAGGGGTGAACCATTTAACTAATTTCTTGTGTGCGTTTTTGAAAAAGGTTCTTCGAGGAGATAATGTCCGAGGCGGAAATGATCCGGTTATGAATGTGGTTGTTGGTTCCATCTGAAGGGAGGACAAACCAGTTTGCTTCAAGTGTCTTTAGTATTATTGATTTGTATTGCTTTGCAGGTTCTAGTCATTGCTGGTGGCTCTTCTGATCATTTTGCTTGGGGTCGCAATCTGTGAATATTGTGGAAATTATTGATCGGTTTTCCCCCCAGGGAAGATGTACTGGTGTGCAGATGGAGATTATATTTTTGTTGCAAAAGAGGATATCCAGAGCACCGGCTATGTGAGCCACGATCTATTCACTACATAGCTAGCCTTAAGAATACTTTGTCTGCTTGCGTTTCTTTGCATCTGTACACGTGTAAAATAACTTAATAATCTTCATCTTTTCTGTAGCATAAGCATCTTCATCTCGAGCCCGAAATATTGCTCATATTTGATACTTTCTTGATGCCTACAGAATATCTATGTTCTCTTGCCTCTGCATCTCTTCTAGGTGCGCCAGCCCTGCTTCGTGCGGCGTCCCCACTCTTCCCTTTCGCTCACTTTTCCCACTTCTTCTGGGATTTCATTCAAATGGCCATCATACTGTTGTGTATGCAGGTATGGTTTTTGCAATGGGAACCAAGCTTCCAGGATTCTCCTTGGTATTGGTATCTTCACTGACATTGCACAAGTTTCACATTCTGGTTCCCAGCATATAGGAAACATGGGCGCAATGCTGGAGGTGGGGGTACTTGGCTCCTTCTCTACACAGCTTTGCCCCTCACAAGCCTCCCAGCTTGTGGCCCTACAAAGATTTAATTTTCTACAAAGACTTCTAAAACATTGTGCAAGACTTTTTACTTACCTTCAAGAAGTGCCTCAACTCCCCTAGACGTTGTTCAATTATATTGGCTGTACTAGCTCCGTGAAAGAAACTATGCTCCGACATTTTGCTTTAACTATCCCACTACAAAAGTCACACATGCTATAACTTATGTAGCTGGGAAAGGGTCCATTTACTTCGCATTGGGGGTCTCAAAAATATTTCTTAACCATTGTTTTATTCCCTCACTAGTTTCCCTTCAACATCATACTCTGTATTGCTCAAAATGTACCAGTGATATATCAATGTCCACAGTGTCTTAGTTATTTAAGTCACCTCAGGGTGTAGGAAGTATCTGTGTGTCATCCCAAATGGGCATCTATTTATTTAAAGAAACATAGTGTGTTTTTGAAGTATATTTTTGTGGTACATATATATTGCTCCCTTCTGAAGAAGGCTTATTCAAACTGACTGTTAAATAACTGTTTCATCAAGAAATCCTGCGTGTAAGAGTTTATTTGGATAATAGTCACTGGGAAGCTCTGTGTTACAACCCTACAGCACACATTGACCCCTCTTGAGGTAAGCCTGGCTGCTCAGTCACTACCAACCTGTGTCGTACATGCTTATACCAAAGGTTGGGTTAACTATTGCCAAGAGAACAGGCCTGCTGGAGTCTCCCACCGGGTACTGCATACAATCTTGCCTAACACCATCAGATGGAAGCATTCTGGAGATAAAGGGTGCAAGTGTTCTCTTGAGGGAGCATAATTCCCTTGCAGTCCTTGCTTGTTTTATCTAAAAGGAGTGGCAACAGCTCTTTCCACTACTTTCCTCTTACTTTCGTATTACACTGTCGGCACGGTTTTCTAGACAACTTGCTGGTGGGTTTTGGCGAACCATAGATTGAGGTGGAGAAACTAAGGAGGTACACAGAGGAAAGGGTATAACGATGGTGAAGATGGGGTGATACCATTTAGTTTAATGTTGGTCTGGAATTGAGGACCAGTTATCTGAGACTTTTCCCTGTTGTTGGAGGGTGAGAAATGCTGGAGTGTGGGACAAATGTACTAAATTGAGAGGGAGTGGTTCCCCCTTGCTGATTGATTCCTCTATGATGTTGGTTCACTGACAGTAGGAATGTTCAGAAGTTACTGGAAGTGGTTTGCTTGGAAGATGGAACGGTGTATAATCAGGAGTATGTTCTAAAATGTTCCCTTCACGTTACAAGTGCATGTAGCTGTATGCTTCTAAAACCGTCTATGAAGTACTGAAAGTATGTGATTGGATGTAAGTTATACAACGCAATAAGACTAGTTGTGACAGATTTGATATGTGGGTTAGAATTATGTGTTAGTCTAGGTATGACTGGGTTTGGCTGACGTGTAGGTATCACAGGAGTTAAACTGGCTATGTGCACAGTAGGAAGGCAAACAATTAGCTGCATTGTTATCTAGTCATGGCAGAGCTGTTTAACAATCGAACAAAGCAAACCATGTTTTTAACCAGTCCAAAGATTGAATCTTGCAGCGTTAACTTGTTCCGTTCTAGGTGGGCAGTCAAGCACAATAAGTCAATCGAATAAAGCAAACAATTTTTTTTAACCAGTCCAAAGAATGAATCTTGCAGCGTTCACTGATAGAGGCCGTACAGTGAGCCAACTCCAGCTACTTGCAGTGTAAGCATACCATCATGGTGAGTTGATGTAGCTAAAGTAGGGACAATCAATCAGTGCTGCAGTTGTGTCGGCATAACAGTCAATCTGGCTATGTACTTTGTGAGCCTGAGAGCTGAAACAGTTAAACTGAAACTTGATACCTGAGCCAGCATGTCGAGGTATGCAGTTGTATTGCAAGCGGCCAAAGAGGCAAGTAATGTGGTAAACACAAAAACCTATTTATGTAGGCATTCCAATGGCCATGCAAATGATGAGGCAGACACAATGAGTCATTCAGCAGTCTGTGTGGCTGTGTGGGCAAACAATTAGATAATCAAATTATGCACTAGGTGTGTAGACAGATACAATAATGCAATATCGCTATGTTGTAGCTATGCAGGAAATACCATTGCAGTGCAGAGGTTATGTAGGCAAACAATTAGTCAATAAATGTATGTGCTGGGTGTGTAGGAATGGTACAAAATACCCAATTTGTTAGAAAAAGAAATGGATCGAAGGTACATTTTACAGATTTCGGCCAGTACCATTCGATCGCTGCCGAAAATAACGAACATGCGGAGCAGGGGTTGCGGGAGTGTCCCCTGCTCCCCATGTTTGGTATTTTGGGTATCAAGGGTGTCCCCTGCTTTCTCGACAGCGGAAGCCAGGAACCCAAAAAACAAAAAAAGGAACCTGCAGCGTCAGATCCGACCTGCGTTGGAGTGACAGACTGACGCTGCAGGGTACAGGAGAGGCGGCAGAGGACTGACAAAAGGTAAGTAGGAGAGGGGGGCTGTGGGGCTACTAGCAGTTGGGGGAGATTATTTTTTTTAACAGGTAAAACCGTATTTGTGGCAAGATTTACTACAGTCAATTCTGCCGCGATTGTTTTTACCTCGTTAAAACAACCCACATCCGGCGGGGTAGGATATAGAATAGTAATACACGTAGTACTTAAGTTATTATCTTTCAAGGTAACAGGCTACTAGAGGAAGAGATCTTGGACAACGGGTCGCTCTATTTATGTGCTTGAAATACAAGCTGTTACAATAACGTATGCAGTAGTTATGTAGCCAAGAACAATTACTCAATCCAGCTATGTAGGCTGTGGAATAGTAATGCAATATTGTACTCATAAGGTGATCTTTCTAGGTAATAGGCTACTAGAGGAAGAGATGTGTTGTCTGCAGCACAACTCTGCTTGGCTAATCACAGTGGGGATTCTAGAGCAGAGACATAATACATTAATTTGCCTTACCTGGGTGTTTTATGTTCCATTTGTCACGGGTGCAGCAGGGCCTGTGCTTGTGTGCCTGGTGACTAGGCAAACGGGCGGCACCCTTAGCCTCTGCCCTTCACTGGCTGTTCGGGTAGAGGGTGCCCTGGGAGGCTGGAAATCATCTCGTTTCTGGTTCACGTCCTGCAGCAATCCAGCCAAGCATGGGCGATTAGCAGCCACAGAGGGAGGGGATGCAAGATGAAGTCAGGGGCGGGTGGTGGAGGGAGAAAGATTGCATGGACTACTCAAGAAATTATCCCAAAGTAGGATCAACACAAATCAAAATCGGTGAAAAAGATTTGTGAAAGTCTGCAGATGCAACACTTACCAAACACTGTTTTGAGCACATAAAGGCACCTTGAGCAGAGGCCAACACACATTGCCTTGTTTCCAGGTCGCATGCTCCAGCAATCCAGCAAATCACAGGATTTAGGCAGCCACAAGTGGAGAGGATGGGAAGGGTGGAGTGAGAAAGATAGCGTGGGCTTGCCAAGCAATAATCCCAAAGCAGGATCAAAACAAATAAAAGTAAAAGCAGTGCAAAAAAACAGCAAAGGGCTGAAGAGGGGCTGAGCAGTGCCCCCAAAAGAGATGAGCTGAGCAAGGAAAGGTAGAAGGCCAGAATTGGGAGATGAAGAAGGAGGCATTGTATTACTTTTATTATCTCAGAGAAAATGAGACCTACACTGTCCCGAACCATTGGGAAATGGATCTTATTCTATAACCAAGCGGGTGGTCTTCAGGATGTCTCTCATATACCCGCAACAGGAAAAGTCACCTACCCAAAACGTCAAAAGTTTAGCCGGATTGGACAATTTCCATTTTGAGAAGCAGCGCGATGGATGGTTAGCAGTGGAGGCGTAGGGTGGTGTTGATAAGGTCCTATCCACCTTGGGACCAGATTCCGCAGCGAATCCAGTGGATCCGGATGCGGTTTTTGGCCTGGTCTTGGGCCCCCGCAAATGAAATAAACTGACAAGAAAAGTCGCAAACAGCTATAATAAAAGCAAAGCCGCCAACTGCCTTCACCACTTCATTCCTTACTCCCTCCTCCCCTCTGGCCCATGCCCTGCAGCTAAAATCTCAAAAACAATTAAACTTACACAAAAACACTAATCTGAAAGTGAAAATGGTCCCCCTACAAAGCAGCACAAAGTTGGAAACACAGAAAAAAATACTTCCCGATAATACAATGCACTGATTAAATTGTTTTGGGGGGTAGAAAATGCGTAGCACCTAGATGGTTTTAAGGGCATCGATTTTGTTGCACTTATAAATGCATAACATGATTTTCTGGGGCTAGGAATGTGGATTTTTGGGCTAGAAATTGTGTTACACTTAAATGGATATGGGGGTAAGAAATGCATCACACTTAGATGGATTTTGGGGGTAGGAAATGCGCCACAATTAATGAATCTTGGGGTAGGACATGCGTCACACTTGGATGGATTTTGGGGTTGGGAAACGTGTTGAACATAAATGGATTCTGGGGTACGCTAGGTTAGCTTGTGTATCACACTTGGAAGAACTGTAGAGATAGCCCTGTACCGCACTAATTAGAACTGCAAAGGATAGACCTGGTATTGCTCATGGAGGCACTATGCGCATACTGGCCGCATTTCACTCTTTGAAGAATCGTGAAGTTTATAACACGTATCACACTTAGAAGAACAGAGTAAAACATAGCCATTGCATTGGGCTCGATGAATATACAATCCACCTAGTGCACGTTATCTAGGTGAGGGTAGAATAGCTAGCGCAAAGATCCTAGGTGACCATTGATTGTAACTAGAGCATTGATGCATCCATTAAGTTACAAATAATGCTTTTTAAACCTGTTGGCACTCCAGGCTTATGGAACTTTAGCTTAAGACACCACCACAGACCCACACGCATCTGCCATCAAACAACACAAAAACACTTTGCACATCACCTCTGCCAAAAGAATGCAGCCGTTGTTCTGGACAAACATTGAATATAAAGCTGCACACATAATAACTATCCCTCTCTCACATACCCACTCTAAGACTGCGTTACCACCCCATCCACATGCCGGCTCGACATGGGTGGCTAGCAAGGACTTGGCCTCCACTTCATATCTTCTTAGTGGCCGTTATGCACCCAAGCATACTAACACTTCTCGAATTTTCCTCTACCTGGACTTCGATCGCCCAAGGGCGTTCAACCTATAGCGCGATGGGACCATACGAATGGTGAAAGGCGCTATACAAATGATACATTACAAAAACAAATGATACATTACAAAAAGCACATTGAATAGACCCATCACATGAGCTGATACACACAAGTAAACTATTACATTGTTTGATATGGCCTACCCATTCCAAGATGGCATTAATGAACATATTTCAATTTCCCAATGAAAAGCATGCTTTTCATCATGAACACCCAATTCTATTTTTTACAGGAACCTACCTAGTTATTACACTCTTAAAACCACACTAACGCAGAATACAAGTGGTAAATTACATCAAGGTACCCAGCTGCGTGAAAACAAAAGTAGACGTTAAGAAAACATTAAATGGCTCGCTTTGTTTACGTTGCCCTAGCTTCTACAAAATGTTAGAAAACAAGAAGAGTGTTGCGCATGATGCATTCTTTCTGCATCACAAAGCAGCTGATTGACACGAGTATCCACTCTACATACTGCTGCAAGAGCTCGGCCAGACCTTAAAAACATGCATAATACGACGGCTTCATGCCCAGATGTGTTTGTACACCGTAGTAAATATGCATTTACAATAGAACAAATTGGAAACATCAACTAAAGTTAACTAAAGCACAGTGACAGCCATACCTGAATATACCTCAGGGCGCTCCTCAAGACGCTAAGGTTAGAGGTCTTCTTGTCATCAACGTTGGGAATGTTCCTCTTTAATGTTTCAAAGCATTCCTTCAGGTGTGCACGTCTGGAAAGGGAAGAACATAGAAAAGATATGAAGCATGCCAATGTCTCATGCTGGCAACCACACCAAAATAATACATCCATAGACTCAGAAATAGGTTTAAAGCAACAGTACCACAAAATACACTTTATCCCAATTCAGCAAGCCCCACTAACTCACAACTAATCCTGCATATCTCAAATGTAATTATTTTCATAGATGCCAGGTGTAAACTTCCAATCGAACAGGCAGTTGAACCAATTCTCAAAGAAATTATATGTGGCAGCACCAATGAGGGTAGGGGTCCATTATATACTCTCCAGGGATGAAAATCCTGATAATCTGTCCCACTTTTGCCCTACTAGTGTCATTGTGCCGAATAGGGTGCAAACCCTAAAATATAAAAAAAAAAATCAAATAGAACAGCAGAGAGTGCCATGGAAACGATGTTTTGCATTGCAGCTTTTTCATGATGGGACTATGCAGCCAGCTACTGCAGGAGATTTCTACCCTTCTACCCCCGGTAGCGCTCCTAAGGGCAAAAAAACATTTTAATCCAATTCTGCTGGGAACATCTATGGGTAAAGGATAGATTTAAAAAAAATTGCAACCCAACCAGTTAACAAGGTTGTTTTTATTAAACAGCTATGTACACACAGACTTGACTATAAAACATGCTTTGCATAAAATTATTAGAAGGGATGTTTGAAATGAACATCAGAACATAAAACCCTCTCCTAGAAAAAAACCTGTACATTTTGTAAGAAAAAAAAACACAATTTAGCACACAGATTAAAAAAGTCTAATCATCATTGTTAACCAAAATGTACACATTTTCGTGTAGCAAATTCTGCAGGAGACTACAATATTGTCCATTTGCCTGGACACGATTGAAAACATTTTTTTGCAGAAAGGTCGTTGATTCTGCATGATATTTTGAACACTCACTGGATTCTGTACTGGGATGCATGGGATAAACATTTCAGCAAGAGAAATATTCTGCAAAAATTCTGCATTGCTCAGAATCGCCAAATGTAGTCTCGATGTAAGAAATGGCGGCATGGGAACAATGATTGGCCACAATCCCATGCTAATCAAAAGTACTTTGAGTTCAGAGAACCAATTGTTTGTTTATAGAGAAATTATCAACAAGTGATGTCACCACGTGGTACGTTAAAGGGTTCAAATACAAATTATGGTGCATACACTTCATATGGCACACGTCTTTTGGCACTTGGGCTTTGGTGCCCAGGAAATATTACATTGGTGGCATTGGAGGTTTACATCCACCATAGCTGAGACTGTTACACTGCCGAAAATTGATCTAAGCTTAAGTAGGTGGAAAGGTGCAGCGAGAATCTCTGGCAAGGAGAGCAGTAGATGCTAATATATAATACTTTTACAATGCAAACTGGGGGGTGGGGTTAGAGCGTAGGTGTGGTGTGTGCATGTATTGGCAGTTGTCACCCTCTCGCACCCGTGAAAGAAGGGTCAGCTCACCTGCACTGCCTTCCCGTGGTAGCCATACTATTTGAGAACTAAGCAGGGAAGAACAGGTAGAAAGAACTAGACTTGGGTCAGAATGCGACACACAGATCTTACTGCGCCCGAATGCTGCTATGTACAGCTAGATGATGAACGGGGTTGTAAAATAAATAAAAACTGCCTTTTTCCTAAAACTAAGCGCTAGGCCCCAGAAACGACTGCATAACATCTCCAATATATTCTGCACATGTGATGAGATTTAGCCAAGGCTGGGGCAGGGGTGGCCACAGAGAAGACTCTCGGGCGTTATAAATGCTGAGGCTTTGCTGTGCTCATCTCTTAGGGCTGTCGCCCTTAGTAAAGTACACCCGGAGGCAGAATCATCAACAGGAGCATCGAAGCCTCCACAGTACGGCTGCCCCATGGAGATTGCCAGGACTTGGATTGGTTAATGCATAATCAGCGTTGCCATCTGGGAAGTTAATCTACCGCCAGTTTGCGACCTCATCCAACATTGGCACAGTGCCGGCCCCAGTAGTTGCACAGGATAAGAATAATACCTGGACAGGAACTGTGTTTATCAGCATTCGGAAGCCGTGCAAAAGTAACAGGACAATGAAATCTACTTGCATTCAACAGACTATAAAAGATGGTGTAAACCTTTAGAAAAACGATAGCCTCCGGATGCTAACGTAGGTAGGGAAATTAACAGAATCAACTGGCCGAGCCTGACCATTTTTTCTGAATCATGCGATGTAAAGGAGGTATGGATGTATTCTGTGCAAATGAGTCCCTCTGACTACAATACAACCAAGGGGCACACTTGAAAATGACAGACCGCAGTTAAGAAAAATAGAATGCATTTCAGTTTAGAGGAGTCCCGTTTCACTAAAAGGACAAGTATTGCTTCAAAACGCATGGAAAATATGAAGGCATTGAAACCACAGAAGTATTGTGGCATGTGTGTGCAAAAGAATTAGAACCATCTCCATAAAGCTAAACAATGAGAACGTGGTGAATTCTTGGCCGAAAAAAATCAATTAAAAAAATTCGCCCTTTCCTTTTGTAAACTTCAAATTGCAGTGTGATCCGAAAACAATGTTATCAGAGTCGCAGTAGAGAAAATACAATCTCCAAAACGTTTTAATCTTTGAAACGCTGGTGGAGGCACCAGTCTGCCGAGAGAGCTTCCACCATTCCTTGTATTGCAGTTTGCCTCTGAATGGTCACATTTTCTCTGGCTGTAGGTCAAGTATCATCATATCGGACCCAAACGAGGATTTACGTGATATCTACATGAAATAGGTTTCAATATGGTGAATTTAAATGGGCTTTGTTAAGACAGTGAGTGGTTATCCTGAGAATCTGGTGTGGCTGGGGTTCGAGGACCAGACTTGGTAGCAGCCTGCAGTAGCTGGAGAGCGTCTTTTGAAGTCACAGGTTGCATGCCTCTGAGGCGAAGCTTGGTTTACTAGGATTCTACAGACAACAGATTTAAAACATCGGGACTGTGCTAAGATCAGCTTGGCTTGCTGCACAGAGCAGAAACTTATTCAACTTGGCTTGGTCAATATTCGTTTGCTAAATGATTTAGTTGCCAGTTCGTACAAACAAAAAACATCATTTGCACCTTATTCTTTCTGTCTGGTTTTTCTTCAGTTGTAGGATCTAATTTTCTCTTTTTTCCAAGGCTATGATGTTCCTTTATTCCGCAGTATTTTGGAATTAAACCAAAATGCTGCCATAACCAGCTATTAAACAATGGCATCAGGCACACACCGCATTTCATAGTTTTGGTTTGGTTTCCATGATGTGTTGTAAACGTGGTATTTTTGAAACGAAAAAACGCTATTTAAGCTTTTTATTGACTAAGCCCAAAAAAAAAAAAATACAAAACTTGGAACAGAGAAGAAGGCACGCTGACCCCATGAGTGGTACTGCTGCTTTAAACACACATGATTTCACAGAGGCTTTTGTTTGTTTAAAGTAAGTGTTTTCTAAAGCAGTTAGCAAGAAAAGTGTCCAGTTTTATACACACCTGTTCTTCTCCAGTTTATTATGCACCTCCCTGGTCCCAGCCCTGCAACCCAAACAAAATAAGACAAACTCAGTGGCCGCTTCAAGGGTCCGATTCCATTTGCATTAGTCGCTGCACTGCGAGATGGTAATTGTCAATCTGAATGTGCACCTCTGAAGGGGAAGGATGGCAGTGCTCATACAGAACTAGATTTCTGTGCATGAACAGAGAAGGACAGCACCTCCAAAAACACCATCTTTCCAAAAAAATTGAGCACCTGTTACTTTGTAAACCTCGTTAAGGTGTTTCACTTAGTAAAGCAAAAAGTACAGACACAGGACTCATTTTTCAAAGGGATTCGTGATTTCTTTCAAATGCAACGTCTTTCTATTGTTTTGTCAAGTGGTCGGAGGTCACAACTTGAAGACAAAAACTTTGCCAAAGTTTAAAAGCGCAAATAAAAATCCCTGTTGCTTTCTCATAAATCGCTGTATACTGTGTTTACATGATTGGAGAAAAGGGGTAGGGCCCTTGTGGCAGTCCAAAATTCTCTTGGGCCCCCAGCCCCTCACGTAAGCAAAGCCCTGCATTCTGTGAGGAGCACGAATGTGGTTTAAAGCCTACAGCACCATTCATAAGAGGCAGAACGCATTAATACCCTCCCATACCCAAGCCAAATACAAATTCAACACTTCCTCCCAAATGAGGACCATCCCCATACTACCAGATTTCATAGGGCGAAAAAAAAAAATATATCGCAATGTGCATAAGTCGTATACGGATAGCTATTAAGAGTCCCAACAACTTGAGCTCTATGTTGGTGGTCAAAGGTGCAGGGCACACCGAGCCATTCCTCCTTCAAAAGTCGATCAATGGAATACCATTCGGTTGGGTAAGAACGCCTGTTATCAGAACCAAAGAACTATCCCGTTTGTGGTGTGTGCTAGAGAAATGGCAACTATTATAAGGAGTACGAGGGGCAAACGGACCCTGTGATCAAGGTGTCATGTTAAAAAGCTTTTCTGCTCCCCTAACTCACCACAAGAGATGAGGAAGAGGAAGGGTCCTTGTGATTATATGGATGTGCGTCGACATAGCTCTTGTATATAGTGTGCACACCTTAAAAGCTGTTCTGGGCCACATCCCTTGTAAGAGACAATTCCTCACTCTTGTCTGTTTATCGAGCACTGTGAGATGTTTTTTAAAACGCTAGTGTAGTGCACTAAGGGAGTCAAAAAGTCCCCTTGGTGTGAGCACACAGTGAATGGAATCCGCAAAGCCAAGTGCTGGGAAGGGACGAACTTTATGCATCCAGCACATGTTCCTCCAATTTCATAACACTAGTGCTTAGAAAGAGCCGCTGTGATGCACAACAAAAGTGGCAATCGGAAGCAGCACAGACATTTCTAAAAGCACAGAAGGGGAGTCCCAATGCAAGGGGAGTCCGAATGTGCACCGAAATTACCTTTTGGAAACAGACTACATATTAGGTCAAAATAAGTTAAAAATGGCACATGATTTAAGAACAGCTGATAACGTTATTTGGAACCTATTTCGCCAAGTACATGATGGGCCAGGCCGATTCCTTTTTCAGTTTATTTCTTGATAAACTGAAGATAAAAGCATCTTTTTTGTTTTTGCCCTCGCCACCAGTGATAAATGACTTGGCAAGGAAGCAATTGTGCGCTGTGTGTATGTGGAGAATTGAGGAGGAAAGTGACTTTAAAGCCGGCTAGTTGCTTGCAATTTAAAATGTATTTATTGGACATTTTTTATGGTGCCAAGTGTTTCAAGGCACAAAAATGTTTCTATATGTTAGAGTCTGCGATTCAGATACGCTTCGGTAATTGGATTACCTGTAAAGAGCACGTTTAGAAATGTATGCAATATTAAAAACATTGCACAAGCACAGAATTGCATTTAAAAATTAACTTTAAAGTTTATCAACTTTCGATGAAAGGGCACTTAACTTGAGAAGAAAATGAATATTTGTGGAACTTTGTTAAGTTCCGTCAAGGTGCACAAAGTTATAAGGTCTTGGTCAGACAAAAAGACACATTTTGTATTCAAATGCACAAAGGGGATCTTTACTAAGACCTACAGCAAAACCTGCTGGAGCGATTTCCACCAAATTTGGATTAGCAGTTGGCATGTGGAATAAAATCAGAAGGCTCACTTGGTTTAGTTAAAATTGCCAAGCGTTTTTTTTTAATTATAAAGAGGGCCAGAAATGTGTCATGTATATTGGGTAGAGCAGCCCGAATTATCTGAATTCAGGAATGGGAGTGGCTCCAGCCGCATCACAGATCCTAGGATTAAATGCAGCTACACAAGGTTTGTAAAAGGCATATAATATAGCAGTCCCAGAGCCCAAGTCCTGACCCTGGCGGAGTAATCCTCATTTATTCCCTTTTTTGTAAAAATCCAGCTAAATTTGGTAGTAGGTCTACTCATCTGGGGTGCAAAAATGCAGATGTAAACATGCTTTTAACAGTGACTTGACTATAGGAAAAGGAACGTTTGGGAGGTTTACGAGTTTGTCCCAGTCGATGGATAAGCATGAAACTTTCCAGAATCATACATATATTCAACAGAGTATTTTTGGAAAGTTATGTTAAGTTCCTTTGTAGTGAATGATGTCAAAGTAAAAGGAAAGAGTAAAACAAAAACCATCCAAAAAAGGGACGTTCTTATGTTCAGTACAAAAACTGCCGGACAGATTGATATTAAAGCTGGATGAGTAGATGGTATATCGGTTTACTATGCCCAGGACGGATCGTGACACGTGGGCATGGCCCAGACACAGTGATCGCAATCCATAGTCATAACAAATGGACATTCTAGAGAGGGTCCTACAACAGCCATTCACATTCCTGGATTCAGATTTGAACTTGGATCCAAAGACTCGAAAATACATGTATTTCTGACTAACTTTGTATGTTTTATTTTCAGTTTTTTCAAAAACGCTCAATGGCTTTTCACAAAACCAAGTGAGCCTCACAAAGTGATCCAGACGCCAACTACTAATCCAAATTCAATGTAAATCTCTCCTTCAGTTTTTGCTGTAGATGTGAGCAAATATTCCCTATGTGAATATGTATGTGAAATGCTCTGTGCACCGTGACAACGTTTTTTGCATCTCAAAACATGCTCTTTACGGAATGGGGAAAGGCACAAAATATATGAGAAAGAGGGAGAGAGAGAGACACACTAGTCTGTTTTTATCTTGCATTTATGAAGAAATACATTGAAAGAGATAATCTTTCACCTTTCACCCATAACGCATTTGGCAAAACAGGTACCAAGTGCCGTTCTAAGCTTTTCCTATGCTACCTGATGAATTTTGATGGGGTTTTGAACATAACTTAAACGTCTCTTCAATTAAAGTGTTTCCATTAATTGTAATGGCTTTTCTCAGTCTCGAGGACTGTATTTTAAAGCATAATCTGAACGCTACCTTTACTAAAGTGTTTTGAGTGAATGTCACTGGTCTCAAAATATGCTTCATCAGGCCTGCAAGCGTCCCATTTGGGTAGTGGTCCCAGGGCATGGCACATCCTGTCCCAACTATGAATGCCTTGTGGGCTGCAAATTACCTGTGAGAGTGCCTTTTGTGCAATACAGCTACCTGCACTACCTTCAGCTCATGGTTTGTGTACTGTCCATTGGCTAGCGCTTAGTGAGATGTTTCCTTTAGACCTGCAGCTTGCCCCTGGTGCTCTTACATTGCCAGGAAACTGAGGCTTAAAGCAAGAGCCACATGTCTGAAATGCAGCCCACTGGGAAACTATGTCCAAAAGTTGGGCGTAATTTGATCAAATACTCAGTGCCCACACCAGTGCATGAGGAGGAATGGAAGCCCTGGTCCCAAAACATACCCTACAATGTGCATAATATGAGCCATTCGCTATAGAATGATTTGAGGTTCCAGAAATCTGTACTGAGAAACTCTCGATCAGGAAGACTATCGTTAATCGTGACAACAGGAAACCCTTGATAAATACAGCCTTCCTTAATTAACCTTTACTGTCAATCCTCTGTTAAGTCGCAAAGTTTCTTGGCGAATTACTATAAATGTTAAAATTATATTAGCCATCTCGTCAGGCTTTCAGTGTACACAGGCGAGTCCACCAGCTCCTGTGATGATCGTGATTAGGTATTTTGCCAGAGAATTAATTCCTGCAGTATCCAAAAACTAAATGCACTCTTTCAAACAAATCGCGGGTAGGTGCTGTGGGCATCCTGCCATTCAAATGAGGAGGCAGTGGCAGTTTTCAGCATTGCCAATAGATGGTCAAGGACGTGGACGTCTACATTATTGCACCCTTTCACTAATTAAGCACTTGGGAATTGCTCTCATACTGCCATCGCAGAAAAGGTACATTTTTTGCCCGTTTCAAACTTGTTACGGACACCCAACCAAAGTTCGAAGCATGTCCTCAAGACTTTTCTTCTCATGGCCTGGAACTGCTGATTTGGCAAGATCTAATAATACTGCAAAGTAAACCGGCTGCCTCTATCAACTAGTCGTTTCGGCATGCATAACACATGTCACTGGAGTTGCGTAAGGCCTGGTACTTGGGACCAAACACGAGCCGATCCAGCAACTCACTATAACAGCGAGTTAAGTCCATAACAATGGCAGTAAATGCTACACAAATATGAAGTAGCATAACATCATATACATGCCAACATGCTCCATTCTATTCAGAAGATGGTAGTCCAGATCTGTATTTTATTTTTTGTTAATATTCGGAGGCTTTTAGTCCTAGATATTTGATGGTGATATTCAGGACTTAACAGAATGCAAAGGAAAAATACTGGGCTGATCTAGCAACACCCCGATGGAAAGGGGCATATTAGCTTGTACCCAAATATATGCTAATTTAAGGGGTTTCAGAGTTAAAATACTTGCCAAATGTACGCCAACCTGTGAAATCTCTACACGTACGATTCTAGCTTTTATATTCCTCAGTTGAGTGAGCAACATGAATTGTGTACCTTCAAGACAGCAACCAAAAATGTTAACAAGTTTATGTTCTGAAGAATGTATGTTCCAGAAAAGAAAACCCCTTTTCTGGTTTCTCCACAAAAAATAGCTATACCATCGAGAGCATGGGGAGAGGGGAGCATGACGCCACATTACAGTTTAGAGGGACAGAAACTAAAGTTTAAAAGTAAGATTTGAACTGGGGAGGAAGGTGCAGAGGGCCCTTCACGTACATTGGCCCCGCTTAACCTAACGAGATGCTAAAAGCAGGGCCCTGCCAAGCCCCTTTTATATGGAGACTAGTCCCACAGTTGATCAATGTGGCCTCATCATGAAGCCTGCCTGCCTGCTTTTATTTCCACCGGTGAGCAAAGAGGCTGCAACACAGGCTGGCTGCAGCCCTCCAAGAGAGTGAATCCCTGCCCGGGAGCAGCACGTGCCAGGCAGACACTGCTTGCCCCCAAAACAAAACAAGTTACTTACCCTTAACTATTATTCTCCAGCATGGGTATGCAATGGATTCACATGCTCATGAACATGGCAATCTTTGGTAAAAGAAAAAACTGTTTCACTTTCACTTCCAAACTGTATTTCTCCTTTAAACCAATCACTGTCCTCTGGGTCATACTGCCCCCATCTAATGATAGCCTTCTTGCCAAGCCCCTCCGCTCTGGCAGCCATCTTCCAATTGGGTAAGCACATAGTGGCTATATTACCTCGTAGCGCAGCACTAATTTGTGACCGCAGCTCTTCAAAGTCAACAATGCCCTGGCCATGGCAAGGACCTCCATGCGTTCCACAGGCAACTCATATCCTCCAAACTCTAAGGCTGCAGGAGTGAAGCCCTCAGGTTCAGCGATCCTGGGTCACGATGAAGGATTGCGCCTCCTTCTCTGGTGAGAAGATCCTGAACCACTGGGCAGCTTTACCAGAGGCAACGCTGACAGACTGAGAAGGTCCGGATACCAAATCTGCCTCGACCACACTGGGGCGATGAGTATCATCCTGCATTAGCACTGCCTGAGTGCGTTGATGACAAGTAGCAAGAGACGCAACTGAGGAAACTCGTATAGAAACATCCCTCCCCACGGAAGGAGAATGCGTCCCCAGGCTCCTCGGTTGGTGGAATCTGCAGGCAAACATTTGGCATTTTGAGTTTGCTGTCATCGCAAACAGATCGATCTGGGGCCTGCCCCACTTGACAAAGATGCGGTCCACCTGGTCCTGCCGAAGTTCCCCACTCGTGGCAGGAGTGCAATTCCCTGCTGAGGGAGTCTGCGATGGTGTTCTTGGCCCCCGCCAGATGAAGAGGGACAAGGAACATCTCTTTTCCAACGGCCCAGCGTCACGTCTTGCGCTTCCCTGGAGAGCTCTGGGGATCCTCGCCAGCTTGCCCTTCAGAGACGGAAGAAACTACTTGAGTGCCCGAACACTGCCCATTGCTCCAGGATGTTGTTACGCTCACCTGGTCCCCACAGGGGCGTCGATCTGAACTGGACAGCTGCGGTCTCCACCAATGTGATGCGTTGTGCCGAGATGACAGACTGGACTGGCCCACCTAGCTTCGTTTAGCCCGTAGGAGGATTCTTCTGCAAATGGAGAAAGGGAATTAACCACCCGTGGAGTTGAGCGTTAACCCCCACCCCTGCTGTTCTCCCCACTGATCAACTTTAATGTCCCCTCTTATAGTCTCACCTGATGGTGAGAAAGATGAGCTCTCCATCCTGCATTGAGCGCAGGGGCACGTAGATAACCAGTTGCTTCACTGGTTCGAAGGAATAGGTGAGTTCCAGAACGATATTGACTGAGATTTCCAGCAAGACGCCGTAGGTATATAGTTCGTAAGAGTTCAAATGTCTGACTTTCACTCTTGTCCGATTCCTTGCAGGTTGCTGCTTGACCCTAGCGAAGAGTTCCTCGTGGCAACTGGTAACATTCAGGTAAGGATTTGTATTATCCAAAACAGTTCGATAAAATAATGTCAGTATGTAACCTGTTGCTTTATCCCTTATTCAGGTGCCGAGAGAAATTATGAAGTCTCTGGGAATAATGCCTCCGGCGGTAAAAGTAGGCAAGTCTATTGTGATGAGGAGGATTCCCCTTGTTTGTCCCTTTGTTTCACCTTGCTGTCTTTTTTTTTCCCCTTAGGGGCCAGGGTACGGCGAAGATGCGGTGGAAGCTGCGCCGACCCGTGAAGAGGAATAGTACCCCTGGCGGTAAAATCAGGTAAGTCTATGGGGGGGTAACTAATATTGCCTCTGTTTATTCCCTTGGCTCACCTTGCTGTTCTTGTGTTCCCCTTAGGTGCCGGAGTGCGGCGGGAACATTCAGAAGGATGCGGTGAATAGTGAAGATGCTGCGAAGGCCGGTGAGTTCAGCGCGGCGCTGCAGCAGGCGAGGCAACGCGCATAAAATAACTTCTTTCTTCCAGCTCGAACGCGCGGTGATCGGGAATTCAGGTAAGGATCAAAGGTATTGCTCTTGTTCTAACCTTTTCTCCTTCTTTCTCCCTTTTTCTAGGAGCTCCAGACTCGAGGCAGGCGTGGCAGAAGACTGGATGCAGACTTGCAGGCACGGTGAGCGTTACGCTGCTAGATGCAGAATAACTCGAAGCGTGTGCTGCTCTTTGGGCGTGGTTTAAATAGCCTTCCAAAGTAGTCCCAGGTAAGTATTCTGACCCGACCCCACCGAGTAAAAAAATAGTCCCTAGGTAAAGTAGTCCCATCCAAGCCTCTTTTGGCATGGAGCTCTGCAGCATGGTCTGCATCAGGTAAGTTTTAATCTATGAGCCTGGCGCCTATGGCGCCAGGACTGCACCCAAATGGCCCCTTAGCAGGGGTTGTTGGGCTTGCTTGGAATAACTTGATGCCTGCTTCCGGGGCTGCTGGACTTGATCTGGATCCCCGGGGGTAGGCATCATGACAGATGTTAATATGGAGATCCTTCTTCTCCGGCAGCCACAGGCCTCTGGCGTGCAGATGTCCGGTGTGGGCTCCCAAGCCTTCCATGGAAGCATCCGTGGTGACCGTCTACTAGTATGGAGGGGTTTGAAGCTCTGTGCCCCGGGCGATGTTGGAGCCGACACCCTATCGCCCGACGGAACTCCTCATTGAGCGGGATCTTGTCCTCGAAGCTTCCGGACACCTGTATCCAGCGAGCATCCAGCAACTCCTGAAGGGTTGCATGTGCAACCTGCAGAGTCGGATGAGGTAGATGCAGGACATCAAGCCGAGCAACGACTTGATGCCCGCACCGTGGCTGTCTTCATCAACAGCAGCTGCACCTTCCCTTGAATGATCGTCTCAGGAGGATAGGTCAGGGGCAACGTGCTCATCTTGGAAGCTAGACAACAAGGAGCAACACAGGGTCGATCCCCGGGTCTGCGCTTAGAAACCTCTGGGTATTAAACACGTTATAAATAACCAATTACAGTGACCGCTACCCTCGCCTCGGAGGGCGACATCAGGCAGGACACCGTATTGAGTCTGGCTCATAGGAACAACGCGTTCTGCGATGGTGTTAAGCAGGACTTTGGATAGTTGATGGAGAATCCCAGATCAGTCAGTAGCTGCTGTGTCTCTGACGGCCAACTCCCACGAGCGTGCCCGGATGAGCTATTAGTCGAGGTACAGGTATAAGTGTATGCCCCGCAGACGTAGCCATGCATTTTGTGAACACTCTGGGGACAGACTTCAATCCGAAAGGCAGAGCCTTGAACTGGTAGTGTTGACCCTACACTACGAAACACAGAAACGCCCAGTGTTTATTGTGAATGGCGACGCAGAAGTAGGCGTCCTCTAGAGTCTCCTTCCTCCAGTAAGCCGAGAAAGTGTTGAACTGTTGGGACTTTAAGTATTTGTTGAAACGTTGCAGGTCTAGGATGGGCCTCCAGCCCTCTGTCTTCTTTCTGACCAGAAAGTATCTGCAATGGACTCCAGAGCCCCGGAGCCGTTGTGGAGCTAGCGCTATCGCCCCTTTTCAAAGCATGGCCCGTACATCTTCTAGGAGCGGAGGGATGTGCTGTTCCTGACGGTTAGTCGGAGTGATCCGCAAACACCCGTGTTGAAACTCCAAGGGTGTGCCCCTGGGTGAGAGCATCCAGCATCCACCTGTCGGTGGAGATCATCTTCCACTCGCCGATAAAACTTCGTCAGCTGGCCTCCCACTGGGGGGCACATGTGGTGGCCCGACATCCCGGCCAGTTTAGGCCTGTTTCGGAGCCAGCATCCTGCACTGCGGAAGATGACACTGTCCTCCGCTACCGTAGGCTCGGGAACGGCTTCTGTAGGCTTCCTGAGTCGTGGATCTGGAGGGCTGACGGTACGGAGGAGAAACCTTTGGCAGACCTGCTAGACTTTCCCCTGGAGGAGCAAAAAGAAGAGCAGTGCTGCTGGAGAGTGCCCAGGGAACAGGCCGTCTCCGTTTCCGCCTTGATGGCCTGGAGGTACTCGTCCACTACCTTTCCAAAGAAGTTCTCTCCATCGAGGGGCATGTCAAACACCTTTGCCTGTACCTCCTGCTGGAAATGAGTGGCCTTGATCCAGCCTCGAAGACAGACATTGTTCCCCATCTGCCGGACCCCCGCATCAGTGATGTCCACCCACTGTAATGGCGTGATCAGACTACTTCGCATCCTGGCAAATAGTGATCGCCTTCATCCTCTTATCGTCGTCGAGCAACTCCAGAATAGGCCCCAGCTTGTACCACAGCGCCCTGTTGTACCTGGATAGGATCGCCAGTGTGTTGGCCGTCTTGATATTTGCCGCTGCAGTGTAAATCACCTTCCTTCCCCTTGCTGTCCGGAGGGACCGAAGACGGGTCAGCTGACCGTTGACTCACGTTGGCCGAAACCACCGAATCCGGCGATGATTGAGACCTCAGACACTTGGGTGCAGAGTCTGGCACCAGATACTTCTCCAGCCTATTCTGTTTGGCTGGCGCTGTGCAGGGGTTCTTCATGAGGACCAGGCCCTCTTCCCACACGTCCTCCAGAAGGGGTACCGCTATGATAGTCTTCCTTTTGGCCTTGCGCCTCTAGTACAAGAAACCTTCCTTCCTGGTTTCTTCAGGCACAAGCTGGAATAGCTTGGAGGCTCTGGAGATCATGGAGTGGAACGACCCCACCTTGTCCGGTGGGGACACCCTAGGTGGCGCATCCAAATGCAGAGACTCGCCATCCGCTGCAATTATATCCTCGTCATCCGAAATTGTGGCCGTATCCGTCCCAGTGTCTGGGTCTGTTGGGGGAGAAGGGGCCCCGACGTGGATGTGGAGGCTAAAAAGGGTTCTAGGTCAAAGTTTCGAATGCAAAGGATCGAATTACCAAAGGGTCGAATCAAAAGGACCGAAAACCAAAGGGTCGAATTTTTTATTTTTCGTTTAAATTATTATTTTTTTTTTATTTTTTTTTATTTTTTTGGAGGTCCCCCCAAACTCCCCTTTTTGTGGTAAAAACCTTTTTCCCCCAAAACATAAACCCCCCAAAAAATAATAAATAAAATAAATTTGACCCTTTTGTTTAAGGTCAAATTGACTCGACCCAATGGCATTTGATCCTTTTGGATTCGAACCTTTAACTGGACACCGCTGAAAAGATGCCTGGGGGACCACCGGAACCGGGGCCAGGGGCTTCCTCTTCTGGATCTCTGACACCAAGATCCAGAAGGGTTGACAGATTGTCCAGAGACACATCCCTCGGCTGAGCTGGTGGGATCGGTACAAGGCCCTCGCCGTCATCACCATCCTCCTCCTCCTCCTCCTCCTCTCACACGTCCTTGAGGACTGTGTGCAAGGACTCCTGGTTCTCGTCATCCGTGGACGAGACCTCCATGGCTTGGGCCACGGCCTGGGAGGGCCGTTTCGGGGGCCTCTCCCCCCCCCCCCTATAATTCTCCTCTGCTGGGCTTGAACCAGGGCCTGCACCGGTTTACTCCCTTCCGGCGTGCCAGCAAACTTTGCCAACGTCACTGCAGCAGTGTCGTGCCATAAGGGCAGGGATACCTTCTGAGCTACGGGGGCTACCTTCACTGGGTCAGCTCCCTTTGCCGTTGTGGTAGCAGCCGCCACCAACTCTTATCATTGACAAAGTTTTATCCTGTGTCGATTGGGACGGCTTGGGCTGTTCGGCCTTCTCCATCCGTAGCTTCTCCGACTCCTCCCGCAGTTTAGCCAGGTTACATGGCTTCCTTTTCGAGGAGGAGCTTCATTGCCGGCTGGCAATGGAGGCGGAGGGTGATGTCGATTGCGCCCTATCCACCTTGGGACCCGCTTCTGCAGCGAACCCGGTGGACTCAGACTTGCGGTTCTTGGCTTTGTCTTGAGCCCCCACAGATGCAGCGCCCTCAGGACTTACAAGACCGCTCCTTGGACCGGCCGGTCCCGTTTGTGACATTACCCTGCTCGCATCACTGGGCAGAGGCCCTGGCATTCAGCCAGCACCCCGGTCTGCTGTGCCTGCCCTTCGTCGTCTTCTTGGAGAACCTAATGCATATCTCGCACTCCACCCCCTTATGGTCTGGGTGCAGGCAGTAGAGGCATTCAGCAAACACATTCCATAGCCCGCACTTGGTGCAGGGCTTGAAGCGGGACCTTCCCTCCTTCATAGTCAGAGGGCGCAATCTTCTACGCTTTTCGCCCTTTAGAGTCGCTGAAATTCACTGACAAGGGATCCCCGCTATGGGCAGATAGAGAAGAGAGCACACAGGCTCTTTCGGAAACAAAAATAGAACCTTTTTCCATGTAAAACACGAAAAAGTTGCTTGCAGAAAAAACTCAAGGACTCCCAACACCGAAGCGTGCAGTAAAATTCTGGGAGGACTGCCAGAGAAGGGGCTTAGGGAAGAGGACTGTCATTGGATGGGGCAGTATGATCTTGAGCACAGTGATTGGTTTAAAGGAGAAATACAGTTTGTAAGTGAAAGTGAAACGGTTTTTCCTTTTACTGAGGATTGCCAGCCTGATGACAGGGAATATTCATGAGCACGTGAATCCATGCCAGACCCCATGCTGGAGAAAGACCGGTTTTCCCAGTGTTTTATTATTTTTTATTTCCTCATGGTGCAGGTGGAAGGTGCAGGTCTCAGCTCGGACCCAGGGCCCATTGACTCATAGGTAGGGTCACACTGGGGTCAGCCACAAAGCCTGGGCTGGCTCAAGTCTTGCCTGGCTCTCCCACCTCTATACTTCACCTTAAAGAGGTGCGCAGGTACCACAGAAATGTTTTGTGAATTTGTTAGTTGCAGACTCTTTGCCAAGAGTTTCCTGCCAAGATGTCCGACTTTGCATGAAAAAATCATCTTCCCTGAAAGTTAACAAGCCTGGCTAATGTAAGTGAACTGATTTTCATATCATATTTAAAGACATGAACACGCAGTTTACAGACATTAACATTTTCGGACATATACTAAAAGTGGACTGAAATATAAATGTATGTTTATGTCTCAGTTGCCAAAAGACAACTACACTAATGTATTTTATTAGGATTCAGTACTCCATGATCGCAACCATTTATGAAATACAATTTGGTGCAGGCATACCAGACTTTCTCAAGAAAAAACAAACATTGCGACAGAAGAATAAAAAACAATACTAACATTAAAGTCAAGATACCTCAATAGTAAAAAAGAAACCAGTAAGAAAGCCAATATTGGTATTCTAAACAGGGATGATGTCGAGGAAGTCATGCGACCAGACTCAAACACCAAAAAATAAGTGAAGATTGATCTAGAAGTCCTACCACCAACATGCGAATCTGTGTCTCAAACAAACACCTCAATGACAAAAAACAGATACCAAAATACATGAAACAGGACATACATTATGGTCTTGCAAACCCATCATCAATAGTTGCCATGCTGCCACAGCATCTCTGAATACATTAACAAATCCCCCGCTTTTTAAAGTAACGATTCTCCACCACCATCAAAAATTAAAGATGCAAGAGACAGTCTAAATAAAGTACACTTACACAGTCAAATCACCTTCCACTGGTAACTATGTATGCCACATTTATTTGTGCCCGTCAATTCAACATGACCAAGGCACCAGAGGCATTTCATATTATATATATTATATACAGGCGCAAAATGTGCACTGTCCATTTAATTGCATTTGGCGAGTAAGAAATGGTGTGCTGTCTGAAAAGAATTGAGGTGGCGAGTGAATTTATGGCTGGCTTTTATATAACCTTACCCAGGAATAGCCTTTCTGTGGCTTGTGTCTGCTTACTCACATGCTTTACATTAGGATTGTCCAAAGTCAAGGCGTCAAGGGCCACAAACATGATGGATCTTTAGAATACCCCTCATTAATATTCATGAAATACATTTGCATACAATGATTCTAAATGTATGCAATTACATTTTTTTCTCATGAATATTAATGAGAGATATCCTGAAAACGGTCGGGATTCTGGCCCTCAAGGCTGGTTGGACAATCCTTAGTTTGCTATCTAGTGGTTGGTGCAGAGTATTACATATTGTTTCTCTTTTCAAATTCGAAAAAGGTTCATCAACAGGGGCGTTCCCGTCACATTATGCCTACAATACATATACAGGTGCCAATGATCCCTTATGTATCAAAGGCCAAAGAGGCATTATTTTTCTGGCCGTACATAAAGGTTTTTAAATGTTCTGTTTTTTCATTAACCTGTTTTTTTTATTAACAGAATTATAGCACTGTGCCCCCAAGCAGATACAAGCCACAGAAAGAAATTTACATGGTAAGTAATGTTTGTCTTCTGAATCTGTTTACATTGCCATGCTTTGCATACACTAGCAAATAGTACCAGATGAAGGTGGTTGCTGAGCTGAAGGGACAGAAGGGACTCTGCCAAAGCAGCTTTTTTTTCTCATAAGATCGAAACAGCTCTATGTCAACCCAAAAATGCTGTTTTCTATTGTTAAATCGTTGGCTTCTTCGGAAACTCTTACCTCTAGGGTTAAACCAACCCAAAAACTGTGATGACCTTTCTCTCTTTTTCATTAATAAAATAGATATCATCCGTACCAACATTGCCAAATCTTTGGCTAGATCGGCCTCTAATGCGAGTAAAATTCCATCTGCTACTCCTTTGGAAAACCCAGCCAATTGGTCGACTTTCCCTCTCTTTACAGAGAGGGAAGTATTAACAGCTATTCAAAATAATTAAATCTTCCTCTCCGGCCGATGCCAGTCCTATGGACATCATGAAAAAAATTGCACCAGATCTATTGGAAGCCCTTACCGCGGCTGTCAATCAGAAACTGTGCCTCCCGAGTTGAAATCAGCCAGGGTCATTCCTCTTCTTAAGAAACCCACACTCGATCCGACATTCCTTGCCAATTTCAGTCCTCTGTGCTTCCCTTTCTTTCTAAACTTCTGGAATCTCTGGTTGCACCCTTACTGTCTTCCTTTCTTGAATCTACTAATGTCTTTAACCCAGCACAGGCAGGGTTTGGACCGAGTAGGAGCACAGAGAGTGTTAGTGTCCGTACAGGATAATTTGTCCAGGCTCGTCGATTCAGGTGGGGTTGGGGCTCTGATTTTATTGGATCTATCAGTGGCATTCGACACAGTCGACCACCCCATCCTGTTATCACGCCTGGCTCAGATAGGTATATCTGAGCAGGTACTTGCATTGTTTACCTCTTTCCTGGCGGACCGTACACAGACTGTTTCCATGCCTCTTTTCTTTCATCTCCCGGTTACCTCACTTGTGGCGTCCCCCAGGGCTCGTCTTGGTCTCTGATTTTATTTAATATCTATATTTGGGCATTGGTGTGTATCATCCGCTCCCATGAACTCAATTGCTACTTCTATGCCGACGACACCCACATTCTAATCCGGTTAGATCAGGATCCTACTGAGGTGTCGTCGTGCCTTCGGAGTTGCTTGATGGCTGTTGGGGAGTGGATGGACCACAATTGGCTCAAGTTTAACGGAGACAAGACGGGAGGTCCTGGTGGTTGGGTGTCCTCCTGACCCTTCACTCTCGGCCACTGCCTTTTGGCCCTCCACTCTTGGTCCTCTCCCTTGCCCAGTTGGCAAGGTGAAAAATCTTGGTGTTATCCTCTCTGCTTCTCTATCTATGGCAAATCAAGATGGTGCTGTGTGCCAAGAGGGCCACTACCAATTTAAGGTCTTGAAGAAGGTTTTTCCTATGATCCCTCAACCGATTCGTCCTCCGCTGGTTGCAGCGTTGGTCCCATCCCACCTAGACTACTGTAACTCGTATCTGGCTCAGCCGATTGGCCTAATACAACAGTTGCAACGTATACAAAATTTGGCTGCTAGGCTGGCTACTGGCAACCCATATGGAGCCCATATTACTCTGGTGCTGCGCTCTCTTCACTGGTTGCCGGTTAGCCAACGTATTAGATTTAAGGCTATGTGTACAGTTCACTGAGCCATTCACTGTCAAGGGGCTGAGTTTCTTCAATCTAAATTTCTCCGCTAGCTGCCGGAACGGTGTCTCCGCTCCTCTACTGCCGATCTTTATTTATTTATTTTTTTTTGACAACTTTATTTAAAGATTTATCAAAAGAAATACATATCATTCCAAAACAACAATTATGATAACAAGAAAACGACAAATAAAACAAAAAAAGCATTATACAAGTTGATACAAATAGTACAGAATAAATAAGAAAAAACTATCAATTATCTCTACTAATCGCAACAAACCTAATTTGAAATGATAACTAGCCAAAAATCAGAGGAAAACAAGAGGGAAAAAAAAAAAAAACACACAACACAAGACAAACACAATAAAAAGAACACAATAGTAAATTAACCACTCTGAAACAAAAACCATCGCCCATCAGCACTTAATTCTCACATAGAGTTCATTAAAAGTCTCCCATTGTTCCTTATAAAATTCTTCTTTATGTAAAGCATAATACTTAATCCTCTCAAATCTTGAGAGCAACTGCACCTGTGATAACCATTCATCAATACTTGGTTTCTTTCTCGTCTTCCAGAGGCGTAAAATTTGACGAGTCGCCACCAAAAACACCTTATTAGCCCAACACAGAGTCGCATAGCTAAAGTGACGAATGCCCACTGGTGATTTCAAAAGAACTGATGATGGTGTCCTTGGAAAAGAGATGTTCCCGACCAAATCAACTCTATCCAAAACCTCACTCCAAAAACCTTTAACCCTCGAACAATCCCATAACATGTGAAGCAAAGTGCCTTCCTCCGTAGAACAACTCCAACACATACTATCCTCCCTTAAGCCAAATCTGTGCATTTTAACTGGAGTCCAAACCAGACGCCCCAAAATCCTCTGTTGAATATATCGTAAATTTAGATCAATTTTCATCCTAACTGGAACCTTCCATAGAACCTCCCAATCCTGCATAGAAATATCTCCACCCAGTTCAGCACACCACATAAGTCGAAGAGCATTCCATGAAGATCTAAATTTCTCTTCTACCGGCAACAACCTCAAATAACTAGACACTGCACGAGGCGCAACTACAATAAAACTACACCTTTCTGGTCTTTGTAACAAAGGGTCAGTAAGCATTAATACTCCCTCAGAAATCAAATCTCTCAACAATCTATATCTCCCCATTTCCCTATTATGTAGCATAAACTTCCGCTTCAGAGACTCAAAAGATATCATACCATCATCATCCCATATGTCTCTAATAAGTAATATACCCTTGTTCATCCAACTCCTCCAGCATAGCATCTTATTATTGATCTGCAACCCCGGATTCTGCCAAATGGAGGCCTCCCCATAGAAATGAAGTCCCTGCCCTCCACTTACAATCAATGATGTGACTGCATCTTTGGAAGCATGGACAGCCTGCAATGTACTGACCGATTTAGGTAACTTAATAAGATCTTCTTATTGTCCCGAGGTTTCGCCGTACCAGGATAGGCAGTCGTGCCTTTACCATAGTTGCGGCACACCTATCGAATGGCCTTCAGAAGAGCGCTTAAAACCATTCTCTTCTAGGCTTATTTCTGTGGCTCAATACCTGGTTGACATGTTCTCCCTCTCCAGCGCCATGATACCTTCGGGTGACCGTGCGCTTTAAAAGTGAATATAACATAACAGTTGAGAATACATATTTTAAAACTGCTTGTCCCACTTGTGAATCTGTTCTTGCTTGAATGTCTACACAATAGTGCTGTGTGAACTGAGCTCCATCTTGCCACTTTACAAATTGTTTCTACCGATGCATTAGCAATGACAGCGAGTGTTGCTCCTGCACTGCGTGTAGTGAGCTTTAGTAGTCTTGCTTTATATAGTGTGTAACATTGCTGTATACACCAAACAATACATCTGGCAATAGTTAACATTGTGACTGGATCTTCTCTTTCTGTTGCCATTGAAATGAAGAACTGGTCTGTCTTTCAAAGTTAGTTTTACTGAGGTAAAAGATGACCACCCTACAGATGTCAAGTGTATGTAGTGCCCTTTCACCCCGTTTTGTGGGGTTTGAAAGAAAGCAGGCAGTTCAATGGACTGATTGATATGACAATTTGAGATATTTTAGAGAAAATCTATGGTGTGTTCTTTAAAACCACCTTGTGTTTGTGTATTAAGACAAATAGTTCTGATGCAGATAATGCCTGTCCTGTAGCTCACTTATCCTTCTGATATAAGTGACAAGAACGAACGCAACTTTGTATGCAAGCTCCTTAAGATAAGCTTTGACATTGGTTCAAATGAAATGGGGCATTCGTACGCTTAGATAGTAGCTTTCAAATCCCAACCTGGTTTTGGGTATGCCACCAGTGGATATATATGCATTTGACCATTCCTTGAAAGCACTGGCACCTGGAACTTTCCACCAAGAGATCTTGTGCTGAGTATGCTAATAATGCTGCCAAATGTACCATTTGTGAATTGTATACTATATCCGAGTCAGGAAAAAGAAGGAGGCAAGTAACAATGTTTGTTGGTGAGCAGTTAATGGAACTGATGTAATGGCCGAATTCTAGCGCCTCAGGAGCCAAGCTGCCAAATTGATTTGTGGGCTTGGGAGCGTTATCTGCTGTTGCCGCTATGTCAGCAGTTTGCGTGAGGTCGGAAGTTTAATTGGTGGGCATAGAGACATGTCCAGCAGGTGGGAGTACCTTGCCCGCATTGGCACAATGAGTATCATTTTAGGGGTTCCTGGTGTAACTTGTGTACTACCTTGCACAGCAGTGGCACCAGAGGAAAAGTATATATACATATCCCAGACCAATATATCTATAGCGCATTGCCTAAAGATCCCTGTTCTGGGTATATGGATTGGGTTTTTTGCCTTTTCTGCTGTAGAAAACAGGTCAACTGTAGAATAACCTCACTGTACAAAAATCTGTTTGAGAGTACTGCTGTTGATTTCCCCCTCGGGTTCTTGTACCAGGACTCTTGCTTAAAAATGCCCGATAGACAATTGTGTTCCCCTAGAACATGATGTGCTTGACTGCAAATGTTTCTTTTCCAACACCAGTGCCATAGGTTTTTAGCAAGCAGACACAAATGTACAGCGTACGTTCCACCTTGTTTGTTGACATAGCTGAAGTGTTGTCTGTGTTAAATACCCCCACCCTTTGGGACGCTTTAAAAGAGCACACAGACATCTTGAGTTAGTTGCTTGAACAGTATGTGCTCTTTGGCTTGCTGTGCTGCCCACTTCCCCTTGTCGCAGAGGTATTGACAATGCGCCTCCAAGCCAGTAATGGATGCAACTCTTGTGAGGATTAAGAGTGTTGGTGGGTTGACAAAAGAAATAAATGGTACATCCTGAAAACAAGAACATAAACATACATTATGAGAAAATATAACCCAGTGGAATTTGATAAAAACCAATGTGTCCAGCCTGCTCTTTAGCCAGACATATTTGGCAAACTAAAGAAACAAAGCATTTCTTTATAAGTTTGTGCACCTCTAAAGTGATTTCCTTTTTATCTACAAGAGGGGGTCATTTATTTGTTCTGTTACACTGATACATCATGCCATTCAATATCTGGTCTCATGCACATTCTTATGAAAGAGTATGTATTTACTCTAACAGCTGGATTATCTAGCAGACACTGCGACAGTCCTTCCTAATAAATGTATAGAATGCCAAACGTCAAATCTTGTCCATTTCATTAACATGTTTTGTTAATGAAACTGCTCAGTAAAATGACATTTGCAGTTCCAAGCCCGAAATCATTCTCTGTCCCTAACCCGCACTTCATCCTGTGATGGCAACCAGTTGTGCACCTTTACCTTCTTGCTTCCTGTTAAGATGGAATTACATTTTTAGGGTTTGGTTACATTTTGTGGAACTCCCCTCAACTTGCTGCTTTTTCCTGTTGGTTTTTGTATCTGCTTGACCTTATTCTTGAGGTCAGAGGGACTTCCACTTAAGTCCCCAGCCACTACAATCCATTTCTATGTGCTGTGCTATTGTAGCCCTTATGGCTCATAAAACAGTGGTGCTTTTTAAGCCCCCATTTTGGCACCAATGTTATGACATCACCCTACGCGGTGTGAAGTAGGCTGGTGCCATTTGCAATTTAATTTTGGCTTTACCAGGACAGCAGCCAGTTTAACCACATTAGTAGGCCAGTGTACCAGTACGGCAGATATTTGGATACTAATGCATATTTTTAAGTGTTACCCTCTGCTATTTGGTTGTATGCCATCCCATTGTTTGTGGGAACCACGGTCAGGCCTGAAATGCCACTATGCTGACTTGAGCTCGCTCGGAGCAAGCACAGCTCTCCACCCTCAGTTGTGGTGTGGGTTATTTTAGATTGGTCCATACGCAAGGAAGGCATGGTATCAAACAGTAAGACAGACAAGTAAATCACAGTTCAAGGGTGTTTTATTGAACTTGAAAAGCGCATAGCTAAACCTAAATCTAAAGATGGGAGCAAGCTACGACCATCAAATAATAATAACGCTGTCCTAGTCGAGTCTGTCAAAATAAAAGGGTCTATACTAAAACCTATTGTCAATCCTTACTTCTAACTACAAATAGTGTGGGAAGACATGCATTACTCACCGTAATAGCATTTCTGAGGATTGTATCTACTTAAATTCATATGCTGTGCATATTGTCCGACATCCAGTGGTAACCGCCGAGTATTGCACCTTGTCTTTCGAGGATCTAAAGGGGACGTCGGCATAGGCGTGTCAATAACACTATCCCCAACGTGACATGTAGTGTACCCAAAATCCCTCACTCGCCGAGGTCCCTCCGATTGTATTTTTTCTGCCATGAGGGAGCCCAAAGCTAACCTGAGTGAGTACATAAAGAGAGAAAGTAGTAAGACGTCTATGTTCCTTCCACCCGAGGGGGGCGGAAGGGTGGGCGCATGTGAATCTAAGCAGATACAATCATCAGAAATGCTATTCCGGTGAGTAATGCATGTCTTCTAAGCAGATTAACAAGCATCAGAATCAGCGAGCAGTACATGGAGTTGGAGGTGGGTTGTGAGAAGGAACAGTAGTGTAAAGATGTCTTAGTACTGCTTATCCCACCCGAGAATCAGACCTAGAATGAGTGTCTAGGCAATAGTGTTTTGTAAAGGTGTGTACAGAACTCCAAGTTGCCGCTTTGCAAATCGACTCTAGGGGAACATTTGCAATGAATGCTATGGAAGCCACAGTGCCTCGAGTAGAATGTTCTCTAGGCTTGAAGGGCAGTTCTATCTGAGCAAAAGTGTAACAGAGTGTGATGCATTTGACAATCCAACTTGAGATTGCTGATTTAGAGACACCACTGAAAGGAAAAATTGGTTTGTCTTTCTCAGTGGTTTAGTTCTTTCCAGGTAAAATATGACTGCCCTGCGCACATCTAATGTGTAGGCTTCTTTCGGCCATGTTAGTGGGGTTCTGGAAGAAAGTAGGTAGTTCTATTGATCGATTCATGTGGAACTTGGGAAATAAATGTAGGCGCATATCGGGGGTGAGTGCGCAGAACCACCTTATCTCTGAACTGTAACAAAATGGTCTAGAACTGAAAGGGCCTGTAGTTCACTAACCCTTCTTACAGAAGTGATAGCCAATAGAAGGGCTGTTTTATAGGTAAGATCTTTGAGACTTGCCTTATGCGTAGGTTCAAAGGGAGACCTCATAAGTCTGGTCAATACCACATTTAGGTCCCATCCGGGAGCTGGGTTTGAAATTGGGAGGGGGGGGGGGTGAATCCTCTTAACCCCTTCAATGAAATCCTTAATAACTTGTATTTTCCACCACGAGACCTTCTGTTGTGACATAGTCTAGGCAGCAGTCAATGGGATTGACACCCTTGGCATAGCACCAGATATCCAAGCGTTTCCATTTACTAGAATAGCAGTATCGGGTGTTAGGTTTCCTCGCTTCCCTAATTATGTCCATGCATCTCTGAGGGAGTTGAAGGTGTCCGAACTCTATGACCGCAGGAGCCAGGCCGCGAAGTTCAGAGTTTGCTGGCATGGGTGCAGTGTTTCTCCACTACCCTGAGATAACATGTTGTACGGGCAGGGCAGTTTCATAGGAGGAGAGAGGGACATCATCAGATGAGAGAACCAGGGTTTGCAGGCCCACATGAGGGCCACCAATATCATGGTGACTGGTTCCTGCTGCATCTTGTGCACAATCTTGTCGAGTAAGTGAGTCGAAGGAAAAGCATAAACAAATTTCCCTGACCATGCTATCCAGAGCCTGTACCCCTTGGAGCGGTTCTGTGGGTACCTGGAGGCGTAATCTTGGCATTGAGCATTCTCCAGAACTGCAAACAAGTCTATCTCTGGGAAGCCCCATTCTGCGAAAACGTTGGAGACAATGTCTTCGTGTAGTCGCCATTCGTACTCTACGGGCAGTGGGAAATCCCTGCTGAGCACGTCTGCCAGAAGCGTGAGTTCCCCTGGAACGTGTTGGGACAACAGGAACATCCTGTGTTTGAGAGCCCATATCCAAATGTTTTGGGACAGCTTGGATAGCCCTGGAGAGTGTACCCCCTTGTTCTTTCTGGCTGTGGTTCTGTCTGTCAAGATCAGGATTGTCTTCCCCTGTAACTGTGTCTGAAAGGCTTTCAGTGCTTTGAATACTGCTAATAGCTCCAACAGATTTATGTGGTTGGACGTTACTTGTGGGGACCACACGCCGTGCAGAGTCTGCTGTAGGAGGTGAGCCCCCCACCCAGTGAGATGCGTCGGTCGTGAGAGTGGCTTCTACTGCGGGGTTGCGGGGATGGTGAAGGTTTTCCCCTTCAAGAGGTTTTCTCTCGACCACCACTGCAGAGAGAGCACAAGGGCTGGCGCGACAACCACCAGATCTTCCCATTGTCCGCTGGCTGTTGAGCCACTCTTGCATGGGACGCAGACACGCGTGAGGAACTACATAAATGCAGGACGCCATCATTCCTAACAGTCGCTTGGCTTTGTGTACTGTCACTTCCCGACTGGCTACATACTGAGGGATCTGAAACAGCATGTTCTGAACCCTCTCATTGGAGGGGAAGACAAGGCCGTCTTTCATTTGAATTAGAGCTCCTAGAAACTGTTTGACTTGACTGGGGTATAGGCTGCATTTCTTCTCGTTGATGGGAGAATCCCAGACTGAATAAGAGGTCGATTGTCTTCCGAGTGTTCAATAGGCATGTTTCATAGGACTCCCCTGTTATGAGCCAGTCGCTGAGGTAAGGGTAAACCGGAACAGATAGTCTGCGCAGGTGTGCTGCCGCTAATGCCAGTACCTTTGTAAACACCCATGGTGCCGAGGCAGCGCGAAGGGGAGTACCTTGAACTGATACTGCTTGTCCTCTATCATGAACCGTTGGTAGTTTGTGCGCTGGCAACATGGAAATATAAAAGTATGCATCTTTCATGTTCAGTGTTGCCATGTAATCCCCATGTTTCAACAGCGGGATTACTTCATGTAAATATTTCCAAGTAAGTGTTGTCATCTGCTAGTTGCCTTTCTATTTCCAGTTTGTATTGCTCTGAGTTCATCACCACTAGGGCTCCTCCCTTATCGGCCGGTTTCAGTATTAAGTTCGGATTTTGCCACTGTTTATTTAGCACTTGTTGTTCTCTTTTCGAAAAATTCGTTATTGATCTTTTCTTGTAGTTCAATTTTTCCAAATCTTTCAAGACTTGTTTTTGAAACACATCAATGGATTTTGGATTGGTGGCATGAATGTGCTCTTCGGTTTCATCTCCACATACGGGCAATCTTGTTTGCTTGTTCCCCATTCACATGTGTCAAAGAATAGTTTCAATTTCATTCTGGCGAGTTAGTTTAAAAAAATCAATTTTTTTCTTTCAAAAGTGAGCTACTGTGATAAGGGATGAACGAAATGCCCTTTTGTAAAGTTTTTTCTTCAAATTTACTGAGTCTGTAGTCTGAGATGTTAATCACTAATTTCGAAGGGATTGTGTCCTCCGACGTATTCCTCATCTTAGTATCTCCTTCCAGCTCTGCTGGCCTCGGAAACATTTTTCTCTCTAGAGGGCGCTGCGCGTCGACGTCCTCCGAGTCGATGTCCCTCGACAGCCGCCGTATCGACGTCGACGTCATCCTGCCTATAAAGGCTGCGCGCAGCGTCCGTTGCTCAGTTCCGTTTTTCCACGCTTACTCAGTGCCTCGGAATACCGTTGCTCAGTTCTTGTCAGATTAATCCTATTTACCTCGAGTCATTCGATCCGTACTCGATGGCTTCCTCGTCGGAACCGACAACTCCTCGATCCGGCTTCAAAAAATGCCGAGATTGTGGGGAAAAAAAATGTCACTGACTGACCCTCACAGAGTTTGTCTGTGGTGTTTGGGAGCTGAACACCATTGTTCGGAATGCGAGGACTGTATGTCCATGACAGCTAAGGCCCTGAAGGAGCGTAGGGGGAAGCTGGAGAAAGGTAAGACTTTTAAAGCTTCTTCTTCGTCGACGAAGTCGAGACACTCGTCTCGTCACCATTCGCGCTCCAGGTCTCGGAGTGGGTCTCATCACCCCTCGAGATCGAAGCACTCGAAGAGGAGACGTCGAAGATCCCCTTCTCCGTCTTCCTCTGTTTCGCCAAAAAGAATCCCTTGCCCCACGAAACATAGTTCCCGGGCTGAATGGGAGGAATTCCGCAAAAATATGATGAGCGTCTTCGAGAAAGCGGCCTCGACCCCCTCGAAGACTGCCATGAGCGATGCTCTGGTCGAAAGACCCGAACGTCAAAAACGCCGCGAGTCGCAGTACCCAGCGAAGGAAACCTCTCAAGCGCGTCTCGAACCCTCGAGTAGGACTATGCCGTCGACGCTGAGGTCGATGTCTTCGACGCCGTTGTCGAAGGGACCTTCGACACACGGGTCTGTCGACTCGACGCCAGCTTCGACACCAGCGTCGACGCCAAGAAAAGTCACGGTTACGACACATCCAGTGACTATCCCCAGGTCCTCGACGTCGATGGCTTCGAGATTGTCGAGTAGAATTCCAATTCTGTCGAGGTCTTCGAGGCCTCCGCCTTTGTTTTCGACGCCACGCTCGAAGCCTTCGACGTTTTCGAGGCCGATAATGACAAGTTCGGCACCCTCTGCCTTGGAAATGGGATTTACTCCCTTTATGAGTTCAGAACAATTGAGAACTATGTCCTCAATTTTGGAAGAGGGTGAATTGTCTGAACAGGAAGACACATTTGAGTTGCAGGGACCTGTAACCCCAATTGGAGAGGAATTTTCCCCTGAAGAACGCAGGTTAAAGGATCTTCATGATTCCTTACATGAGGCAAGTGGGTTAGACACTTCCCCTGAGGTGGAGTTTGCTAGGCCAGACCCGGGGGAGCATGCTGAAACCCCCTATATTGCCTTAATGGCCAGGATCACAGAGTTCATGGGGTGGTCTGCACCTTCACAATCTTTCCAACAAGATGACCTCACGGATATTCTTGACAAAGGCCCACAGGAGGATCCTGTGGTGCCTTTTCATAAAGCTCTTCAGAGGAAGATCATGACAAACTGGGAAACCCCAGATGTCGTACCAGCAGTAAATAAAAAACTGTCTACAAAGTACAGGGTATCTTCTACAGACCCGGAGTTTTTGTCTAAACACCCATCCCCAGAAAGTCTGGTGGTACAGGCAGCATCCTCTACCGATGTCAAAACGGCTTATCCTACCGTCCCACAGGACAGGGACGATAAAAAATATGATGCTATGGCAAAGAAAGTCTTTTCAGCATGTAGCATGGCGTTAAAATCTGTTAATGCTACTTGTACCCTTGCTAGGTTCAGCCATACACTTTGGGAGTGTGCTTCTACAGCGGCTGACTGCATCCCGGAGGGAGAAGAAAGGGATGCGTTCCTGAATATTATACAGGACGGTAAAGACGCTATGTGCGAATCCCTCCAGACGGGCATTGATTCGGCTGACACTATCAGCAGAGCAATGGCGGGAAGTACATCAACCAGGAGATTCGCTTGGTTGAGAAAGTCTGGTTTTGCCCCAGATGTGCAAGCCAGGCTCTTGAACATGCCATTCGATGGCTCTTCTTTGTTAGGGAAAAAGGCAGATGACAGTTTAGAGAAACTGCAAACTTCAAAAGCAGCAGCAAAATCCCTAGGAGCTGCAATCCGTCAGACTCCCTTTCGTCCCACAGGAACCTCTGCGAGGGGCAAGTCCTTTCGCTTCTACTCCGCATTCGGAAGAGGTAGAGGACGACCGGCTCAAAGGGGACAAAGAAGAACTACCCGAGGTGGACGGGGTAGATATTCAAAAGCCGCAGCAACAGCAGGTGCCTCTACCATCGGCATCAGCCGCCCCAAAACCACTCTGAGGACTTCCCTCACAGGACACCTGTAGGAGGCAGGTTGACTCAACATCTGGCGGTATGGCACGTCAGATGCTTGGGCATTGGAAACAGTTGCCCAAGGTTACTGCCTGCCTTTCCTACGTATACCTCAGAGTCATCCACCGGGGATCAGCTCTCAGAAAGCTCCAGATCCGCTCCTCTTGCAGGAAATTTTGGACCTGCTAGAGAAAGGTGCCATAGAACCGGTACCTGTAGCGGAGAGGAACAAGGGCTGGTACTCCCCTTACTTTCTCATTCCAAAGAAAGACGGAGGACTGAGACCCATCTTGGACTTGCGAGAATTGAACAAATTCCTCAGAAAAGACAAATTCAAGATGGTCACTCTTTCTCAGATCCTCCAGGCCCTTCAGTTCCAGGACTGGTTGATATCTCTGGACCTTCAGGACGCTTATTTCCATGTGCCTATCCATCTCAAACACAGGAAATACCTGAGGTTCGCAATTGGCAACTCTCACTATCAATTTCGAGTGCTGCCATTTGGGCTGAACTCCGCCCCAAGGGTCTTCACCAAGTTAATGTCGGTAGTGGCTGCAAGTCTAAGGAGGGAAGGGATTCACGTCTACCCCTACCTGGACGATTGGTTGATCAGGGCTGTTTCTTCGGAACAAGCTCAGATCCAGCTAAATCACGTGTGCCACTTCCTTCACAGACTGGGCTTCTCCCTCAATTTAAAGAAGTCACAAATGATACCATCGCAGAGACTCCAGTTCATAGGAGCGATCCTGGACACTTCCCTGGGAAAAGCCTCGCCACCAGAGGTGAGGGCTCAAGATATTCTACAGATGGTAACCAAGTTCCAACATGCCCAACGTCTCCCAGCCTTCGACTTTTTGAGGTTGCTAGGCCTCATGGCATCCTGCATTTTCCTAGTGCCAGAGGCTCGCCTGAGAATGAGATCCCTCCAGTGGGCACTGAGGACTCAGTGGTCACAATTCTCAGGGAGAATGACAGATCTTCTTCAGGTTCCCGGCAGGGTGGCTCGAGACCTTCAGTGGTGGGCCCGTCAGGAGAACATTCTGAAAGGAGAACAGTTTTGGCAACCCTGGCCGGAGATAACAGTAGTCACGGTTGCCTCACTCACGGGGTGGGGAGCCCACGCCACGACTTGACCATCAGCGGTCGTTGGTCTCCATCGGAGTCCAGACTACATATCAACCTGTTAGAGCTGAGAGCCATCAGACTTGCGCTGAAGGCGTTCCTGCCAGCTGTACAATTGAAGAACGTCCTGATAATGACGGACAACACGGTGGCCATGCATTACCTCAACAAAAGAGGAGGCGTAGGATCACTACCCCTGTGCAGAGAGGCGATGCAGCTCTGGTTTTGGGCAATCCAAGAAGGAATCTCTCTATCGGCAGTTCACCTAGCCGGAGAGAAGAACTTGACAGCGGACGCTCTGAGCAGGCAGAACACAGTCTCCCACGAGTGGGAGCTAGCTCAGGAAGTCCTTCAAGAGATCTTCGCCCTTTGGGGAACCCCTCAGGTAGATCTGCTCGCCACCAGCCTAAACAGGAAATGCGACCTGTTCTGCTCAAGGGAATTTCCCCCGAGAGGAGCTCTGGGAGACGCGTTCATAGTGGACTGGGAGTTTCCGCTTCTGTACGCGTTCCCACCGGTCCCTGTCATTCCTCAAATGATCAGGAGGTTGAGAAGATTCCGGCGAACCATGATCCTAATTGCCACGGATTGGGCCAGGAGAACGTGGTACCCGGACCTTCTGGACTTGTCCATCTGCCCTCCAATTCGACTTCCACTCAGAGAGAACCTACTCTCACAGAAGGGAGGTCAGGTTCTCCATCCAGACATCAAAACCCTCAACCTTCACGCTTGGCTTCTGAAAGGCTGAGGTACAAGGATTGGGACCTCCCTGATGATGTTATGGAGGTGTTGCTTTCGGCAAGGAGGCCAGCAACAAAGTCTTTATACCGCTGCCGTTGGAACAGATTTTGCAGCTGGTGTAGAGAACAGAATATCGACCCTTTTTCATGTGGTACACCAATGGTTTTGTCCTTCCTACTATATTTGGCAAATTCAGGCCTTCAAGTTGGCACCATTAAGGGCTATCTCGCAGCGCTATCCATCTTTAAGCGTACTGCGGAAGAACCATCCTATTTCAAAATACCCTTGGTAATACAGTTTCTAAAGGGGTTAACCAATGTTTATCCCCCAAGACCATTCCAAGTTCCCCTATGGGATTTAAACTTAGTACTAACTTTCCTGATGGGCACACCTTTCGAACCTCTCCATTCTTGTTCGTTAAGATTCCTTACCCTTAAAACTGTTTTATTAATAGCACTTACACAATATTTCACAAAGACAAAGTTGTCCTGCAAGTGACGCCTAATTTTCTCCCAAAGGTGGTTTCTGAATTCCATATCACTCAGAAGATTACCCTACCATCTTTCTATCCTCCTCCTCACCCGGGGAAAGAGGAAGAGAGGTTACACAGGCTAGACCCTAAGAGGGCTTTAAGTTTTTACATCAGTAGACTAGCCAGGATAAGACAGGCAGACCAGCTGTTTGTAGGTTACGCAGGTCACAAGCTGGGGTTACCAATAACTAAGCAGACCATTTCCAGAGGGATCATTCTAGCCATTCTGGAATGTTATAAACTGGCAGGGAAAGAGCCCCCTCAAAACCTTAGGGCTCATTCTACCAGAGGTATTGCAGCTTCATCGGCCCTCAAAAGAGGCGTACCGGTTAAAGACATCTGTGCGGCCGCTACATGGTCGTCTGTCCATACCTTTACACGTTTTTACAATTTGGATTCCTCCTCCAGTCAAGAGACTAGGTTTGGAAGGGCTGTACTGCATTCTATTCATCAATAGAAGACAGCGTGAAGTCAGTACTCCCTCCTCCGATAATAGAATACTGCTATGGGAGCCTATCTAAGATGAGGAATACGTCGGAGGACACAATCCCTTCGAAGAACAAGTTACTTCTTACCTTGTAACGTTCTTTCGACGGAATGTTCCTCCGACGTATTCCTCATCGACCCTCCCATCCATCCCCGCAGTTCTACTTCCCTTGTTGTTGCAGCTTACGCTCCTTCAGGGTGATTAGTTTAGTCCAGAAAGTATTATTGTGGGCTACAAAACGGAACTGAGCAACGGATGCTGCGCGCAGCCTTTATAGGCAGGATGACGTCGACGTCGATACGGCGGCTGTCGAGGGACATCGACTCGGAGGACGTCGACGCGCAGCGCCCTCTAGAGAGAAAAATTTTTCCGAGGCCAGCAGAGCTGGAAGGAGATATCCAAGATGAGGAATAAACTGCCGAGTTAGTTTTAAATTAGCCTCCTATGAAGGCAAGCAGTTCCTCCAAAAAAGGAGAGCTTCGTGGTGGCCTATATAGGATTATTATCCTAAGTGAATGTTATGAATCCATATTAAGTTTGAGTTGTATTGCCTCACAAGAATCAAGGTGTGGAGGTGTGGAAATGTAAAAATCTAAGGTTTGTCTAAAAATCATGGCCACACCGCCCCCTCGACCTGTATTCCGATCAGTGTGCAAACAACTATATCCATCTGGTGTTGCAAGTGACAGTATGTAAAGTTCCATCATGAAGTCACGTCTCAGTAAGAAGGAGGACACCAAAACTGTTCTCGGTGATAGAGATTTCTGTGGCGTGCAGAACTAGAGAGCATGTATTAATAAGTACATAATATGATATATTTGTAACGCGCCTATACACAAGTGTTTCAAGGCGCGACGAGGCAGGTGGGGGGGGACAAGGGGAGACAGACAACGATCCTACTAGGCCAGGTGTCATTCAGATCGCGCAAGGGTAGAGGGGAAGGGAAAGTGCAAGGGGGAAGGGAGAGGGGAAAGTGCAGTTGTGGTTATCCTCCGAGAACGATATTATATTTTCTGAACATTTTCGAAAGAATTTAAAATGGGCTAGGTCGCTAATGAATCAATGGTCTTTGCTCGAGTAGTAGTCAGAGTGGATACATAGGCGGAGTCATTCCCCTCCCGATGTCTAACGGGAGGGGAATGACTCCATGTCGGGCTTACGTGCCCGACGTGAAATTAAGTACGGGCAAGGACGGCAACAATTATGGGGAAATGTAGTTCAGACGGGATTACAGGACCCGGGAGCAGCAACAAAGCAGTAGAACACAAGATTAACTAAAGTGGGCACACCTAATACTCACAACGGAGCGACGATACAATTAATAGCACCTAAAAAATGGCTAAGAACCAATTTAGTAAAAATATTCTAAATGTACTAGATAAAACCTATAAAGTACTAAAAAGGTTATAAAAATAATCTAAAACTAATTAGCATCAATATAAAATATATCAGGCAATGTCAAACATATAATTCAACTTGCACGAGGAGCAGAATGCAGTTTAAATAGCCGGAACAAACCGGCTCCTACGTGCCTGACATGGAATTAATACTGGCAAGGACTACAGGAACAGGAGCAGTACGTAGTCGCTGCTGAATTTCAGCCACCCGAGTGTACAAGGTAGTTAAAATGTCTAAAGACATGTCCCTTGGCGTGGGAGCAGGTGCTGGGCCCAGTAGTGAAAGGCTGAGAAGGCTGACGAGATGATGCCATTTGCAGAGGCATTGGCATAATCGGGTCAGGCTTCCTTTGACTACATTCCTGGTCAGAACAAAAACCCTGTTTGGTTCCCCTCTGAACTGGTATAGTGTGCTGGATACCTCCGGGGGGATCCCAAAATTGCCAAGGTGAATAGGTGCAGCCTTGGTGGGTCTAGGCAGAAATTCCTTAGCTGGAGGCATGTCCCTCACCAAATACGAGCCTTCAAGGAAAGAGGCGATGACTGGAGCCTGTGGAGCACAAAAAAGTGCCACTGTGGACTGACAACCGTCTTTGACGAACCCTGTGGGGTGATCGAAGCGGTCAATGAAAGACCAGTCTTCGTAGATGAGGTCAACGATGAGGTACTCATCGATGGAGTGGTCGCCGACAGAGCAACTGTCCTGGTGCATGAGGATGTCGACGACGGAGTCTATGACTGTGGAGCCGCTGACTGGTCCTTGCGCGACTTGCCCTTTGATGAGGCATTGTGTTTAGCTGATGGCGTTAGAGATTTTCTCACGGACGGAACCTGCTTGCCGGTAGGGTAACCATGAGAGCCGGTGCTGGCGACCGTCCCCTTGACAACCTGGGTTCCGCAACCACAGTAACCGCCAACTATGGTGGTGTTGGAACATGTGATGATTTTGCCTTATTTTGAAACTTCACCAGGGAAGCATCTTCAAAGGACCTCGACTACTCTGTCATGGGGAGCATGCTCTTTGAACCTACCGGCGCTGGAAGAGGCATGACTATGCCCGGTAGCCGCATCAGAGACCTTCCCCTTCCTCGATCCACGCCACTAACATCTGATGATGGTCCTTCAATGTCTTGGAGAAGGCTGCCGGGCAAATCGAACATCCATCCGCATCATGGTCGGGATGTACGCAGTAGATACAGCCGAGTTGCCGATCTTCAATGAGGATATTCTTCATGCCACAGCTCTCACAGGCCCTAAAGAGACTTTTCTTCGTGGCATCTGCCACGGTGGTGAAGCAAAGGCCCAATCCTAGATCTATGGCGTCAAGAATTGGAGATCTGACGATGGACCAAGGATCTCCTCCGGTAAGGGGTCCCTGTCCCTGGTAGTTACAACATGACTAAAGATGAATAATAGACGAATTCTTGCACAAATAGGCAAAAATAGCAAACACTTGTCAGATTTCGAGGAGCGAAATGCAAGGACTATGATGATTCTTGCAGAGTCCTCATAGAACCCCTACCTAAAGTCTCCTTCCAGGCAGCCAGGGGAAGGCAGCCGCTATCTGATCCGAATCCTGGGGGTGGTATTAGCCGGGAGGATCACTTGGGAGGAGAAGGGCCACAAGGGAATAGGAGGGCTCTGCTAGGAGAGATGCAGCATTTATCCTCTTCAGAGGGGGAGCTTTCCATGATACCAGAATATTTAATGTTTTGCTGTCAGAGTAAGGCATCCTTTCCCAAAAATAACCACCTTGTTTGAAGTGAAAACTATTGTGATGAACATGGGAATAGTATATATGGGAGTCAGAGCCTTATTACCCTGGCTTCTGATAAATATAATTCCCCTTAAGTCTGAACCAATCATTAACCTCTCTAAAATCCTTCCTTCCCTAGAACTAGATCTGATAAACCAAGTGTATTGAATGGAGTTGAAGGCTGTACGTGTGATGTAAAAAGTAACCACAACACTGGGGACTTCAAGTCCCACAATGCCCCAAGTACTGGAACGAGGAAGAGGGGCTCAGAGGCACAAAACTGCAATATGCAGTCTAGTGGTTCCAATGACCCACACCTGAGCGGGACCTGTGAATATTTAAGGCCCCCTTAGGTGCAGGCCATAAGAAAAAGAAGGTGGAGCAGTAGCAGCAGTTGCTAGCTGCAATTCCAGCCGCAGAAGCAGAGGAACAAAGGCGCTTCAGCCGCCACGATCGCTGAAGCAGTGTTTGGTCCTGAGAGGGCCTTCGGTGTAGAAAACCTGAACTGCAGAGGTCGTGAAGTGGTACAGTGGCAGGCTGTCCCGAGAGAGAAGCTCTCTTTATATGGCACTTGGTGCCAGTGGCTGGCGAGCACCGGAGCTGGAGGAGCAAGACAGGCTCCTTTCCCAATTGGCACGGTCCGCGGGAATGCAACTGAAGCTGTCAAACATTCAGGAAAGCACAGAAGCAGCAGTGGCTTGTGCGGACGCCTGTAGAGAAAGCGGTGATTTGGCCTGTGTTAGGGTAACCTCAGAACGCTCTGTAGTCTAACGCTGCCCACTAATCAATGCTTTGAATACCAAACGAATGCAAGAAATTTACATGGGCAATATACTCACTTTAAAGGAAAGCCAGAAAATAAATGTTACAATTACTATTGTCCAGAGGGAGCAATATTGAAGCAAGATAAAGACCTGCACTGCCAAAGTAAAGAGGGGGCAATACTAAAGAAAACTATAACCACCATTGCCAAAGTAAAGAGGGGGCAATACTGGAGAAAATCTATAACCACCATTGCCAAATTAAAGAGGGGCAATACTGGAGAAAATCTATAACCACCATTGCCAAATTAAAGAGGGGACAATACTTCAGAAAACATAGCCCGTATTGGCAATATAACAAGAGAACAATATTGCAGAGAAATTGTAACGATTACTCCCAGAGTGAGGAAGAGGCAAGAGTTAAGCCTTACAACAAGCATTGCCTTCGCCAAGGAAAGGCAAATGGCAAATGTGACAGAGACATTGTCAACAGTTGTTTGATGTGGAGTTAAGAAATAAAGAGTGGTAGGAGAGAAACCTTCCTTGTAAGAAGTATCAAGGAGGAGCGGAACAGAACCTGCATTGCCTATGGCAAATGGATCAGCGCAACAAATATCACTAAATTGTGAATCTTGATGATGTTGAAAGTCAAAGACTTTTCGAAAAGTGTGAAGCAAGACTTACCACAGAGTACTTGTAATAGTGTCAAGAGTGTTTATCCGGACAGGCGAATACACCAGGAAGGGGAGTATTTAGTGGGAGTCCTGGCAGGCTAGTGGACCAGGAAGAAGACATTGAAGTACTGTGTTGTGGTTAAAGATTGTGAAGGAAAGAAAGTGGCAAGGCCATTATTGTGTTTGATGAACTGTGGTAAAAACCATTGTGACTAAAACATTGTTGTGAATCAAGACAAGTTGTGGGAGTATTTGTTTTCCAAGAAGGGTAAGTGATTTGGGAATATTAACTATCCGTTTGAACATAAAGACTTTTTGTGGGAACTTTGTCAAATGCCAAGTAAAAGACTTTTGGAGTAAGAAGAACTTTAGAAGTATAACTTGGCTATACAAAAGGAACTTTATTATTTGGAACTTTGATTGGAAATCTATCTTTGTACCTGGGGAAGGGGATCTGACCCAGGCATAACTGTTGTTTCTGTTAAACCTGAATTTCCATATTCAGCCTTTATCAGTTTAATGAATGTACAAGTGTGAGGGGCAGATTCCTTTTGTTAGAGTATTTTCCCATAGTTTTATTTGATAGGCGGGGAAATCCTCTTTAGGGTAGGCATAGCAAGGTGTTTGTCACACCCTTTTGAGTTAATAAAATAGCCACTTGTGAAAATCGTTACCAAATGGTCTGCCCCACATTTCTGACCCTTCACAACTCCCAACACATGAAACGTGTGCTAGAAATCTGAAGGTGGCCACCAGGGGTGGAGCTTAAGAGGACGAGCGTCATTGGCTGGGACAGTATGATCCACAGCGACACTAATCGGCTATACAAGCGACAAGCAGTTTTTTAGCTTAGCGCTTAACTTCTTAATTTTACTGAGAATTCCCAGCATGACAGGGAATATTCATGAGCATGTGAATTTATTCAAGACCCCATGCTTGAGAATGATTTTTTTTTGTTTAAAGTGTGGGAAAATCCTTGCGCAGTGCATTGTAATAGCACACTTAACCAGTATTGCTTAGAAACCTGAAGGCCATCTTTAAACTCATTCTGTATTTGCGATTAATTTGCTTGTTTTTGTAAAATGAAAATGATTTCATGTACGTGTTGTAAATGTGTACGGTTGGGCATGTCTGGGATATGTTACGCAAGGGAGGCAGTCAAGTAGGTTTCCTTAAACTATCATCAGGTTCACTAGGTTCGTCACTTACTTCAGATAAGTTCAGAGGAGGAACAGTTTATAGAGTAAGGACTCCCAAAGTCCAATAGGATAGCACGAAGGCAGTCAAAAGAAGGCTAGGAGAAGAAGCCCTGGGGTGAAGGAGAGCAGCAACCGCTCAGACAGAAGAGCGCATAGGGAGAATCTAGAGAGAAAACAAGGCTGGCACCCGCAGGCAGGAGAGGGAGCGGATCCCGTGAATGGAGAGAGAGAGAGAGAGAGAGAAAGCAAGGGAGAGCCGCAGCCGAAGATGAAGAGAAACCAAGGTAACAGAAAGAAGCCGTGTGGGAACAGCAGGCAGGCGGGAAGGCAAAGCAAGAGTAGGCAGAAAGAGGAAGGGCTTGGTGCCGAGCGAAGGGCAGAGGCCGAAAACCAGCATCAGACCCAAAGACAGGTAGCTCACGGGTTGCAACGCGCTGACCACCGGGTGCCGAATGGCTAAATGCAAACCAGCGGAGGCCATGTTGGAAAGGACTGGACCGTCACTTAAGTTGCCAAGAAGCGCAGTGTGCTGATCAATGGCGGTGTAATCTCCATTCATTCCACAAGTGCCGTCTGAGGGGCAGGTGACAACTATGCACACACATTTAAATAACTTAACTCTTTGCATACTCATAACAGCATTGATGTATTGTGCAATACAGACGTGGATCCTCTGAAATCTTAATTTGGGTTGCTAAAGTCTATCCCCGTTCAAGAACCGTTTGTGGGTGAACCACAATATTGGATTCTGCCATTGCCAGATTTAGTGGCTAAAGGGTTTGGCACTTTACTGCCTCCAATCTCGCTTAGTAGTGCCGGAAAACCTATTGCCGATTGGTACTTCAGTGCAAATAAAAAGCTGCAAATAAAACATGTCATTTGCAGAGAACTGTGGTTGTAGTGAAAGTCACGGGTTTGACTACCCTTCCATTCTTCTGAATTAAAATGACTCAATTTCAAGTAAAAAGCGAAAAGTATTAAGAAGCCAATTTCCATGTTTGATTCTTGCCCAAGAATAGCTTGAATTAATCAGAACAGACATGTGAAAATGAACACTGTTGGCACGGACTGCGCAAATATGAACTCTCACCTCCTTGATCTTGCTTACTGAGGTTTGTGTTTTCTGTGCAGGGGGTTGGACATGGTGGGAGAGTAAGGCACTAAACGAAAAATATATGCCTGAGTTGATCAAAATAAGAGCCTATGCTATTACTGTGAATAATTAGTTCACATTACACAAATCTCAATTGATTAGAAACAAAGACTTGCTACGTTTATAACCAGAATTTGGCATTCCGTCCTATGCGCCACTAACTGTTTTACAGAAAAAAAGAGAAACTAGTTAATAGTTACACAATACTTCAAATAATTTTGTTAAAAGTTTCAATACGATAATTTGCTATTATCCAATTGTTAAATAAAGATCAAACAAATATTTAATTTGATCTTTTTTATATAAGGGAAGTTTCAATACGATAATTTGCTATTATCCAATTGTTAAATAAAGATCAAACAAATATTGAATGTGATATTTTTTCATATAAGGGAATTGCACGTATATTTTAGAACATTTAATCATGCAAAGATCACATACACAGAATAAATCAATTATACATTTCCGTTATAATAGCAGTATTCCACCATGAAATCGATTGCCAACCGAGATATCTAATCACCAATTAGGGGTACATTCTTTACTTCAGTATCTATCCATTCCGATGAAGAGTAGCAGGCCCCAGCAATGGAAAACAAATCAAGCTTCTAGCATGTGTGCTATAAGAGGACGATACTATCACAAAGTAAGAAATCCTTGCGTCATACACTACAGGTGAAAAAGGAGGACACGTTCTACCCAACTTAAGTAGTGAAAGAGACTAGGCTAAAAAGATAAGTTACATATTATCAATGCCCAATTTACGATTTAGCATGAAAGTTGGAAGTCCACTGAGTCTTGCAGCGTAAGAGGATCAAGTATCTCTGTATTACTAAAATTATTGGGTATTCACTCCTAAATACAATAAGCAAGCATGGATGGCACAAATAAGGAAAGAAATGTGAACCAGCTACAGGACTAGACTTAGCGTAACTATCTAGAATTCCTGGTCTAAGAGAATCTTGAAAAGAAAATGTATTAATTTAAGTATTAGTGATTTGTAAAGCCCGACCTGTGAGCACGACCCACAGGGGAAGGATGGATTCTGCTCTTCATAGTCATGGAACATTCTGATCAGTTAAGTGAAGAGGGTGAGGGATAGGGAATGCTGGGGGAATAAAACAGGCAAATAAGTGACGTATGAGTAAACCAATGCGCAAGTACGGGCAGCTAAAAGCCAGGTGTTACAAGAGTACACAAGCTAAGGGTAAATCACCAGTAAGATAGATCCAGCAGGGTCCAGCTTCTTGGGTCATGTGTTGAAGGGTTTTTGTTAATAAAAAGGTCTTCATTGGTTTTTCTCAGCAGCAAGTGGTTTTCTTCCGCTTTAAGTTTGATAAGATCCATGTTCCGCCACAAAGCTCCCTTGTCCAATGAAGTCGGATGGAGTGTGACAAACACGTCAGGTCTTAGGAGCCTTGTGGGACAGTACTTTTAAAATATTTTGTTTAAACAAATTAGGGCCTGTGCCCAGTAAGCTTGGAGGTTAATGCAGCGAGTTTTGAACATGACCAGAGAATCCAGAGGCAGCCAGTATAGACATTTTTGGCATGTCAGATTTGGTCTCTAGGTCTCAAACCTAGGATCACTCTAGCAGCCTTGTTTTGGATGATCTGGATTTGGCAGCTAAAACATTTAGGTGGGGTGGTTACAGTAATCCAGCCCGGAGAGTACCTGGCTCCCATAAGGCTCCCATCACCTTCACTTTGTGAGAGAAGTTAAGAAATGGGAGAAGGCATGTGAAGTTGGAAATTAGATTTCTTTATGGTTTAGAGACTTGTGCGGCAATGGTGGGAAGATCAAACATAACTCAAATGTTATGAGCTACAGAGACAATGCCAGAAGGGAGAACTAGTAGCAGACCAGGAGAACGTGAAACAAGCTGCGATGAGGGTGCCCAAGTAGCTGGGATGAGGGTGCCCAAGTAGGCAATTCATTTTTAGAAGCACCAGTTGTTGCAGTCCCAGATTTGTTTAATCCGGGTTATGCGGAGGGTGGTATCAGGAACTGTACCCCTTAGACTGGAGAAAATCTGTGTGTTATTGGAATAGGATTGGACAGTGAAGTAAACGGGGCAATGAGGGCAGCCTTTGTGTTCAGAAGGGTGTTGAAGAAACTCTATCCAGGCAAGGCATGGGTGCAGGGATTTTGCTGGTCTGGCTAGTAGCAAATGGGGATCCATCCAGAGGGGGCCGGCCACAAGGAAGTTGAAGAGGGATAGATTTGCTGAAAGAAAAAAAAAGTGTCTAGTTTATGACCGCCAACCCCCCCCCCCTCCCAACAGCAGAAGTTGGAGCAGAGAGTGACATATTTATGAACAATGAGCCACAGCAGTTCAAGAAGAGGGATGCAGATTTGGTTTTCCAATCACAGAACCAACATCTCAGTGTCCAGCTATTTCGGTGTTGCCAACAAGAAAGGGGTACTCGGCCCATAGGAGATTGGCTCTCCTCCTCACTTACCCAGGTCTTGCAGCCTGTAGAGGTGGAGGCGCTGGTCAGGTCACGGCATAGGACTCTTCCTGACCTCCCACCGGTACTGTGAAGCACCAGAGCCCCATAACAATGCCCGTGCCATCTTCCCAACAGTGCGCATGCGGGGGACACCGCTAGCAAGGTTCAGTGCATGCCCATTGTTTGATGCTCTCCAACTGCTGTGCCAACACATGGCATCCACCTTCGTTAGGCACTCGGAACCAGCACTGAGTGCCTCTCAACATTCCTATGCACATTTACTCCATTTTCTGCCCATCATCAGTCTCCAATTCTTTGGAGTTTTCTGTGTCTCAGCTTCTTTACCCAAGTCTTTTCCTCTCCTTTTTTTAGCCTGACATGTTCCTGCATTGTCTTCTATTTGGTCCCTGACCTTCTTCGTCCTTGCCTTGGTGTTGTGCCTGCCTTGCCTTGTTCTTGTACCCGTTAGACCTAGCCCTTCATCTCATCTTCGTATCATCTCAGTTGGGGTATCCCGGGCCCAGTGCTCCAGATAAAAATTTGATGTGGGAGTATTTGACTCCCTATTTTTTAAAGTTGGGAGTAAAATATTTTCTAGGGAGTAAATATGCAAGTCCAATTCCTAATTAGAGCATTTCATAAGCATGTAATACATATATTTTTTTGTTTCTGGTTTATTAATAACAAAATCATTTTACTATTTACAACTCATCCACAAACAATATAAAAGCCTCCAAATTTACATACAAAGCAGACAATAAGACTAGACTCTCAGATCGAGACAGATTAGACAAAAACCTTTCTCCCAACGGGTTACATTTCTAACTAAATCGGGCATCCATTACTCCTTAAAAATATAATCTATGAATTTCAATGTAGCCAGAACCAAGCTTAATTTTTCACCAGTAAAAAACATGTCCCCACCCAACCCCCATTCAGTGGCCGACAAAGATTTTGTCTGCATAAACCACGTTTCCAAGTAGCGAGTTCGAATATCCGTTGCAGCTCTGCAAATTCCCACTAAGTGAAATAGTGTTTCCGGGGCCCCCACTTTCCCAACAAAACCTAAAAGACAAGTTGGCTTCTAATATCATCCACAGGGCCAGTTGGACTTCTCTTGTAGGGAGCATATTTAGGTGGCAATCTCATAAATATCTCACAGTAGTAGGCTGGGAGAAATATTTGGAGGTAAGATGGCACTTTATTTATGCTTCTTCAACCGGGATAGATCTCATCGCTAGCCTATTTTTAGAATATATTTTTTAACTGGGAAAAGGAAATGTTTTTGTAATAATTATTTATTTGCACCTAGTTATGCAGGCACATTAAAAGATACAGGTTTACTTCTTCCCATCACGCAGTAATTATAGCAGTTTCTTCTTGTGGTACTACGTGCACTGCTGTTCCAAACAATTTAATGGAGCTGTGCGAGTGAAAGCAGGGGCACAAGGTCACACATGCCGGTTTCCCATTTTTTGTTGGGAGCATCTGCCCATTTTTAGGGAGTAAACGTGGCCAATACACCCCTTATCTGTCGGTCTGCCGGGGTCAGTGCTTTGCGATATCCCTGCTCCACGTTAATCACAGGGATATGGTCGTCAGGGTGCAGAGAAAGGGGGCTGGATCTCTTCCACATACCACATCCGAGGGAAAATCTCTAACTGATTCCTGCACACCTTGTCTCCCTTGGTGCTTCATTGGACTAAAGTAGACCCTCCAATTCCATTGTCTGTTGGAGTATAAGGTACTCGGCGTTGGAGCACTGCGCACCTGGACCCTCAGAGTATGGATCAGGTTATGCACAGCTCGAAATCGCGGGGAGCTGGGAGAAATGGAGTTCCTGCTTGTAGCCTAGAAGAGCCTGGTTAACTTGATGCCAACAGCTAACAGGAGCCATGTTTGGCTCCTAAGGTGAACGGATACCGAAAAAGCACGCCTATGTGACACTAACTCTTGAGTTCAGGACAGTCTATAAATAAATAAGCATTAGGATGCATCTATATGACACTCAAATCATAAATAATGGGCAAGATGATATGTTTGCATCTTATGTGGAATTAAATTTGCGTGACGCTATGTACTCCATCCTCGTTCCCCAGTGGTAGCTCCTGCTTAGTGGTTAATGCTGAATACCCAGAAGCTGCTTTTAGCTGCTGCTAATCCAATCTTAATTTCGAACCCCGTTGTAGATGGTTTGGAAGTTAGCAATATAGTCAAGCCATTCTTTGGAGAACGAGGTTGAGTCACAAGGGCATTTGCAAATGGCAAGCCAGATGATTGTGTTGAGCAGGTAGTTATACTCACAAAGCATACGGTAGGGATCCTGGTAGTGGCAATGTAAGGAGGAGAAAGGAGGGATGCTGTCAAAGCTACTTTTAGTCTGTTACATGGATTGTACAACTTGCAGGTAGCAGTTTTTCAATGAAGGTAGCATAGTTGCTAGTGGAACGAGGTTTCCATTAGACCTCGAAACTAATGTAAAAACATCATAGGTCGCAGATGTTTGCCCATCTTGAGTTTGAGCTGCAGATTTTTAAGAGGTTCACAGCTTTGACAGCCTTTTTTTGGGAGGCACTAATTGAGGAGTGTGAGGGGGTACAGGATAGACCATCTCAATCGATTTTAAGGCTTATCTAGGGGGCTGGAGCTTGGGGGGGGGCAAAGAGATGTTGGTACAAGAAACCATGGTGTGTGGAGTTGGGGAAAGCTCATGTTAATGCAGATTAACTCCCATAAAAGCCCAGCCTCCGCATAATAGGATTCTTGTTTCATACACTGCTATAATCATCCACAGAAGAGTCCTAGCAGGCCTCAAGAACCTATTGGAAGCACAGTCCGGATTTCCTATGTACTATAGAACCAGGTTGTTCGTGGTCTAGATGCGTACATAGAAGGGCTTTGCCCCCTGTGTTTTCTTGGACATGCTTTCAACATGTCCACCCTGGCACTGTGGAAAGCTTAAAAGTCTGACCACTGTGACAGTATTCTTGTATCATAAATGTATTTAACAAAAGGCCTAGTTTGCTCGGAAACTAATGTGTTATTTTATTGCAGTCTATGTTGTAACCACAAAGGAGGAACACATTTTTTTTTTTAAAAGAGCAATTTACACATTTTTCAGAAAGATGTGAACATGGCAAATTCACATTTCTGATATATAACCCTTCTCGAATGTTATTAAAGGCTTTCCTGGTAAACAACGTTCCCAGATCCCCATTGCTCTTACCAGAAGTCTGTTTTGGGGCACATTACCTTCTGTTTCACACCCATTCTTCTCCTCTTTGGCTGGCTGGCAGAAGAGCCCCCCAGCCATGATGTGATGCTTGGGTGCACTGGTGTTCACATTTGTTGGCGTGTGACCTGAACGTGTACCTCCGTCCTCCGAGGAAGCATATCATAGCCTCATGAAAGAGTCAAAGCATAGTAACACGAGAGAGGTGCCAGCCCTTCACTGCATATAGAAGCACAGGCATCTGGCCCATTCTACCCTACCTACCCTCTTGCACATTCACGTTTACCTTTCACACAGAAATCAACACATCCTGCATAGGAAGCTCAGTCTACAAGGTTACGTAGGATACGTATTACTATACATTGATAGCCTACGTCCAAGTAAGTCACCACCGTGTCTCACTTTAAACTAAAATAAAGTCTAGTACGACGTGACATGGAAACAAGCTCAAACAATAATCTTTTTCACATCAAGGTACCAGGCCTTTTTAATTTTACTGTAGCAGTCTGACCACTCCATTTCCGTACCTTCTGTTACCAACATGATATGATATGGCATTTATAACGTGCCTATACACAAGTGTTTCAAGGCGCGACGAGGCAAGGGAGGGGAACAAGAGGACATAAAACGATCCTACTAGGTCAGGTGTCATTCAGATCGTGCAAGTGCGTGGGAAGGGAGGAAAGGAAAGTGCAGTACATGGGAATAGATAAATAAAATAGCGGCCGGCAAGTGCAAGGGTAAGTGCGGACATCAGCTATCGAGGTCTGGTGGTGGGGGGGACTGTAGAGATACAGAACAGTCCCTGAGTGCGGGGGTTGCCAGGTGGGCAGTGCAGGTGTGTGACGCTGGCAGGTGAGGGACCTGGGCCCAGGATCAGAAGGGTGTCCAGGTAGCCTTTGTACAGATTCTATTATTGATTATGCCACTATTGGCTCAGACGTGGCAGTCGCAGAATTCATATTCTGGAATTTGGCCTGGGGTACAAAGTATAGAGGCGCTCAGGCAATTGAGCAAACAACCTTGCAGGATTCACTGAGCACACGCTTGACCACTCGTACAACCACGACTGAATTGTGTACTAGCATACGATTCTCCAATTTTGCCTTAGCTTTGAAACACAATCCAATTATCAAAGCACTTCAAGATATAGCCATCTCCTCCCTTTATCAGACCCATGCTCCACCTAACTGGACTGACATGGGCCTATGCTATCACAAAACATTCTGCATATCTCCTTCCAATGTTTGTAGCATCTGCTTTCCACTTTTCCGTCCCTTCTCTTCCCCCTCGCTCATTTTCTTTCTTCCAAAAGAGTAAGGTCAGGTTACCCCTTGTAGGGCCAAAGTGCACCACTCCAGGGACAAGCCTAGGAGCTCTAATACTAATGCAGTTCTTTAGTGCATTATAAAAATGTATTACATGTGATAATGCAATTCCATTATAACAGTTTACAGATCGGCAATTCCAGCTAATTACCAGTTTGGAAAATCCAAATACATTTCCAGCCTACACATGTCACAAGCCTCTGTCCAGGTATAAAAGTCACTTACCATCCTCGCATCTCCGGTATGAACGCAAATTCTCGACATGCACACAGCGCACAATTTCGTACTCACCGAGAGCGAGTCATCACTTTTCAATGGCTAAGGTGGGTGGGGGAAGCACACACTTGTGTGGTGGCCTGCGTGGTTTGAATAATTCCAGCAATCTCCCAATTGGACCATTTCAGTATAAACTATGATTAACAGCAGCATATTCCCTGTTTGACCAGTCACAGTATATTCCTAGTTTGACAACCCCAGTAAATTACCAGGCTGTATGAATCCAGAATATTTCTAGTGCAGCAACCCAGGTTTACAAAAGACTAGTATATTGCCAATTTCGAAATATCATACATCCGATTTCCAAAATCCTAGTTGGACAACCTCAGTATACCCCCGATATGAAAATCGCAGGGCATTGGTAGTTTGACAAATCTCAGATTATTCCGACATCGTCAATCCAGTTTTCATAACTGGTATATGTGCAGTTTGACAATTCCATCATACTTCACTTTGTACAATGCCAGTACAATTTAAAATCTAATTCACACTACCCCGGTGCATTTCAATTCTACATAATCTCAGAATAAACACAGTACAGTACAGTTCTAGTTTAAAAATCATCTCAGTATATGCCAAGTTTGACTGACGATCCCAATATATTGTCAGTTTGACCATCCCAGTTTACTCCGATGCACATTCCTATGTATTGTCTGTTCCCACAAACCCAGTAAAATCCAGTTTGACCGAGTATTGTACATTATCAGAGTCTACCACGTGCCAGGCATATTTCCAGTTTGACAATCTAGGTGTACTCACAGTTTTCAATATTTTCAGTGAGCACAAGCCAAGTCAACTCGCAGTTGAACAATCTCATATTACCAGTGCGGAATATGAAAGCATATTTCTAGTTCAGCAAACCAAGTAGATTTACAGTATGGCAACCATAGTGTTGGTAAACTCTTTATAGACCAGTGTGCAAAAACCCATTATATCCCAATTTTACAGTCCAATGTCCTACAAACATTTGAAACATGTCAAAAATGGAAGCAAACCGCAAATAACCACAATAAGAAACAACTAAATCCCGTTTACAAAGAAAGGGAATATTTGGTAATAATGTTCTATTGTACTTAGCCTAGGACAGACGAAAAAATATGAATTCCTTGGATGCACTTGTGGGAAATCCTATGCCCCAACAGAACTCAAACATTGAAAAGGGATAAAGCTCAGTGTTGCGGGACTAACGATTCTATAATTGCAGGATCCCAGTACATTTGTTAAAAACAGGATTTCTTTTTAACGCGCTTTGTTTGGCAAGAAGAAATTATTTCAAGCTTATGAATATGAGAAGAGTTCATTAGTGGAAAACTGTCAATGTGTGCCTCAAACAGGCTGGATTAGGAGGTTTCAAATTCCATGCCTTTGACTATTCCGTTCATGCAGTTGTGATAAGCCAAATTTATAAAGCCAACATTTATGATCCGATCATAGATGTGACAAGGTCAGGGTCAACTTGTCAAGAGAGGAGTGGGAATATTTTCAACCTGGGGCAGTAAACTCAAGCCAGCACTAACCCTGCCACCGACACAGAAAGTGAGAAGTGGGGGATAGGAGGCACGTTATGGGGCAGTTGGGTGGGCTGTTCCAATCAATGGTAGTACTCTTGTCACATAATGCCTCTCACTACTCCTTCTGGACAGTTGTCTTTATTCCATTTCAGAAGCTAATTTTCCATAATATCCCGAGAGCAACCTAGAAAACCCGGACCAGACTCTTAAAGAAGGAAAGAACAAAAAAAACAAGACAACAAAAATGTAATACAAGCCTGCATATCCCAACAGCAAACAGCACTTCAGAAATACCCAGAACTCAAATGGCATGAAACCCAGAGACGGCTAACAAAACCGTGGTGGAGAAGATGGAGTGGCTTAGAGGTTGTTTTTTTTAAAGGCATCTCACCTGAATTTAGCAGCTCCCGGGGAAGAGACGGGCACGAATTGGTACAGAGTCAGATGAGCGCTGCAACCAATGAAAACGAAACCAGCAGTCCACTGTATGAAAGTAGACAGGAGAGGTGGGATGTTCAGAGGAGGTGAAGATGGACCAAGAGACTGGGGAGTTGTCGGACGAATTTAAGCAGCGTGCAGGTGAGATATTTGCGAGGAAGGGGTAGAACCTGTTGTGTGAAGGTAGTTAAGTATAGTAAAGGAAAAGGGGCTGCATAGAAGGTGCATGTATTCTATCTATCTTGCCCTCCTACCAACTAAACCCTCGTGTGTTTTGTAACCCTATGTAGTGCTGACAGTCCACTTATCTAGTGTGAGGGGATAGATTAAGAAGCTTGCCATATTGCTTGTCTAACACAATTATGAAAATGTGGAATTCCGACCTGGGATAAAGAGAACAACCAGTAACATTGTCACAGGTCGCAGATTTATCCTCATGAGCAATGGAAGAGGATGAAAATACACTCCGCAAACACTATAAAAAAGTCGAAATATTCAAGACTCTGGCTTACTGTGTGGGGTAGAACACCGAAACATCTCGATCTGTTTGTTGCTGTGATTTCATAGTAAACAAATAGAGAGATTGGTAACAATTTTAATAGGCATCTTTAACTATCTGCTTTGCATATAAAACAAATAAAATTGTAAGCATTTCATTTGCTAAGTAGATGACAAATGTTGCAGCCAAGATGACATGCGTTTCTTAAACAAATTGGAATAATTGTGTTAGACAAGCGATAGGGCAAGCTTGTTAATCAATCCCCTCAACCCAGATAAGCGGACCATCAGCGCTACCTAGGGTTGGAAAATACACAAGGGTTTAATTTAGTTGGTAGGAGGGCAAGATAGATGGAATACATACATTTGGTAAATATGTAAATGATGAAGAATCAACTGCCTGAGTTCCAAGTGTGTGACAATGATGAATAGGGAAACCTTCAGGTGGGGGGCCCTATACGGTCCAATTTCGTGTGTTTTTGGTACTTAATAATCCCCCCTCACTCCCTGCAGTCCGGTGCTCTCCATTGCACAGGCAGATTTTTCTAACAATTCAATCATACTACCTGTTATAATACGAAATAATTCAGAATTTGCTGATGCGAACAGTCAGTACACCCTACTCTGATTTTGATAATAAAAATCCTTGAATCGTCCTGGAGAATCTGCAAGTTACTAAGGCCCTTGACATAGAACTGTCCTGTTTTAATTGCAGACTTTTAAAACATAGGCAAGATATAGCTTTACACCGCCTAAATCCATTTTCAAACTAACTAAAACCTTGATTTTTGCATTTCGATAAACATGTAGCAGGAGCTGGACCTTCTTTTTAAACCAGCTCATAAAACTGGGCCCATACAGATACCAGGCTCTCTAGTTAAATGCAGATGACCCAGGATTATTTAAAATCTAGATGTCAACAGTTAGAAATACTGCAGCATCAAATGTATTTAACAGATGAAAGGCGAGTACCATCCCTTCAGGCCCTTTTGCACTTGTCACTAGCCATTTAGGAGTGATAATCGACTTTTGACAGGTAAAAAATGCTATGAATTCTGCACGTGCAGCGGACGAGTGAATTTGTATGCCTGGCTATTAGCTTGAAACTTAAAAGTTAGGTTACTGGGAATTGTACTGTGCTCCGCTGCCATCTGGATTGTCTCCAATCCTTCTCGCAGATCAGAGATGTTTAGTGGCTGTGTTAGGTTAGTGGGGAGAGAGAGCGCATGCCAGATCGCTTTGCCGTGGTGTTCATGCTTGCAGGTTGGACGTACCCTGAGCTCTGTGTGCGGGCCAATTTATAGGTGTTTTGAGGAATGTGTGTCCGAAGGAGGGGATTGTATGCCTGCTGTGCTAAGATGCATTGGTTATGAGTGATGTGCAAGGATGCAAGGCTGTATTAGCCGAGGTTGTGGTATAAATCGGTTGTAGAGTGGAGGGTTTCTGTTTGATGTCTGTTGGAAGGGCTACAATATCGTACTTGGTATGTGCAGCACCACAAACCCCCCAAAATTACTTGTGTTGGTATGCCATTCCATCCGATTACCAGTCACATTTTTCACATTCCATTACCTCGAGTTAGGGGTCTCATACGGGGGTACTGTCCCCCCGTATTTTGTCCCCAACATCCCAGATTCTTTGAAAATGCAAAGATTAGTGGTGTTCCTAATGTCTCTGAAGTGATGTACACGCGCCAGGGCTGCAGGCTGTCAGCGCCCTGCACCGTCTCATGTGCATAGCACTAAAAGGCATAGTGAGACCTTGCCTGACGTCACACCATTAATTTGCCAGCATGAACAATGGAAATCCCGTTCCTTCAGAGAAAAACAATGCATCTTCACCCCCGCCAGCCGACTATATCAGATAAGAAGTAGATGTGCATTGAGGCACCTGAACCCTGCCTCCTGCCTATGCATGGATTAAGTCCTTGAATAAATAAGGCATCACTATCAATGTGTATGTTGTGCGAGTATTAATGCTCCAAATGACAGTGAGTCTGTGAGGGGTGCTGTGTGTGTTGTAGCACACAGAGGAGCACTAGGGGAAACACTTGTGTATGAGCGTGATACAAATAAAATATATACCATCATACTGGGGTGGTTCGAAGGGGGACATGAAAAGGAGCCAGTAGAGCGACTTTTTGGAAGGGTGCAATTGGCATGGATGGAAATATATTTACAACATTATTTGCAAAGACAGTCTAGGTGTTCTTCCTGAGAGGACACATGTTGGTACAGCCTGCACGGAAAGGTGTTTTTTCTATGTGGCATGACATTATTACTGGCATCATGGGCAAAGCAAATGTCAATATTTTTACGGTGGAGACCGACTATGTTGGCACAGCCCAGCATGAACATATTTTATTACAGTGGCATACTATATTTATTGGCATTATGGGCAAAGCCAACATGAGTGTTCACTCTTAAAAACGGGTGAGAAGAGTGGCAACATTGGTGCGGACAGCAAGGACATGTTTTCTTACAGTGAACATAATTTTATTGGTATTATGGGCAAAGCCAACATGACTAGAGACAGATCTCTATACAGGTTAAATGAATCCCTCTCCCGCCCATCTCCAGAGCTTCACTTTTGGAATTACAACTTCTATACAGCAGGCTAAACACACAGAGTGTGTTATCAATCAATCATTAGGCCAGTGCCAAACTTACATAAGCCACTGCATCAGTTTCATTTATTTTGACCGCCCCCAGTGTTTTTTCTCTTTTCTGGAGCTTAAGAGTCCTCAGGTTGAATTTCTGGGCACAAGAATTCATCCACCCTGAATGCCCCAAAATAAAGACCATTAACCCCCTGAGCGAAATTGCTTACTGACCCCACACACACACTCCTACATGGAACTCACCCGAATATACACGAGTACCTACACAATTGGCCAGTGTTCTCCAAAAATTATGTGCAGTGAAAGAAGCTAGGGGTTTGCCTTTTCCTTTGTTCAGTGACAAACACAATACAAGCTGGTCAAGCAAGCACTCTTAGTCCTCCCCCTAGAATTCTCAATGAGGTTAAAAGGACATTGTCAGAATAAGGTAGATAACAAGGGCCTACACATGATGACCTTACCCGCCAGGCCTTCTCTTCTGCTCGTTAGGCTTTGTATCCTCAGCTGGAGCCAGACGGAGAGCGCTGAGCTGTGATGGTGGCATCTGTTGCTGTAAAGGCTGCTGAGGCTGTGGTTGTATTGGCTGAACAACGTGGTGCTGCGAGATGGTAAGCACTGGAGAAGGGTATTGGTGCAGCACCTTGGGGCTCCCAATGGCTGGCATGCTGCTCTGGAGATCCGGAAGGACAGGTCCACAAGGCCTCTGGGTGGCGGGTGCAATGGAAAGTTCCTTGCACAAGCCAGAAGTGCTAACCACTGGTGGGTGGCGGTGAACAAGGGGAGCAGACAGTGTGGAATGGATAGCCTGTGGCGGCACACTGGTGACGACTGGGAGGGGTAGGACAGTCATTGGGGCTACCAAAGGTGGCGGGACAGGCGGAACAGGGACAGGTGGGGAGACAGGAAGGTCTGGTTCTTCATCTGGGACCTCAACTTTTACAATAACTTTCTTTTCTTGCTCATCTTCATCGTCTCTTTGGAGGAGGAGCTTCTCATTTTCCTCTGTGAAGAAATGCAAACAAAGATTATACACCTGGTATACCCGGACTGATACATTATTTTGGTAGTGTCAACTTAAGTATATACAAGAACTGGGTCGAGAATGATGTTGCACGTCTATGCATGGGAAGTGCCCATCTTGATGAGCCTTGCATATCATCACATTGGAGGCCCGCAAAACCCCATTAGATATAGTGAACTAAGTATGTTGCATACTCATGCACAAATCAAGAGGGTTTTTCAAAAATGATACAGTAGATTTTGCACAAGATTTAGATGCCTGGCATTGCAGTCTAGACACAGATTTAGTACAAGTACAGCCATTTTACTATGTAATCATTCTGTGTAAAAACAGCGTAAATAGAAGAGGCACTATGCAGGGTGAGCAAAACAAAAATGTTTCACCATTGTGTGGCTAGACGACACATTAGTTCGGTGCTCTCGACGGCCTGAGCAGAATTGAAATAGGGGTCGGGGGGGGATGCCTGAAGACTAGTCCCAATGAGGAAATTAACACTGAAAGTAGTACGTTTGGGCTAATCAACGTTTCGGAGCAATATGCGCACAATGAATCCTCTGACACACATTTATAGCACCCAGAATCCCTAATTTATAAAAACACAATCTCAAAAGAATAGCTTGGGACAATAGAGCAAGCACATGGATTCCATTGCTAGCCCTAAAAGGGCAGCCACATGACCAAATTAAGATCGAAAGGTTTAGACAGAGGATGTGAAATAGAGCATCCATGTTTTCACAAATACTTTAACCTAACGAGAGGTGCAGTAGCGTCAATTTGGTCAATGAAGATGGGGATGCGCGGGTCTAACAAGATGAAAGTGGCTAGATATATCCTTATTATGGTACCCAATCCTGTACAGTACAGAGGTTTTGTAAATGAATATCTGGTAGAACATATATGGTTGTTAGAATTTGTTTATGCAGGGGTCACTGTTGCGCAGCAATCAAGATGGCGTCTCATGGATAGAGCTCTGCACCCCGCGTGATCCACAGACGAGAAATATCTTCCACAAGCATTTCTCTCCATACTCAGCATGATCCACGGAGCCCTGGCGGACCCGTCCACATTCTGTTCCATCTGCCGCTTTGTAGAGCGGTGTATGAGATGAGCTGTAGAGCGGTGTATGAGATGAGGAGCGAGCGGCCTGCAGTCCGAGGCGGAGACAAGCGGTGGGCAGAGCGGGAGCCTGCTCAGCCTGTCGCATCACACGACCTCGCTGCCTCACGGCCATAGCGCACCAGAGCACCCAACCCCCTGAGGGCACACGGTGGTGGAAATTGCACAGAGGGAAGGGGATTGTTGCACCCTCCCTCTCAAGAGCAATTGGGCCGGCAGCACGCCACATCAAAAGAACGCCACACCAGCTCCTATACTGAGGCGGCCCCAGCTGGGGAAGACACCATTGCTGGCCAGATCGCGCTGATTTTAGCAGGTCCCCCACCCCCCAACTAAAACCTGATCGGCGGGGCCCTGCATCAACCTGCAAACTATTGCACCAGCCTGAGCGTTGGGCGCGCACCTCTTGCTTCATCACCCCATAAAACACTCTTGAGGGGACACCGCATACCCCCTGGACCACCATACGAGGCTGCAGACTGCTGCTACACCACCAGGGCCCAAGTGACCATTGCGATACTGCAGATACTGGCAATACAATCAGGAGACACTCACACAAGTTTGCCTGCTATCTGCAAAGTTACAGGCTTCCAGGGTATGTGCCTACGTCGTTCTGAGTGATCGGAGAGACGCCCCAGAGAGGCTGGGTGAGGGCACGTTGTTTTTAACATCCCCTCTACACTGATACAGTCTGCAGAAAACATCCCACCAGCTAAATGCAGTCACTTTGTCAGAAAGTCCCACTCCCTAATGTGACCCGTTTGTCCGACCACAAAAGAGGACTAAAGGGAATTCCAAGAACCAACGTTCCATGAATCAGTATACCAAATCCACATCTGCGACTCCAGCTGTCATATAGGCGACTACTGCCATGGAGACAGTTTGCATGCCGGTGCAGCTCACCAAGATGCAGCAAATGATGGCATGCATGCAGGAGGGGCTTGCTAAGGTACATAGTAAACTGGATGACATGACAAGCACCATAGATTCTATTAAGGTGCATATGGATAGGACGGATCAGCGACTGGAAGAAGCCGGGACAAGAGTGGGTACTGTGGAAAATGGTGTGTCTGTGCTCAGAGCAGAACTTACTACGCTCTCCAGGTGAGTGCTCCAGGTGGAAAAGAATGACGATGACCTGGAATCGAGTTCCTGACGTAATAATATTTGCATCATCAGTGTCCCAGAGAGCAACACTGAATCCTCCCTCAAACAATGCATTACGTCAACCCTGTTACCACTTCTGGTGACAACACTCTTACCCCAATTCGCCCTCCAACGTGCACACAGATCTTTAGCCCCCAAACCGAAACCCGGAGCACCTCCACGTCCAATCATTGCTCGTATTCTAAACTACCGGGATCGAGACGCTACTCTCCGAGCAGCCCGTGAACAGGGGGATCAAATGCTAGGATTGAGCAGAATCCATATTAACCCGAACCTCTCAGTGGCACTACAGCAGGAGAGAAAATCCTTTTTAGCAGTGAAAAAACCACCGCGGGACGGAAAATTGAAATACGCCATGCTATACCACACCAAGCTGCGAGTGGAGTGGACCGACAAGACTTACTTTTTTACTCTACCTTATGAAGCAATGAAGTTCCTAGACAGGGCTTTGTCAGCACCCCGAATCCTGATGGGCCAGCCAACGAAAACACTCACGTAAGGAGAAAAATACTTTTGATGCTTACATACCCCGAGGGACCTCTCTACATTACCCGCTAGTTATTCCCTGGCTACTTTTCTATTGCTTCCTATGTTGTTCGGAGTAGAGACTGCTTATACTTTTTACATAGGGGTGCCCAATGTCACACAGCCCTCTGATGGACAATGATTCGAAGGAAGCTCCAAATATATATCCTTTTTTCATGCAACTCAGTCCGGGAATACGCGGGTTGGTCTGTGCACGGCACCCCATGCAATGTTGCACTGTAAATCGGGAATCATTTTGTTTTTTTGTTATATTGTTAGTAGGAAATCATCACCCAAGTTTGGAGGGGGGATACGGGTGGGGGGCGAGATTGAGAAGTTAAGAGATACAAATCACACTTGACATGAATTGAGGATCAACAAAATTTCAGGGTCAGCGAGGGAGACACATTTTGGGGCATGGGTGCAGGGTCCAAGGGGAGATGCAGACTATTAAGGCCTGTGTCAGGATGGGTGAAGTTCCTTAGTTGACAATGTATGCAGCCTTGGGAATCCTATTAAAAGACGCAAGATACACCTCTACGTAGAAAGACGCAAGGCCCACATACTTTTTTTACAAAAACTCATGCATTTTCTGCGATATGTGAGGGATTCGCCAAGCAATGAGGAGGGATTCGATTCTACACATCATATTCCACCCAATCCAGGGGGGGGTCATGATCCTAGTGCACAAATCTCTTACGTCCAGCATAGACACATTGATATGGATCCTCTTGGGAGATATGTTATGGTATACAGATTCCTAGCTGGGAGGGAGATACTACTGATAAACATCTACGGCCCCCAATGTGGATGCCGATGTTATTGATAAGTTTGCCCAGTATCCACTGGTCCCGATTCTGTTGGGGGGAGACTTGAACACAATCCTTGACCTGCTCCTGGATAGATACACACTCCCAGAGATCCTTAACGCGTGCAGCTCACACGATTAATACAGTTATGCACTCTCTGGGTATGGTTGATGCCTGGAGGGTGATGCACGGCAATGATCGCACCTATTCATACTACTCGTCATTCCACGACTACTCCTCCCGCATGCACATATGGCTCATTTCCGATGTGTTAATGGGAGGGGTCAAGAAGACCTACATGCTCCCCAGAACCAACTTGGACCACTCCCAGATTTGCATATACCCGACAGTATCCACACTCCCCAGGCCCTGGAATAACCAGCGTTTTAAATCACAGGAGCTGCTAGATGTGGCATTTGCATCCACTATGGCCAATCACATAGAATACTTTTTCGAGATCAAGGCCAGCTCAGTGCCTCTGAGCAGCACATGCTGGCAATTCTTCAAAGTATATATACACGGGATAGCAATGTCCACAGAATTTGGCAAGACATGGAGAAAATCGCAGAGTGGGCTGAGGGAGCTAGAGCGCGGGCTGACGGATGACCACCCCACAGCGACAGTGGCCCAAATTAAAGAGTCACTCAACACCTTTAGAGTACATTCCGAGCGTGAAATAAAGTTCTTTGATGCCCCTAGAGCTGCTCGAAGGTGTAGAGAAGGTGATCGACCCGGCAAGGTGATAGACCCGGCAAACTGCTAGCCCGTATGTCCCACCCACCAAGAGGGGCAGTGGGTGTATCCCGCTGATCGCGGATACTACGGTTAACCTAGTTCACACACCAACAGCTATCAATGAGGTATTTGCCAAATGTTATTCGGCCCTCTATATTAACGCCGATACCCTCTCTAGAGGACATTGATATGTTTCTCAATCAATTACCACTCAGTCAACTTTCCCAAGACACCAAAGCCCTTCTGGAGCTGCTCATCACCATATCTGACATCACCCAGGCAATTGAGCATCTACCTTCGGGGAAGACCCCGGCACTGATAGCCTCACGGCCGAGTTTTGAAGGTGCTTCAAGGCACGCCTGGCCCCATACCTCCTGCAACTGTGGCAGGAATCCTTTAAATCAGGCGCTTCCAAACTTCATGCGCAAAGCTGACATCACAGTTTTGTCAAAACCTGATAAACCGGCGGAAATGTGTGGCCCCTACAGGCTCCTCCCACTAATTAAAAGGATTGAAAAGATTTGCGAAGATACTGGCCACATGGTTTATGTCATTTATGTCACACATTGTTCACCCAGATCAATCTGGGTTTATCCCCGGGAGGTCCGCAGCACTGAATCTGCAGCGTCTCTTCAATATATTACCCAAACAGACCCTGACACACAAGCGGTAGCCACTGCGTTAGATGTCCAAAAAGCATTTAACTCTGTGTCCTGGAGATTCATGTATGCAGTTTTAACCAAATGAGAGTTTGGCCCATGTTTTCTGGCCTCCCTGCGCCCTTTATATACACCCCCAGTTGCCATGGTCAGCACCAACTGAGTACTATCCCTGCTCTATGCCATAGAAAGAGGCACTCGGCAGTGCTGCCCACTGTCACCCCTTATATTTGCAAAGGTCATTGAAGCCTTTGCAGACCTCATACGGCATGAACAACACTGAGGGATCAGGATGGCAGGGAAGCCGGAAATCATTTCTCTCTATGCCGACGATGCACTATATACATACGAGATCCATGTACACACCTAAAGCCCATTATGGCCAACGTCTTAAGCTTCAGCGAGTCAACTGAGTCAACTGGAGCAAATCTGAACTCTTTCCCATCACAGATGCCACTACTCCTCCACATGACTTACAGGGATTTACATCGGCTCCTATGACCATTCGATATCTGGGAGTGATGGCTAGAAAGAGTCCAGAGTTATATGAACACCATTACAAAATGTATATGATAACTGCGGGGAAACTACAGAGCCGGTCCCGCTTGCCCGTCACCATAACGGGCAAAATGGCACTTCTTAAAATGACTGCTTCCCAAGTTACTGTACCCATTCCTTAATATACCACTATGGCCTGGCCAAGCATTCCTCCAGGAATTAGAATCCGATATATGTAAATGTGTGGCACTCCGGGAAGTGGAGCACACCATCACAACCATATGAGAAGGAGGAGGGGGGGTTTATGGCCGCAAATTTCTGCTTATACTGGATGGCAGCGCAGGCGCATTTTGCCACCTATTGGTACTCTGATAACTCCCACCCCCATGCACGGGTAGAAAAACTCAGCTGGTGGTAGAGACTTACGGTCCCTGATATTCCCTCCCCGACTCATGGACAACTGTGGGTTCGACCCAGACAGCATTTCATCACTGGCCTGGGCCAAAATATGGAATGAAATGGGGGTACCTGCCCCATACCACAGAGACTTTCCATTGTGGAATTGTATGCCCTTCTTACCACACCTAGATACTGGTGCATGCAACATTTGGACGCAACATGGGTTTCATACACTGGAGACCTTATATACTGAGGGTAACTTCATTCAGCCCGACGACACTGCTATGCTCACAAACCGTGCTCCGTCAGTGGTTGCAATATGCTGGCCTTCGCAAGGTGTGCAAGAAACAGTGGGTAAATTCCCCATAGAAGCTGGAAATGATACTTGCCGTCAGAATATATTCCAGCACTGTAACAACCGAGGTCTAGTGTCATCTTTATATTGACTTATACAGGAACGCATGCCCATACCGCAGCAAAACGCCTGTTCCAAATGGGCAGATCTGCAGGTAGACGTCACTAATGATCTCTGGTCAGACATGTGCACACAGACACGCAAGGTATCCCAACTCTAGATTTCAATTGATACAACTGAAGATCAGGAGGGCCTTTACTCTGTATGGGAGAATGACTTAATGCCCCCATGAAGATGGACGGTGGGATGGCCAATGGATGGCCAGGTCTAGCGGAGCTGGGGGGCAGGTAGAGGGACGTGGGGTGCATATACAGCATGAGTGCAGAGGTTGAAGGTAGTGGGGTGGTTCTAAGAGCCCTTGGCAAAGGTAATTACAGGGAGATTATTGCTGAAGGGATAAGTGGCGTTTGAGCCGTGAGGGGGGCTGAAAATCTGTGCTGGTTGGGGGTGCAGGGGACGGTTTGATGTTAATGTTATGGGTTTAGGGGAGAGGCACGGGTTGCAAGGAGAAGCAGGGGTTGCAATAACCGTTGTTAACAAAGTCCAAGGAGTAAAGCCCACGGGATTCTGACGCATCCTGGAATCAATCACGGTGAAGCGTTCGTCTTTCCTTGCTACCAATGCACGGCGAGCAATAGAAGCGCAGTTTCCTCTTGCCGTTTTTAAAGGCAAGCCTATTATTAGCTTAAGCGCCTCCCTTCATTGGGGGCACATGGCTCAACAGCTGCTTACCAGGTGTGTATGTACCACGCGATGTGCTGGGACTCGAAGTCCAGTAGCCCCACTATGTATTAGACCGTGCGGATAATGAACGGAATCGGGTGGAAACAACTATTCAACAATCATTGGTGCGCGGGCATTCAACAGTGCATCTGCCATTGGTTCGTCAAACCCGTGGAAAAAAGCCGTTAAAGGGTGCCCATTCGCAAGAATGTAAATTGGCATTTCAATTATGGAACAACGGGAAAGCAATAGGTTGCCTCTAGCCACAAGGTCCACAGAAGAGGGGATCGTTATAGTGCACAATGCCAACACGGTGATATGTGTCCGACGATAATGCAAGAGTGACCAAAATCTCCTGGAAGTCCTTATTTAGTGACGCTTTAAAATAGCGTCACCACGGTGGAAAAGTATAAAAAAATGAATTCATAAATGTATATAGTTCACAGCGAGGCATTTAGAGCACTACCAAAAGGTGTAGCTTGGTATTGCAGGTCGAAATACACAAGGAGAATGACTAGAAGGCTATTAAATTGGCATGGTCAAATACAGTCTGGACTTGGGGGCCATGTTGACTATGGCCACTGGATAGACCCGTAAAGTCACAGTACCAAACCCAAGATGAATACTAAGTATTAAAATACAACTTGATCGGTATGGTCACCGAAAGGACCGATGGCCGTCTTAAACTGCCCATTCTAGTCTGTCATTCAGTCCTGTTTCAGAGCTTTTAGTAAGGAAAATCATACGTTGTTCCTTTTGAAGTAGTTTTAATTTGTCACGATTCGTGTCCCCAGAGGGGTAATTTTCCATAGGACACTCCAGTGTAAGTCCTCAATTTTGTGTAAAAATTCGACCCAATGGTCTACCAGGGGGGCATTTTGTGTTCTGTTCCGGATACAGCTCTTATGTTCTCCAACTCGCATTTTCACCTTGTGCTCAGTTTTACCAATGTATATCAGTTGCACGGGCACCAAATTGCATAAATAAGCATCGTAGAATTGCAATTGCTAAATTATTGTTGTCGCCAAGGTGTTTTGAGACCCAAATTCATTTCAGTGCTCCTAGAGGTAGAGCTACAGCAGGTGCACTGTCCACAAGCTGAATGGCCTATCAGAGATAGGTTAGATATTGCCCGACACAGAATTACCATCAGTACCTGCCTACAAAAAGGCAGAGCAGGTTGCTCGCATCTCCATTCTCAAAATTGGATACTTGCCACTTGAGCATTATCATGGTTTGTAATAGCCATTTGGGATGCAAAATAACATTTCAATATGTTTGGGCGATGAACTCATTTGCATGGGAGTTGAGGGTTATTCTTGACACCTTTACCTTACAGCAGTGTATTTTCAATATTCTCAATGGATGACCCAACGGTGTCCCGAAATACAGAGGAATCTAGGAGGGTGTTCATTTCGGTATGTGGTCATTTGAGATCATGTTATGCAGAACGAATAGCCAAATTAGAGTGTGTCTAGTGCTTAGTATAGCACTATACAGCCATAATCATGATGGCAAACATTACATACCTGTAATCATCTTTCTGATACTTTATTTTTTTTAATTCATTTTCGAATTCGAAAAGAGACATCGACAGGGCGTGTATGTAATATTATCCCTACTGTGATTATATTGCCAATGTGTTGCGTGTTCCCTCACAGTGACTTGTGAATTTTAGGTGGCATTAACTTAACCTTGGTGCTTCAAACAAATGAATAGTGTCTCACATTGGGGGGTCCTCGGAGTCTCTCTCTTGTACCAATTGTGGAGAAGCATATGTTGATTCTGCTACAATTCAAGTGTCCTCTAGCTCCTTTACTTCCTCTGAACGATTTAGATGTGATTGCAGTGAGCCAATTGAATCAAATAGACAACATGAAGGTGAAGCTCGGGGGATCTGGAAATTAAGCCAAGATTGTTTTAGGGAAGGTTTTATACATGTTTTCACTCGACTCTCTGGGTGTCTCTGCATCTTTCTTATTTTTCATGTTCTTCATCCTGAACAAATTATTATTTTTTCCGAGGCCTCTTTAAAGGAAGGATTATTAAAATGCTCATTTAGTGGAATTAGTATATCTGATGGACCCAACGAGTCTGCCTTGTTCAGAGATGGATTTTCCTTTCAATGTAGGTTCCCCAATAAGATTTCAATCTCAAAAATCAAAGAGTTTCCTGGATAAGTGCCATTACGGTGGTTGGAGCTTTTAGCAGTTATTTTGAGGGGACCATTTCTCACCGCCATCTCGGTTAGTGGTGTGGCAGCACAATACACACTGCAGTCCCATATCCTCAAGCAACCTCTCTGCACGCAAGCAAACACACCTGTTTTGTGAGCACTTCTCTAGGACGGCACCTTGAAACCGGTAGACTCACCGGGAGACCATCCCTGCATGCTGCCTTTGCGTGCCGGGAAGATGGATTTAAAGTTTCCAGTGCCTGAAAGGGTCCTACGTTCAGCAGGCGGTCTGCCTCAGTGCCTGGTCTGCATATTGCCCTTGCGCGTCACCTCCACCCCGGTTTCATTTCCTAAACTAGGGCCAACACTCCCAAAGAAAAATACAATGTAGAGCAACAGATACCCATGTGTCTGATCATTTATGCCACCAGCACTACCAACGGTTGTGTTAAACCAGTAAAATAAGCAAAACCTTCCACAAAGTTGGTCTGTGCTATAGAGCTGCTTCATGGGAAGGTTGGTCAATATGAAAGTAATGCTTCTTTTCTTTTATGGGAATTGCGGGAAATAAAGAATGCTTGGATGTTAAGAAAAATACCCGGTTTTTTTCCACTTTTTAAGCAGCCTAAAAAAACAACAGTCCGGGTTGAGTACAGCATTTTACTCACAACATTCCAAAATAAGGAGCTTAATAATCTTACCTCAAACATGCTTATCTGGAGCCCTAATGGCGACCATGTATTAGTTCAAACAAGGAGCAACAACTTCATGCTGCTCCTTTAAGGAATTCCAGTCTTTCTGGCACTACCTCGACTTGAGACCGGCATAGTAAGATCGAACGCCCTTGTGTACATAAATGTGAAAGTAGGCAGTTTCTGTGGAGGCACATTTCCTCAGATATGTATTTCTCACAAAGAGGAGATGAAGCCCAAGCACTACGTTTCAGACCTTAAAAGCTAAATGCATGGATTCTACTACAGGCTTTGGCAATTGATCAGTATGATTCTGGCAAATCATTTTAATGTCTTCAATGAAGCAGAGAACCTACAAATCTATCTCTTCCCAACAGCGTGAAGTGCATGAACCCAAAACCTTGCATCAAAGTACAAAAACACACATACCTGCAGTTTTCCTTTTGAGAAACTAGTCGGGTGATTTTCTTTGGTGTGGTCTTTTTCCTAAAGGTCATTTTGAAACTGATGGAATTTGTAATATAAAGGATCTGGATCGCACCAGTGTAGCCACTTATGTGGGCCTGATTTTGTGGATCAGATCAGAGAGGTTGAGTGTAAATAACCAACCTCTTTTGCAGAAAGGAGGGCACCATTTTACAACACTACTTCACATCACTGAATAGAACGGCCAGGGTCTGAATTAGGGACATTTACATTAGACATGTTCAATGGTCATTCTGAAAGTTATAAGAATCTTTCTGCAAGGTCCTCCCTCTTATACCCTCATGTGAAAGGGGTTTTGCATATTTATCTTAAAGCATTGGTGCCCAGACACAAAAGAAAACACTTCTGATTTCTGACAAATGTTTAGTGTCCAATTTTCTTTCATACAAGTCGATCTGGCTGCAGTTACAGGTTAGAGGAAATGGCCTTCTCATTCATTCATTATTTTTTTTTTACAGTTTTCGGTAGTAAAGGTCTTGCTGAGAAAGTGTAAGTGGATACCCCTGCAACAAGAACTCTTAATTTGAGGAAGGAAGGGTTCTAGAAGGTACAAGTAAAATCTTTAACACCTTTCATGGATGGTAGCCTTTAATTGCTAATAATAGTACATGAGTTTTTGGTAAGGTACACTTTTCTCCTGAAAGCTATGTCAAATTTCCAGTTGAACAAGACACTTCATGTCTTTTTTTCACTAATCGGTCTTCTCAAGCAGAGACTAAAGGACGCTTCTAACAATGGATGTGAAAAGGAACTCTTAGGAGTTTTCAATGTGGGCCTAAGAAGGCTCGAGTGATCAACTTATTTTTTAATTATGGTGCCATCCATCTAGATTTAGCAATGTCTAAACATTCTCTAGCAACATAAATCCGAGCAGAGGCAACTACTCATCTCAAAATGTTAATATTTCAGATGTATACACTAGTAAAAGCATGGATTATTTCTTAAACAAACAACCTAGAGGCATTGCCATGAGGTGTCTTTACGACGCAGAGCAGGCCCCAGGCAAACAAGTTACAGACTCATGGCAGGTAAACTATTTATACCGTGCTCTAGACTTAAATATTTAATGGGGTAAGAACTTTCCCCTGCAATGGAAGTAAATAGGCATTTATGGATATGTTAGAGAGTTAAGAGTTTGTGTCGTTTTTGCAGGTGAACGAACGTTTTCCACACCAATCGATTGATGGCTGTAATGAGGTAGGGCGTTATCAGTTTCAACAACAGCTGTGTTAAAACCATCACATACAGGCAAAATGGCCTTATGGCTTTTTTTCTGCTTTCAGCACGTCGTCTTAGTGGATCCACCGCACTTGGGGACAACTCGCTATATTGACTGAGCACGATTGAATGGTTGATGCGTTCAATGAGGTTGTGGTAGTCACCACATAAAACCATCTTTCTTCATTTTTAGATTCGTCACAAATGTTCTCCTCTTCACAATAAACAATCGCCTTGTGGAAGGCTCGGCAGAAGAATTGGGAGGCCGAAACTTAAGTTGGCGGGCAACTAGAAAAACAGACAAGCTGATAAGAATCATTCTTGGGTCTTCAATATGCTCACAAACAGGGGGTGGGGGATTAATTATATTCCCTGGTGTGTTAGATTAATAGTGACCCATATTTAGAAATCATGAGTGTCTGGTTTACACCGATATGTAAACCATGTTTGCATGTATTTGCACACGATTCTTGCATAATTTGACATCAGTCACTTCTTTGTAATATGTCATTGGAGATGTGTAGAAGTCTGTCCATGTGGAGATCGGTTATATATTCTATTTATTTTGTATTTATGAAATAACCAGTTTTTACATAATCATGATTAAAAGCTAAAAACAAGCGTATATCTTGTATTTGCATGACTTGACAAATATGGTAAATGGTATGCACACAGAGTCTTCTTTTGAATCACCACTGAGGGTCAAGGCATTCAAGGATATGTTAGAGTTTTTGCAGGCGAGCGTTTTCCACACCAAACGATTGATCGCTGTAATGATGTAACGTGCATCAGTTTCAACAAACTGTACATGCAGGCAACATGGTTATGAATGAGCTACGCTATGCTGATTGCATTACTGACAGTTAGGGGTGTTCTATTCTACTCGGTCATTATAGTAAAGGGAAACAAATACCAAATTAAAATAAATGTTCCTATTAACCAAATGTAGAGCCACCAAACGGACATCAGTCTTACAGTGTGGACCTTGTCTCGAGAACAGACAAATAAGTAGGCCAAGCCCTCTCAGTGGGATCTCTTTACTAGACATTACATTATCTTAAGCACTGTGTCCCAGTTTCTTCCGCATTCACTTGACTTTCCCACTGTCTGTTGCTGACAGATGAGCTTGCTAACTTTTTGTAGCATTTAATTAATGAAGATTCTGTGATGGAGAAGGAAGGTTGCTTACTGGTTATTTCTGTTGTCTATCTGGAGTATCTTCATTACCTCCCGCTTTTTGGGAAAAGGCAAGTGAACGAATATAGATAGGGACAGTGGCTCAAATCCCTATTGTTCATTAGTAGTCAAAATAAAGTAAAGGCTGCCATTGCCGCTCACTATAAAACTCTGGGGCATTCTTGTAGTTTGGTGGTATGGTTCACTTCTTTTAATGTGGAGAGTATGTCACTTTAAATTATTGTAAGGTATTTCTATTTAAAAAGGGACACTTAAAAATGAATAAAATGACAGTATATTGTTAAGCTAATTATGAAATTCTAATTTGCCTTCAAGAAAAAAAAAAGAATCTGTCCAGTGTGCCATTTTTGTTTTAAAAAACTGCCTGGAAAGAGCTGCCACTCAAGATGGAAAGGTAGGATCACAAGTAAACATCGCCAGCCCATCCATTCCACTACAATTAATCTCAACCCACAAGTACTCTTGGAAATTAAATCATGAGACCGCTTGTCTGGATCCCAAACGAAAGTCCAAAAGATAATGACATCATCTTAAACCTTCATGTTTCCAATTAAACAAATCATGTTCAGCCAATCAGTTTAAGTTGGAGCCAATCAATGGCTTATTTTGTGTACAGCACAAAACCTACCTGTGGTGTTCCCCAGGGGTCTAACCTCTCTCCCTGGCTGTTCAACCAATACCTGGCCCTTCTTGCCCACCGCCTTGCCGCTCTCTGCCCCTACTTTCAGAGCTATGCAGATGACGCAACTCATTTTCAGGCTCCACTCTGCCATCTTTTCTCCTTCTCTCATCTCAGACTGTCTGCTATCCAGGAGTGGTGTGTCGCCAATGATCTCTGCCTTAATGCCAGTAATACCGAGATGCTCCTCATCGGCACACCTGCCCCCTCCTTCCCTGTCACGTTCTGGCCGGACTCTCTAGGCCCTCTTCCTGCTCCCACATGTGAGGCAAAAAACTTCTGGGTAATCTTTGACTCCACACTTTCCTTCTCTCCTCACATCTCTGATGTCTCTAAGAAGTCACACTACCAGCTGCACCTCCTCAGAGGTATTCTGCCTTTCCTCTCCTTCCCCCAGAAGCTCAGTGTCTCCAGAACTCTGGTTCTCACCAGGCAGGTCTACTACAACAGCCTCTTTCTAAATCTGCCTGCCTCTACTCTCCGCCCTCTGCAACTCATCCAAAACAGGACTGCGAGACTTGGTCTTGGCCTCAAGTGCAGGGATCGTCTCTCTCAAGGACTGAAATCTCTGCACTGGCTCCCAGTGGCGGCGAGGATTAAGTTAAAAACCCTCTGCATTGTCCACAAGGCCTTCTGGGGCCTGGGACCTCAATACCTACAAGTCTCCCTTCCTAAATATCTTCCTTCTCTAGCTCTCCGCTCATCCGCCTCCAACTCCCTCAGAGTTAGTCACGTCTCCAAGCAGCGAGTTGGTGATAGATCTTCTGCTGGGGCCTTCCTCTGGAACAGCCTCCCTGCTTCTCTGAAACTTGAGAAGAGCCAACTCCAGTTCCTGAAGCACTTCAAGACCTTCCTCTTTGCTTCTTCTTTCTCTCCCCCTCTCCCCTGCTGATCTCCTGGCTGAATCTGAAACTGCACTGGTGACCTGGCTACCCTCCAATCTCTGACCCAGGTCCCCTCCCCGCCAGTTGCACACTTGCACTGCACCCCTGGCAACCCATGCACTCAGGGACTGTTTCTGTATCCCTACAGCCCCTACTAGCACTTGACAACACCTGATGTCTGCACTTACCCTGCACTTGCCACCAGCTGACCGCACTTTTATTTATTGTCTTATTTATTTTACTGTTATCCTATGTACTGCACTGCCCCCCCTTTTACCCCTGCACTTTCTCCCCTTCCCCCATCCCCTGCACTTGCGCGATCTCAAGGTCACCTGGCCTAGTAGGATTGTTGTCTGTCTTCCCTTTGTTTCCCCTCCCTTGCCTTGTCGCGCCTTGAAACACTTGTGTATAGGCGCGTTATAAATTCCAGATCATATCATATAGCGCCTATACACAGGCTAGTGTTTCAAAGTGCTCAAGGAGGGTGGGAACACAGTGAAAAAACAGCAGTCGCTCAGAGCCCTTGAAAATCTGAGACGATAATCTGCACAGGCAGAGTAAGTGCATAAAATACATTTAACAGTATGGTATATAGCAAATAGGCCTGACAGCGATTCTGCAATTTTAACAGTACAATTAGGGGTGAAGACAGAATGATCGTGCAAGTGCACAGAGGGTCACAGGGAGGGGAGCAGGGGTGGACTGGCCTATAGGGAACTCTGGAGATTTCCCGGTGGGCCTCTGCACCCTGGGCCTCTTTTGTGTGGTAGTTCCAAATTGTCTCAGGAAAATCATTGGGCTTGCTGAAAATGTGTCATATGCCGCCATTTTTAACATTATTTCCAGGGCCTCTTTTGGTCCCAATAATTATTTCCAGTGCCTATTTTAGTTCCCAGTCCACCTCTGGAGGGGAGGATCGAGTGCACCCGGTCGGTTGCTTAATGGCAGCGGTTTTTGTGCTGCTCTACTCAATGATAATCTGAACATGCTTCTACAAGGCCGCAGAAGCTGCCCAGCCACAACCAAAACAGGTTCAGAGTGAATTGTTTCAGAACTGGGGACCCAAATAAGTCCCCACACTAGCGTGCTGTGCAAAAAACAATGGTGCAACTTACTTTGATCTGCCACCTTGCTTTGCCCATGACAAACTGCCAAAAGGTTATGTTGTGTTCATAGCAGGGCTAAAATGTGCACTTGCCAGTAGCCATTGACTAGTGATAATGTACTCTTGGCACTTAGGAAACGGTGTGCTGTGTGTATCTGTAGAATTGAGATGGCAAGGGACTATGCCTGAATATTAGCTTTCAACTTGAAATGTTGCCCCCTGTTAATGTGCTTTTATACTGAACTAAACCCCCACGATAGTAGATTTAGAACACCTAGGCTTGATTGTGGAGTGGCCTACTGTGTGCCACCCCTCTCTCTCCTTGCAAAGGGAATTCAGCCCTTAATCTGTTGGAGGAAAGAAAATGAGGATGGGAAAGCGGGAAACAGATGTGAATAACACAGCGAGGGATGGAACATGGGGAAACAAGTTTTGCAATAGCATGGTGCCAGTCCTGTTAGATTAAATATAGTTCTGCAAACGATAGAGGACAGTTTTGTCCTTAAGTGTTCTGATAATTTGGCTGTGTTCCCTAAACAGATTTGGAGAATTTTAAGCTAACATGCAATGGAATGTTTGATGCACGAGGGGCTTGAGTGTGTGCTCGTTCAATCCTGGAAGCTTGGTGTTATTTGCCCCAGCATCTCTACATGTTGTACCCCCAGGTAAAACTCCAGAATGTTAATTTGTGACTGCCAACCCTGAGCCAAGAGTGGTATAGTCAAAAATAGACTAAGTATAAAGAATGTTGGAAACGGAAGTGAATGAGTGGCCAAACTAGTTGGGTAACATTGAAAAAGCATGGCGCCTTGATGTCCAAAAGGTTAAGGATATGTACCTGGTCAAGTTATGCTGGACTTTATTTTAGATCACAATGAGAAAGGCTGGTGCCCCACTTGGAAGTTAGTATAGTAACACATAGCCATTTATATTGTAAAAATATGGCCTACGCTCTCTATGTAGGCTGTATTCATTAGACTGCGTAAAAGGAAGAGATAGATGTGCGACAAACAGGGTAGGTAGGGAGAAAAAGGCCAAATGTCTGTCCTCTTGTATGCAGCGACCTTCTGTTAGCCTATGGTATTATGCTTTGACGGTTATTTTTAGGGCATGATCTCCTAAAAACGGATTCCCAATGGGCGTGACAATCTCTAAGCAAACCTGAAAGCATGTTGCACAGGATGAAAAGATCACGTCTGTTGCTTGGGCCTTATCACTCAAGACTTGCTGTCACAGGGGCTCCTTTGAAGACAAAAACAGCTAGCCACAGCATAAGCCACCAGCAGAGGGGAGGCTGGGGAAAAACGAACTGGACAAAACAAAAAAGTAGCGTGACGCTCGTAATGACCTCCTCCCCCACAAACCAACCCTTGGAGTCTACAATGATGAATGCAGATGATGATCTACAAAAGTATAACATTCTTCAGAATGTTTATGCCCAAGAATGGGGTACGGAAACAATTTTCGGCCTGCCATTTCATCTGAGCAACTGGGGTTACAACTGAATTTGAAATTATGAAACATGCTGGTACATGGTGATAAGCATATTTATAGCCAAAAACAGAGCAATCCAGTATATTTGAATTAAAATTATGTATTTCACCCCTGCCCTTTACCAAGGTCTTGATGAGGAAAGCTGGCTGCATCTTGCAGAGAGTGGTCATGTGCCCTTTCGGATACTCACCCACGTTGGCTCTTCTTGCAAACTGAAAAGCGATTGGTAAACACAATGCCAGTCTCAGCAATTAAGACGCTTGTTGGTTCATGGAAGACCACAGACAGAATTGACCTACATCACTGGGAAAGGTTACCATCACGACGATGTACTCTAGAAAGGGATTGTTGTCACAATAAATGGCAAACGCACATAGCACAGAAACTGTGGTTACTTTGTTGTACAGCACTGTACTGTCTGTTTTAGGGGCGCAGTTGCCGGTTGCAGTTAATTGGTATTCTGCATTGGGAGAAGAAAAGCCTATGTCTCATGGCAGTTCTATCGGACCTTAAAGTCTACATTTCCCAGATAGCTAGAATTCAGTTTTGCAGATAAGCAGCCTCTGTGGCAAACTGTTGCCGTATGGGCACACATCCACTCCCTATGAAACAAGTGAAATGTAGTATGCTGCTGTGTATTATTGTAAAATAATTCATTTATCTCATTTTGTAATGGTCTTTTGCTCTTGTTGCTCTGGCCATGTTGGTGTTCTGTATGTGTGTCATTTGTTTCAACCAAAAGCACATTTAAAAAACTCTGAGGTTTGCAGATCTCGAGTAGCACATCAAGTAATGATCATTACAGATACTTGGGTCACTTTAGATATGTTAAGTAAAAAGAATGGCTCATGCGTACACAATGTACTATTGTATAAATCAGATACACACATTTATAAAAAATAAAATGGACAAACAGTGGCATGTTTCTTGTTTAAAATGAGTCAACAAATATATAAAACGCAGGATAAGAACGGATTAGTAATGAAATAAAAGATGAGCTCTGCAACATTGAGATAAATGCCTATAGAAACGGTAGCAGGAGGCATTATTCACAATACAAAGGTAAATGCATCGACTTACAACCGCGAACTCCAGACGCCACAGGCTAAAGAAAGTGCAACTACTACAAAGAGTTTGTACAACATGAAAATGTAAAGCATAGGGGAATCACAGCCGAAATATGACACAAAAAGACAATAGAGTGGCATATTAGAGGCATCAAATAGAAACGAGTCTATAGTCTTCACGTGTTGGTGGTAGGTGATGTCATCGATATCGTCCTATGGAATTTGATAAATGTTGTTCATACAATTTTGCGCATGACAAATTGTCAGCATCAACAAAAGTTACCAAATATTGTTTTGGATAAGGGTATTGTGACGAAGTGGAAATGGATCAAGTTTGCCAGACACAAACACTTTCCAAGCACTTTATTTGGCTGTGCTCATATAAACAAACACACACTTGGAGATAGACATATGTACAAAACAAAGTGAACTTAATCTTAGTGTAGTGGCTCCCACTCAATATGCGGTGACAGTTGGTACTGTCCTGTTAGGCTACAGTGCAGGTCCAGTGGTCACCCACAAGTCTCACATCTCACAAAGTCCCTCGAACGAAGTCTCTTTTTTCTCTCTTTTGGTTAGCCAGAGTACGATGAGGAGGCCTCCTCCCAGGGACCATAGTTTTCATTATGTCTAAGCCATTTCACAAATTGGGTCAGAATCTAGAGCGGACAGGAGGCCTCTTATAGTACTTTACTAACTTCTTACTCAACTGTTCACCACCTACGTCAAGGTTCTGGCTCCACTCCTTTTTCCTCCTCAACATCCTGTCACATGTTCGCTCCTATGGGACCTTCTCTTCTTCCTCCCTTTCCTGTCTCTACTCCCCCCCCTCCTGCCCCACCCACTCCTCCTTGACACTTTGCCACATGCTCGTTCCTCCACCCGTCCCAGGCCTCCCTTTCTTAAGTCACTGGTTTAACATGTCTCCATTCTACTAGCTTATGTTTCTATGTCTCAGACGTGCAACTTTCTACAAGTCTCCTCCTCTCGGTGTCTGATGGTATTCCTCCACTTATCTGCGTTTTTGTTCTCCTGTACTATGTTGCCACTCTCCTCTTACCTCGGCTTAGTACTCATCTGTCTTAACCCACCTCATCTTCCTCCAATCTCCTGATGTGCCACTTCTCCTCCCCACCCCCCCCCCCCCCAATACTGGCTTCCAACTCTCGCTTCCACTCCACTTTCTTTCAACCTCCTTTGAAGGCACTTATTCTCAAAGCAGCCATGCTTTTCCGAACAAGCTTTCCCGCTTGAAAAGGCCCCGATCTCACTTTTCAGTTTAACGCCCTGGCCGAGTGCGTGCGTGCTGATAAAAAGCTTGCACCTCCATTTTGGAACCGTTATCGTGCATGCAGTAACTTAAGGGTTTTCTCCTGCGCAGCACAGCGTCCCATTCAGCAGAAGTGTTCACATTATCCGCCGACTTGGGGAACGGGCTGTTTCCGTGTGGGTAATGAGACAAAGCAGGATTCCCCCAAAACAGGCTTTCCATAAAGGGTCTTGTTGTAGGGAATCGCAGGCCTTCCAGCCGGGCATCGTAAACTGCTGGACATAGTGCGGCTGGCCAGGGGGTGCTTCCCCCACTCTGCTCCAGGACCTAGTATCATGCGCACATGGTGGATTTGGCCTGCTGTGCGACCCCCATCACCCGAGGGATAGATTTTGTCAGAGTCCAGATTGTATTTATACAGAACCTCGGAATGTTCATTAACACCCAGGATTTTCCTAAGTGTGAGTTTGGGGATTTTATTTTACCCGCATTTCTTGTCGTTAACATTTAAGGCTATTAGCACCTAGTCATTGGCCTGGGTGCTTTTCCCCCCTAACTGAGGGAAAGATATGTTACCAGCAGGGTATTGGTAACAATATAGCATATTCCACAACCAAGTAGCATTTGAAACCATCACATTTTTAAAATACACGTGTTAATGCATGAAAAAGGATCCATAGAAGCCACACATCTGCTTGCAGCAACAACCCAATATTAACAAACAGGATACACCACTTTCATATGCCTCGACTCGCACAAAGAACATGCGCATAGTCCACAAAACAATAACTCTACAATGAAGACTGGTCTACAACATCCGATCAAATAAACAGTATACAAATCAAGAGCATCCCGCCCAAAACCACCTTCTCCTATCACAGGCAACACCTCTCCAGAACCAACAAAACATAGGAAGGAAACTGCTATCACAACCGTAGAGCAGCGACCCTTTTCCTCCTTCTAATTCTTTTCCCCACTCCCTCATAAACCTCCTCACTACTGAAATCTTTCAACCTAACACTACAATGGTACAAGTTGGGCGTGCCACAAGGTCTATAATACTGAACACAGATTCCTACCCTATCCAGTTAACATCAAATGCGTCAATCACTAATGGCCGACACCCCACAATCCTTAATACTCCCAGGGCATTCCCTCATGACTGGAACAGAGTAGAATCCATACCATCAAACAGTAACTGGTGCTTCTGACCTGCATTCACCAACGCAATAGGTTTTACCGCATCTGCCTTCTCTGCTATCAGACTAACAACCTCTATCCCACGGTGTTCTTTTACAAAGTCACGTGCAACGAGAGCAACATTATTGGCACACAGCTCTATATATAAGACCGCTTATCGTACAACAGGATGCAAATGGGCACTCAAAACTAGCCACTTGCTAGTATAATTGATTCTTGGTGAGGAAGAAATGGTATGCTGTGTGTATGTATAACTAATTGTTTATTTGTACAGCGCTTACCCACAAGTACTTCAAAGCGCTTCAAGGCAGAAAGGGAGCAAGAGAAAAACAGTAGTCATTCTTAGGCCTTGAAGTTTCTGAATGATCTAACAAAAAGTAACTAGCGTACTAGGCCTGACGGCATTACACCTAGTGCAAGTGCATGAAGTGTAACAAGAGGCTCAACCAAATTAGGTAGGGGAGACAAAGGGGGACAAGACAGAAATTACTAGGCCTAGTAAATTCAGAACATGCAAAGGTACAGACAGAGGTGCAAAGGAGGTGACAGGGGGAAACAAGTGCGCCCAGTCTAACAGGGCCCTGGGTTAAGTGCAGATGTGTTAACTCTCTCATGGAACATAGATGAAGTGCAGTAGGGGATGCCCCTCTCATGGAACGAAAGCTGAAAGTGCTGTAGTGCAGCACAGAGTGCAGAGGCCCGGAGGCAAGTGATGATAATGATGTGTTATTTATATAGCGCCTTAATCCAAAGCGCTTTACAGAGCACATATTCACATACAATATCACCCAACTGAAATTGGTACTCATTTATCGACCAATGACTGGCGGGGGAGCCTGGGATCTGTGAGGCTCTGGAGGTGAGTCAAGCGACCAAAGACTGAGCAGTCAGGGGAGAGATGGAGGTGTGAGGCTGGAGTGAGAGAGGGGAGGGGTGGTTAGCAAGCCAGATGGAGAGAGAAAAAGGAAGAAAAAAAGGAAGGTCTTCAGGAGTTTCCAGAATTTAAGGAGTTCTGGCTCAAGGCAGAGAGAGGCAGGGAGGCGTCTGCAGAGGATAAAGATCTACCTCCAAATCTCTGCCTGGAAAGACGGCTCACACAGAGTTGGAGGAGGCCGAGCGGAGGGCTCTAGAAGGAGTATTTAGAAAAAGAGTTGTAGATAGTGTGGGCCCCAGCCACAGAAAGCCTTGTGGACTATGCAGAGGGTCTTGAACTTGATTCTAGCAGCCACAGGGAGCCAGTGGAGGGATTTCAGCGCCAGAGAGGTGCGGTCCCTGGGCTGGAGACCAAGGATAAGTCTCGCGGTTCTGTTCGGAATGAGTTGTAGCGGGCGGAGGGAAGAAGTAGGCAGATTGAGAAAGAGGCTGCTGCATTAGTCCAGCCTAGAGAGAACCAGGGATCTGGAGACGGTGAACCTTTGGGGCGGGGGGGGGGTGAAAAAAGGTAGAGTAGCTTGGAGGAGGTGTAGCTGGCAGTGGGACTTTTTTAGAAATGTCGGAGATATGAGAAGAGAAGGAGAGAGTGGAGTCAAAAATGACCCCCAGGTTTGTTGCCTCACTAGCATGTGAGGGCGCAGGGCCAAGGGGGGCTGGCCAGTGGGAAATTGGGAATGCAGGGGCAGGGGTCCCAATGAGGAGGATCTATGTCTTACTGGCACTCAGGCAGAGATCGTTAGCAGTACACCAAAACTGAATTGCGGATAGAGTCTGGAATAAGCGAGGACGAGGCAGAGGGTGAAGGAGAGCTGTGTGTAATCTGCATAACACTGAAAGTTAGAGGTGAAGGTAGAGATCAAGTGGGCCAGTGGGGCCATGTAGACATCGAAGAACCACAGGGCTAGGTTAGATCCCTGGGGAAACGCAACAAGTGGAGAAAGTAATAGAGGAGAGAAAGGACCCAAGTTCCACCCATGAAGGATGGTCGGAGAGAAAGGAGGCAAGCCACGCCAGGACCAGATCTGCGATGCCCAGGTTATCACGGAGACAGGAGACCAGGATGTTGTGGTTTACAGTGTTGAAGGCAGAAGAGAGATTGGTAAGAATGACGACAGAAGGAGAGTTAAGAGTCAAGATTTGCGAGCAGGTTTTCAAGGGTGTTCAGAAGAGCCGTTTCTGCGCCACTCGATGCTCTAAAGCCAGACTGATGGTCATGGAGGCATCCAACAGATTCAGTATGGAGGGTAAGCTGAGAGATAGCCAATTTCTCCAGGAGTTTGCCCAGGAAAGGAGTAATAGAGATCGGGCGACAGTTAGCCGGGATAGAAGGGTCAGCAGAAGTTTTTTTTGAGCAGAGGGCACACAAGAGAGTGTTTGAGAGAAGTGGGGAAAACTCCAGTGGCGAAGGAGAGGTTGCAGAGGTTGGCCAAGGCTGGAGCAAGAGAATCAATGTTGTCCTTGATGGTTTTAAAAGGGCAGGGGTCAACCTGTTTGAAGGAGGCTTTCATGGACCGGACTTGTCTAGAGACCTCCTAGGTGTGACGGGGAGAGGAAGGAGAGAAGGAGGGGTGGAGGAGGGAGTGGCCAGGGCCCCCCGCCCCCAAGAGAAGTAGGTGCAGGCAAAGGTGGTGTGGGGGCGAGAGAGAGGACAGGATGTTCTGTGTTTTGACAGTGAAATGTGCATCCATAGCCCAACAAAGGGCATGGGTGGGTGCAGTAGAGGATGAGGCTGCAGCGGATTGGCCAGTTCCTTGCAGACTTTGAAGAGTTAAGCCGTGTTAGATGCAGCTGAGATGCGGGCTTGAATATAAACTCTTTTCTTGGAGCGTATGCAGTCTATATTGCCTTTGAAGAAGGTGGCAGGCCAGTTTGTCAGATGGTGCACCTGAAGATTCCCATTTCCGTTCTGCTGCTCCGCACTAAGGGCGGAGAGTCGTACCAAGAGTTGCACTTTTTGGAAGGCTTCAGACGGACCCTCATGACAGGGGCAAGAATGTCAAGAGTGTTGGAGACGGAGAGGTGAAAGTTTGAGAGGGCTGTCACCCGCAGGAGGAGAGTAGGTGGAGGCAAAGGCAGCCATTGTCATTCTTTTCATGGGCCGGATGACCATGAAGGCAGGTGGTAGTGACGGGAGTGCCAGTGCTAGCGGAGAAGAGAGCTTCATGTGGGAAGAGAGAAGAGAATGATCAGTCCAGGAGAGTGTGGTTGTGCGAGGGATAGAGAGAGGTCGAGATAAAAACATCTAGAGTGTGGCCAACGGTGTTCGTCGGGCCAGAAGGTAGAATGGGGAGAGAAAGTTGCATAGGTTGCGGAAGGGACCAGAGGAGTCAGATGAATAAAGATGGATGTTGCAATCCCCCAGAACGAGGAGTTGGGAAGAGGAGGAAAGGAGAAGTGGTTAGGTCAGCCCATTCAGAGAGAAAGAGGGTGGGCTGGCCTTGCGCCCGGTAGGTGGCCAGAGTAAGAGAGGAGACAGGGGAGAGAGCATGCAGACCAGACATTCACAAAAAGAGTAGACCTGAGTGGGAATGGTGGAAACGGGGATCCACAGGAAAAATCAGGGCTATTCCCCACTTGTCGTCCGTTAGGTCTGGGCACAGAGAGGATCTTGTAGCCTTCAGGGAGAAGTGTGTCAAAACTCATGACAGAGCTGTCCTTGAACCATGTCTCAGTAAGGGCTACGACATCGAGATCCAGGAATTCAAGGAGATGGCAGATGCCGTGAGAAGGAAAGTGTAAAGTTGATAAGGTGAGGAAGAAGCATATCAAAAAGTAAGAGGTTGGGTTGAAGTCCTTGTACCAGGATTGTACCATTCCGATAGACATTTATAATGACAGTGGTGGTGGAGAATAAGGCAAGAAGGACCTCCCAGTGGGTGCCACCATTTATGTGTGAGGAAAAGTATGGAGAGAGCAGAGCGATCATATGAAGAGTCCATAGGTCCGGAGAAGTAACAACAAAGAGGATGTCGGTAAGAGTCTCTTTGGTGGAATCACTATCGTAGGCGTCAGCGATGCACCGGCCTGGGTTGGAGCACAGTGTGTCCTTCTTGAGTTTCTTCCTAACAGACTAAGTGAGAGGAGAAGGATAGGAAATAGAGGAGCAGTTGGAGACGATAGGAGAGATAATAAACGCTATAGAGATCGCCACTGAATGTGATATAATTAAACCAAGCAAATCAGCTGAGGTGTGTATGAGGCAAGTAGGCGAACAGGGGGACACAACAGGACTGCGGAGAACAGTGGGAACTGCAGAGGGGAGGAGGACGGTGTAGCAAAGAAGATACCACAGCTAACAGATAATTAGACGAGAGGCACACAGAATGCACTGAGAAGAATGATCAGAGGAGAAAGGCAAGAGAATGCAACAGTTAAGAGGAAAGGTAGACAACGGAAGTCCAGCCATCACTCACGTGGGGGGTATACAGAGTGCGACGTGTAGTAGGTCCATGTTGTCCATCATTAAGGCATGTTGAGGAGCAGGGACCCTCCAAAGCCCTAGCATGCACAGACAGGCACAGACCGGGCCTTGGACTAGGGCCTTAAGTGTGGTGGCCAGCTCCTGCCTCCCAGTGCTCGTGGTTGGCTGAAATAGGCTGGAGGCAGCCTATTGCAGGGAAGCAGGCTTAGGAAAAAGGATGGCTCCACTGCCCAGAACACAGGCAGCCATATTATAATGTGCCCAAAGGTGCTTAGAATCGATGCTGCAGATTTCGTTTTTGTAAATTACAGCATGTTCAAGCACTTTCATGCAGCGCCACAGTAAACACTTTGTTGCCAATTATTATAAAGGTGCGTTTTGTGCATGCGGCAGATGTAGTTTGAGGTGAATTGCTAAATAGCTTTTTTGATAAAGTCAGCATTAAGGGCAAGTGCCTGCCGATTTCAGAGTCCTAATTCGGGCTTACCTTCAAGAAACTGCTCGAAAAGCCTTGAGGCAGTGGTGGCTGGGGAGGGAAGGATCGATCAGCTTCTTCCTTCTTCTCTTGCAATGAAAATGTATAATTGAGATGCAAGTGACCTTTTATGGCTGGCTCGTTAGTAGCTTGCACCAACTTTTTCCTCCCTCAGCTTACAAGGATGTTCCATTCTTCTGGAGGCTATTGAATCCTGGATGAACCGGTCCATAACCGGAAACCTGGTAAGGGGCCAGAATTTCTTTTTTTTCTTTTAAATGCGATACTCCAACAGAACACAGCGAGAATACTTGTTACATGACACCATGGGCCTCATTATCCATCAGGAGCAGTATTTGTTTCTTACAGAGTATGTCCCTCATGGTGATGGTACGCTCGAGATTAAGGTCACCTGTTCTCGAGCATCCCGTTCCCATGAGGAACATTTGAATCTCATACTTCAGTGAACTGTATCAAGGTGATGTAACCCCATTTTATCTATGCAGATCCAAACACATGTGACTAGATGAACATATATTTCTAAATGCAAGAGTATTTTTCTAATTAGTGTTTGACTTTGTATCATTTACTTATAGACTTTGGAAGATCATAATCTGAAGTACTACCAACTCTATAAGAAACGAATACTGCTCCTGATGAAGGGATTGAAACCTCGAACGCGCTGAGCTCATCAATATTGTTTTCTGTACTATATTTTGTGTATAATTAATTACTTTGGATATTTGAAGCACTAACTGTGAATTTTGATTTACCCCTTACATTAAAACGGATCATGATCAGTGCAATCCATAAGTGTGTATTGTATACGCTGAATCAATTATAATCTTATGCTGAACACAAAGTGATTCTAAGTGTTGACTGAGGTATTTCTCAGTACTATTGGTGTGCATGGGACGGGAGTGTCCTTCAATTTCGGACACTACTTTTCCTTCTCATTTTTGCAGTGGTGACTTTGTGCCAGAGCCGCTTTGTTTCTCCTGTGCGCACTGAACTAATACAGAGACCCTAACCTTTGATGTAATTCACATTGCTCAATAAACTTAAGTTGTGCATCCATCCCAGTAAATCACTGTCCCCATCCTGCTAGATTTATCCACCTTTCCAAGGAGACTCTCCCTCCTCAACACCTAGGCCATCACGTCACCCCTGTGCAACCTGACTCGCTACAGCTGTACCCCCCCCTCAGTGCCCCACTGTATCCTACCCTCGGCTGTATAGCTGTTCTCTTGTTACCTCTGAAAAGCGCTCGGTTATGCATCTGTACTGTTGTATAGCTCTGTAAAGCACTGCATTGTGTATCTGTATTGTTGTATACCGCAGTACAAGCGCTCCGTTGCTTCTCGAAGCTAGGTCCATGCTCAATAAATATTACAATAATTTACTGGCGAGTAAGCCTGCCCTAAGAGTGAGGATGGGTCAAGGGTTTTCTGGAAGGCTAGGTGTAGCAAGCTTGTGGAAGAAGTGGATGGTCTAAATGTTGCTAGTGTCAGACTTGAACTCACTAATACCACACAAACTGGTGTGAGCCGGCAGCTACCTTATCAACTGCAAAACAATGCCTGCAGGAAAAACAAAATGTTTATTAGGAAGGGAAGTGGGCCGGAATGGAACAGGACAGGCGTGGGCAATTTCCCCTCGAGTAAGAGGCATAGGGGCAGGAATGGCTGCGACAGCAGCTAAGCAATTGAACCAGTGAGCTTTGGGAGAGATCTTGACTGGCATCTTCCCACCACCAGGTGAAAACGTCCCTTGCAGATGCATCAGCAAGGTGGACAGTCCCGCAAATAATCCCTCTGCCTAAAGAAACACTGGCCAAGCAGGCAGTACAAGATTAACTTGGCTGAAGGCAGCAGAGTGTATGGGATATGTAAACAAAGCCCACGCAGACAGTCTTCAGCTGGTATCATGTAAGGCCGACACTGGTGACTAACGTGAGACAAATGGCAAGGGCAGAAGTACATCTTTTGCAGCCCGCGGTATACACAGGTGGGCTGCATCTTCTGTCGACAGCTGGGCTTGGGCAAAGAAACTGGGAGAAGACAGGCACCGATTCCTGGCAGCTACAGCGTGCAGGGGACTGAGCAGGTGTTCACCATTAAGTATGTGAGTGGCCTGTTGATGTGTGTAACGTGAGGTGGAAAGTAGAATGGTGAGCAGGTTAGTGAGGGGCGTATGCAATTGCAAAAGTCACATATGAACTAAGAATGACTTAAGGAGCACTGTATAGAACTACAAAGGAGACATATGAAGCAACATCCAAAGGACAGTATTTATGAGGCAGCAGTCAATCAAGGGGCAACATGCACGAGGCAGCAATCAAGTAAGAGTATGGAATAACCCAGACTTCACTCCCGGGTTCAAACAAGTGGGGTTCAACAATTGGCGCAAGGGGGGTTTGAGGCAAATTACGGACTTCTATGCCAATGGGGCACTATCTCTTTAGAAGAAAGCAAAATTAAATTACTAATCCCAGAAACCGAAAGATTCCGCTATACCCAACTCCGGCACTGGATGTCGCAACATAACATTAGAATGCAAGGGAGCAGAGAACAACCTGCTGGAACACAGATTATCAGCGACCCAGAAGGGGAAAACATCAACCCTATATAAGCTCCTAGAGAAACGTGACCCCAACAAGAAGGCGAACTATATGCTCAAACAGGAAAGGGACCTAGGGAGAGAACTGGAACTGGAGGAATGGGGGCGTATAGCGACTCATACGTACAAAACCTCTAAATGTGTTACGAATAAGGAGGGGGCTGTGAAAGTATGTTATAGATGATATGTCACCCCAGAAATCCTGAACAAATGCAAGCAGGGGCAGTTCCCACTTTGTTGGAGAGGATGCACAGTAATGGGGTCATTATTCCATCTTTTATGGTCTTGCCCAAAGACAATGCTATTTTGGAGGGAGGTTTTGGACCAGATTAAGCTAATCACAGGATTGACAATACCATGTGATCCAGGGATTGTGTTACTTGGGGACACGGGCGGTGGGACGTTCCCCCTCACAGGACACTTGGCAGACTTGATTACCCACCTTCTCTATGCAGCTAAAATTGGAATTGGTTGGCTATGGGAGCAGCCTGAAGGCCCGCCAATCACCATGTGGTGGACAAAATGCTGGGACACAGCAGTGGCAGAGAAAATAACGGCATCTCGACCGAGTGTCATGGGGAGATTCTACAACACCTGGGCCCCCTTTTTTGACTATGCAGAACAATGGCCAGGGATAGTGCGACAACCACCCGTATTTCGATAGTGTACGAAGCATTGAGCCCCTAAACACTTCCCCATCAGCCGAATCCTGAGAATGGAACTGTGCAAGTACTAAACTCAGCAAATGCATAGCCCTATGTTATTGTTGTTGTCTCACATTATTACGTCTTATCTGCGCTTGTACTCCAATTTGACCCGACTTCTGTTAAATACCAATAAAATATATTGTTGAAAAACAAAACCAACAGTCACTGATCAATAAGTATGGTGAGAATGTATAGAGTGAATGAAGGGAGCCATATTGATGGTGCAATAAGCAAATGGAGCATACTTATCTAACGTAAACTGATCAAAATCTCTACAATTGATGCCCCTTCCCCTTGACTGAGCCTTGTTGACTTAATCTGGATGTTTAACTATGCATTGCCTTTAGAACCCACCACTCCTCAAAGAAGTGTGGTGGTGTTTGCCAGGGACTTGAACCAAGCTGTTGGTAGAGACAGTAAGATACGTGTGGCATTTGGCTAATATATACTATTTACAAATGAGCATTCCAGGTCTTTAGATAAGTGGCATACCAGAAACTTTTACATCCTAAAAACACACACACATCCCCATCAACAAAAGGGAGCAAAACTGCCCAAGCTCCCCGCTGCCACCCAGGCAACTAAATGGTTATGTCCAGATTGGTGGTACCAGCAGAGCAGTGCCACAGGATCTTATTGTCACTGCTTAATCTAAGGAACTGTAAAGCAAACATTTTTCATATGCATGAATTACTAGGTGCAATGATCCAATACATTTAAAAATACCTCAGAGATTAAGTAGAGTTGTACCCACCTACAAGACCCTCCCCCCACCCACAATTGGGAATAGGAATGACTGCTTTTACGCCAAACTTCAAACAAGAGGGTAAAATACTCCCACCGCTAAATCTCCCACAGAGCCCTAGCACGAACATACCATTGTATGTAGACAGGCATACTTAAATTATTAGAATATAGTAATCTGTATTTTATCAATACCTGCCAGATTCTGAATAATATGTACCAAGGATCAAGAAACTTTCAGACGTGTGCTTAGTAAATCAAAATAAACATGTAAATCTTATTCAGACACAGAACGTCTCACGCTGGAAGTCTACTTTGGCAGTCATGGACTGCAGGAAGACCCTTACTCCTACGTCCCGTCCCCTCCCTTTCCTCCATACTTGTGGGACATCTCTCCGTCCTGTGGGACGGGACCGGAGCACTTTGTAAAAAGCATCCACATTTTTTTCAAAAATGTGTCCCTCCTCTCTTTCCTGCACGGGGCCCGGCACGCGGCTGTAACCCCGCTCACCTTGGCTCCTCCCCATGTATCGCCCATCAGTCCTTTTCTCAGCTCGATCGGGGCCGGATGCACTTGCATCCTCGGAAGGTTTTCTTCCCTTTTTTCCTCTCTGGCTCTCGCTGGCGTTCGTTTACTAGTCTGTCTAGGTCTTTCAAATTAGACTTTCCAGATTGTTCATCGTGTCACCGTCGCTTCGCAAGGGCGGATCCCCATCCTCTTTGTTTAGTGTTTGGGTCCGGAACACCGTTGGGACTGCTATTTTTACTGTGACTCCCTTTCGGTCCGGGCACTTCAATGTCGGTTGGAGCGATGGGAGGAGGTGTTCCGACGAACTCCTCCTTCGCATTTTCAGGCATTCATCGACGAGAAGAAAAAACGCCCGGTAAGTTCTTTACTTTTCAGAGCACCCCGACCGGGGGATACCTTCCCGGGTTCCTCTCGGTCCAGGAGGGGCGTTGATCGCTCGGTTACCGGGGTTCGTCCTGAGGTGCCCGTTGGGCCTAATAATTCTACCAGAGTTTTCTCCGAGGGTCTCCGTAAGGGGCCTGTGAACACCGGAGTACGCTCAGAGGCCCCTCCTGTGGGGGCTGTTTGTAGACCCAGTTCTACTGAGTCGTGGGGTACCGGAGCTTGCTTTGAGGCCTCGGTCGGCTTCCCTCAAAAACAAAACTGGGGTGCGCCCCGAGGCCTTGGTTGGGCTTGTAGTAACCGAACAGAGGTTCAAGGCCCGCGCAGAAAAAGCTGTTACTGGGCCTGGGTCCGAGGTCCCTCGTACAGAGGCTAAAGCTACCAACAGTTCTGAGAGGCCAGTCAAGGCTTTGTCGGTGAAAGCGCACCGTTCCCTCTCTAGTGGTGACACCAGATCTGTTGAGGGGGCAAAGAAGCAAGGTTCTTCTTTTACCGGCAGTGCCGAGGTCCTTCCTTTGAAGGCTCAGTTGGCGGTTGGTATGTCACAAAAACATTCCAGGCCTCATAGTACCGGCTCGGCCGAGGTTCCTTATGTTAAGGCTAAGATTAAGACTCCTGATCCATCGACGGGGACCCCTGCCTCCCTTCCTCACGTGCCGCAGCTCCCCTCAGATGAGGACAAAATGGCGCCTGTTCCCGCCATGACCATGGCAGCCATTTTAGGTGCTACCCCTACAACTACGCCATCGGCTTCTGGTGTAGGGCTCGGTCTCTTGGGTGAACCTAAGGTCCCTTATGCGCATCCTTACCGGTCGGTTTATGATTGGAACGCCCGGATGCCTCTTCCGCACAATGTTTTGTTGCCCGCGGGGGCGGCTCCTTTGATTTATGTGGATACGTCGGTGGAGGGGCCGGTGTGGCACCCTTCCCCCTTACGTCCCTGGATTTGCCCACCTCATGAGAGGCCTCCTCCAGTCCCTTAATCTCCTGAGGATGCCTTTTTCGGTAAATTTCAAGCGCTTATGTGCACCGACCCCATGAGGGAATATTTCAAAGGGCTTTTCAAGGAGATATGTCCACCGGCGGCTCCGGCTCCACCTGTTCCTCCGGTGGTTCCGCCGGCGCCTCCCTTGCCCGTGGTGCTCCCCCCTGCTCTCCCGCCTTTGCCTCCATTGTCCCCAGTGGACAAGGCAGTGCCCGACACGGCTCAGCAGGATCCTGGCCTGTCAGATGACCCTCAAGGCTATCAGGACAACAAAGACCTTCCCCGCTCCATCAGAGCCTTTCATGACCGGGTACTGGACATGAGTTTCTTAGATGTTCCGGTGCCGAGGCACCCACTCCGCAGGAGGGCGCGCTTTCTGGGGCGTTCACCCTGTCTCCCTTGAAGCGTACCGGCCTGTTCCTGCAGAAGGACATTCTGGCTGATGTCTGAATATTCTGGGAAAAGCCACACTCTGGACTTTTTGTCAATAAAAAGATTGACGCGAGGTACAGGCTGCATTCTTTGGAAGAGGTGGCCCTGTGGTCTTGTCCGCCTCCCTCCTCCACAGTGGTGGCTGCGGCCACTTTGCAGTCCAGGCCTGCAGCATCCTCTTTCACGACGGCTACTCAGGTTCTGGGAAAGGAGGACAAGCTCCTCGACTCCCTCGGGAGGAAAATCTTCGCCAACTCGGCCTTGCAGCTCAGGCAGGCCAACGCTGAATTGATATTGGTGGGAGCACCATGCGGATGTGGAAAGGTCTGTCGGAGTTTGAGGAGCACATCCCGGTCCAGAAGCTGGAAGACTTCAAAGGAGGCCTTTCCAATGCCAGGGTCTTGGCCCAGGATCTCCTGTAGGCTGCGGCTCATCACGTAGACACCTAGGCTCGGGGCCTAATGCTTGGGGTCGATACCTCACGGCAGGCGTGGCTGCATGCCACTACATTTTCTAAGGAAGTGCAAGATAAGGTGTTGGACCTTCCATTCGATGGTAAGGAGCTTTTTCATTCTTCTACTGATGTGGAGCTCACCAAAACCAAGGATAGCACTCAGATGGCTAAATCATTGTCTGTTCTGGTTAAAGCTCCTTTCAAATCCCAGAGACCGTTGTCGCAAAGTCGACCTTCCTCTGGTTTTAGGGGCTTCCTCAACTGCAAATCTTGCAGAGTGGATACTCCTGCGGGGAATAACCACCGTAGACAACAGCGTATGCGGTTTTTCTCCCGCTCCTCAGCCTCCTCATCAGGTGGCACCGCCACCGATAAGCCTGCCAAATGAGGGTTTTCTGCGCTCGCACGAGACCCCGGTGGGAGGACGCATTGCGTCTCATTGAGAGGCGTGGCAGACCATCACAGAAGACAGATGGGTCTTGTCAGACGCTCGAGCGGGCTTCCGCTCACCTTTACCCCCTACCCCACCCCTCAACCCTCCTTTTCAGCTGTCGGGCTCACCCTCCTTCAAGGCCGAGGTTCAGAAACTTCTGGACCTCAGAGCTGTGGAACCCGTTCCCCTTGGGGAGCGAGGGGAGGGCTTCTACTCCCGGCTGTTTACGGTGCCCAAACCCAACCAGGCTGGCCTGCGCACCATCCTAGACCTTTCCCAGTTCAATCTTTTCCTACCCCAAGAGAAATTCAAGATGATCACGCCCGGCCAGATAAGCTCCTCTTTGCAGATGGAGATTGGCTCAGCGTGGTGGATCTTCAGGATGCGTACATGCATATCCTAATTTGGAATCCACACAGGAGATACCTCCGCTTCTCTTTGGGAGAGGAGCACTTCCAGTTTCGGGTTCTTCCTTTTGGCCGGCGCCAAGATGATGTTGGTGATTGCGGCCTCTCTTTGTCTTCAGGGTATCCATGTGTATCCTTATTTGGACGACTGGCTCTTACGCAGCCCTTGCCCGTTGGCAGTAGCGGGCAACCTCCAGTCTCTTCTTCTCCTGTTCCATCTTGGGCTGTCAGTGAACTGGCGGAAATCCTCCATGACGGTCTCACCAGACCTGATCTTCCTGGGTTTTCGGTGGAACACGATCGACTGCAGGGTGTATCTGACCGGGGACAGAATGTCAGATCTGTTGGCCACGTGTCAGATGTTTGCGCAGTCGGAGAGCATGTCGGCCTGGTGGTTCCAGAGGCTTCTGGGCCTCATGGCCCCGTGTGTACTGGCTCTTCCTCTTGCTCGTCTCAAAATGAGACGGACCCAGATGGCTCTTCGGAATTCATGGCGCCAGGCAGTGGATCCGGATTCCATGCGGATAATGATTCCGGATTCCATGAGAGTGGACCTGCACTGTTGGTCATCTCTCAGCAACCTGTCGGTGGGCGCGGGGTTTCAGGACCCACCCCCCATGGTGACAATCACGACGGACTCCTCCCTTCTGGGGTGGGGTGCGACATTAGATCTTCTTCAGGTCTCGGACCTCAGGTCGCCACAGGACAAGCTCCTGCACATAAATCATTTGGAGCTTCTGGCGATCTTTCTGGCGCTCAGGGCGTTCAGACCGCTCATTGTCAACAAGGTTGTCCGCATAAGAACGGACAACGTGGTTTCAATGGATTACATAAACAAGCAAGGGGGAACAAAGTCTCCCCCCCTCGTGGACCTGTCCATCCAGATTTGGGAGTGGGCCGTGCTTCATGGTGTCTGGCTGCTTGCAGTGCACATCCCGGGCCAGCTGAATGTCAAAGCGGATGCCCTCAGCCGGCGGACAGTGATCAGCTACGAGTTGAAGGCGGAGGTCCTATCATGGATTTTCCCGCGTTGGGGTACACCGGAGGTGGACCTCTTCACCACAGCGGTGAACAAGAAAATTCCTCAGTATGCCTCCAGAAGGGGGCTGGGATCCTCCTCTGTGGGATGCTCTCGAGATTCCATGGCACAACATGAGAGCATACGCCTTCCCGCCTCTGCCTCTGCCTCTAGTTCACCGTGCAATTTGGAAGTTGAAGAACTCTGTTAACTGTTCCCTTCTACTGATAGCCCCGTTGTGGCCGGCCAGGTTTTGGTTCTCAGAACCTCAACACCTGTCGGTGTCTCCGCTGATCAGGTTACCATTAACTCCCGATCTTCACCAGGGGGAACAACAGATGTGGCACCCCTCCTCACAATCGCTCAGCTTGGCGGCATGGTGCCCGAGTTTAAGTCTTTAAAGCATCTGAGTTTGTCTGCGGATAACATGCGCATTATCCAGGCAGCCAGGAAACCCTTGACCAGATCTCAATACAGGAGTAAATGGCTCAGGTTCTGTCATTGGTGTTTGGAGAAGAAGTTCGATCCGAGGGTGGCCACGATTGACACAGTGCTGTCCTTCGTGTCCTCCCTAGCAGAGTCAGGGGTTCATGTTCTGTCATGCAGGACTTACCTCTCAACGGTTTCTGCTTACCTTTCTACAGACCTTTGTTCTTATTCTCTAACTAACCCAGTGGTGAAGAGGCATTTTGCTGGCTTGACACGCCTCTACCCTCCGGTTCGTAATGGCACCAGTAATGGGATCTAAATGTAGTCCTGACGGCACTGTGCCATAAACCCTTTGAACCAATGGCTATGGTAGACCTCAAGGCATTGTCGGTGGAGCATCCTTTCTTGGTCTTTCACAAGGACAAAGTAGTCCTTCGGACAAACCCGGCTTTTTTTACCAAAGGTAGTGACCGAATTCCATCTGAATCAGTCGATCTGCTTTCCGGTCTTTTTTCCGAACCCTGCCTCAGAGGCTGAAAGGGTTCTACACTGTCTTGATGTCTGAAGAGCTCTTAAGTTCTACCTGGACAGGACTTCTGAGCTTAGGAGTTCTTCTCAACTTTTTGTGACCATCGGTAACCCTCAGGGCAAGCCGGCGTCTAAGGCAACCATTTCTAGGTGGATCGTCACCTGCATCACGGAGTCTTTCACCGTCCAAGGGCTGAAACCTCCTAAGGGTATCCATGCACACCTGGTGCGGGGCAAGGCAGCCGCGGTTGCTTTTCAGAAATATGTCCCCTGGGAGACCATCGCTAGGGCAGCTACTTGGGCCTCCCCATCTGCTTTCTGTAAGCATTACTGTCTCGATATGAGCTCAAGAGCTGACGCTCAGTTTGGTCAGGCTGTGCTGAAGAACCCGTTTCAGTAAGGGGTATTTCCATCCACCCGTAGTTCCTGTAAGGAGTGCTTGGGAATCTCCCACAAGTATGGAGGAAAGGGAACGGGACGTAGGAGTATTACCAGGTTGCTCACCGTAGTGACCACCTTACTCCTAGTCCATATTCCCCTTTCCTCCATACGCCCACCGTCCCCTCTAATAAGGTTCCTCTGTTATTGCTAATGAGTCTTTGACCCGGCGATAGAAAAGGACTGATGGGCGATGCGCGGGGTGGAGCCAAGGTCGGCGGGGTAACGGCCGCGTGCCAGACCCCGTGCAAGAAAGAGGGGAGGGACACATGTGGATGCTTTTTACAAAGTGCTCCGGTCCCGTCCCACAGGACAGAGAGATGTCCCACAAGTGTGGAGGAAAGGGGACTATGGACTAGGAGTAAGGTGGTCACTACGGTGAGTAAGGAACAAGTTACTTACCTGTAACTGTTGTTCTCCAGCATGGGTCTGGCATGGATTCACATGCTCATGAATATTCCCCGTCGTCAGGCTGGGAATCCTCGGTAAAGAAAAAAATCAGTATCAGTTTCGTTTCTGATCTGTCTTTCGTAGTAGTAACCAATCACTGATCTCTGCGTCATACTGACCACAGCCAATGACTGCCCTCTACCTAAGCCCCACCTCTGGCAGTCATCTTCAGATTTGGTAGCACGTGAAGTGGCAGTATGACCAAGTGAAGAGCCGCAGAGGGGTAGGCGGGAGGGTTCGCATGTGAATCCATGCCAGACTCATGCTGGAGAACAACAGTTACAGGTAAGTAACTTGTTCCTTCTCCAGCATGGGGTCTGGCATGGATTCACATGCTCATGAATAAAGAATACATAGCAGTACACACATGCACAACCACGGGAGGTGGCAAAGGCTCAACATTAAGCATTACATCAAACTCAACATTAAGCAATTCTTACCTCCTCACCAGGCTCACCTTAGGCGAACAGATTGCGCAGCACTGCTTGGCCGACCCTGGACTCCTCCCTGGAATCCCAGTCGACGCAGTAGAATTTCGTGAAGGTGTGCGTCGACCTCCACGTAGCAGCCCTGCAGATGTCCAGCAAGGGCACACCAGATAGGAACGCCGTGGTAGCTGCGATCACTCTGGTGGAATGGGCTCTCGGACGGCCAGGCAGCGGTCGGTTTGCCAACCGATGACAGTACATGATACAGCCGGAGAGCCATCTGGAAATGTAAGCCTTTGAGAGAGCCTTCCCCTGATTGACAGGTCCAAAGTTCACAAAAAGTTGTGACGTCTTCCGAAAACACTTCGTGCGGTCCACATAAAACTTCAGCGCTCTAGCCACATCCAGCGAGTGCAAAGTCCTTTCAGCCGGCGACGAAGGCGACGGGAAGAAAACAGGCAACACCAAGGGTTCGTTGAGGTGGAATTCCGACGGCACCTTGGGCATGAAGGAGGGGTGCGTCCTGAGCACTACCCTCATGTCGTGAAAAGTCAAGTACGGGGGCTTGCAGGAAAGGGCCTGGATCTCTCCCACTCTTCGTGCGGAGGTGATGGCCACAAGAAACGCTGTTTTCCACGACAAGAACTTCAACGGAGCCGAGTGCAGAGGCTCGAACGGAGGTCCCATGAGCTTGGTCAGCACCACGTTGAGCTCCCACGCCGGGGCCGGAGCCTTCACCGGCGGGAACGATCTGAACAGTCCCTTCATGAATTCTTTCACCAGACGATGAGACCACAAAGATGTCCGCCCCGTGGTTCTGGTGTATTGGGAGATCGCAGCAAGATGAATCTTGATGGACGCGTGCGCCAGTCCAGCCTTGGCAGGCGTCAGAAGGTACGGCAGTACCTGGGGAGCCCTAATCCGTAGAGGGTTAATCTTCTGTGCATGGCACCAGACAGAGAACCTCTTCCATTTGTGTCCATAGCATTGAAGAGTTGAGGACGCCCTGGCCTTTGCAAAAACCTCTCTGCAGTCGGCCGGTATGTCGTATCCTCCAAACTCTAACGCTGCAGGAGCCAGGCCTGCAAGTTCAGCGACTTCGGGTCGTGATGGAGGATGGCGCCTCCTTCCCTGGAGAGAAGATCCGCGTCCACTGGCAGCTTGATTGACGGGGACGCTGACAAGTCCAGAAGGTACGGGAACCATATCTGCCTTGGCCACGCAGGTGCGACGAGGATCATCCTGCACCGTGACCTCTTGAGCTGGTTGATGAGCTGGATCAGCAATGGCAATGGAGGGAACGCGTATAGAAACAGGCCCTCCCAGGGGAACGAGAAAGCATCGCCCATGCTCCTCGGCTGGGGAAACCTGCTGGCGAACCTCCGGCACTTGGAGTTCGTCGCCGTCGCGAACAGATCAATCTGGGGTGTGCCCCACCGTCGGAAGAGGCGGTCCACTAGATCCTGTCGTAGTTCCCACTCGTGGCACGAGCGCAGCTTTCTGCTGAGCAAGTCGGCGATGGTGTTTTTTATCCCTGCCAGATGAAACGGCACCAGAAACATCCCTTGGGCGACGGCCCAATGCCACAGATCCTGCGCCTCCTTGGACAGGGCTGGGGACCTGGTTCCGCCCTGCTTCCTGATGTAGAACATGGTGGTGGTGTTGTCGGTGAAGATCCTCACCACCTTGCCCTTGAGGGACGGAAGGAAAGACCTGAGGGCACAAAACACTGCACGGAGCTCCATGACGTTGATATGGAGGGACTTCTCCGTCGGAAGCCAAAGGCCTCTCGCGTGCAGATTTTCGGTGTGCGCTCCCCACCCTTCCAGGGAGGCATCCGTGGTCACTGTCTCCTGGTGGCCGGGGGTCTGGAAGTCCATGCCCGCCGTCAGATGCATGCGGGTGCCCCACCACCGGATCGCTCGTCGGAAACGCTCGTCGAGTGTGATCCTCTCCTCGAAGCTGCCCGTCGTCTGGATCCAGCGTGCGTCCAGGAACTCCTGCAACGGGCGCATCCAGAGCCTGCACAGGCGGATGAGGTAAATGCAAAAAGACATCATTCCGAGGAGGGACTTGATGGACCTCACCCTGGCCGCGTCCGCGACCAGCATCCGCTGCACCTTGCCCAAGATGGCCCTCGTCCTTTCCTCCGACGAGAGGCCAGAAGCGACACTGTGTCGAGCTTCACTCCCAGAAACAGTGCGTCTTGCGCGGGCACCAGGTGGGACTTGGCGTAGTTTATGGAGAATCCCAGGTCCGTGAGTAGTTGGACGGTCCTTGCCGTGTACTCCACGGCAAGCTCCTTCGTCTTCGCTCGGATGAGCCAGTCGTCCAGGTAGGGGTAGACGTGGATCCCCTCTCGGTGCAGCTGCGCCGCCACCGGTGCGAGGCACTTGGTGAACACCCTGGGTGCCGACCTCAATCCGAAGGGGAGGGCTCTGAACTTGTAGTGACGCCCTTGGACCACGAACCTGAGAAACTTTCGGTGTCCCTTTAGGATGGGAATATGGAAGTAGGCATCCTCCAAATCCAACGACGACAGGAAATCGCCCTCCTCCAGCTGACCCAGGACGTGTTGGAGGGTGACCATCCAGAACTTCTGTGCCTTGATGAATTTGTTCAGTCGTCGTAGGTCCAGGATGGGACGCCATCCTCCCGTCTTCTTCTTCACGAGGAAGTATCTTGAGTAAACTCCGGAGCCCCGAAGCCTCTTTGGGACGAGCTCGATGGCACCCTTCTTGAGCATCGCCTTTACCTCCAAGAGAAGTTGAGGGACGTGATGTTCTTTCCTGGCCACAGGGGGGACGCGCAGGCACCTCTTTAGAAACTCGAGCGCGTGCCCCTGAGCTAGGGCGTCCAGCACCCAACGGTCAGTGGAGATGGACTCCCACACGCTGACGAAGCTCGCCAGCCGGCCTCCCACCGGGGTGCTTCGATGGGGGCCCGACCCCACGGCCGGTTCAGTCCTGCTTCGACGAGGATTTGCCTCCTTGTCCTCCTTGGCGACGACGGCGGGGTCCGCCTGACTTGCCTCGTCCCCTGTAAGCTTCCTGTGACGACGAACAGGCCGCTTGACGGTAGGTGGAAAATCTGCCGCTGGAACCTTTGGAGGCACCCTGTTTGCCTCCGCCGCTCCGAAAAGGCGGCCGTCGTTGCTGGAGAACACCAAGAGCTCGAGCCGTCTCCGTGTCCGTCTTGATGGCTTGTAGGGAATCGTCCACTGTTTTCCCAAACAGGTTGTTTCCGTCAAACGGCATGTCCAAGACTCTGGTCTGCACGTCCTGACGGAAGTCAGTAGCCTTGAGCCATCCACACCGCCTAAGGCACACGCCGTTGCCCAACTGGCGAAATCCAGTGCTGGCGATGTCCGTCGCAATCGTAATGGCATGGTCCGACGCCACCTCTCCTTCCTGCAAGATCTCTAGGGCTTCCGCCCTCTTGTCGTCTGGTAGGAAGTCCAGCAGGGGGGCCAGTTTGTACCACAACGCCCTGTCGTAGCGGGCTACGATAGCCAAGGCGTTGGCCGCCTTAATCGTCGTCGCTGCAGACGAGATGACTCTGCGTCCCATCGTGTCTAATTTCTTTCCCTCGCCGTCCGGCGGGGAGGTCGACGTAGAGGCCGCCCCCCCCGCTTTCTTCCTGGCCGCCGCGGAGACGATCGAGTCTGGGGTCGGCTGTGCCCGAAGGCACAAGGGGGCCGCGTTCGGGACCCGGTACTACTTCTCGTACCGATCCCTTCTAGCCGGCGTCGTGGATGGGTTCTTGAGGAGGGCGAGGCCCTCATCCCAAATATCGTCCAGTAGAGGTACAGAGAGGACCGTTGTCATGCCTGCGCCATGGGCACATCCATTTACGCTCAATTTGGACTATATGTTTATCATTTATTTACAACAGACTCTTGGATGTATCTATATTTACTTTGGAAACTTTATTTCCCATTGGCGAGACTTTGCTGCTTAATTATTATTTCCAACAAACTACGCATACCATAATGCACCTGGCTACAAGCATCGATTCCTGGCTGTTCCTATTGGTTATCAATGGAACTACACCCCCCAGAAGCCCTAGAGACTTGCCCTGCTTCCACCAGCCCAGGAACAGAAAGGGAGGTGGCCGATTGCCTGCAGGTGTGTTTAGCCAGGTGCAACCAATTAGCCTGCCTCTGTACTGGGCTAGGCAGTATAAAGGCTGCTGCCTGCAGTGGCTCAGCCTCTTGCATCTGAGAGTTCTTCCTCCACCTTTTGCTTCTTTCTACGGATCTTGTATGCTGCTTACCTTCACTCCTGCTTGGACCCTGCCTTGTTGCTTGCTCCACTCTGCTGCCTCCAGCCATAGCCTTCCAGGCTCCCTGCCTCGCAGCCCTGCTCCTCTGGGCTCTCCACACTGCAGCTGATCACGCTCTGCTGCCTTCCAGTCTTCGCCCTTGCCCTGCCGGGCTCTCCACACTGCAGCCGATCACGCTCTGCTGCCTTCCAGTCTCCGCCCTTGCCCTGCCGGGCTCTCCACATTACAACGGATCACGCTCTGCTGCCTTCCAGCCTTCGCCCTTGCCCTGCCGGGCTCTCCACATTGCAGGGGATCACGCTCTGCTGCCTTCCAGCCTTTGCCCTTGCCCTGCCGGGCTCTCCACATTGCAGCCGATCACGCTCTGCTGCCTTCCAGCCTTTGCCCTTGCCCTGCCGGGCTCTCCACATTGCAGCCGATCACGCTCTGCTGCCTTCCAGCCTTCGCCCTTGCCCTGCCGGGCTCTCCACATTGCAGCCGATCACGCTCTGCTGCCTTCCAGCCTCCGCCCTTGCCCTGCGTACCCTCTACATTGCAGCTTATCACGCTCTGCTGCTTTCCTGCCTCAGCCCTTGTCCTCTGGGCTCCCTGCCCTGCAGCCTGCCTCACTCAGGCTGCCTTCAGCCCTTGTCCTCTGGGGCTCCCTGCTCTGCAGCCTACCTCTCTCTGCTACCTTCTACGTTAATCGGCCCTGTCCCTCAGGGTTCACTCCTTAATGCCCGGCCCTTACGGGATCCTTGCCGTGCAGTCTGCTTTACTCTGCTGCACTAAGCCCTTTTCCTCTGGGCGTTCTACCTTACAGTCCTACCCCTGTGGGCTTATTCATTGCTTTCCTGCTCCTCTGAGCTCTCAACCTTGTTCCTTACTGTCCTCTGCTATCCTATCCTGTTACACGACTTTCCTTTCATTTCCTTCTGCTAGTTTGCTATCAACTCATTTAATGGATTTGTCTGTAGTATCTTCTCTTTTACTGTTTGTAGACCCTTTTGTACAGAGCTTCTCTGTTGGTTCCCATCAGTCAACCTCTGCCCCTTCCCTTGTCCTGTTTCTACATTACAGACACCCAGAGCTGCTGTTCCAAGTCATGAGCAATCAGCGTGGGCCTCTATTATAGCAAACTGTGCAGAAGGCTAGAGTATTTCCAAGGTTCGTGGAATACTCTTTTCCTATATCTGCATACACCTCAAGAGGGTATTCATTCTGTATCTTTTCCCTTGCTACTCTTGCTTACTCTTCGTTTTCTTTCCTTTCCGCTGTGTGTGTTCTTATCTGTCCACTTTATTTGGCACAACCACCCAAACCCTTTCTGGGTGTCCTGTGCCACTCTTAATAGAGTGCCACTTCTGACAACCGTCTTCCTCTTGGCCTCGCGCCGTTGATAAAGGAAACCTTCCTTCTTCTCTTCCGGGCAGAGCTGGAAAAGCTCGGATGCCCTGGCGGAGTGAAACGATCCAATCTCGTCGGGCGGGGAAGCCGGGTGGGAGGCGACGACGAGAGATCCTTGTCGTAAACCTCGTCGTCTGTACCCGTCGCGGCCGTGTCAGTCCCCGTATCATCCCCATGTGTCGTGGACGGGGAGGAGGGCTGAACAGGGCGCGATGGCTGAAGGAGGTGGAGGATGAATCCTCCTTCTCTTAGGGGGGGGGCTCCCAGAAGGGCTTGGCTCCGGGTCCTCCGTTGGGAGCGGTTCCTCCGCTGGTGGTAACGGCAGTCTTGTCCTTATCTCCGAGCATAAGAACTGTATAGCCAACAAAATGGCCGCCGAGTTGTCTTGCGACACTGGTTGAGGGGAGTCCGACGGGCGGTCAGGAGCCCCGTCGGCACCCTCGACGTTCTCGTCGTCTTCCACGTCAGGGTCCCTCCCGATGGGCTGGTCTTCTTCCATGCCAACGCCGTGGCTTAAGACTTCGAGCAGCTCTTCCTCAGAGGTTGAGGCCGAATCCACGACAACCTCCTGCCCCCCCCCCTTTTTCTTCTCCGTCGGAGGTTTCACGGGGGTCCTGTCGACGGGCATGAAAGAGTACTCCCTCCGCGGTGGCAGGGAGACTGAGCCCCGAGGTCGCCACCACTGGTGTAGCCTCCACAGGCTGAGCCAGGGCCGCCGCGACTGTCTCGATAGAGGCCTTGGCCGGATGGATTAATGCTTTCACCACCTTAGGTGCACTCACCGCCTTCTCCTTGGGGGGAGGGTCACCGCCTCGCTCCCCCTCCGATGGGGCCTTCGAGCTCGACCGGGGTCTCTCCAGGAGCTTCGCCGGGTGCTCGGCCTTCCTCTTACCCGAGCCAGAGTGTTGGCTCGTGGTTGATGGCGCCGGGGAGGATGCGCCCTGCCTGGCGCCCGTAGAGCCCGACCGTTCGGCGCTCCCGGTGCCAGCGGACTCGCGGTGCTTGGCCTTCTGTTGGACCCCCGTCGCCGGGGCGTCCTCAAAGGTCTTAGAAGACCGCTCGGGCTTCTTCTCGCCTGATGGGCTCTTCCCTTCCAGCCAGTTGGCGAGAACGTTGATGGCGGTCCTTCATGGTCCGCTCCGACATATTGCCGCAAAACGCACAGTCCTTCTCCACGTGCGTCTTGTCCTCATGTAGGCAGTAAAGACAAAGGGAGTGTTTGTCCTCCTTAAAGACATTCTGAAGCTGGCATCCAGGGCAGACCCTGAACAGCTTTCCGGGCGTCGAGCTTCCCTTCTCCTGGGCCATGTCCGAGATGGGCCTGATAAACTTCTGGAGTCCTCCAAAAGCGTGGCTCGACGAAATCTTCACCCTTGAGGGGCGTAGACGAATCCGACACGGGTCCCCGTTGATCGGATGAAAAAACGGTGGAGCTTGAGGCTCTTTTGACCGAAAAAAGAGAAATTTTTTGAGAAAAAACGTGAAAAAATAGCACTAACGCTCGAGAGCAATAGCACAAGGATCCCAACACTAGAACGTGCGGTAAAAATCTGAAGATGGCTGCCAGAGGCGGGGCTTAGGTAGAGGGCAGTCATTGGCTGTGGTCAGTATGACGCAGAGATCAGTGATTGGTTACTACTACGTAAGACAGATCAGAAACTAAACTGATACTGATTTTTTCTTTACCGAGGATTCCCAGCCTGACGACGGGGAATATTCATGAGCATGTGAATCCATGCCAGACCCCATGCTGGAGAACCTCGTAATTTATAACCGTTAGCCCCATGAGTAAGTAGGGGGGTGACGGCAGAGAGCAATCTATATATTCGAGTTTGGCAGGGGCGAGTCTGTTGTGTGTCGCACGTTCAAGTCTAGGGAATCCTCAGAGAAACATTTTGCCATGTTGTTCTGGGCCCTGGAGGACCAGGTTTAGCATGCAAAGAGCGAAGATTGAAATGTTATTTCCGTTATCAAGATATAAGTTATTGTAAACAGCTAATTGCTCCCATTGCATTAAGGCTGTTGGTTTTTTGAAAGTGGTTATGTAAAACCATCCATAATCATTTATTTTGGAAGGAGGAATAGGAAGTAATCACAGAGATACAAACACGTTTTAGCTCACTGCACCCTTCACAGAGGATAAATAACCATTAATCAATCTGGTCCCACCCACAACGGCAGTCCAGCAACGAAATGCTAAGCGAATCTCCTCTGAACAAGAGTACCATCAGCAACCTTCACCTCACTGATGAGGTCAGACTAGGCTGAAAAACATGTGTCTGGCATTGCTGTTGATACTCTCGTTCAGAGGAGAATTGCCAGCATGTTGGTGCTGGACTACCCTTGTGGGTGGGACACAGACTGATATGCAAATGTATATGTTTCCTCTGTGAAAGGCACAGTGAGCAAAAACGTGGCTGTAGACCCTCCCGAGTGGCACCTTCCCACAGAACAGGTTAATTGGTGTGTTAGTTCTCGGCAGAGGGGCTAAAGACCTTTTTGTTAAGTACATGTGTATTTAAATCTCCAACATGGCTGTCTCTGCCTTCATCCAATAAAACTAGTACCATTTAATTGTTGGGTAATAGAAAATATCATTTATTAATGATTAGGGCTTGGGCGATGTATATCGATTTTTGGAAATATATCTATATATTTTCCAAAGCTAAGTAGGATTAGACCATATCATTCACATCAAATTGTGTATATGTTACCCAATAAATTAAGATGACAGATCAATATGACAAAATGTCACTTAATGCCTACTTCAGTGCACAGAGGGATGTATATCCTACTTGGATTTTTGTTTTTGTTGAAATGATGTCCTTTTGAATCAATTGCAGTTTAAAGATGAGGTTAACCGACAATGTTAGAGTTGTGTTTTGCATTTACTGTTCAGTATTAGTACTGCTGGCATTTCACATGTACTGGCTTACAACTGAGTATTTAACCCAAATCAACAATAGAATTATAATAATTACAATTGTTCTTATAATAGCAGCTGTGGTTTCTAAGCGCAGGATCGGGATTCGAAACTGCGCTGCTTTGTCTTGCTTCCAAGACAAACAAGTTGCCCCCGAGCGATCCTTCCTCCGCATCGAAATTATATATTAGTATATTACTTTTGGTACATATCGTCCAGCCCCAATGATGAGAAGCAATTGGCAGTCGCTGTAATGCAGTGCACCAGAGCTAGCCTAGCCAGCAGTGAAGTGCTACGTGGGGGCTCGGGAGTCCAGGGAGATCGTTGGCGTTGGTTTAGGGCAGTCCTGTGCTTGACTCAGTTTTATTTTGGGAATCTGCCTTTCTAGAACACATCCCGCCCTTTCCATGCTGGGCATTCCCGGGTCAGAAGCCATGGATGGTTCCGCATTCTACCAGAAAGCCCCCCTGCTTGGATGTGTTCCCGGAAGGTTACTTGTCCTCGCATACTCCCAGCCCCACCCTGCAGTGTGCGCCGCAGCACATCAGTGGTCTTGTCACGTCCGCGACAGACGGCTACTCTGCTTGCAAGAAGCGTGCTTGTGCCACCACAGCCCCCGCCATGCCCTCAACTCCCCTTACCCCCCCCCCCCCCCGCGGTTTCAAACACTTCACTGCGCAATAAACACGCAGATGCAGCAGAGAATAGCACCGCGCGCTACCGACCAGCTCTTCATGCAGCATGGACCATAATTAAGATCCAGAACTAGCTGCACAAAAAGAGAAAAGGGCCGTTTTGCGAGCATTACGCACGGAACACGTGCATCAGAGCTGGCAAATGAACAGGATGTTGCCGAGAGCTCATACAGAGCCCAGGAGACGCATCTGTAATCCGTCTTCGGTCTAGCCTCGCCTCAGCACCACAGCACGCAGTGCACAAAGGGGAGGGATGTCTGGGGCTTGCCACGGGGAGCAGGCGGAGCGTGGGATGTACGACAAAGTCATACGAGGAGGAAAGACGGGGCGGAGGCGGCAATGCTCCCTGGGGAACAGCAAAACTCACAGACGGTCTCGGTGGAGGGCGTCATGTCTTCTGATCCCCTAAACACCAGCGGAAAAGTGGCCACAACTCCCCCACTCTATCGGGGTTCCATGAGCACCCGCAGACGGTGCTGCAGGGGGACTCCATTCAGAAAATGCACCTGATGTAGATAAACCAAAGGACGCCAATTTACAGCGGACTAACAAAATGCACATCACAAGATTACACGTTAGAATACGTACCAGCGAGTACTACATACAAGAGTGCCGGAAATCTAAGCTCAGACAACGCGCTACACCTAGGCATAATGACCCGACATTGGGTGGACAAGAAATGGGAACCGGATGGAGACAACCTAACTATTCCCATGCACGCGGTGATGTGATGGCACACGCATTCTCAACCACTGCCTTACCTCAACCCCCTCAAGCACCACCACCCCTCCCCTATTCCATTCCATCCTGTGCTGGAGATGGGGAAACCCCCCTCATCCTTTGAGGGACGTGGTCCAAGGCCAGGTAACAACACAGAAGCCAATCCTGGTGATTTGCATAAAAGCAAAGCGTATTATGGTAACATAAGAATGTCCACAATTTTATACAGGTCTTATAGTGAATTCAATAAGAACCCCTTTTGAGCGAATAAAAGTTGTGCTGTGCAATTTTGATTGGTCACAATACTCGCCCTAAGAAAAAAAAAATCCCGCACAATAACGCCACTTGACAGCTCTACGCAAAGTTTTGAGATTTAAAGTTGTCTGACGTCGAGTCCTGTTTTTAATCTTGTGTTTGTAACTGAAAGGCGGCTGGACTAGATACTTGCACCAGACATGCATAGCAGAGGCCTGTAGAAAGCTGTAGCGCCACATGTTGCCAATTTGTTAGCGTGACTACAAGTAACAGAATGCAAGAGGATACAGTGAGTAAGCCAGGATTGATGGAGTTACCAGAACGGCAATGGTATCCATCGCTCGCTCTCCTCACCACACTTCCTGAGTTTCAGCAAGCCACAGATGCTCCCAGTCTTTCGCTACCTACCAGTGACACCAGGGTGACAGGGCAGTGCTGCACGCAGCGTGAACCAGCCCGAGAGAACGAAGCTACAAAAGATCAAGGCGTTTGCCACGCCAAACTCGCCCAATTACATTTTTGTTGTGCATTTTAAACGACCCTCCTTGTCAGCTGCACCCCAGCCTCCTTGTCAGAAACATTACAAAAAGCCAGTAGGTGTTACAGGTTACATGCACCTTGGCGTCTTGTGGGGGTGATTCTGGGCTGAAAGCTGGCCCAAACAAGCACAAGATTATTATATTAACTTAAGTAGCAGGATCTCGATGGAAGACGAGACATGCAGGGCTCAGCGCTCCAAGATGGCTATGGGGAAGAAGAGGATCGTCTGATGGAAGGAACAGGGGCAGTTTGGGCCACGGGCCTACACGGAACGACACTCCGGCAACACATTTTGTGTCTGAGCAGAGCACCGTTTTGTTCCGGCACAAATCCTCCCCTGCTTCCATCGAATACCACTTCACTCGTCTTCCATAAACCGTACTCAGGCTTTTCCCACCATCTATTGACCGCAGGGACCTCCCAATTTAAAAAAATGTTTTAGCCTCTTTACTTTCTCTTCTTCTGCCCGACTTCCCTTCATTCTGCCTCGTCTGGGACCTCAATCTCCACCTATGATCTACCCAATGGCAGATTTAAGGCAACGTAGACCAGATTGACAGAGGGCCCCAGGTAGGCAGAGCTTAGGTTGGGAGGAGTTAATGGCCATCACAAGAGAGACATTAATGAACTTCAAGGACAAATGTTTCATGTATTGTAATCTGTCAATATCGCTAATCGCATCCCTATGCAAATGGTATGTATGCTTGCCAAGCCTGTTAAAATCATTATGTCATCACTGCAAACTGGAAATAGCTGAAAACGGAAATGTCGAATTTTGACATGCGCATTTCCTGCAATGATATTGGGGGGTTGGAGGGGGGCAGGGTTACAAAAAACATATGGGGAGTATGGGGGAGGGGGGGATGCAGCCATCACCCAACATATATTTGTAGGAAAATGTTCAGGAAAAAAAACATTTTCAGCAGTAACAAAAAAAGTGATTGATCCATTAAAAGGATACGATCTCAATGGGAGGCCCTGTGCAGACCGGGCTGTATGCCCGAGGTGAGAAAGCAGAGTAGGAGGGGCCCCGTGGGCATTTGTCCCTTCACTCTGGCTCTACCCATGCCTCTTCTCCTCCAATACCCCTTCTTCATTCTTATCTCCATTCCCTCTTTGTTCACCTCTTTCTCCCATCTCAAGGTCTGCCCTGGATCTTATCTTTACCACCACTCCAGATAACCCCTTGGTATGCCTTTATCCTATCCACTCATCCGATCACCACCTCCTCCCCTTCTCCAGCCAGCTTCCCTGTATGTAGCCCTCCTACCTACTTTTTCTGCGTCAGTTCTCCCCTTCTGTCTTTCCCGCTGTTTCTTCTACTCTTCCTCCTACTGATCTCTACTCTCTACAGACCTAGCCGTTCCCACTTTGCATATCAATCTACCCTCTACCCTGAATTCCCTTCACCCACTTACCACATCTCGAAAACCTCCCCAGCCTTGGTTCTCCCCTCTCACTGTTCCTCTTTCTGTAAAGCTGAGCACTGTTGGATGAAATCACCATTTCACTACGACCTTGCACACCTGTCTGCTCTCCATTCCCCTCATACATTACTCTTTTTGAATGCAAAACGACGCTCCTTTCACATTACCTCAGCTGTCTATTCCAGCTGATCAATAAACTACTTACCCTCCTAGTACCCCCCTTCCCCATGCTTTGGTCTCATCTATGCCCAACTATGCTTTCTGCAACAGACTTTGTGGACTATCTTACCTGTAGTCTCCACACTTTCTTCTCTCTCACCCTTCCCTCTCACTAGGCAACAACTCCAGTCCCCTTCCCACTTTCCCTCATTTTCTCTTCTTTCTGGAACTGCTAATACTTCATTTCTCTCACATGCCCATCCTACTCGTTTCTTCCCTTTTGACCAGGTTCCTGCACTTTTAATACCCTAAATCTACCCCCACTGACATCCCCTCTCACTGCCCTTATTAATCTATCTAATCTCCACCTCTCTCCACCTCTCTCTTTCCCAGTCCCGTTAAACATGCATTCTATGTTCCCATTCTAAAGAAACCTTCAATTCATCCTTCCTCACCCTCTACTTACCGACCAATTTCTCTACTCCCATTCCTCTCTAAACTCCTGGGACGAGTTATCTACTCAAATATAGTCTCACCTTTCAAGCTCTACTGCCTTGTGCTCAGTCTGGATTTCACCCTGCACACTCTCCTTAACGTCACAAACTCACTCTTCTCCGTTCATCACAACAAACTCTCCTCGATTCTTATTCTGTATCACTCTGATGCTTTTGATACCGGTGCCCATCCCCCTCCCCCTTCAGTCCGTCCCTCTTCACACTCGTTTTCTCTGGTTCTGCTCTACAATGGTTTCACTCCTACATCTCTGTGCCCACCTACTCTGTCTCTTGAGCAGAACACGTTGCCCCCGCTTCCCCTTCTTTAGGGTGTCCCGAAAGGTTCTGTTCTTGGCCCCATATATTCTCCATCTACACAATCCGTCTTGCATCACTTATCAAATCTTTTATGAGTCTCAGATCTTTTCCGTCTCCACTTTCTCAGATCACCTCCCCTCTTCTGTTTCCTCCCGACCTTCAGCAGTCCAATCCCAATGTGTCTCGTTGCCTCTTAAACTCCTTCAACACTAAAGTTCTTGTTTTACCCCGTCCTCTCCCCTCTTCGCTCTTTTCTCCCTCCTCAATCCCTTACTCCCCAACTGCACATAATTTGGGGATTGATTTAGCCTTTTCATTCTCACCCCACATTTCTTCCACTGCTTGCACTTGTGGATGCAGAGATCGAATCTGCAAGTGTCAACCTTTTCTGTCAATTCATGTAACAAAGCTTCTAATTTTCTCTTGGCTGGACTACTAGTTCTGCCTGCTTGTTGGTCTGCCTTCATCCCACCTTAATCCCCTGCTCGATCCTCAACTCTGTTTCAAGACTCCTTTTTACATCTATCTCCTTCACTCATCTCGATTTCTCTCCTTCCGTATGACTTCCGTCTATTCCACTTTATATGTATTTAAGTGTTATTATGCCCACCCTTCGTCACTCTTTGATCTCCTCTTACATTCCTTCCTGCTCTCTTCGTTCCCAAAATCTTTATCTCCTCACTACCCCTGAACCTCCCTCCCTGTGCCCTCTTGCTTCCACTTATTTGCTTTGCAACTTCCCTCCAACTGACATACTCCCACTCTTCCATTCTTGTCTCAAAGCGCATCATCTTCTACCACTTTCTCTTACCACACCATCTTACCCTCGGACCGATTACACTCATTTTTATTTGTACCATTTTGTAACACATTTTGTACAGTGTTTTGGGAAAGAGCTTTATAAATATCAATAAAAACAGTACCTGAACTTTTCACCACAAAATGTTATCCTGAATATCATTTTTTTAATGAAGTACAGTATCTTGTTGTATAAACCTTTATTCGACGAAGAGTCTTTAGGTAGTATCGTCGCTACAACAACCATTGGAAACTGTCCATGGACATGCCCTATGGGCACTTTGCCCAGGGGCGGCCTTTGGGCCTGCCACAAACCACCTAACAGGCAGGTCCAGTTTGCTCAGGACGCACCGAGCCAACAGGGCCTTGAGCAGTGCTCTGGCTACTATCGAGACATCTAATCTCACCAAGCACAGTCCTCTGCTATACCTAGGGGGTCACCTTAACCATGGCAGCACCTGGCGGCTATAAAGTCTCTGTAGTTATGGTTAAGTTGGACTACAGATAGGAAGAGCACTGTTCAGAGGCGTATACATTTAAAATCTTTTAAAACACATTTTCACAAAGCTATGCCCCCAAAAAATAGGGCCGTCAAGTGGGGAAAAATTAAATCTTAAAATGTAAATTTTCCCATTAATTTCCCACAGGCAAACGTTTGCCCTTACCTACAGCCCAAACCATGGACGCAATCGCGCCCAAAGAGGAGCTGGTCCCAAAGTACTTGCTTTAACATGTTTGGTGACCATCTGGCCAGCAATTTTTTTTTAAATCTGGCCAAACCCAATTTGTGGTAGCTGGCTTCACCAAGAACAATCCACAAACCCACATACCATTTTTAAGCCAGGTTATGTATGTGTGTGAACCTGTGCTAATTTCCAATTACTCCTGATACAGAGACATTCTGGTTAGCTGTCAGGGGCCAACATTTTTTGGGAGGTTTAATGAAGTCTCCTGCTTGATGCCAAGGGTGGATTGTGGGGTGGGGCATGCCAAGGGGGCTGGATGCTGCCACCCACTGCGTCATGCTGGGCCCAGGGCAGCACAGGGACGATCACCTGGTTAACTACACCATGCTACTTACAGAAGGCAGAGGCACACAATATAGCAACATTAGGGGGGAAACCCCTTTAAGTGATATAAGCACAGATGCCGTTAGACCTACTATTCCTTTACGAAATCCACACTATGAAAAAACACGCCATAGCAATGAAAAATATTAACCACCCCCAGTAAACGGGTATTACAAGTTAGCCCCACTGTATCACAAGACATGCGCTGTTTGGAGGAAGGGAGCTCAGGTGCCTGAGCAACAGCATATCCAAGATGTCAGATAAGCCTCTGCTAGGGGTGGGACACACATCGCAACAACCCCTGTGTCCCATAAACTAAACAGCTGTGATAAATACAAGGCACGTCATCCACCTATCAGGGCCAGAAGTAATCAGGAAAAACGTTCAAAATTGCTGGGAGCTTTTTAGCTCCTGGTTGTAGCCTAGGACAGCCGGCTTGGTTGGACGCCAGCAGCAGCTATATTTGGCTCCATAGGCCAACTGGTGCCATTTCAAGATATCCATTTGACATTAACTCCTATGAATCTAGAATGTCTATAAATGAAAGTTATGAAATATCAGGAAGCCATTTAAAGCAGAATGGGTCATATATAATTGACTAAAAGTTATAGCCTGTATCTCATTTGAGAATTAAATTTGTATTACGCTACCTAATGGCTCCTGGTTACTGGTGATGCCCGATACCCAGGAGCTGCTGCTTTAAGGTACTGCTAATAAAATCATTATTTCGGTCCTTGTATGAAACTTAAGCACATACACACTCGCAGGGAACACTGCCCAGGTGGATGGGTCACCACCCATTATAAACCGAGGAAACAGAAAGAAAGTGAGGGTGTTTGAAGAAGGAAAAGGAGGGAGCAGTTACAGGGTGTGGGCTGACGGTTGCAAGCATGAACATATGGCAAAGCCTGAAGGAGGCAGAACAGAGACAGGAGGGGAGTCAGCAAACATTTCCTTTAGGCATGAGAACATTGCAGTATCAGGTAATATTATCCCCACCAATAATATCGCCATGTATATGGTTGTGGGATAAGGCCATAGGCGATACTATTAGTGGGGATAATTTATGCGGTTATTGATACAGGGGTTGCGGGGGTGTGCCGCGCAGGTTCCATGGCTTAATATCACCGCAAAAAGATAGCGATATTTTTGTATGGTGATATTTTTGCGGGGAAATTTGGAACCAACATTGTTTATCGCTCGGGGGGAGGGGTGAGGGGGGGAGATAAGGCAGGCTGGAAGGTTATGAAGTCAGAGTCCTGAGAGGAAGGGAGAGGTTAGGACCACCAACTCAGCCTCCAGGAACAACTCAGTGCCCTGCCTCCTGGGGGGCAGTTTTGGTGACCCAAGCCCAGGTGCATGAAACACCAGGCCCAACTCTCGAGTGAAAAGGAGATCAACAGCGCTTTGGAACCAGCAGCCGACACACAGGTAAGCCACATCAACTGACCAAACTTCATTGGGCGATCTCTCAGACCACCAAGAAACCTCCCACCTATTCCCACATCTCATCTTTGCCCCAGGGAGAAGTCCTCAACTTCACCAGTCCACCAAGAAACCTCCCACCTATTCCCACATCTCATCTTTGCCCCAGGGAGAAGTCCTCAACTTCACCAGTCCACCAAGAAACCTCCCACCTATTCCCACATCTCACTTTGCCCCAGGGAGAAGTCCTCAACTTCACCAGTAGGAGTCAGATCGATTTCTCCAGGTCCTTCTCCCCCTTGGTCTCCAGAAACCAGGTTGGTTAGTGGTCATGCTAGTGCCTTATACACATTTCCCACTCCACAATTCCAAACCCAACACAACCCTTCCCTTAGCCCAAATGTTCCTCTACAATCACAAATGTTCCCCTGACTACTATAAACAAAACTCAGATTACACTGCTTGGCACATGCCATCCACCTTCCTCGAAGTCTTCAAAGGTTCCCCCAAATACCGCCTCCTCCTACATGATGACATTTTATCATTTCATTTAGTATTTAAACAGTATATTCGTATGGCTTGTTAACCGTCAATTATTCACGTTTAGGTTTTGAAAAGGCAATATTTAACAAAGTCGAAGTGACAAAGTACACATGCTGCTTGCTTAATGATTGTCCTCGCTAGGCAGACATGTCACTGTGTGGATGCAAACCATTCACACTCCCCGCAGGCTGCCAGGGGACGCTTGACAAGTGGCAAGTTCGTACAGGAGGCCCCTTTACTGCGCAGGGTTGGGGGGCGGGGGGGTGCGAGGGGTAGAGAAGGTAATTTCCCTCCGCCAAATGAGTACACATCCTCCCTTTCTCTTATTGGAAGCCCCCTAAAAGTACAAAATAAAAAAAAAAGGTATTTAGAAATCTTTTGAATTTAAAAAAAAAAGATACATGTTTCTATTTTGCAGAGCCCACAGCTGCAATTAGCTGCAATGAGATAACTAAATGCAATATGAACTGACAGTGCGCATAGCATTCTAGCACACATTACAAGATTGACTCTAATTGTGTCATGCCAATTTATGACACCTCAGCCATGTTAAGCAATGTGTTGCTTGATTGCGTAATACGTCTGCCCAAACTGCCTCAGCACTTCCGAGGCCATAGCAGTACGTGATTACAAATGCCACGCAACATGAAATAATGCCCCCTCCCCTCCTATGAAGAAGACCCTGTTCACAAGTCAGTCCTGAAAGAGATGAGGTTTGTCTTCTACCCGTTTTCAATACAATTCGGGTTTCTGCGCCATCTACTGTAGAGATCCTCTGTCCTGCTATTGAAAAAGTACCTAGTCAGAGTCATTTTAGAGAAAACTCATTTGTGTACACGTTATTACAATTGGGTCTGTATGTCTAAATGGATGTATAAGTGTATCGATCATCATTTCAATTACCTGCGAGTCCATTTTGGGGCATATACATCTTTCCCCCCACCCCAATCCTCCCCTTGGGCCTGAAGACAGTGATAAAGCAGAATATTCCAAAACCACTCCCTGGGGGCGGGGGGGAAGTCAGCATATTTTCCAGACGGTGGCCAAGTAAGTTTGGCAAGCAGCATTTGGGGCCCTCCGCAGCTCTGCGGTTTTCTTGCCCTCTTACTCTCTTCACACTCCCACAAAGTTGATGGACCAGTTCAGCGTCATCCAGAGAGCATGTTGTCCAATAAACTGAGCGGTTTTGCCAAAGCTATCTGGGATCTACCTACTGCGACCTCAGATAAGTGGTTGGAACAGAATGCTCTACGTTCAGATACACCCCAGCAAACACAAAAGGTGCTTAGTCACATCACCCCAGGAATACTCATAGGTTTGCTGACATGGTATAATGGCTCTTCGGTCAGCAACCTCGGCTTTATTCTCAACTCGGAAGCCATGCTGAAGGCCACTAAATTGAGTGTTGTCAGGGTCACCCACTTATTCCTACTATAGAACTAGCGGTTTGGGATGAGGTACCCTCCAAGGCAGGCGTCTGGGTGCATTTGTGCTTACATTTTTGGCCTGCAGTCACAGGGACTTCACCACTCCTCACTCTCAGTGCTGTGAGGTGGCCTTCGTAAAGGTGATAAGCAACAAGCTTGTCATAACCTTATGTGGTGGCAGTCATAACACACAGTCCCCCTATACTTGTTAAAGGATATCTATACTGCGCACTATCACCACGCAGGTGGTACCCTGGCGGGGTAGGGTAGGTTAGTGGGACTGAGCGGGGAAAGCACAAGAGAACTGTGATGTGCTGTTGGCGGCTTCAGTTTGGCGCTCGGTCACCCAAAGGCATCATGGCGCTGGAAGAGAGAGGACGAAGAGGATCCATATATAGGGAGTTCACTGAAACAGATACGTTTTCAGCAATTTCTTAAATGCCAGATGGTTTGAGGAATGCTTCAGGAACAGTGGAAGACTGTTCCAAAGCTGAGAGGGGGCGACTGAAAAAAATCTACCTCCAAAGCATGATCGGCAGAAAGGCGGGTTGGGGGGGGGACAACAAGTAGACCCCTGGTGGCTGATCTTAACTGCCTTACAGGGAAATGGCGAGTAAACTTGCTTCGAAGGTATTCGGCCCCTTGATCATGCAGGGCAAGATGCAGCAGGTACAATGACTTTAAAAAAATGCGCCGGGTGACCTGCAGCCAATGTAAAGTCAGCAGCACCAGCGAAATGTGGGCGCCATAGGGGGAACAAGTAGCCAGCCTAGCAGCCATATTCTGTAGGCGCTGAAGTCGCTGAACTAGAGCTCAAGTTTGGGCTAAGTATAGTGAGTTGCAGTAATCTAGGCGGCTGAGTACCAGAGCTGCAACCACAGGTGGGCGAAGGAGAGGGGAAATCAGTGGAAGCACCTTAAGTATTTTTAGATGGAAATGGCCAGCCTTGCAAACCGCAGCCACTTGCGCCTCCATAGATAAGGAGGCAGAGACAACCACACCCAAATTACCAAATTATTCACCCTAACTGCTGGGACTGGGAGAGAACCACAGGAAGAGGGCCAAAAAGAGACACCCAGAGTGACGAGAACCCACCACCAGAACCTCTGTCTTGTCTCCATTCAACTTCAGCCAATTGTGGTTCATCCATGTCCCCACTGCAATCAGGCACAGGTGGAGCACAACGACACCTCAGCCTGATCACGATCAACTGGATCAGGATCTGGGTGTCGTCAGCATATGAGTAGCACCTGATGCCAAAGGAGACACACAAGAGGCCAGATGTGAATATTTAAGAGAATGGGATACAAGGCGGAACCCTGCGGGACACCACAACAGAGAGAAAACAGACCAGAAAGAAACAGAGGGGGTGAGAGGGTCTGGGTTCTGTCAGTCAGGGACGAGGAGAGCCAGGCAAGAACCTGACCAGATATTCCAGCTTGGGTCTGCTGAGCGTAGGTGTGATTCTTTTTGTGCCGTAGTGGTCATGTGCTACTGTGTGAGGCTATGTGTGGTTTGTTTCGTGTTGCGGTGTAGTTAAGTGTGTGCGGTTTGTTGCGCTGTATAGGTATGGTTGTGTTTTGTAATAACTGCTGTGAGAACTTGATCTAGTACAGAGTCACTATCTGCATGATGTTAATAGTAGACAGAGACATCCCTGTTAAGATCAATACGAAAATCAAAATATTTGCATGAATAAATGTGAATACACAAATATATGTGGCAGGACACCCCGCTTGTTTCAAATCTACTAAGCCCATAGTCCTTCCACAAATAGGGCTGTCCCTTCAGTTACCCCCTAGTCCTCAGTCTTGCCATTTGTGTGTTCATTCTGAGGGTTCTGGGTGTTGCTCATTCGTTTTCGTTCGGTTCTGAGTTGAAGTGACAGGTGTTTGGGAGTTTTCAGAATTTTAGATGTTTCTTCATGTTTCGTATTTCTCTCAGGAGTTCTAAATTTTAGCACCTAGGCAAGAGAATGCTGATCCACCAAGTTTTTTTCCCTGTGTATGGTTTAGGTTCCAGGCAGATGTCGTTGCTGAATCGGAGTGTTCTGGTCGGGTGGTAAATGGCGATTTTCTAGAATACGAATTTTGTTCCTTGGCCGTGGATTGCTCTGTGTGTTATACATATTTCTTTAAATGTGATAGTTTTTGACTGGCAGCCAATGCAGCATCTTTAGCGCTGGAGTGATGTCCCTTTGTGAGAGTTTGCAGAGAAGTCTGGCTGCTGCGTTCTGTATACTTTGCAGTTTCTTCAATAGATAATCTGGCATTCCGAGGTATAGGCTACTGGCATGATCTAGCCTGGACACAAGCGAGATGATGGTCAGTGTTTTGTGCACAAAGGAGAGGAATGGTAGAATGTTTTTGATTGTGTGCAGGTGGAAGAAGCATTTCTTGATTATTGTGTTTAATTGTGGTTCTAGAGTAAGCTTTTTGTCCATTAGGATTCCCAAGATTTTTTACTATTTTGGATGGCGTGGGCACTGTTCCTAGTTCTGAGGGCCATGGGATGTATTGGTTGCTTCCCTGGTTTTCAGATATAATCATGACTTCCCTCTTCCTGGGTTGATTTTAACTACTGTTTGTGTTCATCCATTCGTAGAATTCTTTGAGACAGTCTACTAGTATGGTGTTCTCCTCTTGGACATATTCGATCTTGTAGACAATTTGGGTGTCATCTGTGCACTTGTAGCAGATGAGGCCGTGCCTTTTGATGAGGTTGATTAGTGGAGTCATGTAGATTAGTGGACATTAGTGACGTCTATGTAGCTACAATAATATCTATGAGAGTTCCAAACTAGCTTCCCTTCCTCGCACCTTGGAGGTGTGACAATTCTTAAACTATATATAGAAACAGGGAAAAGGAGTTATGACTACGCCTTATGCCATATTCAAATACATAAAAGGATACATTTTCATCCTTGTTTGGAAGTAGTCTAAGGGTTGACAAAAGACCATACCCCCGCATTATCCAATCCAATACTAACCTCACCATCGCCCCCATAAATTTAAAGAAGGCCATGTTTGATGAAATATGTGTTGTTTCAATTTACTTTTCAGTGGCACACAATAGTGAATGTATTTTATAGTGTTTTTTATTATGTTTTTTGTACAAAATAATAATTAAAATATGTATTTGATCATGGCATAAGGCATAGTCATAACTCCTTTCCCGTTTCTATATCTAGTTTAAGAATTGTCTCACCTCCAGGGTTCGAGGGAGGGAAGCTAGTGTGGAACTCTCTATTATTGGTTCTTGGCCCCCATCCACCTAGCCCCTGAAAAAAAGGACCACCCAGCTCATGTGTAGCATTTTTCTTGTTCATGTAGCTACTACAGACAGACAAAATACAATATATTATCAGACTACTACACTATTCGTTCTTACAGCTACACTTCCTCAGTATGTGGCTACGTAAGTTATGGCACAATGAAGGACACTCCACCTGCCCGATTTCTTTTCTCTTCCACCTCATTCAGCTTGTACATATTACGCTTTGGGCTCGGCTGTTTGTGACAGTATGCTGGGCAATCCCACATTTCTCTCTCTTGGATATGTAATGTAACCTAACATCAAACAGACAAAAGCCTCCACGCTTTAAGCGTATACGGGAGCACATCTCAAGCCCGTCACCCGAGTACTAGGGCCGCTTTATGAAGTGGAAGTAGCACAATTAAAAACACACATGGGGTCGACGTCTGACCCTTGACAAAAGAGGGCGCCGTCCACCCAAGTGTCCCCCCTGAGCATTAAGCATTTAGCCTTTTCTGATCACTACTACTTCTGTTCTCTCACAAACTAAGGTCTGGATACCCTGGTGAGGGCACAATAGACCCATCCATCCCTAGCAAGCTTTGACGCGGTTAAACCTCGCGGGGTCTAACATGGTTTACAAACCGCTTACCATAACATTCCGTGAATACAGAAACCGCATACCACTCTAAAAAGCGTTTCACTGTAAAGGGCTACCCTGGCCCAAGCCATGTACGAACATTTTTCCACAGAAAACGAAAGTAGATCCTTTCCAGTAAGTCCGGTGCCTTTCAGGGTTAAAACGAAAGCTGCTGGCTCTGACAAACAAGGCCGCTATTAAGGGAAGCCGCTCCTACCAATGAGTCAGGGCAGCCCCCTCTATAATCAAGTGAAACATGAGAGGCTGCAGGGCTGGGCCAGCATGTGGGATTGCAGCATTCGTGGAACTTGGAGCCGACTGTAATTTGCTCAGTGTACAAACAACAAACTAAGTCGTAAACGACTGCTCGGGTGCACAGCCCAGCCCTCAGAATAAGCAGAGTGTTCTCACCACCTACAAAAGTGGCAAATGGTTATCAGACGAATGCCTAACCTGCAGCATTTGACTCTTCCTTGGCATACAACTGTGCAATACATCAGAAGAAACCTCTTCCCCGGCATTCACTTGTGCCATACATCAGAAGGAGACCCTTCCCCGACATACAACTGAGCAATACACCAGAAGGAGACCCTTCCCCGACATACACCTGTGCCATACACCAGAAGGAGACCCTTCCCCGACATACAACTGAGCAATACACCAGAAGGAGCCCCCCTTCCCAACATAAACCTTTGACATATACCAGAAGGAGACCCTTCTAACATACACGTGTGCCACATACCAGAATTAGACTCTTCCACAACATACACCTGTGCAATACATCAGAACGAGCCTCTCCCCTGGAATACACCTGTGCCATACACCAGAAGAAGACACTTCCCCGACACAAACCTGTGCTATACACCAGGAGACACTTCCCCGACATACACCTGTGTCATACAAAAGACGACGACTCTTCCCCCACATACACCTGTGCCATACACCAGAAGGAGGCCCGTCCCCAAGGTACACATGTGCCATACACCAGAATAACTCTTCAACAGCGTACAACAGGTATTACCCAAATTGATAATTTACAAACGATCGTATGGTAAATCTGTCCCCCGCTCACCATGTTTGGTAGTGATGGCTTTTGTGGGTAGTGGGGGTGTACCCCACTTCTGTAGGTTTGAAGGCAGCGGACGGGAAGAAAAAAATAAATATTTTTTTTTAAAAAAGGACCCTGCAGGGTCAGGTCTGACCCGTATAGGAGGGACGGATCCGACGCCGCAAAGTTAGAAGATGAGCAGACGGCGAAAAGTTAAGTAGGGGGTGGAGTACTGTTTGGGGGGTTCGTTTGAGCAGATTTGGCTGCGGCAAAATCAGCTTCGCGGCCAAATTGACCACAGTCGAATCGGCCGCAAACAATTGTGCCACGGCCAAACCGTATACATCCATACAACATAATGAGACTCTTTCCTGGCATACATATGTACCATAGACCAGAAAGATACTCCTCCCCAGCATACATCTTTGCCAAAAAGGAGAGTCTTCTTAGACATACACCTGTACAATACACCACACAATCTCGCACACCAGCAAATGGTGGCCAACGTCTGAAAATCACATTTACGCTCAGTGAACAGTGTTTCCGAACGAAGCTGCCAACAGCACATCACAGCTCTCTTGCTATTTTCCCACTTAACCCCACTAACCACCCACACTCCCTCCTTGCATTACACATCCACGTTAGCGCCTGGAGACCACACAAGTGTCATTGGTGCGCTGTATAAAACCTTTAACATTAACAGAATGAGACTCTTCCAGCATACAGTTGTACCATACCACATAATGAGACTCTTTCCTGGCACACAACCATGTCATACAGCAGAATTAAGACTCTTCTGCGACAAACACCTGCACCATACAACAGAATGACACTCTTCCCTCGGAATACACCAGAATCAAGACTCTTCCCCTGGCATGTACCTTTAACTTATATCAGAAGAAGATTCTTCGCTGCTAGATTCCCACATCATAACGTCACATTATTCAGCACGATAGATCAGAGTGGAAAGTGCGATCACAGCCTGCAGGACACAGACCTGAACACAAGTCAAACCAACTCTGCATTTCATCCTTCACAGATCGAAAGATTGGATACGATTCCAGAACCTACACATTAGGAATCCTGCATGAAGCCATAGCCATATAAAAATTAGATACTAATCTTCCAACAGCTGTCTCCTCTGCATGAATGGCAGACATTGTGCCATGGAAATGCTACATACCAATCTACACCAAATTAAAAAAGCAATTGCTCGAGAATGTGTCTGAACTGCACTTGTCCTTTTCTTTGTTCGTGTACTTGGGAGTCCGAGCTTTTAACAATTAGGAGTGAACCAAGGTCACAATTACCAGAGTTCTGAATTCTGCAGAAAGTGAGGCCACTTTTCTAAATTCCTTTTTCTAAAGAAACCTTTATGCCAACCGCTCCCCCGAATCCTCGATGCAGGGAAGTCTTGCGTGAATAAAAGCAGGGAAATTCCTTGCTTGGGGTTTGTGCTTCAGATGAGATTCCAGTGTAGTTATGGATCCAGGTCCTCTGCAAGCTACCAATATAGCACTGAAGCGTTTTTATGCTGCGCACTCGCACTTTACGGAAAAATTGAATCACTTAGCATAAAGAACAAGCACTTGTGAATCATATGGGAGCAAGGATTCACAACAACTGTGCGGTAGCCAAACTTTGTCATGTCAAAATGCGTTCAAGCAGACGAGAAAAAAGTCCTCATGGACGGAATGAAATAGAGAAACCATAATCTAAGAGGCTTAGGTTGACCGTACAGCCTACCTTGCACAGCAATTATCTGTTAGCAAGGGCCAAACTATTGTTTATGGACATGTTCCGCAGTTTTCGGGCGTTGCATGACTAACCCATGCAGCCCATAGTGCTTGCGGCTGTGCAATAGCAGTAATCGAGCCTGATCTCAATCAACAATGACGTCCACAGTGCAGGAAACCCTGCCCAGCCACTGGAATGCGGTCCAGTTACAGCAGTAGTCAGACCTTTTCTACTATATAAAAGAGGCCCTGCTCCAGTAGTACTCAAACATTAGCTGGATAACCATCAGGTCTGCGAGTAGTCATGTCCCTGCAGTGATAAGCAAACACCCATGTCCACAGTTATCTGGGTAACAATGTGATAGTTCATAAATGGCTGTAATATTGCCACAGTAAATGCTTTCTCCCTATGGGTGCAGGCATCTGCGTCCTCTTCCATATTGTAGCGGGGAAGAGCACAGTTTAAATTCATGAAAGTTGTAATCTCCTCCCATTCTTTATCAGCCCACTTTCGGATCACGCAAACTGTGACCACAACATCAGCAACCACACATACCAGATACCACACCGAATGCGTACTGTATAGTCCCTGTAAACAATCACTCAACATTACATGGTCCATCGTATCTGCCCTGTTTATCTGAATCCTGGCGGCCAACAGTTACTCCTTGAGGTTAGGTCGCAACAAATAGGCCAAATAAGTACAGAAGTACAGCTACAAAGCTTAACTAGCACTGACAAATCTAATAGTTTGGGCTTTTCTATAGTGAAAACGTTTTTATGCAATGGCAGGTATGGACATTGTTTGCCAGTTACCACCACCATATTACAGGTACCTTAAATTAAGAGCATGGCTACACCAACAGCAATGTAAGGCATTACAATGAACACGCCTAGCCCGTACACATGTACAACTATAAAATAAACGCCAAGTGTTCTGTGTGGGTGATGATCTACCATGAAAGGGGCACCACGAACAATGCTGGGTCAATAAGAACCCGATGTTACATGCATTACATGCATGTTATGCAATAGCCTTGAGATGTTCTTGATTGCCAGCTAACATTTTTAGTCAACTGCCAAATGATGGCTGTGTAAAGGAAAATGCAGGGGCCACAAATGGAAAACGGTGGTAGGGAAGCAAGGCTGAGCAGGACCGTTCAAAAGCCAAACTGGCATGGTGCCCTGTGAGGCAGAATCGCCAATAGATACGGAGTATAGTGGTGTGAGATGGAGTGATCTACGAGACAAGGTAATGTCCTTTAAGCGTTTATCTCTTCGAAGAGGGAGACAAATAAAAATTCCGCCAAAACAGAGGGAAACTGAGAGCCATCATCAATTAATATGAGGGCCTTTGCAAGCGTCCCCTTCCAGAATATTGTTATTTACAGAGTTCATTGATATGCAAAATGCCTCTCCCGACAACTGGAAGGTGGGCTTCCCTGCTGAGTCTGACCTAGTCTTAAGTGCTTAGTGCCTTAAATCGAGTTCTCCCACATTCCCATTCTCATCCCCAATTTTGTTCTTAAGTGTGCACCAGACAGATCCAATGTGTGTTGGAAAATAGTATAATGCTTTCGGTTATTTAAAAATATGCACCTAAAAAAGTCCATTTTCTTTTGCACCTCACCAACTTAAAACTGTTGTAAAAGACGGCTGCAAAAAGATATGTAAACTATCAAACAGTACACATGCGCACACACATGAATGTCTGATGACCATTCTGTGAAAGACAACAGGGGGAGTAAAAAAAAAAAATGCACTTCCAAAAACCCTCAAGGTAGTTAGGAAAATGAACTAATAGCCTATGCATCCCTTGTCCACAACTACTCACAGCACGTGACATTCTTGTAATAGGAGAGTGTTTTCGCAGAGTATCGGCCTTGCACAAGGGAAACCACGCCCTCACCCAGGACTCCAAGGAGATGAAAGACCTTCTAGAAGCTCATAACCCATCGGAGTGGTCCCTCCCCCAGATGGTTTCACCAACACATTTTATAAAACCTTTGCCGATGTTCTGGTCACACAGCTTACACCAAGCTATATAATTCCGTCTTAGACTCTGGTAAGGTATCCAAATATGGTGGAATCAGCCACTACCCTGGTGCTGAAATCAGGGGAAAATCCTGAGAATGTACTTTCTACCACCTAATAGCCCTCTTAAATACTGATGCAAAACTTGACAGTAAAATACTTGCATCCAGACTGGTTGCGGTCCTCCCCCATACAATCAACAGCGACCAGACCGGCTTTATGACGAATAGGGGTTCCCATGATAAGGTCAGGCAGGTGGTGGATCTCCCTGCCCCCCCCCCCCCCCAAAATCGCTTGAGGATTATCTCTCCTTTGCCTAGACGCACACCACGCCTTTGACAGTATGTCCTCTGACTACTTAAAAGCACTGTTACCTGCTTATGGATTCGACCCGCATTTCTCCAAGTTGGTTATGGCGAACTTTCAGATCCCGGCCACCAGGCTCAAAGTAAATGCCCTCTGTCACCTCTGCTACCCCTGGGAAGGGGCACTAGACAGGGCTGTCCCCTCTCCCCCTTAGTATTTGCACTAGCAATGGAACCACCAGCACAGCAGATATGCTGTCATCCCTGCATCTCGGGATAACATACGGAGGGACCACACAAACACATGAGGTGGCACTATATGCCGATGATGTCCTTTGTTTTCTTCAGGCCGCTATATCCTCCCTACCAGTACTCCTTGACCTGGATAAATTTTCCTCGGTGTCAGGGTTTGGTGTTAATCAGGAAAAATATGTAGGGTTGACTAACAGAACCGCCAGAGGTCCGCCACACCCTGAAAATTGCCTTCCCCTTTCGATGGGCTGATGGGGAGATCACATATCTAGGAGTCTGTATCACAACTACATATAACTCCCTTCTGAGAGCTAACATTCCTGCGCCGTGGAAAGAGGCCAAAGACATGCTCCAACGATGGGAGATGCAGGAAATGTTGTGGTTGGGTCGATCAGTGCAGTCAAAATGACCTTGCTCCCAAGTCTTCCAGGCTCTGCCAATTCTTATTCCAGAGCACGACCTGTTTGTGCTGTAGAAGGCATTGGGGCAGGTTCATTTGGCACAGCTGACCCCTAGAATTCCTCACAAGCTTCTCCTTCATTCCAGGGGACTGGGAGGGCTTGGGGTCCCATCTAGCGAGCAGTACTTCCAGGCCACACAGATTGCTCTGATGCTAGATTGGGGGGATGCAGAAATGGAAGGCTTTAGAACAAGCTAGCTTGCCCTTCCCTCTAGCTCACCTCCCCTTCCTCCCTAAATCAGTGAGATGGCTCCAACAATGGCCTACTGGAGACCACTTGCATCACCTTCCACAACTGGGACAAAGCATGCACCAAACGGGCTGTGAATCAGGGCTGGGTCCCCTCTCTGCGGTGCTTCACAACCCGGTTCTCCGGGCATGGGTAATAGGACAATCGCACAATGGGAATCACAGGGGATCCTACAGCTGAGGACAGTTATATGTGATTTTACCGACGGACATTACAGAGTGTTACATTTCATTGTGGTCAAAACACCCAAAAAAAAAACACTTTATTTGGGGGTGGGGGGCCTCCAAGCCCTCCCGATTGTCTACCCTTATAACGCCACCCCAACCCCATCCCGACCCCTTTGAACCCTTTACCGCATTACGCTTTATATATTTAATCTTTTCAGGTGTTTTCGGTGTTATAGTCTGCTCTGTTATTTACCACTCTATTGTTTGCGATAAATTGACTGGGTACCCTGAGGGACCTATATAAGGACGGGGCACAACTTAACTTTTGTGGAATGTAAAGAGGTTCAATTTAACAGAGGCAGAGCGCTTTAGATATATCCTGCTACAGCACCGGGTGTCCAATAAACAAGTCAAACAGGTTAGAATCCCTCCCCAGCCCCCATGAGATTAGAATTTAGGGTGTTATCGCAGAAAGGGTCTACCTGGTACTGCTTGTTGGAGTGTGCTTCCCTGGAAGACAAGATTCCTTATATGGAGCTCTGGGAGAGAGAACTAGTGGTAGATAGCACTGAAGAATCATAGCAAAAGATCTGGTCCCCATGCCCAGGGGTGCTCTCGCTGCACCTTAATTTAAGAAGGAGCCCTTAAGTTATATTTTTGCTGATATAGGACCCCTCAAAGGTTACATGCAATCTGTCTAGATCATTCGGATCACTGCTGGCACGGCTTTGGTCAACTAGGGAACGTTGCACACATGTCGTGACACTGCCCAACTATGCAAACATACTAGCCAGAGGTCCGCTCAAGAATAAAAAAAAATATATCATGGTGGGTAGCCTTCCCCCCATGTGTCCGCTGATTCTACTACTGGGGGATGACCCAGAAGATGACACTTTCTCGATGTCGGGCCCTAGAGCGGACTTAATATCACACTTATTGATGGCTGTGAGAAAAAAACATGCTCGTTTTTGGAAGACCCCAGAAGGCCCTTGCATCTCGTATTAAGTGGAGACCAGAATTAAATTTCGAACACTGGTTATAACATTTAAATGTAGAACGCAAATGATGCCTCCATATCTTTAGTGCTACATCAATGATAAAGTAAACACCAGAGCGTTGAGATCCGGTGCTCAGAATCTCCTGGAACAACTTAGACCAAAGACCTCAAAAGCAGAGAACGGGGATTTTGCTTTCAAGCTCCCATCCTGTGGAACCTACTTCCAGATTACCTGCGCGAACTTAAAATTCTGGCCGCTTTCAAGAAGGAACTTAAAAGCTTTCTCTTGTCATAAGCAGCACTGTCTAGGAATTATATTGCAAGTAGTTTGTTTATTGTGACCATCCTTGATAGGATTGGTTTAGGCTAGTATAGGCGCCCTTTTTTGTTTCATGTCTTGTATTTTTTTGTTAGCGCCTTCATGCCCACGGGCCCATAGTTTCGCTTTATAAATATAATGTAATGTAAGTATGGGAAACGATAGCGATGGAAAAGCTAACAGCACTCATATCAGACCGGATGGCAAAATGTTCCTGCACTTGGGCCCCTTTTTTAGATTGCCCTTTCGAAAAACTCAGCGATAGCTCTGAAATAGGCGTTTCATGATCTAACTTATGGCAGAGGTATCCCGAAGGATGAAACCGATTAAACTGTTCTTGCTGGGAAGTGGGAGGGCCACCTACTGTGGGCAAAGAGCGGAAACTGTCATTGCATGGGGCCCACTCTGTTGGCATTGTTCACATTCGCATGACCTCCCTCCCCCCTTTCTTACTTCTTCCTCTTCTCGGTTCGATTTGGGCGGTTCCAGTTTGTAATATTAAGAAAATTAAATTTCAATGTTGTCACTTAGTTTCTTGCGGCTGTTGTATAACCTGCTCACCGAGGTTTCAATAAAAAGTCAACTTGGAAGAAAAAAAAGTGAAAGAAATTCTTACTTTTTTTTTTCACCCAACTGATTTTTCATTGTTTTATTGTATATGTTCCGACTACAGTATGTTATCCCCACTGTTTGAATGGAAGTCTTGTGCAGCCTATTTGGAAAAGCAAGCGGCTTTGCGTCTTCAAAATGTTACTGCCATCGAGCTAAAACCAATCTGAAACAGAATTTTGGGTGAGATTTTCCCTGACCCGGGAAAAACACTTCTACCATGCTCTCAGATCCGCAAAACAGCCATTTGCAGGCTTCAATTGGTTAACTGCTTTAGAGTGTTCAGAAACAGGAAGTCAGGATTTGAATGAACCCTGCCAATTATGACCCAGGGCGAGACACTAATCCACAAAACGACATCAGGATGCCTATGAAATTGCTGGCTAGGATTGGCAGGAAATGTTTAAGTACAGCTTTTGATGCTCGAAAGGTGTGCATCTTTTATACTTCACCAGCACCATTATAGGAAGCAATCCTCTCTTAGGTTATTTTCAAGGTCTCCATGATTAATCTTTTGAGAGGCAAATGTGTATGGGGGTGAGAACAAACTCAAACTCTTCCCCCGCCCACTGAGACACACTCCACCTCTTCACGGTAAATAATGTCCATTCCCAGCACGCAGTTGGTCTCAGTCTCTTAGTTTCTCAGGCCTCAAAGCCATAGCAGAAAGGAACGTCTCAAGGTTAACAAATTAAAATCTTATTGTGTCAAGCGGGGCATTACTTAATGAGATATAGCCTTCCTTAAAAGCCAAATGGGGGGTAGCTCAATGAGGCACTTGCCCGAGATACAGCGCCAGACTACACTTTGCAGTCTCTCTCATCCCCGTCTGAGAGGAGCCATCCAGCATACTTACGAGATTGGGAGCTGGCGTACCAATACATTTGGGAAATAACACCAATCATTGAAGTGCTTGGTACAAGACCTATTTATCTACACGAGTCGCCTACAAGCACTGACCTCCTGCTGTCCTTTCTGTACCTCTCTCGTCGCAAAAAGGGTCAAAACTAGGGTATCGTTTGTACATTGCTCAGATTTGATTTTTTTCCTCACTCTTATATTGCCATGTTAAAAGGACTTATTGAGAACATTTTACTTATTATAGTTTACTTTTGTACCGAACTGTACGTGTTAGACAGTTGTCTCAATCTTTAGTCTTCTTAAATCTTTCGGTTTCCGTTATAAAGCTTTAATTGCGTTCAATAAAACCTTTTGTTGGCAAAAGAGTCGATTTCCTTAGTGCAAGTACTCTAGAATGGCGACCCATTTTCACAATAGCATTATATTCCGAATTCCTCCTTTTTACCTCTTGGTTTACCGTCGCTTTTAATTAGTTAAGAAACACTATCCGAATGAAGAAAAAAACGTAGTAACACTCGTAGGTGTTGTAGCCTACTGTAATTTAATTAAATGTTCGTATCGATCTGATCCTCCCTTAACACCGACTGTCAAAAATACGTCCATTAACGGCAAACATCTTAAATTTCAGAACATGTAACAAACAACCTGTAAAAATGAATAAAATCAAAAAGGGTGAAAACAGGACAAAACCTGAACAAAAATGATTCAAGTATCAATAAACATCAGCTATCACAAAACACCACAATGATTAACGTGACACAAGAGGAACAATTGGGCGAAATCACGATAAAAGTCACAGCACTTCCCGGTGCAAAGGACGATAGAAGATTCGTGGAAACGTGGATTCTAGTGCAGCTGGCGCATTTGCCGTGTTTTAATGTGTAACGTTACACTGGACTTTTAGTATCCGTCGCCTTAATCAATGGACCGCTGAACAAGGCGCGGCACTCCACAGAGGACTGGAGCATGCACGAATGGTGGTGAAATAACCCGAGCACAGGATTCCCCCGTTGCAGAGCACGGGACGTGGGTGCAGTGGGATGGGCTCGCGAGCACGTGGCAAGGGGCGGGGCGCCCACACGTCACAATGCCTGGTAAACCCGATGTAGCAACATTCCGATCGGGCAAGTCCAGCCGGCCGCGTGACAGAGCAGCACGTGACCTGTGCAGGACCCCGTGTCAACGGTGTACACACGCCGTGCCGAGGCGGTGGGAGGGAAGCGAAGGGGCTAGGATAAGGGGCGTCTGCCACATCACCCCCTCCAAGGAGCGTGGGCTAGTGTGCCTGCAGACGACGTCACCCGGTTCCGCTGCACTGCCAGGCGGATACCCCGTACACGACTGACACAATGCTCTGCTCCGCCCTGCGGTGTGAAGCAATGCCTCTCTGCCTCCTCAACGAGGCGGGCCCTGCCGCATTGTGGAACAATGCCCAGAGCGACGATGACACTGCAGAAACATAACCCAGCCCCCGGGAGAGCGCTACTACTGCCTGGCGTGGATTCCAAGAAGACAATTTAGAAACAGTAAAGAAAAACAAACAACGCCCTCCGTCTGCAGTGCGGAAACGTGTCTCGCAACGACGAGGGCGCTACTGCAGTTCTAAAGGACAATGCCCGGACGGGAAGAATGCCCTTTCCACCAACAGTGCACCAGCGAGGGTACTGCGGTGTCAAGCCATGCACCCCCTGAGGATTGCACAGCTAGACTGAATCAATGCAACCTCTGAAGACGATGGCAGTGCCTATCCGAGCCCTGATAAAAGAACTGCTGCTGGGTGGCTAGAAGAAGCCCCTCCTACATAAGGACACTGCTGCAGTGTGACTGGATACCCTCTTGTGTGGGTTGCAGTCATCACCCCACCCTTAACCGAAACGCAGCTGCAGTGTGACCGAAAGCCCCTCTCGGGCGAGGACACTGCCGCATTGAACGACACCTCTTAAAAGATCACTGGTGCAGGGTGTAAACAATGCTGACACTAAGCTAATGGTACTATCAGGGCAGGGTTTGGTAGTGTAACCATGCCCACAGGAGGTGCAGCTGCAGTCAGTTCCTGCATGATCAGTCATTCTAAATACATAATGCTGTAGTGTATGCAATCGTCAATAGAGGAGCACTATGGGCTGATCCCACCCGATACCCCCAACCCCCATTCCTCTTACGCTATAGCATTAATGCCACCGCACTGGCTGTCACTACCCGCCGCCCCCACCCCATCCTCACCACGTGCTCTCTGCTGCTGTTGGGCTTGCCACTCCAGGAACATGGCTGCCTCCAGCAAGGTCTCCAGGCTCATTTCTGGGCCGCTCGCTCGGCCCGGGGTGCAGGCAGCGTCCTCGGCTCCTCCTCACAGCCCTTAGCCGGAGCCCAGCGGAAAGCAGAGCGACAAGATGGCGGGGAGTAAGCACAACAAGGAGGGGCAAAGCCAGACCTGGAACAGGGGCGGAGCTGAGCGCAACAGTGAGAGGGGGTGGGTGGGGCAAAGCCCGACGTGGAACCTGGAGGAGGGGAGTAACAAGGAGAGGCGGGGATGTTTCAAAACCCGGTCTGGAGTCATTGAACTGGATGAGAAAAAGAAACACTAGGGAAGGAAAGCCAGGCGTGGAGCTGAGAAAAAATCGGCTGTTGCCTGTGTGTGTAATATATATATTTTTATATATTACACACACACTATTGTTGAAAGAAATACATTCAGCAATTCGTGTTTCCATCTGTACAAACCAAGATGTTGCTGTTTTGTTCATAAATCCATTCTGGGGTTATAATGGGGAAAACCAGAATGCCATGTTAAAACCAGGACTGGTCTATCCTCTTAGTGATGAATGGGACATGTTTGGCATGTGTGCTACATGTTTCTGGTCGGTTCTACTCCATTTCAACCCCCACCCCACGCTTCCTCGCCCTTTAAACATTTCTTTTGCATGTTCCTGGCCCCGCCTTTGCAGCATTCAAGGGTGCGCATCCATTGTGGATGGCTCCATTTTATTTATTTATTGTGCATTTGTAAGGTGCTTATACATCAAGTAAATTGTGTTTCAAAGTGCCCACAGGGCAGCAGGGAGGGAACATGGGAATTAAAAAAATATAACGATGATAGAGGCGGACCTACTAGACCTTGGGAGCATTCCGAACATGCAAGTGCAGAGAGAGAGAAGGGATGAGGGAGTGGGCAGTAAGTGCTAGGTATACCAGGATGGAAGTGCTATGGAGTAAGCAGCTTTAAGTGCCACGGTGAGTGGTCAGCTGGAAGTAAATAAGTGCAGGCATGTGGTGGCATAGGTCATTGGGTGCCAGGCATGTGCTGGAAGCGGGCAGAGGCTGAAGGTGATTGGGTGTGGGAGGCCAGGGCCCAAGAGGACCCCATAAGGGCCCTGGTCACCAATCGTAGCAACTGGATTTAGCAGAGGAAGGGAAGGAGGAGGGGAAAGTCTTGAGGAGCTTCAGGGAAATTTGTGGAGATCCGGCTCAAGAGGAAGAGGGAGGCTGTTCCAGAGGAGGGATCCTGCCGAGGAAAGAGATCAGCCACCAGCTGTCTGTTGCGCTTAACACATAGAGAGTTGGTGCTGGGGGAACATACAGATCTGGAGGGAGAGTGTTTAGTGAGAGCAAACTGTAGCTGGCGTGGTCCCTGGCCGCACACAGCCTTATGGATGATACAGAGGGATTTGAATTTGATCCTTGCAGCAACCGGGAGCCAGTGGAGAGTGTTCTGGGCTGGAGAGATGCAGTCTATGGGCTTGAGGTGAAGGATAAGTTTCACAGCCCTATTCTGGATTAGCTGGAGAGGTCGTGGAGAAGAAGAGGGTAGATTAAGGAAACGGCTATTGCAGTAGTCTAGCTGCGTTAGAACCAGAGCTCTGAAAACATTGAGCTTCTGGGGGAAAGTGAGAAAGGGAAGAATTCCTTTGAGGAGATAGAGTTGAAAGTGAGGGAGGAAGGACAGAGAAGAGTCGAAGATGACTCCAAGGTTTCTGGCTTCAGAAGAAGAAGGGAGAGTGCCCATAGAAGATGGCCAGAGTGAGAGGGGGTATGAGGGAGCAGGAGTCCCAATAGGAAGGATCTCAGTCTTGCTGGCGTTGAGACAGAGATCATTGGAAGTACACCAGGACTGGATGGCAGATGGGCAGTCAGGAATGATGGAGGAAGTAAGGAGAGGGTCAGAGGGAAGTTTGAAGAAGAGTTGTGTGTCTTTTGCGTAACACTGGAAGTTAGGGGAGAATGTGGAAATGAAGTGTGCTGGCGGAGCAAGATAGGTGTTAAAGAGCCAGGGAGAAAGGTTGGAGCCCTGAGCAACACCGCAGGTAAAGATAGAGGTGGGGGAGGAGAAAGAGCCCAGGATAACCTGGGACGGACGATCAATGGTGTAGGTCAGCCAGTCCAGTGCCCGCTCCGAGATACCTAGGGTATCGTGGAGCCGTTTTATGAGGATAGAGTGGTTATCCATATCAAAAGCAGAGGAGAGGTCAAGTAGAATGAGAGCAGCTGGAGAGTTGGAATCAAGAGATGCGAGCAGTTCCTCACAGGTGTTCAGAAGAGCAGTTTCCGTGGTTGTGGAGGCAACCAACAAATTCAGTGTGCTGGGTCAGTTGGGGGAGACCAGCTTCTCCAAGAGTTTCCCAAGGAGGGGAAGATCCAGTATCAAAAGAGTGGTTGCAGACATTAGCAAGAGCAGGGGCAAGAGAGCCAATATTGTCCTCCATGGTTCTGAAGGAGCATGGAGAAACCTGTTAGGAAGAGACCTTCATGGAGCGGACAACTCTGGTGACCTCATCAGGTGTGGTAGGAGAGAAAGGCAAAGGGTGGATGGGAGGCCAGGGGGTGGTGGGAGGGGGAGAGGAGCGCATGGGTGCTCATTTGGGATGTCCTTTCACAGGGGACACTTTTTAGTGAGCCTCCACATTTTGTTCTACAGGGGATGGGGTGTACGTTCACGGAACATAACCCCTTAACACTTTTTTTCTTTTTTGCCTCAGAAAAGTGGTCTGAAAACCATAATACCCTCACATAAAACAAAGAAGGATAAACAGGTTTTGCCCAGGACCACACCCTTGAGATACTTGCTGAAGGTGGAAACTGGAACCAGCTTGCAACTTGAGGTCTTGACCGCATGTTGCCTCAGGTCTAGTCAGTAGAAAGTGTTCAATTAGTGCATTTCAAGAATACTCTGTTTTTAAAGAGATTACTTGAAAAGTATACACTTCATAACAAACCAAGCAAATTTCCCCCCACCCCGATTTGAACATTACATCTACCAGCATGCAAAGCAATGTGTGTGTCACATGACCTGCCTACAGAAAAACAAAAGAGGTAATGGCTGGAAGATTTTTAGAATTGATCTTAACCTCTGGCATTGCTCTGGGCAACCCTCCAGGCCATTGTCCTTTGCCTGCAAAGCCATTACAAAAAGGGAAAGACCATATGCAAATCAGGCTTTGTCCCAAGCCAAAAAGGTTAGTCCAGCCCGCACTGCCTGGTCACATCCCTTCTGCACGAGACCACAAGCATCCCCAAACATGTTTTAGCCTTGTTGGACCTCATCAGTGAGGAGTAGCTTGGGTCTCTAGGCCCAATGGGCATGGGACCCACGCCTGGGCATACCCTTCTCACTCGGCGTGACTACAGCAAAACAAAAGTGGTGATGGCTGGAAGGTTTAGAATTAATCTTAACCTCTGGCATTGCTCTGGGCAACCCTCCAGACCATCGTTCTTCGCCTGCCAAGCCATTACAAAAGCGGAAAGACTATATGCAAATCAGGTTTGTCGCCACCCCAAATGGGGAAGTTCAGCCCAAACTGCCTGGTCACATCCCTTCTGGACGAGACCACAAGCATCCCCAAAAATGTTTTGGCCTTGTTGGGCCTCATTAGTGAGGAGTAGCTTGGGTTATTACAGTAACTGGCATCTTTTGAATACTTCTCTTAAGGGCAAGTGAAGCCTGTGATGTCTACGTGATTAAACAGTCTTCCGTTTAAGCCCGCCATCCCCAGTGCTGCATAACATGCACTGAAAATCTCTACCTCTTCGAAGTTGTATGGCAGTGAGGGGTAAGTGGTCAGGTCAAACCAGACAACACTCGCATACTGTACTGGCAATATAGCACAGTGAGTTAACTGCTCCTTGACACTGTGGTGTCCTTGCAGGCTACAGGTTCAAATCCTGTGAGATGATCCAAGCAGGATTATTTATCACCCCTACAAAACACTTTCTGGCACACCAGAAATCCGAAAACCCACCGTCTCTGGGCCAATGCCGGAGACTAGGCCGCTCTGGCATGCCCTGGAGAGGGCCAGCAGAAGATTTACAGTGCCCATTTCAAAATAATGTTTGGTCAACCCTTTGCCATCAGCTGGAAAACCTGCATGTATACTGTAACAACAAAAATGCATTGATTGGTGCGTAATGTAATTTTGTTGCAGCACAAGCAGTTTCATTTGGTGCAATATTGTAACTCTGGAGCACATATACAAACACACAATCAATGAATGCTAAGGAACGCGAAGGATGAATTCAGTGTATCCTAGGGAAAGGACATCTTTTTAGGGATCTGTGTGGTGCATGGATAATAATTAATACGGATTTACGGTATTTATTTTTCAGACATTTCCTTCTGTATTTATCCATATTAATTTTGCGGTCATGTTATACATATTTATCCACTTTTTTTGTTGCTCTGTAAAAATATAAGCTGCAACTAGTATTTTTCTACATTTAACATTAAAAACGTTCATTAGCGATGGTCTATGGCAATGGGAAGTCTGACATATGTTCTTGCACATAAACCCAAGACCGAATTTCACCTTAAAACATTGGGTGTTTCTGTCATTGTTGCTGGCTTGATTAACATCTGTGCAACCATTTATACAAAGTGAAAAGATAATACATTAATTTCATTATCCCCTCTTCTGTTGTTTTGAACTAATCATTGATAGGCTTGGAAGACGTGATTGACAGCTTGGAGAGAAAGAAAGAAAACCTGTATTTCCATTTGTATCTGCCTTTAATAAATAAATACTGACAGTAAACAGAGTAATTTCAGTCTATATTTGCAAGCTAAAATCAGTAAAAATGGAAAGCTGGGAGCCTGAACCATAGTAGAGAACATGTTGCCTAAAGTAAGTTGTAATGTTTTTTTCTCCTGGCGTTATTGAGGTTGCATAACCTGAGATCCACCTTGAACAACTTAAACCTCCAAGCACCAATCACATTCCATGTTCCACACTGTTAGGAAAGATTTCATCAATGTGTAATTTTCCCTCCATTTGTGGACCCCACCCCCAACTTTTGATTTTGTTTGGCTATCCTATCCTGACTTTTGCCAGTGGAGCACAGCCTTCAGCTGTGCTGCCCTGGGCTTTTGCTCACTTGTTATGGGGAAACTGACACATCCTTCAGACTGTCTGTACCGGGAAACTATGTTTCCTTTAGTCTTTGATTATGTTGCCATTTCTTAGTAACTTTTTAACAGTGCACATTGTACATTGCAGTACTGTGCGCTGGGGTCCTTTTTGTTTTATGGCCCTAGACACCCTTGAAAGATTTTTCAGTGATTGTACAAGTGGGCCTGGGGCGAACTGGTGGCAGCAGTTACTTTTTATACGTGTTTTACTTCTTTTTACAGGATTTTTTATTTATTTTATTTATTTATTGCATTTGTTACTCGCCCAAACCCTTGGGTACCACAGCGATGTTACAGACAGCTTAGTTAAAACATTTCTTGGAAATTGCCAGTCGGGCGCAGTGCATGTGAATACAAAATAATCATAAATGAAAAACTTTAAATGCAGGGCTTAAATACGGTGATATTTCCTGAAGCATGGAAGAGGCTTTTAGTCTTGGTTAAATAGCCACGTTTTCAGAGATTTCTTGAAGCCTGCGAACGTTTGCTCATTTTTGATGGGGAGGGGAAGAGTGTTCCAATATGTGGGTGCGAGATATTGGAAACTACTGCCTCCTGCCTTGGTAGTCTTGTATCGGGGGATGGCTAGGAGTAGTTGACTGTTAGATCTGAGGGTTCTCTTTGATACTTTTTTGGTGATGGCGTGGTTGAGGTAGATGGGGACACATGAGTGGATGCATTTGTATGTGACGCACAGGGCTTTGAATGTGACCCTGGCTTTGATGGGGAGCCAGTGATGGTTTCTTCTAATATTTGAGATATGATCTGACTTCCTTATTCCAAGGGCCGCCCGAAGGGCTTTATTCTGAATAAGCTGTAGTTTGTTTAGATTGGCTTTTGAGGTACCCAGGTAGAGTACGTTGCAGTAGTCGAGTCTGGATAAGATTAAAGCTCTTGCCAGCGTGATACAGTTAGTGGGTGTCAAGAATTGGCGACTGTGAGCAATAAGTTTAGCGGTGTAGGAAGTAGAGGAGGAAAGGGCGTTAATGTGCTTGGTCATGGTGAGGTTGGCATCAAGGTAGACACCTAGTGTTTTGACTTGTTTGAGTACTGATATGTTTGTGCCATCAATGTTGATGGATGAGTAATCAGGATGTAAGGCTTCTATTTTGGATTGGGAGCCCACAATGAGAACCTCGGTCTTCTCATCATTGAGGCAGAGGCTATTTAGTGCCATCCAATTTTGGATTATGGCATATGTTTTATTGATAGTGTCGGTGTCTTGAGTGTAATCTCCCGATAAAGGGATGAGGATCTGGGTGTCATCTGCAAAGTTGGTGTAGATGACACCCATGTCGTCTAGCGCTGAGAAGAGGAGTTTAGTGTATGCATTGTATAATGTTGGTGAGAGACAGAACCCTTGGGGGACAACAATGGGTACTATGATTGGGTTGGCGGCTTCTTTACCTATGGCGACCCTAGAGGTGCGGTCAGCAAGAAAAGATTTGATCCAGGTAGTAGCTTCGGTGGAGAAGTTAAAGTCTTTCGCTAGTGTGGCACACAGTTTATTATGGTCTACTAAATCAAATGCTGCGGAGAGATCGAGTAGGAGGAGGATGCAGAGTTTTCCTGAGTCTCTGATGGTATCCATCTGGATTTTTAAGTCAAGGAGCGCCGTTTCTGTGCTATGGTTGGGGCGGAAACCTGATTGCCTCGTGCCAAGGAGGTGGTTTTGTTCGAGGTGAGTTTGGATTTGGTTGTATGCTAGTTTGTCCAATATTTTGAGGAGAAATGGGACAGTTGTTATTGGCCTGTAATTAGTGGGCACCGTAGGGTCTAGGGTAGGTTTTTTCAGGAGAGGGGTGACCCAGGCTTCTTTGATGGATCACATCGCATTTACCGTGTTTGGTTCAAGACTGTGGCCAGGTCCAAAAATGGCCAAGCCACAACGTCTTCTGTTCTGTACCATGGCCATTTTGTCCCTGCCTTCACCCAGGTCGAGTAACCCGGGCTTTCCTTATTTGGGCATGCAGCCTCCCACGAAAACCGATCTCTTTCCCAGGCTTCTGCATGTCACGTGTGTGTGCCCAGGAAAAGGGTTGGGACTGTCTGGTCCCAATCCACACTAGTGGTGCCAGGATGTCTGGAGTGCCTGAATGACTGGGACCACCGTGGGCCGTGATTGGTCCACGACTGGGATGCTTGCATGAGAGCAGATCTTCAATTGGAAGGCCACGATTTTGGCGCAAAGCTAATCTTGGATAAGAGAAGGGGCTCTGCATCCATTCCAGGTCGATCACCTGAGTTCTCCCGAAACTACAGAAGGAGCCAAGTATCCTGCACGAAGAAACAGACTCCCAAAGCCACCAGAGACGCATTGGAAGGTTTTGGCATCCTTTGCCCTCTGCTGTCCCGTTGGACCCCTGCTTTCTTTGTCGATCAAGAAGGCCTGACAGGGCGTTACGCCCCTTTGGAGTAGTGGGAACAACTATTGGCACCCCCTGCTTACCCATCAAATGAGCCCCTTTGGACGTATTCCTGGGCCATCCAGTGAACTGTCCAGCTCTACTGCTGGGTATTCTGCAGAATCACTGCTGTCTCAAGTTGAAACCCAAGACTTGGGACATTGCTTGCTTGTGGCCCCATGCCCTCTCCCACCCAATTTCGTAGGCTTAGCTCCTCTAGGTCCCGAATGAGGACAGTGCATAACGCTTCACACATCTGTGATTTCCGTGTCACTACCTGTAGGTGACTGTCACTGTAGGTGTCTTGCTGACCTGCTCTCCTGTGCCCTGAAGCCTGCTGCAAAGGAACTTTCTTTGTACCATTTTCGGAAGCTGAGAAAAGGCAACTGTCCCATCACAGACAATTGTTCTATCCTGCAGCTGCCGAGAGCCAGATCGCCGCAAAACTGCACGACTCGAACCTACTAGCGACCTCGACTAAATGGGCAAAGTTTGGTCTGGACTGTGCCAAGGGTTGGTAAGTACTTGCATCATTACCGGTGGCCCCCTGGCACAACCGATTTCTTTTACGCACAAATATCTCTAAAAAGGTATTTGCTTTTGGCTGGGTTAGCCTACGCTCCCTAACTGTTCTCACCTTTTGAAAACTGCTCTACCGCTAAGGGCAGACCCTACTCGAATAGTGGGAACCAATTCTTCATTGCCGCAAGCCCCTTCCTGATTTGCTACAGCTCCCCCAAGAAGACCCGCTTTCGGTTCTACCTGCGCGATCGTGCATTTCTACACACATCTGTACGGTGGAGCGCAAGGCTCGCCAATTGTTAGGGCTGGACTCGAAAGTTAGGGAACAACTCCAAAGAATTGTCTAATGCTCCTAGTGTGTTAACTCGCCATTCTCTTTAAAGTTCGTGGCTGTGTTTTACTCCTTTGTCGCATTAGGAAACGCATTGTATACACTTTATCTAGTACAGTCTTTGTGTGGTAACTGTTTTTATATAACTGAAGTTTACTTGTGTCAATTGGTCTGGGTGACAATAAATGTATAGATATTTTTCATATACATTTGCCTAAGAGTAATTTGTGGTTTGTTACTGTGTGCGCTCATTGTGGGCTTCCGATCACTCTCGTCCCTCCTGAGACTTAGTCTTGACCACCAGCCAAGCTACCTAGATTGGTCTGGGTTGTCCAGAAGGTTCCCCTGTTTTACTAAACTAGGGTGGCCTCCTAAACCTCTGGCCACCAGGTCAGAGTTTAGAAATCCAACACACACCAAACAGCTAAAAGCCGAGTTTAAACATATCTGTGATAATTGAACACATTTTTGAGATGTGTATCTTTGGCCACCAAATGCACAAAGTGAATCGAGAGCAGGCATGGAATGGACTGGGATTTTTCATGCCAAAATGAGAAGACACGAACACATGACACACATTCCAGTCAGCCCCAGGGGAATGGTGTGGCAACAAAGAATGAACTCAGAGTAAGAAGGGATTGCAGGGAAGACACAGTCAACCTCCCAAAACACAGTTGGGAACAAAACTCACCAGCATCTAAGGAAACCACAGGTATATGAAACGAGCGCCTTCCAGAGGAAGTCCCAACCACCAGAGGGATCGATTGGCCAGTAGGAGCATGGTAGCAGGGAGGCCAATGGGAGCATGGTGGAGAGCTGGAAGGAACATGCTGGGTTATAAAGGCCAGTGTGACGGGTCAGAAATATGAGGCTGACAACTTTGTAAAGAGTTTTCAACTTTAGCCATTTTAATAAATAAAAAAATGTTGGATACACACCTCACCACCCCTACCCTGAGAAGGATTTCCTTGCCTAAAGTAACTAAAGGAAATACTCGAACAAAAACAAATAAAGCAATAAGGAAATATATGGCAATTCAATTCAACAATATAACATATGATTTGATTCACAATATATTCAATGTCTCTTCTCATAGCGTGGGTGAATTTCCCTTCCCCAGATCTGAACAAGGATTTTCTCCACGTTTCAAAGAAACAAGGAAATCAGTTTTTAACGCAAAGTTCCAATACAGTTTCAAGGGTTTGTGTAAAGTTCCACAGCTCCAATAAAGAAAGTATCTCCAGAAATTAGAAGCCCCCACTCCTAAAACTATTCCAACTCCTCCTGGAGTAAGGGAAAGGTTCACCTTTATAGTAACCACAAATGCCTTCTCCAGGCTGGTTTACTTCAAACTTGACTTCAGGAAGAATTATAACTTTTCTTCAACAAGTTGTCACAAAACACAAATCAATATAAGTTGTTTATGTTAGAACCACAGTTCAGCACTTAAATCAACTACTACTTGGATTATGCCTCTGACAGGCTCTTATGGGCAATGCCTCTTTCCCTATGGGTTTACTCACCCGCCCGTCTACTTCTTCACAACCAGAACAGAAAAGTGCTTCAGTGTTTTGAAACTTAGCGTAGCAACACATTTATTATACTTCTTCAGCATCAAACTTTAAACATTGTGGGGAAAACATGAAACCACATTAGTGCTCTTCAAGACTCCTTGGCAGCTATGCTCCTCTCCCTCTAGATAATCTACTCCAGAAGGGCAGCCTATTTGCCACCTTTATTTCGCCTCTCTACCAACAACCAAATTCTGATCACAAGATAGTCTCTTCTACCTTGGCTTTGGCCTTCTACCTTGGCTTTGGCATTGTAGGTTATCACTTGTACATTTGTATTTAGTAGCACATAAGCAGTAAGGTCTATAGTCATTAAGCCTCTCAAGTTCCCCATCTTGCCTTGAGTACTGTTTGTTACACTGGTTTTGCTGGTTTGTCATACATTCTTGGCTTGGGTATTGCTTCTAAGCTTTTGGAACAATTACAGCTTTCCCATGGGGTTTTTGGGCTTTCCACACTCTTATGCGCTTATTTATACACTCACATGCTTTTAACAGGCATAACTTTTGTTGGTTTCATATAGCTCGGTATTCAAAATCACTTATATTGTCGCTTTGTTTGCTGTGAACACACAGGCAGCGTTGGAGCACTCCGGAGTCACTTACAAGCTGTGAACCCGCTGGGTAAGTTGCTTGTGTACGCTCCGCTCAGTGTTTATAGGTCTTCACGTCTTGTGTTGCTTCTCTCTTTTCTTTCTTTCTTTCTTTCTTTCTTTCTTTCTTTCTTTCTTTCTTTCTTTCTTTCTTTCTTTCTTTCTTTCTTTCTTTCTTTCTTTCTTTCTTTCTTTCTTTCTTTCTTTCTTTCTTTCTTTCTTTCTTTCTTTCCTGAGGGGGCTTTTTAAGCCTCACAGTGCCCTTCAGGTGTAGGCCATTTACATCAATTATGAGATCACTCCCACTGTAGGGTTCCTCTATATACCTCTTCCTCCTCCCAGTACTGAGGGAATTAAGGCACTTGAAGTCCTTGGCAACAACGTTCATTTTTCTAACTTTTTGTGCTTCGCTAATCGGCTTTCTGTTTTCTATAACATTCTTTGAAAGAGCATTATATAATTCAGTTTGGTATGAAAAGAGGAATACAGTGTTCTAAACTTTTGATTATTTTACCTACAGACTTCTGTCCAGTTCTTTCTTTTGAGTTAGGGAAACTCTTAGCTCTATGGATTTGAGATTGGGTTATATTCACCTTTATGCCACAGGAGTTAGGGCTTATTCTACCCACATTTAGGTGTTCAACCAACGGATCAGTTAGATTATTGTGGCAACAAGCAATTAGGTATTTTGGCATTTGTAATACTTCTTCCGTAGGGGAAGCTAAATATCATGTCACACCCCATGGATTCATCTCACCTCCCTGAGCCTTTTCTCATCCCGGGTAATCCTCCCACAGAGCACCACCTGCCCTGCCAAAGTCAGGATATGGAAACACCTGCCTTTCCCTGGCCACCTGGGAGGAGATTTTAGGCAGGGATTTGGTGAGGGATCCATAGGATTCATCCCACCAGCCAGCACTGAAGAAATTGAAAATTGTTCGGCTGAGGTCAGGTGGAGAGGTGCTGGACGAAGAGGCCAGGCAAGGGTGGTCAAGGTAATTGAGTTCTGAGCTGGCAGTGTTCTGAGAGTGTGCAGGTAAGTTATTGTGTGTAAGGGAGATTTACCAGTTAAATATAGTGCAATGAGGGTGCAAAGGTGAGAGAGAAACATAGAGAGCGGGGTGAGAAGTGTAGAATTTAGAAAGGGAATGAGAGTGAGTGTAAGTGATAGAGATTGTGTAGGGTAGGAGAGTGGTGAGAGTGCAAGGTGGTAGTGGGAGTAGTGGCAAGGACGGAATGATGCAGGAGGAAAGTAGTTGGAGAGAATATGACAAGATCAAGACAAAGAGGTGTAGATAAGGTGTAGACGGGGGGCCAAATCTGACCCTCATGCTCCTCACACAACTCTCAACACGAAGGCAGAGAAACAACAGATGTGCCTCATTTTTAGGCCTATCGCCGCAATCATCGATGTATCGCTGGTGGAAGAAGCGTTACTTTCTCAGACAGCCATTCAGACCATGCCCAATTGATGATTTGGACGATATGGAAATTACATCCATCGAGCAAGTCAACTGACTGCAAAGCCAGGAATCAATGACATCATCACTGACATCACAATGTAGCCGCACGTATACATGATGTACATATGCATCCATTCATGAAGTTACATGAACATGCATTCATTTTTTTCATATAGGCACAAAGCACATGCTTATGACCCACATAGACAGAGGACGGATACACATACATACCTCTATATATTCATATCTTTCGCCAAAGCTGAAACCGCAAGATGCAAGTATTCATATATTTAACTTGCACATGCTTGACTGCCAATAACATGGAGAAGTCATAATGACCAATATGGAAGCTATAGGCCTCTGAAATTAATGACAAAGGAGAGACAGACTTTAGGTACATGGAAAGGCTGACATGATTGCTACAGCCAGAGGCGTGCAGAAACAAGGCACACAGCCAAGGACAAGTGGAGACGGAAAGTTCTAGTTACCAAGGCAATGAGCCACCTGCAGAAAATCATGCTAAAATCCTCAAAATTACAAGCAGGACAGCTTCATTTTATGGGCTAAACACGTGACCCAGTCGAAGGGGACAGGCGGAGAGGGCTGTTGCCATCGAACCAGAGGAGAAAGGTTACAAGTGTTGCCCATGAACTGCTAACAGAATGCACTCTGACATGCTTAGGTGATCAGAGATGGCAACATTAGAGAACATTTTGCACTTCCATGTTAATTCCCATTGCCTTGAAAAGATACACTCAGTCTGGTAACCATCCAGGGTTCCAGGGATTTGAGGACATATACTGCCCAATCCAGCGTCACCTTTCACATGGGGATATCATTTGTTGCAAGGGCCAATGGTTTCTCTCCGACCCTGCAATATTGTAGACTGACACTAGTAGAGGTAGTCCTAGGAGGAGCCACTAGATATGGCTATCCAATGGTAGAAATAACCCTTATAGCTCCCATATGTAGCTCCCCCAAACTGACAAATGTGAACGTCTGATAGGTTTCTGGGATGGAACCTGAACTTGTGATGTCACACCGGGATAAAACCGGGTGACGCATGCTTAGAAGACGAGAGATCTGGAGGATACTTGTTTTCCTGGTGTGTGCCCTGTCATTTTATGTTTGCTAATAAAAGACAGTAACTTTGCCCCATTACTGATTCTTCCATTCTTGTGGTGGGGAGTCTTTGATGGGCCCAACTGTTCTCTGCTGATAATTTGGGTTCCTGCTAGAGAGCCCCGACCACATCTACACAAAGTGGTAGCAGAGGACAGTCGCTAGGACGTTTCAGCGAGAAAGCGTCTCGTCCCGATGCATGCCCGAGGGGTGCAGCAACACGTGGAACTCGATGCCTAAAAACACGCGTATCTGAAAAGAAAAGAGGTTGACAGGAGCTTCCTTTGGAGGAAATTCCTGCCTGTTTCCTGTGGGACACCTATCAGACCGGATGAAGAGTGGCAGGTTGTGGGAGAATCGGTGTCCGAGAGGTCTCCGCGGATCACAGAGTGTAAGTATAGACTCAGCCATATGGCAAATATGGGGAGGGAAGGTTTGCTTGGTGTTTTCTGTTGAAGTCTTTGTTTAATGTAAGGACACCTGTTCATTAAGGCGGTCAGTTTGGGCGGTCAGCTTAGACAGTCAGCTTAGCTTGCTAATGAAAACACTTTGAAAAAAGGGTTTCCTGTGATTTAGTCAATTTAGCTTGGTTCATTGATGAGTATATAATGATTTACCTGGGTATATTGGCTAGCAGAAGAAGCTGTCTTATATCGCGGAAGGTGGTTTCGTGATTTACCTCTTAGAGGTGAATTCCGATAAGGCAACTCTATAGAAGAGGGACTACAATATTTATTGTTTTCCCCTGTTAGGAGACAGGAAGACGGCTGTATATATGTTATGTTGTGAGGTGTTTGGGCTAGTTCATAAGTGGACATATCTATTGAAAGATCAGGTATCAAAAATTCTTCCTCTATGGTATTGGTGACGTCACCCGTGTACTGAATGCGGTGGAACTTAGTGGGTAGTTTGCCGATTGTGTTGAACATCAATGTTGTGCCATTTGGGCGGCGCTTGAGATGCTCACGAGTAGAGTTGGAATTTGAGCCTTCAGGATGAAGAGCCACACAGCGGCGGTACACGGAGCATGCCTCCATGTATGGTGGTGAGCCAGAGAGGCTAAGGAAAATATTTGTTATATTGTATTGATTGAAATTGGATGTGTCGAAATCCCGATTTGAGGTCAAGTAAGTATTGATAAGGTATAACATAAGGTGATGAAACATTTGTGCAAGTCCCTCCCGCTGTGTCAAGACAAAATACGCAAGTATAGCGTGGAATGGACTTGCGACACAGAGTGCAAGTTGGCAAAGCCATGGCCCAAAGACAGAAGCTTTTCCAAATGTGTGCAGCAACAAATGGCCACTTATTTACAAGCAGCTTATAAGGGGAGTATACTAAGCAAGAGATTGGCGATTGTAGAGTTATGGAAAATGTTTCAGGACGGGGAAGGGGACACAGTTTGCCAGCGGCAGCAGCATTGGATGCTGAGCCAACGGCACAAAGGGGACAAACAGCCCTCAGCTCCCCCTACCCCTCCTCCTCCTCAAACAACAAACATAGACACAGCAACAGAAAGCAATTGATTTTACCCCATGAAGGAGTTAAGAGCAGCAACAGGATATACCAAGACCACTTTTTCACCACCACCGTGTAGTAGCAAAGGTGCACCTGATGGCGCACAGCTAGAGAGTAAAGTAGTGCGAGACAGTGGCAGCAAATGTAAGGAGCGCCGCAAGATGCATTTGAAGCTAGAGAAGAATGACATGGGGGAAAAAAGGGCTTAGTGAAGACCAATAATTGGTAGAGCCGAATTAATGGATAACTGAACAGATATTGCTGAAACTGGACGTGAAGACAGCAAGCGAGACCGGGCACATGGGGAAGGAATTATTGAGTAATAAAGACGTGATGGAGGAAGCTTATGAATAGGCTGAGATAATGGAGGAAGTGCATAGAAGGGAAAGGGAAGAAATGAAGGAAAGTGAAAGATTGCGAAAAGAAAGGGAGCAAGCAGAAGTGTGAGAAAGAGAGAAAAAACAGAGAGCTAGAAGGTATAGCAAGGAGGAAAGCAGAAGAAAGCGGGAAAAGCAACTGCAAATAAAGAAAGAAAAAAGGAGGATAGAAGTCGAATGGCTCGTTAAAGAACACTGATGCAGGGAAAGAGAGATGCGCACAAATGCGCAAGACAGAGACGAGAGCAGAGAAAGGTGCTCTTGGAAAGCAGTAGAGATTAAGATGACTGCACGTTTAGATGATGGCGATGGGGCCAGTATACAAAGAAGGATAGGGGAACTCTGTAGGAGCAGGAGAAACAGCACGACTGCCCAACTGGCAGGCAGGAGTGCTGTACCCTCAGTGAGGGGGGGAACGCAGAGTTACAGAGAGAGCAAAGGGAAAGCAGCAGGAAGATACAACATGAGACTTAGCTTTGAGGAAGACAGAGAAGGCGATAGATTGAGAAACCAAAGGGTGTCTCACCTACTAATCCCCAGGGATCTCTCAGGTGGCCAGGGCACAGCCATCGCTTTGGATCGAGACCCTGGAGTGGACCCGTGCAGGAGGACCACCGGGGTGAGGGGTCTTCGGGGAGCGGGGGTGCGACAACCAATAGTGAGACGTGGTATTCCCCCCTTTCCCTTACCCATACCCCATCCTACCAGGTAGGATATCTTGAGACTTCAACTACACCCTTCCCTACACGAACACTTTCACATGGACAATGCGCTCTGGGGAAAGACAGACTCACACCCAAGCATTACATTGGACATGTCCGCTAATCGGGTCAGGCAAGCTCTTCCCACACGGATTAAAGGCAGAACATAGAGACACACTCTGAGCAAGGTGGAACATGAGAAGGAGCAGATCTTCCCGGGCAAAGATGAACCTACTGGAGCAGGATGACCGATGGAGGGACTAAAGCAAAGGGTAGAGAAACCCTGAAGATCCCTGCAGAAGATTGTTGCTTCCGGGAAACCATGAAGGAGACGCGGAGAAAGCCAAATTGCAGACAAGAAGAAACCGGCATTGTGTTTCAAGGACACCAGCTACCCTCCCGGGTGAACGACAGAGTTAGGGAAGCGAGGCCAAGCCTGTGGTATTAACTTTGACTCGTGAATCAAAGCCGCAGGGACAAGAAAGGAACGCGCACAACCGGTGAGTTAGTGAAAGACATGAAAGGCCAGTTTGTGTCAAGGAGAGAATGAAGCCACAACAATATATCTGTCAGGATTAGTCAGGCGAGTACTAAGGCAGCGAATATGGCAAGGGAAATGTGCACCCAGGAACAACGACTCAGGTATGCTAGAACCCAGGAGTGCAAAATAGAGTGTGACATCAAAACCAATATATGAAAAGGGATGTGGGGTAAGCACCTGACCGCGAGGAAAGTCGGCAAGCACCTTACCCCCAATTGCTGTTACAGGTACTGACAGCGCTAAACCCACGTGGAGGGCCAGCAATGACAGGATCTGTGTACTAACACTCTTGATGGTATTACATAAGGGAACTTAGGAACTGTACTCACGAGGACGAGATACACCTCTGGAATGTCAGCTAGCCCACGAATCCTGTTGATGAATCTGGGACCCAGAAAGGCTATAACAGCAATGGGAGAAGTAGGGAGGTCCAGAGGACAAGGGCTGAAGGCAGCCGGAATCAGCAGAGCGAGATCCGCTGCTATGTGGAGAGCCCGCAGGGCAAGGGCGGAGGCTGGAAGGCAGCAGAGCGAGATCCGCTGCAATGTGGAGAGCCCGGCAGGACAAGGGCGGAGACTGGAAGGCAGCGGAGCGTGATCCGCTGCAGAAAACTAAATACCTAAGTTGGAATAGGGATAACAAACTAGTGGGGAAAACATAAGCATTCACACAGGAGCTAGCTACCACCACACACCACACCTAATGATCAAATGGGAAATGGATGCAGAAGTGCAATGGAAAACATGGAATGGATCCTCTAGAAAGTAAGGATCAGGAGCAGGGAAAAAACGAAATTACCTATGCAAACTCTCCCTACCCCTCCAAGGAAAAGACAGGAAACTAAACTAAGAGGAAGGCTAAGGCAAATGGGTAACAGCAGCAAAGGACAGAGTCAAAGAAATATAGAACACAGACAAACTGGGCTGCATCTAAAAGGGGAAAGCACTGAGAATTGCTGCCTGCAAACAGGGGAAGACAAAAAGGGAAATCAAGGGAGCAGAAATCAATTAGCGCATGAATCCGAAATTCAGGGCGGAGGAAACAAGAAAACAGGAACAAGGAAGTAGGTACAAAGGCAAGGAACCAGGAACCAGGGACTAGTCAAAAACAGGAACACTGCAAACGATGACCAGCGCTGGACTGAAGTGAGACTGAGGCTTTTAAAGCTGTTTAACGAGCACACGCCTCAGGTGTGCTGACTGCTGCACCTGCAGCCACAGGTGTTGCCTATCCTCCACCCAACCTTGTCCTGCAAGGGTGGAGGTGGAGCAGTGGGCCAGGCATTCTGGGAAGCACAGTCATTTGGTTAAAGAAGCATGCTGGCTGCCAAAAACCTGGAATGGATCCGGAAGGGAAGTAGTTTGGAAAATAGGGATTTAGCGCTCCCAATTCATTACAGCACTGTGGCATTAGGTTCGGAGGAAATGTCCAGCAAGGAATAAGCCCCAAAACATGCCCCCAAGTGGCGGGAACGGGAGCGAAGGGAGCGAGTCGTGACAATATCTCACAAGTGCACAAGTGAAGGTTACTCACATGCTGATGAGACGCGAAAGAAAGCTAACCACTGATGAACTTATAAGTGGCTGATAACTGTGAAGCCAATGATAGAGTTTAGCAGAGTGGTCTGGCGAAAAGAAGTAGCCCACTCAAAAGTCTCCTCGAAATGTGAAATGTTTTGTTAATAAGCGGCAAAGTGAATGAACTCTGAAATTTGTAATGGTCAAGATTAACCCTGGCAAAAGGGGAAGTAAAAAAGTGAATGCCTGAAGAGAAAGATTTCTTTGAACTTTTGTGCTTATGATACTGAACTACCAAGACCAAGAGACAGTGGGGCAAATAACATAAGAGTGTCAGCTGAAGAGAAAGTTGAAGTGGTCCTGCGGAGGTCTATAGTAAAAGCCTTGCACATTCAAATTCTGAGCTCGACTGAGGGACACCGGAAGTGTGATAAGTTAGGGGAAGGGCACCCCTAAGGTACGTGAATTAAGCTTGGAGAAGGGAACCCCTGCAAGTGCTGTGATTGCGAGGCACAAGCCCGGCTGAGGGCGATCTAAATGAACTTTTTGTTGAACTGTGAAAGAACTTTTGGCACACTAGAATAAGTGAAATTAATGTGAAAGGCCAGGTGGGCCTCGATCCACATTTTGAACTGCCTTTGTTTTGAGAACCTGAATCAGAGTGTATCAACCTGTCTACGGGCGCCGCCTCACTCCATGCTGTTCAACGTGGGGAGGAAAGCAGACTCAGCCATCTTGATCCTTAATGTTATAACACTGATTTTCCTTTGCACACATATTCCCCTTTACACACTTTTTGTATAAGAGATAAGGCAGGCATTAGGTTTTGCTTGTATATGCCATTCTGATTTGACAAAGACTGACCAGGACTGTGTTTTCTTTATTATTTGATGGTAGAGGCTACTCCCATCATAGCTGCAGAGTAAAGCAGGAGTTTTTCAAAACCCTGAAAATCGAAAAAAAGGTTTTGAACGTGTAACTCTTGTGTCAGTGTCATTCTTGTGATACCATGCCTCCCTTACAACAGTGACAGTAATATTGGGACCATGGGGTCAGATGAGGATTCACAGGTGAGTGTGGACGATTAGGAGAGAGGACATTCTCGCTGCTCCCGGGAAGCAAGCCCAGATAGAGACACAATATGGGGAGGCGAGGAAGGCATGGGTAGAGGAGAGGAGGACATTGAAGGAGGACAATATTACTTTGTATGCGCAGAGGCCCAGGGACCTGCGAGGACGGAAAAGGACAGAGATGGCAAGGGCGTTCACCGTCACCAAAGACATGGGGAGACAGGACAGAGGAATGAGACTGACACAGTTCGCATTATTTGAGAAGGGTGGTGGGCGACCTCAATGTATACCATGGCAGCAAATGGACAAAGACAATTTAAAATGCAAGCTACCTTCTTTAACTGCTGGGGCTGGCAAGTAAACTTATGAGATCACAACAGGGACAACATTAGCGGTAGGGGACATGAAGAGTCTACTCTCTTCCATTCTTGGGAAGGTAGCTGACGATGTATGGAAGGGAGCAGGGTATCCTGGAGTAACAGCACAAAACATGGCACACAATGGCATGCCGTTCAATAACTGCAGAGCGGCCATATGGCAAACTCTAAGGGTGCAATACCCAGACACTTCAGACATAACGCAATAATATCATGCAAAATGCGTGAGGACGAAGACCCACTTCAATATATTCTAGAAATTCCAGAGAAATGGCATCTTGAGACGAGAGAACCGTGGTACAAAACAGTGGGGATGTTCTATCACATATTATGTCATGGGCTACCCGAGCAAGTGCAAAAGCAGCTAAAGAAGCTAGTGGAAATAGAGGTTAAGCCGGGGTCAGAAATACAGCTAACCATAGTGCACTATTGCAGGCTAATGCAAGAGAGTGCGAGAAAGAAGCACGAGGAGAGGAAACAAGAAGAAGCAAAGTTAGTGCAGAAGAAATTATCTAAATATACAATGGAAGGGGCGATATTAACGAGCAGAGAAGGAGTAGTTACTCAGCATGCGCAGAACAGACTACCGATGACAGGGGGAGGTTTTGCAGGATGAGGGGATATGAATCAGTGGCCAAGGGGACGAGGCGGGATATCTCGGGAAGAGGGTTCGGTCTCCCAATGCAGCAGAAAACAGGTGTTTCCATGGGGTACAGCAAAGTCTGATGGGGTTCCTGCACAATGTTGGGTTTGCCGATGAATTGGCCAGATATCGCAAGTGTGCAGATACAGGGGCAGGATGCATCAGAACGGGGGAATGCAGCAACTGCCCACATACCAGACAGAGCAGACTGACTATTATGTTCAAGATCACATGCAAGCGAAGATGTACACACCACAACAGGTGCATACCCAAGACATGCCATCATAACCAGCACAGCAGGCACTGGTCCAACAGAACACCATAACCATGACACATGCAGACTCCACGATGCCGACACATGCATACTCCACGATACTGACTCCTGTGCGAAATTTTGCAGGAGCGACAGTTGTAGGGGGCGATCCATTCTCAGGGACAGGAATGTCATTATAACCACAATAGGACAGCCCACAGACAGACCTGATGTGTTCACTCCTATCTGTTACACCCAATCCGGCTGAGGAACCACATATAGGGGTGACTATAGGTGACAAGACTTTTTCCTTTCTCATGGATACAGGGGCGACTAGGTCCTGTATTACGGAAGGGAGATACCCAATGTCAGGCATTGCCATGAATGCACAGGGATTCTCTGGGGCCACGGATTTGGTTAATTCTACTAACAAATTATCACTTTCTGTGGGAGAATATGACTTAGCCATGTCACTGTTATATTCCTGACAGACACCAATGAATATAATGGGTTCAGACATGATGAGCCAACTTAACATGACCATTCCATTCACAGACAAAGGGATAGTGTGCTCCACGGTAGGAATTAATTGCAGAAACATAAGGGAACTGATGCACCTTATTGTGGCCAGATGGTACAGAGGCGGGTGCCAGTAGACATTGGGCCTCATTACACGGTAGGCGGTAAGCCATGGCGCTATTAGCGCCATGGCTCATGCCGGTAAAATACCGGCACCGCCTTGGCGGAAAGGGGATTTACCGCCCCATTCCAAGGTTGGAGGGGCGGTAAATCCCCCTTCCGCCATTGCCCTTCATAGGGCTCTATGGGAATGGGGAAGGCGCTAATTACGGCACCGCAATTTTGCGGTGCCGTAATTAGCTCCGAGGTCCCTTAGCGGGTTGGTTTTTAACGCCTGCAAAAAGCAGGCGTTAAAGCACCAACCCGCTAAGGGACCTCGTAGTAAGGCGGTAGGGATTTACCCGTACCGGTATTTTACCGGTACCGGTAAATCCCTACCGCCATCCGTGTAATGAGGCCCATTGAATTGTTTTCATATGGGGTGGAAGTATTAATCGCATGGCTCCCAGGGATCCAGGGCAGGCTGTCACGTATACCCAATGAGTTCCTATTTTGACCAGAGATTCCCTTAGATGAGGAAAAAAGGAAAGGTAATTCCAATAGAACTCGAGGCAGTTATAGTGGGAAACGGGAGAATGGTATTGCATGGGACTGACGATACAGGACAATCATGGAGGACTGTAATTGCTGTGGGGGAAGGATACAGGTTGACTGACGTGACAGATGAGGAGCAACCGGCACCACTATTTCCGGCCCGGCAGACTTGTAATGAGGTCCAATATCCCTATCAAGGGAAGCAGACGAGGGCATTTACGAGACGAGTGCCGCATTACTGAAGCAAGGCATTCTGGTACCTTCAGAATCGCAGTGTAACTCCGCGATCGATGTATCCACTAAAAAAGGCGACAGGGGGATCTTGGCGTTTTATTCAGGTTTTACATCCTTTGAACCAAATAGTAGAAGCAGAATTTTTGTTAGTTCCGAAATCCAGTGACAATTCTGTGCAGCATCCCAACAGAAGCTACAAAGTTCATAGTAACAGACTTGAAGAACGCCTTCTTTTCCATACCCCTCCATGAAGAGTCACAGGACTTAGCCTCATTTCTATATAGAAACCAGAGGTGCAAACATACAAGATTACCACGAGGGTATTGTGAGTCACTTTCCATCTTCAATAGGGTCCTTCAGATGGATCTAGGCAACATACAGATAGCGAGCACAGTCATACAATACGTGGATGACATTTTAATTTGCAGCAAGTCAGAGGAACAGTGTCAAAACAACTCTGTATACTTGCTGACAGTCTTGGCAGAACATGATTACAAGGTGGACAAGGCAAAATGACTATTGCCAAAGGGAAGTGCTATACATAAGGCAGCTGATATCACAAGAAGGGCGAATAGTGAATCCAGAAAGGGGTGAGGTGATCCACAAAATGCTGATGCCAAAGACAGTAAGTGTCATGATCTCTGCTTCCAAAAGGTCAGGGTTTTCCCAACTCCCTTGGAAGCAGATCCATAACCCAGGTTCCGAGTGCCAACCAGTCCCAATTGGGACCTTTTGGACCCAGTCCTTGCACCAGTGGCACCAGGCTCATAAATATGCCCATTCCCAGCGCTGGAAGCGCCGGGCTCATAATGCTTGGGTGGACCTACCTGCAGCAGACCATGCTGCTTACTTGCCTGCCAGTTGAGCCTCTGATCCTCTTCTGTTTGGAACTACTTTTCCTGTTGGGTGGGGCAGGAGCCACTCCCTAGATTCAGAACACTGGAACTCTTCTGGAAAGCAGGAACTCTTTTCTTACCTAGGCGTGGCTGTGGAAGGAGACACCTAAGCACTACAGGAGGCTATTTAAACCACACCCGATGGATGAATCTTGCTTTGCGTTATTCTGCATCCTCTGCAGCAGAACGCTTATCGTGTCTTCTGCATCTGATCCTGGACCTAAGGAAAAAGGCTTACCATCCTGAATCCAGTCTTCAGCAACACCTATAAAGACAAGAAAGAACAGGTTAGCATTACGGTCTTCAGTGACAGCTCTTCACTTACCTGGTCCATCGGCTGTCACCAACGCCTCGCGCTGCATTCCGGCATCTGAAAGACAAAGGCTTACCTACTCTTCGTGCGCTCCCGAGGTCTTCACACTGCATTCCGGCATCTGAAAGACAAAAGCTTACCAACTCTTCGCACGCTCCAGAGGCCTTCGGCGCTGCATCCCGCATCTGAAAGACAAAACAAGGTGCGTTTAAAGACATTGGGGAACTTTAATACTCACGTGCCATTACTCCTTTCCACATCTAACCCAGTGGGTATTCCGGCACCCTGCAGCCGCTCCGAACTTGTACCTGCAAAATAAAAAGACAGTTAGAGCGCATCGTGAAGCAGGCAACAAGCGCTTACTTACGTGCTTCCAGGCGCTTCTATTCATCACACGGGCTCCATCTTCAACTCACTTCAGCCCGTCATCCGCCATCGCCGGAACCCTGCAAAACAAGAGACATCATTACTAAAGACTTTAAAGACATTAGAATTACTCGAAACTTACCGTTCGTGCAGTAAACGACGGACAGCAGTCCTCTGAAGTCAAGAGGCCTGCTCCCCTTATCCAGTGAAGAAACTGGTTACAGCACCCTGCCCCGAGGCAGATGGAGAGCACAGCGTTCACTTACCTAAGGTGAGAGCGTTAACCTTTGGGGTTCTACAGGAGAAGAGAAAGGGAAGAAGAGAGAGACATTCAATAACCCAGTTCCTTAATCCCATATTTTCTATCTGCAGACATCTTACCCTTCGAGTCAGACATACAGTGCACAGAGGTCCAGCCCAAAGAGCCAGCCGTGTGTTACACATCACCTTTGAAGATACGGTATACGCCCAGTCAAGACCGGCGCCTCTACGGGAATCAGGTGAGCGTTACAGAACGCAAAGCCTACCACAAAACACCCGTCCAGGCGCTATGGAAACCTCGGATACCGACCAGCTAGCCCAGTTACTTGGGGAACTAAGGGCAGAAGTGCATGCAGCCCGTCAGGAAACGAACGCTCTAAGAAGGGAACTGATTATTTCCAAGGAGCGAACAGATGATCTCGCTAGACAATTGCTACAGTCACAAGCCGGACAGACCCCGTTACCCGCATCTGGGGGAAATCTTCCTTCTACATCCTCTATGAATCCAGTGCAGATCAACCTACCTGGGAATGTACCTCTGGCTCCGCCCGAACGATTTTCTGGTGACCCAAAGAGGTTTGCAGTATTTATCAATCAGTGCCGGTTGCATTTCTTATGCCGGCCAGCAGCCTTTCCAACTGATCAAGCTAAAGTAGCTTTCGTGCTTTCGTACCTTAGTGGCGATGCGGCAGACTGGTCGATCCCTCTAGTAAATCAAGATGATCCGGTCCTCCATGATTTTCAAGCTTTTCAGCTCAGTATGGAAAAACTGTTCGCAAGACATTCACAGGGGCAGGCCTTGGACAATGAGCTTCTTTCGTTGCGACAAGGTAATCAAGACCTTTTGGCTTATATTGCGTCTTTCAACAGACTGATAGTGGAAACTCAATGGCCTGAGGACAAAAGGATTACGCTGTTTTATAGAGGTCTACGTGGAGAGCTCAAAGATGTGTTAGCCCAAGTAGTGAATCCCCCACAAGATTGTTCGGACTATATAGACTTAGTCGTTCAAATAGATCACAGACTGCAGAACAGGAAGGCCGATCGTTCCAAGTTTGATGCTCGAGTATTTTCCAAACCGCCAACTCCTTCCAAAGGAGTAGACTCCGGGGAACCCATGCAAATAGGGGGTCTGAAAGGTCCTCTAACACAAAAGGAGCGGGAAAGGAGAAAACAGTTGCAATTATGCCTCTATTGCGGAAACTCAGGGCACTTTCTTCGAGACTGTCCGGTGAAACCTGCCAAGAAGGCAGTAGGAGCTGCAGTTACCAAAGTTACAAACTCTGAGCAGGGAAACGACCTCGCCCGACAAGAATAGAGGTCCTCTTGCCGAGCGTGAAAACCAGTTCCGTGACCTCGCATTTCGTGATACCTATGGTCCTCATTAGCCCTGATAATCCGGATCGATTACATGCAATTGAAGCTTACGTCGACAGCGGTGCCATCGGCAATTATGTGGATCATGAAATGGTTTTGAGGATGAATCTAACTCTTTGTCCCATGGCTGTAAAGGACGTCATTACTACGGTGGATGGTACGGAGATAGCCTCCGGGCCAGTAACGCATACCACTCAAGAGGTGACGCTAGTAAGTCAAGATGGACACCATGAGAAGATCGTGTTCGATGTGATCAAGGCCCCTCAGTTTCAGATTATTCTAGGAATACCTTGGTTAGAGAAACACAATCCTCTGATCGATTGGCGAGCAAGAACGGTCCAGTTTCCAGAATGTGTCTCTACTTGTCACCCTCCACCTGGTGTTGCAGTGGCAGCAATTTCTTCAGAGACTCCCCAGTTACCTCCCGAATACCTAGAATACCAAGATGTTTTCCGGAAGGATCAGGCTAACTCTCTACCTCCTCATAGGTCTTATGACTGCTAGATAGACCTGATACCTGGATCTACTCCTCCTTGTAGTAGAATTTATGCCCTCACCGAGCCTGAGAACCTTCACCTTCGACAATACCTGGATCAATACCTGGCAAATGGGTTTATTCGTCCTTCCAAGTCCCCTGCTTCTTCAGCTTTGTTCTTCGTTCCAAAAAAGGAAGGAGACCTTAGAACTTGTATAGATTATCGCTCCCTGAACCAGATCACCGTTAAGAATAGATATCCGTTACCTTTGATCCCTGAACTCCTGGACCAAGTCAGAAAAGCATGCATATATACAAAGCTGGATCTTAGAGGAGCTTACCACTTGGTACGAGTAAAAGAGGGCGATGAATGGAAGACGGCCTTCCGCACCAAGTATGGGCTATTTGAATATCAGGTCATGCCCTTCGGACTTTGCAATGCCCCGGCCGCCTTTCAATATTTTATGAACGATGTCCTCAGAGAGCTCATAGATGTGTGTGTTGTTGTTTACATTGACGACATCCTCGTTTATTCTTCATCGGAATCTGAACATCGGAAACACGTGAAAATGGTCCTCGAAAGATTGCGTCAACACAAACTTTTCGCTAAGTTGGAAAAATGTGTTTTCAACGTGACTGAAGTTGAATTCTTGGGATTCATATTATCACCTGGCGGAGTGCGTATGGATTCAAAGAAGGTCGATGCAGTTCTCAAATGGCCATCACCATCCTCCGTAAAAGGTGTGCAAAGCATGTTAGGCTTCGCTAACTTTTACCGCAGGTTTATCCCCGAATTCTCTCGAATAGTCCAGCCCATCACTGCCTTGTTAAAGAAAAACAAACGTTTTGAATGGTCTACCGAGGCGGAACAAGCTTTCCAGGATTTGAAGACTAAATTTATCTCTGCACCAATCTTAAAACACCCTCGCCCCGAACTCCCCTACATCGTGGAAACTGATGCTTCAAGCCTTGCCATGGGGGCAGTTCTATCACAAAAGGACCCGGTAACCAATCAGTTGCATCCCGTGGCATTTTGGTCCGGCAAATTCTCGCCTCCTGAAATCAATTACACGATTACTGACAAGGAACTTCTGGCTATCAAGTCTGCCTTTAAGGCTTGGCGGCATTATCTGCTGGGGGCCCGACACACCGTTACTGTGATTACGGATCACCGAAACCTGCAATATTTGAAAACCGCAAAAGCCCAATCCTCTAGACAACTCCGTTGGGCATTATTCTTTGCTGAGTTTGACTTCATAATTACCTATCGACCTGGTACAAAGAACGGTAAAGCTGATGCCCTTTCTCGGATGGGAGTGGAAGAACACTTGATCAACCCTAAACCTGTACCAATCATTCCCGAACAAAGAATTTGTCATGATCTCTGATCTCTGCTTCCAAAAGGTCAGGGTTTTCCCAACTCCCTTGGAAGCAGATCCATAACCCAGGTTCCGAGTGCCAACCAGCCCCAATTGGGACCTTTTGGACCCAGTCCTGGCGCCAGTGGCACCAGGCTCATAAATATGCCCAGTCCCAGCGCTGGAAGCGCCGGGCTCATAATGCTTGGGTGGACTTACCTGCAGCAGACCATGCTGCTTACTTGCCTGCCAGTTGAGCCTCTGATCCTCTTCTGTTTGGAACTACTTTTCCTGTTGGGTGGGGCAGGAGCCACTCCCTAGATTCAGAACACTGGAACTCTTCTGGAAAGCAGGAACTCTTTTCTTACCTAGGCGTGGCTGTGGAAGGAGACACCTAAGCACTACAGGAGGCTATTTAAACCACACCCGATGGATGAATCTTGCTTTGCGTTATTCTGCATCCTCTGCAGCAGAACGCTCATTGTGTCTTCTGCATCTGATCCTGGGCCTAAGGAAAAAGGCTTACCATCCTGAATCCAGTCTTCAGCAACACCTATAAAGACAAGAAAGAACAGGTTAGCATTACGGTCTTCAGTGACAGCTCTTCACTTACCTGGTCCATCGGCTGTCACCAACGCCTCGCGCTGCATTCCGGCATCTGAAAGACAAAGGCTTACCTACTCTTCGTGCGCTCCGGAGGTCTTCACACTGCATTCCGGCATCTGAAAGACAAAAGCTTACCAACTCTTCGCACGCTCCGGAGGCCTTCGGCGCTGCATCCCGCATCTGAAAGACAAAACAAGGTGCGTTTAAAGACATTGGGGAACTTTAATACTCACGTGCCATTACTCCTTTCCACATCTAACCCAGTGGGTATTCCGGCACCCTGCAGCCGCTCCGAACTTGTACCTGCAAAATAAAAAGACAGTTAGAGCACATCGTGAAGCAGGCAACAAGCGCTTACTTACGTGCTTCCAGGCCCTTCTATTCATCACACAGGCTCCATCTTCAACTCACTTCAGCCCGTCATCCGCCATCGCCAGAACCCTGCAAAACAAGAGACATCATTACTAAAGACTTTAAAGACATTAGAATTACTCGAAACTTACCGTTCGTGCAGTAAACGACGGACAGCAGTCCTCTGAAGTCAAGGGGCCTGCTCCCCTTATCCAGTGAAGAAACTGGTTACAGCACCCTGCCCCGAGGCAGATGGAGAGCACAGCGTTCACTTACCTAAGGTGAGAGCGTTAACCTTTGGGGTTCTACAGGAGAAGAGAAAGGGAAGAAGAGAGAGACATTCAATAACCCAGTTCCTTAATCCCATATTTTCTATCTGCAGACATCTTACCCTTCGAGCCAGACATACAGTTCACAGAGGTCCAGCCCAAAGAGCCAGCCGTGTGTTACACATCACCTTTGAAGATACGGTATACGCCCAGTCAAGACCGGCGCCTCTACGGGAATCAGGTGAGCGTTACAGAACGCAAAGCCTACCACAAAACTCCCGTCCAGGCGCTATGGAAACCTCGGATACCGACCAGCTAGCCCAGTTACTTGGGGAACTAAGGGCAGAAGTGCATGCAGCCCGTCAGGAAACGAACGCTCTAAGAAGGGAACTGATTGTTTCCAAGGAGCGAACAGATGATCTCGCTAGACAATTGCTACAGTCACAAGCCGGACAGACCCCGTTACCCGCATCTGGGGGAAATCTTCCTTCTACATCCTCTATGAATCCAGTGCAGATCAACCTACCTGGGAATGTACCTCTGGCTCCGCCCGAACGATTTTCTGGTGACCCAAAGAGGTTTGCAGTATTTATCAATCAGTGCCGGTTGCATTTCTTATGCCGGCCAGCAGCCTTTCCAACTGATCAAGCTAAAGTAGCTTTCGTTTTTTCGTACCTTAGTGGCAATGCGGCAGACTGGTCGATCCCTCTAGTAAATCAAGATGATCCGGTCATCCATGATTTTCAAGCTTTTCAGCTCAGTATGGAAAAACTGTTCGCAAGACATTCACAGGGGCAGGCCTTGGACAATGAGCTTCTTTCGTTGCGACAAGGTAATCAAGACCTTTTGGCTTATATTGCGTCTTTCAACAGACTGATAGTGGAAACTCAATGGCCTGAGGACAAAAGGATTACGCTGTTTTATAGAGGTCTACGTGGAGAGCTCAAAGATGTGTTAGCCCAAGTAGTGAATCCCCCACAAGATTGTTCGGACTATATAGACTTAGTCGTTCAAATAGATCACAGACTGCAGAACAGGAAGGCCGATTATTCCAAGTTTGATGCTCGAGTATTTTCCAAACCGCCAACTCCTTCCAAAGGAGTAGAATAGGGGGTCTGAAAGGTGCTCTAACACAAAAGGAGCGGGAAAGGAGAAAACAGTTGCAATTATGCCTCTATTGCGGAAACTCAGGGCACTTTCTTCGAGACTGTCCGGTGAAACCTGCCAAGAAGGCAGTAGGAGCTGAGTTACCAAAGTTACAAACTCTGAGCAGGGAAACGGCCTCGCCCGACAAGAATAGAGGTCCTCTTGCCGAGCGTGAAAACCAGTTCCGTGACCTCGCATTTCGTGATACCTATGGTCCTCATTAGCCCTGATAATCCGGATCGATTACATGCAATTGAAGCTTACGTCGACAGCGGTGCCATCGGCAATTATGTGGATCATGAAATGGTTTTGAGGATGAATCTAACTCTTTGTCCCAAGGCTGTAAAGGACGTCATTACTACGGTGGATGGTACGGAGATAGCCTCCGGGCCAGTAACGCATACCACTCAAGAGGTGACGCTAGTAAGTCAAGATGGACACCATGAGAAGATCGTGTTCGATGTGATCAAGGCCCCTCAGTTTCAGATTATTCTTGGAATACCTTGGTTAGAGAAACACAATCCTCTGATCGATTGGCTAGCAAGTACGGTCCAGTTTCCAGAATGTGTCTCTACTTGTCACCCTCCACCTGGTGTTGCAGTGGCAGCAATTTCTTCAGAGACTCCCCAGTTACCTCCCGAATACCTAGAATACCAAGATGTTTTCCGGAAGGATCAGGCTAACTCTCTCCCTCCTCATAGGTCTTATGACTGCCAGATAGACCTGATACCTGGATCTACTCCTCCTTGTAGTAGAATTTATGCCCTCACCGAGCCTGAGAACCTTCACCTTCGACAATACCTGGATCAATACCTGGCAAATGGGTTTATTCGTCCTTCCAAGTCCCCTGCTTCTTCAGCTTTGTTCTTCGTTCCAAAAAAGGAAGGAGACCTTAGAACTTGTATAGATTATCGCTCCCTGAACCAGATCACCGTTAAGAATAGATATCCGTTACCTTTGATCCCTGAACTCCTGGACCAAGTCAGAAAAGCATGCATATATACAAAGCTGGATCTTAGAGGAGCTTACCACTTGGTACGAGTAAAAGAGGGCGATGAATGGAAGACGGCCTTCCGCACCAAGTATGGGCTATTTGAATATCAGGTCATGCCCTTCGGACTTTGCAATGCCCCGGCCGCCTTTCAATATTTTATGAACGATGTCCTCAGAGAGCTCATAGATGTGTGTGTTGTTGTTTACATTGACGACATCCTCGTTTATTCTTCATCGGAATCTGAACATCGGAAACACGTGAAAATGGTCCTCGAAAGATTGCGTCAACACAAACTTTTCGCTAAGTTGGAAAAATGTGTTTTCAACGTGACTGAAGTTGAATTCTTGGGATTCATATTATCACCTGGCGGAGTGCGTATGGATTCAAAGAAGGTCGATGCAGTTCTCAAATGGCCATCACCATCCTCCGTAAAAGGTGTGCAAAGCATGTTAGGCTTCGCTAACTTTTACCGCAGGTTTATCCCCGAATTCTCCCGAATAGTCCAGCCCATCACTGCCTTGTTAAAGAAAAACAAACGTTTTGAATGGTCTACCGAGGCGGAACAAGCTTTCCAGGATTTGAAGACTAAATTTATCTCTGTACCAATCTTAAAACACCCTCGCCCCGAACTCCCCTACATCGTGGAAACTGATGCTTCAAGCCTTGCCATGGGGGCAGTTCTATCACAAAAGGACCCGGTAACCAATCAGTTGCATCCCGTGGCATTTTGGTCCCGCAAATTCTCGCCTCCTGAAATCAATTACACGATTACTGACAAGGAACTTCTGGCTATCAAGTCTGCCTTTAAGGCTTGGCGGCATTATCTGCTGGGGGCCCGACACACCGTTACTGTGATTACGGATCACCGAAACCTGCAATATTTGAAAACCGCAAAAGTCCAATCCTCTAGACAACTCCGTTGGGCATTATTCTTTGCCGAGTTTGACTCCATAATTACCTATCGACCTGGTACAAAGAACGGTGAAGCTGATGCCCTTTCTCGGATGGGAGTGGAAGAACACTTGATCAACCCTAAACCTGTACCAATCATTCCCGAACAAAGAATTCTGGGTGTAATCGCCACAGAATCCATAGAGGAAGTTAAGGATAAAGCCAGGCAACTTGTAACTCCAGCAGACATACAGAATTGGCATCTGCAGGGAAAGGACTTTGCAGTAAAGGACAACTTATTGTATTTCCAAGAACGATTATACCTACCCAGCACAGATTTACAGAAAAAAGTAATCTCTTGTTATCACGATTCTTTAATGGAAGGACATCCCGGTATGGCAAAGGCCTCAGAAAAGATCAAGCGCTACTTCTGGTGGCCGTCTTGGAAAAAAGATATCAGAGACTTTATAATGTCCTGTGGAGTATGCGCCCAAAACAAGAGTCAAAAGGAAAGACCAGCAGGCCTCTTACGCCCTATTGACATCCCACCTCGCCCTTGGGATACACTTTCTATGGACTTCATCACCGATCTACCTCCATGCTCCGGATACAATACGATTCTAGTAATCGTGGACTTATTCTCCAAGATGGTGCATTTCATTCCGCTCAAAGGCTTGCCAACAGCAGCAACTCTGGCCCGAGAATTTCTCGAAACATCGTCCAACTGCACGGTTTTCCTTCGGTTCTAATTTCGGATCGAGGTAGTCAATTTATTTCTCATTTTTGGCGAAGTTGCTGTCGGTCGGCTCAAATTGATGTGAGACTATCGACCAGTCACCACCCTCAGACCGACGGACAAACCAAGAGGACCAATCAAACTCTGGAACAGTATTTACGCTGCATGCTGCAACAAACTGAAAAAACTTGGAAAGATATCCTTTGGATAGCCGAATATGCCTACAATAACTCTGTCCATTCGGGAACTGGGAAAACCCCGTTTTTTCTTTTGTACGGCAGTCACCCTCGAACCTCGGAGTTGGATCCCCTCCAAGATCTTGAAACACCAGCAGTAGACTACCTGCATTCTACAATCACCCAAGCCTTTAAGGAAGCTGTTTCTCACCTTCAAAGGGCTAAAGAACAATACAAGAAAGGAGCAGATCAACATTGGAAGGAAGCCCCTCAATATCAAGTAGGGGATCAAGTCTGGTTATCCACCAAATATCTACCTCTAAAAGGGCCACGCACATTCAACCCAAGATACCTTGGTCCCTATTCCATCACTACCATAGTAAACCCAGTAGCGGTCAAGTTGGACTTGCCCCCGCACATGAAGATACATCCGGTCTTCCACGTCTCTCTATTAAAACCCGTGCAACCTCAAACCCGACTAACTAAATCTCCAAAACCTATCCTAGTTGATGGAGAACTCGAGTTTGAAGTCAAAAGCATTCTGGACTCCAAGATCTCCAAATCTAAACTATTTTACCTAATTGACTGGAAAGGCTACGGCCCCCAAGAGAGATCCTGGGAACCTGCTGAATATGTCCACGCTCCTCGCCTAATCAAAAGATTTCACCGAACATTTCCTGACAAGCCAAAACCCCCGGAGAAGCCCAGTTTGGGAGGGGCCTTGAGGGGGGGTACTGTCATGATCTCTGCTTCCAAAAGGTCAGGGTTTCCCAACTCCCTTGGAAGCAGATCCATAACCCAGGTTCCGAGTGCCAACCAGTCCCAATTGGGACCTTTTGGACCCAGTCCTGGCGCCAGTGGCACCAGGCTCATAAATATGCCCAGTCCCAGCGCTGGAAGCGCCGGGCTCATAATGCTTGGGTGGACTTACCTGCAGCAGACCATGCTGCTTACTTGCCTGCCAGTTGAGCCTCTGATCCTCTTCTGTTTGGAACTACTTTTCCTGTTGGGTGGGGCAGGAGCCACTCCCTAGATTCAGAACACTGGAACTCTTCTGGAAAGCAGGAACTCTTTTCTTACCTAGGCGTGGCTGTGGAAGGAGACACCTAAGCACTACAGGAGGCTATTTAAACCACACCCGATGGATGAATCTTGCTTTGCGTTATTCTGCATCCTCTGCAGCAGAACGCTCATCGTGTCTTCTGCATCTGATCCTGGGCCTAAGGAAAAAGGCTTACCATCCTGAATCCAGTCTTCAGCAACACCTATAAAGACAAGAAAGAACAGGTTAGCATTACGGTCTTCAGTGACAGCTCTTCACTTACCTGGTCCATCGGCTGTCACCAACGCCTTGCGCTGCATTCCGGCATCTGAAAGACAAAGGCTTACCTACTCTTCGTGCGCTCCGGAGGTCTTCACACTGCATTCCGGCATCTGAAAGACAAAAGCTTACCAACTCTTCGGACGCTCCGGAGGCCTTCGGCGCTGCATCCCGCATCTGAAAGACAAAACAAGGTGCGTTTAAAGACATTGGGGAACTTTAATACTCACGTGCCATTACTCCTTTCCACATCTAACCCAGTGGGTATTCCGGCACCCTGCAGCCGCTCCGAACTTGTACCTGCAAAATAAAAAGACAGTTAGAGCGCATCGTGAAGCAGGCAACAAGCGCTTACTTACGTGCTTCCAGGCGCTTCTATTCATCACACGGGCTCCATCTTCAACTCACTTCAGCCCGTCATCCGCCATCGCCGGAACCCTGCAAAACAAGAGACATCATTACTAAAGACTTTAAAGACATTAGAATTACTCGAAACTTACCGTTCGTGCAGTAAACGACGGACAGCAGTCCTCTGAAGTCAAGAGGCCTGCTCCCCTTATCCAGTGAAGAAACTGGTTACAGCACCCTGCCCCAAGGCAGATGGAGAGCACAGCGTTCACTTACCTAAGGTGAGAGCGTTAACCTTTGGGGTTCTACAGGAGAAGAGAAAGGGAAGAAGAGAGAGACATTCAATAACCCAGTTCCTTAATCCCATATTTTCTATCTGCAGACATCTTACCCTTCGAGCCAGACATACAGTGCACAGAGGTCCAGCCCAAAGAGCCAGCCGTGTGTTACACATCACCTTTGAAGATACGGTATACGCCCAGTCAAGACCGGCGCCTCTACGGGAATCAGGTGAGCGTTACAGAATTCTGGGTGTAATCGCCACAGAATCCATAGAGGAAGTTAAGGATAAAGCCAGGCAACTTGTAACTCCAGCAGACTTACAGAATTGGCATCTGCAGGGAAAGGACTTTGCAGTAAAGGACAACTTATTGTATTTCCAAGAACGATTATACCTACCCAGCACAGATTTACAGAAAAAAGTAATCTCTTGTTATCACGATTCTTTAATGGAAGGACATCCCGGTATGGCCAAGACCTCAGAAAAGATCAAGCGCTACTTCTGGTGGCCGTCTTGGAAAAAAGATATCAGAGACTTTATAATGTCCTGTGGAGTATGCGCCCAAAACAAGAGTCAAAAGGAAAGACCAGCAGGCCTCTTACGCCCTATTGACATCCCACCTCGCCCTTGGCATACGCTTTCTATGGACTTCATCACCGATCTACCTCCATGCTCCGGATACAATACGATTCTAGTAATCGTGGACTTATTCTCCAAGATGGCGCATTTCATTCCGCTCAAAGGCTTGCCAACAGCAGCAACTCTGGCCCGAGAATTTCTCAAAAACATCGTCCGACTGCACGGTTTTCCTTCGGTTCTAATTTCGGATCGAGGTAGTCAATTTATTTCTCATTTTTGGCGAAGTTGCTGTCGGTCGGCTCAAATTGATGTGAGACTATCGACCAGTCACCACCCTCAGACCGACGGACAAACCGAGAGGACCAATCAAACTCTGGAATAGTATTTACGCTGCATGCTGCAACAAACTGAAAAAACTTGGAAAGACATCCTTTGGATAGCCGAATATGCCTACAATAACTCTGTCCATTCGGGAACTGGGAAAACCCCGTTTTTTCTTTTGTACGGCAGTCACCCTCGAACCTCGGAGTTGGATCCACTCCAAGATCTTGAAACACCAGCAGTAGACTACCTGCATTCTACAATCACCCAAGCCTTTAAGGAAGCTGTTTCTCACCTTCAAAGGGCTAAAGAACAATACAAGAAAGGAGCAGATCAACATCGGAAGGAAGCCCCTCAATATCAAGTAGGGGATCAAGTCTGGTTATCCACCAAATATCTACCTCTAAAAGGGCCACGCACATTCTACCCAAGATACCTTGGTCCCTATTCCATCACTACCATAGTAAACCCAGTAGCTGTCAAGTTGGACTTGCCCCCGCACATGAAGATACATCCGGTCTTCCACGTCTCTCTATTAAAACCCGTTCAACCTCAAACCCGACTAACTAAATCTCCAAAACCTATCCTAGTTGATGGAGAACTCGAGTTTGAAGTCAAAAGCATTCTGGACTCCAAGATCTCCAAATCTAAACTATTTTACCTAATTGACTGGAAAGGCTACGGCCCCCAAGAGAGATCCTGGGAACCTGCTGAATATGTCCACGCTCCTCGCCTAATCAAAAGATTTCACCGAACATTTCCTGACAAGCCAAAACCCCCGGAGAAGCCCGGTTTGGGAGGGGCCTTGAGGGGGGGTACTGTCATGATCTCTGCTTCCAAAAGGTCAGGGTTTTCCCAACTCCCTTGGAAGCAGATCCATAACCCAGGTTCCGAGTGCCAACCAGTCCCAATTGGGACCTTTTGGACCCAGTCCTGGCGCCAGTGGCACCAGGCTCATAAATATGCCCAGTCCCAGCGCTGGAAGCGCCGGGCTCATAATGCTTGGGTGGACTTACCTGCAGCAGACCATGCTGCTTACTTGCCTGCCAGTTGAGCCTCTGATCCTCTTCTGTTTGGAACTACTTTTCCTGTTGGGTGGGGCAGGAGCCACTCCCTAGATTCAGAACACTGGAACTCTTCTGGAAAGCAGGAACTCTTTTCTTACCTAGGCGTGGCTGTGGAAGGAGACACCTAAGCACTACAGGAGGCTATTTAAACCACACCCGATGGATGAATCTTGCTTTGCGTTATTCTGCATCCTCTGCAGCAGAACGCTCATTGTGTCTTCTGCATCTGATCCTGGGCCTAAGGAAAAAGGCTTACCATCCTGAATCCAGTCTTCAGCAACACCTATAAAGACAAGAAAGAACAGGTTAGCATTACGGTCTTCAGTGACAGCTCTTCACTTACCTGGTCCATCGGCTGTCACCAACGCCTCGCGCTGCATTCCGGCATCTGAAAGACAAAGGCTTACCTACTCTTCGTGCGCTCCGGAGGTCTTCACACTGCATTCCGGCATCTGAAAGACAAAAGCTTACCAACTCTTTGCACGCTCCGGAGGCCTTCGGCGCTGCATCCCGCATCTGAAAGACAAAACAAGGTGCGTTTAAAGACATTGGGGAACTTTAATACTCACGTGCCATTACTCCTTTCCACATCTAACCCAGTGGGTATTCCGGCACCCTGCAGCCGCTCCGAACTTGTACCTGCAAAATAAAAAGACAGTTAGAGCGCATCGTGAAGCAGGCAACAAGCGCTTACTTACGTGCTTCCAGGCGCTTCTATTCATCACACGGGCTCCATCTTCAACTCACTTCAGCCCGTCATCCGCCATCGCCGGAACCCTGCAAAACAAGAGACATCATTACTAAAGACTTTAAAGACATTAGAATTACTCGAAACTTACCGTTCGTGCAGTAAACGACGGACAGCAGTCCTCTGAAGTCAAGAGGCCTGCTCCCCTTATCCAGTGAAGAAACTGGTTACAGCACCCTGCCCCGAGGCAGATGGAGAGCACAGCCTTCACTTACCTAAGGTGAGAGCGTTAACCTTTGGGGTTCTACAGGAGAAGAGAAAGGGAAGAAGAGAGAGACATTCAATAACCCAGTTCCTTAATCCCATATTTTCTATCTGCAGACATCTTACCCTTCGAGCCAGACATACAGTGCACAGAGGTCCAGCCCAAAGAGCCAGCCGTGTGTTACACATCACCTTTGAAGATACGGTATACGCCCAGTCAAGACCGGCGCCTCTACGGGAATCAGGTGAGCGTTACAGAATTCTGGGTGTAATCGCCACAGAATCCATAGAGGAAGTTAGGGATAAAGCCAGGCAACTTGTAACTCCAGCAGACATACAGAATTGGCATCTGCAGGGAAAGGACTTTGCAGTAAAGGACAACTTATTGTATTTCCAAGAACGATTATACCTACCCAGCACAGATTTACAGAAAAAAGTAATCTCTTGTTATCATGATTCTTTAATGGAAGGACATCCCGGTATGGCCAAGACCTCAGAAAAGATCAAGCGCTACTTCTGGTGGCCGTCTTGGAAAAAAGATATCAGAGACTTTATAATGTCCTGTGGAGTATGCGCCCAAAACAAGAGTCAAAAGGAAAGACCAGCAGGCCTCTTACGCCCTATTGACATCCCACCTCGCCCTTGGCATACGCTTTCTATGGACTTCATCACCGATCTACCTCCATGCTCCGGATACAATACGATTCTAGTAATAGTGGACTTATTCTCCAAGATGGCGCATTTCATTCCGCTCAAAGGCTTGCCAACAGCAGCAACTCTGGCCCGAGAATTTCTCGAAAACATCGTCCGACTGCACGGTTTTCCTTCGGTTCTAATTTCGGATCGAGGTAGTCAATTTATTTCTCATTTTTGGCGAAGTTGCTGTCGGTCGGCTCAAATTGATGTGAGACTATCGACCAGTCACCACCCTCAGACCGACGGACAAACCGAGAGGACCAATCAAACTCTGCAACAGTATTTACGCTGCATGCTGCAACAAACTGAAAAAACTTGGAAAGACATCCTTTGGATAGCCGAATATGCCTACAATAACTCTGTCCATTCGGGAACTGGGAAAACCCCGTTTTTTCTTTTGTACGGCAGTCACCCTCGAACCTCGGAGTTGGATCCACTCCAAGATCTTGAAACACCAGCAGTAGACTACCTGCATTCTACAATCACCCAAGCCTTTAAGGAAGCTGTTTCTCACCTTCAAAGGGCTAAAGAACAATACAAGAAAGGAGCAGATCAACATCGGAAGGAAGCCCCTCAATATCAAGTAGGGGATCAAGTCTGGTTATCCACCAAATATCTACCTCTAAAAGGGCCACGCACATTCAACCCAAGATACCTTGGTCCCTATTCCATCACTACCATAGTAAACCCAGTAGCGGTCAAGTTGGACTTGCCCCCGCACATGAAGATACATCCGGTCTTCCACGTCTCTCTATTAAAACCCGTTCAACCTCAAACCCGACTAACTAAATCTCCAAAACCTATCCTAGTTGATGGAGAACTCGAGTTTGAAGTCAAAAGCATTCTGGACTCCAAGATCTCCAAATCTAAACTATTTTACCTAATTGACTGGAAAGGCTACGGCCCCCAAGAGAGATCCTGGGAACCTGCTGAATATGTCCACGCTCCTCGCCTAATCAAAAGATTTCACCGAACATTTCCTGACAAGCCAAAACCCCCGGAGAAGCCCGGTTTGGGAGGGGCCTTGAGGGGGGGTACTGTCATGATCTCTGCTTCCAAAAGGTCAGGGTTTTCCCAACTCCCTTGGAAGCAGATCCATAACCCAGGTTCCGAGTGCCAACCAGTCCCAATTGGGACCTTTTGGACCCAGTCCTGGCGCCAGTGGCACCAGGCTCATAAATATGCCCAGTCCCAGCGCTGGAAGCGCCGGGCTCATAATGCTTGGGTGGACTTACCTGCAGCAGACCATGCTGCTTACTTGCCTGCCAGTTGAGCCTCTGATCCTCTTCTGTTTGGAACTACTTTTCCTGTTGGGTGGGGCAGGAGCCACTCCCTAGATTCAGAACACTGGAACTCTTCTGGAAAGCAGGAACTCTTTTCTTACCTAGGCGTGGCTGTGGAAGGAGACACCTAAGCACTACAGGAGGCTATTTAAACCACACCCGATGGATGAATCTTGCTTTGCGTTATTCTGCATCCTCTGCAGCAGAACGCTCATCGTGTCTTCTGCATCTGATCCTGGGCCTAAGGAAAAAGGCTTACCATCCTGAATCCAGTCTTCAGCAACACCTATAAAGACAAGAAAGAACAGGTTAGCATTACGGTCTTCAGTGACAGCTCTTCACTTACCTGGTCCATCGGCTGTCACCAACGCCTCGCGCTGCATTCCGGCATCTGAAAGACAAAGGCTTACCTACTCTTCGTGCGCTCCGGAGGTCTTCACACTGCATTCCGGCATCTGAAAGACAAAAGCTTACCAACTCTTCGCACGCTCCGGAGGCCTTCGGCGCTGCATCCCGCATCTGAAAGACAAAACAAGGTGCGTTTAAAGACATTGGGGAACTTTAATACTCACGTGCCATTACTCCTTTCCACATCTAACCCAGTGGGTATTCCGGCACCCTGCAGCCGCTCCGAACTTGTACCTGCAAAATAAAAAGACAGTTAGAGCGCATCGTGAAGCAGGCAACAAGCGCTTACTTACGTGCTTCCAGGCGCTTCTATTCATCACACGGGCTCCATCTTCAACTCACTTCAGCCCGTCATCCGCCATCGCCGGAACCCTGCAAAACAAGAGACATCATTACTAAAGACTTTAAAGACATTAGAATTACTCGAAACTTACCGTTCGTGCAGTAAACGACGGACAGCAGTCCTCTGAAGTCAAGAGGCCTGCTCCCCTTATCCAGTGAAGAAACTGGTTACAGCACCCTGCCCCGAGGCAGATGGAGAGCACAGCGTTCACTTACCTAAGGTGAGAGCGTTAACCTTTGGGGTTCTACAGGAGAAGAGAAAGGGAAGAAGAGAGAGACATTCAATAACCCAGTTCCTTAATCCCATATTTTCTATCTGCAGACATCTTACCCTTCGAGTCAGACATACAGTGCACAGAGGTCCAGCCCAAAGAGCCAGCCGTGTGTTACACATCACCTTTGAAGATACGGTATATGCCCAGTCAAGACCGGCGCCTCTACGGGAATCAGGTGAGCGTTACAGTAAGAGACATTTAGCAGTTTTTGGGCCTTTGTGATTATTGCAGAGCACGGGGGTTTGACTATAGCACATATACGAGACCCTTGTTGAGTGGGCTCAGGGAACCACCGAAAGGGAATGGCAAGTTGTAATGGACACAATAAATGACTGAAGAATTCGAGAAGCTGAAGAAAGCAAGATGCACAGCTCCAGTAGTAGGGATCCCAGACTATCATGACAAATTCTATTTGTTCTCACGCCCCAATGGAGTAGTGACGACTGTGGTACTCACACAGCGGACTACCCTACGGCAGAAGTCATTAGCTTACTATAGTGGATGTTTAGACCCAGTAATGAGTGGGCATTACGCATGCGAACAAGCTCTGGCTGCTGCCGCATTCACGGTAGAGAGGTCAGCAAGTATTACTATTGGGTGTAGCACCACATTTTACGTGGAGCACGCCCTCTTTACAATTTTTGAAAGACCCAAGAGCGCATTGACCACACAGAGAGCTTCTGGATATGAGGTCATTACCTCAAATCCAGCAATCAAGGTAGTGAGGTGCAGGACTGTCAACCTGGCGACGTTCCTAGCTGAACCAGTAGAGGAGGGAGACTATGCACATGACTGTACTAGCTACATGGAACAGTATGATAACCTTCCCAATGTGGGGGAGAAGCCACTTGAGGGGGGAGAAGTGCTTTATATTGATGGGCCATCACAATAGACCAGACAACAGGGGAAAGACATACGAGACAGCAGTGGTGAGACTAAAAGCAGATGGAACAGCAGAAGTAATAGCAAGTGCAATATTTCTTTCACATTTTTCAGCGCACGCAGCATAATTAGTGTCTCTCATAGTGGTATTAGAAGCGCACAGGGACCTGGAAATTAAAGTGTATTCAGATTTGGGTTACGTGACGTCTACAGTACACTCTGGGCAGTCACGATGGCAGAGGAGGGGCACCAGTGCTGCACATTCCCCTATTGGGCAGACTCATAGATGCGCTTCAACTCCCAGCAGCAATAGCGGTTGTAAAGTGCCAGGCCCAGACGAGGGGGAAAGATGCAGTCTCCTGGGGCAACGAAGTAGCAGACGCCGAAGCAAAGCGCGCAGCATATTTTTCTGGAATAACAGACTTGGATACCCCATTGAGCACACATACCTGTGTGAGCAGTATGATTCTAAAGGAAGGTTATAATTTGTTACCAGCCACGCAGATAATGGAGTTTCAGGGAAGGACTCTGATGCAGGAGAAAGAATTATGCGTGAGAAGGGGATATTCAATATCCCCTATGGATGCTTTGTGGCGACAGACAAGCTAGTGCTCCCAACAGCATTATTGCAGATTGCACTCACACAACTGCATTATCCTACTCACATGGGTAAAGAGGTGCTTGCTGCTCACGGTGGGGAAGATTGGTTCTGTCCGAATATGGCAGAGCATATAGCAGCGTTTATGGAAAACTGTGTTAACTGTAAAAAGTTCACTGCAGGACAAACTTTACGTCTAGTGAGGAGCCATACTCCACCCAATCGGGCCTTTCCAACATCTCCCATCGACTATGTTGATATGACCCAGGTGTGCCAGGGCTACCGCAACATGATAGTGGTTGTATGCTGGTTCTGCTGGTGGATCAAAGCTGGTCCCTGTTCACACCTTGATGCTCTCAGGGCAACAAAATTCCACATTTGAGAGGTATTCCCACAATGTGGGTGTGTGTGAGGTCCTGCGGTCAGACAATGGGCCTCATTTCATGAATTAGATTTTTCAGCACATCACAACCCTACTGGGGATACACCACAAATTATCCTGTGCCTATCACCTGCAAGCAAACGGGATTTGCGAGCACCTCAATGGCCTGCTCAAAGAAAAGATTGCAAAGATAAAAGCCACCTTAAAAAAAAGGGATGACTTCACTGTTTGCCCTTAGCACTGTTTGCATTGCCCAATCAGCCCGGAACAGACCATCAATTAACGCCCCATGAGTTGGTAACAGGACAGCGTATGCGACTACCCCTGGCTCCTCCCACTAGGGCATTGACAGACACAAATGCATCCTCTGATGTTCTTGGAAATTAAATGTACGTGTATGTGGCTTCCATGATGGTTAGTGCGTCTTTTATTTGTCGCCAACTGCAGGCATAGGGGGAGAGGTCGAAGAACAGCAAAGAAGATATAATTCCAGCCGAAAGTGAAGGACTACTCAAACAACCACTACTTTATCTGGAGGACACGTCTTACTGTGGAACTTTATAAGGCCCTGGTTCAAGCCCAGATTCGAGGGGCCTTATGTGGTAGAAAAAGCCACAGATTGTACAGTTAAAAAAAAATATGGAATTACACTGGCGACGCTAAGCCCTGCCGAGGTGAGACCTCTTCCCACCTAAAAGAAGACGATTTGATGCAAGAAAAAGACAAAGAAGATGAAGAACAACCGTGGATAACACGGTCCAGAGCCAGAGTTAGGGACAGACAATTCATACACCCAGAGTAAGCACACGTTCTTTCTCTTACAATATGTATTTGTCGAGAAAGTAAAGACTGTTCAAGCCATATGGTTTTCAATAGACGTAACTCATTCCAAGAATGTTTTATCCGGTTTGTGATACAGACGGATACTGAGTGAATAATTGCTCCAAGGATAATTTTCCATGCTTTTCTGTAATTTGTTGCCCACACCTACACACAGCTGACATGTGGGAATCCATCTATCATTACTCTGCTTGGTGATTCAAGAATCCATACAGTGTGGGAGCGATTACCCTTCGCAGCACTTGCCCAATACTTTGGGCGTAGAGCTTAACTTAACACATACTAACAAATAATAACGCATTTCTCAGGCTTTTCAGGTGAGTTGCACAAACCTTTGGACCAACTCAAAGAAACACTCAAGAATAACAACATGGGAAATGTAATTCGTAATATCATGATAATGTGCTGTGCCTTCTGCTTTCTCTACCTCTTTACACTCCTTGTTCTACAAAGATTGTTGTTTTCCCAAGAACTTTGGAAAAAGGCCAAGAAGGCAAGTGAAAGAGAACAAGAACTACAAATAAATACTACAAGTACCAAGGTACTTGGTGTTGAATATGAACTTTGAAACTAGAAGAGAGTAAGAACTACAAATACCAAGAGGTATTGGTATTACACATGAGCTTTTGAAAAGGGCAAGAGGGCAGACTAAAGAGAGTGAGAATCATAAGTGCCAAGCAGTATTGGTGGGAATCCTGTGCAGAACTATAAGAAATTGAGAGTATATGAACTGAGTATTGATGGCAAGGCGGGCGAAACCTAAAGAAGTGATTGAACTATCAGAAGTTGGAAGCCTAATAATGAACTGTTGAATTGTACCAGTTAGCCAAAGTGTGCAAGACTGACACAACTGTGGCATGCGCTGTAAGAAAGGCATGGTATCAAAGTAAGACGGACACAAGTGATCACAGTTCAAGGGTGTTTATTAAACTGTAAAATGGGTGTGATAAACGCCTACTCTAAACCTAAATCTAAGATGGGAGCAAGCTACGACCATCAAATAATAAAAATACAGTCATAGTGGAGTCTAGTCAAATAAAAGGGCCTATACTGAGAAAACATATTGCCAATCCTTGCTGCTATGCTAAAAAAGAGTGTGGGATAATGTTCACAAGAAAACAAAGAAGTGTTCACAAAATGGTAAGTCAGGATGCTATGGCTGGGGTCCCCCTTCCCCACTTTTTTAGCACGGGACAAGGCAGGGCTTTTGAGCACAGCACCACACTCCTGGGCTTCTCCGGCAGGAGCTTACAGTTCCTTTTCTCTATATCAGAGCCTTATGCACCTAAGTCTCTTCTCATGCAAAGTCTCTTGCTTCAGAGTGGCCTGATATGCCAAAACAACAAAACAAACATGATAACCTTCACATCGGGTGGTTACCCTCCACCCTTGGATCCCCCTGTTATAGAGTGCGTCACGAGGACGTTGCGTACCTGTTCGTCTGGTTGAAGACCTTGATGATGATGCCAGGCTGTCAGGAGTCCTGCGTGGATGTGGTTGATGACGCGAGAAGCCAGCCCAGCTCCCGCCCGAATGGAACCGGGTTGGAGATGAACCAGCTCCCAACGCCACGAGTCTGCTCACCCCTGATTAACGTGGCGTCAGGACAGTGCAAGCACTGACAGGGGGAGCCTTTCCAGATGACGATACTGAGTCCCAAGGAAGACTGGATCCGGAAGATGGAAGTCCCAAGGGAGACTGGATCCGGAAGATGGAAGTCCCAAGGGAGAGGACACAGTGGAGATTGGTAGGAGGCAGGATCCGGGAAGGAAGGTAGAAGAATGGCTCACAAGGTAGAGGGAGGCTGAAAGTGCAGGCAGACAAGGTACAAGAGCAAGGACCAACTAATAACCACAGGGGAACCACCCAACTCAGAAGAGGGGAAAGGGAACCACCCTACCACAGGACAAGGGAAGGAAGGACAAGGCAAGGCAACTGCAGATGTACCCGAGGGTACCAGGAACAAAGAGGACAGGAGTCAGGTAACAGGTAAGGTAGGCACAAGGAACCGGCGAGGAAACACGATCCTAATCAAACCGCGTTGAGACGCAGTTTGAATGAACGACCGGGCTCCTTAAATAGGACTGCCAACCCCTAGGAGGCTTGGAACGCAAGCCGAGCCGACTCCCAAGCGTTGGTTGGCTCGGAGAGAGGCGTGGACCGCAAGGTCCTCCAAAGCGAGTACTCCGTGCAGCGCGCATGCGCGAAGAGCGCGGAATGGCCGCCCGCGCATGCGCTGACCAACCTGCCCAGGAAACCCGGAAGCGCGCGATGACCAGAACAACCCAGGAACCCCTAAGCGAAAGCGCGGGTACAGCCTCCAGGACGGGGCGCGCCGCTTCAAGTAAGTGGACCCCAATGCGGGCGGCGTGACACTATGCCCCCTCCCAGAAAGACCCGGAGCCCCCGGCTTCCAGGGACAACGAAGGAAAAAGTCACGAACCAGACGGGGCGCATGCACATGACAGCGGGGCTCCCAAGTGCGATCACAAGCAGGGTAACCTTTCCAATCAACAAGGAATTGGAGCACGCCCCGACGAATCCGTGAGTCACATATTTCCCGTACCTCAAATTCAGGGACCCCCCATACTTGAATGGAGGAAGGCCGAGGACTGGAACGCCCAAAGACATCCTTCACAAAGGGTTTCAAAAGGGAGACATGAAACACTGGATGCACTCGCCAAGATTGGGGTAACACCAGTCGAAAAGCAACTGAGGACAAACGTTTGGAAATCCTGAAAGGCCCATAGAATCGGGGTGCCAATTTGGTGGGCAGATTGCGTACTGGCAGGTTCTTAGAGGACAACCAAACCAGATCGCCCACCTGGAGATCCGGCTCCGTAGTCCGACACTTGTCTGCCTGCTTCTTCATGCGCTTCCGTGTCTCAACCAGGGTACCCCGGGCCAGGTCGTGCTGCTTTTGGATGTCAGAAACCAATTGATCCGCCGAAGGAACAGCACTAGGTAGTACTGGAGTAAAAGGAACCAACTTGGGATGTAGTCCAGTAGAGCAAAAGAAAGGGCTGATACCCGTAGCAGTATGCGTTGCGTTGTTATAGGATACCTCAGCCAAATCAAGATTCTTCACCCAGTTGGATTGAGTAGCATTGGCATAACAGCGTAGGTACTGCTCTAGGGTTTGGTTGGTTCTCTCCGTCTGTCCGTTTGTGTGTGGACGATAACCAGAACTCAAGGCTCTGCGGATACCAAGATGATTGCACAATTGATGCCAAAACGAAGAGAGAAACTGCGAGCCACGATCAGAGATGATCTTCTCCGGTAACCCATGTAGCCGGTAAATGTTGTGTAGAAATGCCAGAGCCATCTGAGAGGAGGTAGGTATCTTAGAAAAAGGGATAAAGTGAGCATACTTCGTGAAACAGTCCACTACTACCATAATGCAAGTATTGCCCTCAGAAGGCGGAAGCTCGACAATAAAGTCAGTGGCGATGGTGTGCCATGGGTAAGGCGGTGTTTCAGTAGGCTGAAGCAATCCCAAAGGTTTTCTTCTTGGCGTCTTAGTTTGAGCGCAAACTGGACAACTCTCCACATACCGCTTGACCTCCTTGGCCCAACCCGGCCACCAGAATTGTCTGGAAATCAGCTCTTGAGTGGCCTTGACGCCACGATGACCACCAACATGTGAATCGTGTAAACCTTGAAGGATGTCTAACCGGAGTGAACACGTCGGTAAGTACAGACGTTTCAAAAAGAACAAAAGACCGTTGTGTTCAGTGATCTGTGGTCGCTTCAGAATGTCGGCTCGATCAGGGTCCATCGATGTTTCTTGTACTATTCTCTGCAGATGAGGAGAAATCGTCAAAAGAAAATGTTTAGGAGAAATCAATGGAGTGTACTGACTGCAATCCTTCTCTTCCTTCTCCAGAGAGCGCGATAAGGCATCGGCCTTCAGGTTCTGAGAGCTGGGGATGTAAGTAATGTTGAAGTCGTAGTGGGAAAAGAAAAAAGCCCACCTGGCCTGGCGAGCGGTGCGACACTGCAAGGATCGCAAATATTGCAGGTTACGATGATCAGTGCGGACTTCTACAGAAAAACGACCTCCCAGCAAGTGGTGCCTCCACTCCTCAAACGCAGTCTTTATGGCCAAGAGTTCCTTCTCTATGACAGCGTAGTTCTGTTCGCTCGGAGCGAGCTTTCGTGAGAAATAGGCCACCGGGTGTTCTTCGTTAGATATAGGATGCTTCTGTAGGAGAACAGCGCCAACAGCGAAGTTGGAAGCATCAGCCTCAACGATGTAAGGCATCTCGTCGTTGGGATGACGTAAAACAGGAGCTGTACTGAACGCCGTCTTCAAACGGTTGAAGGCTGCTAATGCCTCTGAATCCCAAAGGAACGGAGTCTTAACGCTGGTCAAACGTGTCAACGAGGCCGTGATACGGGAAAACTGAGGAATGAAGCGCCGATAAAAATTGGCGAATCCCAGGAATCTTTGGAGGGACTTCAAGTCATGAGGTTGTTTCCAGTCTCGGATTGCTTGTACTTTATCAGAATCCATGTGGATTCCAGCCTCGCTGATTACATACCCCAGAAACTCCATCTTGTTCCGATGAAATGAACATTTTCCAGCTTTGGCGAACAATTGATACTGTGATAAACGTAGAAGGACCTCTCGTACATGTGAAACGTGTTCCTCCGGATTTTCTGAGAAGATCAGGATATCATCCAGATACACCCAAACCGAGATGCCAATCAAGTCGCTGAAGATGTGATCCATGAACCGCTGGAAGACGGCCGGGGCATTACACAACCCGAAGGGCATTACCCTGTATTCGTAATGCCCAAATGGAGTCTTAAAGGCCGTCTTCCACTCGTCGCCCTCCTTGATTCTGACCAAATGGTAGGCTCCGCGAAGGTCTAGTTTGGTGAACTCCCTGGCTGACCGTAATGACTCCATGATGTTTCGAATCAAAGGTAACGGGTACCTGTCTTTAAGGGTGATGTCATTCAATTGACGATAATCAATACATGGCCGTAGAGTGCCCTCCTTCTTCTTCACGAAAAACAGCGGGAATCCCGCGGGGGATTTAGAAGGTACGATGTATCCTTTCTTGACACATTCATCCAAGTAGTTCCGAAGTACCAGTTTTTCGGTCTGGGTCAAGGAATAAACCTTCCCATGTGGGATCACCGCACCCGGGATCAGGTCAATGGAGCAATCAAAAGTTCTGTGAGGTGGAAGGGGTATGTCTCCAGGTTCGGAAAATACTGTCCTCAGGTCAGCATACGCATGTGGAATCTGGGATAAGGAGCACAAACCAAGCGGGTTCTTACCGGTGGTAAGAGAGGTTGAGGTTGGTGGCTTCAATGACGTGCCGGAACCACAACATTCCTGAATACAAAGAGCAGAGGTAAACACTAGAATACGAGACTCCCAATTGATCGAGGGATTGTGTCGCTGAAGCCAAGGTAATCCCAACACCACTTGATATGAAGGCGATTTGATGACATCGAGAGCGATCTCCTCCTCATGAGCCTCGATTCGCAATAGCATGCCAACAGTATGCAATCGAATAGGTCCGGAAGACAAAGGTGTACCATCAATGACCTCCACAGGTATCGCATTTCTTCTGGTGAGCAATGGTATGCCGTTGTTGATGGCGAATTCCTTGTCAATATAATTACCGGAAGCCCCACAGTCCAATAATCCATGGACATCAATTGTCTTCTCCTGCCACTTCAGACTGATTTGCAAAATCATCAAGACGGCTGGCTGCATAGGTGGAAATGCCGTACTGGCACAAGAAAGGACTTGTAGCAAAGAAGAACCTGTCGTGGCCTTTCCAATAGACGACAGGCCTCCTAGTTTCCCCCTTTCTTGATAGGGCGCAAAGGACAGGTACTCAGATAGTGACCGGCAGCTCCACAGTATAGACACAATCGCAGTCTTCTTCTGCGCTTCTTCTCTTCTTCTGATAAGGGACCCCTTACTGCGCCTAATTGCATTGGTTCGGTAGAGGAATCCGAAGGTACTGGCAGTCCGGTCGGTAGGGTTGATGGCCTGGGGAACACCTTCTCAAACCGACGTCTCTCACCCTTTCTCTCGGCCAATCTCTGGTCTATCCTCAAAACCTGTTCAATAAGTTTCTGTAGATCTTCGGGTTCAGGAATGTGCAACAACTCGTCCTTGTATTCCTCTCTTAATCCCCGGCGAAACAAGGTCTTCTGTGTTATCTCTGGCCATAGGGAATCAGTCGCTAGTTGACGAAAACGGCTGATATAAGTTATTATATCGGAATTTGCCTGTTGAATGTCCATCAATAGATTCTGTGCTGTGGAAGCCAGATTAGGAGACTGAAAAACATCCAAGAACGCTTTTTCAAAGGCCAAGAAATCGCCAAGAATGGGGCTATTAGTAACAACCAGGGGTGTAGCCCAAGCAAGAGCATTCCCAGATAAATTGCCCAAAATGTAGCCGATCTTGGCTTTATCATTGTTGAAATGAGTCGAACGGTAGAGGAAATGTATCCGACAATGATTGCAGAATTCACCCACACGTCTGGGGTCTCCATCGAACTTGATGGGTGCGGTGTGGGCCATGGTGTTTTCGGACTGTGGAGATGCCCCTATGTTCTGTGTCACCATTTGACGTAAAGCCACGTTCTCCTGACGGAGTGCTGTCATCTCAGCACGAAGGGCTTGTACTTCATTACGAAGACCTGGGTCCTCCTCCATCTCAGTGTCCGAAGTATCCGAAGGCAGGCGTCTCAATCTGTTATAGAGTGCGTCACGAGGACGTTGCGTACCTGTTCGTCTGGTTGAAGACCTTGATGATGATGCCAGGCTGTCAGGAGTCCTGCGTGGATGTGGTTGATGACGCGAGAAGCCAGCCCAGCTCCCGCCCGAATGGAACCGGGTTGGAGATGAACCAGCTCCCAACGCCACGAGTCTGCTCACCCCTGATTAACGTGGCGTCAGGACAGTGCAAGCACTGACAGGGGGAGCCTTTCCAGATGACGATACTGAGTCCCAAGGAAGACTGGATCCGGAAGATGGAAGTCCCAAGGGAGACTGGATCCGGAAGATGGAAGTCCCAAGGGAGACTGGATCCGGAAGATGGAAGTCCCAAGGGAGAGGACACAGTGGAGATTGGTAGGAGGCAGGATCCGGGAAGGAAGGTAGAAGAATGGCTCACAAGGTAGAGGGAGGCTGAAAGTGCAGGCAGACAAGGTACAAGAGCAAGGACCAACTAATAACCACAGGGGAACCACCCAACTCAGAAGAGGGGAAAGGGAACCACCCTACCACAGGACAAGGGAAGGAAGGACAAGGCAAGGCAACTGCAGATGTACCCGAGGGTACCAGGAACAAAGAGGACAGGAGTCAGGTAACAGGTAAGGTAGGCACAAGGAACCGGCGAGGAAACACGATCCTAATCAAACTGCGTTGAGACGCAGTTTGAATGAACGACCGGCTCCTTAAATAGGACTGCCAACCCCTAGGAGGCTTGGAACGCAAGCCGAGCCGACTCCCAAGCGTTGGTTGGCTCGGAGAGAGGCGTGGACCGCAAGGTCCTCCAAAGCGAGTACTCCGTGCAGCGCGCATGCGCGAAGAGCGCGGAATGGCCGCCCGCGCATGCGCTGACCAACCTGCCCAGGAAACCCGGAAGCGCGCGATGACCAGAACAACCCAGGAACCCCTAAGCGAAAGCGCGGGTACAGCCTCCAGGACGGGGCGCGCCGCTTCAAGTAAGTGGACCCCAATGCGGGCGGCGTGACACCCCCTCAGCTGGGCATCGATCCTCCTTTCACTCATCCGCCTCCCTCAATCCGGCTCAGACCAACCATTCACAGTGGACATCCCTCAGTCGGTTTCATATTTGTCACACAATGTTGTTCAGGTAGCTTCTTCACAACTTTTCTCTTGACGACCCTCAGTCGGGTTCACTATCGCCTTTCGATCACAATTTCCTAATTGGTAATATTCAAGAGCCTCAATGTCTTTTTAACCAACCACCTTTTTAGTTGGCCCCCCTCATCTGGCTCAGACCTTTCACAGCACTTGCCAACTTTAAACAAAAGACTGCCGAAGGGCGATCATGTCTCGCTGGGCCACTCCATTAGCTTATGGAAAGTGCGTGTTTACTCGCACCATCACAGTTCGCACGGCGTTCCCCTCTGTTTGGCGCAAATGCCTGTTCCACAATTCCCTCAGTCAGGTTCACACTTTCCACAGTTTACAATTGTCACAACATGTCAAGGACGTTTGACTGTACAAGGTGTTTGCCTTGACTCTTGTATGACCACCTTGACACTTCACGCCGGCCTTCTCTATGGCCTCTTGGTACTTGTAGTTTCACTATCTTTCAGTTCAATACTTTCCTTGTTCAGGAGAGGGGTAACAGACAGAGACCTTCGAATGAGAGCCCATGTAGCGCTGGACCACTCTATTTCTGGTATCAAGTTCGTACACAAAAGACCTGTGTATCTTAATCTTCTTAATGTTGTCACTGCAACCTTGAACCTAACACAGTCCGGCCCACTATCAGGTTCTTCCGACTCACTGGTTTTAGGGAGAATTCTCAAAGATTTGTTAATTCCCTCCACCTTAGAGACCCCCAGCAACTTTGTGGATTTTGAGGACTTGATTTTTTTAACCTGGAGAGAGTGAGACCCTTTTTCCCACTCTCTCATGTATTTTCATGTGAAGTTTACCTCTGTGTTTCTTTTGGTTATGGAGTCTGACAAACTCCATAGGCATCATCTTTTACATTGTGTCACACAGCACCTTCAGTGCAGCGACACAGGGAAGTCTTTTAAATTTCCCAAGGTTTAAATACCTTCTCTGGAATAGACTACTGTTTCCCAGAACAGTAAAGTGAAATTGACTTTACTTAGCAGTGTACTTGCTAGACCCAGCACAACCTATCTTACAATAGAGTGCTGGAGGGGTTACTTAGTATCACCTGTGTCTAACGGCTCATGTAACAGTTTTTTGTTACCCTTTTCTCACAGAATGGCTGGTGGCAGTGGTTTCGTTCCGAACTACCATGGTTTGCATTTACCGCAGCTGTTTGCAGCTCCGGTAACGCTAACCACGGGAGCCATCTTTTTCAAAATGGCGCAGAGCCATCTTTGACAAAATGGTCCCCGGTCTTTGTTTTTCGCCATATCTTTGTGGAAAGGTCCATCTAGAGAGTTTCTCTGCGCGCCAAACCAGGTTTGGTCTCTTTGTTCATTTTGCCTTTGGTGGGGTTTCGGAGTGAAACCCGCCTCTAGCTCCAGAGTGTCTGGGGTAGGCAGGAAGTGAGAGAGGTGCCCAAAACTCCCTGTGCTTAGTGTCCTGGGAGACCCAAATGCACTCTTTGGTGATTGGCTGGCTGACTGTCCGGCAAGGACAGCCACCCGGCTGGGTGAGTGACAGCTAGGCTGGAATGAATGGGAGAGAACTGAATAAAAGGCAAATCTTTTGGCTTGGAAGGCAGAGTCGACCACTGGACGAAGGAAACGAAGAAGAGCTTGAAGAGGACGCCTGCTGCAACTCCTGGACCGTTGGTTTGCCCAGTGAAGCCCTGCTGCAGTGCCAACTTGCCATGTTTGCATCGACAGAGAAGCCCCTGCAAGGACAACTTCTCCCTTTAAGTTGGTGGGACCAATCAACTCCAAAGTAAGCCACTTGGACACCCATCTTGGAGCTGGTTGAATTTCCTCAGAGTTGCTGCAGGAAACTGTATAGCCAGGGAGAGGGACACCAGATTGTGTGTGTTACTTTTAAGCTGGCCTAAAGCTTTTGGAAGATCCTCTGGGCTCCCACGAAGCAGGACTGACCAAGCCTGAGCCCCCTCAGCAGAGTGCGGGACCCCAGAAGCAAGGACAGTCCACCTTGACAGCCAGGAACCGCGTTGTTGCTATTTGCGGTAGCTGAAACGCGAAACAGCCACTGAAAGTGAAGTTTGCCGGTTGCAGGTTTTGGCAGTCCCAGTGCAGTGCAGGAGTCCCCCAACGTTCTCCCTCTTGTCCCCACGACTGAGGCCCAGGAACAGTGAGATCTGCAGAGCTGCACAGGAACAAAGTCATCAGCTGCATCTTTTCGTCTTTACCATGGTACTGTAAAACAAGTCTAAGAGAACTTACCTCTTACTGTAGAAGTGCTTGTAACTTACACAACTCACAATCCTAATCAGCTTGTGGCCCTACATTTGATTCTTCTTTTCATCAAAGACTCCTAATAACTTGCGCAAAGACTTTTCCATTTACTTACCAGAAGTGCTTTATCCTATCCAAGACTTTTGTCCATTGACTTTGGCTTAGCCTATTGAATTGAATGACTCTTCTAGTGAACTCTAAAAGGATCTGCACTGCTTAGGAATAATTCTGATCTCTTGTGTTTTAATAATCTTTGCCTTTTACCAACTTTTAAAGAGTGTTCTGAATGCCAACAGTAAGATATTAATGTCCCCAGCACCCTTGTTACTGAAGTCACCTTGAGTGTAGGTTGTGTCTGTGGGCCTTCCCAAAAGGGTCTTGTCTGATTCAGAAACTCAAAGTGTACAGTAGTAAAGTATATTTGTGTGTTACTATTCCATTGCTCCCTTCTGAAGAAGGCTTTATAACTGAATGATAAATAAATTAATAATCGTTTATGCAAGAAACCTTGAGTGTAAGAGTTTATTTGAATTTCTGTAACTGTGAATCTTTGTGTAACTCCACTACAGCTCACATTTCCCCTCTTGAGATAAGCCTGGCTGCTCAACATGCTACCAAAACTGTGTAGTACAAGCTTATACCAAAGGTTGGGTTGCCTATACCGGTAGTCATAGTTGCTTGTAGTGTTCCCAGAGGGTACTGTATTCAAACTTTGCCTAACAAACGGCTGTGCTGAACTCGTCACACCATTCGCCAGCTGCGATTCCCGGTCTTATGTTTCTTTTGTCGGAGGCTTTGTGGGTCTGGGTTGAAAAGTCCAAGGGCAACTCCCTTCTTGACGTCCTTTCAGGTCTCGCCACCTTTCTCCCCGTCTGAACTGCCATCCTGGAATAGCTGCTTCCTCATGAGTTTGGTCTTGCTCAAAGTGTGCTCCTGTGCTCTGCCTTTTATCCCAGTGGGGAAGGGAAAGGGCAGTCAGTTGTGTGTAGTTGTCGGCAATTACCTGACTCTGCCTGACCCTTGTTTTGGGACATGTCAGGTAAACGGCTCTGGTATTAGTCTGTTGTCGCTCAGGGTGTGAGAAAGTGTTTGTGCTGGAAAAGAGGGCGGGGTAGAGTTTTTAAGCATCCTACTGGGCAGGATGGGGGAAAGGTGTCATAGGGAGGGGATACTGCGTCTCACCCTTCGGTGTTCCACTTCCACTCCCCATTCAGGTGATCCTCCCGCACTGGCAGACCCCCAGGAACTGAATCTAATAGTGATGGCCGTGTCCTGGCCACTTGGATGCCAGATCCCCGGGGACTAGTGAGTGAGACACCTTCAGGTTTCTCACACCACCCATCCTTTGTTTTTCGAGAGACTCTCTAGATCCCGTGGGGTTGAACCTGGGGAAGGGAGTTGGTGCTGAACCCATTCTGATATTTTCTTTTAAAACACTATTTTAATTTTATATTCCCTGCGTAACACATGTGTTATTCTAAGAAGTAGGGCAAGGTTAGGCTTTCTTAGAAAAAAGTGGTAAACCCCTTCTTACTAGACAAGCACCTTTACATCCAGTTGAATGCTCAGAAGCTGTTTGGGGAAAAGTGGGCTTGGACTTTATACATTGTTAAAGAATATGCCAGTGGAAAGTAGATCTGGAAGCATACTGGCTGATTACTTATCCAAATTGATTGAGTTCTACTTGGTGCAGGGCTTTTCAGTGTTTTTCCACTGACATTACTATCCAGATACTTATACATGTTCAAAAGAGAAGGCTATCCTGGAGAAGCCGTTTTTGATAACAGTGTCCAACTGATATTGAGGAAAATGGTGTCATTCTTAAGCACCAGTGACATTAAACATACCTCAACGTCACTCAACCAACCCAAGCCAAAAGGGAAAACCACTTTAGAAAAGTGCATTCCGGTTGGCTGCAGCTGTCACGACTGTGCCACTGGAACACCAATTGGAACCCCCTGTATCGTACTGTATTTTATTTATATAGCGCAACAAGCCCTTAGGCATCTGGGCGCATTTCTTACAGTGGCATAGAATAGGTAAGTTACAGTAACAATATGTAATTTACAATGGCATGCAGGTATTCACAAATAAGTATTTACAAGGTGAGCAACGGAAACCGTTGAGAAGGTATAAGGAGAGATTTACAGGGTATAGTATACAGTGTAAGGGGTTCATTCAGTATGCAGGATCATTCAGTGTGAGCCAGGTTTTTACATTATTTCTGAATATACAGATGGAAGGTTCGGCTCTGAGGGTTGCTGGTAGGGAGTTCCACATTTTAGCTGCGAGAACCGGGAAACTACTGCCTCCTGTCTTTTGGAGCTTCAACCTAGGAATGATCAGGCAGTTGGAATATGAAGATCTGGTAGGTCGGTCTGAGGAGTTCCGTGTGAATTCATCACACAAGTACTTAGGTGCTAGGTTGTATAGGCATTTAAAGGTAAGTGAGAGGGTTTTGAGTGTGATTCTTTGGGAGACAGAAAGCCAGTGTACACTACGTTTAATCTCAGAGATTTGGAGAGATCTAGGGTAGTTGGCTGCTGACCTGAGTGCATTATTTTGGAAAATGTGCAGCTTTTTTAGGTTGTGTTGGTTAGTGCCAAGGTAGAGAGCATTGCAGTAGTTTATCTTGGATAAGAATAGGGCCCTGGCTAATGCAGTTACCTGTGGTCAGAAATGGTCTGCAGTCATTGATTTGCACGTGTATGCAGTAGTGTAGGCAGTCGCATTGATTTGTCTTGTCAGTGCGATGGATGAGTCGATGTAGATACCTAAGGTTTTTACATCTTTCGAAACCGTGATATTGTTGCCTTCAATATTGAATGCGTTGAATTGTTTGTCAAGTCTGTTGAGTCTGGCTTGGGTACCTACAAAGAGCAGCTCTGTCTTGTCATCATTGAGACATAGACCGTGTTATGGCCATCCATGCTTAGATGATTTGGTAGACGTCATTTAGGCAATTCGAGTCTGTGTTGTAGCACCAGAGATATGGATAAGGATTTGGGTGTCGTCCGCATAGTTTGTGTAGGAGACACCCAAATAGTCAAGGTCGTCAAAGAGGGGCTTGGTGAAAATGTTGTAGAGTGTGGGCGAGGTGCATGATCCTTGGGGGACTCCACAGGAACTGGGGTGGTGGAAGCGGTGGGTGAAAATACTCTGGTGGTTCTATTGTTTAAGAAGGACTGAATCCAGGTGGTGCCTTCGTCAGAGAAGTGTGCTGCGGATCAGAGGTGATTACATAAGGCTTTGTGGTCCACCAAGTCAAAGGCCGCTGATAGATCTAGTAACAAGAGGAGTGCTAAGTTGCCCTTGTCTTTTATGATCTCCATTTGTGTTACTAGATCTAATAGGACTGTCTCCGTGCCATGCCTAGGTCAGAAATCTGATTGGCGGAGTCCTAATAGGTTTTTGCTTTCCAGATGATGCTGAATCTGTAGGTAAGCAGCCCTGTCCAGAATTTTAAGGAGAATGGGCATGGTGGTGATTGGTCGGTAATTCGTTGGCATGTTAGTGTCAAGGGTAGGTTTGTTTAGAAGTGGCATGACCCATGCATGCATCAGATTGTTCAGTACTGTGTTAGTTGCAAAGGAAGCATTGATTAAAGCTGTGATAAAGGGTGCAAGGTCTTTCGCTGACTCTTTAATAATTTATGACGGGCAGGCATCGCTTGGGCATCTAGAAGCTTTCAGACTCAAGATTATGTCCTCAACGTCCTTGGTGGCAAGGGCTGTGAATTTTAACAAGTCATGTTTGTCGGTGGGGGTATTTGAGTAGCGAGAGGGGTGTGTTAGTAGACAGGCTGGTTTTCTTTTTCTCTATTTTAGTTTGTAGAAGCTCAATTCTGTCAAAGAGAGCTGTCTGAAAATTGGTGCACCATGTACAATCTTTAGTACAAGTTACAGGTGGAACAGAGGGGATTTCTAGCTCTCTAAGGATGCTGAATAATTCTTTTGTACTGTTACTCATTCATCACCATAGCGTTCCCGTGACAATACCTATTCATATATTTGTCTTGACTTTCTATTTGCAAGAATTTGGAACTTCCTTATTTAATTTCCGAAACTACATATCCCATAACGCACCTTGTGGCAGTTCTCATTGCCTAGCTATTCCTATGCAGCACTCTTACAACTACAATCCCCATAAGCCTTAGAGATCAATGCTGCTTTCACTTTCCCAGATCCAGAGAGGGAGGAGGCAGATTACCTTTGGATGTGGTGCTTCTAATGAGCCTGCTTCAGGACAGGGTAGAGCAGTATTTAAGGAGCCTGTTTCAGCACAGGACAGGGCAGCATTTAAGCAGCTGCCTGCAGGAGCACAGGGCTCTTTCACTGAGTATGCTCCCAGCACCTTGTGTTTTGATCCTTGGATTTCTGCTGTGTCCTGTTACTGTTTTTCCCAGAGCCTGCTCTTTTTCCAGTGCCTTGTGCTCCCTGCCATAAAGCCCTGCTCCTCTGCCTGCACTCCCCTGTATATATCTGTTCTTCCTACACTGCAGCCCTGCTCCCCTGCTTGCAGTCCTTTGTTCCCAGTCTTCAGCCCCTTGCTCTCTAGCACCAATTATCTTGTTCCCTGCCTGTATTTCCTTGTTCTGTGCCTGTAGACCGTGTAACCTGGCGTTAGCTTCCTAGATTCCAGTCCTGAGTTTCTTTATCTGTCTGCAGTCCTGCCCTTGTTATTCCAGTCCCTTATTACGAGTCTGCAGTTCAGTCCTTGCTATCCTAGTCCAGAGTTTCGGTCCTGAGTTTTCTTGGTCCTGGTCTATAGACCAGTCTGCTGTTCGTTGATTCCGGTCCTTCCTTTCCAATCTCGTGTACCCTTGCACTTACATTCTTGTCTTCTTGCTTTTCCTCCTTCCTTCCATCTGGAACCATGCACACTTTGACTTCCTATTATTTCCATGAATATGTCTGTTAGTGTTCTTGTTCTCACTTGTGCTTGTGTAATTCCTTGTTTCAGAGTTTGGCTGCTCAGTTTACCAGCAGGCAATCTCTACCCCTTTCCTTTGTCGCGTTTCAGTATTGTACCTTGTGGCATATTGTTAACAGTGTGCTGGTTCCTGTTTCAGGAGGGAGTCACAATATTCAGTTCATGCTTCACTCTTGTGAGTACTGTTTCCTTGTTTGTGCTTTACGGTCCTGACACGGACACCCACTCCTGCTGCTCCTTTCCATCAGCATTCAAAGTGGGGCCCTGTAAAAGTAACTAGCTCAGAAGGTTAGAGTTTCCACTGACTCTGTGGATAACTCTTCCCCCATTCTGTTTACACCCCGATTGGGAACCTAATGTGTTTGTCTTACATGTACTCCTTGCCCCTTTCTGTTCACTGCCTTTGTTGTCTGTCTTTAGTTATAGCCTATCCTCCTGTCTCTTGTACACTTTTCTCCCCTCGACTTTGTGGGCACATTTCTGCCCTTAAGCCCCTGACAGCAGCCATGAGATAAGGTGGAAGTGACACAGCACTGACTGTGATTGGCGCTCATCACGTACCTCCTGATTATCAGTCAATTGCAACTAATGAGAAACCGCAGAGGATTTTCTTCCCTTGCACCTCCATGGGTTTGTAAGGTATCCAAGTATGAAACCAAGTACATCTTGAACACCTTGTATAGATTTGAACAGACACAGCGTATGAGTAAAGATAAATATGATAAACAAAAATCCACAAATTATAAAGATGCCATTAAAAAACTCAAATTCCGGATACAAAGCTCCAGGGTTACTCGTGCAGGAGAGAGTTGGGGGGAATACTGAAGATGTGAGAACATGGAACCCAGAAAGGACAGACTTGTTCCAACTGTGGCTGTGTCTCCTGTTAGTTGTTAGAGGTTGGCAGTGGATGGCCTTGGGGTCCAGATATTCCCTCCTTCCCTCCTCCCATGTAGAGGGTGGTGGCCCTGGAGGAAGTACTATGGGGATTTCCTGGGGGCTCCTACTGAAACCTCTTTGCATAACAGGAGATATCCACAGGACAACCTTAAACCCTCTCAATTTATTCAAATATCCAGTGCTGCAGTCAGCTCATATGAGAAGCTTCAGTGTTCATCTGAAGCAGACCCAAGGGAGAGAATCCAATTCTAAGCTCTCCAATTTGGTGTGAGTAAGGATTGACACTACAACTCCCATAATTCCCTAGTGGTTCGAAATCAAAACCTGCACCTGATCTGGAAAGGGCAACAGTGGATTTGTGAGAGTGAGACCACCAAAGGGAACTGCAGCCCAGGTTCCCAAAACCTAAATACCACTCAACCTTTTGAGGACCTTGGGCGGGTGAAAACTGACGATTTTGTTATCAGTGTGTGAAAGCCCATTGAACTGTATGGACAGTTAATGGGCTTGGCAGGTGAGTGACGTGATTCCATGGCGGTTGACACCCACCAAATTCATGTGAGTTGAGAGGTATGTACCTATGAGAGCACTAGGGAATACAAGGCCAACCCAATTTTGTCCATGGAACGGGACCAGTGGGACTATATCTCCCATAATCCCTCTAGTCGGCTAAAGGGAAACACTCAATCTGAACAGTGATTTACCATTACCATGTTGGGGATAGGCAATAGATGGGGAGCACTTTAGTGCCCCACAGCAGCCCTTCACACTGCCGTAAAAGTACAGTCACAGGGAACTCACCCCATGCCCTTGTAATACTCATAGGGGGAAGGAGGCCCTGCTTTTACAAATAACAGCATGGAATTAAGGAACACCCGTGCTAGGGTACCCTACCTTCTGCCACTGCCAGAATCCACAGGGAAAAGAGAGGCCATGGTTCCACACGCACATACCACATCAGCAGTTTTGGCATGGCTATTGTACTGTCTTGGTAATTTATGGATACCCACTGCCTATTCTGTACCCTTATGCTTAAACACCTATTCTTTGTACCCGTTAATACTTATGTACCACTGCCTGATCTAGAATCAAGAACTTCCCTAGACAATGGGCCTCCTGTAACTGGATTGTAGCGCCCTGATGCCTGAGGGTTTGTGTGCACTTTATAAATGCAAAAAATACATTAATTAAACGTACTGATGAGAGATAAAATCACTTGCAGCCAGCAGCACCCAGCCAGAGATAAACACGTTTCCCCAGTTAACACAATTAGAACAATGAAGGAGCAATTCAAAAGGATGGATAGTTGTTTTATAATCTCCTAAAGGCTGACCCCTGCACCATTAGGCACACCTGAGCCAATCGCCTAACGGAAACCCTAACGATTCCCAGCTATATACCCTCCCCCAAAGCCCAGCTCATGGGGAGGGGTTAACAAAGCATAAAGGGAACTGGCCTCAGAAGACTGTTTTCTGTGGCAAGGAACAGATTGTTGGAGTTCAGCAGAAAGTGAGCTGGGGAGGAGGAGTAGAGACTGGAGTGAGGCAAGGAGGAAGCGTGTGGGTGAAGAATCGACTAGGGGGGAGAAACGGTTGAATGAGGTTGGTGGAGGTTTACTGAAAGAAGTGGTTGCAGCAAGAGAGTTGATTGAGGAGGTTAGATGGGAGTTGTCGGAGAGGGAGAAGGTTGGTCTATTGTTGGAAGAGGTTGTGGAACAGGAAGTGTAAGGAGAAGTGTTTCTAGGTGAGAGGAAATGGTTAAAAGAACCCACTGAAACAAACAAAATGAATTGGAAGAATGCCGACCGCATTTCCAAATCCAAACTTATTGATCTTAAGAAAAACTATTACAATGAGCTCATTAGTACAGCGGCTATATCCACGGGGAAGCTCTTTCAGATTCTTAAATCCATAGATAAACCCACAACACTCACCCCACCATTCCAGCCCACAGAAACAGATTGTGAGAAAGTTCAAATTGCATTCCACAATAAAATCATTAAAGCCAGAGAGACCATTCTTAATTGTCAGACCACAAGCATACCGATCAAGATTAATCAAACAGAAATCAGGAATGGGCTAGAAAATCCCAAATTCCAATTTAGGTCCATTACTTTAGAAGACATGAAGAAAACACTCACTACCATGAGATGTACCTCATGCTCGGAAAACGTATTATCACCCAAACTCATCCTAGACAATCCAGACATTTTTGCCCCTTTCTTCAGAAGAATGGTTAATGCCTCATTTAGGGACCAAACGGTACCTACTACAATTAAAACAGTCACGGTCACTCCTCTACCCAAGAAACCCGACTTAGACCCACAAGATCCAGCTAATCTGAGACCCATAACAAACTGCAATTTTTAGCTGAAAGTTCTGGACAAAGTAGCTACCGAACAGCTCCAAAGCTACGTAGACAACAACAACCTATGACACCCTCAACAATCCAGCTTCAGGTCCAGTCATAGTACCGAGTCAGCTCTATAAGACCTCCAGACCAAAATGTTGTCCGTCTTGGAAAAGGGCAAATCAGGCCTGTTCATTTTATTGCACCTTTCGGCAGCATTTGATCTGCTAGATCATACAAAACTCCGAGAGGCCCTCGAAAACTCAGGTAACTGCTCACCAGGGGCAACTGAGTGGATAGCTTCATTCCTACAAGATAGGCAATCCTGGATTGTCTGGGGAAATAAAGCCTCAAATACCAAACCAGTGGACTGTGGAGTTCCACAGGGAGCCAGCTTCTGCCCACTACTGTTCAACCTGTACATGTGCTGCCTTTGCACCATGCTGTCCCAAATGGGTATATTTTTTACGAACTTCGTCGACGATACCCAACTGGTTTTTGAGCTCAGTGGGGATCACAAAAAGGATAGCGACAAACTTTCAACCTTATACAACACCATCGAGAGTTGGATGAAGGACAACTGGATGTGTCTTAACGGCTCTAAGACCAAGCTCATGATATTTGCGTCCACACAGGCCAGAAAGAAACTGAGTCCCCTTACTCCTCATTTTGTATCAAAAACACCCAAATTTCAATATCGGAAAAAGTGAAGACTCTAGGAGTTTATCTACAAGCCTCCTTAGGAGCAGAGGCACATATAGCCTACCTAAAGAAAAATTGCCAGTACCATCAAATTCTACTGAAATAAATCAGACCTCTGCTCGATCAAAGGTACAGCACCATCATTGCCAGAGCAACCATATTATCCAGACTGGATTATGGAAACTCCTTGCTCCTGGGAGCTAACAGCAAATGTTTGAAACAATGCCAGATGATCCAAAATAACGCCAGCAGGGCTATTACAGGCAGGCCAAGGAGAGAACATATCACCAGAGACAGGAAAGCTCTTCACTGGTTGGCCATGGAAGAGAGAATCATCTTCAAGTCACTCACCATGGTCCACATTTGCCTGTATGGAAAAGCTCCAGCTTAGCTTAAGAAACAGTTTAAGTGGCATGCGCCATCTAGGTGCCTTAGATCTTCCAACATAGGTTTACTGCAAACTACCGCAACGAAAAGGAAAAGCAAAATGGCCTAGGTAAGGCCTTCCCGAACAAAAGCACTAAAATATGGAACGAACTACCAATATCACTGAAACTTGAATCCAACTATTCTCAGTTCAGGAAGAAATTGAAAACACTGTTATTCAAATAATTCCTGGATTAACGACAAACCTATTATGATGAAATAATGGCCTGGTTCACGTCTTTGTCCCGTCTTTAATCTTTATTGTCTTGTCTCTTTGGAAGCGCTCTGATGCCTGCGGGCTTTAGCGCTATATAAACAAATAAAAAATAAAAATAGACAAGGAGGGGAAACAAAGGGAGGACAAAATAACGATCTCACTAGGCCTTGTGTCATTCAGATCATGCAAGTGAGGGGAAGAGGGAAGGGGATAAGTGCCAGTGGGAAGGGGAAGGGGGAAGTACAGTTAACTCACAAGTGCAGCTAGCCGGTGGCTCATAAGAGCAGAGAGAAGGGACTGTAGAGTTGCAGATACAGACCCTTAAGTGCGGGGGAGCCCGGAGGCAGTGCGAGGGCAACTGGACATGCAGGAGGCTGAGCCTGAGTTAAGAGGGTAACCAGGTAACCAGCATGCAGAGCAGTCAGGTGAATCAGCAGAGGAGAGGAAGTTAGAAAGCGGAAGTGAAAAAGAAGGTCTTGAGTCGCTTCTGGAACTGGAGGTGGTTCTGCTCAAGTTTGAGAGAGGCAGGGAGGGTGTTCCAGAGGGAGGCCCCAGCCAAGGAGATAGATCTGCCCAAAACTCTCTACTTGGAGAGAGTTGGAGGTGGATGAGCGGAGAGCTCAAGAAGGAAGATGTTTTGGAAGAGAAAGTTGGATAGAGGCCCAGATAGCCTTGTGGACGATGCAGAGGGTCTTGAACTTGATTCTTGCAGCCACGGGGAGCCAGTGAAGAGATTTCAGAGCTGGAGAGATACAACCGCTGGGATTGAGGCCAAGCACAAGTCTCGCAGTCTTGTTCTGGATAAGTTGTAACGGTCGAAGAGTAGAGGCAGGAAGATTTAGAAAGAGGCTGTTGGAATAGTCCAGCCTAGAGAGGACCAGAGCTCTGGAGACAGCAAACTTCTGGGGGAAAGTGAGAAAGGAAGAATACCTCTGAGGTGGTGCAGCTGATAGTATGACTTCCTAGATTTCCCTTACGGAGGCTTTGCAGGTCTGAATTGAAAAGGGCAAGGGCAGTACCCACTTCATCGTCCCTCCAGGTCTTGCTTATTTTCTCCTCCGTTTTAACTGCCGGTCCGGTGTAGCTTGTTCCTCGTGTGTTTCACCTCAGTCAAAGTGTGCTCTTGGCTCCGCCTTTTATCCCTGTGAGGAAGGGAAAGGCCGCCAGGTGTGTGTAGTTATGGTCAATTGCCTGACTCTGCCTGACCCTTCTGTTGGGACATGTCAGGTAAACGGCACTGGTGTTTGTCGGTTGTCTTTCACAGTGTAGGAAAGTGTTTGTGTCGGAAAAGGGGGGTTAGAGGGTAGAACATCTGAATATCCTATGGGGTAGGATGGGAAAGGGTGTTATAGGGAAGGGGGTATCACGTCTCACCTCCACTCCCAAAGGACCCCCATCCAGGTGATCCTCCCACACTGGTCCACCCCCAGGAACTGGATCCAATAGCGATGGCTGTGTCCTGGCCACCTGGATGACAGATCCCCGGGGACAAGTGGGTGAGATACCTTCAGGTTTCTCACATACCCTTCCCCTATGTGAGGTGGACGTGCCTGTTCTTTGTCCAGGTTTCTCGTTGTTAAGACGTGGAATGGAACAGGGACGAGAGATGTCCATGAACTCTCGCATATTCCATAGATTGGTTTTGCTCGGTGTAGGTAAAGGTGGAGTCATTTTACCAGTCTCTTTACAATGACCTATGAATTTGGTTTCAAGGGCTGTTTTGGGTTTTATAGGCTCAGAGTTTTCCCAGTCCCATATTGGAGAGTTTAGCTCTTTCTTGGGTTCTTCCCACTCTTCGCCCTTCAAACAGCCTATTTACATTTTATCTTTTATATTCTTTGGACAGTGCCTAGATAAATGTACTGTTTCTCTACAGGAAAAACGGACCAGTGGAGATGGTTTGCTTCCTTTTAATTCCTCCCTTCTGCTTTCATCTTTGACCTTGGGATCAGTTTTCCTGATTTCTACTCTCTCTCGTGGCAGCCCTTTCTTGACCCTATGCAATCCCCCTTCTTTATATATTCCCTGGGGTTGAGGTCAATGAATGGGTTTATGATCCTTCTGGTCTTCCCATCGATGGGCCAAGTGGAAGTGTTTAGCTGCATCCGAGTGGTTTTGTGCAGTCTCAATGGCTATGGCTAGGGTAGGTCGATTTAACTGAAGAACAGATTTTTGCAAAAAAGGGGTTAAGGAGTTAGTAAATCGTTCTAGGGTAACCATCTCCATTAGTTCTTCTAGGGATTTGTTATTAGTTCATAGAGCCACCTTTCTAACATGTTCACCCAGTTCTAAAGGAGTTCATCCTGGGTTTAACCTAAAGGCTCATAATTCTGGCGATAAAAATTGCAGATCTGCCCCACTCTTTTTAACAACCCTTCCTTGATGGAGAGAAATATGGCTCCCTGTGCAAGATTAAGTAGTTGGTAGGCAGTTTGAAGTTCACCTTTCAACAAGGGACCCAAATAGCATCTTTTAAGGTTCTCTTCCCATCCCAGTTGTTTGTTCGGTCAGGCGTTCGAAGTTTAGAAAATAATGTCCTAGATCTTTGCCTTCAAGATATGATTGAAGTACGCCCTGTGGTAGTAAGGGTCTCGCTTGCAATTCAATTAATCTAGTTAGATTTTCTTGTAGCCTATTTTAAGCCTGGATCTAATGGGTCGGCAATTGGGCGATGACATTGGCTAGGTCGGCCATCTCTTCCGGGGGTGTACGGGTTCCTTCTGTGGTATCCGAATCAGAAAAGAAACAACTCTTGGCTCCCTCGGATAAGGTTTCAAAATCCTCAGAGCCTTCTGATTTTGAATCATCTGTGGAAGGAGTGGACTGGGGTAAATTAATCTTTAAGCCTGATGTTCCTGCAGATGATGACTGGGTACCATGGAAGAAAGAAGGCTCAGAGTGAGGGGGATTCAGAGCACTAGGCCTAATAAAATAAAAAAACGGCCAAACGTTTAGAATTATTCAGTCCCACGGTTGTATGTTGGAAGGGGAGAGAGGAAGGGTGTCTAGCAACACTTGAGTTTTAAAGGACAGATCCTGTTGACCAGGGGGGATCAAGTAGTTGAGAGGACAACACCTCTTTCAGTGTGAATACGCAGTCAGAGTCTAGGAGATCAGCTATTTTATTTTCCCCTTCTGGTGGTACCACAATTATTAGCATGGGTTTCAATTTCTATCAGTTGAATCAAATCCCATTACTGACACCATATGTAAGGAACTCATGGTAGCAACAGTAAAGACAGACACAAGTGATCACAGTTAAAGGGTGTTTATTGAACTGTATAATGGTTGAGAAAAACACCTAATCTAAACCTAAATCTAAGATGGGAGCAAGCTACGACCATCAAATAATAATAAGGCAGTCCTAGTGGCATCTTGTCCAATAAAAAAGGCCTATACTAAAACATCTATTGCCAATCTTTACAACTAAATTACAAAGTAGTGTGGGATAATGTTCACAAGAAAAGAAAGAAGTGTTCACCAAATGATAAGTCACAATGGTAGGGCTGGGGTCTTCCTTCTCCACGTTTTTAGCACGGACAAGGCAGGACCTTTGAGCACAGCACACTCCTGGGCCTTGCCATCATAAGGTTACAGTTCCCTTTCAACGATGCAGGACCTTCTGGGCCAAGTCTCTTTCTTGCAAAGTCTCTTGCCTTAGAAGGCCTGCTGAACGATAAACAATAAACAAAACAAATGTTCCTTTGATAATCCTTCACGTTGGGCGATTGCTCTTCACCCCTTGGATTGCCCTCAGCCAGGCTCTTATCCTTCTTCTAAAGTTAGCCACCCTCAATAGGGTTCATTATGGCCTTTCACTCAAAATCGTAGCATTCAAACAATCTCAATGGGCCTCATGGGTCAGGTGATAACCCTGCCGGTGCTACTGGCGTGTTGTAGCCAGACACGTAATATTATACCGGTGCCTGACTTCCCCGTGCCAGCGGGAGATTACAACTCTGGCGGCCCAGGATGTCAGGTGCCGGCAAAATGTAAGTACCCATTCCCATAGTGTTCCATATGTGAGTAAGTAGTGAGCTGACCTCAGACCCCCACACAGACGACATACCTGCAAGCTCCGAGTCAGAGGGTGTGACAACACCGAGGCACTACCCCCATCTATCCGACAACAGCGTGGGGACACCAGGAGAATGTACAGCCCCGAGCGGCAAAGAGGAGGTCCAAAAGGTGAGCCCCCTTCCTCCCGCGGCTCTCACCCCCCCAACCACCAGCACAGGCGAGGCCAGCACACAACGTAAAAGGGGTAGGGCACAGCGCCTCATGACCTGCGCAGGGGAGGGGGCCTAGAGAGGGGACGCAGTCTGTGTGAGCTTGGCCGGCCCAAGTCGCCCTGAAAAAATACATACACCTTCAACCGGAGCCGGACCAGTAGTCCGAGTCCATGGCGGGAGAACCCGTCGGAGCGCACTAAGAGGGAGGAGGCGCGCCCTGTGATTTAAGCAGTGCCCCATGACAGTCCCATCCTTGGCCGGAACAGCGGCAACAGCCTAAGCACCATCACATTGCATCATCCTGCTCCAGACCGCACTGGCAGGCAGGTATACAACATAACTCAGTGTCTAACCCAAAAGTCCTGAGTAACACCAATAAAGACTACTGCCGCCACGAAAACTAAGGAGAGATCAATGTAAGAGGGCGGACCAAGCTTGACAGACCTGCGAGCTGGAGACCAGACCACCATTGCAACAGTGCATACCCTGACCTCAGAGGGAGGGCACCTCGAGACGTGGCAGTAGGTACATGAAGAGATCCCGACCCACATGTAACGAACAATACTAACTCTGCATCTATCAACCATTGGGATAAGAACTCGCAGGAGGCGAGCAGGCCAATCCGAACAGCTGGATACTTGTATGAAGAAACAGCAACAATGTCTCCCACAAGGCCGTTTCCCCTAGGAACCACCACCAACGGAGCCAGGAACCACGAGAAGGGGTGTAGTTACTTAGACAAGGATAGCAATCGATGACGGATAACGAAAAGGACAGATTGCTCAACCAACCGTCCCATTAGAACTGTGTGAGACCCAACAACAACATAAGCCTACCAACCTGGTCCCAAGAGTAGAAACAGGAACCCTGAGAACGTCCGAACGAAGGCAAAGGGACAGACTGACAAAGCCAGACGATCGGCAACTAAGACACTAACTGGAAGGTGAACCAGTGACCACAGGAGTCCCACCAACTGGACCGCTCTACCAAGGTTCAACCTGCCACCGGGACCAGTGATAACATCCCTTTCACAGACTACTAAGGGAATGTCACAAATGCATGTCAATCATGGGAAGATCTGATAAATCCCAAAGGAAGCTAAACTTAGAAGCAAGATCTGTTGTCAAAACCCTGAGCATGTACTCAAAACCTGAACCCCCGGCAACAACCATGGAACAAGACAAGGAAGTGGACCCTGTCCCAGGCACCGATATACGTGAAATCCTATTAAACCTCAAGGCTGGCATCGGGAACCTAGACTCCAAACTAGACAATCTATCCTCGAAAGTAGACCTGTTACAACACCGTCTTGACAAGCATGGCGACAGACTTGATACAACCGAGCAAAGAGTATCAAATCTGGAAGACGGGAGCACGACACTAAGTGCCTGACTGTCAGCGCTGGAGGCGCAAAGAAAAGGAGGGGTAGCCAAGAATGAGGATTTAGAGGGACGAAACCGGCACACCAACATATGAATTGTGGGAGTGAGAGAGCAGCAGATCCAGCAGAAGACAGAAGATTTCATCCAATCCATGTGCAAAGAGCTGTTCAGAGAACCCTCCTTATCCCGCCTCTTCGTGGTCGAGAGAGTACATCGGGTACTGACCAGTCGGCCAGTTCCAGGGGCACCCCCACACCCCATTGTCGCACGCTTCCTCAATTACAGGGTCTATGACACAATTCTAAGGCTCACCAGGGAGAACAGTGAGCTACATTATGATGACGACCGGGTACAGGTTTACCCAGACTTTTCGCAAGCAGTCCAAGCATCGCGCAGATCCTTCATAAATGTGGAAAAACGCATGCGAGACAATCAAATCCAATACTCCATGCTCTTTCCGGCAAAACTTTTTGAGTTCAACATGCCAGGAAGACACAGTTCTTCACTTCACCTGATGCTGTGAGCAACTTCCTGGATGAAGCCGGCTGCCGACCCCCCAACAACAACCCGAGACCGGCAAGAGACGACTGAGACAGGAGAGACCCGCCCTGAATATCTACGGTATGTGAGAACTGCAAACCATAATGATCCCTGAATAGTACAGAATCAGTTCAACAACACATATCTGAGTGCTGACACACACAGTTGCTCCCAATACCTCAATAAAGAACTGCACACCACAATCAGCACCCTTGGGCAGAACTAACTCTACAACCTGATGGATGCCAGCACACTTGGCTGGGCAATAGCACCCCGAGCGCAGCAATATTTTGAAGTTATTGGGCGGGAGGGGGGTACTTTGATGGGGACTTGGGGGTTGCCTGCGAAAGGGGGATAAGGGGTGGAACTCCACTACATGTTTACGGGAATGGAGCGTATTGGGTAGGGAATGGGAAACAAGTAGGAAACTGCGCTAAGCGAGAGACCGGCCTGCACCGACGGCCTCCGTGGTCAAGTTCCACCAATCTAAAGAGACATGCACATACCAATGAGCAGATACACAGGGAAAGGGAACATAATCGGGACACAAATAAAACAAACCAAAACCATTCAAGTTAGCAACATGGAACATCAGAGGGGGGAATAACCCAGCTAAAATCCGGAAAGTATCACAATACCTCAGAAGACACAACGTAGATATCACCTTCATACAAGAGACTCACCTCCGACCGTCCTCTGAGAACCGGTGGGCCTCTGATTGGGTGTGCCACAGGTACTACGCTTCCTTTTTATCCTATGCCAGGGGGGTGGCCATACTGATAAACAAGAGGGTAAAGTTTAGACTAATATCTGTGAAATGACACGAACAGGGCAGAATGCTAATGGTACATGGGGTGCTCGAAGGCACTGAGGTAGTCCTAGTGAACTCGTATGGTCCAAACATCGACGGTACCAACAATTTTGACGGGATGATGACACACTTACTAGAGGCCGACACAGCCACGATTATATGGGGCAGAGCTCTGAACACCACACTAGACCAGGAAAGGGACAAATCACACACAGCCACCAACACACCCACAAAGGCAAGCCTCCAAATTCACGAAATTTGCAAAGCCTACAACTTAATAGATGTGTGGAGACTCAGTCACAGTGACGTTCGAGAATTCACCTTCCACTCACGGGTTCATAGCACCAGCTTGTAACTGGATTAGGTAATAGTATCTCAATGAGGGGGATCCTAATGGGGCGAATGTCAGAAACGCCAGAGAACACTCTACGATCATTACCCAGTCACTCTGATATGCAACCCCTCAGAGGTCGGTAATGGCAGCTATAACTGGAGATTCAAACCAGGGGCACTCCAAGATCCGGTGTTTGCCCAAGAGCTCAGAGAGGAGATTGTAGCCTTTTTGCTGCCAATCAAGAGTCAGTAACATCGAGTGAGGCCCTGTGGGAAACATTAAAATGCTACACTAGGGAAATATGTATGACCAAAGAAAATGGGATCCTAAAAACCATTAGAAGGGACTCACGGAAAATGAATCTCGATTAAAAGAATTAGAGCGCACATACACTGATTCGAAAGATCCTCAAACACTAGCCCTCCTCATGGAGGAACTGGATAAGTTTAGGACCAACGCCGATCGCGAGAGCCGTTTTTTGGTAAGAGGCCATCAGATTTGACAGTACGGCGAGAGCCAAAATCCAGATGCACTCCTGGCTCGGAGGCCAGCCACAGATAGGAAACCCTCAGGTAGATTGTGTACGAGACGCCCAAGGAAAATTAGTCTATTCAGAAAGCGAAATGGTAGAAACATTTCGAGCCTTCTACCATGACCTGTATAGCTCAAAAGTCCTGAACGACCCAGAGTCGCTTTGCAGGTACTCGAAAGAAATAGAACTGTACTGGGTGGAGGGGGAGATGAGAGACATCCTGAACAGATCAATCACGCTCAATGAGATCCTAGCAGCAATGAAGGAGCTACCGGGGACCAAATCGCAGGGCCCTGATGGTCTAACAGGAGAATTTTATAAAGCATTCGCCCTGACACTTGCGCCGATCCTACTATCGGTGTACGAGGAGGAATTGAAGAAAGAATGTCTACAGCCCACATTACGTGAAGCAACTTAATCCTGCTTCATAAACTAGGGAAGCCCTCCGGAGAATGTGCCTCGTACAGACCGGTGTCATTGATAAACGTAGATAATAAAATCCTTACGAAAATTCTTACCTCTCGACTGCTCCCACTAATGCTGGGTGTTGTGATTGCAGATGAAGCCGGATTCATACCGGGGAGGAACACGACGTTCGGAATCCGGCGGCTCTTTGGCATCATTGAAGCGCTAGAACTGATGGCCCAGTTGGTAGCAGTCCTATTGGACGCAGAAGAGGCCTTTGATTCAGTTGAATGGCCATACCTCTTTGAAGTTCTACAGAAACTGGGCCTAGGGTCCTACTTCTTAAAACCGGTTTCACTCCTCTACAAACAGCCCCTAACCAGTATCATACTGGGGAAAACAAAATCAACGCACATAGAACTAAAAAGAGGGACTAGACAAGGCTGCCCTCTGTCAGCTCTCCTGTTCGCACTGGCGATGGAGCCACTGGCTGCAAACCTCAGAACCAGCCAAATAGAGAGAGGCCTCATCTTGGGACCCCATAAATTGCTCCTATCCCTTTATGCCGACGATGTTGCCCTCTTTATCAGCGACCCATTGACAAACCTGACCCCAGTAATGAGAGAAGTGCTACAATTTGTATCCCTTTCAGGGCTAAAAATCAATCACATGAAATCAGTGGTGTTCACCTTAACGGCCAGAACAACATAATTTAAAGACGACTTTGAGTTTCGATGGGAGACCACAGGTGTCAGGTATCTGGGAATTATGCTATCCAGGAATTACGAAGAACTCTATAGACACAAATATGGGAGGGCGATAGAATCACTCCACGACAAAATATCCAGGTGGAGACATCTACCGCTCACCCTGTGGGGATGTGTCTCAATAGTGAAAATGATTATACTACCAAAACTACTATACCTGTTCACAAACTTACCACTATTACTAACAGGGAAATTCTTCCAACGCTTACGAAACCTGATCCTTGAGCTAATATGGGCGGGCAAACCAGCAAGAGTTGCCCATACAACCCTTACTCAACCAGTGACGAAGGGAGGGTTAGCACTGCCCGACCTGGAGTGTTACTACTGGGCGGCACAGGCGCAATTCCTGGGTCACTGGTACGTCACCCAATCTATCCGTCCGCATGTCCAAGTCGAGCGGGCCCTGATAACCCCTAATCTTCTACGAGCGGCCATTATAGGTCACCTCCACGTACCCCCAAAACTATGAATATAGTACTGAACACATATGAGATATGGAAAAGCAACACGTGAAAATGCGGTGTTGACGTCATGGCAAAATTCATCCCGGGTATACCACTCATGACCAAGAAAGTATACCTTCAATGGGCAGAAAAATTACAGATAGATACACTAAACAACTGGTTTGTTTATAGAAATGTTCTAACGATGCAACAAGCAAGGGAGAGAGGGGCTGTCTCGGCCCTAGATGTCTTTGGGCCTCATTAGGACCCTGGCGGAGAGGGTTTTACGCCAGCGTAGTGCATGGCGTACCTCTCCGCCATACTACGAGTTCCCGTAGCGCCATGGAGGTTTTCTCCGCCTGGTTTTACCAGGCGGAGAAAACCATGGCGCTACGGGACCTCGTTGTTAATTACGCCACCGTATTTTACGGTGGCGTAATTAACTCCTTCCCCACTCCCATTATACCCTATGGGGCAAGAATGGGAATGGGGAAGGGCAGAATGGGGATTGGGGATTTACCGCTCCGCCGAGGTCGGAATGGGGCGGTAAATCCGCCAACCCCCATGGCGCTATCGACGGCTTTCCGCCGTGCTTCGCGGTGCATTTAGCACCGCGAAATCCGCCTGGGTCCTAATGAGGCCCTTTGTATGCTTTCGGCTCAGACACAAACTTATATCACTGCTCCCTTCATTCCCGACACAACCACCCACATGGCAATTCCTACACGTATTGATTCAAACACAGGTAGAGGGCAGATTAGTGTCCAATATCTACAAAGACCTGCTAACAAATGTCACAAAGCAGATGACAGCTCCAAAGGAGAGATGGGAGAGAGTACTCAGAGATACGATAGAGGAAGAACACTGGACATATTTTAATGTTAATGCTAATGTTATGTTAATGTTAAAGGTCATTTGTACCGCGCACTATCACCACCGGAGTGGTCCCCTGGCGCTCTGGCGGCTCTGAAAGAGGGAGGGAGAGGTGGGTTAGTGGGTGGAGGCTGGAAAAGTGCAAGATTGCAGTGATGTGCTGTTGGCAGCCTCAGCCCGGTGGTTCCGTCGGCTGGGCCTGGGGTGTATGCGGCCGGTAGTCGTTGTGTGCTGATGTGCGAGTCTATGTGTGTTTTTTGTTTTGTTGTTGCAGTGTAGTGAAGTTCGTGTGGTTTGCTGTGCTGGAGGTTTGTGGTTGTGTTTGGTTTGGAGTTTGAGAGGTGTATGCAGAGAAGGAAATTGTTAGTGGTATTGGTTAGTTGGTATCTCTATCCTGGATTGAATCGGTTGGGCTCGTGTAATCTTACACGACGGGATGCTTGTGCACCCTGTGCCTCAGGAGGTGCGTGCCCGTTTTTGCATTCAGGGCCGTTAGAGGATTTAGCTGTCGCCTCCGCCCACTCCCTTAATAACTTTGCATGCTCCTCACCCCCACCCACGTGACTAGCGCACCTGCTAGTGTCTATACTTCCGATTGTGTGGTGATTGGTGGTATCTCGTCCGTTCCACAACCCCTACTGGGGCAAACACAAACGGTGTCCCTAAATTCGTGATACAAATTGATCCATTTTAACTTCGTACACCAGGTATATCACACACCAGCCAGACTGCACATACACCACACATTTGAATCAGCAGCTTGCAAAAGATGCAGCGAATCCCCCGCCGGATTTCTTCACCTAGCCTGGAAATGTCCAGAGATCAGACAGTTCTGGAACAATGTACTAGACAAAACCTCAACAATAATCGGTGAACACCTGGAACCAGACCCATTGGTAGCAATGCCGGGGTACACAAAAAACCTGCAACCTTCAGTGAGGAGATTAGCCGGGCTACTACTGGTACTGGCACAACGTCGTATTGCTATAACATGGGGGAAGGGTTGTTCTCCAACTTTGCAAATGTGGCTACAAGATATGGCATACTGCCAGGACATGGAGGCAAACTTCATCAGAACTCTGCCCCTTCATAAGAGACCTCCAGACATATGGGGCCCCTACATCAGCCACTTGTTAACATCAACAGACTGAACTCGGCTGAGATACCACGACTTACTTTTGGATCCGACTCCGGAACCCTTCCTATCTGTAACAGCAATGTACTAATTGGGGAATGGATGCATGCAGAAAAGAGACTTCCTTGGACATTAATGAGGGATGGGCAGGGATACAGGTATCACACAGAGCAGCGTTGTAATGTGTTGTAAGGTGGTATTGTTATCATTGAAATAACCAAAAATAAAACTTTTAAAAAAAATCCAAAATCCTCCTCCACAAAAGATATGATATGGCATTTATAACGAGGAAGAAAGACTTCCCAGACTCGACCCTAGGCGTGAACTGAGCTTTTACATTACCAGATTGCCAAAACTCAGACAGAATGATCAGTTGTTTGTGGGCTACACAGGTCATAAATTGGGTCTAGCCATCACCAAACAAACCATCTCTAGATGGATTATTTTAACAATTTCAGAATGTTACAGACTGGCCGGTAAAGACCCCCCAGAACACCTGAGGGCTCACTCGACCAGGGGTGTTGCAACTTCGTCTGCTTTGCAGAGGGGAGTTCCCATAAAGGATATTTGCGCAGCTGCCACATGGTCATCTGCACACACCTTTACCAAATACTACAATCTGGATTCCTCCACTAGTCAAGATTCTGTTTTTGGAAAAGCAGTACTGCACTCGGTGCATACTTGATCACTTGAATTGTACTCCCTCCTCCAAATTATGTAACTGCTTTGGGAGTGTATCTAAGATAAGGAATACGTGGGAGGACACAATCCATTCAAAGAACAAGTTATTAACCTATGGTAACGTTCTTTCGACTGGATGTTCCTCCCACGTATTCCTTATCGCCCCTCCCGTCCTACCCTGCAGTAAAACTTCCCTTGTGGTTACAGTCTGCGTTCTCTGAAGGGGAGTAACCGTCTAACTCAAGACAATCCTTCGCTCTTAAAAAGGGAACTGAGCAACGGGCGCTGCTCAAGCTACTTATACCTGTGATGACGTCGAAGTCAAGCCGGAAGCCTCCGAGGGACATCGACTCGACCAGGCTCGACGCACAGCTCCCTCTACTGAAAAATAATTTCTGAGGCAGCAAGCTGGATATCAGGAAATATCTAAGATACGATAAGGAAGATGTGGGAGGAACATCCAGTCGAAAGAACGTTATCATGGATAAGTAACTTGTTCTTCTCATAGGAATGGCAAAAGTATTGTTGTATATGGCCATATGGCAGGAACACATTGATGACATATCCATCCATTCCATGTGTGTCAGTTCTACAAAAAGGTTCAGAGGTCATGTTGACTATGAATGGCCCATGTGAATGTCACTTTACAACACCCCCCCCTCACTCATCCTGACAAAGTGCCTTACTGGTACCCAAATTATTACATATGCTAGCTCATCTCATGCATGATTGTGCATGTTTGACTCAGCAAATGAACAATATACAGACTGTGCCAGCATGAAATGACCAGTCAATTGACATGTAAACTTTCTGTTGCTCCCGTACAGGTGATGCTGGTATCCCCTGATGCCATGGATGATGACCCCCGTCAGGCGACCCCAAAACATTCATGAGCAGGCATACAACCGTGCCCATGTGCGTGCTCACTGCACCATTGAACAGACCTTTGGCTTGTTGAAGGCCCGCTTCCACTGCCTCAGCAGATCGGGGGTGCACTCATGTACAGCCCTGAAAAGGTTGGGAAAATTGTGCTTGCCTGTGCCATTTTGCACAACATGTGCATCATGCGAAACGTCCCACTGCCCCCCGACATGGACCCACCAGATGCTCAGGACGACAATGAAGATGAGCTGGCTATTGCACCGCGTTGCAATGGCATGGATGGATGTGTCACACGTGAATACCTCATTCACCACTACTTTTGAGCACCTATTACACACAGGACATCTAGCACAAGGGGCACTGGGCACTGTACATGAATAAATGCACTCACACTGAATGATCATTGTCCAGTCTTGATTTCTTTTTCAACATCAATTATATTGTTTTCAACACCAAATTAATTATTTTTCAACACCAAGTAAATACATTATTTACATTAGTGAAAAGTCTTAACTCCCTCTACAATCCCACCCAACTATCCCTCCCCACACCCACTCCCCAACTATCCCCACACCCCAACCCCAACTATCCCTCCCCACACCCCCTCCCCAACTATGCCCACACCACCTCCCCAACTATCCCTCCACACACCCCCTCCCCACAACCCTTCCCCAACTATCCCCACACCCCCTCCCTAACCATCCCCACACCCCCTCCCCAACTATTCCTCCCCACACCCACTTAATCAGTGTCCTATTTCTGTCCCCTTTTGGGCTGAGGGGTGCAGCCTTCTGCTGGCTGAGTCAGCTGCTCAGATCGACACCTTGGGCTGCTTGGAAGTGAACTCCCTGTAGTGGAACTTGTGGAGGGAACCATGGGCATGTGCCTTTGGTCCATGAGTGCCTGCACCAACACATACATTGTCTCCACCAGGGAGGACATGACACTGTTCCCCTCTCTCACACGTCGTGAAGACCTCCCGGAGCTGGCCTGAAGTCCCTCCTGCATGAACTGGGCCTCATACAGGTGTTGTTGTACCATTGAGGCCAGGGATTCCTGTCGTGCCTCCATTTTGGACAGGCAGCCCTCAATATCCCTGGCATTGTGTAGGGGTTGGGGTAGTGGGGGTAGTGGGGGATGGGGGCTCATTAGGCCCACGGGACTGAAACCTTTGGCATCCTCATAGCTGTGGTTGGTATCAACACTTTCAACTCCACCATCGCCCAATTTCGTCAGCTGGATCCCCTTGTGGAAGGAGTGCAGGTGCCTCCTGGTCGGGTGGATGGCTGGTGGCAGGTGCCTCCTGATTGGGTGGTGGCTGGGGGGCAGGTGCCTCCTGGTGGGGTGGTGGCTGGGGGGCAGGTGCCTCCTGGTGGAGTGGTGGCTCGGGGGCAGGTGCCTCTTGGGTTGTGGGTGGCTGGGGTGCAGAAGTTGTTGCCCGCTCTCGTCTGCAGGAGGATGCAGTAGAGTCCTGGATGGACGTGGTGGTGGTCCGGTGGCCTGGTGGTCCTGGATGTGCTAGGCTGTTCAGCCTCATTGGCAGATGATGTGCCTGTGGTGGTCAGAAAGGCAGGGCATCAGTGATGGGTGGGGATTCATGAGACAGACATAAGTGCTAGTACTTTCCGATGTGAATGCTGTGTCATGGACATGGTGGTGGCCATGGCATGGTGCGCACAGACATGTGTCGGGGATGCTATGTGGGTGCATGTGTGGTGTGCGAACATGGTGTGCAGTGGCTGTTGCGTGGGGTACTGGTGTTTCCTGGTTTGGGTGTTATGGGTGTGCCACACAACCTGTATGATATGGTGTTGTGGCTGGTTGTGATACAGATGTGTTGGAAATGTGACTGCTGCCTATGGCAGTTGCTGCGTTGGTGATGATTTAGCGGGATGGGCCATGGTGGATGGTCATTTGCTGGTGGTGGAGGTGCTTGACACTGACGTGACTTTGGCCATGTCCTAGCACAGGGTGACAGCAGAAGTTGTGCTGTGTCAGGGGGGTGTGTGTCTGAGTGCCTGCAGTTGCATCCTGTGAGGGCGATACAGGGGGCATGTGTGAGTGTGAGTTGTGTATGAATCTGGTTTAGAAGCAAGTTCTATGTGGATGTGTGCAACCAGGTTGAAGTTGACATGTTTGCCTACTCAATAGTATACTCAATAGTATACAGGGTACAAGGAGTGCGATCTGACATTGGGTTTACGGGTACTCATCAGCCTCATCCGATGTTGCAGCTCCGGCCTCTGCTGCTCCTACTCCCTCAATGGCCTTGAGATGCATGACGCTGCTGCATGTTTCCTCCCATGGCTGCAGGTGGATGGGGGATGCAGGTCCGCCTCCTGTGGCCGTGCCCTCGGTGGGCTGTGCTGACAGGAGGTTCCACACCCTGAGATGTAGATCGTCCCACCTTTTGTGGTAGTCCCAGACTGTTCTTGGGGTTGTCCCGACTGCCCTGACTTTCCGGGCCACCTCTGCCCAGATGGCCTTTTTGCGCATTTGTGCTTGCCACCATAAGGTCACTGCTGTACACTTTGCCAGCATTTTCAACTAGCGTGTCGGCCGGCATGTTTAGTTTTACGCCTCTGTGCTGCTGGTACCCTTGAAGACATGTCTCTAGTTGGGTATCTGTGCCTGGAATGTGTCTTTGACTCCTCTGCACAGAGGATTGCAATGGATTGTGTTTGTTAATGGCCGCAGGCCTATTTCCTGTTCCGGTGATCCCGTTATTTCCGGTCACGGTAATAACAGCACCAGTAACACTGGTGCCCTTAAGTCCGGAGTGTGAAGCCGGAATCGGAATTACCGGCACCAAGGGTGCCAGTGTGTGTTTTTTTAGGGGGAGTTTGGTGGTATTAACGGCATGCCGGTGCAACCGTTTTCCGGCATGCCGGAATGCGCGTGCACGCTAATACAGAATCAGCTGTTGATCCAGTGCCGCACGGACATAGTAGCTTACGATTTTCTTCTGGCATCCTTGTAATGAGGCCCAATGTCTCTTTCTTTACTCGCGGTTTTACTGGTACATGCGTTCGCTTATTCACTGTTTTTGTTTCATTCAAAGCTTACACAAACCGGGCCTTCATTTCTTTTAGCAGTTATCGTTTGTGTGGGATATTTTATTATTATCTCTGCCTTTGTTATTGGAGTTAAGGCCAGTACCACAGCCAGGTTTTGTCCCTTCCAACTGTGTCGTTTACCCTAAAGGATGGCTGGGTACCCTTCAGCACTTCACAGAAATTTGCTTTGCCTTTCTTGGGTTCTGCTTTGCTTCTGCATCTCTGGTCCTCCACTCTCTGCAGCCAGGGTCATCCCAGCCATTGGCAAATTGCTTTGTCCTTGTGCCGCCTTGCTCCCTGAGTGCTTGGGCTTTATGAAAGGATCCTCTGCTGGACTCAGTCTTGCAGCCTCTTCTGTTCCCAAGAGCAACTGCCTTCCCTTCTCCTGCAGGCTCATTTTAATCACCTGTGAGATCTTAATGTGCTGCAGGTGTATTGTTAGGGCTGGGCCTGCCTGACATCATTAACAGGACAGCCTGCTGTTAGAAGGGGAGAGTCTGTCTTCTGTGCCTTAGTGTGTTTCTTGTTTGCCCTCCTCATCCCTCCCGGTTGCCTCTTCTTCTTCTTGGTATTGTTAGAAAAAGGTGGGGGGTGGCATGAAATGGCACTGTACATAATTTCAAAGAACAGAGTGGGCGTGTTGGTGAATGGGAACCTTACCCAGCCTAGTATTCTCAATGGAATAGGACCATTGTACATCATCAGAGATCCCCCCTTTGGCCTATGGTTCTGCATCTAATCTGTGACCTCGAAAAATAACAACCACTGTGTTCTTCTCACAGCGCTGGCCTGGGATTGCAGACTCTGCACTAAATCACCAGACACTGCTGCCTTTGCCACCCATAAAATGCTAAAATGCGTTTAAAGTAAAAGCAAGCTTTTAAGGCCCATTACCTGCGTTTCTTTCTACCACTAAGTTTGATTATACTTACCTGTGCTGCTGTATTTATGAATTTGTTTTATTAAGAATTTTCTTTCACAAGTATGAGAAAGAGCACCCTCCTCTTTTACAGTGCTACTCTCGCAGCTGACAAGTGCGTTCTGTAATACCACGTTGAATTTGCATCTTTATTACATTATTCACACCTTTTATTAATGTATTAATAACTAAATCTTGTTGGGCCCTACGTTCCTTTTTAGCAACTTCATCTTTATGTATTCATATTTTCTCAAACCGTGTCAGGTCTCCCACAGTCTCCTCCCAGCTATTCACATCTTCGCCAAACCCATACACACCCTGTCCCATCCTTTAGATATTGGATCCAGAATTCTTTATAATTTTCAACATCAGCAGGATGTGTAAAAACCCATCCACCAGGATCGTCCCCCTTACTTCCCCCATTCTTTTCTTCCTGCTTTTCATTTCAAAACTATTTTTGTCAACACTCATGGGTAACATAAAGTGTCCTTTTTGCTTGTTAAAATATACTTTCAAAATGTTCTTAATAATGCAGAAGGTGATGAGAATAAGCATTAACAAGGGGAAAGTCACTCAAAACAATCTAGAAAGACAAGTGGATACTGTAAGGAACTCATGGTGGCAGCAGTAAAGACAGACACGCATGATCACAGTTCAAGGGTGTTTAGTAAACTGTTTGCAGGTTGACAAAACACCTAATCTAAACTTAAATCTAACATGGGAGCAAGCGTGGACCATCAAATGAAAATAAGTCAGTCCTAGTGGCGTTGTGTCAAATAAAAAGGGCATATACTAAGAAACCTATTGCCAAACCTTACATCTAATACAAAAAGGGGTGTGGGATGGTTTTCAAGAAAAGAAAGACGTGTTCACAAATAATATGTCAGGATGCGGTAGCTTGGTCTCTCTTCCCCACGTTTTGAGCACGGGATGGATGGGATTTTGGAGCACATGCACACACTCGAGCTTTCCCAGCACAAATCAACAGTTCTGTTCCAGTTTATCAGGAGCCTCGATGGCCAAGTCTCTTTTACTTTCAAAAGTCTCTTGCATTCGAAGGTCTGACGTATTCAAATAACAAATCAAAAGTTCCTTCAACAAAATTAAAGTTTGTTTCCTGGTTTTACTCAGGGTGAGGGTTCTTCGCCCCATGGATCCCCGTCTTCTGCGCGCTGACCCCTGTTCATATTGTTATCATGGCCTAAGTGGTTGTGTCTCCTGGTTCAGAGGGCCTGATAGGTTTTGGAATAACAAAACAACAAACAAACACAAAGTTCAGTTCTATGTATTGTTTGGGTCCCCCTCTTCCTGGCGCAGACCCCTCTTTGCTTTCAGCCTTCCTCCACTGGGTTCACCATGGCTTTTCTTGGGTGATGTATTCACTCCTGGATCTCCCTCATTCGGCTCGGATCCCTCTCGACTGTTGGTCTTTTTACAGTGAACTTTGGGTGATAGCTTCACGCCTGGCTCTCCCTCGTTCGGGCTCGGACCCTTCCCAAATATCAATGTCTTTTTAAACAGTACATAGTGGACATCCCTCTACTGCTTTCACGTTTGTCAACACACTGTTTCTTGGGACTTTAGACTTCGCCCTTTTTCTCTGGCATCCCTCCCTTGGGTTCACTCTTGCCATTTCAGTACTTTCAATATTGGTGGGATTCACTTCCCTTTTGACTTTCTAATTGTTTGTAGATCAAAGTCTTTCGATTGTACAGGGATTTTGCTTGACCTCCTGTATGACCACTTTGACCTATCTTGTCGGCTCTCCTACGGCCTTCTGGTATCTGTAGTTTCACTCAGACAGAGATTGACCAGGGTTTCTCAAGTTAGCATCAACGTGGTGCTGGTTCCCTCTGCAGCTGGTCTCCGCACAACACTTTTACATTTCTTGGAACTTACTTCCACTTGCCACTTTGCATCTTGCATTCACCACAGCCTGGCTCTTATTGGCTCTCCCCTCGACTTGCCGGCTGTGATGAACCGCATGGCTTTCCTCGTGACTGGAGGCAAGGACGGTACCACGGTAGCAGGAGTTCCCCTCGCTCCCGCTTCTCAGCGTCAACATCCTCCGTGTACCGTTGACAAACGCTGCAGCACACTTGGGCTAGTGTCCTTGGCTTTACGATTCTTTCAGCGGAGGGTACGCTGAGTTTGTCAAAGAGGGCAAGGTCGTATCTCTCCTCGTCAGCCTCTCGATGTTCAAGGCCTTTCTCCTTCTCTTGAACTACTGGGTCTGTATATTTGCTGTCTCAACGTGCGGTCTGCTTTGCTCGTACTGTGCTCTCTTGCTCCAACTTTTATCCCTCTGGGGAAAGGAAAGGCCCATCAGGTGTGTGTGATTCCGGTTAACTGCCTGACTTTGCCTGACGCTGGGGTTGGGACATGCTAGGTAAACAGCTCTAGGGTTAGTCCTTTGGTTTTCATGTCAGGGAAAAGTGTTCGAGTTGGTAGAGGGGAAAGGTAGAGGTTTTGAGTATTCTGCGTGGTAGGGCAGTGAAGAGGTGTTATACGTATTTATAGCCTTCGTCCTGGTGGGGTAGGTGATTTTGAAGGGTTTTCAAAATGAGTAGGATGATTTGTGTGGACTGTAATTGTGGGTCACTTTTGACTGGGAGTTTGGAAAGTGACAATCAGAGGGATGGGATTGGCAGGGTTTGCGGGGCAAATGGGGATATCTGGGATCATGAAATAAACAAGGAGAATTGTGGGAATGGTAGTATTTTATTTGAGCAGGTTGGGAGTGCGGGAAAAAATAATCATAGGGACGAGAAGAAGAATGATTGGGAATATTCGTATAGGGAAAAAGAAAGCAAGGTTTCTAAGATATGTGGTGTTCAAGTCTAATGGGGTTTGTGCTCCTAGGGTATTCACCAGACATGGAAGGGATGTCGGGTCGGGACAGGAGAGATCTAATGGGAGGAAAGGAGGCAGATGTAATACAACCTACGAATGTTTCAAGGATGTCACCCTCCTCTCCTTCTCTGGCACAATACTGCATCTCCCTTGGGTTATTCCCTCGAGTACAACCCTGGCCTTCCCTATCCCGGTGACCCTTTCTCGGTCTTTTGACCCTAGAGTTGGGATCTGAGTGGATCAGCCATTCGTTGGCCACCTCAATAAGGATTTCTCGAGGTTCGCTATGTGAGGTACCCTCAGGTTTTTCACAGTACCCATGGAAATACGCTGACCAGCCAGTCTGTCGCTTGCACTCCATTAACCTTGCTTGTCATCTTTCCCTGGAGTGTCCGTATCTCTTGTATAGCTGCACTTAAAGTTCCATTAGAGTGTCATGATGCCTACCCCTGGGGACCCAGACCAAGTCCAGCAACCCCGGAAGCAGGCATCAAGTTACCCCAAGCAAGCCCAACAACCCCCGCTAGGGGCTATTTGGGTGCAGTCCTGGCACCTGTGGCACCAGGCTCATATGGAGAGTCAGTCCTGGCGCCATAGGCGCCAGGCTCATAGATTAAAACTTACCTGATGCAGACCATGCTGCAAACTTACCTGATGCAGACCACGCTGCAAGAGCTCCAAGCCAAACGAGGCTTGGAAGGGACTATTTTACCTAGGGACTATTTTTTTGACCAATTGACCCAATTACTTGGGGAACTGAGTGCTGAAGTGCATTCAGCCCGTCAAGAAACCAATGCTCTTAGGAGTGAACTGATTTTGTCAAAGGAGTGAACTGATGATCTTGCTAGGCAACTATTGCAAAGCCAGGCTGGACAAGCACCCCTATCTGGTTCCGGGGGAAATCCAGCTCCTGTGTTATCGAGTAACCCTGTGCAAATAAACCTACCAGGACATATTCCATTAGCCCACCCGAACGCTTTGCCGGTGATCCCAAAAGGTTCGCCGTGTTTATGAACCAATGCCGCTTGCACTTTTTATGCAGACCTGGAGCCTTCCCAAACGATCAAGCCAAGGTAGCCTTTGTATTGTCATATCTCAGCGGCAGTGCAGCTGATTGGTCAATTCCACTAGTTACTCAGGATGACCCAATTCTTCGAGATTTTCAGGGCTTTCAAACTAGCATGGAAAGACTATTTGCCTGGCACTCCCAAGGACAGGCCCTGGATAACGAACTTTTGGCCCTACGACAGGGTAACCAGGACCTTCTATCCTACATCGCGACCTTTAATAGGTTAATAGTGGAAACTGGATGGCCTGAGGTAAAACGAATCACGTTATTTCATTGAGGGCTTCGAGGAGAACTCAAGGATGTCTTGGCTCAAGTCGTGAACCCACCTCTAGACTGCGCGGAATATATAGACTTAGTGGTCCAGTTAGATCACAGACTTCAGAACAGAAAGGCTGATCGAGCCAAGTTTGAGAATCGGGTGTTGGTCAAAACCCACGCTAACCCCAAAGGAGCAGATGCTTCAGAACCCATGCAAATCGGAGGGGTTAAAGGACCCTTAACCCAGAAGGAAAGAGAAAGGAGAAGGCAAATGCAATTGTGTCTATATTGTGGAACTTCTGGACATTTTCTACTGGATTGCCCCGTAAAACCACCCAAGAAGGTGGTAGGAGCTGCTGATAAAAGCCATATGGAATCAGACTCAGGAAACGACCACGCCCGACAAGCGTAGAGGTCCGCTTGCTGAGCTTGAAGAAGGATACTCAGACCTCGCATTTCATCATACCAATGGTCCTCGTAGATCCAGGGCAGCCATCGCGTATGCACGCAGTAAGGGCATACATTGATAGCGGGGCCATAGGAAACTATGTGGACTATGAATTGGCTTCCAGGATGAATCAACCTCTCTGCCGAAAAACCACCTCAGATGTCATCACCACAGTCGATGGAACTGAAATTGCCTCTGGGCCTGTAACTCATTTCACCGCAGAGATGACACTATTGGGTCAGGATGGGCATCGAGAGACTATTGTGTTTGATCTAATCAAAGCCCCACAGTTCCAAATAATACTGGGGATACCTTGGTTGGAAACACATAATCCTTGTATTGATTGGCGAGAGAAGAGAATAACCTTCCCGGATTGTGCACAAACCTGTTACCCAAAGAAAAATCAGAACGCAGGCCTGGCCACAGTAACCACAGCAATCATGCAACTACCTCCAGAATACCAAGAATTCCAGGATGTCTTCCAAAAGGAGCAGGCAAACACCTTACCTCCTCACAGATCATACGATTGCCAAATCGATCTCATACCCGGTGCACAACCCCCTTGTAGCAGGATCTATGCCCTTACGGAACCTGAGAACCTTCACCCACGACAATACTTAGACCAGTACCTTGCCAATGGCTTTATTCGCCCATCCAAGTCCCCTGCATCTTCAGCTTTGTTCTTAGTACCCAAAAAGGAAGGTGACCTCAGAACGTGCATAGACTACCGCGCATTGAACCAGATAACTGTTAAGAACCGATACCCGTTGCCTCTGATCCCTGAACTACTAGACCAAGTGAAGGACGCTTGTATATACACTAAATTAGATCTCCAGGGGGCATACCATCTGGTACGTGTAAAAGAGGGCGACGAATGGAAGACTGCTTTCCGCACTAAGTATGGGTTATTCAAATACCAGGTGATGCCTTTCGGGTTGTGCAATGCACCAGCAGCCTTCCAATACTTCATGAACGATGTCCTTCGTGAACTCATTGACGTTTGTGTTGTCGTGTTTATCGATGATATTCTAGTATACTCCTCTTCAGTATCTGACCATGTGAAGCACATTTCGAGCAGTCCTTGAGAAATTGCGCCAGCACAAACTATATGCAAAACTAGAAAAATGCGTTTTTCATTCCACAGAAGTTGAATTCCTTGGATTTATCCTGACCCCAAAGGGAGTCCGAATAGACTCACGGAAGGTGGACGCAGTCCTTAAGTGGCCATCACCAAGTTCAGTTAAAGGAGTACAAAGCATGCTCGGCTTTGCCAATTTCTACTGCAGATTCATCCCAGATTTTTCACATGTTGTACATCCCATCACAACACTCTTGCGAAAAAATAAACGCTTTATGTGGACTGAAGAAGCTGAAAATGCCTTCCAAGAGCTGAAAGCGAAATTCACGTCTGCACCTGTGTTAAAGCACCCGCGCCCTGAACTTCCATACATAGTGGAAACTGATGCATCCAGTCTAGCCATGGGAGACGTCCTGTCTCAAAAGGACCCTGAAACTGGCCAGCTTCACCCAGTAGCATTTTGGTCCAGAAAGTTCTCGGCACCTGAGTTAAACTATGCGGTTACCGACAAGGAGTTATTAGCCATTAAATCCGCCTTCAAGGCTTGGCAGCACTATCTTCTCGGTGCCAGGCATACCATTACTGTGATCACCGATCACCGGAACTTACAGTATTTAAAAACAGCCAAGGCCCAATCGTCACGTCAACTCCGATGAGCATTGTTCTTTGCCGAGTTCGATTTCGTGATAACCTATCGACCAGGTTGTAAGAATGGTAAAGCAGACGCCTTATCCCGAATAGGGATGGGAGAGGCAGAAGTGAACCCAGAACCAGAACCTATAATTTCTGAACAAAGGATTCTTGGCATGACTACTCTACAGACACTAGAGGAGATTCAGTAAAGATCCAGCAACTCTTTGATCCTACAGCCCTGCAGGACTGGGTAAAGAAAGGCCCGGACTACTCTGTCACCAATGATCTGCCTTATTACCAAGGGCGGCTATTTGTGCCACACAAGGAACTACAAGAGCTAGTCATTTCCCGTTATCATGATACCCTAATGGAGGGGCACCCAGGTATTGCAAAAACTGAAGCTAACATTAAAAGACAATTCTGGTGGCCCACCTGGCGAAAGGATATTAAATCATTTGTGATGTCTTGTGGCATTTGCGCCCAAAACAAAAGTCAAAAGAAAAAACCAGCTGGACTCTTACAACCTTTAGACATTCCGCCTACACCATGGCACACCTTATTGTTAGACTTTATTACCGATCTACCTCCTTGTAATGGGTTTAACACAATTCTAGTTATTGTGGATCTTTTTTCCAAGATGGCCCACTTTATTCCTTTAAAAGGACTACCTATAGCCTCAATCCTGGCCAAAGAGTTCCTCGAAAACATTGTTCGCATACATGGATTTCCGTCCGTGTTGGTCTCTGACCGGGGCAGTCAATTCATTTCACATTTTTGGAAAAAATGCTGTCAATTGGCGCAAATCGATGTGAGGTTATCGACCAGTCACCACCCCCAGACTGATGGTCAAACGGAGAGGACCAATCAGACTCTCGAAAAATACCTGCTTTGTATGTTACATCAGACGGAGAGTAATTGGAAAGACATTCTTTGGATCGCCGAATATGCATACAATAATTCAGTACACTCTGGAACTGGACAAAGCCCCTTTTATACCTTATATGAGCACCATCCTCGAACCTCAGACCTTGACTCACCCCAAGACTTAGAAATGCCTGAAGTGGACCATCTGCACGCTACGATTACACAAGTCTTTAAGGAAGCAACTACACATTTAAAACAGGAGAAAGAAAAATACAAGAAAGATGCTGATCGGCATAGAAGTGATTCTCCACAATACCAAATAGGGCACCAAGTATGGTTAGCCACAAAACATATACCTCTAAAGGGAACATGGACCTTTAACCCCAGATATTTGGGACCTTACTCTATTAAGGCCATTATCAACCCGGTGGCTGTCAAGTTGGATTTACCTGCTAATATGCGAATTCGTCCCGTCTTTCATGTGTCACTTTTGAAGCCAGTACAACCAGGGACAAGACTAACCAAGCCACCAGACCCCATCCTTGTAGACGGAGAACCCAAATTTGAAGTTAAGAACATCCTGGACTCCAAGCTGATAAAGGCAAAACTTTTTTATTTAATCGACTGGAAAGGTAACGGACCACAGGAAAGGTCATGGGAACCTAGTGACCATGTTCATGCACCGCCGCAATTTCCCAGACAAACCGAATCCACAGGGAAGAATGACTTTAGGAGGGTCCTTGGGGGGGAGTGCTGTCATGATGCCTACCCCCGGGGACCCAGACCAAGTCCAGCAACCCTGGAAGCAGGCATCAAGTTACCCCAAGCAAGCCCAATAACCCCCGCTAGGGGCTATTTGGGTGCAGTCCTGGCATCTATGGCGCCAGGCTCATATGGAGAGTCAGTCCTGGCGCCATAGGCGCCAGGCTCATAGATTAAAACTTACCTGATGCAGACCATGTTGCAAACTTACCTGATGCAGACCATGCTGCAAGAGCTCCAAGCCAAACCAGGCTTGGAAGGGACTATTTTACCTAGGGACTATTTTTTCACTCGGGTGGGGCTGGGGAGAAATACTTACCTGGGACTACTTTGGAGGCTATTTAAACCACGCCCGAAGAGCAGCACACACTTCGCGTTATTCTGCATCCAGCAGCGTAACGCTCACCGTGCTTGCAAGTCTGCATCCAGTCTTCTGCCACGCCCGCCTCGAGTTTGGAGCTCCTAGAAAAAGGGAGAAAGAAGGAGAAAAGGTTAGAACAAGAGCAATACCTTTGATCCTTACCTGAATTCCCGATCCATCGCGCCTTCGAGCTGGAAGAAAGAAGTTATTTTATGCGCGTCGCCTCGCCTGCTACAGCGCCGCGCTGAACTCACCGGCCTTCGCAGCATCTTCACATGTCACCGCATCCTCCTGCATGTTACCACCGGACTCCGGCACCTAAGGAGAAGACAAGAACAGCAAGGTGAGCCAAGGGAATACTCAGAGGAATACCCCCCATAGACTTACCTGATTTTACCACTGGGGGTACTATTCTTCTTCATGGGTCGGCGCAGCTTCCACTGCATCCTAGCCGAACCCCGGCCCCTAAGGGGAAACAAAAGTACAGCAAGGTGAAACAAGGGACTAACAAGGGGAACCCTCCTCACCTCAAAAGACTTACCTGATTTTACCGCCG